>NC_064920.1:399207977-400457977 GCF_023897955.1 Schistocerca gregaria | reverse complement strand
ACTTATGCATCAACATAATGCATAACACCTTTGATCGAAATGAGGTTTCAACCTGAGTCCTTGTGATTTTGAGTTCAATGTTTGAATCACTGCACCTCCTCGATCGATTGTGAGCATAATGAAACGTAAACCGTATTAATGTGAGATGAGGCTACATAAATGACAACCGTAGATTACTTTCAAACCACTTCGAACGCACCAACCGTGTTGTACACTAATAGTGTGACCTTATGGTGTACCGAACGTGGCATACTCTTGTCAATATGTTCAATTCCTTTTTTTGCTTTCGAAGTGCCCGCTTGGCAATATTACTGCTGTTTCCTTTCGTGGATGTCTGCTGTAGTGTGGTATTCCGGATGCCTTCCATAGCAAAAGGAGGAATTTCTGTGCAACTGGGTCTGTGTATGGGGGATGGTCAGCTGCCAGTCGGACAACTTAGCCTGCCAGCTCTCGGGGAAAGTATTGCCTCCACACTCGTTCGCTCCGGAACAAAAAAGACGTAGCTCGTTTGTCTCACTGGCAACACGTCTAAGAAAATGGGGCCCAGGAAAACATTTATCTAACTTCCAGAAGTTGATGGCGATGTCAAGAAGCAATGCAAACTAAAAAGAAGTAAAAAATGCAGACAATGGAACCAGGGACTTCCAAAACTTCTTGATGTTTTCATATTGTCGTAATGTAACAGTTTTTCTCTAAAAAACGAAATTATAATAAAGTGACATATAGATATCTTCATTATTCGTCATAGTGGAGGGTGGGAAAGCAACGGCATATAATAACATAACAATAAACAAAAATAGTGTCAGAGTGCAGTTATGGTGTTACAGGTTTTACAGCGTGGTCTGTCTCGAGACTTCAACTCTTATCCTCAGATGCACCTGTGTACACAGTGAAAACTTTTTACAGCTTACATACATCAGTGAATATACAAGATAATATCTATTATTTTATTGCAAAGTATTCGTTGTAAGCTAACCACTCTAACTGTCTTAAGGTTAGGTTAGAGGTCTATGATAAATACTGATATACAGGAATTATAATTAGTTACAGCAAATGCAAGTGCCAGCTCAAAAATATTTTCTGTCTTTAAATGTGATATTACACACTGCCATTCCTCTGATTCCATATGACGTAAACCTAGATACACTACTGGCCATTAAAACTACTACGCCAAGAAGAAATGCAGATGATAACGGGTATTCACTAGACAAATATATTATACTAGAACTGACATGTGATTACATTTTCACGCAGTTTGGGTGCATAGATCCTGAGATAGCAGTATCCAGTACAACCACCTCTGGCCGTAATAACGGCCTTGATACAGTTTGAGTCAAACAGAGCTTGGATGGCGTGTACAGGTACAGTTGCCCATGCAGCTTCAACACGATACCACAGTTCATCAAGAGTAGTGACAGGCGTATTGTGACGAGCCAGTTGCTCGGCCACCATTGACCAGACGTTTTTAATTGGTGGGAGATCTGGAGAATGTGCTGGCCAGGGCAGCAGTCGAACATTTTCTGTATCCAGAAAGGCCCGTACAGGACCTGCAACATGCGGTCGTGCATTATCCTGCTGAAATGTAGCGGTTCGCAGTTATCGAATGAAGGGTAGAGTCACGGGTCGTAACACATCTGAAATGTAGCGTCCACTGTTCAAAGTTCCGTCATTGCGAACAAGTGGTGACCGAGACGTGTAACCAATGGCACCCCATACCATCACGCCGGTTGATACGCCAGTATGGCGATGACAAGTACACGCTTCCAATGTCGTCAAACACGGATACGACCGTCATGATGCTGTAAACAGAACCTGGATTCATTTGAAAAAATGACGTTTTGGCATTCGTGCACCCAGGTTCGTCGTTGAGTACACCATCTCAGGCGCTCCTGTCTGTGATGCAGCGTCAAGGGTAAGCGCAGCCATGGTCACCGAGCTGATAGTCCATGCTCCTGCAAACGTCGTCGAACTGTTCGTGCAGATGGTTGTTGTCTTGCAAACGTCTCCATCTGTTTACTCAGGGATCGAGATGTGGCTGCACGATCCGTTATAGCCATACGAAGAAGATGTCTGTCATTTAGACTGCTAGTGATACGAGGCCATTGGGATCCAGCACGGCGTCCCGTATTACCCTCCTGAACCCACCGATTCCATATTCTGCTAACAGTCATGGGATCTCGACCAACGCGAGCAGCAATGTAGCGATACGATAAACCGTAATCGCGATAGGCTACAATCCGACCTTTATCAAAGTCGGAAACGTGATGGTACGCATTTCTCCTTCTTACACGAGGCATAACAACAACGTTCCACCAGACAACTACGGCCAACTTCTGTTTGTGTATGAGAAATCGGTTGGAAACTTTCCTCATATCAGCACGTTGTAGGTGTCGCCACCGGTGCCTACGTTGTGTGAATGCTCTGAAAAGCTAATAATTTGCATATCCCAGCATCTTATTTCTGTCGGTTAAATTTCGCGTCTGTAGCACGTCAGCTTCGTGGTGTAGTAATTTTAATGGCCAGTAGTGTATATTACGAGTGCATAAGCGCTCTAAAAATGTAAATATTAATTGGTCACTGAAGTATAATGGTAATTATTCATTCACCGTAGATTAGTTACGTGAAATTATGTTAATATTCACCTCTGTTATGCGTTGAGATAATGTGGAGTAGATAACAGAATTATAATTAGTCATAGGATATATCAATACAAAGGCAATAACATTTTCTGTATTAGTATGTGTATACCATTACACTTTATTATTACTCAGTTTTCAGGTGATTTGAACCTAGATATGCTATGAGTGTTTAGCCACTCTGTTACGAAGTGGTTTTACAGCAACCTTTGTACTGCCCATTAACTGAAAAAGTATCCTAACGTATTCTGTGCAAAACATACTCGGTTTTCTTGCTACGTCCATTCGGGATAAAATTTCGAGCTTTCGACGATAGCCTGCATGGTCGTCATCAGGAGCAACTGGCTGTCCTCACCGCTCCTTTGGTGGCGTTATATAGCTGAGGACGGCTGCTGATTGGTCAGCTTGTGATTGGTCAGCTTGTGATTGGTCGGCTTGTGATTACGGAGTGCTGTCGCAGAAGGTGTCAGTGGCGCCACCGGTTCTGTGGAAACGTAAACACTGCAAAGAATGTCTCTGCTGCTTCTCTGCATTGAGCCCTCGTTTCCATGCACCGCTCAGGTATACTGATAATTACACTCTAAGACAAAAAGAAAAGTAAAGGAGACTCACCACGAAGGAATTATTCGAATGGGACGGAAATGGGTAGATGTAATGTACATGTACAGACAAACAAATAATTACAATTTCCGAAAAATTGGATGATTTATCCAAGAGAAAGGGCTTCACAAATTGAGCAAATCAATAAGCGTTGGTCCACCTCTGGCCATTACGTAAACCATTACGCTTGGAATAACCGATAGATCGGGAATCTCATTTACTACAGTAGTAGTGTGTTCAGTTTGAATCCCGCTTCGAACTGAACGCCGATGACGGAAAAGACGTACCTGGTGACTTCCTGGACAGTGGTGGGATACCAATCTGACTGCCGTCCACCGCAAGTTTCGAAAAACCTGGAGTGATGGTCTGTGGTGCAATTTCTTTTAATAGCAGGATCCCTTTTGTTCTCATCCGCGGCAACCTTACAGCTCAGCGGCACAGGGACGATATTCTGTGCCCCATGTTGTTGCACTTCACGGCAAGCCACCCTGGACTTACATTACAGCAAGATAATGCCCGCCTGCACTACTTATCTTTGTGCTTGCGAAATCCTACCATGACCGGATAGGCCGCCAGATCTCTTCGAAACTGGGAAAATCTGGAGCATTATAGGCAGGGCCCCCAACCAGTTCGCGATTTTGACGATCTAACGTGCCAATTCGGCAGAATTTGGCACGATATCCTCATTAGGGACATCAAACAACCGTATTGATGAATGCAAGGCGGAATAACTGCTTGGATAAGGGTCAGAGGTGGTGCAAAGTGTTATTGACTTGCACAAATTGTGAATCTCTTTCTCCTGCATAAATCATCAGTTTTTTCTGAAATTGTAAGGATTTGTTGGTCTGTACATGTGCATCATATCTACCGATTTTGGCTTGTTTTGGGTAATTCGTTCGTCGTACGTCTTTTTTTTTCTTAGAGTATATTTAAGGCCTTTTGGCTGTACCTTCATAACTTGAGTTTATGTTAATATTCGCTTGTGGGAATTCTAGAGAATGTAGCAGTGACTAGATTCACAACCGCTATCTTGTTTGGCCCACCGTGCCATTATTCACACACACAGCAAAATATTAAGAACAGTGTTCTTCAGCTTACGTATAAGACACCATTATGCGAGTATAATATTAGTATCGAAGTTTCCGTTCAAATTTGAGGAATCTGCACGAGAAAAAAGTCGCATAAAACATTCACGTAATTGCAACCAATACGATAAAGCTCGAGAGGCAACGTCACACAGTAAAATACTATTCGGTGCCTTCTAGGGTGCTTAATCATAGTTTAGGAGGTATGTAATTGCAGGAAATTCAAAAGTAGATGAATACTTATTAGGAAGCATAATGCTGTTGGAACTATCAATATTATACATTGAAGGTAACCTATGCCATTACTGAATCCGAATGGTTACTTACATGACCGTGAGTCAGAAAAGGTACACCCACGTAACTTCATGGTGGTTCCCAAATATTGATAACCCTACTGTAAAAAAAAAAGAAAGATGGGGAATATGGTAACCAATAGACGCAGTTATTCACTGCAGCCTGTATGGTGAGCCACCATTACCGTGTGTTATATGCACCAGTGAAGCGAAATAAAAAGAAAGGGGAGTAAAAAAAGAAAACTTAATTATGTAAGGTGTCGAGGCTCATTCTTTTAACGGTATATGAAACGCACATCTGGCATATGGACGTATGTTTTTAGTATTCTACCTGCAGATCTTCGGCATATGACATTGAATTGATAAAAATATACGATAGCTACGACACGTACAATATATTACGAGGAAATATACACTCCTGGAAATTGAAATAAGAACACCGTGAATTCATTGTCCCAGGAAGGGGAAACTTTATTGACACATTCCTGGGGTCAGATACATCACATGGTCACACTGACAGAACCACAGGAACATAGACACAGGCAACAGAGCATGCACAATGTCGGCACTAGTACAGTGTATATCCACCTTTCGCAGCAATGCAGGCTGCTATTCTCCCATGGAGACGATCGTAGAGATGCTGGATGTAGTCCTGTGGAACGGCTTGCCATGCCATTTCCACCTGGCGCCTCAGTTGGACCAGCGTTCGTGCTGGACGTGCAGACCGCGTGAGACGACGCTTCATCCAGTCCCAAACATGCTCAATGGGGGACAGATCCGGAGATCTTGCTGGCCAGGGTAGTTGACTTACACCTTCTAGAGCACGTTGGGTGGCACGGGATACATGCGGACGTGCATTGTCCTGTTGGAACAGCAAGTTCCCTTGCCGGTCTAGGAATGATACAACGATGGGTTCGATGACGGTTTGGATGTACCGTGCACTATTCAGTGTCCCCTCGACGATCCCCAGAGGTGTACGGCCAGTGTAGGAGATCGCTCCCCACACCATGATGCCGGGTGTTGGCCCTGTGTGCCTCGGTCGTATGCAGTCCTGATTGTGGCACTCACCTGCACGGCGCCAAACACGCATACGACCATCATTGGCACCAAGGCAGAAGCGACTCTCATCGCTGAAGACGACACGTCTCCATTCGTCCCTCCATTCACGCCTGTCGCGACGCCACTGGAGGTGGGCTGCACGATGTTGGGGCGTGAGCTGAAGACGGCCTAACGGTGTGCGAGACCGTAGTCCAGCTTCATGGAGACGGTTGCGAATGGTCCTCGCCGATACTCCAGAAGCAACAGTGTCCCTGATTTGCTGGAAGTGGCGGTGCGGTCCCCTACGGCACTGCGTAGGATCCTACGGTCTTGGCGTGCATCCGTGCGTCGCTGCGGTCCGGTCCCAGGTCGACGGGCACGTGCACCTTCCGCCGACCACTGGCGACAACATCGATGTACTGTGGAGACCTCACGCCCCACGTGTTGAGCAATTCGGCGGTACGTCCACCCGGCCTCCCGCATGCCCACTATACGCCCTCGCTCAAAGTCCGTCAGCTGCACATAAGGTTCACGTCCACGCTGTCGCGGCATGCTACCAGTGTTAAGGACTGCGATGGAGCTCCGTATGCCACGGCAAACTGGCTGACACTGACGGCGGCGGTGCACCAATGCTGCGCAGCTAGCGCTATTCGACGGCCAACACCGCGGTTCCTGGTGTGTCCGCTGTGCCGTGCGTGTGATCATTGCTTGTACAGCCCCCTCGCAGTGTCCGGAGCAAGTATGGTGGGTCTGACACACCGGTGTCAATGTGTTCTTTTTTCCATTTCCAGGAGTGTAGTTTTGAAGATATCGCACAAAATTTATTGCAGTTTAAAACATGTTCTGTGCTGCAATCGAGCGATATGAAGATAGATAAATGAAGAGCTACTATTCGACATAAATCTTTAAGTTTCCCGTCTCGTGATCGGATGACGGAGGTAGGCCTTATTTCTGCAATCAATGAAAAAAGTGGCTTTTTATGATTTCTGTTTCTGCTTTCCGATTCGTATATCGCCGTATCATACGAAGACATTAATACTATCCCCCTTTCTTTTCAGGTAATCGTAGACAGCTGATTAGGTTCGTCTTTGTGAACATCAATCACTTGGTAAGTGTGTTTTTTATTTTTATTCTGTTGACGTGGTAATTAATAAGGTAAATGATTCTCAGAGAAAGATACTTAAATAAAAACCCTTCATTGCATAGAAATTACTTTGCTGAAAACGAAACTTTAGACCACTCCAACCAAGGAGGTTACAAAAATATCTTTTACTCGTACTTGTCGGCCCTTGTGAATGCAGAAGAAATTATGTAGCAACTGTAGAGAGGATAGTTGTCATTATTATGTTGTTAGAATTAGGAATTGTTACGTTTGATGAGGGTAACAATTGGCCGGCATTAACTTACAGATTTTTTTTTGAAACTACAAATTCATAGCTGCGGATAGTTTTCTTTTCAAATCAAAGTCCAGTCGTAACCAGTGCAGACGCTGAGCGTGGGAGAAGTTGGATGCATGACGACTTTTTTAGAGACCGAGCAACTCCCCAGAAGGCATCTTCACTGACTTCGTAACCATCGCCCATGTGAAACTCAACCTGTTCCGCTCGTCCATAAGGCACAGAAAAAAGTATTCCGCAATTCTTTGAAGTAGGGAAGCATTCGATCAAGTTCTGCACCTTCAGCTTGCAAACATACGTAATGACAGAACACTTGAAAAGAGGCGAGATTGGTGATTCCTAGCTGACAGAACATAGTACAGCCATCGTAATGAGGAGGCAATACCACATGCTGTAGCAGAGTGTGGTTCCCGTAAATGAAATGTCATACATACAAACGACCTAGTACTCGATGGCCTTCGATTTACGAGGCTGTTAGCGGACGATGTAGTTATAAACAGAGAAAATTTGGAAATTTGTGGTAAGTTCCTATGGAACCAAACTGCGGAGGTCATCAGTTCCTAGGCTTGCACACTACGTAATCTAACTCTAACTGACTTTTGCTAAGGACAACACATACACCTATGCCCGAGAGAGGACTCGAACTTCCTACTGGGGGAACCGTACTGTAGACAGAGAAATCACGATGAAAATTCAGGAAGATTATTTTAAAGATGATCAATTCATGCTGCAACGAATTCCAGCTGAGTATCCACATATATTGCATTACAAAAAATGCTGAAGCACCATAAGGGCAAAAGGAAGAAAAATAAACGTCTCGGAGATGCGCATTTCAAGGGTGGACGAGTTATAAGTATATTTGGAGCTATATTTTAAATTTTAACAAGAGCATATCCCACTAATTCTACAAGGCTACAAAGAAATAATGAGGAATGAAACGAATAAGAAGGAAGTGCAACAATATATTACGCACTTTGTCAGTGCACCTGCCAGCGAAGACACAATACGCACAGCACGCTCATACTATGATGTTTATTGCTAGAAAGTCCAGTTGACTCTTACCGTGCTTGGTTTCTCAAAACTTATCGAAGACTCAATTTATTGTCAACAATAATTTATGTTGAATCACTGAAATCATGGTGGGTATTTCACTGAAAACATTGTGACAGCAGCCCAACTGGTGAAAAGAATGAAACTATAGACCGCTTTCTTATAAAAGTTTCTATATTTGCATCTCATTTTAATATATGCTGCTACTTAGTATTTTAATGAGTTGTACGTCGAAACTAAAGTTTTCTAACCTAGCTGTTTCTGTGTACTGTGATTATTAACATAGTAGTTTGTGGTATTACACTCCGCGTAGCAACGATGCGAAACGAACCACCGTGAACTGTGACAACTGTCAATTGTTTGTGTGATTAACAAGATGTATATGACAAGGTCGAAGTGTAATTTTGACCTCATACGCAGGAGTATTTTGCCCCTATCACTATCTGGTGTTCTTTCTGACAAAAATTGCAAGCTTCAGTTACAGAACAGGACATGGCTATATTTACGGCTTTACTATCAATGTTATAGTAGTTTTGTTATTATAAAGTCAAAATTCCCCCCATTAAACGTCAGTGTACTATGGCAGTCGATGAGATACTAAATTTTGAATTTGGCCTAACGTCGTGTGTACGGAAATTTTAATTTGGAGCTATATTATAAATTTCAGCAATAACATTTCGCACACATTCGTTGTAGTGAAGAATGAAATATTATTAATTAAACGAAAAAGAAAAGGGTCCAGCAATACAATACGTTAATTTGTTAGTGCGTTGTAAATGGCGAAATTTAAAAGTTAACGTAGGTGAAACTATTTATCTAAAACTCACCCTTGTTTGACGGAAAACAATACGATCACATTGCAGCAGAAAGCACAACAAGTGTTGTTTTCTCAGGTTTACGGCACGTTCAGTTTCTCGAAGTCATGCGTAGTGCGTTCTTTCCGAGAAGAATTGGTCTTTTTGACTACTTTTATGCATATATTTTGTTCTGTCTCCGACTGATAACTTAACACACATTTTTAATCACATACTCAAGAAATATCAATGACACAAGCATGGAGGGAGACCAAAACATGGTAACGTTTAGGAAACTGTGACGCGGCACTGAGGTTTTATCTTCCACAACAATAACTCATCATGGAAAATAATATATCAGGAGTACATATTAATTTACGGATACAAAATGCTGAAGATAGTGGCGTGATATTTTACTTTCCCCTGGAGTTTTTGTTTACTATGGGAACTTACTTCAACGGTAAGTAAACGAACGAAATTTAGTACTATCAGCACATACTTCGTCTAAAACGCTTTTAGACTGTCAGTATTGATAACATTTCACCTTTTCTTTTGCTTTGTTACATTTGTTTCCGATATTATGAAGTCTTCAGTTACTTAACTTTCTATTGTTCTGTTTTTTAGAAGTGAATTGTGTGGAATGTTAGAAAATGGTCCGCTTGATGTCAGATGAAAAAGTTTTTTGCTCATAGGTGCACACTGAGCTGAGTGGCTTGAAACATCACGGGGCATCTTTTAACCGATAGTATATTCCGCTCTTAATTTCCTGTTTATTCTCCGCTTTACAGAGATGTTTTGATTTTAATTTTTTGGTGAATTGTGATAAAAATCGTACAGTCAGGATATATTCACACTATACAACATACTATTCATGAATACTGACAATACGGGGTTCATTTTAAAGAGTGTATGATCCAATAAGTAGTACTCTTTTTCTTTCATCCACGTCTTCGTTGTTCGAGCCTCTTTAGATAAATCAGATTCAGAAGAATGTGAGTTGCGGTAGTTATTCGGAGATGAAGAGGCATGCACAGGATGGAGTAGAAGGTGAGCTACCACAAAAATAAAAAATAAAATATCGTTACAGCAAGAAGCCCTTGACGATAATCTGGACATGAACCATATTACTATCCAAGTTTAGATACACTTTTGTGTTTATTTTGTCTTTTAGTGACTAACTACATCACACATACTAAGAATCGCCCAGCACATAATAACAGGATTCCGGTAACTTCTGACTGCAAAATGTTTTATGAATTTGCAAATGTCTCCTTTTAGTTACTGAAGTCCCGTTTATTTCGTTTCACGCATCGTCGTATGTGTTGTATTCTATCTGTAGTATTACATTGCTGTTTGTATATGTCGAACTGCTGACGACCCAACTCTCTCGACTCTTACCGTTCACGAGAGATTAGCTGCTTTTGGCAGTTGCGTATTTATTTACCTCTCTCTACTAGTGGCACAAAATCTCATTGTTCTTATGTCCAGCATTGCTGATTAGCGGTTGTTGGAAAATTAACGTCGAGACTAACCTTTTATGTAATCTGTTAAGTACCAAGATTTCCTTTGCCTCTTGTTAACCATCGCGACTATTAGGACGAGGGGGAAAACGCACTGGGTGAAAACATTAAGTTAATAGTAGAAAAGAGCAGGATTTGATAAGTCACCGTTCAGCCACGATGTTTTAAATTTTTATTGGTTTTCCTTCAACAGTTACAAGTGAATAACATGATGACGCCATCGACGTAGCCGTAGTCAAATACGCTAATCCATCCTCGACCTGTAGGGCTAATTGCAGGTCTCTGATCAACAAACTACGATCCAGGTACGAAAAGACGTGTTACCTGTCACAGAGGGAAGTTTGTGAATGAGTCAATAAAATGAATAGTTTTAGGACTAGATTAGAATATCGTTACCAGTGTCAGCAATATTATGCGGGAGGTAGGATACGGAATACAACAAATACTCAATACGGGTACTCTGGCAGGAACGTACAAACGGAGTTAGCACTTCGAGGTTAGCGCTTAGACACATTAAGCAGAAGAAATCGGAGAAAAAATCAACTTTTCAACATTCCGAAAGTTTTGGCGTCATTTATAAACGAAACTGATTCCACAGACGAGGAAAATCACAAAATGCACAGATGTCACTATAAAGAGAGAGGTCTAATTTAGAATAAAAAGACACCATAAAAGAGGCCTAAAAGAAAAATTAAAAAGTAGGTGATTGAGCGAAAAAGAGAGCGAGAGAGAAATAGAATTACACAGATTATCAACTACATTTATAAATACGGGTACAACATAAATTGTTTAATTTTTCTTAACAGAAACGTATGATTAATAGCAGTGTGTAGTAAATACAACTCTGTCAGTGCCATTTCAAATCAAAAAAATAACCATAATACCAGAATCTATGGACAGCTTTGATTAGACAATGTTGCTTCCATGTACTTAGTAGCATTTGTCTACTTTCATTACATTACTAATTCCTTTCCGAAGTTACCAGAATTTTGAGTCCATATTTGAAATCCCATTGTTATTGTTATTATTACTATTATCGTTTCTTTTTCAATTTATGTACATCCTCTTTCGACCTGCTAATATCACGAACTGTTTTACTTAAACAATTACCAAAACATTACATCTTCTCTAATTTTAATTTGCTGTACTTTTCAGGACTTGATATTCTGGTTAAAAAACACTGACCACAAAGGGCCCCTTGAAATTTTATCACTAGGAAAAAGTACCAACCATAAAAGTCACACGAAAAATATATTTTAAATTTTATTTTTATATTTTTTGTTCTTGCTGAATCTGTTCATTTTACTTCTTGGAACACTAAAGTCTTAGCTACCAGGGATCAGTCAGTGGCTTAATTTCGTGGTTTCTTTAAGCTACTTTTATATTTCGAGGAGTTAATTTAGCGTGCACCAGTTCAGGGACGTGTCTGATTCAATATTCTTCATGCTCAAAAACGGGTGAGAGTGTCTAAAAGAATGAAGAACCGGACACCTGTCTTTTACAGTTCATATTTAGGATTTTCGGGAATGTTTTTCATTTTATTTCCCACACGCTGAAAACCTATGTAATTACACTTTTTTTTAACGAAAAATAAGCAGTTATTATTTGGGTCAATGACACTGCTATTCTCTTTCTCCTTTATGAATTCATAATGGACATCCCTTTATTGTCCCAAGTACTGGATATTTTTCTACCATTACAACAAGCAGAGAAATATAGTACGTAATATTTTTAGTGGGCAACACACTGTGTACTTTGCACTTTCACTTTAGAACATATACGAAGCTGAAAAAAAGAATAATGGTAAGTCTGGTTTCAGTTATTCGGCAGAAAATACAAATTCATTCTAGCAAAGGCACATATTATTAGGAAGTTAAAGATGTAGTCCATATTATTGAAACTATGCTGTTTTTGAAACTTCCTGGCAGATAAAAACTGTGTGCCCGACCGAGTCTCGAACTCGGGACCTCTGTTTTTCGCGGGCAAGTGCTCTACCAACTGAGCTACTGAAGCACGACTCACGGCCGGTACTCACAGCTGTACTTCTGCCAGTACCCCGTCTCCTACCTTCCAAACTTTACAGAAGCTCTCCTGCGAACCATGGTAACAGATAACGAAATAGTTCTTACAATACGACGGTTTTAATTGAAATAAAATGTGTATTCGGCTAGAGACAAGTATCAATGAGATACGATTTGCATAAGAAAGTACCGTTCACCTCGTAAACACTGACACAGTGATAATTTCTCTGTACCGAATTAAACTTTTGTAATTTTGCCATTTTATTTAATATGTTATTGATATTTGATGTCTCTAATGTCTATCATCAATTTTACGTACTAGATTTGGGTGTATTATACACTGATCAGCCAGAACATTATGTCCACCGACCTACTAACGATATATATCCGTCCTTAAGATAACAGCATGTAGTGTCAGCTAATATGTTGTCCGTATGTAGAGTGGCAAAAACGCGCAATATATCTGAGATTGAGCGAGGGCAGATTGGGAAGGCCCAGAGGTCGCCACGACGATTTCAGAAACTGCAATAATTTTCCGATGCTCGAGAAGTGCTGCGGTGAGTGCCTTCAACACGTGGCGAAAACAAACTGAAACCACGTCCAGACGTTGTGGGCGGCCACTCCTCCTTACAGACGTCTGACATCGTAGGCTGAGCAGAGTGGTAAAACAGGACAGGCGGCGAACAGTGACGGAACTAACATCAGGCTTTAATGCTGGGCAGAGTACAGGTGTGTCTGAACACACAGTGCACCGAACACTCGTAACGATGGGCCTTCGCAGCCGACGACGCATCCATTTGCCGATATTAACGCCACGACATCAGCAACTACAATCGAAATGGACTCATGACCATCGGCACGCAGTCGCAGAGTGTTTCGTGGTTAGATGAATCCCGATTCCTTCTTCAGCATGTCGTTGGGGAGGGCGTGAATACGTCACCTTCCAGGGGAACAGCTCTTTGAGACCTGTACTGCAGGATGGAGGCAAGTTGGCAGCGGCTCCGTCATGCTCTGTGGAATATTCACGTTGGCATTCAGAGGAGCTCGCCAAGGCACCACGACGGACAGGGAGTATCGCTCACTGGTTGCAGACCACTTACACACCTTCATGACGACCTTGTTTCCCGTCGGCAGTGGCATTTTTCAGCAAGATAATGCTCCGTGTCACTAGACGTGAGTGTGATGGAGTGGTCTGAGTAACACACTGGCGAGATGCCAGTTGCTGTATTGGGCTCCCAACTCTCGAGATCCGAAACAGATCGAACACATCTGGTATGGGACTGATAGTGTCGTCAGAGCTCATCGCCCTCTCCCCGAAATTTAACTGATTAGTTGGCTTTCGAGCGCAGATGTGGTGCCAACAGTCTTCAGCGACGTACAAGCGACCTACCATTGCTTTCATGCCATGACCCGTCGCCGCTGTTATACGTGCCAAAGTTGGGCATACCGGCTATTAGGAGGTGCTCATAATGTCCTGGCTGATCAGTATATTTAGGTATATTTATAATATGTTAATTGCTGCAATAAGACTGACGCATACTGAGGTCAGATCTCGCATGTACTCGAAAATGAATCAATGCGTACTAACAATATAACAGTGTAGATTTGGTATGCTTTTGCAAATTGATAGCGATTTTCAGAAAACAAATTTTATCTTTTAACATCTTCTGTTAAAATTTACGCATTAACCCATTACAGAAACAAATAAGAGTCTTCCTAATGTACTTTCTCTACGTAATGAAACAGCGATATTTTTCTGGACTTTCGTGGGATATTTCGCAGTAAGAAAGTGAATCAGTCGCGTTGTATTCCCCAGTTGTGAGTTATGATCTAAAATTTCTGAGGACAGTAGAAGAAAGAAGATTAGCATTTTTAGATTTTGAATAAATGTTTGTCAATGTGAAGAGGACGAAAGAATGATCATACGAAAAGCACCTCACAGTAGGTATAAGTTGTCTGTGTGACTACAACAAAAGGAAACTTGTATATATATAAGAAGCGGTGGTACCGATTCCCATAAAAAAGTAATGAGACCAGGGTTCAGTACTTCAACAAACTGTGCAACACACAAGGCTGACACATTCAGAACACTAAAACCGAGGAACGTTCCGTGGACCTGTGTGGTGGAAAAATGTAGAAATAAATTAACTGGTATATGCCAACGACATCGTATACTGAAGATAAACTACAGCAAGTTGTCTCTTATTTACATTAAACTGCAACAACATATGGTTTTTAAACTGACAGACAGTGGTATTTAAAGGGGAATTGCTATTAGAAACAAAAAATTGTTATTCTAATTAAAATAATGTAAATATTTGTGAAATCAGATTTCATCTGAGAATAAGAGAAGTATTGATGAATGACTTAAAAATCTAAATACACAGGGCGGTCAGAAACAATATGTTGAGAAACAAAAAGATGAGTAGTACCGTTTCCGAGTTAATTAGCACTGAAGTTAACCAATCGGGCCGTTGCAAGCGAAAATTCAAGCAGCCTGCCACAGACGGTGTCGCCAAATGTGTTTTTCGTTCGGTTTCTTAAAACCGAAAAAGAGATACAAACATTGGATGTGGGATGGTATTAAGGATCCAACACCAGCCGAAGACTGAAAAGTACAGTGCGCTATCATCTACGGTGTAAGAACAACTGACGCTAATTATATTTGACGGGCCGCAAGTATTTGCGTGTGTAGAAACCTGAGTGGCTAACGTCAGTGCTAATTAGTTCGGAAACGGTGCAGCTTTTTTCTTAATAATTGTTTATCAGCATAATGTACTCGTAACAGCTTCACAAGCTTTTCAGACTGTTTCTGACCATCTGTACATTCATAGGATGTCAAATTCTTGTGTACGGAAATGAATATACAATAGAAATAGGAGATGATAATATGAGAAGTAAACAACTCGTTAGTAACAGCAGAAAAGTAATCTATATAACAACAAACAATGTCTGGATACAGATGACCCATAATAGTTATAACGCACATCGTAAAATGAGAAATCAGTACAGGAAGAACGTAGAATAAGCTTTATCGTGCGTTTATAATTGAAGATAAAGAGGGGGAGAAAAGAACAAGATGAAAAACAAGAAGAGGTTTTGCGTCATTTGAAAAATATTCTGGAAGTTGGCTCGAGAAAGAGGCTTGCTAACCTCGTGATTCAAAATGACACGGTAGAGTACTGTACGGCACATTTAAAGTTTATTGTCCACCTTTACACTAGAGCTATACGCACACAAAAGAAGTATTCCTTGTTTTGCTTATGCCTCGCAATTAAACGTGACAGCTTCTACAGAAAGTGCCGATTTGAAAAATGTTTCATTTTACGGGCATCTGTGCACTTTAGAAAGACACACACACACAGAGATTGTTACATAGGCTGTACACAGTGAGATCTAAACTAGCGTGCATGAATCCGGGCAGTCCTCAGAATACCCCTCAAGCGAAGCACGTGCGCACCTGCCGGCGGACGGCGGCTCCCGTACAACCAGTTGTGGCTGCGACCTGTCGCAAGGTGCATTCGCTAGGCAGCATTCCACGTCCCCCACGTGTCGAGACGAGTTGATTGTCAGTGCATATTTCGACGACGGGCGTGCACGCCGCTACAGGTTTGTCTCGAGAAGGAAGCGAAACTTCACGGCTATACTGACCAAGTTATATTATTATTAACCCTTAGCAACTATGTTTATTGATAGGAACACAATGGCTGTGGAGGGGTCTATCACACCGCCGTCTTATTTTTTGTGTATAAAACCACTGGTTCAGTGAATACACATTTTCATGCCTTCCTGTTGTTCGTTACCCTTCTTGGAAACGGACTTTACGGAAATTTGCATTTTTTAAACAATGCCGAATTTAAAACAATGTAAAAACTAAAACACAAACAAAATTTGTAGTTTTTTAAAAATTTTATGTATTACTAAAATAACAGCTGATAGTTATCTCTCTACTCACTAACTGATTATCATCAGGGTGATACTACTACAGATTAATGACATACGTGTATAGAAAAATCGGATTGCGCTTACGACTAATAGTATTCAGAATCAACTTTGAGTTTACTACTCATCGTTTCAGCCCTAGAGAGATTATTCCACTCCACAATTCTTACGTTAGTTGGCAGTTTCTGTTTTCTCCATCGGAAACATCTTTCTGTTCTTACTGAAGAAGTACGCTTCTCCATCGTCATTATCTGTCACGTCTCCGTCACTTTCAGTTTCCTTCTCCAAATCAGTATCGTGATCACTAAATACTCTAAATCAGAGTCATCATTACTGTCAGTTAAATTCCTCATCTGAGCATTTAGCTAGGCGTTCTTGAACGCTCCATCAGTCTCTCATATAAAACGCTGCGTAGAAGGTCTAGCTTTCCTCACCACTGAGAAACGGTAACGTCGAACAAAAACACGACACACAAACACTACGTTACGTCTGTGAGACATCTCAAGGCCGAAAAATAAAACACAAATTGCAACAAAAATGCCAGATTTATGTCCCGTGTAACTTGCCATCAAATACGAAGGCAAACAGAAGAATTTATTTCACCTCATTGGGGTGTGTGCCATATCGCGAGACAAAAAATGTGTAGCAGTCTGAGATACCAAACGTGGTAGTTAAGGATTAAAAGAGTTACCAAAATAAAAGGGGCTGATGATACGTCCAGTGTTTCGCAACAACATAATATAAACTAACTATTTGGAACAAGTCCGAACACCTCAAAATAAAACAGTGGCCAAGTGAAAAACAGTTCACAGAAAAATCGGGCAAAGTCAAAATGGCAGTTAGCTGTGCAAGTGCGAATTCAAAAAATATTATCAAAAACATCCTGGCTCTTTGTCCTGAAATGTTTGTGTTCCGTATGAGCTAAGGACGGTTAGGAACGAAGTCCTCGGAGGGCACAAAAGACGGAATTAGTTTTTCGCCTCTACTATTCACCCTATACGCCAAAGAAGCAATGAGGAAAATAAAAGAAAGTTCTGGAGTGGGTTTATACCCTACACGTCAAAGAAGCAATGAGGCAAATAAAAGAAAGTTTTGGAGTGGATTTAAATTCAGGGAGAAAGGATACCAATCCAATGACCACATACTACAGGTTGAGAATAAACGGAAAAAAGGCGAAAGTAATAAGGAGTAGAAGAAACAATGGCCAAGAAGTGCACGAAGTGAATAAATTCTGCTACCTAGGAAGCAAAATAACACATGTCGGTCGAAGGAAAGAGGGCATAAAATGTAGACTAGCATCGGGAGAGATGCTATTCCTGGCCGAAAGAAATAGCTAGTATCCAACGTCGACCTTAATTCGAGTAAAAAATTATTGGGAATGTACGTTTTGCGCACAGAATTTCACGGTAGTGAATCATGGACTGTGAGAAAAGAATAGAGGAAAAGATAATGGAAAATTATGAAGATATGGTGTTGTTGAAGGGTATGGAAAATTAAGTAGACTGATAAGAAATGTGGTTCTCCGCAGAACTGATGACGGAATGACCATGCGGGAGATATTGACAAGCAGGAGGGACTGGATGATAGCACATGTGTTAAGACATCAAGGAATAAATTCGATGGTACTCGGGGAAGATGAAGAGGGTAAAAATTGTAGTAGAAGACTGAGGTCAGAAAATGTCTAGCAAATAACCGCAGGCGTTGGGTACAAGTGGTACTGTTAGATGAAGAGCGTCCCTCACCGAAGCTGGTACAATGGAGAGTTACTATTTCTTCTGAGGCGGCGGCGCTGCCGATAAGACAGTAGAGGAATTCGTGGTAGATCCAGCCAGAAGACTAATATAAAAATTATTAGCGCTTCCAGACCAGCCAACACGTCTTTAGCTTTAATGGTGGTTGCTGGATGAAGTGTTATCGGGGTACGGAGATCCACAGTTCCTCCTTTCTACAGATGAGGCCAGTTTCAGCATGTCTGGATATCTGAAGTCCCAGATCATGTGCAATTCCCAAGTAAAAATTCTCGACAGTGCTTCACACAGCCATTTCATTATGAGATGGCTGCTGTTTGGTAAATAATTTTCCAGAAATTTTTACCTTCACAGCCCTATACAAACAAGAGTAACAAATAGAACATATATTTGCGCTTGTTTTACTTAAACAAAACATAAATGTTTATGTGTCGGCAACGAGTTTACCTACAGTGTTAAACATAGGAGCGTTTGTATCACACACTGTAATACATTTTGTGCTCCGATGATTGGTACTTAAATTCTGAACAGTGAAGTAAATATTCAGTTCAGATGCGAGCAGTCGCTAAAATTTATCCTGAAAAGTTTGATACAATATCTGAGTTACTGTTATAAATATGAAATGAACATAGCGTCAAGATTACATGAATTTCTACCTCATCAGAAGGATGATATGGCGAACACGTCAGCGTTGATACTTTGTGTGGTGAAAACGGAATGAAATGAAACTTTCAAGAATGCATATGCAGTAGAGTATAACCTATAACGAATCTTCAAGCGATGTTACATTATCAGTGTGCAGGAATACTGTCTGAGTTATTAGGCAAGTAAAATTTATTACAACGTATCTTATGATTAGTAACTGAGCTGTTAAATTTTCAAGATAAATGTTTAAAACTTTCTGTAAATATTGAACCTTAGGAAAATATTTGTATTCAGTTTTTTGATATGCGACAATCATTTATTCTACTTCCGACATACATTTTCTGACTTAAATTCCCTTGTACAACTTTTTGTTGGTTATGTTCGAGTGCAGAGACAAATGATGTTATTCATTTTTCGAGAATAAGAGTGGTTAACACTCTGCATCAAACTCATAGTACATACGGGACGAACCAAAACGCTACCTAAATGTTTTTTTTCCGTTGTTCACTGACATTTTCTGAGTATTTTGGTATGAGGGAGCCGTGGTCTCCAGTGGTTCGTTACAGAGTTTTCGGTTTGTCACTCCGGCTACCATCATTTAAGGGAAAACATCTTTACAGCAGTTAAAAAGTCTGTAAAACGACAACATAAATCGTGGAATAATGCAGTAACCCTCAAACAGATGCAAAAGTAGTGTAATGGGACGGTCTTCGATGGGAGCATCTCGCAGCATAGGGTCGTTGCCGCTTTTCCATCGCATTCAGTAAACCCAAACACGAAGTGCACTGCGGCAAACTTTCCATCAGTAAAACAATTAACTCAGTCGGAAGAAACGGCGAGACAGAACCGAGCTGTATTCAATGCAATCTTGAGGTCGCAGAGTGAAGCGGGATTTATTTTAGTCAGCAAAAAATATCATGAGTGAATGAAACAAGCCTTACCAAAGAGAGACACACAGTACACGCCGTCGACATCTGTAGTGTTATGCAGGTGTTTTTAGTAACACACAGATACAAAGATAAACGATGCCAAAAAAACAGATATTTCTCTGTAATGAGCCGACGAACATCACATACCTCTTATGCTAAAATAAATATCCCAGAAAAACTTCCGAAACTTGGTCGATGGAACTCTGGCACACACTACATAGAATGAGGCGCAAATGACAAAAAATAATCCGATTGTCGCTTGGTGCTATTCACAAAAACAGGAAAACATTTTTTTTTCCATTGCTGGACTTATTGTCAGCAGAAGAAATACAATGTAAAATTACCCTCAAGGTCTAGGCATGTTACATCCTTACAGGTATATCACATTTGATTGCAGAGTCCATCTTTGTGTCAGCCAACATTGACATCGGGGAAAAATTGTCTCATCACAAAGTAGGAGATGTTATATGATAACTTGTTAATGACAACTGTCAACAGTGTCGAGGTATATATTGAAATTACAATGAAATGAATACCGTTAGCTGCTTACAGGCGTTGACATACGTCAACGGGGACAGATGAAAATGTGTGCCTCGACCGGGACTCGAACCCGGGATCTCCTGCTTACGTGGCAGACGCTCTATCCATCTTATTTGTTTGTTGTTGTTGTGTTTCGTCGTTGCGGACGTCGCAAGACATCCTGTTCAAGTTCGGTGGTTGATCCTTCCACTCAGTTTTTTATTACAGATGCCAACCGGCTCTCTGACTGAACACGCTGAGCTACCGTGCCGGCATCTGAGCCATTGAAGACACAGCGGATAGCGCGACTGGAGGGATTTATCTCTGGCACGCCTCCCGCGAAACTCACATTCTCAACGTATTGTCCCGCACTCCATTTGTAGTGCCACCGCCCATTATATTCATTACTCACGGCGCGTTGCCGATTCCCATGAGAGTTCGGGCACTGTTTGTGCATTCGCACAGAAGAAGAAGATGGTCAAGTAGACGGTGAGCCTTAACTACATATATACTAAGATGGTATCTGTTCTTTCGGACATGTCCGAAAGAAGAAGAGATACCATCTTAGTATATACAGAGGTATAGAGTCCCGAATCAAGTGAAGTTCCTGCCGAAACCAGGAAAAGAATGGCCGGTAGCACAAGGAAGAACGCAGTTTACAAAAAAAAAAAAAAAAAAAAAAAAGTTCAAATGGCCCTGAGCACTATGGGACTTAATAACATCTATGGTCATCAGTCCCCTAGAACTTAGAACGACTTAAACCTAACTAACCTAAGGACAACACACAACACCCAGCCATCACAAGACAGAGAAAATCCCTGACCCCGCCCAGAATCGAACCCGGGAACCCTGGCGCAGGAAGCGAGAACGCTACCGCACGGCCACGAGATGCGGGCGCTGTTTACAAGGCGGGAAAGTTGTTCGGTCTTAACGCTCTCGCCTCCTAGCTTTGGCAGGTGCACACGAACACTCTCAAAAGGCCCTGTCACATTTCTCGATTTATTAAATTCAGCCGAAATACCATTTACATGGGAAAAACAATTCTTTGTGTGGAGCGCACTGTGTGAGACTCTGCGAGAAATATTTTTTCTTCGTTTGTGACAGACTCTGCACGTACTGTCAGTCTACACATTTTATTAGAATACGTAATTTATTAAATAATGGCCATTTAGTACATGGAAGGTTATAAGGTTCGTAAGTAACCGTGACAGTCTTGCCCTGTTTTCCGTTATAAGCGTTTCGTTCGCCGATGTGCTCTTGCAGTCTCATTGTTATAGAATATCCTGAAACCGAGTATGAGAGCTCTTCCTTCTTTCACATACACTCTTAGTAGGATAGTTAACTTGATGCACCCTCACGTATATAATTGTATTTCGCCACTGGAACATTTTGTTGTTACGCGAATAATGTCATAGAGTGTAGGTAGTCTTTTAGACATTTCAAATTCGTACATATTCTATAATACTGTAACAGTGGTGGTTAAGTCACCAGTCAGCATGATTGTGCTACATTCACTTCGTTCCTGAATCGCTTATCTCGAGCATGCATCATCAACAGAATGGGCACAGTGGGATGTATCTGTTGTGCAACATTACATGAGTATATCGTGATGAGCTACGTCTGGCATAATCTGACAGATATTTGAAGGTGACAGTTCCACACAGAAAGAGCAATTCTCGTATAATTCATTATATCCAACAACCGTTTCATTATTAAAAGCATTTTACATGGATGAAACATGGCTTCACAAAAACAGACGTTAATCGCAACTGTTGAAGAGTATCACAGTAAGCTACGTTTGCTCTAAACAGTGTGAATTACCATGTCCGTTCAAACGACTTATTGAAAGTAAACACCAGAAAAATTCACAGACATATGGATTCATCAGTACATAGTATGTGGAGTTAGTTTACTGAACATCTGGAGTTGGGTTTTAACTATTGATATTTGCGAGAAAGAAATAATATGAGTTGTAGCAGCACACCGTTAGTCCCTGATAAGGAGTGATCTTTAACATCTCAACTGATTCGCTGTTGGAACGAACATTTAGTAACTTCTCAGGCAACAGACGGTTTTTAATAGAACTGGAGACCAAATTAGTACTCAGTGTCTGAATAGGCTGCTTGGATTGTGTGACTGCAACAATGATCATGTGTTGCTGTAAGAATATGATCATAACAGTAAGAAAACTGTTACTTCTTGCTGTAGGTTATTAGTCTTGATACGTGCATCTTGTTTTTCTTTTTTGTTGCACGAATAGATTTTAATTAAGACATACCGAACCACTGAAGTCCGTAAAGAGCAAAATAAGAATATTTTTGAATACTGTGTGAACTGTCAAGACGTATGAGTTGTCTCGAGATAACATTTTTCGAGAGCATTTGTACGTCAATAGAGAGAAAATTCAAATTATGAACTTTAAATTATAGATTATCATCTTGTCAAAGTGCTCTGGGGATTAAAAAGAGTGAGGCCATGGTAAACATAGCTTCAGGATAAGAGAGATTCTTAAAAGAAAGTCTCTTAGAAGTTCGGACGAGGAGGGATTCATTTAATATTTTATCTGGAGTGTGGAGCGTTATGAACGCAAGAGCAGGACAAAAAGTAAAAAACCGCAAATGTTAGATATAAGCAAAGGAAATGTGGATATAGAAGGTACTCAAATCCAGGGAAAAAAAGTCATCTCTACAGGAAAACCGTTAGAACGAAGATGCAACTGGTTGCTAAAGTACTGAGGCATAGCAGAGGGGAGTCGAACAATTTTGAAGAGAAAATACATAGAAATAGAAATATAGCTAAATCTCGAAACAATTATTTGAAAAATGGAAGACGTCAATGAGATAGTAGAATTATCAGATGAAATAAAATAAATGCCTCCCAACTCCTCGAATGGAATGTTTCTTTTCGAAAAATAATATTGAGAAAATTTAGGGAACCGGCATTTGAAGTTGATTGCCGAACGATTCTGCAGCCGCCAACATACATTGCGCGCAAGGACCACGAAGATAATATACGAGAAATTAGGGCTCATACGGAGGAATATAGACAATCGTTCTCCCCTCGGTCTATTTGAGAGTGGAACAGGAAAGGAAATGTCTAGTAGTTTTACAGGGCTACATTCGCCACACACCGTAAGGTGGCTTGCGGAGTATCTATGTAGACGTAGATGTAGATGAAGAACTACGAGTATTACGTAAATATACTGCGCACAGACCAGAACAAAGGACATTATAAGCACAGTGTAATGGAGCGCGTTGCATTTAACTTACACAAAGTGATCCGTATTGTCAGGAGAACCTGTAAACCCCTGAAGGGATTTCTCGAGTGACATCAGAATCGTGAAGACACCGAACAGCATAGATTAGTACTGAACAGTTGACTTTAGTACTCTTCGTTAGCTTGTTTTCTTGGATGGCGGAGTGTGGTTTCACGGCAACTCCTGAAAATTGAGACATGACACTTCTTACATCAGGTGGTCTTTTATAAAATAATTTTGGTTTCCTTTATATGGAAGCTTACGTTAACAGCTCGAAGCTGATGCACCGTATAAAACACAGGCTGATTTAGGTTTAAGTTCGCTACAGTCTGATAGTATTTTGGTTGATAGAACATAGAATGTTAGAGAGAGCTCAAACATAATGTAATCAGATGTCTGAAAAAAGCATCCTTATCAGAGAACCTTAAAAATAGTATATGACGCAGAGCTTTTGTGATGTTTATTTGTACGTTTCGAGGAAAAGAAAAAAATCTAATAATAATCTGATACACCTCACACATACATAGGAAAGCGAACATTCCTCACCTTCAACTTCCGCCGCCGATACAGTTAATGAAAATAACATCAGCGTACACACACTTTTGATTACGGCAGACAGCTCATTCGCCACCACTTGTTTAGGTGTCCACTGCAGTGGTCAACAGATTATAGGCGCTTCAGTCTGGAACCGCACGAAACCGCTACGGTCGTAGGTTCGAATCCTGCCTCAGGCATGGGTGTGTGTGATGTCCTTAGGTTAGTTAGGTTTAAGCAGTTGTAAGTTCGAGGGGACTGATGACCACAGATGTTAAGTCCGACAGTGCTCAGAACCATTTGAACCATTTGAACTTAATACTTAGTTCAATTAATCTGTGTTTAACCGAATGAAATCACTTTCCCGGCCATGTCCACAAAACACTCTGAAACTACTTATATCACTGTATACTCCATTTAAGGTCGCCTGGTCACCATGTATCTTCTTCTTCTGTTGTCAGTCCCACGAGTACGTCGTTTGTTAGGCTTTTACGGCGAGCGCACATGATATTTTATCACGACAGCTAAGGAGGCAATGTATGCTGTTGTGCTAAAGTGTTGTCCATTTGCACTGCATGTACACGGCACCAGCAATTGCGAATTGTCACGTATGCGCCAATTGTCGGCCGCTACATGGTTCTGTTCTACACTCGGTTCTCAATTTTTGAACTTCAACAGTTTTAACAATTATGTGCTACCAGTCGAAAATCGTCTTTCCTTTATAGATTTAAATATCACGTGACATCACTAGCAACAGTACGTAAATCACATAAATCGTGCCTTAAATAACTGTCTTTCTAAAGATTCAGATACAATTTACTGTTTAGTAATGCGAGTGTACCTTTTTTGACCAGATATTGTGAGGCTAGAGTAGGGCTTTCCATTACTACTAAAATCGTCCTATTTGGCAGTATTTTAGAAGGCATACATTCCATTTTGTGTATTACCAATAATCTAGAACGTTAACTCCCAAGCACCGGGTTTCCCGTGAAAACAATACGCGCTCTGCTTTCTTCTTAAGTTAGTAGTTACGGAGATGTAGTTATTCATGTTGTTTTCGTCTTCAAAGCCGACTAGTACAATATGTGTTCGGATCGAACGATAGGATTATAAAATAGCTATACTAAATTGTTCGTTGTGCAACCGTTTTATAAAGAGAATGCCTTGATTCATTTCCATAAATAGGAAATTCGTCTGTAGAGGATTGTAATTCTAGTATTACAGAAATAGAATGAAAGACATTTCGTAGGAATTCACATGTATGAACTAAGAAGACGTAGGAGAAAAGTGTTCTCCGTAATGCCCTTTTGGGAAGAGGAGTATTAAGAAGCCGTAATTCTATCCAAGGAAACAAAAATCGAAAAAAGGAAAAATTCTGAAAGATTGGCATAAAAATTATGTAAAGCTACATAGAAATATTTGCGTTCGTTGCCCATTAATATATTGCTCTGATTGCACGGAAGTATATCTCAAAGAAAGTTGTACCATGTGGAGATATTTACTACGACAGTCTTGTGACCACAAATAACAACTGAATTTGGAACTCACAAGGACTGAAATCAAGTGGATCCCCCAATTATAACTCTTCAAAATTTTGGTTGGTTGTATAGAATTTTCGAGAGTTAACATAAGGAAGGTAACAAGATGGAAACATCTTCTTGGGTCACTGAACTGACATTTTCACGCAATCGTGGAAACCTGACAGGGATACTGGGTGAGGCGAAACGTTCGGCCTTTTGTGGTGCTTGGATTATAAAATAAGTTATCTCAAAATGTCTGTGGTAACCACGTGTGACCTAGGTCATCAGTGACGGACCTAATTGAGAACTGCCTAGGAGAGTGTTTACGGTGGACTATAGCGTGGTTGAACTGAACCTCTGGGGAATGGCACTTCTACTCAGATACAATTTCTAGTTTACTGTTACTCATTGAATTTTGACGTAACTGTTCAGGAGAGAACTAAAATAGGTTTCCATAAACCCAAGACACTTGTATTGAACTTCATCGACATATGTTCCATATGGATTTTTTTTAAGACTATTTCTAAAAATGCGTATCTGTAGAGTTCATACACATATAACTACACTCTGCGTGGTGTGACTCTTACTTTTGTATTCAATTCATTGTTTAACTTTGACAGTACAGAACCGCAAAGGTGTTGATTAAGGTAATTAAATTTCCAAATTCCAGCAGTAATCAGTAATCTTGTTCACCACTCTCCTTTACAGTACGTGTCAGACAAACATGGATTATTAAGGTAACAACGGTGACTAACGTTTTTGATTGTGGGAGGATTATTCTATGTACATGCAGTTAGATGCTATTTTAGGAGATATGTCTGCTGTCTTTTTCGGTACATGTTTTTCAGGGCTCTTTCCACATCTACAGACCTCCTAAAATTACTTTTGCCTTTCTTAACCCCATTCTGTAATCAAACATAAGACCAGAATCTGCTGAGGGAACATCAGACTTTCAAACTTATGCCGGCGATGCAAAATTTTTTCTTTAAGCTTCCTTGCTGCTCTGAGTTATATTACTTTAAACAAATTAAGTGAATTTCAAAGAGAGGCGCCATGTTTACAATTTATGATTTGTTTTCAAATAAGACAAAATATTCATCGTTTCAGAATGTTGTGTCACATATCTTAATGATCATTTCACCATTCTTGTACTTCTGAAGACGAGGTCCGTTGTATAACATCTCATTCGAAGTTTTATCAGCTTATTTTCCCATCCAGTACCCAGCGGGTCAATTTTCCCCCAAGAAGAAGACTGAAATATATTTTCTTGATGGAAGTTGAATTGCCGGCTGGTTGTAACTGTTGTCTGTCACGCCCTCATATGCTTCACAAAGTACGTTCTTCTCAGAATTTCTTACTGTTTAATTTATGATATCTTAAGTCACGATTGCTACCTCAGGTCTTAAAATCACAAAGTACGTTCTTCTCAGAATTTCTTACTGTTTAATTTATGATATCTTAAGTCACGATTGCTACCTCAGGTCTTAAAATCACCTGTTTCTTAATTTCATCAAATGTATATTTCTTATCTGTAAGGTTATTTCATTTCTAAGAAGCGATAAAATCAGCTTCTTTCACACACCTTTGGTAATCCTTTGTTTAGTGCATTATTTTGCACTATAAACCGCACACCCACCAACTTCGTTGTCGTGCCTATCCGTCTGTTTTTCATGAGGCCACGGATAATAAAGACGAATCGATTCATTTAGTATTCAGTAGACAGCCTGAGATTACTTATAGATGTAAATACAACAGCTCTCATTCTATATCCAATTTTGCTCTGATGAACGATTTATATTACTCTTTATTAACTGCTGTTTTTCTCCATTCAAAGAATAATAAGCCACTGAAATAAAATTTATGCATTACTGGTTAATATGCTTTTCAGAATCGCCAACACGTGAAATAAGTTGCATACGAAAGATCAATGCTCAGGCATCTAACGTTCGTACGCGATGTAGCGTTCTCGCCAGCTTGAAAAGTTACTAAAGATCTTCGAGTGATTGTCACTGCAATTATATATAATTATGACGCAAACGTTTAACATCATATCGATAATAAACTACATTAAACTACATTATAATGCTCTGGAGGCTGGCATGTGGTATAATCTAGTCCTACGTCCTCCTCTAGAACATGTTAAACATGTCTAGCATGGAGTAGAGTAGAAGAGAAACTGAAGACAGGGTAGAGTTAACATATGCTTCCAGATTGAAACTTTGCTTTGGAACCATTACGTAATATTTGCGGCAACAAGTTATTATTTTTTCTATCTAATTTATTTTAACATGCTTTACCATTTTCAGGAGTCTTCATGCCCGTCTACGAAAGGTGTAAATTTAGTTTTTTACGTAAAACAGAAAAACAGGTTTAATATTTGTTTTCAAAACTCAGTTTTTCTTGTTCTTTTCTACAAGGCTGTCTACCGAAATATTAACACAGTTCAATGTGAGCAGAGCTTATATGTTTTTTTCACGGAAGGTTACAACACAGTAATACACACCGACAGGAGAGGAGGTTAATAACATAAATAGTGACTGGTGGCTGCAGGCCTTTCCTTAATAGTACACAACGCAACCATGGTGTTCCTAAATCTATTATAGACAAAATCTTATGATCAGATTATTTTTCGGAGGCCTGTCTTTTGCACTTACTGTGTGTCACATCATTCGGCTACAGAAGAAGTATCATCCTCTGCTCTCAAACCTCCAGAGCATTTAGGCACCTGATTACGACGAGTACATGCAATACAAAATTAGACAAAGTAGCTGGCATTGCGAAAAGGCATCTTACGACTTTAGTCAAAATTTTCTGCCTTGCCCGAATAAATTATATGTTTCATTGATTTAAAAAACCAATTAATCGGAAGATAAATACGTTTAGAGTTAAGTTTTATACCTCTCCACCCTTCTAGTGGTAGCCATACAAAATGCTATCGAATGAAAAACAGAATGTCGCTCTAAGCGGAAGCATTCAAACATATCTACTTGCAAAATTAAGCTACAAGGAGTTGTAGCCAGCAAATGACATGGAGCTGACAAATAGACTGTGTTCTTCAAATGAAGGTAATGATGAGTAAAAATGAGTTTTAATATGGGTGCATGATGTGTGCGAGCCAATAAGCATCTACTATAACTCAGTCTAGTAATTTTGTCCTTAACCACAATTATTCACTAATCAATAGCTCATAATAACAGTTGAAATGAGACTGTTTAGGGCCACAGTTTTTTAACGGTAGAGAGTGTATAGTTTTTAACTTCTTACAACTGTTCCGTTATCATATTGGACGATGTATGGTAACGCAGGGTGCGCATAATTACAAAATCGATAAACGAAGTCTAATGTGTATCGATGACAAATTTGAGCGCTTTGTTTTTGTACATTTCACAAGGACCACGTTGTGCGCGGAGTTTCGTATTTCTATTTATTTACATTATTTTTAAAGGCTCATGTGGATACGTTAGATCCTCGATTATAGACATTTAGCGCTATGCACCGCCATATTTAGGGGATTCTGTGGCAACTACCGATACATGATAACCTGTCTATGACCTATGTGACACTCGTGACGATCGAGTTACAACAAAAGCGAAATTATTTTCGCAGAAAGTACCCAACTGCAACATTCTGCTGTTTTGGAAATATTGTGTATTCGACGTCTTTGGCCTCAAAAAAACTATATGAATTTTGTCAAGATAGTGAGACACTTTTGAGCCGGACGCCGCGTAGTTGTTCGAAGCTAGTTTACGGCGCCACTTTGTGTTAAAAGTCCTGTGCCAGCACAATTTATATTTAATATAAATGCTAGGAGTGGAATGTTATTTACAAATCGGGGCTGAATTTTACGTACTCTGAATAAAGAGAGGAAATACCATCATCGCATTAAGAAACTACTACACTAGTATATAATTTCTGCGTTTAGTTTTGGTTTTATGGTCTTTTATTTGGGTGACAGGAAAATGGAAATGTGAAACATTACTTTCTCCTAATTGTAATATCGTCTAAAATAAATTAACGAACCGCTAATGGCTTTATTAACTCGTCCAGTGCTTTGTATGGTAGATTTTTAAGCGAACGTTGATACATAACAAAAAAATACAGTTCTTGTACACTTGCGGCATCACTGACTAATTGCAGAATGAACATTTAGCACGCACCTGAAACTAGCAGCGTGAATAACACAATGTGGAACAAGAAAATATTCACGTTAATTTTCTTTTACTGCGAGCTATCGAGCAAAAGCTTCGTAAACATTTATAAACGTACTATCTGACAAACCGGGGTTGTCCGGATGTTCATTTTGCTAGTTTTCTATTAGAAACGGAAACGAAAACCGAACTGTGTAGTATACACCGAAAAACTTACATTTCCATATATTCGTGAAAACACCTTTTGAAATTATGAAACATCCGCGCAAAGAAATTTACATAATCAAAAATGTGTAAGTAAAGCTGCTTCGGGTGTCTGTAAAACGACATTGTAAACGTTTTTAAGGCATCGTCTCTTATAGCTCTATACACAGATGTGTTTTCGCCTGCAACTGCTTGCGCTTGGAATTTGAAAGCTGTCAAAAGTACCGTTAGGTGTCAGGAATTACCTGAAGTTAACTCGACTGCACGAGTGCCTTAGTAATAATGAATAAATGTCTTGAAACTTCATGCTTTTCACGCATCTCAGTGTTTATGAAGTCATACCTCTTGTGCTATGGCCGTTCGATGATGTGTTTCCATAGGTACATTCAACGGTATATATCTATACTGCCCCAGAAATACGTTGCGAACAGAGCTAACAGTTCAGAAATAATAACTATAGACATCCTGTATGCTGTAGCAGATTTTCACGCATATCAGTATACATGGTGTCATATTTCCTGAAGTATGACAGGTATTTGGTTCTCACCCCCACAACGGTTGTATCTGACAGTAAGCGATATGTGTGTACCATGTGTGGTTGAAATAGGTGTAATGGTTTAGGAGACGTGGAAGACACACACACACACACACACACACACACACACACACACACACAAGAGAGAGATCCACGAAGATATGAAAATATTTTAATATGTCATTATACAAGTAAAACTAAGGAAAAAAGTTCATATAAACATAGCTCCGCAAATGTTTAATTACGGAATTACGGCTAATAAAAGATTTGGCCTGAAATTTAGCAGCTTGGCTGATATCAAGCCATGGCAGAACTGTACGAGGTTAAAGTAAAGCGCGGTTTAGTTTGTCGTTATCGGTCTGCTGAATCTAATCAAACATGTCCCAGACGTGTATGTGCAGTGGTATTCCAGAACATTCAAAGAAGCAAAGATTATTATACTAGTAAATTTGTTTACTTTCCATTAAGAATGTGGAAACGTTTATGTCATTATTGGCAACCGTTAGTGAGTTATTTCAATCGTTTCGTAACCTTAAAACGAGGTATTATCTGGATTGTTCAGTGAAAGAACATAATAACAACAGTGTATTTAAGTGAAGCCACATAGTAACTGTTGTGGTTTGTAGATTGTTTATGAAATGGATTGGTCGTGGTGGTACACGTCTGTGGCCACCCAGATTGCCCGATTTAACACCAACGAATTTTTGCGTATGGGGATCGATGAAAGACATGGTTTATGAGGACAAAGTCAGTACTCGGGAGGCATTATTTGATCGCATTATGAATGCAATACACGAAATTAAGAACAACCCTGGAAACTGAAAGGAGCAACAAACTCTGTTCATACACGTGCAGCTAAATGCTTGAACCCGGTGGAGACCTTTTCGAACATTTGTTGTGAATGTCTTGTGAAATTCTGTGTACACTATACACTGAGCTTTGTTTTTTTTTTTTTGTTTAACATAAATTCACGTGTGCTATGGCATTAATAAAAGCAGTTTATCCGACATATTCATACAGCTTCAGTTAACGTTAGTACTATCATTTTTACAAAATTAAATTCTCTACAGCTTCTGTTGAAAACTTTGTTCAGTGGTCTGGAATTAAAAAAAAAAAAAAAACAAATTGGACCAAGTAGCTAATAATTTAAAAATTTAACGAAATTACTTCTTTGCTTCTCTGGATGGTCTGGAAAACTACTGCTGATACACGCCAGGGACATGTTTTATTAGATTCAACAGATCAAATAAATAGAAATCACGCTTTACTTTAGCCCCGTATAGTTTTGCGATGGCTTCATGTTAGCGAAGACGCTGAATTTCAGGCAAAAACTTTTATTAGCCGTGAGTAAACATTTGCGGTCCTGTGTTTATGTGAACTTTTTTCTATATTTATACCTGTAGAATAACACATAAAAATATTTACGTATCTTCGTGAATACATACATCTTGATAACGTGCATGGGTTTTTCTGATGATTTGTGCATGCCTGTTTGACAGATTTATAAAATAGGGCTACCTCGCCATGTTATTGATGGAGGGATAAGATGGAAATCGTAATAATAGTTGTACTGAAATTGTTCAAATGTTTAGCTCTTAAGGTGGCAGAAGTTGGATGAAGTACTTATGCTTGTAGAATAACAGTAGTTGCGGCTAAAGTTATTAAATTTTGTGATTCGGAAAATCGCCTCTTAATGATTTATAACAGACTGAAATTCAGTCCCATGATTTTTTCAATGATCGCCTTGTTGACTGCGAGACATGTCATCTCGGATGAGGTGCGTACCTCTCCGGTCATGAAAATGCCCTCTTCTCTCATAAAACGGTAAGAGGCGCCCGCTGCGACTTCTCAGTAGCACGCCGTTAATTGCGGCACGGCTGTGCTCGCGTGCAGTGTTTGCCACGCGTGATATTTGCGTCGCGCATACAGGGCGCGCGGCAGCCAGATCCACAGCTGCAGGCCAGCAACTGTGAACGTTTCTCGGTCCCCGTCTCCTGATCCAGTCTTAAACGCACCAAGCGGCGGCCACAAGTTCGTCAACGACTGCAGGTGGAATTTTCACGCTATCAAACAAGACGTTAACTTCTCTACTTGTTTAACGTAGGGGAGGTCCCGGTATTATCGGAACTCGTCAGCTTTTTCAACTTCTATTTTTTCTGAGTATTGTAGTGGTTCTCCCCACTAAACAACACCATGAGACGTTACTTAACCTAATTATAAAACTCTAGACCATATGATTATACGATCGTCGATGTTTTAATATTTTTCCGCCCTTTGCAGTTTCTTTGTTTAAATTTTAGAGGTCTATAGCTCACATGAGATTTTGAGTAAAGAGTCATTTCTTGTTTGAAAATATTTTAATAGGACCGAAAATAGTTATAAGCTTGAACTTATTCATCAGCTCATCTAGTAACTGTCAACTTGTTCCTTACTGAAACCTGCTACTGTCTGCGAACTAGATTCAAATGTCTTCACCCTTACGTCTTCACGTCTTTCCACGAAGTCATCGTAGAAGTCTTCATCCGATTTCTTTTTTTGTCTCATTCAACTGATCATGTACTCTGAATACTCGTACACTAGATTTGAGAAATCTACTCAAAGCCATACGCTGGTTATCTACATCTTTAAAATGGTCTCACAATACTGTTACCTGTTCGTCACTGAATGTTTCCAGATTTTTTTTTCATTTCATACAACAGCTTCCATGGCCACCTCTTTGTTTTTCTGTAAAACTACCTAAAGTACTTATTAGAAACGTGTATTGCTCACTAGATTGCCTGATTACCGTTTCAAGATGTCTCATTATTTCTACTGTTTCTGTCACGTTAGTTTCATCCCATTTACGTGTTGACTTACACAATTTTCCCATTTAAATAATTAAATTGTAAAATTTTTAAGCTTTTAATGCAATTTGTTGTGTCTTGTACAACCCCAAAATACTTTGTCCGATACAGTCCTAAAGCACCGATGTGGTAGTTTAACGTTCCCATCATTATTACTTGACCTACACATTGCCAGAACCAACAATACAGAGAATTGTATCAGTTGCATCTCAAGATGTGATGTTACGTACTTGGAAACAAAACACAAGACATTAAAGTTAAATTCATGCGCCGAAAAACAATACTAAAAGATAACTTGTTGTCACTCAAGAAAGCACTGTTGTTTTGACTCAAAACCGACTGAGTCGTTCTGTTTCCCCATAGTTCACACAGCAGAGAAGTGGAAGGTGGTGTCACTAGCTACACACTTCAGGACTAGCTGTTGGCCTGCACAAGTAGCTGTCCGACAGCAACCAGCGCTCTCCTGTGAAGAGCGCCAATCTAGCCACCGTGGAACAAATAGTCCTGTTTCAAATATGTCTGTACCTTGATTATGCAAGTACAGTAATTACATATTAATAATTATTGGTTTCTACCGCCTTAAACTTACTTAGATTTGAAGTACACTTAGGACACAAAAAATAAACAAGATGGATATTTTGGGTTAATGACCAAACTGTTCCCTTTGATTTCTGAATGGTGCGGAATACCGAAACCATGTTTCCGGCAAATGAAAGTAGGAAGAGTGAACACTTAATTTTGATCCATGGTTCACATCCTTAACTCTTGCATCATACGAGGTTTTGAAGCAAGTTACTGTACTGAACTGATCATTGGATCACTTTAGTCGATCATTTGATGGTCACCTTCTTTGATAAGTGCATGTTTCGTTACTTCCCAATTGCCCAATTTCTTTTAATTCGTTCTGATATTTTCCGTCTTCCCTCCTCTGTAAATATCTTTTCTTTCTGCCCCGTTTGTCTATTTTTGGTTTAAATATTATTTTCTTGTTTTTCAGTTTCTTCAGGTTTTCAGGTTTGTTTTGCAGACCATTCAAGCTTATTTTTAGTCTTTCCATGTCCTCTCTCATTTTTGTGATCCGTCCTACTTCTTGTTTCAGGGTCCACAGTGTCTCTATAATTCATCTTCGTAACCTTTCTCCTGGTGACCTCATCTTACGTATAGTACCTCTTATTACGTATAGTACCCGTAATCGGATACAGTTCCCTCTACATCGCTTCGTTTGTCACTAAGCTCCATTGTCCTTCTTATGACATCTTTTAATTTGCAGAGGTTGTAGCTGTTCTTCTCTCTACTTTTAAGATTTTGTTGATTCTGTTTCTCTGAGTTACTTTCAAAAGAGTTTCACGTACTCTGGCTGAACCACCTTCTTGCGGTGTTTTAATTTTGTTTCTATTGCTTGACGTTTTTATTCTGTGTAGTCAATGCTAGTTTTTGAACCATTATTATTTTATTAGTTCTGTCTTGCCAACCAGCCTTTTCATTCAAGTCTCATTTACTGCTATGGGATTTACTACCAGTGGGTCTGTTACCATTACCTCCATATTCTGGGAATGATATCTGGAGTCCCATTTTTGTGCTATATTTTGTAGGTTTATTATTTGATTTCTGATTACTTGTATGTTATTAGCCAACAGCACTAAGACATCTGCGAATCCAAAGTACTTTGAATTTTGGTGGCCTTTGTTGGTTCCAATTTGTATTTTTTTAGCATTATCATTGTAGTATTCTTTCACTGAGTACTCCAGAGCACAGTTTAAGATATGTGGTGATAGATCATCAAAGTGTCTTAGCCTGTTTAAATTTTAAACGGCTCAGATAGTTATCCTCTGAATTTTATCTTGCATTTGATGTTTGTGGGGGTTAATTTTATCATTTGTATTAATTTAGGATGAAGTCCAAAATTTTGTTAATATGTTCAGCACTGAAGAGCTATGGATGCAGCCGTAAGTTTTTTTGAAGTCTAGAAAGGTTTTTGTTTTTTTCTTCTTTTGTAGACATCTATTCCTAATTTTAATATAGAGCATCTTACGGTTTTTATCTTTCGGCAGTAATTACGGAGAATCATGTCTTTGAAGTTGTCTTCTACACATTTTGTAGTAATATCATCAGTTTGTTTTCTCGATATTTGTCTCTGTCACTGAAAGTATATAATTTTGGTGTTTGCGTTTAGCCTCCTTATTATTTTAACTGTATATTTTCCTAACGGCGATCGAAAGATCTTGAAAACACGAGTACAACGATACAATGCTTGTTGAAGTTGAAGTTAAGACTTTTCCCAAAAATATGCGAGAAATGCGCTGAAATTTGAAAGGAAAAGCCTTGTAGTGCACCGTTTGATTCAGATAAATGTATGGAGACCGAGTACTTTAGAATTTAAACAATGATTATCCTCTTACTTTCCTTTGCCACGAGACTCAGTTAAGAGATTTGACTTCGGGTAACTGTGTACAAACTGAGCGCGTGATATTGTGTATAATAAAACGAATACGCTCTAACTATACAGATATGGGTGTTACCAAGATCTGTAAAATACAAATCACAACATTTCAAGCCACGCGATGATAACAAAACCAAAGCTGAAAGTTGATAAAAGCATTATTCTTAAAATTAAACAAAGAAGAAAAATTTTGGTTCGCGTTACTAATGTTTGCAACTAAACCATAGTCTCATTGTATCATACTTGAATAAGGTGTCATAAACAAGTTCTCCAGAAATTTGTTGAGTAGAATGTATAGATGAGAACACATCGCATACACAAAGTGCTGTTCGGTTGTAAAAGATCTGCGTATCGGAGATAATCTCTCAGCTGTGAGACCATTTCGAATTAAAATCACTGTGAACAATTTTATCGAATAGAAAATGTGCTGCGCTTCTTATAATGGAAGGACAAAGCGGAAAGGCTGGAGAAGCAATCAAAGTGGCTTGACAGAATTAAAGAGAATGAAGTAATGGAACTATCAGTTTAGTAAATTGCCTTACGTATCTCGGCCCTTTACGCAAAGGAAGTCAAATTTAGATGATCAGAGGAAATTGATAAGTCTTTTAGTTGGTAAGGTAGACTACTACTTCAACAGTCAACTATGCCTTAATGGTATCTGGAGAAAGCACAAACAGCGGAACAGACGAGAGTTAAAGAGCTAAGAGCTAACGTGATGGCATCTTGAATCATTCTATTTTGATTAGAATTTTCTTGACGTATTAGATTGAGCTAACAGGACATTAGAGACAAGGCCAGCAATCAAATCCATCACACAGATCTCCCGTGTATTGCTGTCTTCTGTCTTTCTCGTGCTTCTTGTTTAGGCCTATTTAACCTTTATCCAGTTTTTGTCATGGATGTGGACCGACTAGAATTGATAGTCTTCGCGTCTCCACAGTTTCGAATAATTACCTTCTCGCTCCCAAGCAATTTGCTTGGAAGTTCTCCTCTAATGACTGATATATTCAATTTTGTGTGGCAGTGACCAAACGTCTTCATCATTTCTACGTGGAAAAAATTAAAAAACATCTCTGTATGTCAATTCATCTTATTTTTTCAGCTATGTTTCCTGTAGCAGTCTGTATGAACTCTGTGTGGTTTCTAACCTATTTTTTTTTTTAAATATACGTACTGGTGAAGTATTAAAAATTAAAAAAAATATTTATTTGGTACCAGTAATGGCATTTGGCTTAGTAACAATTTCTAAGGAATCCCATTATGTTCATTTTATGTATTAGATCTGTCGATACATTTTAACTGTGAACCGTGAATACTTACATTATGAGCATTGCATGGCACAGACGCAACATTTGGTCTTGGTAAGAAGCGGACATTAATTATCTTATTTAATAAATTTACTTTACATTAAATCGTAAGGTTATGAACTACAGAATTTATATTTACCAATTGTGAGTAAGTAAAATTTTGTATCTATTAGAAGATAGTGATTTTGTTGACATATGTATTTAATGAGGAAAATATGTGAATAATTCGCATAAGAAATGCAGCTCTAAAGGAGGGATGAGGATGAAAAAAGTAAAACAGCTAAACTAGTCTATTAGAGGAAAAAAGTACAGGAAATATGAAAGCGTGGATAAGAAATTCCGCAGTGCAAGGAACGAGACATATTTTAGTCAACAACCCACAGAAAAAGAAGAGGCACTACAGAGTGTAGGTATCAAAGATAGCATGTCTGCATCATGTTAGATCAAGTACTACAGAATCTCTTGGTGTTTGATTCAGGAAATCTGTTGGCGAAATGTGGCAGTGCTGAGCGGGTTTATTGGAAAAAGAGAAGTGTCATGGATTTCTTATGGCCTGTTGTGGGGAGGGATGTAAGAAGGAGTAGTGAAATAAACGATAAAAAGCTATGGACAAGGTTACAATTTACCTTACGTGGTCACGGCGGAATAGGTGTGGCGATTCACCGCATTTTCTCAGGGTCTGTGGGACGTCGCAGTGCCATCTGCTGACACCCAAGCGTTGCATCTCGTATTCTGTTCCGAACGTGTTCGGCACACAGCTGAAAAACGCAGCAGTTTAGAGGCGTCTCCGGAGCGACATATAACAATGAAGCGAATTGCTTCCACTAAATATAAAAAGTATATGTTAAACCAGAATAGTGGTGAGACATATCCATCTTGTAATTTTAAACAAATTGACCAAATTTTACAAAATATTACAGAAACAAAACAACCTCATGTGTTCACAGAAGCAAAGTAGTGTATACCGGCAACATGGCAATCAAGAGGTGTACAGCAAATTAAATTTCGTTTATGATGGGATAAATGGAGTAAACCCATCGGTCTGTACTTAAAAAAGTAGGTGCACAGAAAAGAAAACACAGTGCCCAGAAAAGAATTATCAGTAACGCGATTTCGCTTTCAGAGACATACAAACAAAATAACACTTTCCATTATTATTAAAATTTATTTCCAGAGTTACTATGATTTTTGCCCACAAGGCAAGGCTGTAGTTGTCAGTCGTTCCTTAACGTATATTTTGCTGTCAAAAATTAAACACAATATAGACTACCTGTAGTGTGTCTTGCTGATGAGCAAGATGTGTTTCTGCCTGCTGAGCGTGCAACTGTATACTGTTTGCTGGTCGAAAGGAAGTGTTAACAGGCTATGAAACTTAACGTATGTGAGATAGGCATCACCTCACTTGCAAGAATTTTTGAATCGCTGATTCGTCACTTATTATCAGACATTGGTAGACAAGCACCTGAGACGTACTCCTCCAGAATCGTATTACGTTATATAGTATTTCACCAGACGTGAATAGCCAGTGTCGGTGACGTACCACTATCATATTCTCTGAACTGTGCTCCAGAGATTACCAGCGATTTTATTTTCTGTTTATGTATAAATACAATTGAGAGTAATTAGATTTGTATTAGGAAAGAGGATTGTATATAATCGTTTATTAACTATGGAAAATATTGGGCTCAAATCATTATATGTATTTCAGATCAAGAAAAAGCTGGCGTTATTTCCGATACCCCTCAGGCCTTGTGTATGAACAGAAATGTATCCAAAATAGAGACACAGGCAACAAAGAGCTACTTTCTAAATTCGAATTATTATAAAATATGGCAGGCAATATATTGCACAATGTGGAACACAAAACGTTAGAAAATAACGCAGCTAGCCTCCAATTCACTTCAAATAGCGGACAGGCGTCACTGAACGCATTTACCGATAATCTATGAACGAACATCAGATCATGTTGTCAAATAATTATTAGAGCACTTGAAACACTTTATTATGTAGCATAACGACGTTAAAGCCAGTTCTCCCAGCAATAAGGGTAATGGCACAATGTCACCACAAAAGATACTATTTTCTATCTTTTTCACTAGAATATGATAAATTCTGAGTCGCTGCTGTTTTAAGACATATCTGTGAATCACACTCTAGTTGTTTATTAATTCATTGCTGTGTGCTAAGAGAAGCTGCGTTATTTTCTAACGTTTTATGTTCTACATTGGACAACATATTGCCTGTCTTATTTTATAATAATTAGAATTTAGAAGACACCTTACACTACACTCTTTCGTCCTCGGTTAGAATATTGCTGCGCGGTGTGGGATCCTTACCAGGTGGGATTGACGGAGGACATCGAAAGGGTGCAAAAAAGGCCAGCTCGGTTTGTATTATCACGTACTAGGGGAGAGAGTGTGGCAGATATGATAGGCGAGTTGGGATGGAAGTCATTAAGGCGAAGACGTTTTTCGTCGCGGCGAGATCTATTTACGAAATTTCAGTTACCAACTTTCTCTTCCGAATGCGAAAATATTTTGTTGAGCCCAACCTACATAGGTAGGAATGATCATCAAAATAAAATAAGAGAAATCAGAGCTCGAACAGAAAGGTTTAGGTGTTCGTTTTTCCCGCTCGCTGTTCGGGAGTGGAATGGTAGAGAGCTAATATGATTGTGGTTCGATGACCCCTCTGCCTAGCACTTAAATGTGAATTGCGGAGTAATCATGTAGATGCAGATGTACAAAATATCAATGATTTTATATCTATGATAGAAATCAAATTTGTTTGGTGAGATAGTGCATTTACAAATTTGTTACCGACACAACTGGTAATGTATTGTTCACTTTAAAAAATTTCTAAATTTCCAGTGCCATGTAAGCATCACTGATTGATGATTACTGAATACTGATACTAAGGCTGATTTATATCTCTGTTAGCAGCTTGAAGATCAATTCTACCTGGTATTCTAGTAAAACTTCACTTAATATTATCGTGTAACGCTCCCAGGAAACTTTTAATCAACACTTAAAAAATAAGTGCACGCTGTTTTGATTGAAGTAGTTATTGTTCTATCACATGTTATTGTCTGTAACAATTATGTCCGGTACATAATTGAAGCATATTGCGTATTTGAAGTGTTTAATTTTCTCCCTATGTGATGCGATTTTGCAAAAGCTTCACTTTCGCTTCCACTTCTAGGCCGAAACTGCTAAGGACATCCATTGTTTGCGGAAAGTGCTCTTCCACCACGATCGATCGTCTGTTTAATCTCTAATCTATGGTTCGAGCCGAACTAAGTAAATATGCAAATCTTTATCCAGCTGATCATAAGATAACCCCGTAAATAAATACTAATGCTTTAGTGAGGAAATATGAAGCATCGATATTGTAGTAACTAAAGATAAGAATGAAACACACCATAAAATTAAAAAAAAATTGCAACATTGCGCTTGGCTTCTTACAAAAGTTCAAAAATAAATACAGAAATTTTTTGGAAGAGGAGCTTTCTTCCTCATATTGAATCATCTTGCGTTCCTTAGATCCAGTGGACACGAATTTTATTACTACGATAAGGAATTGAGGGAAAATGCAGACTATATTGCACTACAAGTTTTCAGAATAGAAAGAATAAATGTTTTTGGGTTGTGGAAGAATTTTTGATTCACGCAGCGGGTTTCTAATTCTTCATTACACCCTTTCAAGGTTGTAATAGAGACTGTGGGGAAATCATTTTAAATAGAAGCTTTGGGAACATATGTCTTATGTGCTACCGGAACACAAATATAAAATATTTCTCTTAGGTTAATGCAAATACTATTAGAATATCACATCTGCAATCAACTATGGCAGCAGTGAAGCACAATGACAAAAACTTACAGTATTGCCTTATTCGTGAGTAAAATTACAGATAGTGCATTCTTCCTCCCTTTATATGCACAAAAGCGGAATACATTGTATTTTTTCCTTGTAATACGGAAAAGTAATGTTTCTGTCATGAGTGCCTACTCAGAATACCTACCCGACGCTCAATACGTGTTATTCAAACTTCACCAACGAAAGCTGGGGTAACGATGGGCAATACTAAGAAGCTATCAAAATTTACAATGCTAGCATAGTCAGCTGGAAAATTACAGATTATAAATATGTCGATTCTCTCAATAATGATTTACGTTTTTTGTTCCCATTAGGACGACTATCACTGGACTTTTTTAATAGATTAGTTAATTGGTTAAAGTATATATGCGTAAAAGAGGAGTTCATTATTTTTGTCCTGTAGTAAGAATAAAGTAAGTTTCTAGACAGTTGGGCCTACTAAGAGTACCTACTCAACGCCGAACACTTTTCCTTCACATTGCGTGCTGGGAATTTAAAAACGCCCAGAATGTAATTTGTTCAGTGGGTTTATCAATATACAATTGGAATATATTACTAATCACAATAAAAATGAAGGCACGATGACTTAGAATACCTGTGACCACTATTAACGCAATGGCATAAAACATCGTCTGGATCACTATCAATTCATTTTCCCAAAGTAGTAAAAAAAGTATTTTATTACTGATGTAATTGTGATAATTCTTCCCTGTATCAGTACGGTACACAGATTACACTACACCGAAAAATTGAAACCAGTTCATTGTTATTGTGTAAACTGTTTTTAACATTCCTGTTAGATGCACATCAACGGCGTGCTCTACTGATGTCATACAATTAACACTTTTCTTAACCCATCATTCATTCATGCCCAGCTGGAGGGGGCAGTCGGTTGAAGAACTCTGAGACTTTTCAGCCAATCACAGTGAGCGGAGGAAACGGAGTTGTCAAATGAGACCGTCTGTGAGGCGTTCCAGAAATCTGCTATCAAATGCTGCACACCCTTGGTCGTAATAAGAGGATTAGAATTATTTGGTTGTTGCTTATGTTGGTAGCGTTTTTCTATGAGTTTAATAAACACAACAGATACTCATAACAGAGGCTTTAGTCGTCAATAACATATTCTCCTTTGATATTTGAAACAATCTATCAAATTTGTGGTAACTTTTTGATTTCACGGTTGTAGAAATCAAGCGGTTTTGAGGCAAAGAAAACGTAGAGCCATGTTCGGAGCGCTTTTTTATCCGGAAAGGAAGTCCCTTTGGATCATTTCATAGAGAGTGGGAAAGGGGAAAATCTGAGGCACAAGATCAGGTGAATAAGGTGGGTGGGGAATGACTTCCTAACCCGACTCCTGTATAGCGCTTTTGACAGTCTACCAGAATTCTCGCGGTCATTATTGTGGAGTAGCACCACTTCACGAAGCCTTCTGTTCATTGTTCTTGGATCGCGTCTGATTGTTGACAATAAATCTCAGCAGTGAAAGTCACAACCTTGGGGAAGAAACAGTAGTTATAACACCGTCGCTGCTACACCAGATGTGTAACATTATCTGTTGTGGATGCGCGAGGTCTTTGTGCAGGGAATTGCTGCTTTGTTTGGGCTGAACGACTCCTTTCTTTTCTTTATGTTAGTATAAAGACGCTATTTCTCGTCATCAAAAACGGCACAGAAAATGAGCCAATTGATGACGAGCAAGCAGGGATGTGATTTTTGGCTGAGAGTGTGGCGCTCCCATACACCCGATTATTTAACCTCCCCTTTGCATATAAATGTTGAACGATGGTGGAATGATTACAGTTCATCACATTTTCCTGTTCTCGAGTACAGTGAAGTGGTTCATCGTTGATTAAAGGGTTCACACAATCTTCATCAAACCTCGAAGGTCTTCGCGCACGTGGCGAGTCACTAAAGTCAAAACGATCCTTCTTAAAACCAGAAAACCATTTTCTTGCCGCACTCTGTCCAGTGGCATTATCCCCATACACGGCGCAATCTACTGAACTCCAACAAAAGAACGTGTCGGGGATGTTCCGATTTCTCCTCTTGGAACTCCATATCCTGGCGTCCACAGATCCACTCACTATTAGCAAATGACAATATGTAAACTCAAAGAGCAACAGTGAACTACAAATAAAAGCTGAAAATCGATAAATAAACCCATAGCAACCGGAATACCAACATGCAGAACAAAAACGCTACGAACTTATGCATGGATATAATATTTTGAATTATTCTCTGGGATAGCAATGCCCCAGATAAAGCTCCGGAGTGTGTGTACATGCATTTTGATGTAATGCAATGCGTAGAAATAGCCACGTAAGCTAATTACGTGCAACACTGAAAGCAGTTCACCAGTGTCAGCTGTGGCAGTCACAACACGGTCGCTAACAGAGGCCAGCCCCGATACCAGCTGTTCCCCAGTCAAAGCAACGAAATCCGCGGAACGCGAGGTCAGGGTCGGTGTTTATTTTGCGGCCAATACGTGCCGGCACGGCCAGTCGTACGGATGTTTTTCTTTTTCAAATTTTCACTGCGAATCGATGAGCGAGCCCCGCGCCCCGCCGCCGGCTATCGGCTGCGAGAGGAAAAAAGAGAGCCGGGAAAAAAGGGACGGACAGCAAACGGGTGCAGCGCCCCGCCGTCGCCGATAGCCATTCAGTATCAGCACCAAAACAACCACGCGAGGTTTTCATTCAGCGTCCGCTCTCAGCTACTGTATTCATTGATATCGTGCACCTTTTACTGTGTATTTGTATCAATACTCAATCAGTTGCGACTATTATCTTAACATTACGTATCCCCAAATAAACTGTAGAATATGTTTCACTGTTGTGATCTCAGAGAAGCGAAATGTTTTCCTGCACATATTACTGCAGAAGGTTAGCTGATGTTGGACAATAGTAACAAAATCTTACTACGTTGTGAATTATTCTTCAAGCTTTCAACTCACACATAAGGCAACTACAAGTTGATCCAGTAATATTTAATTTTGTAACAATGATATTAGTAACATAGCATACGTTAGTTGTCTTAATTTCTGATTTGTTGTCGACAATTTGTTTAAAGGAAATAGTTGGCTGGTATCGACTGGTTCTACATTAGCGTACTCCTATGATAAAACACCTCTCATTAGGAGCTTAAAAATAGTAAAATGTAAAGTCACTGCGTTTTCGAAAGAAGTATCGGAAGTGAGACTACACTGCTGCGATGTAGCATACTGAAGAATGAGGTGTGAATGAGATTAAAGATTAATCTGATTAAAGATAAATTTTTTGTAATGCACTTTACATGAATGCATAATATTAGTCTATGAAGTTTTTGTCACTAATTAATACTAACAACCTATAACTTGAATCTGGAATCAACATGTTTCTGTCCATCTTTGGTTTCAGAATATTTTCTGTACATAACATACTCTGAAATCTTATGATCACACCAATAAGAATGCTACCAAACCTATGATAAATTCATGTTATCTTTACCATTGTATCCAACTAATCATATCACTAATAAGAAATTAGCAAGGATAGATCAATCATGTTGCACAGTTTATGTGTCTCATGGTTAAAAGGTATCATGAACAATGCATATTAACTGAATGTGCAATTCCTTCCAATATAAAAACTAAAATTAAGAATCGCTGAAAGATTTAACCTCTATTCATACTATAAGCAAATGAAGTATCAAAGTTTATGAAGTAAACAAGTTAGGTTTCAAGTAATTATACATTAGAAACTTTGGTAAATAGTATTTAAATTATATTCACTTTAATTTAATTTTAATTAAAATCACCTGATTCTGAACTGAGCACACACACAATTTACAGTACTTAATTCGATTTAGAATGAATCACTGCAGACACCACCTAATCTTTATTCACCAACATCATAAGAAGTTATGACTGGATTGGTGGGGAAACGGTGCAGCAGAACTCACAGAAACCTTGTGTTAAAACAAAATTTGTGTATTAGCGAAGCTGTATCAACATATCTGATGAAAATTTTGGCAGAAACAACTTGTAAACTTGAAATGAAAACAGGTAAACTGTATGTTAAATGGCTGATGATTATGATGATAATGATAAATAATGAATGGATTCTTATTTTACAGCATAAATTCTGAAAGTCAGAAGTTAATAACTAATAACTTATGTTATTGACTATTAAATTAATAAACTTGAATGGAAATGAGCGAATCTAGTAAAACTAACTTCTCAATAAATTCCTTTGGGAGAACAGCCAATAGAGCTAATTGGGGATTACAAATAGGAGAGTATATTAAGGATAAATATCGTAAATGAAGCAAAATAAGTAGTCACAAATCTGGGCAAAATGGAAACAAACAAAAAAAGTTTATATATCTTGGAGAACATACTCAGGAAATAGAACTACCTATAAATAAGCAGTTCACTATAATAGAATGAGCACACAGTAGAACTAAGACAGATATCCCTACAAAACAATAAATTATGAAGCAATATTGCAATGTTAAATATGGAGCATATTTCAGTGAACACTTAGTAATAGCATAAAAAGGGATAGATGCTCTGTAAAGCTATGTCTGCATTGAAATCACAGTTTGTGTTGAGTTTGAAATGTAATGTTACGCAAACAAATGGATTACGAGATATTAGAAGGAAAAGCAAACACAAAGGTGCTATATTTTGAATTTAGCTGCAGAATGCTTGTTCATTTTTGTGAGTGAAAGCATACCCGGATTCTGTATAGAGACACATCTCCGACTTCTAGTAATTCATGAGCAGGCTAGAAGAGGGCAAGTTACATTTCTGAGGACAGCTGAAGAGCTGATTGCTACCGAAGTGGCCGCACTGAGCGCATAAGAAGGTATTAAACGGCAGGGAGAACTTCCAGATTATGACACGCCAATATAAACACGAAGTGATGTCTAATATTAGGTGCTACACACGTCATATTACCAACGAAGTTTATTTGTTAAATAGGACAGATAGAAAAAATGAGAATATGTTATTTACTGGAAAAGAAATCAACGACAGCTGAGAATTCACAAATCAAACAAGATTATATGTAAGTAAATGATATTCAAGAAAAATAAAATAAAAGGTAAATGACACTCACAGAAGGCCAAATGTAACATAAGTAAAGAGCAAATACAAACGAAAGGCCACACTAGGTTAAGCGGAAACAAACTTGGAAAAGAAGGGAAAGAAGTAAGAGAAGCTATAGATTTTAGATGCTCTTATTTCATACATAATAAATCTAAAGTTAAAACATGTGACACATTCATTTAACTGAGTGTCATTTGCTGGTTACCTGAAAGTTTTAGCTTATCATAACAGTTTAAAGAACGAAATGGAATTCTAATCTTACACATCACTAATAGAAATAAAAATTATATATTAGACTTAACGTTACAAAACAATAATTATTTATCCATGCATAAATCGCCTGCTAGTCAAGTAAAGCGGCGAGTAGTTGAAGATGGCTACCTTACTTCTACATCAACCGGTCCTACATAAGAAAATTTCATAATTTTTTCTAGCACAAATCGCACATTGAGACGTTGTTGCTCAGATATTATAATTACAATTTTTGGCGAATATTTCAAATGCTGCGTTAACAGATAAACAGAAGAAATGGAACTAAATTCTGCGTCATTTCTCCAACAACCGTAAATCTGTAGTCATAGAGTTCTTATTTAAAAGTATAGTCATTACAAGAATTACGAAAATAAAAAAAGTTATCTGCTTGCACTTAATTTTTTCTCATTGTATTAACATATGTGGTTTTGATATGTAAAGGAAATACCTGCAGAGTAAATTTATTAGTCAGTAGATTCTTCAGACTACTGAATGGTGTTTAGTGAAAGATGTTGTCTTTGATCAGTAAAATTTCGGCTCAGGCGTTAATTTGCATTAATTTATAACGAGAAAGATACGTTATGGAATTTAAGCTACGATTTCTGTTCTGAAATTGAAAGTTATTATATTACTGACTTTTCTTCACAAATACATATTCTGAAAAATAAAAAGTAATCATTTTATGAGCTACTTGTGGCTGTTTACATAAAAAAAAGGTAGCGATATCTGTATCGCCTCGGGAGCAACAAATTTTATGAGCAGGCGTCTGAAGTCCTTCCTTAAGTTCTCCGAGACACATAAAGATTAAAAAAAAGAACCATTTTAATTCCCATTTGGTCTAATGAAGTATTGTGAATAGCGCAAGCTACCGAAATTAATGTTGGCAGGCTTAGCGGTCTACGCTGTCGGGCGCACAGCGGTGCGGACCCCACGGCCCCTGGTAGCCGGCAACCAGCGCAGCGCGCTCCGCTATGCCGGCCGCCCGGCACACGCACAGAGGCAGCCGGCACGCGCCGCGGCAAGCCGGGTGGCCACGCGGTCCGGTCTTGCATGTTCAGTCGTTAAACTGGTTTCTCTGGAGTAGCGCTCCACAAGGAACTAGGTGTTACTGACAAACCCGATGACTTCTTCAGGTGGCTAATATCCTTATTCAACTGGCGGGTTAAGACAGGAACTACCGGGGTACAAATGTTTCGCTACTTTCTCCACTGATGCGCGGAAGATATAAAACGCCGACTGAAATAAGTGCGCTCTCCATAAAAAGAAGCTAAAGGGCTTAACCATTATTTTGAATACAACGGACACGTTTTGGAAATAGGAACGTTATTGACAGTTGAAAGTGGAAAATGGGAATGTTGTCGGTTCTCCTTTGCGCGCAAATGAAATATGACTTTGGTAGTAGCAGTTGCGCAATTCCGTAATGAGTACATTCATACATTCCCCATTAACGTGCAGTACGGATTTCGCTTTGCAGGATCGTAATAGTTTTGTCACGTTACTAAGCCATTTACAGTTAACATCACACATACAGTAAAATAAATAAATAAGTACGACACAGAGAAACAAAGCATGAACAAATCAGAACAATTATGTTACAGATCGCAAATGTCGTAGGCAGCTAACTGTTACTGGCAACTGAGGTACCAGAGTGATATGTCAGCTACGTACACTTACCCGGTCTTCTTAGCCGCCCGCGGTGGCCGAGCGGCTATAGGCGCTTCAGTTCGGAACCGCCCTATTGCTACAGTCGCAGGTTCGAATCCTGCCTCGGGCATATATGTGTGTGATGTCCTAAGGTTAGTTATGTTTAAGTAGTTCCAAGGTCTAGGGGACTGATGACCTCAGATGTTAAGTCCCATAGTGCTCAGAGCCATCTGAACCATTTGAATCGGTCTTCTTTGTGTGTATGCAGAACTTTCAACAAAGGTTACGTCGAGCGGAAGCCAAAGGGCTTATATACGGCCTATTACTCGGCAAAATTGTGCTTTGATTGGTGTTGCTGTGATGTCGTTCCTATAAACAAATATCTGTCAACCACTGCGCTATTCGTATCCAGGCTTACTGGAATACAGGGAAAAAATTGGAATCCGCTACTCAAAAAAAGGGTGTTCCAAATGCAGTGCACAGACTGACACCAAACGAAGTGCTGCTAGATGAGATAGGAATGAGAATATTTTGTGGAAAATATCAGAAGAAAGAACACATTCAAGGAATATGTTAATATGGAAGATACTGTGCTGGCAAAAGAAGTTGGTAAGAGTAGGAAACATGAAGATGGAAATCTGCAACTTCTATTATCGAGAACTCTTGCTGTATCAAGTGCGCCAACGCAAGAGATTAAGCTCTTTAAATTACGATAGATCATGCGCCCTCAAGACATCAATACAAATAACTAGACGGAAAAGTCAAGGATGACTACTTAGAGGGTTCTCTGAAATATCTTTGCAAATTTGGATTAATTTTACACAACTGTCACTGAAATATAACAGATGAATACGGAACGAAGAAGTATTAGGGGAAAAACCAGTGCTAAAACTACGGACAGATTAATGGAGTGTGTTTAATGATATACACACGAATAGCAAATGAGGAAATGCGGGGAGTACCGGAAGGAAAATTTGTAAAATATTTAACGATTATCGAGAATATTGGACTATTATGATCACTTTTTTCTTAAGCTTGAACAAATCATTTGACCCGTTTTATATTTATTTACGTGCTTAATCCTACAACAACAAATGTAGAGAGATGTAATGTTTTGTATGGGACTAAATGTGACGGTTCCGCACTTTATATTGCATTTTTAAAGAATCGAATGTCATTGAATAAGGCCAGTGTCAATATGGATGACACTCCAGTTCTCCGCCCTCCCTCTTATCTGGTCTTCTTTTCGTGCATGCAGAAATTTCAACAAAGGTTACGTCCAAGGGAAGCCATAAAGCTTATATACGGCCTATTACTCCGCAAGAGTGTTGAAACGGAAACCACATGCGCACTTGGCGTGATACCTACCCTCTCTTCTTCTGTTTCAGTAATTAAACAAAAAGAAACGAGAACAGTTAACACATCCCAGAAATAAGGCACATCGGCAAAAATGACACCAAAATCTAAATGCTCTTCCCAGATAGTGAGTAATTCACGCAATAAATAAGCAAATTAAGGAACTAACAAATTTTCAATTTATTAGATTAAAGACGTATTTTAAAAATTACGAGCGGGAGCGGGGGGCTTAAAATGGAGAAACCGCTATTAGGAAGGAACCTTTGATTACCAGCGCGCTGTATACACGTTAGACGCGCTGCTATAATTATTGCGAAAGTTCCGACCCCTCTCCCTGCCCGTGGTTTATCTTAATTTCAGACTTTGTACGCATGATGGCTGCTGGCGAGGGCCGCTCTGATAGGGCGAAAGCTAAGCCAATCGGAGGCGTCCTACGTAAGACAAACCTCGGAGAAATAGTCGATAAGATTACTGCTGCTTTAAATGCAAGCAGATAATTCGCTCACCACTTGTACTAGCAGCCTACGTTTGCACAGTTCAATAAATTATGTCGGGGGAGAAGCTGAAGCATTTTTTTCCGACTTGCCGTTTTAAATTTAGAAACCTAATGACGTCTAATTAACGTTCCTCGCGCAGTTCTTTAATCCCGGCGCGTACCCCAGACCTCGCCCCCCCTTCCCCCCCCCCCCCCCCCCCCTTGCCCTCTCCCTGGGGCGCCGTGGCCACGTCAGACGCGGCCGCAGATCGAATCCGGCGTTGCTGAGGCTCTCGGCTCGCCCTGTTGTCAGATCGAACAACATCTGCAGCCGACAGTGGTGCTCTGCAAGGAACATGGCCTGTGGACACAGCCTCCTTTGACAATGAAGACTCCTAGAGCGATAAAAGACCAAATGCACGACACTCTTTGAACGCATCTACTTTTTCTGCGCCTTTCGATTATTACCACGGGTCCAGAGATGGTAAAAAGAGGGAAAGAAATCATCTAGTTTCAAAAATGATGTGCTGGCAGGGATGCTGTGAACTTTTATACAAATACGATGAAGTAATACATCAAAAATTAAGAATGTAAATAAAAGGAATGTTATGATTACAAATGCATTGATCACCATCAGCAGCCAGTTGTGAGATATGCTTTAATTGTACCACCTGCATCTTTTACATAAGAAAAATTCGTTCAATGACTGCGTTATACTGGTGGATCTTTAAGAAGTGCTCTGATGATAGTCAGTATACCAAATCAGGTTATCTATAAATACAAAAGAATGGCGACCTGGACTTTTGAACCATTTAAATTGTGATAGCAGTTGCTTAGTTCCACCTGACATTATTAAAAATTATCTGGAACAAATACTACGATTTGTTGCGAGTATCTTAAATTTGAAGATTGTTCAACCAAATTTCTACAATGAGGTGTGCCTTTTTAGAGTTCTTACGAAATGTTTCGGGTGTGAATATTCCAACCACTTTCAGCTGAGTTGAAGTATTGTTACCAGAATACTTTGACAAGGAATAAATGATCATAAGACCGCTTCTTAGAATATTGTGAAAACAAGTCATGAATATTCAGCTCATATCTTGACACTTTATGTAACAATTCTCTTCTGCGATCCGTCTTTACATCCTAAATAAATATTATTTTTCTGCTTGTTATCACGTAGCCCTGTTTATGCTCCAAATGATTACTCAGATCGCGCTTTCACTGCTCCGTGAATCTGTTAAAAAGCGATTTCATATTACGGAAATCCGAAAATGTGCTAATTCCTTTTTGCTGCACTGCTTCATAAATCTATTTTTAAAAAATGAAAGTGAAACATTATGTTGTCAAGCAATTTGATGTTACTGGAATCCAAAAAGCACCAAATTCCCTTGTGACAGACGAAATGAGAACATAAATAGCCTTCAGGTATAGTTCAGTCTCCAAGACACAAGAAGCGTACCATACCGACACTCGCATCCACGCACTCAAGTCGAAATTTGATCAATCAAAATAATTACAAACGTCGCTAAATATCATCGTCTGGGACAAGCGATGATTTTGTCCAATCATTGATCACTGATACTTTTTAGTTGCTTTATGTTAATGAAGTTGGTAGCGTACAAGTAGTAAATGAAAATACCGAGGTTAATTGGTGCATTTAGTAGGAAAGTGTTTGTTATCTTATATTGTTGAAAAACATTAGTAGTAGACTGAGTTATTAATAGTTTGCTTGTCTATAAATGAGAAAAAAACATGTAAATAAGAAAAGTTTTATTCGTTAACATTAAATTAGTGAGGTGAAAGAACAACCTAAACATGCAAGCAAAGTAACTGTTTAAACAAGCGAGGCGCTTGCACTCGTGTGATGTTTATCATAAAACGACCGATGCTCGGTGTGCCAAATCCGTTGTAATTGGTTGTATAATTAGTTTTTCGCTGGCGCCTCGACCGATTTTTCCCCTCCCCATACGCACGCCGCAGAGTCTATTTATTAATTGGTTCGGACAGAGAGTCACGCCATTTAAAGCCGTTACAGTCAATTACAAGTGGAAGGTAAAAGCGGGGATCTGCTAAAAGGCCGGGAAGCGTTGAATTTCACAATATCTATAACCGCGGGCAGTCCGCTGATGTTTTTATTGCTCCAATAGACAGCAAACGACTGGCGGTATAAAGCTCCACAAAGCCTTTAAAACGGCTTTTAAAAAACCAATGGAATCGATCCTGAAAGGGACAATATCTCCCTCTCCGCTTTTCCTCTTTTTTTCCCCCCGCCGCTCTGTTCCGCGCCTCTCTCTCACGCTCCTTTTTCCCTTTTTTTTTAATCCCCTCCGCCGCGCGAGGCGATTAATCAAACATGCCACTAATAACGCATTGCACACCGTCCGCTGATTGACCGGCAACAACAAGTGTTGATCCAATTAGAGGGCGACAGACTAGCGGCTCCTAATTATCTGCTCATCTCCTCTTGCTCCGACGCTCTCTCTCCTTTCTTTTCTCCTTTTTGGTTTTTCGCGCCCCGCGCTCCCGCGCCGTCTCTCTCGCGCGCCCTCTGCCGCCGCCTCTCCGTCTCCCTCGCGGACACATACTCTCACCCACATTTCTTTCTGCTGGGAAAGCCTCTTTTTTATATATACGGGAGGAGCGGCGCCGCCGCCGCCGCCGCGGCAGCGCAGAGCCGGCTGCGCGCAAGATAGCGGGCCGCCTCGCCTCTGCTATATATTCATATACGCCTTGCCATGTCATAAATCTCGCGGATATGTAATATATTTCCATACCGTTGAACTGGACTTGCTAAATTATTACGTCAGAGAGAAAAAAGCGCGCACTTAAGATTGTGTAAATATAACGAGCTGGCCGCCGGCGGAGTCGGCTGATTTATGGCGACGGGCAGTTAAGAAACGCAGCCGCGCCCTCTAAATAAGATATATACTCTGCGGAGAATGCACTCCCACACTCCTTCGCACTCGTTATTAGGCCGCCGCGTCTGAATAAAGTTGTCGGGAGGCTCGAGGCCGCGAACAGCGAAAATATATTTTGGGCCGAGTAAGTGTCGCCTTGTCGCAGTGAGCGCCGTCTCAAGCGGTTGCCATAACGTCGGCCACTTGCGTTCACTGGACGCGCTGCTCCTGGCTGACCGGAGAGTTGTTGACACGAAACCAGACGAGTCAATAAAAGCTCTCGAATACGACACATGTATATTTCTGCGTTTTTAACAAGGCGTTCGGCCACCTCTCCCTACGCCCTGTAAAGGTGCACCGAACGTTGTGCTGGACATTTGGATTTTCAAGTCTCATCAATGTCGACATCAATGGCTGTCAGGACGACAATATTCTGCGCTTATCCATAACATTCCCTACTATTCGAACCTGGTGACGACGTCCTCCTGAGGGTGTGAGAGGGAAACTCGTTCGAACAGTGCTCGAATACTGCTCTTCATATTGGGTGTACCAGACAGAACTGATAAAGGAAATAGTGAAGCCGCGAGGCATTAGCCGAGCGGTCTTAGGCGCTGCAGTCATGAACTGTGTGGCTGGTGACGGCGGAGGTTCGAGTCCTCCCTCGGGCGTGTGTGTGTGTGTGTGTGTGTGTGTGTGTGTGTATGTGTGTGTGTGTTTGTCCTTGGGGTAATTTAGGTTAAGTAGTGTGTAAGGTTAGGGACTGATGACCTTAGCAGTTAAGTCCCATAAAATTTAACACACATGAGAACATTCATTCGAACATTCGAAATAGTGAAGTTCCAAAGAAGAGCAGCATTTCATTTAGCAAACGCGAAAGCGTTAGGGAGATACTTCGTGAACTCCAGTGGCAGTCGCTGCAGGAGAAGCCTTCTGAATCACGATATGATCTACTTTTAAGTGTCCGAAAGCATACATTCCAGTAACAGTCAACCATTACCATCCTTCCTCCTGTGTAAATCTCGTGAAAAGAGCGCGACGATTAAATTATGGAGATTCTATACCAAACGGAGGTTTACCGACAATGCTTCATCCCGCTAACGATGCAGGGCTCACAAAGCACCCTCCACCACACATAGAAAGGTTGCCTGCGGAGTACAAATGTGGTTGTAGATGCAGTAGTTGAGACAGGAGTAAGGCAGGCTTGTAGACGATCTCCGACAATATTAAGACTGTACATTGAGAAAGCTCTGAAGGAAAGCAAGGAGAAATCTGGAAAAGAAATTAATGCTAAGGAAGATATTGCAATTCTGTCAGAGACGGCAATCGATAGTGTCTTCAAGAAAGGATATAAGGCAAAGATCAATAAAAGTAAAACAAGGTTAATGGAAGACAGTGCAAGTAAATAAGACGATTGTGTAATTAGTCTACGAAATGAGACACTGAAAGTACCAACTGAAGTTATTTGGGCCAAAAACTAACTGATGATGGGCAATATAGAGAGAATATAAAATTCAGACTGGCAAAATCAGCAAAATTGTTTCTGAAAAAGAGAAATTTGCTAACGTCGCATATGAATATATGTGTTAGAATGTCTTTCCTAAAGGTATTGTCTGGAGTGTTCCTTGTACAGAGGTGAAATGTGAGTGATAAATAGTAAAGGCAGAAAGAGAATAGAAGCTTTTGGAATATGCTACAGGTGAATTCTGAAAATTCTATAGGTAGATTGAACGACTAATGAGGAGGTACTCAAGCAAACTAGACAAAAAGGAAATATGTGGCACAGTGCTGTCGGTCAATAGGACACACCCTGAGCCATCAAGGAATCATTAGATTGGTAATGGATAGACTGTGGGAGTGGAAATTGTAGTGGGTGACCAACGCTTCAATGGAGTGAGCAGGTCGAAATTGATGTAGATGTAACAGTTATTCCATCATTTGCCTTACGTAATCTTACGTAATAAAGACAATACCATCCATTTTATGTAATTCAATGCAGTTACTCCTAGACACTCAATCGCCAGTCTGACGTTGATGTAATTAAAATAGGACAGAATTTATACAAATTGCGAGACATTTTGAGGTAGCATAAAATAAAAGTAAATCAGATCGAGTTTTTTTTATCAATTTCTTTCTAGCTTCTAGGATTTATGTTGTGTTAGTGGCGATATGTTCCACATAGCATCATATCTCGTGCGACGGAAGAAGTCGTCAGAAGACCCGGGAACGGGAAGGTAGATTCTCAGACGTTTGCTGATTATGTGTGTTAATAAAAACTGGACTGTATCTGTTTCTGAAGCAGTGCGCATTGGAGAATATAAAGACGCGTCTTCACAGGTGGTGACGCTGTTTTCGGCACCGGGAAAGGCAGACCAATGCTCATAAGACTTGTCGCATGTGTCTCAGAAACAAAATGTCACAGCCGCTTGGGGTAGCCACGCGGTCTGGGGCGCCTTGTCACGGTCCACGCGGCTCCCCCAGTCGGAGGTTCGAGTCCTCCCTCGGGCATGGGTGTGTTTGTTGTCCTTAGCATAAGTTAGTTTAAGTCAGATTAAGTAGTGCGTAAGTTTAGGGACCGATGACCTCAGCAGTTTGGTCCCGTAAGACCTTACCACGAATTTCCAAATTTTTATTTCAAAAATGTCACCAAGTAAAACAGTGTCAGCCGTGAAAGCCTGCATTGAATACTCAATACTCAAATTAATGTCTGCCGTACCGACTTATTGTGGTTTCAGATGATGCTTGTGCTATTTACAAAGCGCATCACGTGGTGTCAGTTTTTACTTATCACGCGTTTTTACGGGTAGTGTGATGTTATACAGAATCAGAACAAGTGAATACTGCAGTATTTGCTATGGTGTTTCAATGTTATCCGTATCTAGAGTCACAGCAGGTGCGATCGGAATCCATAGGTCAGAGATACGCGATTTTATTTTTCGCTTTTCCACATTTTTAAGAATATTTTTGCTTATTTAATGTAAGATATGAAATGTGCAAGTGTTTCATCTTTACGTATCTCTTTATACGAGTGTTTCTTCACAAATAACTAGCGATACATAATTTCGAGGATACTTCAAGTGTTTGTCACTTGAAAGTTCAGACAACTTAAGAAGAACGATGTCGGTTTGGAACCGTAACTAAACAACTAACAAGGAATACCTACGTGACTGGTTTCTATTTTTTTCTCGTTGAGGTCACCTCAGACGGAAGGAGTATTAAACGTTTCGCGCCTACAGCACATTTTTCACTTATCTGAAAAACGAAAGGACAAAAACAGTCTTTCATGCCAACCAGTATTACACTTTAAGTAACAATTTCTTAAAGTTAACCGATTTCGAAAATCAGTGACGTGGGACATACAGGTTCCACGAATCAGGCTTAGCCCAAATTGTTGTTGAAGCTTAGAATTTTCAATGCGTAATTTTTATTTGCAGAGGGACTTTGTCAGGATACAAAATACGAAAATGTATAAGTAAACAGTAGCAAAACATATTTGTACTCATGACATGGAAAAAGTATAACAAATCAGTAGCAAAACATATTTGTACTCATGACAGAAAGCAGTGACTCATCACATATGAATTTTGACCATACAATTTGAGGATTTATTCGACGTATCAGATGTCAGACGTTTTTTACGTTCTATTAAATTTACTGGGGGATATGCGCCTCGCTAACTAGAAATGATATCCAAACCAACATAATTACTAAGTGGTAACAAAAGTTGAAAAAATGTTTGTACTATATATGACAGCATAGTTACTAACTTAAGATCTTTTTGGAAATGAGTGGATGGCGATTTGTTTCAATTTCCGTAAAACAGGTACACTGTACCAGCTATAAACAAACGCAGAGTACTGGATCGCTCTCAGCCTTCTCTATTATGCAGGACATGATCCGTGATATTTTTCTCCAGATTCCGAAGCTTCTCGCTAATGGAAGCAACAGGCAGTTCAAAAATGTGAATTACTTTCATGGGACATATGTGTCCCTTTAACCTACCGAAGGATTGATAACTTCGTGTAATATTTCTGTCGATATTTTGAAAGGCCTAACGTTACCCCACTGAAAAGGATATAGGAAATCAGCTAGGCCCCCTATGACGCTATCGAAAGAAGCAACCAGGCATTCGACTTCAGTAAAATAATCTTATCATGGCTGACTGGAAATTTTATACTATCGTCTACCTGAAGAGGCTCTTTGTCCCTTCCATCACCCTATCTCACGCGGAGTGAACAGTGTTAAGCCTAGATTTCGTGAATCACAGTAGTTGCAATGCAGGAATGGAATGAACTCCAAATTTTACTTTAGTCTCTGCATCGGACAGTAGACAGTGTCATACTGGTCTCAGATGACTGATGAATACTAAATGTAAGTTCAGCTTCTTCCTGTGCACTTCCTTCACGGTGACACAAACGAAACAGAATTTAATTATTTTGTCGTAGACTTCAAACAATCTGCTCCCGTAGATAAGGGGCTAACATTTCTGAATATGAAATACAGGTGCACCAGGATTGCTGGGAATTTTAGGGATGTGGATCCTGGCCCACTATGCCTCGTGGCAACAACTGATTACCTCCCATTTATTACTTACAGTGATATATGCCCTAAGCAGAGGTTTATAAACATAATGCAGCCCGGTAGCATTTTGATTTTGTGTTTATTGTGCAAACTGTGATTCAGCAGATCTGATAATGTGTGTTGAAACAGAATTCCCCTCTAGATAATGACAGCTACAGCACAGGACGCACTGATCGTCTAAGGTATTGCCTGAGGTAAAGACAGCACTTAATCCTTACCCCTTAAAGATTTCCTGAGACTCGATCTGGAAGGCAACTCATTAGAGCATATTAATTTTTATCAGACCTATGCGATATATATTTCTAGTTCAATTGCTTTTTTTTTAGTATGTAGTAACAGATACTCCCTCTGGTTTACCTAGACAATCAACTTGAACATTTGAAATGAATCACGGCGAGAAGAGTATGGAGATAATTCGAGGTAACAGGTCCTTTACATTCCGCTGTCTAATACTGTTGAGGATTTTCATAGCCTACACGAAAATTGTTCTGTGTCCTAATAAACTCTTTATATATTTTTTTGGAATTAAAAAAGACCTCTTGAACTCTCTTTGCTACAGTTGTTCGTGTCAGTGATGCTTAAGTAATGAGAAAAGAAATGTTCATCGAGAGCAGAGAAGAGAAAGGTCAACAACCTTCAATTTCATACTCTATCTCCGCTATAATGCCATGGGTTTCTCCGGACGAAATGTGGACAAATTTTTCAAGACGGGCTCAGAAGCCGATATTCCCATGTGCTTTCTTCAGTAACGTCGCCTATCATTTCAGAATTATTTCTTCATCTTTGTCAGTTCTCAGCTGCTGGACTTATTCTGTAGGACTCCAGAACTATTTTATATGGTTCAAATCGAAAAAATAAACCATTATTCAGGATCTGTTTTCCTTTGTTGATGCCAAGTTAAGATACAGTGGAAATACAAAAATTGTTTGAAACTGCTGTTTATTCACCACCGCATAAGAGGTATGGAAAATACATTCTGCGAAGGTCAGTGTCATGTAAACACTATTACTAGCACGTTTTATGTCATGCTGAACTGAAACATAAAGTGCCGTAGTTGCTTCTTCGGGGCTACAAAACAACAGTCATTAGTTTACTCAAAGTGCAGGTTGATCTGTGAGATTCTGTAGTGTAAACGTAACACCACAAGATACATTTCTGATTTTACCTTAGGCATTATTTTCAGATACACATATAGATCTGGCTTGTGAATAATGTGGAGACGTTACATATTGCGTCGGTTTCCTACTTGCGATTTTGCGCTGACGCTACCCTACAATATCTGTATGCCAAACGGAATTTTCAAATAAGGGAGAAAATAATAAGGATGTCTTACAAATGAGGGAGAAAAAGTCAAAGTCTAAGAATCAGAATCATCAGCAGGTAAATTATCAGGTTCATCACAATTTAAATTGCAACCACTATTATTGATCTGAGGAGTGGGTTACGATAAGTGAATTTCTGATAGCAAAATACTACAAAAGTATCTATGCAACACATTCACGTATTGTCATATATATCTTCAGAAATTATATTACAATAATAAAAATGAACGAATATATAGAATCGGATAAGGTATGATTGGATCATAACTCGAATTACATTGTGCTGAAAACGAACACTAGGTTTAATTTTAACAGTATTCATATTAGAAGCAAATTAACTAATAACAGAAGTTGAACGATATTAATATGGTCAAATACGAAGCAGTAGCGACGAAACGATCATACGGTGTTGGGAATGCCTCTTATTAAATCCGGACCATCTATGCAAGAGGCTCCATTTCTTGAAGAACACTGCTTTGGTGTTCTGAGGTATGTAGCACCACAGGACATTTGCAGTGAAGAAACATCTGCGAAACATTACGTAGCAAGGAATGAATGAACTGATGTGACAAAAATCGCTACGAACAGAGGTTCATTAGCTAACTCTTCCGATTATCAGAGAGATATTATACTTGAGAAGAACAGTATGAACCTCTCCAGGCCTTTCTGAGCGGAAAATGACATTGTCTGTTTATGATGAATCAAAAAATTTTCTGTGTCGTAAGAACTGTAAGAACGTAATAAATTATAAATGGGTGCCAGAAATTAAAAGAGACAAAATAGGAGCATCAACGTGCCGAGAAGATCTACAGCGATGCCATGATGCACAGTGAAGATTTAAACAGAATTACGTAGAAACGTTTTGAATGGATCACAGTATTTTGTGCAGGGAATATGAAGAGCACTGAAAAAATAGCGGTAAACTGAAAATAATTTAGGTAAAATAATAAACTAGTTAATGAATTTAAGGTGCAGAGTGATATAATGCAGATTAAACAGCCACAATAGATTTTTGCGCCTCTTACAGCCTCCTATCATTGGCTAAAATTTTTGTTTTTTATTCATACTTCTGGAAACTGAGTGTAAAAATAAGAGCACAAACTGTTAAAAAATACTGACAAACTACGCAATTGGTAATGTTTACTTACTCAGATGCAGTCATTCAAACAATTAACGTTTACAAATAACAAGACTATTATCTACTAGCATAACTGCTGTTCCTGTTTCTAGAATCTGCTGGTTTTTAAATATTGGTCGAGTCAACTGACATCAGATTTCTTGAAATAGTTTCAGTAACTTTATGGAATGAAGCGTTCCATTCAAAATATTTACGCTGAGATCTGAGAAAGACAGATACACATTCGAAATAATTTCTTTTGGAAAGTTTAAATTGATGTTGGAAACATAATATTTGTGACTATACTAGTCATATAACAGAACGTATTGGATACTTTGCACATTTATACTACAGGGTAAAGACAGTTTTTGAAAAATAATGTTGACAAAGCTTTTAGTAATGTCACAATCGAGCGATGTAGCCTTAGTGTTCATGAATACAAACTGATCAGCCCTTAATCTGCGTTGGGTTGTCACGTTCACAATAAATGTGGAATTTTTCACTGGAAGGCACAGATATCGCACTGATATTACTTACTACTATGTAGCAGCGTAACTTGGAATGTTGCCGAATCGAGTGAAAGACCTAAGAGTTTAACAATAGCACTATTTCATATTGAAGGAATCAGTGACATTCTTCTATACGCTCAAATCGTAAGACGAACTATATACTTGATCGGACCACTTATGTCTGAAGTGGTATTTTCCAGACAGTAAAGTAATTATAGGTTCACATTCGGCTCTTCAAACCTCTGTTTTTGGAAAGTTTTATTCCCTGAAAAGCAGAAACCAGAACTAGAAATACATCCATAACTTTTTACAAATAGGAACTCTGCTTACTCGAATGCATATTACCGCAATCTGTCTGAAATGCTCCGAGAACTCTACAACATCTCGATCTGTGCGCTTCAACTAGACAGTAAAATGCTCGACGTAACGCAGAGACTTCGATCCAAAGCGCACAAACATTCGAAAAATGTTATCTTATACTGACATTCTAAATGGAGCACTAATACTGCACTGTCTCGAAACGACACCGTTGGCACTAAGCAGATACCGACATCGTAGTTGTAATTTGTAGATGGAAAAAAATTAGGGTTGAACTGAAAAAAATTAGAGTAAGTGTTGTATGCTTTCGAATACTCGTGTAGTGGACTTCCTGAATTCCTTACATCATTCCAAACGCCCACTTTATTTTTGAAAGTACATCTGTATTTACGCGTCGATTAGTTTTGAAGGAAGTTTACGTCTCCTTCGTATTTCCACCAGAGGCCATGCTCAACAATACAGGTTGGTCAGAAACAGTCTGAAAAGCTTGTAAGGGTGTTGTAGGATACCTTGTGATGAGAAATAAATGTTAAGACAAAAATTCGCTACGTTGCGCCGTTTAGCACTGAAGTCGGCCCGCCAGAGAAGGTGTCACCAAAACTGTTTTTCGTTTGGTTTCCTAAAACCAGGCAAGAGAGCGACACAAAAATTGGACAAGGGACGACAGTAAGGATCGAACCCGAGGCAAAACTATGTAGCGTCGTGCGCTATCACAGACTTAATGACAATAGAGGCTAGTCGTATCTGGTGGGCCGCCTGAATTGGCGCGTGTAACGGCCTGGCTGGTTAACTTCGATGCCACTTAACTCGGGAACGGCGCAACGAATAGAATTTTTTTTTAACGATTGTTTGTGGGCACAACCCACCCTTACAAGCTTTTCAGGCTATTTCGGACTACCTTTATGTATTACAGTTTCTTCCATCAAATTAAACAAGTACTTAGACATCTCTCAGAGAGGAATTTCTCGTCATCTTTAGAACACGTCTTCTAGGAGTTTCTGATGGAATGTATCTTACTGCAGTTTCTCCCTTCACTAGTGCCTAGTTGTTGTTACTCAGAGATCACGCATGTCTTATTAGAGGTTTCACCAAATCTTCGGCCATAACTATTTGGTAAGGGGAGCGATAATCAGGATTTTTGAAAGATACTGTTCCGGAAAAATGTAGTGATGAATCATAGTTTGGTGTTTGCCACTAACTCACATCTGTCCCGCCCTCACTCCACTTCCATAAGTATTACATCGTCGTAGTTGGTTCGAGTTATCTGTCGCATTTCTCGGATCAGAATCAGAGTTCACATGCTTTCCCAATGTGATCAGTGATCTGACTATCAGATCTATCCACGCATACATCACTCAGTCGAATCTGTCATAGCTCTCCCCTTCTGCCAACACTTGCCAAAGGTGGTAATACTCACACTCTTAATCAGCCAGTGAGTCACACAACAGCGTACATTTCGCACTAGTGTGAATGAATCATACCGTACACATAAGGTGCGTTCAGCGCAGAGCTTCTCGTTAGTTTCTTCACATTACACTGCATTTATACAGGGGAATTTCGTGATGATATTACAGACTTTCAGGGATAATGGAGAAGGGTAAATGTATCAATTTGAGGTAAGGGTATCAGGTATGGAAACGGCAGAAACGAACGTTAAGCGATATCTCTGACAGTAGAATACATGTAGCGGTACAGTTATGGGCAAAAACAGTAAAAACTGTCTAGTAAACATGAGCTGTAAAGTGCATATCTTGAAAGCTATGTGCACTTATTAATCTTCGATACTGGGAAACACACCTCCTCTACTGCAAGGTCTATGGTTTCCATGTTTGTGGAGGAGGTCGTACGGATCAAACAAGAGAAGGGGCCAGTAAATATGGGCTCTAAAATAGCTTAAGAGTTGTGTGCGGAGAAGGTGAACAAGTGCTCATAGCTCTTAAGGTACGTGTTTTAGAGCTCATGTTTACTTGACGTATTTTCTTGTTGAAAAATGTTCAAATGTGTGTGGAATCTTATGGATTGGCTCCAAAAAAAAAAAAAAAAATAGCTCTGAGCACTATGGGACTTAACTTCTGAGGTCATCAATCCCCTAGAACTTAGAACTACTTAAACCTACCTAACCTAAGGACATCACACACATCCATGCCCAAGGCAGGGTTCGAACCTGCTTCCGTAGCGGTCGCTCGGCTCCAGACTGTAGCGGTTCTAGGCGTTCATCAGAACGATGGAAGTGATTCCCTTTTCCCAAAAGGCCCTCAGTCAGGAAACGCGTGATCTCGAATCCTGCCTCGGGCGTGGATGTGTGTGGTGTCCTTAGGTTAGTTAGGTTTAATCAGTTCTAAGTTCTAGGCGACTAATGACCTCAGAAGTTAAGTCGCATAGTGCTCAAAGCCATTTGAACCATTTTGTTGTAGTGCCTAGAACCGTCGGGCCACCCCGCTTATGGGACTCAACTGCTAAGGTCATAAAAAAAAAATGGTTCAAATGGCTCTGAGCACTATGGGACTTAACATCTGTGGTCATCAGTCCTCTAGAACTTAGAACTACTTCAAGCTAACTAACCTAAGGACATGACGCACATCCATGCCCGAGGCAGGATTCGAACCTGCGACGGTAGCAGTCCCGCGGTTCCGGACTGCAGCGCCTAGAACCGCACGGCCACCGCGGCCGGCGAAGGTCATCAGTCCCTAAGCTTACACACTACTTAACCTAAATCATCCTAAGGATAAACACACACACCCATGCCCGAGGGAGGACTCGAACCACCGCCGGGACCAGCCGCACAGCTTTTTTTTTCTTGTTTTGGTCGATTCTAGCACCACTGAAAATTGCGTATCCTACAACTTAGTAACACTAGTATCGGTACAAGTACTTCACTGCCGGAGTTACCAGAACGATATTTGCTTATAACTTTCGACAGCCGTTTCCTGACCTGGATCCCTTACCTCAAGTTGATATGCTTACCCTACTCAACAAAACCTGAAAGTTTGTAAGCAACTAGTATTAACTACCAGTCGATACTTCAAGTTCAAAAAAGGTTCAAATGGTCTGAGCTCTTTGGGACTTAACTTCTGAGGTCATCATTCCCCTAGAACTTAGAACTACTTAAACCTAACTAACCTAAGGACATCACACACATCCATGCTCGAGGCAGGATTCGAACCTGCGACCGTAGCGGTCGCGCTTACTTCAAGTGACAATTAGTTTGTTCTCCGTGATTTCGCAGCACTTTTGTCTGAGGTAGCACACCCTATAAACAACAACAAAGACCACACACAAATTTAGAGCGATAGCACAGCACTTTCCCGAGTCACACATGACGGCATTCTAGGAAGTTTGCAACTCCAGCATTTAACTGGAACGTGTGGCTTACTGAACTCCGAATTGCGATCGGCGGGGCCCTTGGCGCGGCCCGGCTGGTGGCGGTAGCCGGACGTCGCGGATCGGCGCTCCTGGTCCACACTGGCGGCGTGCACGTGTCCGAGGCGCGGCTGACCCCGGCACCCGAAAACCCGACCCGGCCCTGACCGGTGGCCCCTCCCGGGGCCGCATTGTGCGCCGGGCCTCTGCACAAGACGCCGGTGGGGCCTGCACGCGCCTCGCGCCACTGTGCGGCCTCCTTTGTTTTGGTGGAAGGCGCCGTCCCGGGCCTGCACAAGACGCCGCGCTCGGCTGCAACCTGCACGCTGCGCCAGCCAGGGCCTGCAGCCGTGGGAAATGCTGCGGGGAGCACATCCGAGGAAAATGAAAGCGTTCCTCTGTGCAGCGCTTTCACCTTCGAGTTGAAGGAGCCCCACAGTCGTATCATCCGTGTCTCCCCTTTCTTTTCACTTCTGCAGGCTGTGCGTTGGAGAAGGCATTAGCCTTAAACTGGTATAGGCCGAAACCCTCTGCAGGGTTATTGGACCATTGTTCATTCTTGCTTAGACTGTCTCCAACTGAGGAGTCTATTTCTCACGATCTCTGCATTTCTTTTCATGATAACTCTGCAGCCATCCCGCCATCAAGCTATCCAAAACCCGTACAGCGAAGGCGATCCTTACGATATTACACCGTTTTTCTTAACAACGCAGGCTCTGCAGTGTAGTATTTATCCGCCAATACAGGCAGCGAGCCGGCCGCAGTGGCCGAGCGATTCTAGGCACTACAGTCTGGAACCGCACGACTACTACGGTCGCATGTTCGAATCCTGCCTCGGGCATGGATGTGTGTGATGTCCTTAGGTTAGTGCCGGCCGCGGTGGTCTCGCGGTTCTAGGCGCGCAGTCCGGAACCGTGCGACTGCTACGGTCGCAGGTTCGAATCCTGCCTCGGGCATGGATGTGTGTGATGTCCTTAGGTTAGTTAGGTTTAAGTAGTTCTAAGTTCTAGGGGACTGATGACCTCAGAAGTTAAGTCCCTTAGTGCTCAGAGCCATTCGAACCATTTTTGACAGAGGCAGTTTGCATGATCTGTGTGCATATAGAGTAAAGTCTGCTTGCCAGTGTTGGAGATTGGTCTAAATATTTGCGTATCTATGTCTTCATCCACTTGGTAACTCTATAATTCACAATTAAGTACCATTTTCAAACTATTTCTCCACCGCTCCACTCTCGAACGGATCGCGAGAAATACGAGCACATAAATCTTTCTCCCTGGCGTGCCAACATAATATTTTCGCTGTCAGTGTCTAAATCATTTTTCAATTGGTTCTGATAATGTGATAAGTTTATAAGACGGTAAATGACAGCATCATCTGCAAATCATCTAAGAGAACTGCTCGGATTGTCTCATACGTAATTTACTTTGATCAGGAGTAGTAATCTATAGCACTTTCTTGGGGAGCGCCAAATATTATTTCCGTTTCACTCGATGAGTTTCTATCAATAGCGTAGCGTCTATCTGAAGCAGAACATGGGACGCAGCCCGATATTCACGTAGTGGGACGTAAGAAACCGACTAAAACCGATATGCACTCTGACCGACACTCCGAGCTCTCGTCGTTAACCCAGTGGGCGGAGTCGATCCTGGGGGGGGGGGCCCAATTTTCTCGTACTGGAAGCGTCTGGTAAACATGCACGGCTATCCGGGCGGGTAATCCCCGTCCGACAGTACGGATTCGGGTTTCCCCAAATAAAGAAAAATCACTCTGTCTTCAGGCCACAAGTGGCTCATCGGGACCATCCGACCGTCGTGTCAACCTCTGCTGAGGATGCGGATAGGAGGTGAAACCTAAATTGGATCCTCCAATGGCTACACGAACCACTGTCCCACCGAATGTGCACCAATTATCTTACCACTGGACGAATTCATTCTTTTCGTTCAAGACGATCCTTCATACGGGAAGAAGTCCTCTACACAATTGTTTCGATCGCTGTTTCGCGTAGAGATAGGGATTTCAAATCGGTTGGAATTCGATTACTCGATAAATAGTACAATTCTCAAGGCTGCCAATTCAACGAAGTACCTGGGTGTTAAAATTACGAACAACTTCAGTTGGAAAGACCACACAGATAATACTGTGGGGAAGGCGAGCCAAAGGTTGCATTTTATTGGCAGGACACTTAGAAGATGCAACAAGTCCACCAAGAAGACGACTTACACTACACTCGTTCGTCCTCTGTTAGAATATTGCTGCATGGTGTGGGATCCTTACCAGGTGGGATTGACGGAGGACATCGAAAGGGTGCAAGAAAGGGCAGCTCGTTTTGTATTATGGCGTAATAGGGGAGAGAGTGTGGCAGATATGATACACGAGTTGGGATGGAAGTCAATAAAGCAAAGACGGTTTTCGTCGCGGCGAGATCTATTTACGAAATTTCAGTTACCAACTTTCTCTTCTGAATGCGAAAATATTTTGTTGAGCCAAACCTACATAGGTAGGACTGAACATCAAAATAAAATAAGAGAAATCAGAGTTCGAACAGAAAGGTTTAGGTGTTCGTTTTTGCCGCGTGCTGTTCGGGGGTGGAATGGTAGGGAGATGGTATGATTGTAGTTCGATGAACCCTCTGCCAAGCACTTAAATGTGAATTGCAGAGCAATCATGTAGATGTAGATGTAGATGTAGATGTAGACCACTGCGCAACAGGAATGGCGCTTTGTCAGAAGAGAGAACATGGTCCGGGCTTCCAGTGTGCATTGTTCTGCGGAGGCGCGGGTGAGAAATGCATCACAGAATGTGACTGTAGCTGACTCGAAAGTTGAAACATAAGGGGTTATACGATTTTTGTGGGCAAAAAGTTTAAGCTGCACATGGATTCACCGACAAATCCTGCCAGTATACGGGCCAAATGCAATATCACGTACAGCCGTACTGAAATTTGACCAGACAGCAAAGACGCGAGTCATGCCGACCGGTAAATCCACATTTCGTAATATGTGATCTCTATTTAATCGGCAAGCTGAAAGAACGGGGAAAGACATTTTCGAGCGGTAAGGATGTTCACACAACGGATCTCAAATGGCCTCGCGATCAAGGAGTGGAGACTGCTACCATCGCGAAACTGAACGACAGGTAGAAAGTCCTGAACGTTGTTTACAAAAACTTGATGAATCTGATGATGCCTCTAAGCACTATAGGACTTAACATCTAAAGTAAGCAGTCACCTACACTTAGAACTAATTAAACCTAACTAACCGAAGGGCATCACACACATCAATGCCCGAGGCAGGATTCGAACCTTCGACCGTCGCAGCAGCGCGGTTCCGGACTGAGGCGACTAGAACCTCTCTGCCACTGACTCTGATGAAAAATATGTATTGCGTCACTTTGAAATGTAGTTACAGCATTCAGTAAAAGTTCACTGGACTGCCACAACAATGTGTAACTTACTTTTTAATGTTAGATCCTATGAGTTGTCCTATGGTGCACCGTTCCGTAGTACGGAAAACGTTGAAACGAATCGTATTGCGAAAACTATTCAGAGTCGTTAAAAATTGCAGTCCACTGGCAACAAAACTGCAGATGACAAACTGTACCAGCTGCACCGCAGGAAACAGACAGGAACACAATCAAATCTCGTTTCAAGTAGGATGCATAAATACCTATTGATTATAGGGAACCACATCTGAAACACAACGTGTTTTTATAAAGACTGAATGTTAAAATAACATATCTATTGTACACTCAGATATGGAGACAAATAGTGCGCTTTCGAAAAGAAAACTACTTGAAGAAGAACTCCTGCCTCCAGCCTGATGCACCCCTAGGTAGCGATGATCTGCTGTCCAGATCGCTAACTCCGTTTTGTATGTAGACACTTCAGCTCCGTCCGTTCCTGCGTTCTGTTTGTGTTATTAATCTGATTTCAGAGTTAAGTTCAGTCTTACACTGACGACCATACTCCCTGACTACGTATACGATTCTGATGGCCATATGAAAATATGAGCAAACTTGTATAAACACGTTTCTTTCAGAATGCGTATATGCCACTTTTGTAACGCACTGACTTTCCAAATTGTTTGGTGTAGAATTTTTGCAACCACTAGTACCATCGTGTTCGCTGTGCTAATCTACCAGCACGCCAGCACGTCGGAATTGGTTTTCAACGAGGAAAACTTGTAGGTTCCATTTTATTTGATGCACTTGTGACAACAGTCCAAAACGTAGCAGGGGTGTCCGAAATTTCTGTTTGTGGCTTCAAGGTCACACAAAGAGCTCTCTTGAAAGCGATAGCTACTACGCAATGTAGTACAAATAGTGGGTGGAGACACTAAGGCATTAAACAAGATATTAATACCAAGTGACCATCAAAGGACCGGCCGGTGTGGGCGAGCGGTTCTAGGCGCTACAGTTTGGAACCGCGCGCCCGTTACGTTCGCAGGATCGAATCCTGCCTCGGGTATGGGTGTGTGGTGTCCTTAGGTTAGTTAGATTTAAGTAGTTCTAAATTCTAGGGGACTGATGTCTTTAGAAGTTAAGTCCCATAGTGCTTAGAGCCATTTGAATTTGACTATCAAAGTAACCGTCGAGGGAATGCAGTCTTATTAAAACAATGTGACCAGAACAGTAGAAATAAAATATTTGTAGAATAGCTACCACTCCTAGAACATAAAATAAGATGAATGTCAAAAAGAGGCTTCACATCCGCAAAGAACGCAAAACTGATATTGTGGACCTATGAAAACACATCTACAATGAAGTGTGTTTATGTACAGAGAAACCCAGGAAACGGATTATATTCAGTACTTTCCTCCAGCCGTGAGCAACAGTGATGGCTCTGCAATGATATGGACTGGCACTCTGTATTTTCCAGAGAGTCATAGTAAGGCATACATTCACAAAAAGAATCTGTGAACACCGACAAAACTGAACTGAGATGTTCATTAAATACTGTAAACCTTTCTTCACATAAGGAATTGTAAATTACCCTCACTCACAGGCCCGGAAACAACCAAAAATGGTGTTACCTGTTTACAGATGAAACGAGACATCTTCCCAACCTCAGCAATACAGAATTTGAATGTTATGGAATCGTAGCGATCTGTATTGAGGAGCCAACTAAGGGTCCGTTACCCTCTTTCACTGTCCCTTAAGAAACTAAATATTTATTTTGCGAGAAATAGCACAAAATCTCTCTCCGTTGGTCATATGTATCATTTTCTAAGAGAGCTATGGATGCTCCGAATACCAAAAGTACGCTACTCCACTTTTTTTCTTCTAACTACTACATCTGAAAGCAACATCTGTCAAGAATACTGAAGTTGTATGATGACGTGTGTGGGTGGACGTACTATACCGTTTCGGAGAATTGTACAAGGGGCATTCAGCAAGAAATGCAACACATTTTTTCTCGGTCGATTTCGGTTGAAAGAATGTGGAATTTGTTATGGGGCATCGTGAAATATTCCCACGTCAGCCCCTGTGGTTTCATGAAGTTCCGACACTTGGCGGCGCTATGTGTAGCTTCCAAAGTAGCGTCTGTAGTGGAGGTGCGTTCCACACGGGCAGACAAGCAGAGCGTCACAGATATTCGTGTGCGTTTGCAGACTGTATACGTAGACGTGGCAATGAACAAAAGCGCGGTAAGACGTTGGGCGAGTTTGCCATGATCGCAGCAAGGTCGCGTAAACCTGTCCGATGTAAACCTGTGCTGGCGGGGCGGGGCGCACACAGCTGTGACTCCTGCAATATTAGAAAGCCGGGGCTCTCTCAACCGAGCTAGTAGACGGATCGCAATCAAACGCCTCGCTCCACAACTTAGCACTCATATACAACCGCTCGCTCACCGATAGATCTGTACCTACAGATTGGAAAATTGCGCAGGTCGCACCAGTGTTCAAGAAGGGTAGTAGGAGTAATCCATTTAACTACAGACCTATATCATTGACGTCGGTTTGCAGTAGGGTTTTGGAGCATATACTGTATTCAAACATTATGAACCACCTCGAAGGGAACGATCTATTGACACGTAATAAGCATGGCTTCAGAAAACATCGCTCTTGTGCAACGCAGCTAGCTCTTTATTCGCACGAAGTAATGGCCGCTATAGACAGGGGATCTCAAGTTGATTCCGTATTTCTAGATTTCCGGAAAGCTTTTGACACCGTTCCTCACAAGCGACTTCTAATCAAGCTGCGGAGCTATGGGGTATCGTCTCAGTTGTGCGACTGAATTCGTGATTTCCTGTCAGGAAGGTCGCAGTTCGTAGTAATAGACGGCAAATCATCGAGTAAAACTGAAGTGATATCAGGTGTTCCTCAGGGAAGCGTCCTGGGACCTCTACTGTTCCTGATCTATATAAATGACCTGGGTGACAATCTGAGCAGTTCTCTTAGACTGTTCGCAGATGATGCTGTAATTTACCGTCTAGTAAGGTCATCCGAAGACCAGTATCAGCTGCAAAGCGATTTAGAAAAGATTGCTGTATGGTGTGTCAGGTGGCAGTTGACGCTAAATAACGAAAAGTGTGAGATGATCCACATGAGTTCCAAAAGAAATCCGTTGGAATTCGATTACTCGATAAATAGTACAATTCTCAAGGCTGTCAATTCAACCAAGTACTTGGGTGTTAAAATAACGAACAACTTCAGTTGGAAGGACCACATAGATAATATTGTCGGGAAGGCGAGCCAAAGGTTGCGTTTCATTGGCAGGACACTTAGAAGATGCAACAAGTCCACTAAAGAGACAGCTTACACTACACTCGTTCGTCCTCTGTTAGAATATTGCTGCGCGGTGTGGGATCCTTACCAGGTGGGATTGACGGAGGACATCGAAAGGGTGCAAAAAAGGGCAGCTCGTTTTGTATTATCGCGTTATAGGGGAGAGAGTGTGGCAGATATGATACACGAGTTGGGATGGAAGTCATTACAGCATAGAAGTTTTTCGTCGCGGCGAGACCTTTTTAAGAAATTTCAGTCACCAACTTTCTCTTCCGAATGCGAAAATATTTTTGTTGAGCCCAACCTACATAGGTAGGAATGATCATCAAAATAAAATAAGAGAAATCAGAGCTCGAACAGAAAGGTTTAGGTGTTCGTTTTTCCCGCTCGCTGTTCGGGAGTGGAATAGTAGAGAGATAGTATGATTGTGGTTCGATGAACCCTCTGCCAAGCACTTAAATGTGAATTGCAGAGTAGTCATGTAGATGTAGATGTAGTGCTGATACACTCGTCCAGCAGTTGGGGCAGTCACGTAGCTTCATTGGACTGTTCTTCCTCATCCACCCTACAACCAGGATCTGGAGTACGTGGATGATGGGGAGGTTATTGATGCAGCAAGACGCTGGCTCCGACAACGTCCCGTAGAGTAGTACCATACAGGCATACATTCCTTCCAAGCAACGTGGCGTAGGGCCGTCGCATTGGCAGGAGATTAAGTTGAGAAATAGTGTCTTGTAGGCACAAGAGTGAGGACTAGTATGATGTATTCAAATCTTGAGTTCCACCAATCTGCTTTCAGAAAAAAAGTTTTGTCTTTAGTTACAGAACGCCCCTAATAGAGATTAAAATACCTCTTCTCTTATACTTACTACTACCTAATATTACAGGATTTGTGCTCCAGTGTGTCTGTGTATTTTGAACATCCACTAAGGTGAACTCGTTTGGTATTTTATGACATAGTGGCGTTAACTTGAGAATCTGTAGCTTCACGGCAGGGATGTCTGAAACTCAATTATGGGTTCTATTCGGTAAAAGTCGTGAAAGTGTTTCATAGTTACATATCTACGAGGAATACCGTCTGTGCCAGGGGACCATAGAGGACTCAAATACAGTCTCGTGATCTTGTTAAATAAATAATTCGTCTTTTTAACACACGCTTGAGTTAAAAATTTTGCCGTTTATTAATTTGTGGTACAAAAAATGGGTCTGAGCACTATGGGACTTAACTACTGAGGTCATCAGTCCCCTAGAACTTAGAACTACTTAAACCTAACTAACCTAAGGACATCACACACATCCATGCCCGAGGCAGGATTCGAACCCGCGACCAAAGCGGTCAGGCGGTTCCAAACTGAAGCGCTTAGAACCGCACGGCCACACCGGCCGGCCTAATTTGTGGTACAGTCTCTGTTGAATCCAAAGCTATATGAATTTTAACCGATAAATGGGATAGAAATTTATTTTAATTTCTACATTGATAACCATGCGAAATTCATAACGGTGGATTCATAAGATGAAAATCACTCACTTTTTAGAGAGTGTTCTGCTAATTGCCTGGAACAATCGAAATCATTTGGTTTCTCTTCACCTCTTGATAGGACTACTCAGTATCAGTCAATGTTTTCAACGTCACCCAGTAAATGTTCTTTGACATGTGAATGTTGGAAACATTTCATCACTGAAGACTCCCCAGTTTTCTCCTTACGTTCACTGCCTGACGAAAACAGTGAAGCAGCCAGGAGAAATGGGTCAAAAAAGGTACAAATGGCTCTGAGCACTGTTGAACTTAACATCTGAAGTCACCAGCTCCCTAGAACTTGTAACTACTTAAATGTAACTAAGCTAAGGACATCACACACATCCATGCCCGAGGCAAGACTCGAACCTAGCAGTCGCTAGAAATGCTCGGCCACTGCTGCCGGCCAGGAGAAATGAGCGGAAGCCGATGTAAATGTACACATTGCCGGTGGTGTGTAAATGATTTCAGCTGCGATTCTCTGTGACAGCTAGAATGGCCACCGGAAAGTGTTAGTCTTGTCCGTTGTTAGTGTCGTTTACTGGCCTGATGGAGTGTATAAGGAGGCTGAGTGATCACTGTGAAGAACACGGCGATCCCGAGTACTCCTGAGGGACAGCGGTATCTACAACTGACAGAGTTTGAATGCGGTCTTATTGTGGGCCTCCATTTGGGCGAAAGGTCGACCAGATTTGTGGTGCATCGGATGCGACAGGGGCTCGATGTTGGACTGCATGGGAACGCGAGGGCATACACTCGTCGTCAAGGTTTCGGTCGACCACGACAGAGCACCATAGAGGAGGGTGGTCATATCGTACACCGAGGACATCGTAAGCCCTTCACATCTGTTGCTGCCTTCCGGGAACAAGTGACGGGATTCTTCAATCAGTCTGCGTCGTCCTGCACGTCGATGTAGACTGACAGCAGCCAGACTATGGAATTACCGACCCATGCATAGGCTAGCGTGGTGCAGTGACGAGGACGCATACAATGCTGGTGCATGTCCATAGAGAAAGTCCCATTCATCCAATGTTTCAGAGAGTCACAGTGATGTTACCTTTGACGTCATGGTGTGCGGAGTCGTCGGGTTTGACTTCAAGTCAGTAGTAATCATTGAGGGGACTCTGAAACCACATATTTACGTCACGGATATCTAGCGTCAGGATGAGTTACCTCTCAAACGACTCTACTGTAGTTCCATTTCTCCACAAGGCAATGCCCATCCACTCATGGTACGGGTCTGTATGAACTGTCTGCGTGATGCTGAGGTACTCCCTTGGCTAGGAAGATCCCCAGAGCAGTCTTTGACTGAACACGTGTGGGACCAGGTCGGACTTCAGCTGCTTTCCAGAGCCATTATCAAGGATATGAAAGACTATTTACAACCGTTGTGAAGCAGCTTGCCGCGGGGGACGATATAATGGTTTCACAGCAACTTTTAGAAAAAATCTGTACATCACTGCATGCACAACGAGGTGAGAGTGGGTGCAACGCCAAGTTGATCAGTAAGCTTAATTGCCGAGTTCTCTGATAAATTTGACATTTTTTTTTTAGTTACTGAAATAATGTTACATATCTCTCCACCCAGTGAAGTTTCACTTCATTTCCTCCTCTCTTTCTGAATGTTCCACTTTTCATTTAATCAGGCAGTGTATACGAGTATACTAAACGTACTCGTCTCTCACTCAAACACACAAATAATACAATGAAAAACGCTAAAAGAAGTCTGACAATTGCGAACCATACTACTGAAGAGTTTTACAATACAATATAACAGTTGAACAGTCGCTGGCTGCTTAAAGAATTACTTCACTGACCAGAACGGTTAATATGTGTCAAAGAACTACATACATATTATAAAGAAGAAATTTCGTTTTTGTAATTATTCATTTCTTCTTGTTTAATTTAATATACGTATCGTAGCATAGCACTATACTCCGACTCGGTAATAAACTATCTGAGATAAGGCATGTCTTCAGGATATACAATATTTCATCAACATTGTGGAGAAGAGAGGCGAAGTTTGGCCTGCTTCATTCTGAGCAGCTGCCGAAATCTAAAAGTAAGACAAAAACAGGTAAAACTATTGCATTAAATGAGATGAAATTATGATTATTTGCGCAGTTAAAAGTGTCCACTTCAACCCGCACAGCAAGTATTTTCTCTTTGTTTGTTGACGCATTCTGATCACTTGTACGCCACGGAACAGCTGACAGATATTGACGTTACCTTGATTTATAACACGGGATCCAAGTAATGTACCACCCATCCTAGCAATACTGTCTCGCAGAAGACATAGCGTTTTTTTGTGTCTCACGGTGTGAATTCTTAAGCAAGTTTCTTTTATGGTTAGCTTCGAATTAATAATGTTCTGTTAGAGTCTTCGGAATAGAAATAGCGCGTAAATTGTCCTCAGTCATAACAAAATAGAAATGGTTCTAAAATATACTAGTTTTCTCCAAGTTCATAATGATTTAGACCATACAACGAGTAAGCCAAGTTGCTGAGACATTCTGTAGTTGAAGAACTGGGTGCCTTAGAATGCGGAATTAAATGAGCGATTGTCTAAGAAGTAACTGTATATTTTCACCTTGCAGCACTAAAAATTTTACTATTGCCGCGACAACTGTATCCTTCTATTTTTATCATAATTTATTTCTGTATTCAGGAACTACTGTAGTATTTGTGTATAATAGCAACTGTTTTCTCAAAATGAAACAATTGTTATTTACTTGTTTTCCGTTTTATTAGAGAGAATGATACAGGTTTTATGTTTGCTTGTAAAGAGTACATAATTTTTAGTAATAAATGCTCTGGACTCACCTACTCCAAAGACTACAAACCATTTTAATGATACGTAACCTACTGTTATTACTTGATTGCCAAGTATATGCTTCCATCTATGTGATACCGTTGACGTTAAAGAGGGTGAGGCAGCTAAGACAGGCCATCCAAAATATATCCTAAATGAATAAATAGATCGACGTGAGGTTTTCGCCAGTTTATAACGAACTATATGGCGAGTTTCTTGACAATTACAAGTAATTTTTATCGTTTATAGTCACCGAATTACGTCTTCGTCTTGTTTATTTCTAATGGAACTATATACATTTATTCTGTGACATTTGAAAAAAGCTTCTAAGATAACGTTAACGAAAAAATATATACGGGACTTCATCAAGTAGTATCAAGATAATAGCGCCGCAAAGCGCTGTCTCGCCTTCAGGAGAAGAGTTGCCATAAACGTCTTCCCTAATATACTAAATGTAAGGAAATTCGTGTGTTTATTTCCACGGCTGTCATCCTAAGTGTTAAAAATGTTAACTTAGAACATTGCTACAAAACTGAGGCAGGAGAAACAATACTGCACATTGAATTTGATCTGGAATTAACGGGAGCACAGGCCCGTGTTGTAAGGCGTTCTGTGCCTTCGGGAGTCGCTTGTGTTTCCTAAATGGACTTGTTCTTTTAATTTTCGACACAGAGCAAGGTACAGAAGTGTTAAGTTTGGCGAGCGTACAACCCTTTTTGTGTTTCCCGAACGACCTTTCCAATCTCCACAAATGTCCTCTGAAGAGAATCTGTCATTACATGTTTTGAATGAGAGGGACATCCGTCATGTTGGTGCCTCACTGACTGCCTTATGTCTAGTGGGATGTCTTCTAATAATAATTGCGGCAGCATCCTATCTTAGGAACTCGAGATAATTGAGTGTATTTAGATTCCCATCAATGAAACAGGGACCAATGATAACATGCAACAAATGGTAACATATCAATTGTGTTGTTTCTATCTGCTGTAGCGTGGATTTTCAACCGACAATTAGTGCATATTCTAAAGATTGACTTGCCCACCGTTTGTAAACTTTGCTTCATCATGAAACAGAATTTTACGTAGATATGTCGCATCAACATAGACTTTTCGTAGGTAACATTCGGAGAACTGTAACCAATTTAGAAAGTCATTGCCATGAAGTTGTAGATGCAACGAAATACGAAGAGGATGCAATACAATGGAATGTAGTGTCAGCAGAACACTCGTTTGGTCGATACCTCTCGTACTCCAGAGATGCCTCATACTAACATTTGCATGCTACTGCTGCTAAAATATTAGTTTCATTTCTTTCATCAGTTGCTCTTCTTTTTCCTTGGTGTATTTTATTCATCATACTTCCAGTTTCTAGAACTTCTCTTAATAATATTTGGAAAAACAGATAGTGGGTACTTTGCAGTGTCTGGATAGTCTTCAGCACACAGTCGCACCGCTGCTTTAGTAGTTTGTCGACATTCACCTTAAACGATATTCACTTTTTCGAGTGTCGTATACACTGTAAAGGTCTCAGTAGCTTTATGACCACGTTACCTGATTGCTACAACAGCAGAGTACAGATTGATGGGCTTCAAGCCCGCAGGTAAATACAGGAACCCTACCTTCGCTACGCGTTTGTTTACATTTGATGTAACGGGGCAGACGTTTGTGGAACCTCTTCTGCTGACGACGGGACGGTGGTATGCAGTGCCGTTATCCTTGTACTACATGTTATGTCGTTGAAATTCTCTAAGAAGCTTTATTCAAATTCCACAGAAAAAAGTACATAGTTAGAAATAAAAGGTCGGAGTCGTAATTCGGAGAATATAAACGATAAAAATTACCTGCGAATGGCAGGAAATTAGCCATATTGTCCACTATAGCTTGGCAAAAACCGCATCTCGAGATAGCTATTCACTCGGGATGTATTTGGGATGGCCTGTTTTCGCTGCCTCTCCCTGTATAGTTTTCGAGTCTCTTAGTCGAAGAAATAACTTGTGACGCTTACAGTCATTGCATTACATATAAGAGATTTCGTTCGCACGTGTGATCATCAGGACACGTCAACTTTGATGTTAGCTTTAAAATCTGAAATGTTTTGTTGTGGATAAAAAAATAATTATAAAGTATCAGTCTCAGTCTTAACAGCACGGTGACAAAATTAAAACATCTATATATGTACGCAAGAACACATCTTGACCTAGGGTATCATGTTACACCGTGTTACCAACCTATCCTTCCCCCCCTCCCCCCCATATATGTTATTTCTTCAGGATTGTCAGATTACAGACTGCTGGTTTTCTCGGGTTTATCCCACACGCTTTCTTGAACAATTTGGATGGCAGTCTGTAATCAACCATTTGAAATTCTGTGAAGGAAAAAATGTAGCGATAACAGCCGTACTTATTGCTTTCATCCTCCAACTCACTGACTTAACAGATCATCCCAAATTGTATTAACATTCCTACTGAGGTCAATAAATTTCTTTCTGATTGAATCATTTGGAACTCATAAACGAGTAAATACTTTTAAACTGATAATTATATTTGATAGTAAAATACGTTTACCTGTTTGTTACTCATTTGCTAGCGAGGGTCAACTTGTTTGTATATTAAGTAAGTTAACCAACATATTCAATTAATAATGTATGGAACCAATATATTTACAATCATGTACATAGCAATTCTTTGTGCCTGTCTGTCTTAGCCATATCTGGGATCTGCACATATTCATTGTAGGTTTTCTTACCGAGCTTGCCAGTGCCTTCCTTATAGCTTATTAGTCCCTTTCTTATGTTGCAAGCAGAAATACTGCAATTGCGATCTGTCTCGACGTTTGCCGTGAATGTATTTACTTTCTTAGTTTCTGGCCACATACGTTTTATACATTACGAAAGATAAATTTCGGTTTTAACATGACAGTAATGTCAGTTTCCCACTGGTTTCTTCCCTGCACTTGAAATGAAATTGTAGTGCAGATCCACTTACTTCTTGCATACCAATATTTTCTAACTCATCCAGTACACATTTACTTAACATTTATGTTCACACCATAATCAGACAACGTTCGTACCTCTGTCTAGCATGTTCTATATTTTATTCTAGTTCCAGTACTTGAGTGACAGATGTAATTAATACAAGAGATAAAATTTAAAAACCCACGACAAGTGGCTCCAGATATTAGTGCATACTGTGTGGGTGGCATTCTTTGAAACGATTATTCCTTTACTGCTCTAAGTAGTTTCTGATTTCTTTCCTACACGGATATTACTTTTTGAAATGCAGAGAAATCCGCCCACTCGAAAAAGATAGCATCCTCTTATCTGAATCGTAATTTCATCCAGAGTTTAACACGTATTGTTAATATTCTTGTCCTCTATGGGGAATTTGTCTAATGAGACTGCGTAATAATGATTCTCTCAGCTGTGGAGTATTCCATTTGTTCTACATAATTATTCATGAGAATTTCACATTGTGCTTGCATTTTCATGTATTCCGGATTCGTGGAATGCTGGTCTTTTTTACTTTCCTTCGTACAGCTTGATTTAATATTACTCCGTCCTGTAAGGTTTGCTAGGCTAATTTTTTTGACAGTTGGTTCCTTATTCATGTTTTTCGTAGATTTTTTCTTTTTACCTAAAGTGCTTGTGCGTTTATTGCAACTTTTTGTTCTGTGTGTTCTGAAGTAAGTCGACAGTTTTTACTCACAAATACTGCAATAATGACATTGTCACGATGTGTGGGGTGCATGTATTTACTTACTTAAAATCTGTAACTTATTTTAATATTCATAACGGTCACATGATATGTCTGTCTAAGAAGATGACATACTGGTGAAGTAAGGTGTCAATGTGTTTTCAGCTTAAGTTTTTCATGGTCGTTCGACCGAAACTAGTCCATAAATAAAAGTGCATCTTAAAATAATAACCTAACGTCTTCCTTCAAGAATTCATTTTCGACAGCCTCTTATTGGGATGTAGTTTTTCAACCACAGTTCGACCATACAAAGTAAATGTAACGAAAACAAATACAGATAATTTTCATTGCTGATGATTTTAGGAATACACATACATTTAAAAATGAATTTTATAAATGACGCACCGTTCCTATAAACAAGCTATATTTGAATATTTGATAGCTTTAAATCGTACGGAATAAAATTACTCACATATTGCGGACGTATCAATTTGAGGTCTATATAGTACGAATCATGTAGTGTCATATACGAATAACACATACTGTTTGACGCGCGGTCTCAGTATTATGATTTACCGAAGATAGTGCTATCATTAAAAGTATAAGTTGTAATTCTGTTTATGAAATGTTCATATTCGAGCACATTATTCTATTAATAACATGATACTTTTATAATTTTACTCAGAGAACGTGAAGGTATCAGCTAATAGGCAATACTTTTATTCATCAAAACTTAATGGCTGTTGACAGACCATGTTTCATTGAACGTTTCAATAGAGATTCTTACGATTTCTCTGCACATTAGATTTTTGCAGACCGCAATATGTTCTCTCGCAACATAAAATATTACCTTGTTTATCTCGAATACAATTATCATTACCATTTCATGGACTCTTTTAATTACGTCATAGTTTGTTCAAGAATTTCAACACTTGTGAGTTGGGAGTGGTTTATTTCTCACTGCTTCCTTCTTTCTATTTTCTCGATAAGTACAAGTATTCGTACGTATTCTACAAATTAAGAGTAGCTATACAGTGTAACTGGACTTGCCTACGAGCCCAGGCATGCCAAATCGACTGGATGAAACTATGATGCATTATCGGTGCTATGAGATCGAAGCAGCAGCTCAATCAAACTGTACTGCATAGTAGTTACGTGGTCGACAGGACATTAACTCCTTAACGTCTTTGTTTTGATCAATTATGACACTATCATTTTGTTACCAAAACTTGAAAAAAGGTACAATATCTATTAATATCTTGCAAAAAAGGTTATTGTTGTTATATAACATTCGAAGCAGGACTTGTAAGCTTGAGACGTAAGTAAGTGATTATCAAACATTATACTACATATGCTGTACTACATCTTATGTTTTTCGTCTCTGTTTAGGACTTTTCATTCCGTCTTCCAATTCTTGACTAAAAACACCATTTCATCCTATAACACAATAACAATTATTGTACATAGTTTAAACACAAAAACCTGTCAAGAATTCCCCGAGTGAGAGAAGGCAGAAAACTTGCAAACTGCGATGTCGTAATCTGCTGGCAGAGGTATTAACACGTATTATATGAGAAGCTGACATGAACTGCTCAATGAAATAATTTGATTACCCGACAGCAGAACTTTGTCTATCTCTTTGATCCTAAAATCTCTTACGTATCTACAACATCCATACAATATCTCGTCATCTTGAGGCATATTTAATCTCCTTTTGTAATGTGACGCTCGGAGATCTGCTCCTATGCATTTAAATGAGTCAAGCACTTCGTCTGTGAAAGGCTTATCAGGAAAAAAGTTAAATAGTTTCTGATAGTGTGCAGTGCAGTCGAAATCTAAATAAGACTATAGGGGATTAAGAAGCATCTATCTAAATTTTTTATTGACACAGTAAAGACAATAATAGTTTATAGTGTTATTTAAAACAGAATTTCAGGCACAGAAAATTTCTAAAATCAAAATACTTTTTTAAAAGTTGCTGCTGTGCTAAATGATATAGTATTAACCTCTAATGGTATCTGTAAATGTTTTTTCACGTTGTATACATGAAGTCAGTTTTATTGACGCTGGGCAGGTTTTCTGTAAGAATATTTTGGTTTGGAACAGCTTCTCGTGTGTTAATTGAATGCGACATTACTGACTGACAAACTTAAACATAGCGAAGAGATTGGAGTGATCAGAATAAGGTGCCATTATTCAAATATTTTGCAGTTGTTAGATTTCAGATATGTATAGATATTCTTTAAAATATTGTCGGAAGGACAGTATTTGTCCCAAAGAGTGAAATTTCCAAGTATTTGTACATTATGAGAAGACGATGACGACAACAGTAGTTGAACATTTTTTATAGATAGCGTCATTCGTCTTCATATAAGGAGACTCATAACTGAATTGACGCAGGGCTTATTCTCATCTTGTCTCTTGTAGGTGTCTGCTACAGATGACATTGGAAATAACTTTCGTATTATACTCATTTCAGAAACTTAGTTATCCTCAGCTGTTTCTTGCAATGGCAGGATCCTATATACTACATCGGATCTTCTTTCTGATGCCTCTGTATTTTGTTCTTTATATATTTAGTTTTTATACATACTTCTGTTTCATGGAATTTCAAATGATTCTCTTCTAGGTTAATTTACATCCTTCCATTTTACATTTTACCTGCCCATTTAATTTACAAAATCTTTCGTTGTATCCTGTTTCCAAATGCGGCCTTTTTTTGCAGCTGTTTCACGCCTTAAGTTAATCTCTATTTTTACTCTATGTTCTGGTTCAAATTCAAAATATCTGAAACTACAACTATTTTTAGTTGTCTTACTTACAACATGAATCACTTCGTTCTTCTTCAGATTTCAGAGGATATTGCTTTTTATCTACGCCCCTAATAGTTTTAAAGCTTAATCTGGTACATCCTAGACGCATTTTCAGCTTTAGGCAGCCAGCCCATTTTCTTTTCAGTGTCTGCCTATTATTCAGCACGAAGCGAAATGACATTTTCAATCTCTAACCACCGGATCCATCCCTCTTATGTTCCGATTACTTGCCTGCAATTCTCTTGTTCGTCCTTCATCGCTTCCTCGATAAGCAAGAAAAATAGCAAAGGATGTAATCTGTGGCCATATATTAGTTAAGTAACACAAACTTGTCTTTTACGATAATACCAGTATTCTTGCGTTTATTCCATTTATTTCTAGTAAATTTTGCGATATGCTAATATGTCCACATCTTTATTAGAAATTACTACATCTTATTTCAGTGTAGAATACGTATAGAATATCTACAGTACAACAAATATCACTGAGATATCATGTTTTTCCTTAGCTGTTTTTGCTAAGATAAGTGCAAAAATGGTTTTTTTCTTAAACAAAACCTTAAATCATGCTGTAGTTCTTCAATTTTTATTTTTGTTTTTGTATATCAAGGATTATGTACCGTGGATGTGTACTCCGGTTCAGAAATAATTTTCACATTTATCATTTGTCTAAAACTGACATGGTGAGACCGTGGCTGTGTACAGTTAACGAAGGTTGATTTTTACAAAGAAGACAGCAACCAGCCACTATTAATACTGCTATTTATTTAAGTGAATAGAGCAGTAACTGGTTTCGAACTGACAAGTTCATAATCAGACGGCTGTTCACAAGATTCAAAAGATGCACTTTACATAAACGTCAGCTTTCGATTTTTATTCTTGCACTGTAGCGAAATATTCCTGGTACGTTGTTGCCCTACGGTAGAAAACAGTGTTAAAAGCTTCCAATGTGAACATAACTAACCTCCAAACGATGTAATACAGAGTAAACAAATATTTGAGGTTAAGGGGTTACAGTATTTACGTCGAAAATTCCGCGCAGTTTTGTTGTAAAGTTGCAGGATTGTATTTTTCAAACATTGCAAAATATATGCAGCACTTATATGATTTGCACATCACCATATTGTGCAAAGCATCACACATACATAAACCAAAAATTATTTGCCACATATGAAGATGACATACAGATTGCAGTTTTACAAATACAAAAGCACCAGAGATGTTCTCTCTTAGAGATATTACAATATACAGATTGCTTTGATTTTCAAATCACAGCGGCCTGCATAGATGTGATCAATCTTATCATGTTTTACAATGTGTAATCTGTTCTTAAATTCTTCGAGAGTAATAAACTACATACATTCCCGGTTGGTAAATCATAATTAGGGCACAGAGTTAATTTTTCCTTGTGTTTCCTTTTACAGATTATCCTATATTTGACGAAATAAGGAATTAGATTTTGTTTCTGATTTTATTTAAATCATTAGATTCGGCATGGAAATAACACAGGAAATTGGTGATTATGTACCCCAAAGTTTTTGGAAAAATGATTGTAGTTGTCTACGGAACCACTGTTTACCGAGGGATGCATCTCTTCGTCCGAAGTATATCGACGGCCACGAATGTTTATCTTCAGCGCTCCAAAAATATATAGATCGCGACTGTGTGGAAGATGTATTTTAGGCTTCCCTACGAAACTTCTCCAGCGTAGTCGAAATAACGTTGGGAACACGTCGCGGGCATTCTGTTGGCAGGTTGATTCGACTACGCTTCAGAAGTTTCGCTGGGAAGCACTAACTCATCTTTCCTAGTCTCGATCACTCTCCAGGCGATTTTAATATTTTTTGAGCCCTGAGGAAAGACACTCGAACCAGTTGTTTTGCCTTGGACGAAGAGGCGCACGCTTGGATACATTTATGGTTCCGTAGGAAACTGCAAACATCTTTGCATGATGATGCTGACTGTCTTGTCTCACAGTGAGATAAATGTATTGATAGTTTTGGTCATTACTTTTGAAATAATAAACAGTTTACTCAACTTTTTCTCACCGTCTCGTTTTCGTTTGGCTGCCCCTTATACGTAGCAAAGCACTCGAGTGCATCAAGGAGCTTCTCATAAACGGTGTTAAGAACAAAAGAAGTCAATTGCTTGATAATTTAAGAACCGCGAAGTCCCAACCAGGTTCGACTATAGGTGACGCTTTTGGTGGTCTAAACGAAGTAAGTGCTCCAGATAGTATACAACCGTCACGTGCTTAACAACCATGAGTGTTACACGCGTGCATTAACAAACGAGGCACCATATGTATTTTGTTATAAATTTTTTAATACTTCTACTGTCGAAGATATTACTGAACATGAATGAATAATAAACACAGTATTTATTTACAGTCCTCAACAATAACATTTATGGAACATGCTCTCCATTCCCATTAGAAGCTCCCTAAATCTCTGCGTTGCTCCGCAACATTTTCCTGAAAATCACATAAAAATTTCTAGTAAAGAAGAAAGCTACTAAGTCGAAGGTTTGTCTCCATATTTGCCTTCTATCTCTCTTTCTCTCTCGGAAGACTTGTGTGCTATGACAGTGAGACTCTGTCTAAAGTATGTGAATCGGTGTAGATGGACCGCTGATGTTTGGCCAGATTCCGAAATATTAAAAGTGCAATGGGCAGTCGCACAAGTGTAATTGAAGTCTTCCTCCAGTTGGTTGTATAGCTTATCAAATAGTTCGCTAACGTGTGTAACAGCTCGATATGTGAGTCCCCGATTGTATATGCGTGTCCGAATGATGACTACTGGGCTGGTACACCGCATACAAAGACTGGGCACCGTTCTCCCCTTGAGAAACGCGTAAAGCCTAAACACGGTGCAGTACTATTGGGTCCTTTGAATATGTCGTCCTCGTTAGGATAAATAGAAACGATAGAAGAGGAATGTCATCTGGCGAAAGAAATTAATAACTTCAAATCCAAAATGGTAAATGGCGCTAGTAAACAGACCACGAAATACAGAGAACAAGAGAGTAGTAGGACTTTCCTAGATGAAATATCTGTAAAAATTATTTGTAAGGCAGACGTCAACAACCCTCTGTAACTAGCGTCTAGTCTTCGTAATAAGAATTGCTGTAGGGGCTTTCTTATGGGAAGAAAAGGTTACGATGTTGCTGAACAAACAGCAGGCAATATTCCAAGTGGAGAAGTCGTGTGTGAATCTGACAGCGAGCATTACCTTTAGCTGTGATAAAAATTCTTCTACAAACAGAAAAGGCCAACTCAACCAGGTCGAAATAAATCTGAGAAAATTTACTGCGCACAAATTATCGTACGAAGGAAAATAAATTCAACCTTTCATTGTAAAGAGTCGGTAAGAAAAATTTCGAAAAAGGGAAAGTACACTGCTCCAATGCTGGGCCATCAACAAGTGTCAGCGTGCTAACTATTCAACGAAACATCTTTCGGAAGGGCTTTTGGAGCCGAAGGCCCACTCGTGTATCCTCGGTGACTGCACGACACAAAGCTTTACGCCTCACCGGGTCTTGTCAACACCGACGTTGGACTGTTGACGACTGGAAACATGTTGGCTGCTCTGACGAGTCTCGTTTCAAATTGTATCGAGCGGATGGGCGTGTACGGGTATGGAGACAACCTCATGAACTCATGAACCCTGCAATTCAGCAGGGGACTGTTCAAGCTGGTGGAGGCTCTGTAATGGTGTGCAGCATGTGCGGTTGGAGAGCTTGGGACCCCTGACACATCTAGATACGACTCTGACAGGTGAAACGTACGTAAGCCTCTTGTCTAGTCACCTGCATCCATTCATGTTCATTGCGCAAAATGTTCAAATGTGCATGTATTCCTAAGGAACCAAACTGCTGAGGTCATCGATCCCTGGACTTTTGCGACACCCCACATGTCCGGAATTGCTACAGGGTGGCTCCAGGAACACTCTTCTGAGTTTAAACACTTCCGCTGGCCACCGAACTCCCCAGACATGAACACTGTTGAACATATCTGAGATGCCTTGCAACGTGCTATTGAGAAGAGATCTCCAGCCCCTCGTACTCTTAAGGATTAATATTCATGGGCAGCTGCCCAGAAACTGGCCGAATTGAAATAAAGGAAAGCGATTTGGGGACTGAATTTCAGAACTTTTTTTTATAAATTGAAATATATGAAAATACTTTTTTAAAATATTTTCCTGGAATGCAGGCATGTACGGAAGTGAAGCTTAACGACAAACAGTACAGACAAGAAGGGAATGGAAGCCTTTGAGGTGTGGAGCTACAGGAGTATACTGAACGTCAGATGGGTAAATCGAATTGCTCATGGGGAGGTGACTCGAACTGTGGAGAAGATAAATTTCTGGTACACCTTGAACAACAGGAGGGTTGATATGACGCATCCTGTTTCGTACTGAAGTGAAGTGCGTGGGGAGCTAAAAGTCATTGAACGAGCTCAAGTCTTGGCCACAGTAAGCAGACTCAAACTGATTACTTGCGTAATACAGACAAGCATGGAGAGCTGCATGAAACCAGTCTTCGGACTTGAAGATTACAACAACAACCACATCATTGCTCATAAGAGACACTGCAGTCTTTTTTTGTGACCTTGAGGTGGACCTTTACTATGGAAGCCGACGGTTAGCAGAAACAAGAAAGTTACCCCATCCGTGGGAGAAAGTTTCAGGTGAAGACAGAATTCTCACAAGAGCTAAGATAAATTGGGCAACAGTAACGGTCCTCTGCCTTCCAAATGGGAACTGTTTTAAAGCCTCGCTCTAAGACGTGAATGCAGAGGGTGAGGAGCGGTGGTGCAGCCGGGATGGTGCAGGCGTGGTGAGACCGCGTTGAGAGGCAGGCGCCGCTGCAGAGCAGGCCGCGCGCGACCTGGGGCTGCCCCTGCAGCCGTGGGTCCCTCCTTGAGGCTGCCCCCGGCTGACTGGGCGACCTTTTGTGCTCCGCGAGGCCGCTCTCTGCTCACCTGCAGGGCGCGACCTGCCGGCCTCTGCAGCCGGTGCAGCGCGGAGCCTCCTTGGAGGAGCACGGGCATACGCACTGGGTAGCTTAGCTTTCTTCTGTTACAGCTCACTCGCCCCTCCACTGTTACTGGGACGGAGTACACAGGAGAGGGCGAAAATCGAATCGTTTTCCCACAGTAGACAACAGAGGGTTCGTCAGGAAATAGTAGCATTAACTGTCGGAACAAGAATACATAAAGCAGTTTGGACACCAAAAACATCGGTTGTGTCAACCTCAGTTTCAACTTATTTTAGTTATTTATTTGTCCGAGTTCAAAGAACACTAAAACACAACGTAATAAAAACTACAGTCTAATAGTAACTGCAGTGAATTTCACACTTTATGAGTTCGACGATCAACAGCCAGAATGGCACGGTCATTTACTGTAAAGAAGTCTTCCATGTCATAGGGTTTGCTCGGATTGCTGCGAACGATTAAGTGTCCTTGTCTTGCTCCACGTTCACGAAATTCATCATCACTGATCTACAGATTAGTCTTGCACCATATGACTGCTGTTCTCAACTTGTTAACGCTCCTCTGTGTCCCATGCTCAAAATGACAACCTGATGGTAACTTATCTTTTGCTGTCCGCAATCTTCCAGGAGATTCCGTCCCACACAGCTCAGTTCGGGGGGCTTCTGCTGAAGCTGGAACTGGCACTGTGAAATGTCCCCTTTTAACAATTACACAGGACTGTGCTTAAACTGATACACAATCTGACTTTCAATAATCCCTACAAGAGAAAGGCCCTGACTAACATTAATCTATACCTTTCACAAATCACTTACCTCAGAAAAATCTTCGTTACTCGAACTACTGCAATACAGCGAGCGCCACTACTGCCAGCTAACTAAAAGAATCAAACTACGGAAGGCACTAACTACTGATAGGTATAGTTAGCAAATGAAAGATTTTAATAGAGAAAAAACAGTGTATTTACCTTAATAGGCAAAATATATATGGTAGTTCATGACATCCAGTCTTACAAATTACAAAACTCCGCCATTTCTCTACTCACATTCACCACTGCTGGCGGCTCGCCTCCAACTGCGCAACGCTACGCGCTGTTAGCATCCAGCTGCCGCTGTCCAACACTACAATGGCAGACAACAATGCAAACCAGCCACAGACTGCACACGGCATAGCCAGTGATTTTTATACAGAGCGCTACGTGGCGGCAGCGTTACCAATAAAAAAACCTAAACAGCCTACTTACAACTGTTGTAAGTAGGAAGCTACCCAACAATGGATGCCTTGGACGTGTTTCTCCCTTCTTCTTTCCATTCTCTACCGCTGTGATAGTATGGTGTATCAAACAATATTTGTGGCCTGATTGAGCATTTCCTGATATGGAGGACTTTGCATGTTATCCTGGATGCAGAATCATCGACAAATGTTAGAGTAAACTCATATGTACCTCAAGGAAGTATTTTGCAACCCTTGCTTTCCATCCTGTAAACTACTGGTCTTGTAAACAATATTAATTGTAATCTCAGACTTTTGGCTGTTTGTGCAGCAATTATCTCAAATGAAGGCATCTCTTGAAAAACATTCTCAAATATTGATATTACTTTGATCATATTTTAAAATGATGCAAACACTAGCGTAGCAACATTTATCGATGGAGATTGATGGACGAGGCAGGAACTGAAACTGGGGATAGCAAAGCAAAAGCAGAGATGTTGAACTCCATCGTCTATTTTTTTGGAATCGAAAATCTAGGAGCACTGTCTCAGTTTGATTCTCGCACCACTTCAAAGGTACATGATCTACATAATAGTTGAATGGTATCGAGTAACAGCTGAAATCACTAAAATATACCGAACTCGCGACTGAGTTTGTCTGTCTTGTAACCGTAATATACCACAGATCACTCGAACAAAAAACCATATGCATTAGTTGGAAGAAAGCATACGTCACACCTTTCCGTAAGTCGGGTTGCAGATGTGAAACTACCGTCAAGTTGTTGTAGAACCTTGCAACGTAATCTGAGCCCCAACCTCTACCACAATGACCTCCTAAATGCCAGCCAGCATGGATTTCGAAAACATTAGCACTTCGAATGCAAATAGATAAATATTTAATAAGTGAATTAATTGTATTCATATTTAAAATATATTTGGGTGTAACTATTTCTAGGGATATGAAATGGAATGTTCACGAAGACTCAGTCGTAGGTAAAGTAGGTGGCAGGATATTGGGAAAATTCAGCCAATCTGCAAAGGAGATCCCTTGGAAAACACTCGTGCGACTCAGTAAGCAAATTCCTCAAGTGTTTGGGCCCATACCAAATAGGACTAGCAGGGAAAGCCAAACGTGCGGAAATGAGGCAGCACAGCACGGTTGGGACACAGAGACGCAGGTGTTGAAAAGCGTGACTGTCAGGTGTTTGAAGAGAGACGCCAGCTACCCCGTGAAAGCCTACAAACAAAGTTCCAGGAGCCAGTATTTAATGAGGAATCTAAGAATATACTGCAACCCCTACCTATGGCTGTTGTAGGATTCTCGAAGACAAAGTTAGACTAAGACTTTTATCCATTATGGATGCGGAATACTGCGACTTTCATGAATAAAAGTTATCATAATTGACTTCAAACAGCCGTGTTTTGTGCATGCAGATTTTTTTTTTAATTTTACCATTTCCAGCTTCAGGTGAAAGTGTTGTTAGTGTTTATTTGTAGCATTTTGGAGGCGATGCATGGTTGTGGCAAGACATAAATTATCGTAAGGCACTAGTTATGTTTTCCAAAAACGTTAATGCATCAATATTACGCCCATTGGTGGAAGTAACTGTAAGTAATCCAGTCAAGTAGACATTGTTATGTAAATCATTCCAGATACTTCGACATACTCAGTGCTTACTTATTTCGATGTTTTTTGCCCTGTCACACTCTAACCCACAATGCCACAAACAGCCAGTAAGAGCTGTATACTAAGAGTTGTATACCACCTGATACGAATCGATAACATTACAAAAGCCAACTGCTGGTTGCCATTTCTTATAACCTTCAAGGTTAGACTAATTACAGTCCGCAAAGAAGCACTTGGAGGACGTGTTATCATTTATCTTTCTGACGAATGCAGCAAATCACATAATACACTCTATATAGCCGTTCTGCAGCAACAACTAATGTTTTAATCGTTCGAAACTTCCAAAAATACAATAAGAACATGAACTGGTCCCTATAAGAAACAAACTGGGGTATTACATCTATTATTTCAAAATATTTTTGATAACTGTGATAATCTTCACGAGCATCTCCAAGAATCAGTTATGTAATGCCTTTTATGGTTTGCTGTGTATGCTTGTGTATGCTTTTCGTGTACACAGTGTGGATGGATGCAGCCAGCAAAGAATTAGCTACGCACAAACGATAAATCACAGAGGATTGGAGTTCAAACTTGTGAAATTAAAAGAACAATCTTTACCAATTGCCTGGAAGTACAGTTAGTATTATGAAACAGGAAGAACTCGAAAGTAACATGTAATAATGAGTGTTTCTTGTATAGGGGATAATGAACATCTGATACATTTTTTCCAACTAAAGTCTGATAGTCACGGAATGCACTGAAATTAAATATTTTGTGTTTGTTACGACAACTTTATTTGTTTCAATGACGTTGTTCCGCTGGATGTATGAGGTCTTCAAGAAGACTAGTTTGATGTTGATTCCATGTATCTCTTTTGCGCAAGACTTCCTTTATTCAGGTATGTTATTGTTATTTTTTTAAACACTTAGAAAACTTCAACTAAATTCTCTTGGTTTTTGGAGAGCCATGCCATCCGCTCCCATATGCTTATGGTATTCGAGCATTGCTTGCGTTCTCGTGTTGCTTGCACAAACAGCATTACTTTATGGCTGAGGAGAAGCCGAGCTTCTGATGCGGCCACAGCATAAACAGGAACAAATATAAGGTAAACATGGCAGCGTTTTCACTGAATATAATGCGGGGCAGAAATTAAAATTAATACAACACAGACCGGCGCAATATAAGGCGCAAAAACATCAACGTATCTTTTAAACGTGAAATACACGTAAAAATAACATTAATTAGAATATTCAGATTGGCTGCAGTGTACAAAAATGAGTATAATCATTGAAATGTTTGTAATGATTAAAGCGTTACATTATAGAAACGGATGGATTAATTATTGAAGTTAATAATAAGAAAATTGCTAACCTACTTACATTTATATTATCGCTGACGTGCATAAGAAATTACGAGCAATAGTTGCAGAGGAATGAAACATTTTCATCGTTCAGCGTCGTGAATATTACGTTAAATGAGCTAATGATTGCGACTTGACTGTGTTAAGTCCCCAACGTGCAACGGTCATTTTGTTGTTGTTAAACTGTAATCATCTGGATGAGTATGAGGAATTTCAGCACAAGGAATGATATGAAAACTGTACAAGAAATTTGCGTTTGATCAGTTAATTAATGTCGACAACTAAAGCCCAATAACATCATTTTGAACGCGACACTGACGTAGGGAATTCTTATGTCGAGTTGCAGGCGTCAACTAAGAAGGTCCAGTGCGTTTAAGTGTACTCCAGCTGTAGTAGCTGCCCCTTTACCACTTTCTTAACTGCAGATATTTTCTTGACAAGCCGGCAGCGGTGGTCTCGCGGCTCTAGGCGCGCAGTCCGGAACCGTGCGACTGCTACGGTCGCAGGTTCGAATCCTGCCTCGGGCACGGATGTGTGTGATGTCCTTAGGTTAGTTAGGTTTAAGTGGTTCTAAGTTCTAGGGGACTGATGACCACAGCTGTTAAGTCCCTTAGTGCTCAGAGCCATTTGAACCATTTTTTTTCTTGACAAGCATCGTATGTTACCACTACGCTTAATGTTTTGGCCACAATTTCGATTTAATGTACGAATATGAACAATACTTGAGACATTTCTACGGATTTAGGTGACATATTGATTATGTCTATGAACCCACGTATGAGAGGACTGGGGTTCACTTCGCCCTACTGGTGTCTAGATATACAACGCCCTTCCAAAAAGTTCCGCAAGCGACATCCACGCAGTAACTACGGTACCATTACCATTGTTTCTACACACTGATGTTGTTGCTACTTATTGATGGGCATTATAAAAAAAATGGTTCAAATGGCTCCGAGCACTATGGGACTTAAAATCTGAAGTCATCAGTCCCCTAGAACTACTTAAACCTAACTAACGTAAGGACATCACACACATCCATGACCGAGGCAGGATCGAACCTGCCACCGTAGCGGTCGCGCGGTTCCAGACTGAAGCGCCTAGACCACTCGGCCACACCGGCCGGTTAGGCATTATCCCTTCGACAGTTACCAAATCAGTCACTGCATCATGTCCAATAGCTCTCCATATCAGGTTACTACATCCAGTAGTAGCCCATATCATGATTCAAGTAGTTGGAGAGGTATGGGTCTTGACAAGAGTTGGGTCCCGATAGTTTTCACCGGATTCTCTCTGGAAACGATGCGTCGCTCTAATCGTCGCTGGCAGAAGTGAGTCTTGTCGCTGAATACCACAGAATACCACATAAAGTTCAATTTGGTTCTGGCGCTACACAGTGTAAGATATCTGTTGTCTCTGGTATTGTCTCAGCGGTAAAGGCCACCTGGAAAGCAGAGATATTAACCCAGCTTCAAGTAACCTGTTTCAGACGATTGGTGGTCATTACTCTGTCTGCAACCTCTGTCCGGTTGCTGGCTGTTGTCAGGTTTATTCCTTATAGACAGCCGAACAATCATAGGATCTTCTCGTGGTGTAGTAGTTCTGGAGGAACCCGTGCCTGCTGTCCCTGCCACACTGTCTCCCATTTCCACACTCGTTCAGCAGTCTTTGCAGTCTGGCGGTGTGATGACATCAAATCTCTCATGTCAATGATTTGACCGTCGTCAGTTCGAAACATGCCGATAAGCTGAACTGCACGTACTCTGGATATGCTGTGTTGCAATGTTTATCTGAAAAGTTCCAGCAACGTTAGACGCACCCCGATAGCCATTATTTAAACGGTTCTTCACTTGTAGTAATGGATTTTTTCTGTTCTGGAAATGCTGTAAATAAGCTTTCATAAGGTTGAAATTTCGATTAACATATTCCAAAGGCGTGGAAACACTGGTGTTAGTTTGGTAGCGTTCTTTCAAGGTGTTCATTGTGCAACATTTTCCATTTACGTAAGTGACATGTGCCACTTACTATTTCGAACCGTTATTAACATAGGTCAAGGTGAAAGAAATCTCCAAAGAATCTTATAAGTTACAATGCAAAGATATCAGTACAACATCGAAGATAGGTCAAAAATTACAGACGTATTGGTGTGCTGCAAAGAACCAGAACCATAAACATTGAAATTAGAGAAATTAAAATGAAGCAAACGGGTCATATAAATATTTGAGAAGTAGAACAACAGAAGATGGACGAAGCAAAGAAGACATAAAGTAAAGAATTAGAGATGGAAAAGCAATGTCAATGAATAAAAAAAAATGTTTTGTTCAAACAACATAAAAATTGAAATGAGGAGAAAAGATGGCTAATAGCTCCATTTAGATCGTAGAACAGGGTGGCTGTGTAACGTGGATAACAGGCAAAATGAAATGTTTTGAAGTTTTTGAGGTGTGGTGCCGGAGACGGCTGTTTAAGATGAAGTGGACAGATAAAACCATCAATCAGGAACTCCTGAAAAGAACTGGCGTAAAAAGGTGATTTAGGATAGAGCGCCTATTTCACATAGTTTTTGTGGATTCTTAGTTATTTATAAGTAATAATACTTCATGTTCAACCACGGGGGCTAAGATTATGCAAGAGCAATGAGAAACTATATCGTAGAGACGTTATGCAAACTACGCCATAACACGAGGAGAATGTTTTCTCACAACTGGCATATAAGTGACGGATCAATGTAGACTCTTTCGTTAGCGTTCGCAATCTCATTCTTGTTCGAAACGCATTCCTTTGCTGATTTGGTTCTGATTCCGACTGCTGTTCATTGATGAGTTAATGTAAGCGTATGTTGAAAATATGATTTGAAATCAAAGTGGTATTCAAAGCCGTGGGTATTTTTTATGCAATCTAAGTCCCAACTTGCTGTTGTTGTGGTATTCAGTCCAGAGACTGGTTTGATGCAGCTCTCCATGCTACTCTATCCTGTGCAAGCTTCTTCATCTCCCAGTACCTACTGCAACCTACGACCTTCTGAATCTGTTTAGTGTATTCATCTCTTGGTCTCCCGCTACCATTTTTACCCTCCACGTTGCCCTCCAATACTAAATTGGTGATCCCCTGATGCCTCAGAGTATGCCCTACCAACCGATCCCTTCTTCTAGTCAAGTTGTGCCACAAATTTCTCTTCTCTCCAATTCTATTCAATACCTCCTCATTAGTTATGTGATCTACCCATTTAATCTTGAGCATTCTTCTGTAACACTTAGAAAGCTTCTATTCTCTTCTTGTACAAACTATTTATCGTCCACCTTTCGCTTCCATACATGGCTACACTCCATACAAATACTTTCAGAAACGACTTCCTGACACTTAAATCTATACTCGATGTTAACAAATTTCTCTTCTTCAGAGACGCTTTCCTTGCCATTTCGCAACTTAATTTCAGAAATATTGTGAGGAAAATAGCATATGATAAGGATGAGATTTATATGGAACAGTTTCGAGTCGGCTTCATTGGCAATAGTGTATATCTGAAAAAACAATCGCCGGCCGGAGTGGTATTTTTAAAACAAGTTATGCATGATGAATCAGTGTCTAATTATGCATAAATGAAGAAATAAGATCCTAATAAATCGAAAAGGAGGGCTTCAAACAATTAACGGAAAGATTGACCGTGATGAAGCAGAAGACTGACAGAGTAAAAAGTTTCTCGAGCGGGGAAACTGTTTGTGTTCCGAACTCGAGAAAGCATATATTTCTACCTCAGTGCTGCGTTACGTCGCTATAATTAAAATGGAAGACTCGGTAGGATTTCGGTAATCGCGCGAGGAGAAACAAGAAAACGCGAGAAAGCACCCGGCGGCGGCAAACAGAATATTTAGGTTTCATGAAGAGGCGGAGGGCTCCTCGGAGGGCAGAAGCTGTTTCCCGCCCCGCGCCGTGTATATTTACTCCCGCACCCACCCCGGCCTTCCATTAGTCACGCACACGCTTGCAACTCGGCGCCGGCGCCGGCCAACTTTTATCAGCTCTGTTTGTATTTTCACTGCGACGTATAAATTGTCCTCCAATACTTCTTCTCCATCAATTTATGGAAGCCGCGGCCCGGCCTGAGGCCGACCGTTCGCACGTGATTCTCTCCGGCATATTTCTCGCGAGAGAGAGAGAGAGAGAGAGACACCGTGGGAGGGTGGAGAGTGCGGGCAGGCGCAACCGAGTCGAGAGGGCGAGAGAGAGACAGAGAGATGCCAGGGTGGGAGAAAAAACAAAGGAGTGTGATACTTTCCCCGTATTCGCGCCTTTTTAATATTAAAAACCGAACCATTTTCCACGTAAACTAGCGCCCAGGAGCGTAGTCTAGCAAATGGCGTGATACATAACTTTGGCTGCTCGGCGCGGCGCGGCGCGGCGCGGAGCGGGTTTTTTATGGACAAAGTTTGGTGCAGCCGGGTGAGAGGTCCGGGTCCGGGTCCGGGTCCGGGTTCCAGGGTGAGGGTCGCGCCGCCGGCCCCGGCTTTGTGCGAGACACGCGCCGGGACGCCGGGCAGCCAGACATGCAGTCCTTCTCCTACCAGTAGCCGCGGAAGCGCAGGTGCTGGCGCGGTGAGCAGCATGCACAAGTGGCCTTACCTTCGGGGCGGATCGTCATCTGTGGCGATAAACGTCATCTACCCATCACTTCCACCAGCATGTGGTACCCAAAAAATGTGATACCCTACAGAGTCGCCTTTTCCTTTCGCTCATCACTCTTCTCACAGGTTTGATGGGTTTCGAAAAAGACGATCGTGTGAAACCCAGCGCGCGCTACTCGTCCACGAGAATCAGAGGGCCATAGACGCGGGTTCTGTGGTGTGCGTACTGTAAGACCTTCCGCACACACACCATCAAATTATTTGACTTGTCGCTCTAACGAAGTAGGTGAGTGTCAGCAATATGTCTTGTGGTCTTATTCTGGCGTGTTGATCTTCTGCTGTTGGGTCAGACGATAGAAATGCCACTTGGACGTTTAGAGTAGCAGATTGACGGTGACCAACTTTAAACAGAACTTAATTAATTTTCACACATATTTATTAAAATAATAACAAGCGTAAAATTACTTAACTTGATTCTGCATGCTATTTACAATTGACAATCTGAAGTTCCTTTGGTCTTGGTACGTTAATCTTAATCTCACATATATCTGATACTTGACAAAGTGTCTATACATTTATCTTCATGGCTTCATACAGGAATACCATAATCTTATTATGCGCAGAATGAAACTTGACTTTAGACTGGCACAAACTGGTGCGGACAAATGCAGATTGGTGCAGACAAATGCAGACTAATGCAGACTTACTAATCGGAGGTCTGTACACTTGTTATAACATCTCGCACATTCAGGTATCACTGTGCAAGTGTGATCCGTGAGGAGAAAAGGTTCTACGTTAGCAGCAATCTCATTGGCTGCGTTACATATTAATACGCGGATCGGCGGATGCAGAATTTGGTCCGTCTCTAAGGCAGCGCCATCTCGTAGTGCGGAGACGGACGAGCGCTGCGCCTGCACTGTTGTGCTTTGTGGGGCGCGCTCTAGTGGGAAAGTTGTGTACGCGCTGTCTACGAGGAACTATGTACACAACAGGTTCCCAGGTAGATGCCGTGTTTCTTGACTTCCGAAAGGCTTTCAATACAGTTCCCCACAGTCGTTTAATGAACAAAGTAACAGCATATGGACTATCAGACCAATTGTGTGATCGGAATGAAGAATTCCTAGATAAAAGAACGCAGAATGTCATTCTCAATGGAGAAATGTCTTCCGAAGTAAGAGTGATTGCAGGTGTGCCATAGGGAAGTGTCGTAGGACCGTTGCTATTCACAATATACATAAATGACCTTGGGCATAACATCAGAAGTTCACTGAGGCTTTTCGCGGATGATGCTGTGGTATATCGAGAGGTTGTAACAATGGAAAATTGTATATATGAAGACAGTAACTGCTCTCGAAAGAACAGATACTGTTGATGACCATGCAGCTTTTCCCAGGAATAAATGATGACTAACAGAAACCCTCAGCTGCTGACAGTTGTTGTTGATATACCTCGATGTGGAGAGCTGGTAAATGTGTGCCCCGACCAGGACTCGAACCCGGGATCTCCTGCTTACATGTCAGACGCTCTATCCATCTGAGCCACCGAGGACACAGATGAATAGCGCGACTGCAGGGACTTATCCCCTGCACACCTCCCGTGAGACTCACATTCCCAACTGTCCACAATTCAATGTCAATGACTATAAGGTACATTACATATGTAGAATTGTGGACACTTGGGAATGTGAGTCTAACGGGAGGCGTGCAGGGGATAAGTCCCTGCAGTAGCAATATTCACCTGTGCCCTCGGTGGCTCAGATGGATAGAGCGTTTGCCATGTAAGCAGGAGATCCCGGGTTCGAGCCCCGGTCGGGGCACACATTTTCAGCTCTCCACATCGAGGTATATCAACAACACCTGTCGGCAGCTGAGGGTTTCTGTTACTAATCATTCAATTGAAAATTGTAGTGAAATGTAGGAGGATCGGCAGCGAATTGACGCATGGTGCACGGAATGGCAATTGAATCTCAATGTAGACGAGCATAATGTGCTGCGAATACATAGGAAGAAAGATCCCTTATTATTTAGCTACAATATAGCAGTTCAGCAACTGGAAGCAGTTAATTCCATAAATTATCTGGGAGTAGGCATTAGGAGTGATTTAAAAGGGAATGATCATATAAAGTTCATCGTCGGTAAAGCAGATGCCAGACTGAGATTCATTGGAAGAATCCTAAGGAAATGCAATCCGAAAACAAAGGAAGTAGGTTACAGTACACTTGTTCGCCCACTGCTTGAATACTGCTCAGCAATGTGGGAACAGTACCAGATAGGGTTGACAGAAGAGATAGAGAAGATCCAACGGAGAGCAGCGCGCTTCGTAATCGCGAAAGCATTACGGAGATGATAGAAAAACTCCAGTGGAAGACTCTGCAGGAGAGACGGTCAGTAGCTCGGTACGGGCTTTTGTTGAAGTTTCGAGAACATACCTTCACCGAAGAGTCAAGCAGTATATTGCTCCCTCCTACATATATCTCGCGAAGAGATCATGAGGATAAAATCAGACAGATTAGAGCCCACACAGAGGAATAAAGACAATGCTTCTTTCCACGAACAATACGAGACAGGAATAGAAAGGAGGTACCCTCCGCCACACACAGTCAGGTGGCATGCGGAGTATGGAGGTGGATGTAGCTGTAGATGTAGATGCGACCTCTCATGAGTTCCACGTAGTACGAGTACTGCGCCACCCTCTAATCTCATAGCAGCACATGCAGCCAACGTGCGCAGTATGTCTACATCTACATCCACACACATCCTCCGCAAATCACCGAAAGGTCCGTGACGGAGGGTACTTTTTAGAATTATTAGTCGTTTGTTTCCCTGTTCCATTCACAAATAGAATGAGGGAAAGACGACTGTCTGTACACTTCTGTACGAGTCATAATCTCTCTATTCTTATCTTCGTGGGCCTTACGCGAAATGTACGCTGGTGGCAGTAGAATCGATCTGCAGTCAACCTCAAATGCCGGGTTTCCAAATTTTCTCAGCAGTGCTCCTCGAAAAGGAAGTCGCCTCCCTCCAGTGATTCCCATACGAGTTCCCGAAGGATCTCGGCGTTACTTGCGTGTTGTTCGAACTTACCGGTACAAATCTAGTAGTCTGTCTATGAATTGCTTCGATGACTTCCTTTAACCTGCGAAAGACACTACTAGCTAGGGCATAGCCACCTATGGTAAACTAACATACACCAACAAGCGACAAACGTCGGCAAGCCCCTGCATATCAGCAACACTGACTGGCAATTACCAGCTGCTACCAACAGTCCGCAGCAGGGACACCGATGAGCTCGCCCACTAACGCACAAACAAACCGCCAACATCACTCTACACTGTGCATCCGATATAAGGCCTACCGAACACAAAAGGGATGATAAACCTAACTGTTGCAGGTTGCTGACGCTGAACGAGAGCTCCACACCGGCACCCAGCGGCAACCACCGAGCAACAACACCGCACAACGTCAAAGGTATCGACATGCATGATACCCACTACTAACAAAGCCTACCCTTGCAAGACCTCTCACGGGCAACAAGACGTCCGCTACTGGTCTTACCACCCGACCTAACTATCGCAGAGGTTTTTAAACCTTGGCTCTTGCCTTGGCACTTTTTTTCTTCTGGCTTTCAAACCCTACCCCTCCTTCGACTTCGACCCAATCTGTCTCCAGATGAGCGCGTATTAATGGTTTACCTTACCCAGACGTGCGAAAACATCCTGCGACACCTCACTTTAGTGAATATTAACCCAGATGCAGAGATGGCAGTAGACCTATTGAGTTGGCTGTCATGGTGGTGTGGGCGTGGACGGGCTCCACCTCTATTAAAAAAAAAAATCCTCTAACCCCATCTGGTTTGGATCCCAAACACCCGAACAATACTCAACAAGAGGCTGCACTAGTGTCCAACATGCGGTTTCATTTACGGATGATTAACACAGTAACACTTTCCTTAAATCCTCGTAATAAACCAAAGTCGACAATTCGCCTTGCCTACTACAATCGTTACGTGCTCATTCCATTACATATTGGTTTGCAACGTTACGCCCTGATATTTAAACGACGTGAGTGTGTCATGCAGAACATTACTAATGCTATATTGGAACATTAAGGGGTTTGTTTTTCCGACTCACCAGCATTAACTTACATTGCTCTGCATTTGGAGCTAGCTGTCATTCATGGCACCAACTAGAAATTTTGTCTAACTTGTAAGTCGCCTTCTATCCTCCTACAGTCACCCAACGACGACACCTTCCTGCCCGCATGATGATTTGTGTATGTAGGAAACGACAGCTGTCGTGTTACACTTTCGTGGGGCACCCCTGACGATGCCCTTGCTTCTGATGAATACTCGACGTCGAGGGCAACGTACTGTGTTCTACTATTTAAGAAATATCCAAGCCACTCACATATCTGGGAACCTATTCCTAGCACTTCCGTCTGCAGCGGGGCAGCGTGTCAAATACTTTTCCGGAAACTAGATGTATGAAATCTGTCTTTTGCCCTTAATCCATTGTTCGCAATGTATCATTTGAAAAAAGTGTAGGGTGAGTTTCACACTAGCGATGTTTTTAAAACTGTGCTCATTCGTGGACACAAGCTTATTGGAGTCAAGGAAATTTATTATAGTCGAACTGAGTATATTTCCTAGAATTCTGCAGCAAATCAATGTTAAGGATATTGGTCTGTAATTTTGCGGGTCACTCTTATATATTGGAATGTTCTGTGCCTTTTCCATCTTTTACCATCTGTGTGTAATGGCGACCACCCTCTTACTTAACAGCCTGTATTGTCGAGCTACTCAATCAAGTAAATTCAGCTACTTTTGTTCTTCGTATAATTAATAGTCTAGGGAACGAATCAATCTCCTGACATGTTATGCACATTTCCATTCAATAATGCCTTATAGACTAATATTCTGGGGTAACTCACCACTTAAGAAAGTACTTCCACAAGAATGAGAAAGTATTCATTCCGCAAGAGCGGGGTAAGAATAATATTTGCTGTTCAAGCGCCGTCGACATGTAGTTATCTCTTCGAGGAGTTTGGTATTTTAACTGCACTGCCACAATTTTTATATTCACTAGAGGAAGTCGTCATAAATAATCCATCAGAATTTGAGAAGAGCAGGACTGGCCATACCTACAACACTAGACTAAAATATATTCTTTATTACACATTATTAAAGTTGTCAGTGGCTGAGAGAGAAGTTCAGTATACAGCAATAAAAGTTTTGGATCGTTTAGCCAATAACATAAAAAGTCTGACAAATAACAAAGCAAGTCTTAAATATAGCTAAAATCAATTCCCTTGGACAAGAAAATAAAATACATGCCCTGTTGTTATGCGTGGTTGCACGAGTAGGTTAAAAAAAGTGTTCATTAATGTTAACACAAATCATGTACATATATCCGGTAAAATGATTTTATACACATCATTTCGAGAAAGCAGAGGTTCACATTAACTATGAAAGACGTAACTAACTAACCACATAGCTCTCTTCATTTCTTATCATAACAAACCATCTAATTTTCAGTGTCCTTCTGTAGCACCGCATCTCGGACGAGTGAGAGAGGTGGCGCAGTGATTAACACACTGGTCTCGCGCACGGAAGGACGACGGTTCAAACCCGCGTCCGCCCATCCTGTAAGAAAATGAGGGATGTTTCCTTTGTAAGGGCTTCGTCGATTTCCTTCCCTATTCTTTACTCATCCAATGGAACCGACGACCTCACTCTTTGGTCCCCTCCCAACCAACATCTCAGACGCTTCGGTTCTCTTCTTTTCCGGTTTTCCCACAGTCCATGATTCACTAGCATACAGTACTGTGATCCAAATGTACATTCTCAGACACATATGCCTCAAATTAAGAACGATATTTGAAGGTAGTAGACCTTGGTCGCGAATGCCCTCTTCGCCTGTTCTACTCTGCTATTTATACTCTCCTCTCTTCATTTGTCATGTATTATTCTCAAGTGTCCTGGTGTCGACAACTCTGACGCTATTAAACACCAGGTAGTTCATTTCTGCCTCTGGATGACGTTTTCTGGGAGATGGATTGCGTTCTTCAGTACAACGGCAAGCACGGAATCGAAAGAGCTCAGTTAGCACTAACATCCATTTTTCTGCAAGTCATCCGTACAGAGGTTGATAACGGGGTCTTGGTGATGTGTATGGACGTCTCAGTGCAGCACACAGCTGCGCGCTTGGTTGGCTGCAAGGCAGATACCCCAGGCAGGAGTGTTGCCTCAGAGGAAGAGCTGTTGGAGTGTCCTTGCAGACGAAAGTCTGTCTTATATTAGTCAAGAATAATTAGAGAAATAGCGCTGCAATTTGCTTGGAGTAAATAACTGTAACTGCTAAAAAATCATGATAAAGCTATTTGAGTATCAACTGAGATAAGGAAAAGATAAGTAAAAATAATGTGACAATGAAATAACCGCACTACAACAGTTCCGGAATTCAGAAATAATCACAAAGTGTGGGAAAATCTAAAGAGCTATACACTTAAAGTATATCGTTGATATAGAAACGATGGGGACAGAAGAGGAAGCACACAGATTTCAATTACAGAAACTCAAGAGGATGTGCGGAAAAACGCCTGACTGTACAACAAGAACTGCATGTTCACTCATAGAAAGATTGGCTATTGGTAGTCGGTGACCAAGTCTGAAGTTCTGCAAGCGAGCGAATCTTTCTCAACAGCGAAATCGACCTGGAAAATGTACTGGAGGCCGAGCGGAAGATTATGAGAAAAGGTCTTGACAGAAAAAGGAAAAAGAAGGAGCACAAATATACTTAAATCCCTTGAACTAGCAAAGAAATTATGAAACCTCACAGCAGACACTAACAAACGAATTTGTTGGACGTTTTAAAGACTCCCGCCGATTAGGCTTACAAACAAGATTATGATACATATAGGAAAATTTAAGAATATACAGCTGATACAAGTGAGAAACAACGTGCTGAAAGAACAGGTACAAACTTTGGCAGTAGTAGGCAGAAATAGGTTGACTAAGAAGGTAAATTGTTGGGTAGTACAGCCATAGAATGGGTTTCTAAGAGAACCACGGGAAAAATGGACTGAAGAAAGGAACATAGGCCATGGAGAGAGAAACAGAGCCATGTGGAAGATCAGAATAACGAATCTAAAGTGTCATCTAACAGGGCCCAGTGCAAATAATAATAATGATACTAATAATAACAAAAGCAAGGAAAGGGGCAGCAAATAACTGTCGATCACAAATAACAACTAAATTTTTACAGAGGAATGTGTACTGCCGCCACGCCACATCATGGCTACTATCACAGACGCGAAGGACACGTTAAAAGAAAGGTTCCCCGCGCGCATGCGAAACACGATTAGTGAAGTCCTAGCGGGAAACCTAGCCGTATCATTGTTAGTGAGGGCAATGTTGATATTTCAGGGTCACTGGCATCCCTGCAAGCTGCTCTGACTTTTTCTTTTTACCTTTCTGCTTATCCTCTTTCTCCTCCTTGTTCTTTCTCCTTCTCCTCTTGCTCCTCTCACTCATTCATAACTGTATATCCTTTCTTCTCCCTCCACTTTTCCATCTACTTGTCTTTCTTTGACTTTTCCTTCACGACCTACATCTTTCATTTTCTTCTTTTATTCATCCTTCTCCTGGTCCTTCTCCATCAAATATTCCTCTCTTTCTGCTTCTCCTAATGCTTCTTCACATATTTCTTCTGATTTTCGAGGATTTTCTCCTACTGTGTTTCCTTGTCATTCTGCTATTTCATCTTGCACTCGTCATACTTAAGCTTCTTTTCTTGCATTTACATCTTGTTCATGACTTCTTGCTTTTAACTGCACTGCTTTTCGACATTCTCCTTTTCTAGGTTTTCAGAATTTTACCTCTTTGACTCTTTGTTCTAGCAATCTTTCTCTGGTTCTTATCATCTATATCCTTCTCGATGTGCTTCTCTTTACCCTTCTTCCTATCCTTGCATCTTTATTTTTCAGTGTTCTTCTTACTATTTTCTTGTAAATGTTCTAGTTGTAAGTAACCATGCACACGAAGGTGGTTTGCCTATCATACTGCCTTACAGAAATGTTATTGTTGTTGTTGGTACTTCCTTTATTTCATGAAACAGTTTAACCGGACCATTCAGCTAGTCTTAAGGTGGGACAGTAGCTTGACGTGGAATACTGCGAATTCTGACCATTAAGAAATCAAATTAGCTTTCAGATTATCCACCCTTGTTACATGCACACGCTGAAAGCAAGTGCTTAACTATTCGTTTGGGCTGTTGTTGAAAGATGTTGTCCAGCAATAAGCGCACTAAAACGCAAAATTACATTGAGTTCTAGGCAAAATTTCTTCACAATACAAAGTCATATCCATCCAACATGTTAATTATTATAATAAAATCTTTTGAAGTCTGAAATGCGTGTATGACAATGTGGACGTGTTCATTTATCTGCTTCCATACCAGTACGAACAAATTGTTACATTCCAGAGCTACAGAATAACAGCAATAAAACTGTATTTATTATAAATTTGGAGGAGACCAATGATATAAAATTCCAATTTCTCATACAGAAATAGCAAACAAGTCATAATTACAAATGTTCTAAATTCTGTGAAATAAAAAAACTGAGTGGTCATCAGTTCAGAGATTAACGGCGTCATATTGTAAAATTCAGTCGCTGGAACCATATTCTACAATCTCTCACAATATTTGATTGTTTTTGTACTCCAGTTTGTTCTGGCTCTGTTTCTTCCCATTTTACTCAACAAAAACAATAGTTGCCCATCTGTTATGGCCCACAGCTTACACCTTTCTATAACAGTTTCTATGAGGAGTACCCTGCCTCTCTTTATTTATTTAAGGGTCTTATGAGCCTTTTTTTGAGGCTTACTTTCATTCTGTTGATTGTCCTCCGTCTCCATACTTTCGTAGATTCATGCTGTTGCCCTGTTCCCGCTTCGTAAACTGATAAAATGCGTACAAAAGATTTTGATGAGTCTCCATCCCTTGATTTACACAGAATTGGGTATTACAATACACACATCCCAACACTCCTGAAGAAAGACGTTGACTGTGGATACTATATCACACAGTCTCTTTGACTGTTCAGAGATGTCACTAAACCCACCCAAAGATGTAAACAACCGTGCATGAGCAGCGCCTATTAGACGGAGGGCGTCCGACATCCGATCAGTTCCATTCATTCCATCACGAAGGAGGTACACGGCTCGTGTTGTCTGTAGTTCAACCATGCCTAGACGGTGAAGCAGCATAAATTGCAGTTATTTTTCAGTAAAATCTTTCTGTGCTTGTGGTCACGTTATGTCGTGATGCAAATCAACATTTCGCTGCTGCAAGTAATCCTTAACAAGGTGACGATAGCACAACAGTGTAATTTGAACGTTCTTTTCAGTCACTGCTGAAATTCAGCTTCATAAAAGTGTTTGTGTTCTGTCTAGCCTGGTGATGGTGGTTGAACCTATGGTTCGTAGTTCAACTTCACGTGGCCAGAAATTCAGAATAAAATCATTGAAACATTGGCTTCATAAGCGTAAGCACACACATTTTAGTTGCCATTTAAAATCGATTAGTAGAAAATGACTTCAAGTTGAACTAGCTGATACTTTGAGTCATGATCAGATTTTTAATCTATGGCACTACGAGTATACGGCAAAAACTAGCAAACATATTTGCCTGCTACAGTGAATCAACAGCAGTTATATGCAGCTTATCAACACAGTTTTGATCTTTTCAGTACCAACTGTTTCAACTGCAAAACTGTAGTGACTATTCCAAACACAAGTGATCGGATTTCATATAGCAGCAAAATTAGTATTACAAAAATCTATTTAAAAACACTTAGTTCGTGAAAGATACCAGTAACGCAGCTCGAAAGTTTATTGGTAAATTGAATAACAACACTGTGTCTCAAGTAGACTGCTTTAAAATCTAGAACAGATATGAAGGTACTTGAAGAAAAAGACAGCGACAGAGACCAAAATAGATAAAATGCAGAGGCTGATTCAAATAACAAGAAACATCAACTCTAAAAACAATCTTTTGAACAATAAAAACTGAACGCTATGAAACAGTGGTCAGACCATAAATACTCTGAAGTGTGACTACGAAAGGTGATCCAAAAAATTAGAATAAACTGAAACAAGAAACCTAAGAAAAATACTAGCGCCCAAAAGCAGCAGTGAATCAAAAACAGAGTAATATCTTATACAGAATTACGTCTCAAAGTAGAAAACGTAACAAATGTAATGAGAAAAAGGAGATTAAAATTCTATGGACACATAAGCAGGATGAGTAATAACAGAATACCTAAACAAATATTTGCCGTAATAAACAAGCACAAATCCAAAATCACATGGTTGAGAGAAGTAGGGACCAATATAGAAAATGTATAAGTCAACGTGGACACAATGAGTAACAGAACATTTTTTTAAAAATCAATAGAAAAACAAGCTTTAAGGAGAAAAACTAAAAAACTTTAAAAAAATTAAAAATCAAGAACTGGGAGAAAATGGACAGAAGAAATAAAGGACAATATCATCGAAGAATGAAGAAGGTGTGCGCCCAAAGGGCACTACAGTCGAATGAAAATATGCAGAAACAACGTTGATCCATCGGATGCTCCAAAAGGTTTACTCGAAATAAAAATAAACTATTTTCTGTTGATTTATTATGAAGAAAGATTACGATTTACTTTACTTTTATCTGAATGGCTACAAAATGAACCTTATCACAATAGTGTGTGGTATGTTTAATAGTCACAAACAGCTGAAATGACATCCCTCGTAGGGTAGAGTTCAACTTGCTTTCTATGAACTCAAATTTCGTAGGACTCCCTACAGCATTTACCTCGTTCGAAAGGAAACCTCTGAGGTCATCCTTGCATGCCCATAGTTAATTTTATAATGTTTTTTTCACTATATAGCTCAGTTTCTTATTTCATATGTAGCCACGCATGCAACCTTGTATGGGAGCTGGAATCGAAGCAACATAGATGATACGCGGTACACACCACACCTTTTTCTGAAAGGCCTTCAAGTTCTCCATATAGCTCATAAGATTTCGATGATATTGGTTAGCAATGATTTAATGTGCGTAGAGAGCCACAATTAAACTCGTTATTTACACCATAATCCGTTCTTTCTTAACTAATCAGTTAATCGTACTGTCGATGCCATCTCTTGAGTACAAGTGAGTATTTTCTGTCAAATTCAAACATACTCGTCTCTATTTCTGAGCCTGATGCGTTTTCCAGAACAGATTTCTAACGTAGATTGATGGCTTACAGAAAGTGATCTTCCATGAAGATATTCTGAGGTCCTGGAAGACTGGATATTATTTCGTGTCTGTTCCAAAGGAAAAAATTTGATAACTTTTGTAAGCATACTAAAAGAACAAATAAAAATTTGGTACTATTTTGTCACGATTACATAATTTCCTGAGAAGCACTCGCAATACTCATTTTGACTTGTAACACACATTTCAAGCACGTTCTTTTTATGAGGTCTGAGACGTGTCACTAGACCCTGCCATTCTGAATTGGGTTGGCGTCCCCAAATAATTTAAATAGAGTGCTGGAACTCTTCAAAATGATAAGATATGGCCAAGCAATAACACTTTGGAATTAACTTTTACATATAACCACGTTATTAATATGATGATTAATTTTTAATGTACTTCCATCTAATTACTATGCGATTTTTTTATCAAGACAACAAAAGAAGATGGGCACTGATATTTAACTGGCACAGAAATCAGACACGAAGGAAAACGCACCACCAGCATTCAACACACTGAAAATGAAACTTGCTAACATAAATCTCTTTGTCACATATTCTATGTAAAGTCTTGGTTAACATGTGCTTCATCTTCTGTGTCATTTTCTGCAACATTACAGCTTATGCTTCCATAGTTAACCACAACACAAACACACTGTCACAAGAACTATGCAATACTACATACGTAATTCAAAAAGATTATATAGCCCTGCAACACAATTCAAGAAAATTTGTCTTTCTTTCCTTTTAAGAGAAAATCTACATGCAGATTTTATATGCCCACCTAGGAAGAAGAGATTTGCTAAAGAAAAATTAATCCGATGATATCCCTAAACTAGCACACTTCTTAGATGTGACGGTTACTATGAAAATGCAAACAAAACGCAGTTGAGTAATGAAAGAAAGATAAAGTTAATAGAGAAAAACGTAAATGAAGATCTTAGGAATCACATTTGTGAAAGATGTTGCATGCGCAACAAGGGTTTCACATGTGACAGAGAAAAACTGATGTTCAAGTGAACAAGAAATGAAATTATGGCTAAATATAGAAAAGAAATTGATGATGAGACACTGCCGAATATAAAGCTGAGAGGATAGGTTGTCAGACGTGCTTGGGTATCTCAGCCGGTAGGGTACTTGTCCGCTAAAGGTAAAGGTCTTGATTTCGAGTCTTGGCCCGTCACACAGTTTTAATACTTCACGAAGTTTCTTATCAGCATACACGTCGTTGTAGAGCGAAAATCTCATTCCGGTTAGAAAAGGAGTTTCCAAAAGCTAAGAAAATATTAAGAGCAGTAAGCGTAAAAGCAAAAAAAGTTCTAAATATTAAACCAAGAGCTAAAATTTCAAGATATTTTATCACATGTTAACCGGTACCGAAATTTACCACAGAGGGCATAAACTACAAAAATGGTCTGTCGGCAGTCGCTCTGGAAACTAAATTAAATGGCAAAAGTGTTGTTTATCCATGTAAACAGATTTGCATGTCTCCTTACAACAGTGTCTAAACCTAATCTATAACATTTCATCTAATGTCTGGCGCCTCCATTGTCAATGGAGAATACTCGAATCATTTTGGTATAGCATTAACCCACACATAAAACAAGTTTATAGCGCACGTGTGCTCTTAGAAATTCCATGGCCTTCTGAATATCTGAAAAGAAAAATATGGTTCGTGAGAGCTGAGTATCTTCACAACCGACCGAATCTTGTCCCTTGGCAGAGTGTTACTCAAAGCTAAGGAGTGGAAGAGCGCTTAACGATTCAGAAGTGCAGTGAACAGGAGAGTTTTCAGGTACCTCCGCAGGAACGTGTTCTTCGCGATTAACTAATGTTTCAGCCGCGAAAGTGGCTGATATTGTCATATGTTGTTTCAAGGTGAATACTGACAATTGATCTTGATAACAGTAGAAATGCCTAGAAGTATTTGGCGAAAACTATATCAAGATGACGAAACGGAAGACGATTTGTGTGTCAGAGCCTACAACTTTTTCAGGTATCAAGGGGAAAATGAAAAGGGGGGGGGGGGGAGACAAAAGAGATTTCACATAAGACGCTGTCTGTCGTGAATCGTTGTTAAAGTAATGAAGAAGAAAAGCGTGGAAGTTATATCTAAGCTTGTGCGGTGTCTGTTACTTAAAACTTAGCACGTCGTAGTTGTAGTGGAGTTGGAAATTTCTTCTTCAATAAACACTGAACTGTGAAACGAAAAAAAAGATGTGTGTTTGTGTGTGAGAGAGAGAGAACTACCCATTTCCCTATTTCCTCTTAGCTTTAAAAACACTGAAGACGACTTATGATGTCTGTCTCCATTATACACAAGGTCCTAATTGATCACTGAACCAACACAGGAACGTTTCATTTAGACGTGTTGTTATCAGTGAAATTCTAAATGACGTAACGAGATTATTCGTATTTGCAAAGGCTTAGATGGGAGCGCTAAAGGAATTCTTCCCCAACGGAAAACTGTGAGCTACATAGTAAGTAATTAAATGGTAATTTAACAAATTACCAAAGAAGCTCTCTTTCTGCAAAAATACTGAACTGAAAGCTATTTATAATAACTTCCTAAGTTGTTTTAAGCAATGTGACATTCATGTATCTGTGGAGAGGTCTAGAGCTTAATACATGTAGGTAATAATGTTCCCTTTGGAATTCTGCTCTTTGAAATAAGAGGCGCACGCTCAACCGTGAGAGACTTATATCGTGCGGATTAAGCTCATACAAACAGCGACACGCTGAGGCAACAACGCGGACAGCGAAACAACAGCGCTGGCCCATTGTGTATTTTAAGTGGAAGAAGGAAAGGAGAAGCGTTTGAAAAGCTCACTGCAAATGCGTCACAGTCATTCCGCATGACAAATTTTCTGTTGATGCCTTTTAGCAGTTGTGTCTGCGGATAACGTCCTTTGTGAACAATAAGTAAGCCAGTCAAAGAAGTATCACTTCCAGTGGATAACGTACCTGTAACCGAGTACGAGACGACTGCCATGAATTATCTACGTATCAGTCAGCAGTTATGATCGACAATAAAGGAAAGATTGTTCTGTTACCACTGTTGCTGATAGGACGCAGCATTATTATTGAAACTTTTCTTCAGTAGATGTGAATGTACTTCAGTTTACTAATACTTTGCTTGCATTATCTCAAGCAGATGACAAGTGAAGCAAAATGAAAGTAGTTAAACCGTTTACATATCTCCCAACCATTTACTTCCGTAGCCGCGATTTCCACTTATTCAGCAGGTTGAAAACGCAATTTTCTTCATGTTTCTTAATATTTTAATTTATTTAATTTATCCCAATTGACGTGAGTTGCTGATACTAAAACTTAACACTTCGGAGGGTGGGAGTATCAGAGTGGAGGGACAAGTATCAGCACAATGTTACAGCCGTTCTTTCTTTTTCGGCGTTCGTGGAACTTACCATAGTTCAACCACGCTCAACCAAAACGTATAGTACAGAACATAGAAAAATGCTAAGCTATTCTGCGTGATCATCTGGGCCATCATATGCAATCGCTGTTTCGATTCTGTATTTACTGTTCTACGTATTCGCTGAAACGAGCTTGATACTTGTAGAATTGGAAACAGTGATGTATGAACAAAGCGGTACGATTTACTTCAGTGTGATTATGCCACGCTTTATCAAGGATGATATTTTCTTACTTTACCAAGATGAAATGCATAATGTGGCCGGCTCTGGGATAAGCTTTCGTTCTTTTCTTTAAAGTAGGTACGAATAGCTTCAGAGACATTTTTTCCCGTGTTTCTTTTGCTGCCACTTTTTATCGCGCTTCAGTGGTGTGGAATTACAATTTCAATATATTTCACAAGTCTTACATACTCTTCAGGCTTGCATCAAGTGAAATCAATATGTAGCTATACGGTACAGAGAGATGTAGTACAACTTTACTTTCACCTGCACAAATACTGTATTCACACTTTCAAAATGTGCAGAAAAACGTTAAAATAACGTTTTAATGAATCTAAATTTCAAAAATACTCTCCAGGAGGTAGGTCACAGCACAGGACCTCTTTTTTTTACAATTTTCATTAACCCTATTAAATTAGAAAACACAATAAAAATAAAACCAAAATAAAGAAGACAGTGAGAACGACGTACAGCTCCCTACTCAAGATGGTTCTCGGGAAATGCTAAATACAATACTTTTTACTTTTTCAACCATGGTATTAATGAGTAATGAGATAATAGTAACAAATTCTTCGTTGCTTAATTTTTTTCGGTTAAGTCACCTAAAATGCGATATTAACTCTATAACATTGCAAATAATTCTTCTATTTCCTTATGTTGAAATTACGTTTATGGAGATACAACAATAAAAGGTAAAAACCTAAACTTATTTGCGAATAAATATACGTTTAACTCTTCCTCGCTTATGTGAAAGTATTGAGGGAAAGTTTCAGAAGTTTTAGGATATAATTTACTCCACATAAACATTTATGATGATACTTCGAACTCTGAGCAATAATTTTAACGCTTTATACCTCCAACTATCTGCTACACTCCAACACTTTCTATCCTTCCGTGTGTCTGATAGATTTCATTGTTTTTCGTATTGGTCGTCGGTATTATAACGTTTTTGTATTTGTGATAGTTTTTACGTACCTGCATGACGTTGGTGAATCGAAAAGAATGTATAACAATTGATGTGGTGAAAACTTGTTGCAAACTAAAATATCGTCCTCATTATGTTTGTTCAGTAACAGTTCATCTGCTTTGACGCAAGAGTCTAAGTACCAAAGTTAAATAATCTTTCCTGATAACTGAAGAAAACTTCACAAGCCATGATCCCTATAAAAGCATCTTACTTAATGAGCGGTTTCGACAGAGCTATGCTGTCACTATCGGATCTTATGATTTAAAACTTTTTACAACATAAGCGAATGATCCAATGATAACAGAATACCTCTGTCGGAACCGGTCATCCGATAAAATGTTTCTTTAGCTATCTTGGAGGCTTCTGAAGAATTTTACAGTTATCATACATTACAGATCGCCCTCGTAGTGACAATGTCAGGAATAAATACCCCTTCGCCCACAGTTAGTCGCGGGTGTGTTATTTACTGGTTGTTGTTGACGTCTAGTCTCTTGTTCAGGCAAAAGAAAGAAAAAATCTCTCATTTCAAAGGCGTGATAGCAAATATGTGATCACTTACAAAGTTGAATAGCGTTATTCTGGAGATTGCAAGCAATGTAATTGCTAGCACCAAGGAAATTATTTTTGAATTCCGACGTATAAATTGGTAGTACACTGTACCACAATTGGCACACCAAATGGGCGTAATATTGGAGATGACACAGAAATTCACAAATGAACTCTCCCTCTTTTCGGCACACGTGCCGAAATCATCTTGGATTCTGTGAATATACGAGCAAAATTGAAATACTTTAAGTAACTCCTCGTCTTACCATTTTTTGAGATTCTTTGAAGTCCTCTTGTTTTGCATTATATCCCGTTTAGCTGCTGTAGAGTAAAAACGGCTACGGAATGAGAATAGCGAACAATGCTTGTTGCCAACATAAAAATTAGTGTCATTTGACTTTCAGTACTTCACTGTTGTTTACATTTAGAGAAAAGGACTGAAACTAGATTAGTACAAGTATTTTGTACCGTCGTCAAACATTTATTTATCAGTAACAGCTATGACATAACTGTTGCTACTAAGAATGCAAATCGAAATACGTGAAAGAGGTAATAGTTAATCTCAATAAAATCATTTCTAGAAAGACTTTATTTATTTATTTACGCATTTATTTCACATGGCTAGATTAAGGTATTCAGGCCCTCTCTTACATCTAAACAGATTTCCCTTGTGAGTCACCACACACACACACATACACACACACACACACACACACACACACACACACACACACATACTCCGGCGACGCGTCGACGAAGGTGCGATGAAATGATGAGAATAACATAAACATCTCTTTCCGGAGCGAAGAAAATATCAGCATGGCCGGGAATGAATCTTGATAACCCGTGATCTAGAGGAAGCGGTAGTAACCATTGGCCCAGCTGCTGCGCACACAGCATACAGGATTGTAAATAATGTAGCAACCAGTCGCGGAAACGTAATTTATTTATCTTGTCGCAGATCGATTTCGATTGATATCAGGCATCATCAGTGCATTTTTATAAACGATACATGCCATAAGTAGAAGTACTGTCCTTGGCAGATTTCTGTCATGAGGAAGGACAGTACTTCTACTTATGGTACTTATCGGTTAGAAAAATGCACCGACGATGTCAGATATCAGTCGAAATCGATTTGCAACAAGATAAATAAATTATGTTTCCGCGAGTGCTTGCTACATTACTTATAATTTTATATTCCACGGTCTCTGCACAGAAATGGAACCTCATGAAGCCCAACATTCAAAACATACATAATGTTCCAGAGTTACTTCCAAAGGTGCCTCGACTCTTCTACGACACAGCATACGCTCCCAAAGTATGTGAGACGGCTGTAAAAGTGAGTCGTCTTATTGTACGAACAGTCCTCTTCTGAGAAATTACGGATGACTGGAGGGCTGAATAATGAAATTTTAAAGCCTAGAAAGAAATAAAATGAATTCCAACTGCTCGTTTTCAATAATGATAGGTGACCCATGAACTAACACTGTACTAGGACGCGCAGCGCTGACGCGTGTTGTCTGTTGGACGTCTGTAAGCAATGGTGATGTCAGTGCTAGAATGTAGGAGCCCCTGTGAGGCAGACAGACCTCCCAGGTGGAGCTGGCAGTCCGAGCCGCCCAAGTTCTCCATCAATCAACACACTGATAATCGAGAGCGAGAGGCGATATGAAATTCGAGTCTTTGCACTCAGTGAACCGTAAGCCGGACGCCATCTGTGTTTGACCAGACTCGCTGTGCTGGTAAGTTTCACTCTGACTCTCGACCGTTGGCTGTCTGCAGACAAAATCACGAATGAGATCACCGCAGACGTCGTAATCGTCATGACTGTTTGACATTGAAACCTTATTAGCAGCGTACATGGAGAAACTCTTGATCACTTTACCCCCGGAGAGATAGTGTGAAGACAGGAATTTAACACAGATATTCAGCATATGAAGAGCACAGGAAAATAATGTTTTTCTCCTCTAATGAAACTGTTCAGGAGAGCAATGTGGAAGTTTGAAACGGAATTTCATAAATGCCAACGAGTAAAATTACTGAATATTTAAGTCAGTTTGAAGGAATTAACTTTAATATAAATTGATACCTTAAATATTTAAACTAATTTTATTGGCATAATATTTAAAGTAATGCCATGCGTTAGATGGGAAAACGTGCTACTTGTACATAGTGGAACAGAAGATGTTGCAAGTAGAACTGTATTTTTTGTTAACACTATGTGTCAAAATATTTTATAATGAAATCCAGTGTATCAAAAATAATGGTATTTCCTGTTAAATACTTTCCTTTTGCAATTTTAACTTCATTTCATAAAATGGTAATAAGATTAAAATACAATATCACTTTCTCCTAACAGGCACTTCTGTCTAGCGCAAAAGGTTTGTGTGGAACATTCTAACTTCTTGTTTGGAATATTCCTTCAAGACCTTTAGGTCCTGATATTTTTTTTCGATATTGCCAAAGGACCTGAAAAACAATTTATTATGTGGTCTGCAGCTGGGCAGGAAAAGAGCTTCCCATAGATATTTTCTTAATATTCTTAAATAAATTACATATATTGAAGTTATGGCATCAGTATACACGCACCCGTTTAACAAAGCCCACACAGGAGTATTGCCTGCACTGGCATCGTAAAAAAATTGTCTTCTTGTTAGGAAGCAAACACCTTGCAAGAAGTGAACAACAGACACTCTCATACAGTTCTTGGTGATAAAAGGTGAAAGTGAAACAAAAGGGCAAAAACTAATCTAACAGGTGGCTAGAAACTTTGGTGATAATTAGTTGAGATTTTATTCTACATCTACATCGACATGGATACGCTGCAAATAATATTTAAGCGCCTGAGAGAGGGTTCATCGAACCACTTTCACAACAATTCTCTCGTATTCTAATCGCATTCAGCGCAGGGAAAAAACGAACACCTATATCTTTCCCTGAGAGCTCTGATTTGATTTATTTTATTCTGATGATCCTTTCTCCCTATGTAGGTCGGTGTCAACAAAATAATTTCACTTTAGGAGGAGAAAGCTGGTGACAGAAATTTCGTTAGACGCTTCCGCCGCAACGAGAAACGCCTTTGTTTTAATGGTGTCCATCCAAAATTCTGTATCATTTCAGTGAAACTCTCTCCCCTATTTCTTGACAACAATAAACTTGCTGCCCTTCTTCGAACTTTCTCGGTGTACTCCGTCAAACCTATCTGGTAAGGCCCCAAGATGGGGCAGCATACTCCAATCGAGAACGGACAAGCGTAGTGTAGGCAGTCTTTTTAGTAGATCTGTTGCATTTGCTAAGTGTGCTGCCAATAAAATGCAAACTTTAGTTAGCCTTCCCCACGACATTTTCTATGTGTTCCTTCCGATTCAGATTGTTCGTAATTGTAATTCTTAGGTATTTAGTTGAATTTACGGCCTTTAGATTAGACTAATTTATTGTGTAACCGAAGTTTAACGGCTTTAGCACTCACGTAGATTACCTCACACGTTTCGTTATTTAGGGTCAATTGCCATTTTTTGCACCATACAAATATCTTTTGCAATTTGTTTTGATCTTCTCATCACTTTACCAGTCGATAAACGACAGCATCATCTGCAAACAACCTAAGACGGCTGCTCAAATGGTCTCCTAAATCGTTTATATTGATAGGAACAGCAAAGGGCCTATGACACTAAATAGAGGAACGCCAGAAATCACTTCTGCCGTACTCGATGACTTTCCCTCAATTACTAAGAACTGTAACCTCTCTGACAGGAAGTAACGAACAGTCACATAAGTGAGATGACATTCCGTAAGCACGCAAGTTCACTGCAAGCAACTTTCTGGAAATCTAGAAATACGGAATCAATTTGAAATCCCTTGTCAATATCACCCAACACATCGTGTGAGTAAAGAGCTAGTTGTGTTTCACAAGAACGATATTTTCTAAATCAGTGTTGACTGGGAGTCAATAGACTGTTTTCTTCGATAAAATTCATAATGTGCGCACACAATATGGGTTCCAAAATCCTGCTGCATATCGGTGTTTATGATGTGGGCCTGTAATTTAGTAAATTACTCCTACTACCTTTCTTTAATATTGGTGTGATCTGTGCAACTTTCAAATCCTTGGGTACGGATGTTTGGTAGAGCGAACGGTTGTATATTATTTTTACGTATGGAGCTATTGTATCAGTATACTCTGAAAGGATCTTAACTCGTATACACCACAGAACGGAAGATTTGCTTTTGTTAAGTGATTAAAGTTGTTTCATTATTTCTACGTTACTCATATTGGCAACTATTGTTGATTCGAACTGTGGAATATTTACTTCCTCTTCTTTGGTGAAGGAGTTTCGGAAGGCTGTGTTTAGTAACTCTGCTTTGGCAGCTCTGTTGTTGAAAGTATTTCCACTGCTATTGCGCAGAGAAGGCATTGATTCTGTCTCACTGCTAGCATACCTAACATACGATCAGGATCTCTTTGTATTTTCTGCCAGGTTTCGAAACACTGTTACGGTGTGGAAACTATTACAAACTTCTCGCATTGAAGTCTGCGGTAAATTTCGAGCTTCTGTAAAAGATCGCCAATCTTGAAGATCTTGCATCCGTTTAAATTTATATACATGTAATACAAATTTAGGTGTTAGAAAGTATTTTATGGGGGTATTTTTCTGCAATGTACCCTCGTATGGAAGCGAAACGAGTACAATAACTGCTAAGACATAAAGAGCTATTGAAATGTGTTGCTGCAGAAGAGTGTTGAAGGTTAGATAAATAGAGCGAAGAAGATGAAGAGGTACAGAATCTACATGGGGAAGAAAAAAGGAATGTGACACAATTTAACAAAAAGAAAGTATCGGTTGATAGGATGTAGTCTGAGGTATCAAGTAATTGTCAGTTTGATGTTGTAGGGAGGTGCAGGTTGTAAGAATTGTAGAAGGAGACCAACGCCTGATTACAGTAAGCAGGTCCAGAATGATGCAGCTTGTAATATTAAAACATCCCCGTAGATAAGTTTATGAATTTCTGTGCTGGTAAACCTCTTACGTTATTTGATTTTTAAACAGCTGAGCAGAACTGAACGTACTCAGACATTTCTCTCTTTACTTATTCTGATCATCACTAAACTGACACACAATATTTGTAGCGCGACGCAATCTGACTTTCAATAATCCCTACAAAAGAATGGCCCTGACTAACAATAACCAATACCTTTCATGAATCACTTACCTCACACAAATCTTCGTTACTCGAACTACTGCAACACAGCGAGCACCAATGCTGCCAGCTAAATAAGAGATTCATACTACTCATAGGCATAGTTAGCAAATGAAAGATTTTGATAGAGAACAAACAATGTATTTACCTTAATAATGTTCAAAAGTTATAATATATATATCAGTTCATGACATCCAATCTTACAAATTTCGTTTTTCTTACGGACACACGACCAGATAGTCCGCTCTCCAAACTCCGCCATCTCTCTTCCCACATCCACCACTGCTGGCGGATCACCTCCAACTGCGCAACGCTACGCGCTGTTCATATCCAGCTGCCCAACACTACAATAAGCTAATATTCCAACAATGCAAACCAGCCACGCACTGTACACAGCACAGTCAGTGATTTTCATATAGAGCGCTACATGGCGTTACCAACATAAAAACCTAAACAGCCTACTTACAATATTTACGCAAAGACGAAGAGGTTTGTACAGGGCAGATTAGCGTGCAGAGCTACATCAAAGCAGTCTTCGGACTGAGGGGCCACAGCAACAACAACAGCAACAAAAATGGTTGAAATGGCTCGAAGCACTATGGAACTTAACATCTGAGGTCATCAATCCCCTAGACTTACAACTACTTTAGCTTAACTAACCTAAGGACAACACACAAATCCATGCCCGAGGCAGGATTCGAACCTGCGACGGTAGCAACAGCACGGTTCCGGATTGAAGCGCAGCGGCTGGCTCAACAACAACAATTACTGGCAGTGCAGGAAATAGCTCGGACTTTCTGTAACAACAAAGGATTTAGGATGCCGCCAGAAAAGCTATTATTGTTCACCCACAAATATACCGGCACAACACTCAGAAGGAATTGTGCCACATAAACGGTAGTTGGTAGGCATGGTTCTACATCTGAAAGATGATGCCTGTTCAAAATTTACGCCAGTCCTATACGAGTAGCAGTAATAGCACAAATAAAGAGCTTTAGTTACCTTGAGACTGTACCTGGTGAGTTGATGTTAGTCAGGAATGCCTCTCAAGCGACAAAGGCGGCATTATCAGCACCTCAGTGACTTTGGACAACGTCGTGTAATACGCCTACGATAAGCTGTATGTTCCTTCTGTGATACTGCAGAAAAACTTGTCAGAAATTTAGACGTTGTATTTGATTGCTGACAGCGGCGGTCACGAGAATGTACGGAAGCTACAAGACCGGGATCCGGACAGCCACGTGGCACTACCGAGAGAGGAGACAATCGTGTTTCTGGCACATCGTACTGCACCTGCACCAACAATTTAAGCAGCAATTGGCACTACAGTGACACAGCGAGCCGTTAATAAATCGGTTACTTTAAATTTTACAGTAACGACTTTGTGCGTCCACTTTATAATCATGTTATACAGCCAGTATGTCGTACATATAGAGGGAATGGACCGCATGTTGCCACAACTGAAGGAAACAGTCTTCAAAACGATGCACCATTTGAGTGCAGTCGACTACAGAGTCCGAGACGGTACAGCGAATTATAGGACTGATTGCCACGGTGTAAATACTACTGACGTTCTGTCCTATGCGCAATAACGCAACACACAGTAGTTGTTGATGGAGCAGTTCCAGGATTCATCCGGTTACAGAAAATAGTTATTCAACAGTTTATACGTATTAGTTCCGCTAAAAGAGTTTAGTGATAGTAGCCACAGTAACAACAAAATAAACGATAAAACTAGTAATTGGGTAATTGTTTAAAAGGTCAGTATCAACTTTGTAGTGCTAGATAGTTCTTTTAAATTTCTTTTTCTTCAGTACGTAGCATGCAGTGACAGTTATTGTTGAAAAAATTCAGTAATACACTATTTCGCTTGTGTGGTATAGTTTAGCTGTCAAGATAATAGGCTGTAGCGTTGAAGAACGAGTTTAAAGAAACACGCACACGGCTCGACAACGTCGAGATTGCTGCGTCTGCTACGGACTGTCATTAAAACATTGTTAACGCGGAAGTATTTACTATAATCTCTGTTTACTACATTTCTTTTAATAATGTATCTAATTTTTGGCTCCACATGGTCACAAAAAGTTTACCGACAATGAGGTAAGTGAAGTGGTTAGTTAAGAAATTATAAACGCAGGCGAAACGTAAACATTGGTTCCGTAAAAACGTTTTCAGAGTTTCTCTAGCAAGAGTAATAAGAGCATATTTGGCAGGGAGCACTGAAAAAGAGAAACTTGACTGCGAAGCAAATTTGCTCTCACAACATTCTGAGGTTACTTTACCGCTAACAACTGTTGAGTAAACGTAAACAAAAACAGAAGCTAACACTGCATAATGTCTGGGATCAGATTATAAAGTGCAGTTTTGGGACGGAAATGTACACTTAAGAGCAAAGACTGTTTTATGTGTCGTAAGAATGTATTATGTGGTCTCCGTCAAAAGAACAGAAATTTCGGAGTATAAACCCCAAATAACACCAGAACGAAAACCATATGATTTACTACTAAACACAAAATTAATACTATATCTGTTGAAGATTAACGGATACATTTTTTTTTACAACCTGTAAGAGGTTCTCAACATTTTATGGATATCTCTGTATCTGAAAGAAAAGTAGACGCCAAACGTGTTTGCTGGAAGGTACATCATACATACTAATACCAAATAGCAAAAATCGTTTAAACAAAAACAGTATGTATTATAATTGCCTGGAAATAATGGAGTTAGCTGTCAGGTAGGCCTGAAAACCAATTATTGTATTACATTAAAATAGTGTGTGATACACACTTAGAAAAGAAAATTATATGAAATCAGGAAGTATAGAACCAACCGTTGATTTTTTATATTTAGATCACTTGTAGAAGAACAGGAAAAGAATCACATAGATGGGTGGAAATCGCTTTTGTGAAACTAACTACAGTTAAAACAATATTTCTGACGTACTTGAACCAGAAGATTAGTGTTACCGTATATTAACAGCTTTGAGTTACCGCAGGGACACACGAACTTCTCACGTGCAACTTATTAAAAAAAAAAAAACAAAAAAAAAAAAAAAACAGAAGGTTCCTCAACGAGCAACGGAGAGATATACAGCGATATACAGGAGCAATTACTGTAATAGATATAAAATACATAAACGTAGTGGGGGACAAACTCAAATGGAAGATAGAATTAGGGCAGAAGTGAAAACGAAATGGAACTGTTTACTGTAAGTAGACATTCAGATAAATGGTAGAAATACAGAGGATACTCACTATAGAAAAGAACGAGGCAACGTGGCTAAGGGAATGGTGGTAGATGACAATCGTAATAGTGGATAATGCTGCACTTTCTTTTATATCTCATCTTTTCCAGTTGTTGCTTTCCATGAACGCATTACGAACAGCTTTTTAAAATACTTTACTTAATGGCGCTATTGACAAAGTATTAGAAATTGATTCAATGTTTCTAGATTTCCAGAAGGCCTTTGACGCTATGCCACACAAGCAGCTTGTAGTGAAATTGCGTGCTTTTGGAATATCGTCTCAGTTGTGTGGCTGGATTTGTGACTTCCTGTCAGGGATATCACAGTAGCAACTGACGGAAAGTCATCGTCTGGCGTTTCCCAAGGAAGTATTATATGGCCTCTGCTCTTCCTTAGCTATATAAACGATTCAGGAGACAATCTGAGCAAGCCTCCTGGGTTCTCTGCAGATAATGGTGTTGTTTATGATCTAGTAAATTCATCAAAAGACCAAAAAAATTGAAAAAAGATTTAGAAAAGTTATCTGAATGGTGCGGGAATTGGCAGTTGACCCTAAATAATGAAAAGTGTGAGTTCATCCACATAAGAGCTAAAAGGAATCCGTGTAACTAAGGCCGTAAATTCAACTAAATACATAGGAATTACACTTACAAACAATTTAAATTGCAAAGAGTACATACAAAATGTTGTGGGGAAGACAAATCAAAGATTGCGTTTTATTATCGGAATACTTAGAAAATGTAACAGATCTGCTAAAGAGACTGCCTACACTACACTTGTCCGTCCTCCTTTGGAGTATGCTAGGCGGCCTGGTGACCTTACTAGATAGGATTAACGGAGTACATCGTGAAAGTTCAAATAATAGCAGCACGTTTTGAATTACCTAGAAATAGGGTAAAGAGTGTCACGGAAATCATTCAGAATTTGGGATAGACACCACTAAAACAAAGGCGTTATCCGTTGCTGGGGAATCTTCACACGAATTTTCGATCAGCAGCTTTCTCCTCATATTGCTAAACTGTTTTGTTGACCCCAATCTATACAGGGAGAAGCGATAGTAAAATGAGGGAAATTAGAGCTCGCACTGGTGTCCGTTTTTTCAGCGTGCTGTTCGAGAGTGGAATAATAGAGAATTATTGTGCAGGTGTTTCGATGAACCCTCTGTCGGGCACTTAAGTGTGACTTGCAGACTATCATTGTAGATGCAGATGTAGATTTTATATTATCGAATATAAATCTAATATATTCGATTTATTTCAAAGACTATCGAGCTCTTTCTGTTACGAGAACTGCAGGGAGACTGCGGGACAAATGGAATCAGACAAATTAGAACAAATAAGGTATTAACTTATCTATGTAATCCATAAAACTATTTTATTTAAGCATTTACATTCTCGATAGCAGTTTATATTATGTCAGTAATTTAAAATGTCCTGGAAACAGGTCCAGTTTAGTGTGTTTTCTGAGTAGCTCATTTGTAGACATAGCAACTGTAGCGCTGAAAAAAGGATATAATAAAAAATAGATTGCCACGTTCCATAGGAAATTTTCCCTCCCTTATCGACAGTAATAGACCATTTTAGTTGCATGAGTATACATTTTCTACTAAATATTCTGGCTCTGTTAGAAAAAACTTTTTTTTAATTTTTTAACTCAGTGGTTTAATTGCACTATATAACGAGTTTAGCGATTATACTTGTGTAAGAAATGTATCCTGTTTCAAGTATAAACACTTGCTTTTATAGTAGATACATGTTTAACAAAATAATCCACTCACTGAAATGGTCGCAATTCAGCCAACGTAAAATGCTACCGATACAGAAATTTCAAGCAATCTCTACAGGTTTATAACTGGTTACGTTAGAAAATTACTCTAATTAATTTCAGTGTCGAAGAACAATCAATTTTACAAGGAACTCGACTAAAATTAATTTCGAACCTTCAGAACCTGCTGCGGATGGATGGCATGTGGAAAAGGTATGCCGTTATGAAGAGGTAAAAACAGAAATTAAAGGGAACGTATTTAAGAGTATAGAAGAGTATATAAGTCAGAATGGAAAGAAAATTGGCGGAAACTCTAGTGCGTAAACGGCAGTGTTAACATAAGACAACAACCAACGAAGTCGCTTTCAGTTGAAAAGATAGCCATAGTGATTTGTGGCAAGAGAAACTAACCATTACGATGCACTTGTCCGGCTGTACACTCCCCTGTACAAACTGTCTTTACACAGCAGAATGTAAATAAATGCTTGGGCAAGACAGTAACTTATTTAATCCTCTCTAGCTCTGCGGTTCTCTGGCGAAATGTTTGCTACCCTTAGTTGCCGTGTCTCTACAGGTTATTTGCAACTGCATTTTAGTACAATGTAAGCACAGCATTCGAGACTGGTTGTTCCCATGGCAACATCAAACAATTGGTAGATTTAGAGACCTTTGGAAAGTATGTATTGCAACACAAGTTATAAAAGATCACTTAACCTACGACTGCAAGAAAACACTAATCTTAAACTAACTCTCTTAGGGAAGTTAATCAACATTTGTCAGATTTCAGTCTAGATGTGAATTGTTGCAAGTGTTTCTGTGAGAACGGTTCATGACATTACAGACTGATTTTAAACGACATTAAGATCGTCAGATCAGAAAGATGCATAAAAATTTACATACATAGAATTATTAATGATTACGCGACAAATAGAGATTCATACCTTCGAGAAATATGAAAGATGAGAGAAGATGAAACACACTGTAGCACAAGAAAGTTAAATATATTATTTACTCCAGTAGGGAGCATATACATAGGATTCTACAAATTTACTATTTCGGATAAGTAAAAACATGGAATATAAAATTGTAATCTCCAGAAATGAACGAATGCAACAATACTTTCTTGTGCCTTGAGCAAATCCTCTTAGGTCGTCCACGTAGGACTGTTGTTAGTGTGTGAGTGTTTGTGAAAATAAAACATAAATTAAAACAATTATCTGTGTGAGTCATTTTTTAGTTTCTCACACGACGCGTTTTGAGAGCTTCAGATGGATTACATTGCAGTTTTGTTTTTGCTGTCTGTAGCCAGTTGTCTGTCTTGAATTGCGCTTCACCACAAACAGGCTTTAACCAAAACTTCTTAACGTAAGGTGGTCCTAGGAATACAAATTTTAGGCAATAATAATATGTTGCAAGACCTCGAGCTTGTCATAAATATACATTTTCATCTTTAGACGTTACACAAACATGAAACAACAACATTAAAAGCCCAGAGATTGTCGAGATGGAGAAATATAGTGCCTTGTAAGTCAAGGAGCATTCATTAAAAGCTTACATTACAAACCGAAGATACAGGTAACAAATATATAAGTGTTCAACTCTTTGCAACACTGTACTGTATTTTTACATCTCTACAATTCGGGACATGTTGTTGTTTCCAGTCTGTGTGGTATCTAATGATAAAAAGTATTTTTATGAAGTATTCTAGGCTTCTTTTTCCTCGAACGTATTGTAAGTAGCTTTATTATTGTTTAAAATTTGTAACCCTAGTGTCAATTATATTAACAAATGCTGATCATACCTTACATGTAACGAAAAGAAAATCACAACAAGCAACTGGGTACATGCAGCTGATAAAAATGTAATATAAGCCATTGATCCACCTCTAGATGAGGGTATAGACCCTCTAAACGCGTCGTGGGAGAAAAAGAAGTGACTCATTCAGGTAATCCTATTAATTTATCTTTTAAGAACTCATCCTCATGAAAAAAACGGAGTAACATAAACACTGAACTAGATGTTTTGTTGTCTGTACTTCACATTCACACAGTATTGGCTCAATTGCCAGTGGCAATTTGTAACATGTTCAGTGACCTCCTGGTGGCCCAGTCCAAGTTGTGTTCGGCTGGAAACGTTCTGCTGCCTTTACCTCTGATTGAACATGACTTACTTCGGTTGCTTACAGTTTTTCTCTAGATTTTTTTACGGATGTATTCGGTGAAAAGGTTGCCTGTAAAAAGCTCTTCCTAGACTTCAACCTAGGTCTTGATGGAGCACGTCGATGCAATGGGTTTACCTAATTTTGTTAGACTTCCTTCTTTTCTGTGTATGAGGCTACTTCCGGCGTGTGTCACGAGGACTAAAGTCTGTCATGCAGAACAATTTATGAACAGGATCTGGTTCCAGACGCCCAATAATTGGCCTTGAAGACTCATTAAGGGCTACATTTACCTTTTTGGTGTGGGTGGATGTATACCACATAGGGTAGACATATTCACGAGCCGTAAATGCAGTTCCATAGCAAAAATACGGACCACCTGTGGTTGGGCAACCCATTTGCAACCAATAATTTTCAGGATGACGTCGTTTCGGACTGACGCCTTTTGTGTGACAGTAAGGCATTGCCATCGGTAAGTGAATGATCTGTCTAACATAACTCCACGATATTTGGGTGTAAGACAATGCTCCTCTCGGAAAGCTCTCAGTTTTCTTCCTGTCTGCATGTGCCGAAGAGGGAAAGCGCAGACCTGAGGTTCGTGTAGTTTTCACTACAGGTGATTCTTGCTATAGACACATGAAAACTTTCCCACAGCTCTTGTCAGTACCTGTTCCGTTTCTTCAAAATCATCTGTCTATTTACGTCCTGTCCACGTCCAGGTCATTAAAGACCACGCAGAGATCTGGAATTCAGAATTATTAGGAAGGTAATCGACAGCACACGTCTTTAAGGAAATATACTCGTATTCAGTCCATGTGATATAGCGAAGGCATAAACCAGAATGCCATTGAAGCAGAATGCTCCGAATCCGAGATCCTGCCGAATACGAAACCAGTCACAATAATGCGGCACCTCGCTTGCATCAAGATAAGGGGCTACTTAATGATAACAAACGTTGAATACTGTATTATACAATTCATTGTAGTCGATCATTTCAGCAAACAACCAGACGATACAGTAACTAACAGGTAGGACCTTCTCTCACGGAAATTAGGTTTTTAATTAATTCTAGTACATCCCTGTACTTCACTGCTTTAAAAAAGTTTCACACACTTTCCTGCAAATATAAAGAAGCTATGATTCCCCTTCCTAACACTTTAAGAAGTTTCGTCTTAGCAGTCCACAATTTTTGCCTTAAGTGCAAGGAATAAAAGAGTTTTTTTTGTACTTTGCTATTTGCTATAATTCGTCTTTTGAAGTTGTGTGAATGTTACTTGATACTGTCTAAAATGTTCTTCGGTTTACTTTATTGATGTAAAACTATCCAACTGAATTTTGCAGAAGTTTAAAATTCAGTACAATAATTTTGATTATACATAGTTATTGTATCTACGGTGAGCCACCTCTAGATGCAAGTTATAAAATTTAACTAAGATTTCTAAACCTACACCAACGACGAATTAGCTCCTTAAGTTTGGAGCTATTTTAAGTCATTAATATAAACCTTATCATGTTTTGACGTAACAGCAATTGGAATTAACGAACTATATTCCTCATTTTACAAACAAATGTTATTTCCAATTTTCTGACATTAAATATCTTATTTTATGTACTTTTTAGTTCAAGGGTTGTTAAATGTTTTATTATGTTTGGAATTCAATGAGTAGGCTGTTTTCTAGTAAACATTATTTCCTAGATGTCTGGCAACTATTAAACAGCGTCTTCGTCACGACTACATTACTTGCGCCGTACACTATACTCCAGGCTTACAATGTTGTAAGCTATAGGAAACGTAGTAGGCTGGTCTTTTCGTCTGTAGTAGTAGTTGAGCTCGCGCAATTTTGGTAAACTGAAACCTTAATGTATGTTGTTTCATGAATTAGCCAGTTCTAATATTTACATTGTCAGACGATGCCGCTTTCTGTTCATGGATTCATTTTGCTCTACTCAGCGGGATCCGACAGTAACAATGCCATGCGTAATATAAAAAAAAAAAAATATACTCATTTCTAAATCGCTGACCATGAAAATGTTGAATATATTTCATTCTTAATTATAAAATTACTCAGGCTTGATGCAAGATTATATATCTTTCTCTGTCATGATTATGGAACGGGACATGTGAAAATATTGCACAGAGACGTATTCAGATGTCTGTTTGTCACAAGTTATAATTTGCTTGAGTTCAGCGCCATTGCATTGTGAAAGGTCACAAAAATCCATACAGTTTCAGGACAAGCAAAGAAAAACACGAATTCAACATATAATACTGTGATAGCAAAACTGCAGTGCAGAAAAAATTACTGGTATGTTTTCTTTCGTGTTTACTTCCAAGCAAAATGGTTTTCTGTAGGAGAAATCAGGTACGTTAAGGGCAAGATCCTCTTGTACAGGTAACCTGCACAGGTTTCTGCTTTATAAGCACTCGGCTCCCACTGCTTGACAGGCAATAAGCTGTTTACGAAACTACGAAAACTAGATCTTGTTTGCGTTTTATTGTAAACAGTAATAGTGAAACTGTGAAAAGTGCAGTGTTCCCAGCGAAGATAATCGGGAAACTAGCAAAAAGGGCGAGTTGTGAAAAAACGGACTATAATTCAAAACACCAAAACCACATAAATCCCAGCATTGGTAACATGAAAGAAAATAAAAGACCGTCTGGCGATGCCGTAACTTTATCCAAACGTTTCTGGGTAAAATAAGAAAAAATCGTCTCTTGATCAAGGCGTATCCCACCCAAAACCAATTTTATTTGTAAGAAAACGCGGTCACAATAGCTTCAGCTTCAAGGTGAAGTATGAACAATTTTAAATGAAAGGTGTAGTGTAGCATCTCCTCACAGCAAGGTCTATTTTTTGCCTGCAATACTGACCTCAAATCGCTATTTAAGACATATGTCTCATACATATGCGGATTTTTTTTTTTAAATTCTCCTAGAATCGCCAGTTAGTGGCGCGATGGCTTTGAGGCAAAATAAAAATTCAAAACTTGGGTTTCGGTCTAGACGGTCCTAGGATTTTTTCTGATATTAATCACTTTTCCGCCTCGGGAAAAGATTTGTGCAAGTAAAAAATTCCGAGTTGACCACGGTTCGGAATCCATTAAACTGTATGTTCAGGCAACGCAATAACTGGCTATGTAAGTCAGTTCAAATGTGGGAGAATGGTAAAGACGTGCCGTAGTCGAAGAGGACAGTGTATGGTAAAGCAGGGTGTTGTTCAAACCATCCTCTGAGATTGGGACGTCTTTACGTTACCAGCATTGAATGTGTGCTCGATAAGCAACCTGGATACAGGAAGTCGCTAATCTGTTGCAGTTTTTCGCCTTTACACTTAAGTAGCTCGTACTGCCTAAATTCCTTTGATCGCCATAATATTAGTGTTTGCTGTGGAGATATGAAAATTGTATTCCTCTGTTACCTGCATCAGCAAATACAATCTATGCGGAAGACTTCGCTCACATGCAGCTAAAAATTCTCTCAGAAGTTTTAATAAAATAAAGATTGTCAACATCATTAATATTAAAGTATGTACTCAGTTTATTCTACCATTTGTGCATAACGTCGCCAGGAAAAATACTAATAATCTCTGGTTTTTAGTGCCTCGAAACAGAACGTAAATCTCATAGCGAGCGCAAAGAAACTTGTTTTTCATTCGATGCACAGTGCTCAAAACGTCTATTATTTTTGGTATAGCATCTAAAAGGGGTAATAAATATACGTCAGTGACAATGTCATTAAAGTATTAGCACGATGTAGCACTGGGGTAGGCCTCTGGTTGTGAACTTTCCAACGGAACCGTTCTGGCACTCACCTTACTCGGTATGGGGAAACTATGGGTATTATAAAGCAGGTTGATGGATAGTAATTATCAAGCCTGCTCCTCCCGTATGGTAGCCTGGTGCGATAGTCGTTGCACCATCCCGCTATGTGTGGATACTGTCTGTCATCTTATATGCGCCACTAATCTACCTGTTTAAGTTCCATAACAATATTATTCCATATGGTGTTCAAGATAGACAGGCGAAACACTCTCAGATAACGTGAAGAATGTAATAAATCCTGTTTCAAAGAAGGCGAGTGGTGACAGATGTGATAACTATAGAACCATCAGTTTAACAATCCATGGATGTAAAATACACACCCTAATTATTTGCAGAAAATGGAAAAGCGTGTAGAAAGATGCGAAAGATCAGTCTGGGAACATGTGAGACAGTACTTATCCTACGCCTCATCCTAGATCGGAAGTTGAAGAAAGAAAAACTTACGTTAACAGCACTTGTAGATTTAGAAAAACATTGTGACAATGTTGACTAGACTACACTCTTAGATGTCCTGAAGGCAACAGGGATAAAATACGGAGAGAAAGGATATTTACAACTTGTACAGAAACCAGATTGCAATGACAAGAATGAAAGGGGAACCGTGATTGAGAAGGAAGGGAGACACGGTTGTAGCCCTTTCCCAATGTTATTCAGTCTGTACATTGAGTAAATAGAATAAGAAAGCAAGGACAAGTTTGGAAATTGAATTAAAGTTCATGGAGAAGAACGAAAAATGTCAAGGTTTGCTGATGACTTAGTAATTTTGTCAGAGGTGGTAAAACATTTGGAACAACAGTCGAAACAATGGCAACAGAATATCACTAAAACAGGTGTTGTTAAAAAAATTGTATCAAGAAATGAGACAATAATAGTAGTAGGTGAGGTTTTGCTATTTTGGCAGTAAACTGGTGATGAGCGAAGCAGGGAGGATATTAAATGCAGATAGGCAAAAGTAAGAAAAACATTTCGGAAAAAAGGAATTTTCTGATTTCCAATGTAAATCTTAAAGTTTCGAAGTCTTTTTTGGAGGAATTTGGCTGGAGAAAAACGGAAGTGAAACATTGATGATTAATATTTCAGACAAGAAGAGAACAGAAACAACTGAGGAGATACTAAGTTGAACTTGGCAGAAAACAAATTTGTGGCTCGACTTGACGAAAAGAAATAACTGAACACATACTGAGGCGTCAACGAAATGCCAGTTAGATAATGGAAAGAGGTGTGGGGGTAAAAACTATAGAGGGAGACCAAGGCTTTAATACTATTAGCAGAATGAAAGTCGCGGTAGCTACGCAGAGATGATGACGCTAGCACAAAGTAGGCTAGCGTGTATAGCTGCATCAAACCGGTATTTGGCCGGGAGACAACAACAACACCATACGTTACAAAATGATCGTCCATTCTGAATCTATTTCACGGCTTATTTCTAGTGTATCTACCCCGTGTGGTTGTGCTGTATCATCGTAAGCCTTGAAGCGGAGCATCAGATCTGTTAATCCTGAATTTTAATGAGCCTTAGCTATGCTGTAGAGGGTCTTGTCCTGGGTACCTGGTTAGCCGCCTTTCATACCCCTAGTTTCCGAGAAAATCTTGGTTGGAAGTATTAAGAGTGACAAGTATATGACACCGTTAGCGCATTTCCAAGAAATGAGGAGGTGAGCGGGGCGTCATGTCTAAGGTTAACTGCAAGTTCCCCGCTGGCATCACTTGCTGTGCTGCAACGGAACTCCGGATGGTATTCGTCGTAGAAGTAGCCGAAATACAAATTCGTAGAGCACCGAGCACATTTAATAAAAGCCGCTGCCTTGCAGGCATACGGATTGTTCAGAAGCGATATCAGAAAAAACAATTCATTTAAATTCAGAAAGGTTCGCCTTTCTTCGATCACCTTAGAGGCGGACGTCTTAAAGCAGGTTTACTAAATTCATGAACAGTTAAAAAATGTCTTTTTACGTAACCTTCCCTCGAAGCGAATTTTTTTTAATTAGTCTTTAACAAGTCGGGAGCATTCTGAATTTTTTTCGTGAAAAATTTGACCTGCCTGTAGAAATAAATATCACAGCGTTTGAAAAGTGGAGTATGTTTGTATGAGATAATTTTTACGGTGCAGGTGCTTGCTTGCCTTTCATATCCAAAGATTTGATTGTAAATTGTCTGCTCAGCCTGCCCTCCCAACTAACCAATAACATAAAAAAGAGCTCTTTTCCCATGTCTGGCAGAAGGACTTTAAAAATCTCTTCATACAGCACTTTCGCGAAATTTAGTGAATAATCCGACCAAATTTCCCGGATGGTTGTCGCATGCATAAGGAAACGTAAGAGAATATATTTCCTGACGCAGTTATCGTACTCTGTGCTGTGAAAGAACGACTAATGTTGTTCATATCTTTTTTGTACGTCGTTTGCTACTGGCACTCGGTTTGATCGGTATTAGTTACATAACCGATATCAAAATTAGAGAGGAGCATTTTTAACTGCATCTGGAATCCTTTCACAGCTGTTAATACTTCGACCATAGTTGCGAATTCTTTGGACCTGACCAAACATTCAGAATTCTAACTAGACAGATACACGATTGAAGAAAGTGTGCTGTGTTGATTGATTTTTTAATGGAAATTAAAAAAGTGAAAAATAATTTAAACTACGGCCGTAATTTTTCCCGAGGGCATGCAGCTTTACTGTATGACTAAATGATGATGGCGTCCTATTGGGTAAAATATTCCAGAGCTAAAATAGTCCCCCATTCGGATCCCCGGGCGGGGACTACTCAAGAGGATGTCGTTATCAGGAGAAAGAAAACTGGCGTTCTACGGATGGGAGCGTGGAATGTCAGATCCCTTAATCGGGCAGGTAGGTTAGAAAATTTAAAAAGGGAAATGGACAGGTTAAAGTTAGATATAGTGGGAATTAGTGAAGTCCGGTGGCAGGAGGAACAAGACTTTTGGTCAGGTGACTACAGGGTTATAAACACAAAATCAAATATGGGTAATGCAGGAGTAGGTTTAATAATGAGTAGGAAAATAGGAACGCGGGTAAGCTACTACAAGCAGCATAGTGAACGCATTATTATGGCCAAGATAGATACGAAGCCCACACCTACTACAGTAGTACAAGTTTATATGCCAACTAGCTCTGCAGATGACGAAGAAATTGAAGAAATGTATGATGAACTAAAAGAAATTATTCAGATAGTGAAGGGAGATGAAAATTTAATAGTCATGGGTGACTGGAATTCGAGTGTAGGAAAAGGGAGAGAAGGAAACGTAGTAGGTGGATATGGATTGGGGCTAAGAAATGAAAGAGGAAGCCGCCTGGTAGAATTTTGCACAGAGCACAACTTAGTCATAGGTAACACTTAGTTTAAGAATCATGAAAGAAGGTTGTATACATGGAAGAACCCTGGAGATACTAAAAGGTATCAGATAGATTATATAATGGTAAGACAGAGATTTAGGAATCAGGTTTTAAATTGGATAAACTGAAAGAACCAAACGTTGTACAGAGTTTCAGGGAGAGCATAATGGAGCAATTGACAGGAATGGGGGAAATAAATACGGTAGAAGAAGAATGGGTAGCTTTGAGGGATGAGGTAGTGAAGGCAGCAGAGGATCAAGTAGGTAAAAAGACGAGGGCTAGTAGAAATACTTGGGTAACAGAAGAAATACTGAATTTAATTGATGAAAGGAGAAAATATAAAAATGAAATAAATGAAGCAGGCAAAAAGGAATACAAACGTCTCAAAAATGAGATCAACAGGAAGTGCAAAATGGCTAAGCAGGGATGGCTAGAGGACAAATGTAAGGATGTAAAGGCTTATCTCACTAGGGGTAAGATAGATACTGCCTACAGGAAAATTAAAGAGACCTTTGGAGAAAAGAGAACCACTTGTATGAACATCAAGAATTCAGATGGAAACCCAGTTCTAAGCAAAGAAGGGAAAGCAGAAAGGTGGAAGGAGTATATAGAGGGTCTATACAAGAGCGATGTACTTGAGGACAATATTATGAAAATGGAAGAGGATGTAGATGAAGATGAAATGGGAGATACGATACTGCGTGAAGAGTTTGACAGAGCACTGAAAGATCTGAGTCGAAACACGGCCCCCGGAGTAGACAACATTCCATTGGAACAACTGACGGCCTTGGGAGAGCCAGTCCTGACAAAACTCTACCATCTGGTGAGCAAGATGCATGAAACAGGTGAAATACCCTCAGACTTCAAGAAGAATATAATAATTCCAATCCCAAAGGAAGCAGGTGTTGACAGATGCGAAAATTACCGAACAATAAGTTTAATAATCCATAGCTGCAAAATTCTAACGCGAATTCTTTACAGACGAATGGAAAAACTAGTAGAAGCCGACCTCGGAGAAGATCAGTTTGGATTCCATAGAAATACTGGAACACGTGAGGCAATACTGACTTTACGACTTATCTTAGAAGAAATATTAAGCAAAGGCAAACCTACGTTTCTAGCATTTGTAGACTTAGAGAAAGCTTTTGACAATGTTGACCGGAATACTCTCTTTCAGATTCTAAAGGTGGCAGGGGTAAAATACAGGGAGCGAAAGGCTATTTACAATTTGTACAGAAACCAGATGGCAGTTATAAGAGTCGAGCGGCATGAAAGGGAGGCAGTGGTTGGGAAGGGAGTAAGACAGGGTTGTAGCCGCTCCCCGATGTTATTCAATCTGTATACTGAGCAAGCAATAAAGGAAACAAAAGAAAATTTCGGAGTAGGTATTAAAATCCATGCAGAAGAAATAAAAACTTTAAGGTTCGCCGATGACATTGTCATTCTGTCAGAGACAGCAAGGGACTTGGAAGAGCAGTTGAATGGAATGGACAATGTCTTGAGAGGAGTATATAAGATGAACATCAACAAAAGCAAAACGAGGATAATGGAATGTAGTCGAATTAAGTCGGGTGATGCTGAGGGAATTAGGTTAGGAAATGAGACACTTAAAGTAGTAAAGGAGTTTTGCTATTTGGGGAGCAAAATAACTCATGATGGTCGAAGTAGAGAGGATATAAAATGTAGACTGGCAATGGCAAGGAAAGCGTTTCTGAAGAAGAGAAATTTGTTAACATCGAAATAGATTTAAGTGTCAGGAAGTCTTTTCTGAAAGTATTTGTATGGAGTGTAGCCATGTATGGAAGTGAAACATGGACGATAAATAGTTTGGACAAGAAGAGAATAGAAGCTTTCGAAATGTGGTGATACAGAAGAATGCTGAAGATTAGATGGGTAGATCACATAACTAATGAGGAAGTATTGAATAGGATTGGGGAGAAGAGAAGTTTGTGGCACAACTTCACAAGAAGAAGGGATCGGTTGGTAGGACATGTTCTGAGGCATCTAGTGATCACCAATTTAATATTGGAGGGCAGCGTGGAGGGTAAAAATCGTAGAGACCAAGAGATGAATACACTAAGCAGATTCAGAAGGATGTAGGTTGCAGTAGGTACTGGGAGATGAAGCAACTTGCACAGGATAGAGTAGCATGGAGAGCTGCATCAAACCAGTCTCAGGACTGAAGACCACAACAACAACAACAACAAAAATAATTTACGCATGACATGTGCTATTTAATGATACACTGTAGGATAAAATTTTAAAAAAAGTACACAGCAGGACCCACCCTATCCCAACAGCATGACAGCCGTGAATTTTAGCCGCTACGTTGAGTTCGCTTGCCTGCAACATAATTAACGTTTCGGGTAGAGCAGGTACGCGCAAAACTTCCAAAATCGATTTTCTAGGAAATCCGCTAGACGGGTGCTCTGAACAGGTCCCTCTATAACATGCCTGAGACTCATCAAGATCCGTGATTAACAGGTCTGATGGTCCCGTTGTAAGATTAAGCAACAATCTGTCGCGACTTTTTAGTTCGACATAACTGTCACCAGTGACTGTGACTGAATGAAATTTTAAATGTTTGTTCGACACCATAAACGGTGGCCCAGCCAAAGTCTCTAGAACAATGAATTTTTTAAAATGTTTCATAGCTACTTTCGACGGACTGAGTCGTCATTGTGCATTATGATTGCGTTTGAAAATGACGGCTCAGTGTATCGAAAGTAGTTCTGCAACGTTTTAAAAATTTCATTGTTTTAGTGAGTGTGGTTTACGACCGTTTGTGGTGTCATATAAAAACTTCAAATTCTGTCACAATGTCTCGTGTAAAAGTTTACCCTCTACGAACAAGTTTGTAGGACACTTCCGGTATCAAATACAGTTGCGTACGTAGGAAGAGAATACTCATTTGCAGTAGAAAGAAGTAAATAGCATCAGATTAGAGGACCCATGAGAAACATATGGAGCCTGTCCCTACGTTGAAGACAGGTAGGGTAACGCTACAGCGGGAAAGGGAAATTTACGGTAAGAAAGTTAAATGGAAGATTTACATTTTTTTGTCAGAATTCTGCGACAGTTCAGTGCTTAAATGTAGATTGTACTGCATTCTACACCAATGTGTGACTTTGTGATCGATTCGATAGAGTCAGGTCAGACCTTTACTGGCAGGATTTTAGTAGAACAGTATAGCACATGTAACTGTAAGAGAGATGATCAGCTCACTGAAATGGAAATTATTGGGAGAACGAAAGGGGGAGTTTATGTGCCGAAATACTGTTTGGTAAACTTAAAGTCTGATATTCGACTTAAACTGTGATACACTTCTGTTTCCATATTCTTTATGCAGCAAAAGGCACTAAGCATGAGGTAAGGGCGATGTTGTGGGTACTGAGGCATACTGAGAGCGATTTCCTTTTTTCACACTCTGTAATGGTTCTATATTTACGTGACCATTACGGCACTCCAACCCCAGTTCTCGATACCAGTAATATCGTACTACTTTTCTGCGAAGTAACACATATTTTTGTGACAATATTCACATTTGGTTTTATTAATGTATTGGCACTCCGATATATTGACATATTACAGTGACATGGTTCTTGTGTGTATTCATTTCTGTGAGACTGTCATAATCTTTGACTTACTTGTAACCGTTTTGGCGCGAATGCGCATAGAGCAGTCTATGTTTCACTTTGCAGAAGTTAAGTTGTTATTTCGGTTTGTAAAAGTACAGTTAGTCTTGTGTTTAGTTAAAGTGAAAATTAAATACATGAAGATTGATACAAAACCGTTTTCTTGATGATGTGACAATTAAAAAGAAGTAAATGTGAATTTACAAGAAGTTTAATAAAAATGTGGATCGTGAACACCAAGTAAAAAATTATTTCTACCATGCCATTGTTCTGAACTGGGATTGTTTCATCATTAAGAATTTCCTGAAAAACGCAATTGTTAGGTCTTCAAATATTGACGCAATACAGATCTGGATCTTCTAGCAGTCAAAGTGGAATCACCCTAGAATCAAAAAGATGAGCCATAACAACTTCGAAGAAATCTATGTGGGAATCCATTCAAGATAAGTGCCAAAATTAATGACTTTTTTACAGTGACTTCATTATATCTATTCTGACGATACCATCCACAATCAATAACTTTGTTGTTGCATGATAAAGCTAACATATTCTGCGTGAGCTACATTATTAATCTGATTTCTAACCTACTTTGCAAGTGGTGGTATTGTTAGAACTCTTTATGCGAATCGATAATAATAATAGTAGTACAGTCTACAATGCACTGCACTATCTAATGTATTGCTGGTATTAAATGTCGAGTGCATGGAATGATATTTTCCCAATTTCTGCAGCGTACTTAGATTATGAATGCCTCGTTGGCGAAGCTGGTACTTTCCTTTACCCCATATTTCAGGCTTGAGAATGAATAATATTGTCAGATTATGCATTTGCTATGCGGCTGCTTCGGAGACGCATAAAACGGTGCTAAATCAATGATTTGGTGGTGTACAGGTTCAAGGAGTAGAGAAGGAAGGAAGGAAGGAAGGAAAATTCCGCTTTGAGATGGAATCCAAGCTGGCAACCTCGGAGAGCAAGACGGGAGAGGCTGCTAATCCCGTGGCAGACAGAAGAGGGTGCCAGCGCGCCGTGATTGGTCAGTTCAGCCCTCCTTCCCCCACGGCCGCCGTTGCCGAACTGAAAAGGGACAAATCTGCGAAGTCGCTCTCTTTCCCGATCTTCCGCTCCGACGCCCCCGGGACAATTTCCTGCGAGCGCGAGGACGCGGCTTCTGCAGCTGTCGTGCTGTGCGGGCCCACATTGGCCGCGGCCGTCTTAGCGTCTGCTGGGAGGGATCCGGGACGATAGAGCCGGCCCCGGGCCCTGCCTGCACAGTGAATACACAAAGCCGCGGCCGCCGACACCGCGCTCTGCAACCAGCAGCGGCAGCAGCAGCAGGTGCTGCGAGAGAGGGATCAGCCCCTCCTAGCGGCTACAAGGAATCTCGCAACCGTCTCGGCGATTATGTTTCACACTGAAATTAAAAACCTTTACTTTTTTCCGTCCCACTTCCACGTTTTTCGACACCACAGAGCTACCTCCAATTTTCTCTGGCATGAATCTTCCAGATTACACTAGATATATGACGCGTCCGTAAACTATCCTTACAACATTAGATTTTAAAAATTTTAAAACTTTACTAGAAAAAAAACTGATTTTCAGCAGCTGACAAGGTAACTATACCTGATTCATACGTCTCCCTTTCAATGAGCTCTAGTGGCATGGGAAACATCCAGTTGCCGGGCGCTGTGGCCGAGCGGTTCTAGGTGCTTCAATACAGAACCGTGCTGCTACTACGGTCGCAGGTTTGAATCCTGCCTCGGGCATGGATGTGTGTGATGTCCCTAGGTTAGTTAGGTTTAAGTGGTTCTAAGTCTAGGGGACTGATGACCTCAGATGATAAGTGTGGTGTCACCGCCAGACACTACACTTGCTAGTGGTAGCCTTTAAATCGGCCGCGGTCCGTTAGTATACGTCGGACCCGCGTGTCGCCACTATCAGTGATTGCAAACCGAGCGCCGCCACACGGCAGGTCTAGAGAGACTCCCTAGCACTCGCCCCAGTTGTACAGCCGGCTTTGCTAGCGAAGATTCACTGCCTACATACGCTCTCATTTGCAGAGACGACAGTTTAGCATAGCCTTCAGCTACGACATTTGCTAAGACTTAGCAAGGCGCCATTATCAGCACTATTCATATTGTAAACCATGTATTCGCTAGAGCGACGTTCGTCATTAATGGATTAAAGTTAAGTATTCCACCAGCTACGACCGTTTTTCTCAATTCTAATTTCCTTGTCATGTTCCAGACCTCACGCCAGCCTGCATGAGCTTCGTGTGCATTTCGGCCTCCTTGAGTAACCCTGTGTTGGCTCTCTTGCCAACAACAACAGATCCCGTCCTCAAAGTCTGTAAAGGGAATTCAGTTGCCATTGATACTGATATTGTGAATCATGTACCTTCAAGAGCGACGTTCATCATTAAATGGATTAAAGTTAAGTATCAATCTAATTTCGTCCGCTTTCTGAATTTTTATTCTTTGTCATGTTCCAGACCTCACGTCAGTATAGTTCTTCCCTCCTCACGCCAGCCTGCGTGAACTAAAACGCGTGCATTTCGGCCTCCTCTCGTAACACGGTGTTGGCTCTTCTGCTAACCCAACATTACGTCCTGCCGTTCTTAGAGCCATTTTTTGAAATATCCAGTTGGTATAGAGTTCTCAGTGTCTCTTCCTGGATCTCCACTGCGACATTTTCAAAAGCACTGCGAGGGCAAATCCTGAAGGCACTCGTTCGGTTCACGTAATTCATTACAACATCCCGTAGGAAGAAATCTAGTGGTATAAGATAGCGGGAACTGAATCGGACCTTTCCATCCAATCCCCCAATCCTCTAATTTTTCATTCATTAACTGACGGACGTTTACTGAGGTGGTGCCCCAAATTGTTGATATATGACGCCGAGTTCCAGGGGTTCCAGTTCTGGCACACCAGACTCTTGTAACGTGTCTAGGTAAACATCACACTAAACTTAACATTTCACGTGCAACATGAGGATACTCTGATCCTCACATATGCGCGTTAACTCTTCAGTTTTTCAGATACATGAAAACTTCACTCATCGGAGAACAAATCTTTTTCAAAAAAGACTTCGCGTCAAATTTGGATAACATATCCACCGCAAATCGTGGTTTTACCATCTTCTTCAGTGCCTGAAGATGGCATGAAGATGTTAACTATTTTGCAAAGCTTTTTGCGCTTTTGACTGTGGTATTCCCATCCCTCTAGCCGCCGTACGCACGAACTTTTCTGGACACCTTCCAAACGAATGTGGAATACCTCTAGATAAGTTGAAGTACTGTAGTATGAATGGGACAGTCCTCAAATGGTTTAAATCATACGTAACTGGAAGAGTGCAGAAAGTTGAAATAAACAGTTCACATAATATACAAAAAAAAACTGGTTATTTCTCAAACTGGGGAACAATCAAGAAAGGGGTGTCGCAAGGTTCGGTCTTGGATCCTCTGCTGTTCTTGATATATATTAATGACTTGTCATTCTACATTCACGAGATGCAAAGCTGGTACTTTTTGCCAATGATACAAGTATAGCTATCACACCCAACAGTCAAGAATTAACTGGTGAAATTGTAAATGATATTTTTCAGAAAATCATTAAGTGGTTCTCTGCAAATGGGCTCTCATTAAACTTTGACAAAACACAGTGTATACAGTTCCATACAGTAAATGGAATGACACCATTAATAAATATAGACTTCTATCAAAAATCGGTAGCTACGGTAGAATATTCAAAATTTCTAGGTGTATGCATTGATGAGGGGTTGAACTGGAAAAAACATACTGAACATCTGCTGAAACGTTTGAGTTCAGCTACTTATGCTATTAGGGTCACTGCAAATTTTGGCGATATGCATCTGTGTAAATTAGCTTACCACGCCTATTTTCATTCTCTGCTTTCGTATGGAATCATATTCTGAGGTAATTCATCACTGAGTAAAAGAGTGTTCATTGCACAAAAGCGTGTAATCAGAATAACTGCTAAAGCTCATCCAAGATCATCTCTTTAAATAAGTGTCAAGAGCTAGAAATCTTATGAAATTTGTTGTTAACAATCCGAACGAATTCAAAAGTAATAGCAGTGTACATGGCTACAACACTAGGAGAAAAGATGATCTTCACTACTCAAGGTTAAATCTAACTTTCGCTCAGAAGGGGGTAAATTATGCTGCCACAAAAGTCTTTGGTCAGTTACCTAATAGCATCAAAAGTCTGACAGACAGCCATATAGCATTTAAAAGGAAATTAAAAGAATTTCGTAATGGTAACTCCTTCTACTCATTAGATGAATTTTTGGATATTGTAAGTGGGTAATTTCCCTATCACAACCAAAACAATAAATAAATAAATAAATAAATTTTTAAAAAATGAAATAAAAATATTGTGTGTCATGTAATATTTTGTGTAATGTAATATCTTGTGTATACACCTTTTATTAACCTGACACGTTCCACGTCATTACGAAGTGTCGTATTCTTGATCTATGGAACAAGTACTAATGTAATCTAATCTCTAATCTAACCTTGCCTTTCGTGACGTCTGAAATAGGTGGGTGACCCGCCTACTGTTTATGGAGAACGCTGCCTGTTTCAGTAAATGATGTAATCAAAACCGAATAATTGGTCGGGACTATGATGCTCCCCCATACTGCATCCGTAAAGGTGCGTTTACACTTGTGCGCCTTGCAGCTCTAGCTTGCTCACGCGTAAATAGCGGCTCCCAGTGCGAACACAGGTGCGAATGGAATCTTTCGCACTCACGTGTTGAGGAAGAAGCATCTGCCTACATGTTTGCCTCTACCGACTCATGGAGCAAGCTACAGTCGGAAGGCGCATCGGTTTCAATGCACCTTAAGTTTAGTTGTAGCTCCGTATCGGACTTACTCCCTATTGACCAGGTTACACTTTGAATTTACATCTCTGGAGTCCATATTTTTTGTCAGATCTGCGGCACGTAAACTTTATGAATCTTGTAACACGTCGGAATTAATTGTTATTACCTAACATACTTTTAAAATTATTTAAGTCTGAAGTTGTAAAGATAATTTAAGGATACCCTGTACTTTTTTTCCATGAATACACTGTGAGAATATCATCAAATATGTAGAACACATCGTAAAATGATAATACATAATACATATTTATCAAAAAAAGATACTTATGTTGCTCCCACAGTTCTTAAGCAAATTGGTCCTAGTCGCTGTGGAACAAATCAAAAACAAAATGGTTCAAATGGCTCTGAGCACTATGGGACTTAACTTTTAAGGTCATCAGTCGCCTAGAACTTAGAACTACTTAAACCTAACTAACCTAAGGACATCACACACATCCAGGCCGAGGCAGGATTCGAACCTGCTACCGTAGCGGTAGCGCGGTTCCAGACTGTAGCGCCTAGAACCGCTCGGCCACCAAGGCTGGCAAATAAAAACATCTTATCCATACATGGTGTAACAAAAAGATATGACCAAACTTTCAGGATACATTGCTCACCCCAAAGGAATACAATGCGTTGTATGGACATAGTCAGCAAAAGCTCCATTTTAATTTTAGTGCTCATTTTCTGCTTCTCTACATAAACAAATTAATCATGAGCAACTCATAGAAACAGGACTTACCAACATTACACGAAACGTTTTCTTACATGAAATGTTCAAAATACCCTCATGGCTCGTTTGTGTAGAATGTACAGTAAGTGGCAAGTCTTCGATTCACATCCAATGTTTGTTGTTCCGATTGAACGATTGTAATATTGACATGTGACTCTTCATTTTTCTTGTCTTGACATGCGACTAACTTCACTGCTGTTGGCGTAAGTACATAACATCAACTGTTTAGTGTTCATATAGGAGTGAATTTTCTCATTATGAGAGCATTGAAGGGTGATCTGTTTCAGTTGTTAAAAACCACTGAAAAGCCAAGATCACAGAAAATTTTTTTAGTCAATACAAACGGTTTCAACATACTTAGCTGTCATCTTAAGGTCGTAAACATTTTTTTTTGTAAAACATTTTCATTTTACGTTGAACTCATGCCCAAGATGTCAAGTGGATAAAGTTCAGTGCATTATAAACGTATCTCATCGCTAAAATATTTAAAAACACACAGAATTTTGTTAAAAAGAGCATGTCCATGTACATACTTCTCGCAGATGCTTGTTACGTGATACAAATGCGGTACACAACAGCACATCTGTTTCCATATACTGGATACATACTACTGGGTGTTTTTAAATATTTTAGCGGCGACAGACTTTTATAATGTTCTGAGTTTTATCCACTTGACATCTTGTGCTTGAGGTTAGCGTAAAATGAACATGTTTTACTACTACTACAAAAAATAAAAAAATAAACAAATAAATAAAATAAAATAAAACACTGTTTGAGACCTGAGGATGACAGCTTGACATCTACAGCTGTCGAAATCTGTCTTGAATAAAAAAAAATTTCCGCTATCTTGGCTTTTTTAATGGTTTTTAACAGTTCATCTCTGACTTGGTTTTCGGTGCGGTGCAAGGGATACATGCTTAAATTCGGAGTTGGAAGATGCCCGTGTGCTGTACGGATTAGCAGATGGTAACTACCGTGGCGTTCAACTTTTGTATCGGGAAAGATTTCCAGAATGACAGTCCTCCGAAAGAGAGAAGTATGTTCAAGCAATTGATTATAGCCACAGGGAGCATGGGACTTTTAAGCATACATCTCCCTACAGATGGAAAGGATACCACAAGCGGAGGTGGAGCTACTCCGTGCATTTCACGAGTTTACCACACGATGGTGTGGATAGTATTACACTGAAAACCTGCTCTATGCTTACATGCACAGCTTGTTCAATAACTACCACCTGCTAATTTTTCTGCACCGAATAATTTAGTCAACAACGCGTCAACCCATACTCTGTTGTTTGCGTTTCAGGTTTCGTTTCAGAGTAGATGATTAATGTGCTGAAGAGTTGTAGAAACTGAAATCAGTCACCAAAATAAAGCGTTTCCGGACGCATCTCCATAGAATACAGTTTCTGCATTCAAGCGTGAGGAATAAATCTTGAACATTTGGCCATATATTTGGCCATACAGTTTCGCGTAAGTGATAATAACAAACTTGACACAAAACAACAAATCTGTAATACACTGCAGTGGATACTATCATAATCAGGTTCTTGTAGCTGAGTGTCACTAAACAGAAAACCTATTTACAACACATACTTGCATCAATCACATTACTCCAGTGTAGATGCCAAAAGTCAGATTTTAAGTGACACTCTTGTTATTTGACATTATTAACTACATATATGGTATATATATTAAAATTAATAAATCCAAATACCATGAGTCTTATGTAAAATTTATCTGAAGAAACCAGATTTTAAGTAACACTCACGTTACGTAAAATGTGGCTGTTGCATACATCCAGTCCAGTAACATGTATTTCGCTCATCCAGATATATAAACACCGTCCGAAAGGGTCTCGAAGGCCAAACGGTGTTCGTTTGAAAAAAACATACATTATTTATAAATAATTTCAATGGGGAATTAATTGATAGTGAAACAGTGGTTAATATCACCAGTTACATGCACTGGTCTCCGCACGTTCTTGAGTTCATTTTTTAAAAATTACTGCAGTTTTGGTGGTAGACTTCAGTTCACAATGTGGCGAAGGGAAGAAATTTGAAGTTACTGTTAGTCTATAGGTAGCTCACAAGAGACACCGATGAAAATGGGAAAAAAATTATTCAGATTCTTTGAAACATTCTACCTAAAGGGAACGTCAGTTAATTTTTTCGCACGTCCACACAAGAAAACGACTTGGAGTTTCACAACACTTATTTATGTGAATTTCAAGGAAGACAACGTATATATTTATAGAAAGAATAAAAGTGAGATTAAGTCATACTACAGTAGTTCTTGTAACCTGACATTTCTAATCACAGTAGTGTAAACACTTTTCATTATGTTATTTGAAAAATACCGTATACGAGTATCTAATATATAGTTTGCAAGGCACAAGACAGAGCTTAACAGTGGGTATTAACCAGTTCCTGTGCTTTGCAAATGGAACGAGCTAGTAATTTTTGTTTGTACGTTCGCGTACAGTCCCTACGTGAGATGGCGCTAGAGGCAGAAGAACTGTTGCATAGGCCACTTACGTACTGGTTCTGCAAATTGGTCAAAAAACGTTTCCCGCTACCATGTCGCACTTGTCTATAAGACTCCTACTTCGCCGGCCGAAGTGGCCGTACGGTTCTAGGCGCTGCAATCTGGAACCGCGAGACCGCTATGGTCGCAGGTTCGAACCCTGCCTCGGGCATGGATGTGTGTGGTGTCCTTAGGTTAGTTAGGTTTAACTAGTTCTAAGTTCTAGGGGACTGATGACCTCAGACGTTGAGTCCCATAGTGCTCAGAGCCATTTGAACCATTTTTTGAACTCCTACTGAAATTGCGTGAACATCTGTATTATACTTTCATACGGAGTACATCGACCTCTTACGTCGTAGTAACATGACTCTGGATTCCTCCACGTCACTCTAAGAGTCGAAGCAGGCACGAAACACAGGAAACACTATCGAGGGAGTCCCGTCTCACTCTAGCATATTTAACAGATAACTTAATTTTCGATATGACAAGAAAATGATTCAGACAAAGTTAGCACGATTCTACTCTACACGGGAACTAATGCAACCGAGACAACTGAGTTAGTTAGTTACTTTCATGTTCCATGGATCAATTTGCACGATACATCTTCTTGATGTGGAACGAATCATTTTAAATTCATATTGCAAATTAATCTGAACATCTATTTGTACTCTAAACATCAGCATATTATTATTATTATTATTATTATTATTATTATTATTATCGTTTCCCATCCTCCCCCACCCCGAAATGAAAACGAGACATAAAGACTTAGTTAGCATTTCCTACTCACCACCTTTTACACGTTAAAAAGATAGAAATTCTTCTGCGGAATAGAAGTAGTTGTCAAGGAGAAGCTTTTTTAATTTATTTTCACATTTTACATTATTGTTCTTAGACATTTTATATCAATGGGTAAGTGGCCAAAAATTTTTGTTGCAGTATTGTGCACCCCTTCCAGTGCTAAAGGCAACCTTCAACTTCAGCAATGAATGTTATTTTTTCTTCTAGTATTGTATTTAAGCACCTCATTGTTCCTTTTGAACTCTAGTTGTTGTATTTATAACAAACTTCATGAGGGAATAAATATACTATGAAGCAGTAGTCAAAATACCCAACTCCTTAATCAGATGTCTACAAGATGATATCGGGTGAGCAGCACATATAATTCTTACAGCATGTTTTTGGGCAATGAAGAAATTATTCCTTATGACATTACTGAATGAAAAAAAGCAAAAGATGTCAACTTACTGGTTTCTCTTTCCCCAAAATTTGCTATGGTTGTAAGTGCAAAATGTGGCTGAACTAAGTTATTTTAAGAGTTCCAAAATGTGTTTTTTCTAATTTAAATTCTCATCAATATGGTCTCCTAAGAATTTTCAAGTTCCACCCTATGTATTATTTCATCTCTATGCGTTACACTTATCACTGGTGCAGTGTGCTTAGAGGTGCAGAACTGAAGATGATGTGTCTTTGTGAAATTCAGGGTGAGACCATTCCCAGAATACCAGTCAATGATACTTTTGAGAATTTTGTTCACCATTTCTTCCATTTCTGTATGTATACTGGGAGTGATTACAATACTTGTGTCACCTGCAAAAAAAAAACTAATCCTGTTTGTAGTACATTAGACAGACAATCATTTACATATATGAGAAACAATAGTGAACATAGGATTGAGACTTGGGGAACGCCATGTGTGATTTGTCCCAAGACAGAATTATGTCCGTGGATTCTGGTGGTTGTATTAGTACTAAACAACTTTCTGAATTCTTTTGGTTAGATATGACACGATCCATTAGTTGGCTGTACCACCAGTCCCATACAGCTTCAATTTATCGGGGAGTATACTTCAATTCACACAATCAAATGCCTTGGATAGGACACAGAAAATACGTACCGGTGCTATTTTGTTATTTAATGCTTGCAATATCTGGTGTGTGAATATGTAAATGGCATTCTCAGTGGAGCAACTCTTCTAAAACCCCAAATGTGATTTTATGAGGTTATTATTGTTGCGAAGGTGAGATACTATTCAGGAATACATGACCTTCTCAAACATTTTCGAAAATGATGTAACCAGTGAAATAGGTCGGTAGTTACTGACGTCTCTCTTATCACCTTTCTTAAAGAGGGGTTTAACAATGGCATATTTTAGTCTCTCTGGAAAAATGCCTTGAATTAGTGATGCATTACATATTTTGGACAATACTAAACCTATTATATGGGAACAAATTTTTTTGTACTCTATTGGAAACGCCATCAAAACCAGAAGAGCTTTTATTCGTGTTTGAATGTATGACTACCTTAATTTCAGAAGTAGAAGTTGGTGGTTCATTCATATGATGTAATTTTATGAGTTACTTCTTCAACATATTGCTGTGATCTTTTTCTTGAACTGTTGGTCCCTATGCTTTCTACTATGTTTATGAAATTATTATTAAATACGTTTGCTACCTGTGACTTGTCTCTTATAACCCTTCTATTAAATTCAATAGTAATGTTATCCTCTTCTGTGGTTGATTGTCCTGTCTCTTTCTTCACGATATTTCATATTGCCTTAGCTCTGTTCTCAGACATACTGACTTCTGACATTATGTGCATGTTTGTTGATTTTTTTAATTACCTTTCTTAGTAATTTTGAGTAATTTTTGTAGTGCGCACCTACTGCAGGCTCTCTACTTGTCCTTGCCAATGATACATTACCCTTTTCATTTTACAAGGTACTTTTAACTATGTCCATTCTGATTAGTTTATGCAGAACGCTATTTTCAGCTACCGACATGAATTAATCATGGAATAGATTAAATTTTATGTTTTCACTTGCTTATTTATAAATTTCATCCCAGGTTGTTTCTTGTAAACTACTCTTAAGTCATTTGCACTGCAGTCATTAATGATTCTGACTTACTTGCACTGAAGTGTATCCAGACGGTAAGGCACTATGTCATTTATCCTGTCTAACTGTGCATCATGATCAGAGAGAGCATTTATTACTGGCTAAACAGTTATTTTCTTACTTTTCTTACTTTGTGCCTCATCAAAGAAAACATTGTCAATTAGGAAACTACTGTCTTTATCAACCCGTGTTGGAAAGTTATGTACAGAGAGCAAATTATAGGGGCCAAATATGGTTCCAGATCATTTTTCCTATCAGAATCCTTTAGAAAATCTACACTGAAGTCACCACAGACTATTTTGTTTCCTTTCCTCATAAATAATTCAAAATTTCCCAGTGGGGATCTATATACTGTTTCAATTAAAAGTGAACTGTTTTCAGCATTAATTCACAAGCACACACTTTTGTATGCTGATCACTACAAAATCTCCTTGTGTCAAGGTTTTTGAACTTGTATTCTGTCTTAATATATGAAACAACTCCTCCTATTCCCGCATCATATCTGTATCAGTAAGCTGCTCCAGGAAAACTTTAACGAACAGGTCATCTGTTCCGTTCAGATACCTAAGTCTCAAGTCGTTTCCGTCTCAGAGCGAATTACAAAGTCATCTGCAAACCTCAAAGTCTTTATTTATCTTCCTGAAGTTTTAATTCTTCTTCTATAACTCTTTGATTGTCTTACCACTAGCTCAATGTAAACACTGTATAACATCGGGTATACAATATAACTCTGTGATTGAACAATACCGGGGGTAGGCGATATCATTGTCTCACTCTCATGTCAACTACTGCTTTCCCTGTCATGTCTTTGACTCTTGTAATTGCAGTATAGTTTTCTTTGAAGTTATGTATAATCTTTCGCTTTCTGTATTTTATCCCTGGCGCCAGCTGCCCAGACCATGGTCACGCATATGTGAGTTGACCGAAAGCTAACTTTCCGACAATTTTTTTTTTGTTGTGCTTTCCTGCGACTCAGCATCTGCGGCATTTGGTGAGTAGCAACTTCCTTTTCATTGTATTGCTGTATTTTTTCCCTGTTGGATGGCTGTCTAGGAAGGACACTAGAGAGTATAAAACAGAGAGTTTCAAGAATGGAATTAAAATTCAGCGCGAAAGGATATAAACGACAAGATTAGTTGAAGACATTGCTGTCCTTAGTGAAAGCGAAGAAGTATTACAGGTCATGTTGAATGGAATGAACAAGCTAATGAGTACAGAGTATGGACTGACAGCAAGCAGAAGAAAGCTGAAAATAATCAGGAGCAGAAGAAATGAGATTAGCGGCAAACTTAACATCAAAATTGGGGAGCACGAAGTAGAAAAAGTGAAGTTTTCTTCTATCTTGGACACATGAGGATCCAAGCAAGGAGTAAATAAAAACCAGAGCTCCACAGACAAAGAGAGATTCCTGATTAAAAGATGTCTAATGGTATCAAACATCGACCTCAATATGAGGAAGAAATATCTGAGTATGTGCATTAGAACAAATGTTAAAACATCAGGGAATAACTTCCGTGTGAGCTGTAGAGGATGAAACTGCCGCGGAAGATATTCAACAAATAACTGAAGATCTAGCATGCAAATGCTGCCCTGAGATAAAGAACATGACAAGAAACGTAGGTCTGCCTTTTTTCAACCTATCCGCTAAGGTAAATCATAGGGTCAGTGTAGCCTCTCGTGTTCCTACATTCTGACGGAATCCAAACTTACAGTCTCAAAGGTCTGCTTTATCAGTTTTTCCATTCTCCTCTAATCCTTACAGAATGTTGATTCAGCGTGAAGAAAACGCATAGTCCGTTTAAAGAAATGGTAGCGACCGTTGCATATTTTTCAATAAGTTATTCAAGTGTTGTCCGGTAGCGTATACAGGCATTTATTTTGAAACCAAACAATAGTCTGAAACGTTTACTCTGTACGTCACACATGCTACAGTTTTTGCGCACGACAACACTGGATGGGACGTCTTGTGTAACACGAGTGCATCGTATTGGTATAGTGTACGCCACTTCCTTGACAGCCAAACAGCAGTTTCCCCGAATTCTGTCGATAAAATTCTGTCTGCTCTACTATTCTTTCATACATTCATTCCATTTGAGACAACTTCGCCAAAATATTTAAGCGACGTAGAATATGTACTGAAATGATAATTCTGCTGGGAGATGTACAAGGGATTTTTCAGCCACCTAGCTGGCCGTTGTGGACGAGCGGTTCTAGGCGCTTCAGTCCGGAACCGCGCTGCTGCTACGGTCGCAGGTTCGAATCCTGCCCCGCCCTGGATGTGTGTGATGCCCTTAGGTTAGTTAGGTTTAAGTAGTTCTAGGTCTAGGGGACTAATGACCTCAGAAGTTGAGTTCCATAGTGCTCAGAGCCATTTGAGCCATTTTCTAGGGGACTCATGAGATCGTCCGATGTTAAGTCCCATAGTGCTCAGAGCCATTTGAACCATTTTTGAGCCACCTGATTAGAAACACTTTCTCTTCCTTGCGCACAATTACAACTTTCTTTCGCGAAGTGTTTTCTTTCTCAAGTGCAAGTAGCTAGTTGTAATGAGGCCGTGTCATGCTTGTGTCGTTGAGTGTTGACTGTGATGATGGGATGACGGAGATAATGAAGTTCGAATACTGTTTTCGAATATCAGAGAGAAGCCGGCCTCGAACTTAACGTCCTCATCCGACGGACGGATCACCGTGAAATGTTTCACTATGAGACACTCTAGAGACGCCTGGAATTTTTTCCAGGACACCGAGGAAAATCTGGTAAACCGGAATTGTAAGTCACCACTTTTCCTCCCCTTACCGGGATAACCACCAAAGTCGGAAAATATGCATCGCTTTATGATAATCGCCAGTATACAATATGGGAATGATGCCGGAACGCTCTAGGAGATTTAGTACGTACAGTGAGGAGTGGCAAGCGTATTGAACTTCCTAGGGAAACATGTTATATGATTTGGGAAGTTTCTTTATTCCACGCATGAAATCTGAAAGTACGCGTAAGTCCATAGTGAGAGACGTCAATGGAAACTGCTGCACTTCGCTCAAGTATCGTACCGTCTGTTACCCGGCGGTCAGTGCACTGAACGGAAGATGTATGCCGTCGGAAGATGAGAGTTCACAAAACAGGACAAATATCCTAACAACAGACACCCAGACGCACCTGAATGCAAGCTATATTGGATGTCCCGCGAATAGTAGAAACATATCTGCCTTCCCATTGGCCTAACATATAGTAGTATTCCATGAAGAAGAAGAAGAATAGTAGCGTTTGTGGTATGTAATGTAATTACGACAATGAAATAAAACAGAATACGGTTTATCTAAGCATTTTAGCATTAAAATTCGCCATTAAAAATTCAACAAGACTACTATTAGTTGAAGGAAATTTAGACAAGGGCTATTAACTATTCGCTCTCAAGGAGAGATATGCGAGTTTCATTAAAGCATTTGTTAAGGTTTCACTGTCAATATTGTTCTTCTACTGGAGTGCTGCTTGACTACAAGTTACATATCTCTCAATATATGCACTAAAAGTAAAAGAATCCTTTCAGATACACCCATACAGTACCCAGCTCTAGCAGTAATTCTTACGGCAGATCTTTAAATCTGACGACATGCATTCCAGATACAACAAGAAAAACTCAAATCAGGAAATCAGCATGGAAATTTGAATCTACGTCCTTTCTAATACGAAATGTTTTAGAACAGTTTACTTAATGTAAATCTTGGAAAAGAATCGTTATCTTAGTGTCATCAACAATTAAGAAATATTCCAGTTATGACTCACACGAATATCACACTTAAAATGTATGTAATAAAGCAGCATAGACTCTGTTGACTATCATGTTATTCCTGAATCACAAGAATGTTTATTTTCCAACATGTAACGAGATTTTTCTGCAGCGTGATAAAGGAAGTAAATCGATTTCTGTCGATAGGGATGAAAGTAACTCAGACTTGGCGTATTTCCTTAGGGAAACACAGTGACAGTCTTTTAATTTTTTTAAAGTTATATTTTTCAGCCTCAGCTCATGTAAATGGTTAAGTGGTATAATTAACGGTTTCGATTGTATACCAAATTACCATCAGAAAAGCTGAATAACTTACATTGCAACTCATCAACTGAAGAGGCGTGTTACTACGTAATCCAAAAATACATATTAAAACGCTTATGACTTAAAGGACTGTAAGCTCCTATTGTTCCTCAGAAACACTGCATTTATTTGTGAAGTAGTAAATGGTACTAAATCTAAGCTAAAGCTCAGGAGAGAAATTTTGGAAAAATTTTGAAACTAACACAGGATTGGCACAAAATGATGTACTTTCTCCATTACTTTTCAACTGACTTGTAAAAATTAATCCGATAGTGGCGCCAAAGTGAAATCGGAGCTTCAGACTGGCTAAACACTCGAATTAGGAAGAACTAATATTAAAAGAGACTACTTTACTTTTATGGATACTATGTCAGGTCATTCAAACAGCACAAGAACAAACAGGAATTCTTAAAGATTATGTATACATAATTCGGTTTCAAAAGAGTTTTGAAAATAAAATACATGTTTACGAACAATGTGGAGTTCAAAATCTTAAAAACTAAATACGTGGAAGTTGAGGGAGTTTCGCAATTAAAATATTTGGCAATCATTTCAGGAAACAGGACTGGAAAAGACTAGTTAAAAATTCGTTGCCACAAAATGGACACAGTTTCAGGCTTAAAAAAAAATCTATAACCTAAAAAATGTATCTCAACATACACAAATCTGAGACACAGAGACTCTACCAAAGTGATCAAACTAGATTGACGGAAGGAATGTACAAACTAAGAAGAAATACAGAAATTGGAAAATATACGAACGTATATTCGGATACGAAAAAATGCAAGGTAAAATTCTATGAGTGTGTTAAAAGAATGGAGCCAACTAGACTGGTTTTAGATTTGTACGAAACTCGTAGTATCGTTAAAGTTGAAACAATAAAATGAACCAATGAAATTGAAGTAAGTCTGAATGAAATAGATACAATTTTATGTACCATACAGGAACTTTTTTTTAGGCAGAATATTCACGAGTGGACAGGCAGCATGGCGGAAAATCCAAGAAGACCGATACAGTTTGGCCTGATAAATAGAAATAAGCGAATTATGAATGAAACTAATATGGACAAAAAGAAAGAATGCGTCTTAATCGTACACTTTCTATCAGTTCACCAAATGAACTGAAGCGAGCGAATTCTATATGAAAGTGACATGAAAAAGAGACAGAGAGAGAACTAGGCAAGGTTCAGTAGAACCAAACGTGCATACTAGCAGATGCAACAGTGATTTTGGAACCTCTACCAGCGATAAAAATCTATTCAAAGCGAAATAAAAGACATGAATTTACAATACTTGCCATTTGAAAATGACGTCACGTAGGTGGCAGCAAGCTTCCTTCACACACATTTCAAGTCATTTACGGAAGTTACAAGTAAACGTCACGTCTTGCATAAATGGCACTGAAATTCGATTAACTTCCCCCCGAATTCCATCGTTCGGTTGCTGGATGGTGAGGGGTGGGTCACAACGGAAGATCTGAGACTTAGAATGACCTAAAAGGGAGAAACACACGTTGAAATGTCCTCGTTCTTTGAGATGAGATCAGCAGGAAAGATGTTCTGTACCGTGTTAATGGGATGCCGTGACTTTGCAGTTACAGCAGCTTGCTGTCGTGCTAGGAAATGGTTCAACACGCGAACAAAACATTCTGTATTCGCAATAACAGCTTATCCGCGATAGTCTTCAAAAAAATAAGGCCCTATGATTCAAAACGATGAAGCATTTCAGGACTTTAAAGTGACCAGTATCTTAAGCTTTGCTTCTTAACAACGGTTGTCACATGAAAATCGAACTCATCGCTCATGATTTGACTGTCGCACGCGCCCGTGTTTCTCATGAGTTCCAATAATTTCTGATAGAAGGGTGATCTCTTTGGGAGGTGGTCCGCATTCAGTTTCTGCGCTATCTGAATTTTTGTATTGTTAGTATTTCAGTTTCTTGTGCAATATTCGCAGTACACTTTCATCCGATATGTCAAGTTGCAGCAAATAATTGCGTGCAGAATGGCCGGGGCTTCAGCTGGAGGTTACTTCCATTCTTGCAACATTTTCTGGTGTGCATACACGTTTTGTATTTCCAACAATTTTTCGCACCGTTTCACCCCGTTTCCTCAACGTTCTGTAGCCACACATTGACAGCATGTGCCGACGGGACTGGAGAATGGAGTACGAAAGTGTAGCGAGCACGAAATACAGGCTGCACGGCCACGTAGCTGTACTTTTTGTCGAGCGCCTTCACGCCAACAGGGCGTTGTTCCCGGTCCACGGCTTAACATCGATATGAGGGTGAATGGCAGAGGTTTTTTGTCCAGGTACATCATTCTTGTTTTCTGATTCCTAACTGAACTTGCTATTTTGAGGGTTTCCAAATCGCCAGTTTCACTGCCGCGGCTCTTACACGCTTGTGAGCCACAACATTTTGACCTCCTGCTTAATTGTTGGTTTGTCTGTCTTTTGAACGAAATATATTTCTGATTCTACATATCAAGGATCCGACAGGTTGTTGGAGGTATGTGGCAGTAGATGTCTAGGCATAGGTCATGTCTGATCCCGGCGGAGGTTCGAGTCCTCCGTAGGGCATGTGTGTGTGTGTTTGTCGTTAGGATAAATTAGGTTAAGTAGTGTGTAAGCTTAGGAACTGATGACATTAGCAGTTAAGTCCCATAAGATTTCACCTACATTTGAACACATAGGTCATGTAATTAACGTAAATAACGGCCGGCTCATTTGCTTACGTGGTGATGGCGCCCTATATCGACCCAGATGGGTTCCATAGGATTTACATTAGGCGAATTTGGTCGCCGAGGCATCAACGTGAGTTCACTATATTGCTCCTCGAACCACTGTAGCACGGATATGGCTCTGAGACTCGGACAATTATGCTGCTGAAATATGATATCGCCATCGGAGAAGGTATCAAGCATGAAGGGATGCAAGTGGTTCGCAGTAGTCAGCGTGTCTTCGATTACTACCGTATGTCCCACGCAAGTGAGGAGAATATCCCCCACAGCATAACATTGCTTCCACCAGCGTTTGTCGAGACGAGCATCCACCTCGTGTAGCAAAAATGTGCTTCATCCGAAAAGCCGACACGTTTCCGCTCATCGACAGTCGAATTCCGGTGGTCCCATGCATACTGTAATAGTGATTGACGATGTCGCTGGGCGAACATGTTAACACACAGGGGTCATTTACCGCACAGCTCCATGTTCGACACTGTATAATGAACGGTGTGCTCCGAGACATTGTGCATGCACCACCATTGTGCTCTTTCGGCTGAGACGCCACAAATCGCCATCTATCCTACTAAATAGAGAAGTCAAGCCTGCAAACCCCACGTTCTGTGAAGAGTCGTGGATGTCCAACCATTTAGCGTCTCGTGGTGGTTTCACTGTCCTGCTTCTTTCCGTTACACAGGAAGATTCTACCTGTTCACCGTTTTCGAGATACTCGTTCGTGGGCTATGTGTAATAATAATCTGCCCTTTGACGAAGACCCTTGTCTCAATGGATTTCCTCATTTGCAGCCCTTATCTTCGCTAGGGTGATACCCCGTCCGTGTCTGCTCCACTTATATACTATCGTTACCGCGTCACGTGTTCCCAACGCCACCGTGCGGCATCCATCGTCGCGTTGGGCAGCATTCATAATGTTTTGGCTGATCAGTGTATAAGCCAAACTGTTCACACGTTCTATATTAATGACAGGGCTAATAATGGAATGGTTACTCATTTATTTTATTTAAAAATGATGCTATATGAACATTTTTTATTGTTTTACATTAAAATTGAGTTGAGGAGCTATTTCGAAAGAAAGTAGCGACTCTGTTTCCGAACGCCGATATTAGTGGCCTGGAGGACGGTGTGCTGAAGACTTGCCCCTGTCTGTAGTACAGTGACTGTAAGGGAAGGGCGCAGCTGCGACTGGTCGAAATTGCTTTGTTCTCAGGATCTGATCTTGGGTTACTTTCTTATCTTTGAGACATGAGTTGAGTTGCTTCCAACACCAGGCATTCAAAATTAAAATGTGGGTCATGTGTGGGTTACCAAAGGCTGAATCTCGAAAGAACGATCATGCGCCTGTTAATTTGTTTCCTGTAGTTCATATGTTGTAAAAACAATATTGCAATATGAAAAAAAACACTAAAATGGGACTAAGCGTGGTCAGGATATGAGCTGACATTGTTAAAAATGCATACTGAAATTAAACTTAGTGTTGTCAGGATATGAACTGACATTGTTAAATTATTGAACATTATCTGAATTATATGGCATATTACAAATAAGCAAGGAACCATAAATCTATAAATATTCTGACAGTTTAAAAGGAATAAAAACTTACAACTAAAGATATGAGGATATACTGAAAAGTAAATGCCTCCGAATTTTTTATTCAGTTCTCAGTAACGCTTGAGGTATTACATGTCGTGCATATTATTCGGTCGACTTACTTGCTTCGCTGACGCAAGTGCAGAGGTCGCTAAGGGACTCCGAATTGAAGCGTGTAACAGGCGGTGTTTAACGTAGCTACACTATGCCATCAAAAGTATCCGGACACCCACAAAAACATACGTTCTTCGTATTAGGTGCGTTGTGCTGCCACCTACTGCCGGGTACTCCATATCGGCGACCTCAGTAGCCATTAGACATCCTGAGAGAGCAGAATGGGGCACTCCGCGGAACTCACGGACTTCGAACCTGGTCAGGTGTCACTTATATGATACGTCTGTACGCGAGATTTCCACACTCCTAAACACCCTTAGGTCTACTGTTTCCGATGTGATAGTGATGTGGAAACTTAAAGAGACACGTACAGCACAAAAGTGTACAGGCCGACCTCGTCTGTTCACTGACACAGACCACCGACAGTTGAAGAAAGTCGCAATATGTAATAGGCAGACATCTATCCAGACCATCACACAGGAATTAAAGCTGCATCACGATGCACTGGAAGCACTATGAAAGTTAGACGGGAAATAGAAATCTTGGATTGCATGGTCACACATCACGCCGGTAAACACCCATCGACGCCTCGCTTGGTGTAAGGAGCGTAAACAATGGACAACTGAACAGTGGGAAAACGTTATGTGGAGTGACGAATCACACTTCACAATGCTGCTATTCGATGGCAGGGTGTGGGTATGACGAATGCCCGGTGAACGTCATCTGCCCGCGTGTATAGTGCCAACAGTAAAATTCGGAGGCGGTGGTATTATGGTGTAGTCGTGTTTTTTATGGAGGGGCTTGCAACCCTTGTTCTGCGTCGAACTATCACAGCACAGTCATACATTAATGTCTTACGTACTTTACTGCTTCCCACTGTTGAAGAGAAATAAGGGGATGGCGATTGCATCTTTCAACAAGAAAGAACACCTGTTCATAATGCACGGCCTGTGGCGGAGTGGTTACACGACGATTACGTTCCTGTAATGGACTGACCTGCACAGAGTCCTGACCTGAATCCTATTGAACACCATTGGGATGCTTTGAAACGTCGACTTCGTCCCAGGCGTCACCGATCGGCATCGATAACTCCCCTCAGTGCAGCACTCCGTGAAGAATGGGCTGCCATTCCGCATCAAACCTTCCAGCACCTGACTGAATGTATGTCTGCGAGTGTGGAAGCTGTCATCAAGGTTAAGGATGGGCTACCAACATACTAAATTCCAGCATTACCGATGGAGGACGCCACGAAATTTAAATCATTTTCACCCAGGTGTCTGGATACTTTTGATTATATGGTGTTTGTCAATGCGTGAGAAAGAGCGCGCTGTAACCGAGTTTCTAACTGAAGACACCGTGCTTCCAAATGAAATACTTAGAAGAATGAAAACTGTGTACTGTGAAGACCGTATGGACATTCGGTTGTTCGTGCTCGTAACGAAGGAAACGGCGGATCTAACCTCGACGTATGCGAGAGAGCTCGGAGAGGACGATCGCGTGAAGCAGCCAACAAGACCATCGAAATTGCGTTGGCGAACTAATCAGAGAAAATAGTTTGATAACACAGGCACAGCTCCCAGGTAAGTGTAACATTCGTGAGAGCGTGTACAGTCACTACTGCAGAGCTGCGGTACAGAAAACTGTGTGGCCGGAGGGTGCCTCGAATGTTCATTACTGAGTTGAAACAGACTATACTGGACAGCTATCAACTTTCTTTTTGCGTTTCGCGTGTGAGGATGATGGGCTCCTAAACAACATTGTGACTAGTGATGAAAACTGAGTTCACCAGTTTGATCCCGAAACGAAAAGAGCGTCAATAGAGCACCGCCACAAAGGATCACTGACGACAAGAAAGTTCAAGACCATACCATCAGCTGAGAGGCTCATGCTCACTGTTTTCTGGGATATCAAGGTATGGTGCATTTGGAATTCATGTTTTAAGGGACCATCGTAAATTCTGCAAGGTGCTGCGAGACCCTCAGAGAACTGAAAGCACGAACTGGACGTGTGCGTCCACACATGCTGCACGCTCTCCTTCAGCTTCGCAATGCCAGACCAGTGACGAGCGCTACGACATCTCCAACAATCCGACGTCTATAGTTCAGTGTCATCGATCATCCTCTGTACAGTTCCGACTTGGCCTCACCCGTTTTTGCGATGCAAGCAGAGGCGAGATTGTTGCTTCGTCAAAGAAGTCAAACATTCTGTAGGGAAGGTATCGACAAACTAGTCTCTCGTTGGGAGAAATGTGTTCGCCACCAGGTTGACTATGTTGAGAAAGAAATATGTGGACATGACTTAAAGATCTAGAATGTTAATAAAGCTTGGTTCATTTGAAATAGCTTGATGAGTTTTCACATAATAAAATTTGGCGGGATTACTTTTCCGTACATCTTCGTAATTAGCAATAGCCAGGAAATGAGGAACGGTTTAACCAAATGTCAAATAGATTTTCAAGAACAAGTCATTCTTGACGTGTTTTATCACCTGGTTCATAACAGGGTACAAAAATTGTTCTGTTGTGAATATTGTACCATGAAGCAAAATTTGAAGGCCTTCAATGCGAAATATGGAGTTCGTCTGGCACAGGTATTCAGCTGACGAGTGATATAGACGCTCAACCGTCGCACACTTAGAATTTTATTTCTTGGTGACTACGGTTTACATTATTCCAACTAGATTGCTCCTTTTGTCGTCTGGAAGTAAATAGCAGACATGTTGAATGAATCTCTTTCTGCAAAGACAGGTGAAAAGCATTTTTCAATATGCTTTAAATCGTTTTCGCATTTGAACGAGTATCAACGAACTTATTTGAACATACGAGGCAAAGGTGAGAGTCTCCATCCAATACTAAAGGTGACGTTGACATCGATAAAAGTTTGTTTTTGCTGTTTGCTACACGTTAAGCAATCTCTTCCAGGATCGATAAAAGCTTGTTTTTGTTGTTTGCTACACGTTAAGCAATATCTTCCTGGAACTGTCACACCAAAATAAAATTGTGGTTCTGGGTCGAATCTTTTATAGTTTCGTAGCTGAGGAACGAAATGTACTAATAGGTATAACGTTGGCCAAAGCGTATTGACACAAAAAGTAAAAATAAGTAAAATTTCGGTGCTAAGAAACTTCTACACCAAGTTGTACTCTTCAGTTTCTAGTTGCGCGGGATTAGCCGAGCGGTCGATGGCGCTGCAGTCACGGCCTGTGAGGCTGGTCCCGGCGGAGGTTGGAGTCCTCCCTCGGGTATGGGTGTGTGTGCTTGTCCTTTGTCCTTAGGATAATTTAGGTTAAATAGTGTGTAAGCTTAGGGACTGATTACCTTAGCAGTTAAGTCCCATAAGACTTTAAAAAGTAGTTGTTTAAATGGCGAACAAAGTTCCTAAGACGTTATTCATTGGTCCAGTTTTGCTTTGATGTCGGAATGAACATGTGAATGTGTGCAAGATTTTCACTTTCGAAAGTAAGACACTGAAATCATCATTCCGAGATTCAAAAACTATAGTTTAGGTCCAAACCATCCTTTTTTAGACTTCTCGGCAGCCGCAACCTAAAAGCAGCAGCCCCCCTTACGAAATCTCTCAACGTGAATGAAAGATAATGGCTGAACTCATAGTACATAAAAATCTGTGGAAATGCTACCGTGAAAGAGAGTTGTTGTGCGTGTGTTTTAGGACGCCATTCAGGCAATCAGACAGAGGCGAGCAGCTACAGCCAGAAGACGGTGGTCGCCTTCAGCTACCGCGATGGCGACGGGCTGGTGGGGAAGCGAGTACCTTACTCAGTGCTCGAGCCCCGGTTGTCGTCGGTACCGCGCCAGCAAGTAACTCCCGCCGCAGCCTTAAGTTGCTGCTCGCGTGTTTGTCTTGCTCTTGACCAACTCGGAAAGTAAACATTTGCTCCAACCGGCAAGCATAAACTAATAGCAGTTATGGTTTATTTAGCATGATGTTCGAGGGTTGCTATTTAATGAGCACGGCGCTGCGGGCTAGTCGGCAGCCAGGCGGGCAAGTTTGTTGGCGTTTAGTTTGATTGCCGTCCCGTCCAAGGGCCGAGTTGGAGCGGCCGCCTGGCGGCTACGCGTCTGCACGGCTACAGGGAGCGCCGCGGCTCCGCCGGCTGTTCGCCACCTGCCTCTCGCCCTCAGACTCAGGCGAGGAAAGCACGGCTCGCTCCCTGGCAACTGCTGCCATTCCTCCCCAACTGCTGTCATCGACTGGGCATCCGCTCGAGTTATGACTTGCATTTTTCTGTACTTCGCAAAATATAGCTTTAACGATGGTCAAGAGGAAACCATTGAGTTCAGAGATTAAATGTGCCGTCTGTACTAATGATAATAAGACTTTAAAACGGTCTTGTCTGTCTGTTTGAACACGCTAATATCTAAAAGTAGTAGCCGAGTTTTCACAAGGTTTTTCACAGGTAACTTGAGCGTAGATTCAGGCACTATACAGGGTGGTCCATTGATCGTGACCGGGGCCAAATATCTCACGAAATAAGCTCCAAACGAAAAAACTACAAAGAATGAAACTTGTCTAGCTTGAAGGGGGCAACCAGATGGCGCTATGGTTGGCCCGTTATATGGCGCTGCCAAAGGTCAAACGAATATCAGCTGCGTTTCTTTTAAATAGGAACTCAGATTTCTTTATTACATATCCGTGTAGTACGTAAAGAAATATGAATGTTTTAGTTGGACCACTTTTTTCGCTTTCTAATAGACGGCGCTGTAATAGTCACAAACATATGGCTCACAATTTTAGACGAACAGTTGGTAACACGTAGGTTTTTCAAATAACAAAATACAGAACGTAGGTACGTTTGAACATTTTATTTCGGTTGATCCAATGTGATACATGTACCTTTGTGAACTTATCATTTCTCAGAACGCAAGCTGTTACAGCATGATTACCTGTAAATACCGCATTAATGCAATAAATGCTCAAAATGATATCCGTCAACCTCAATGCATTTGAAAATACGTGTAACGACATTTTTCTCAACAGCGAGTAGTTCGCCTTCCGTAATGTTGGCACATGCAGTGACAATGTGCTGACGCATGTTGTCAGGCTTTGTCCGTGGATCACGATAGCAAATATCCTTCAACTTTCCCCACAGAAAGAGATCTGGGGACGTCAGATCTGGTGAACGTGCGGGCCATGGTATGGTGCTTCGACGACTAATCCACCTGTCATTAAATATGCTATTTAATACCGCTTCAACCGCACGCGAGCTATGTGCCGGACATCCATCATGTTGGAAGCGCATCGCCATTCTGTCATGCGGTGAAACATCTTGTAGTAACACCGTTAAAACATTGCGTGGGTAATCATCACACATTGCACCATTTAGACTGACATCGATAAAACGGGGGCCAATTATCCTTCCTCCCATAATGCTCCACCATACATTAATCCGCCAAGGCCGCTGATGTTCCACTTGTAGGAGCCATCGTGGATTTTCCGTTGTCCAATAGTGCATATTATGCCGGTTTACGTTACCGCTGTCGTTGAATGACGCTTCGTCGCTAAATATAACGCGTACAAAAAATCTGTCAACGTCCGGTAATTTCTCTTGTGCCCAGTGGCAGAACTGTACGTGACGTTAAAAGTCGTCGCCATGCAATTCCTGGTGCATAGAAATATGGTAAGGATGCAATCGATGTTGATGTAGCTTTCTCAACACCGATGATTTTGAGATTCCCGATTCTCGCGCAATTTGTCTGCTACTGATGTGCGGATTAGCCGCGACATCAGCTAAAACATCTACTTGGGCATCATCATTTGTTGCAGGTCGTGGCTGACGTTTCATCTGTGGCTGAACACTTCCTGTTTCCTTAAATAACGTAACTACCCGGCGAACGGTCCGGACACTTGGATGATGTCGTCCAGGATACCGAGCAGCATACATAGCACACGCCCGTTGGGTGTTTTGACCACAATAGCCATACATCAACACGATATCGAACTTTTTCGCAACTGGAAACGGTCCATTTTAACACGGGTAATGTATCACGAAGCAAATACCTTCTGCATTGGCGGAATGTTACGTGATACCACGTTGTTATACGTTTGTGACTATTACAGTGCCATCTATCACAAAGCGAAAAAAGTGATCGAACTAAAATATTCATATATATTTACGTACTGCACGAATATGAAATAAAAACGGGGGTTCCTATTAAAAAAAAGCAGTTGATATCCGTTTGACCTAGGGCAGCGCCATCTAGCGGGCCAACCATAGCGCGATCTGGTTCCCCTTCAAGCTAGACGAGTATCGTTCTTTGCAGTTTTTTCGTTTGATGCTTATTTATTGAGATATTTGGCCCGGTCACTATCAATGTATGACCCTGTATATGCTTTATTTCATAAAATGGAACACAAAAATGGTATCACAGTTTAAAATTTTGTCCAAAATCGTTTGCTCAGTGATTAAACATCGCGAATACCGAAGAACCAATAGATAGCGTAGTTGGTTGGCACTTGTTTTTCTTTTCTTTTTTTAACTCAGACGTATTTTTTGAAGTTTACGCCAGCGACAGAATCTAGCACTGTAGTCTTATCTTTATGGATGCAAATCAACACTGAATTTACTTTTCTAGGATAAATGGATTAAATGGTTCAAATGGCTCTGAGCACTATGGGACTTATTATCTGAGGTCATCAGTCTCTTAGAACTTACAACTACTTACACCTAACTAACCTAAGGACATCACACACATCCATGCCTGAGGCAGGATTCGGACCTGCGACCGTAGCAGTCGCACGGTTCCGGACTGAAGCGCTTAGAACCGCTCGACCACCGCAGCCGGCGATAAATGGATTAACTGATTTCACTTTGTGTGTTATAAAGTAAACAGTATTTCTTTGTTTCTTTCTATATGTTTTATTCGCCCTTTGTACTAGGAAAAACGAGTTTATTAAATTTGCTTTGTGGCTTGGGTGCCTGCGCGTTACATTTAGATTTCGTTTTGTTTATGGATAAAACCGGACGACTCTTTCACAATACACCAGATCGGCTGACAGACTGACGACTAAGTGGTCTAGAAAATCAAATGGGGGTCGTGAGGTGAGACCTCTGCGGCACTCGAGAACATCATGTTCTTTGGAAACTCCATCCGGAAGCGAGGCGCGATGTAACTACGATCGAGTATATCACGCAATACCTCGCTCGTCAGAACCTTTCACTCACCGAGGCTTAAAGTCGCTTCTCTCCATCACAGAATTTTGTTACAAGTGGGGCAGGTGGGCGAGTTCTAACATGCTGAAACCCGCTTATTCCTAATAATTTACCATTTCGCTTTAAACGTGTACAATTCCCGGTCAGCTTACATTATGCCATGACCAAAAACGAAGCACAAGGCCAGCCGCTGCACGTTGTGGGCGTCGCCATTAGTTTCAGTTGAATTTCACACAGCGAGCTCTAGGTGGCTCTCCCTTGTGCTATTGAAGGAAACAAGCTCTTCGCTCACATCCTAAATCGTACTAGCCTACTTCAAACATTGTATGCAAAGAACCTTTATAATTCAAAAATAAATTCCAATGTGCACAGTCTCAGGCGTAGCTACAGATAAATACTTGGCCAACGACGGGTTTCTCAGTAAGGAAATAAAATACTATTACACTAAATAAAATACTATTACCCTAAGTTTTTATGCTAGTAACAGCATCTACAAGTCTGCATTTGTCCGTCATCTGCTCAGAAATGGCCACAAGTGACTTAATACAAATGTACAACTGGAGTGGTCCAAAGTAAATATCTCAAGAATTTTTTAAAATAAGGAAGTATTACAATTAACACTTTCAAGCTATCTTGGATTGAAGAAAAAAAATGATTAATGTTTGTCAACTCGACGGAATTGTAATAACAGTCAAACAATTCTTAAAAATGTAAGACGGATACACAAACAATTATATGCTAATCTGCAGGCAATCGCTTTCTATGCAATCTTCTGGCCTTTCTAATATGCTGTCTCTTTCTTTCTATCTCTAACTTGTCAACCCAAACTGTGCATTTGTCTCTATCCTGTTAAGTTGATCAGTTTACAGTTTCTATTGTTAATTAGTTACCTCTGATCAACAAAAACATTACATAGGCTAACCAGCGCGAAACCACACGAACTCTCCAGCGATGTGATCTGCTTGTTGTTGTGGTCTTCAGTCCTGAGACTGGTTTGATGCAGCTCTCCATGCTACTCTATCCTGTGCAAGCTTCTTCATCTCCCAGTACCTACTGCAACCTACATCCTTCTGAATCTGCTTAGTGTATTCATCTCTTGGTCTCCCTCTACGATTTTTACCCTCCACACTGCCCTCCAATGCTAAATTGGTGATCCCTTGATGCCTAAGAACATGTCCTACCAACCGATCCCTTCTTCTGGTAAAGTTGTGCCACAAGCTCCTCTTCTCCAAAATCCTATTCTATACCTCCTTATTAGTTATGTGATCTACCAACCTAATCTTCAACATTCTTCTGTAGCACCACATTTCGAAAGGTTCTATTCTTTTCTTGTCAAAACTATTTATCGTCCATGTTTCACTTCCATACATGGCTACACTCCATACGAATACTTTCAGAAATGACTTCCTGACAATTAAATCTATACTCGATGTTAACAAATTTCTCTTCTTCAGAAACGCTTTCCTTGCCATTGCCAGTCTACATTTTATATCCTCTCTACTTCGACCATCATCAGTTATTTTGCTCCCCAAATAGCAAAACTCCTTTACTACTTTAAGTGTCTCATTTCCTAATCTAATTCCCTCAGCATCACCCGACTTAATTCGACTACAATCCATTATCCTCGTTTTGCTTTTGTTAATGTTCATCTTATATCCATTCAACTGCGCTTCCAAGTCCTTTGCTGTCTCTGACAGAATTACAATGTCATCGGCGAACCTCTAAGTTTTTATTTCTTCTCCATGGACTTTGATACCTACTCCGAAATTTTCTTTTGTTTCCTTTACTGCTTGCTCAATATACAGATTGAATAACATCGAGGAGAGGTTACAACCCTGTCTCACTCCCTTCCCAACCACTGCTTCCCTTTCATGCCCCTCGACTCTTATAACTGCCATCTGGTTTCTGTACAAATTGTAAATAGCCTTTCACTCCCTGTCTTTTACCCCTGCCACCTTTAGAATTTGAAAGAGAGTATTCCGGTCAACATTGTCAGAAGCTTTCTCTAAGTCTACAAATGCTAGAAACGTAGGTTTTCCCTTCCTTAATCTAGCTTCTAAGATAAGTCGTAGGGTCAGTATTGCCTCACGTGTTCCAACATTTCTACGGAATCCAAACAGATCTTCCCCGAGGTCGGCTTCTACTAGTTTTTCCATTCGTCTGTAAAGAATTCGTGTTAATATTTTGCAGCTGTGGCCAATGAAACTGATTGTTCGGTAATTTTCACATCTGTCAACACCTGCTTTCTTTGGGATTGGAATTATTATATTCTTCTTACAGTCTAAGGGTATTTCGCCTGTTTCATACATCTTGCTCACCAGATGGTAGAGTTTTGTCAGGACTGGCTCTCCCAAGGCCGTCAGTAGTTCCAATGGAATGTTGTCTACTCCCGGGGCCTTGTTTCGACTCAGATCTTTCAGTGCTCTGTCAAATTCTTCACGCCATATCATATCTCACATTTCATCTTCATCTACATCCTCTTCCATTTCCATAATATTGTCCTCGAGTACATCGCCCTTGTATAGACCCTCTATATACTCCTTCCACCTTTCTGCTTTCCCTTCTTTGCTTAGAACTGGGTTTCCATCTGAGCTCTTGATGTTCATTCAAGTGGTTCGTTTATCTCCAAAGGTCTCTCTAATTTTCCTGTAGGCAGTATCTATCTTACCCCTAGTGAGATAAGCCTCTATATCCTTACATTTGTCCTCTAGCCATCCCGGCTTAGCCATTTTGCACTTCCTGTCGATCTCATTTTTGAGACGTTTGTATTCCTTTTTGCCTGCTTCATTTACTGCATTTTTATATTTTCTCCTTTCATCAATTAAATTCAATATTTCTTCTCTTACCCAAGGATTTCTACTAGCCCTCGTCTTTTTACCTACTTGATCCTCTGCTGCCTTCACTACTTCATCCCTCAAAGCTACCCATTCTTCTTCTAGTGTATTTCTTTCCCCCATTCCTGTCAATTGTTCCCTTATGCTCTCTCTGAAACTCTGTACAACCTCTGGTTCTTTCAGTTTATCCAGGTCCCATCTCCTTAATTTCCCACCTTTTTGCAGTTTCTTCAGTTTTAATCTACAGGTCATAACCAATAGATTGTGGTCAAAGTCCACATCTGCCCCTGGGAATGACTTACAATTTAAAACCTGGTTCGTAAATCTCTGTCTTACCATTATATAATCTATCTGGTACCCTCTAGTGATCTGCTTACAGCACCGTAACAATATGCAGTATTCTAGTATTCCAGATAATTAGTGTTTTCGCATTAAGTGTTAGGATCTGTGAGTTTTATTCAGTGTCTAATAGTTACGTTGAGCTATAATATTCGAACAAGCAGCTGGTTAGAGCACAATGCGATCAATTTATAATGTCATATTTGTAATCGCTGTGTACAAGTATTGACGCTTCCAGTGTCTACAAATGAATCACTTAATTACATCACAGGATAGTACGTTGATTAGCAAATAGTGAAGCTGTGCTTAGAAGCCTACATCCGCGATAAACAAAATGCTAGCTGTGGAGAGTCTCGCTCCACAAACATAAAATACGTTACCTCACACAAAAATGGTTCAAATGGATCTGTGCACTATGCGGCTTAACTTCAGAGGTCATCAGTCCCCTAGAACTTAGAAATACTTAAACCTAACTAACCTAAGGACATCACACACATCCATGCCCGAGGCAGGATTCGAACCTGCGACCGTAGCGGTCGCTCGGCTCCAGACTGTAGCCCCTAGAACCGCACGGCCACCTCGGCCGGCTTGCCTCTTACATTCGCTTCGGGTTAATTAAAGGCGCAATACGCGTTTGCAACTGAGGAAAGCAAACTACCTACTGTTAGTCCGCAGTGATTTAATGGAAGACAAGGCGAACCTAAGGAAACAAATGGTTGATGAAGGAGGAAGATGGCCCATATTTATTTCATGAACGTTTCCAGATATCGAAACGAGGTTTTCCGCAGTTAATTCTATGTTGAGCGGCGAATAATGTTTCGTACGGATAATTGTGTGACGTCTAGTATCAACCAAGATATTGGTAAAAGTATTTTTTGGAACTGAATGATAAACTATTGCCGGCCGGGGTGGCTGAGCGGTTCTAGGCGTTTCAGTCTGGAACCGCGCGACCGCTACGATCGCAGGTTCGAATGCTGCCTCGGGAATGGATGTGTTTGATGTCCTTAGGTTAGTTACGTTTACGTAGTTCTAAGTTCTGTGACGCCAGGCTCCGTCGTTAGGCGGAACTAGAGTGGTTTACACTAATAATATAAAACCTCATTTCCTATACACCCTAGACAGATGTTCAGCTACGAGTTTTGTACACGAAATTATGGCATATACTAGCTTCTTTCGCATCAGACGAGTCTTAGTAAGATTGTGTACGAAAAAAAGAATGTTCCAATGTGTGTGAATTCCTAAGGGACCAACTGCTGAAGTCATCATTCCATAGACTTACACACTACTTAAACTACCTTACGCTAAGAACAACACATACACCCTTGCCCGAGGGAGAACTCTTACCTCTGCGGGGAGGGGCCGCGCAATCCGTGACATAGCGCCTCAAACCACCGGGCCACTCGGCGCGGCTTGTGTGTACGTTTCCATATTTCTGTTGAACTAGCACTTCGTGAGGTAGTTTCCCATTTAATTACCGCGAGTTGCTGCTTAATTGTCAACGCGGAAACAGAGACATCAGTCGTTCGTACTTCATAATGATGAACAGTCCTGTTTACAGAAGAAACTATTATATTAACTTCCTTAGATTTCTGACAGGTCTTTGCCAGGACACGCATAAATGTTTGTTGATTTTATTTAGAATTACCGAGACGTGTCATCCACAAAATAAATACTTTCTTGACGAAATGTTCTTGCACACATTGCTTAAGCATGTTCAAATGGTTTACCAAGGCACGCTTGCAATCGCCGTTCACGAGAGAGATAGACACATGAAAGTAAACTGGATGATACGTCATTGTATTTTGTGGTGATTCGCCGGCTCGTATAGTCTGGCGTAGATGGGGCCTCATGACAGGCTCTATCTTCCAGTGCTCTCGAGAGGAAGAAATGAAGATGAGTCGAATCGGGAGACCTGGCCGGCCGCTCTGCTACAGCATTCTGTCCCATCCAACGGTCCGGAAACGATTCGTTCAGTATTTACTTTGCAACACGGGCAGCTGTCGTGCTGGCAGCACATACACTGTGGCTTATACAGTGGAATACCTTCTAGAACAAAAGTTAAAATGTTCGTAAGAGCCGTGCGGGATTAACCGAGCGGTCTCAGGCGCTGCGGTCACGGGCTGTGCGGCTGGTCCCGGCGGACGTTCGAGTCCTCCGTCGGCCATGGGTGTGTGTCTTTGTCCTTAGGATAATTTAGGTTCAGTAGTGTGTAAGCTTAGGGACTGATGACCTTAGCAGTTAAGTCCCATAAGATTTCACACACATTTGAACATTTGTTCGTAAGAAATTGTGCATACGTATTTCCATTTAATATCTTTGGGATGAAGTAAGGTACCACAATGGAATTTCCTATGATGTCGCACGATATGTTGGTCCTCCACAATCATTGGCGTTGTACCTGACGTACCAGCCTGGATTTTCATCCACCCAGTACAGCATTTTATGTAAATTTACATTACCGTGATTTGTAAACGTTGTTTCATGGGCGAAAAGCACGCACTGAAAAACATAGTGTCTTTTCTCAGGCGCTGCGGAGCAAATCGACAGAATTTTAGACGACGGACGGAATCATGTCTTCCAAGTATCTAATTTAGTGACAAATCATGCAGGTGGGATTCGTCGATGTGAGATGCGAGTGGCACTGGTCTGGCTAATCAAACATTTCTCGACAACACGTCTCTTGCCACCATGCGGACTGATCGGCTTCGGAGCCAGAACAGCTTTTTCATGTAGTTTGTCAGCCTTCGTTTCGTCCTCCGTCTGACGTTGAAGCTCGCTGTTCCCACTACTGATCTAATAACTAGTGCAAGTACCTTGCACCACGGATAGCGATAATCAGGACAGACGTATACTGCTGTACCGTTTCGACAGCATTTCTTTGACAACCACCGCATAAAAGTAGCATGTCTAATTTGTCCTCATTGCGGTACGTGTGTAAGTAGGCTGTGTGGGATCTCTTATTGGTAACGCCACGTAGCGCTCTGTATGAAGATCACTGGCTGTGCTGTGTGCAGTCTGTGGCTGGTTCTCATTGTTGTCTGCCATTATAGTGTTGGGCAGTTGGCTGTTAGCGGCGCAGTTGGAGGTGAACCGCCAGCAGTGGTGGATGTGGGGAGAAAGATGGCGGAGTTTTGAAATTTGTAAGACTGGATGTCATGAACTGTTATATATATAATGACTTTTGAACACTACTAAGGTAAATACATTGTTTGTTCTCTATTAAAATCTTTCATTTGCTAACTATGCCTATCAGTAGTTAGTGCCTTCCGTAGTATGAATCTTTTATTTAGATGGCAGTAATGGCGCTCGCTGTATTGCAGTAGTTCGAGTAACGAAGATTTTTGTGAGGTAAGTGATTTGTGAAACGTATAGGTTAATGTTAGTCAGGGCCATTCTTTTGTAGGGATTTTCGAAATTCAGATTGCGTTGCGCCAAAAATATTGTGTGTCAGTTTAGTGTTGATCACAATAGGTAAAGAGCGAAATGTCTGAGTACGTTCAGTTTTGCTCAGCTGTTTGAAAATCAAATAATGTAAGAGATTTATCAGCAAAGTAATTCAATAATTGTTCAAAGGGGACGTTTTATACGTGTCTGCATGCAAGGAATGTCGGAGCGCCGCCCGGAGTGGCCGTGCGGTTCTAGGCGCTACAGTCTGGAGCGGAGCGACCGCTACGGTAGCAGGTTCGAATGCTGCCTCGGGCATGGATGTGTGTGATGTCCTTAAGTTAGTTAGGATTAGTTAGTTCTAAGTTCTAGGTGACTGATGACCTCAGGAGTTAAGTCGCATAGTGCTCAGAGCCATTTGAGCCAATGTTGGAGCAGGAATGGCCTGCCAATAGACAGCACAGTTCTTGCTAGTTCTGCAGTGCAGACAAGTAAATTTGATACGACAATGTAGCCTAGCATGAGCGTCTTTACAACGCAATAGGCGACTCCGGCTGACTTGCCTTACAATTTTAAAATATTTCTCGATTTCTTAGTGAAGATTTCAGCCTCAGCATTAAGAAGAATTATACCACTGTATGCGTTTTTCGAACCGCTATCGGATGTCGTTAAAAATGTCATTTTGTTTAAAAAATCGTATTTGCTTGCATATCTCGATCGATACAAGGGTTAACATTCTCTGTCACACACCTAAGTACCCTTTAGCATACTGCCATATGCGGAATACCTTGTTTCGATACATGGAACCGTTCACGAAATAAATGGGATGATAACGCCTTACGTGACACAACCTGTATACAGGCTCCGCTAAATTCCCTTTACAGACTTTGAGGACGGGATCTGTTGTGGTTGGCAGGAGAGCCAACACAGGGTTACTCAAGGAGGCCGAAATGCACGCGTCTCAGCTCACGCAGGATGGCGTGAGGTCTGGAACATGACAAGGGAATTAGAATTGAGATAAACGGACGTAGCTGGTGGAATAATTAACTTTAATCCATTAATGACGAACGTCGCTCTAGACGATACATGGTTTACAATATCAATAGTGCTGATAATGGCGCATTGCTAGGTCTTAGCAAATGACGTAGCTGAAGGCTATGCTAAACTGTCGTCTCTGCAAATGAGAGCGTATGTAGGCAGTGAATCTTCGCTAGCAAAGTCGGCTGTTCAACTGGGGCGAGTCCTAGGAAGTCTCTCTAGACCTGCCGTGTGGTGGCGCTCGGTCTGCAATCACTGATAGTGGCGACACGTGGGTCCGACTTATACTAACGGACCGCGGACGATTTGAAGGCTACCACCTAGCAAGTGTGGTGTCTGGCGGTGACATCACAGGATTTATACAGCCAAACAGCACAAGTCTACTAAACATGGGTCTGAAATGCAAACCTTAAGAGACATGAGTAAATGGTTCAAATGGCTCTGAGCACTATGGGACTCAACTGCAGTGGTCATTAGTCCCCTAGAACTTACAACTACTTAAACATAACTAACCTAAGTACATCACACACATCCATGCCCGAGGCAGGATTCGAACCTGCGCCCGTAGCAGTCGCACGGTTCAGGACAGCGCGCCTAGAACCGCGAGACCACCGCGGCTGGCATATGAGTACTTCTTCATCTTCGGTAGTGTGAAACATATCTCCTCTGCTGCAAACTTTTTATGTTCCATATTTTGAAGTACCTTCCCCCATGAACCATGGACCTTGCCGTTGGTGGGGAGGCTTGCGTGCCTCAGCGATACAGATAGCGGTACCGTAGGTGCAACCACAACGGAGGGGTATCTGTTGGGAGGCCAGAAAAACGTGTGGTTCCTGAAGAGGGGCAGCAGCCTTTTCAGTAGTTGCAGGGGCAACAGTCTGGATGATTGACTGATCTGGCCTTGTAACAATAACCAAAACGGCCTTGCTGTGCTGGTACTGCGAAAGGCTGAAAGCAAGGGGAAACTACGACCGTAATTTTTCCCGAGGGCATGCAGCTTTACTGTATGATTAAATGATGATGGCGTCCTATTGGGTAAAATATTCCAGAGGTAAAATAGTCCCCCATTAGGATCACCGGGTGGGGACTACTCAAGAGGATGTCGTTATCAGGAGAAAGAAAACTGGCGTTCTACGGATCGGAGCGTGGAATGTCAGATCCCTTAATCGGGCAGGTAGGTTAGAAAATTTAAAAAGGGAAATGGATAGGTTAAAGTTAGATATAGTGGGAATTAGTGAAGTTCGGTGGCAGGAGGAACAAGACTTTTGGTCAGGTGACTACAGGGTTATAAGCACAAAATCAAAAAGGCGTAATGCAGGAGTAGGTTTAATAATGAATAGGAAAATAGGAACGCGGGTAAGCTACTACAAACAGCATAGTGAACGCATTATTGTGACCAAGATAGATACGAAGCCCACACCTACTACAGTAGTACAAGTTTATATGCCAACTAGCTCTGCAGATGACGAAGAAATGTATGATCAAATAAAAGAAATTATTCAGATAGTGAAGGGTGACGAAAATTTAATAGTCATGATTGACTAGGGAAAGGGAGAGAAGGAAACGTAATAGGTGAATATGGACTGGGGCAAAGAAATGAAAGAGGAAGCCGCCTGGTAGAACTTTGCACAGAGCACAACTTAATCATAGCTAACACTTGGTTCAAGAACCATAAAAGAAGGCTGTATACATGGAAGAAGCCTGGAGATACAGACAGGTTTCAGATGGATTGTATAATGGTAAGACAGAGATTTAGGTTTTAAATTGTAAGACATTTCCAGGGGCAGATGTGGACTCTGACTACAATATATTGGTTATGACTTGTAGATTAAAACTAAAGAAACTTCAAAAAGGTGGGATTTTACGGAGATGGGACCTGGATAAACTAAAAGAACCAGAGGTTGCACAGAGTTTCAGGGAGAGCATAATGGAGCAATTGACAGGAATGGGGGAAAGAAATACGGTAGAAGAAGAATGGGTAGCTTTGAGGGATGAAGTAGTGAAGGCAGCAGAGGATTAAGTAGGTAAAAAGACGAAGGCTAGTAGAAATCCTTGGGTAAGAGAAGAAATATTGAATTTAATTGATGAAAGGAGAAAATATAAAAATGCAGTAAATGAAGCAGGCAAAAAGGAATACAGACGTCTCAAAAATGAGATTGACAGGAAGTGCAAAATGGCTAAGCAGGGATGGCTAGAAGACAAATGTAAGGATGTAGAGGCTTATCTCACTAGGGGCAAGATAGATACTGCCTACAGGAAAATTAAAGAGACCTTTGGAGATAAAAGAACCATTTGTATGAACATCAAGAGCTCAGATGCAAACCCAGTTCTAAGCAAAGAAGGGAAATCAGAAAGGTGGAAGGAGTATATAGAGGGTCTATACAAGGGCTATGTACTTGAGGACAATATTATGGAAATGGAAGAGGATGTAGATGAAGATGAAATGGGAGATATGATATTGCGTGAAGAGTTTGACAGAGCACTGAAAGATCTGAGTCGAAACAAGGCCCCGGGAGTAGACAACATTCAATTGGAACTACTGACTGCCTCGGGAGAGCCAGTCCTTACAAAACTCTACCATCTGGTGAGCAAGATGTATGAGACAGGTGAAATAACCTCAGACTTCAAGAAGAATATAATAATTCCAATCCCAAAGAAAGCAGGTGTTGACAGATGTGAAAATTACCGAACAATCAGTTTAATAAGTCACAGCTGCAAAATACTAACGCGAATTCTTTACAGAGAAGCCGACCTCGGGGAAGATCAATTTGGATTCCGTAGAAATGTTGGAACACGTGAGGCAATACTGACCCTACGACTTATCTTAGAAGCTAGATTAAGGAAGGGAAAACCTACGTTTCTATCATTTGTAGACTTAGAGAAAGCTTCTGACAATGTTGATTGGAATACTCTCTTTCAAATTCTAAAGGTTGCAGGGGTAAAATACAGGGAGCGAAACGCTATTTACAATTTGTACAGAAACCAGATGGCAGTTATAAGAGTCGAGGGACTTGAAAGGGAAACAGTGGTTGGGAAGGGAGTGAGACAGGGTTGTAGTCTCTCCCCGATGTTATTCAATCTGTATATTGTCGATACAGAGACAGCAAAGGACTTGGGAGAGCAGTTGAACGGAATGGATAGTGTCTTGAAAGGAGGATATAAGATGAACATCAACAAAAGCAAAACGAGGATAATGGAATGTAGTCGAATTAAGTCGGGTGATGCTGAGGGAATTAGATTAGGAAATGAGACACTTAAAGTGTCAGGAAGTCGTTTCTGAAAGTATTTGTATGGAGTGTAGCCATGTATGGAAGCGAAACATGGACGATAAATAGTTTGGACAAGAAGAAATAGAAGCTTTCGAAATGTGGTGCTACAGAAGAATGCTGAAGATTAGATGGGTAGATCACATAACTAATGAGGAAGTATTGAATAGGATTGGGGAGAAGAGAAGTTTGTGGGACAACTTGACCAGAAGAAGGGATCGGTTGGTAGGACATGTTCTGAGGCATCAAGGGATCACCAATTTAGTATTAGAGGGCAGCGTGGAGGGTAAAAATCGTAGAGGGAGACCAAGAGATGACTACACTAAGCAGATTCAAAAGGATGTAGGTTGCAGTAGGTACTGGGAGATGAAGAAGCTTGCACAGGAGACAGTAGCATGGAGAGCTGCATCAAACCAGTCTCAGGACTGAAGACCACAACAACAACAACAACATTTTGAAGTAAGGTAATATACTCCAAAACAAGAAAATGATGCCCAGTAAATGATCACCAAAATACATACTTTACGAGCACTTTCTCATCTTCTTTACCGTAAAACACATCTATCCAGCTGAAGAAGTCCTCATAGCTCTTCAGGTATGCGTCTTGGAACCCATGTTTACTACACATTTTTTCTTGTTTTCATTTAACCAACCTGTCTTCAGAGTCTGCAAACCGAACTTAATTATATCCTGCGCATAATTTTAGTGTGCGGATATATATATATATATATATATATATATATATATATATATATATATATATATATATATGTGTGTGTGTGTGTGTGTGTGTGTGTGAGTGAGTGAGTTCACTCGTAAAATAACGCATGTGAGTTGTTTTACTGCTGTATATTTTAAAAGCCAATAACTATCTTTAAGTTAACATTCATACAAGTATTATTAAGGTGCTTGGATCTTGTTACATAAAATAATAATACTAAAATCTAATATCGATATCCAAGAAAACAAAGGATTTTTAAGATATTATTTTCCGTCACCTAGTCGCCTAATATTAATTTTGCAGTATCTAATCTCAACAGTTGTTTCTTTCTGTCATTCTTAACAGTGCAAATTTAATTATTCCTGGATGCCATTTTACTTGTCCCACCGTACTCTTTCTTCTACACGTAAAAGGTATCGGTGAACTTCATTCCCGAGCGTTCTTGACAAATGTCTCTCCACTTCTCACTTTTTTTATCCATTTTCTTATGAACTTTCATCCTTAAACTTTATTTCAGACAATACAATTCCTTATTTTTTTTAAATTTTGCATGGATACTCGTTATTAATAATCTGTTACCATCAGTGCTATCATTCATAATCACGTCTAAGGAATGCCTACAGCGAATCTTTGGTTCAACTGTTCATAAAATGCTATGAGATATCTTTAATCCGTGCTCAAATGACAACTTAACGTGCATTAGATCCAGTGTCGTTTGATATGGGGAATAAGAGCGCAGTCGTCATCAAATGGGATTAAAACTGTGCAAAGTTCTTGATTCCTCACGCGTATTTTGCGTCACGTCGCAACCCGAAAAAAGCATTTATATGTTTGCGGTAAAGTCCCTGAGTGCTGTGAATTAATTTTTAACGGCAGCCATTCTGAAACTGTCATATTAAAAAAGTTTTACCCGTTAAACTGTAGCACTCAGACCAGTAAAGTATTGAAAACACCTGTGTTGTCACATAGTTAATTTGTAATTAATTATTAATTCATAATTTAGAATACATGACATTCTCTTCTATGGTTTTAGACACACATAAGCTACATATTTCGCACCCTTTTCGTATTTCAAATTGGTCAGAAAATAAACTACCAACGTATTTTTAGATGAACTTAAGAATTATCGTTTCCAACATGAAGATGGGACTTACGCAAAGTGGCAAATGGGGTTTATCTATAGCGACATTTCTGAAACTCTTTTTATTTTTGTCGAACGAACATTAAAATTTACGCTTTTCCATTCAAAACCGTAATTTTCATGAAAGCCTGCACGAGATAGCACGAAATAAGGAATAAAGAAAGTACCGAAAAAATAATCCAACGAAAGCAGTATTAGAAACTGCGAGAACTGCTTATGTCACCTCAGAGAACCAATAGACATGCGATCGAATGCAGTCATACTGGTAGAAGTTGTGTGAGAAGGCTGAAGAGGAGATGTGCAAGGCGGAAATGGCCATAAAGCCTAAACCTGGATTGGTAGAAGTAGATAATATTAGGACAGACATCCTCAGTCTCCTTTTTGTAGAAGGATTCAAGCTGTAAACAAATTAGTAAGTTACTTAAACTATGATGTTTCACATATTAAAACACACAGTACTTTACAAAAATGCTTTTATTATTATGTTTACCACACTGGGGCATTCCACCGTCCAAATCCACCATTGCCAAAAATGGGTCGTAGTGTTTTAAAACTTTCTATTTCACCAGACATCATAATTGAAAATTATATAAAATCTTGGGAACATCTTGTCATCTCTCTCTCTCTCTCTCTCTCTCTCTCTCTCTCTCTCATATATATGACAAGATGTTCAAAAAATTTTCTAAGTCTTCTTTAGTCTCAATACATGTACTCCAGAGGACAATGAAAATAGATGCAGCAAGGCACTAATATTGTTATTGAATGGTACATTATATACACTATACGTTACCGACATAGAGGATCACGCGCACATGGCGAAATTGTCTTGAACAACAATTTCGATATGCTATGTAATCTTCTCTGTGTAGAATAGTGAAGTGATACGATCATAGAGATATATCAATTTTGCAGTTAATATCTACGACGAAGATCTTGTTGTATATTTATGAGCAAGCAGACAACATTCGTAGCGTTCGAGAGCCCAAGGGGCACAATATTTCGGCGATCAGACAAGTCAGGTGCGCTGACGGACTGAGCTCCTGGCGGTGCGCAGCCGACCTCTATAGTAACCTCAAACTATTTGCAGTTATCTATACCGAAGTACTACATTTAAATATTCAGTCCAATGATGATAAGCTATCAAACTGGTGCAAAAGACTGACATATTATTTTAAATGTTCAGATATTTGAAATTGTGCACTTCACTAAACGTGTGAATACATCACCAATGAGACACAATTAGATTCAGTCCATTCATACAAATAGTTGAGTTTCACATTCCGTGTGGGTATGAAATGAAATTCTAGCAGACTTGTGTACGTTCGTGGGATATTAGGAAAATGTAGGAAAAATGTAATAAGTCTACAAAGGAGATAGCTTGCATTGTATTGTATTGGATGTAAACCGGGAGCCTAGAAACGACGGAGAGCGGAGAGGCTCCGTCCCCGCCACAGCCGCAGTGGTCCACAACCCCACGACGACTACCGCAGTCCACTTCAGCCCTCCGCCACCCCACACCGAACCACACTTTCAGGGTTATTGTGCGGTTCAGCCCCCGATAGACCCCCCCCCCCCCCCTCGCCCAGGGAACGTCTCACACCAGACTGCTGTAACCCCTATGTTTACGTGGTAGAGTAATGGTGGTGTACGCGTACGTGGAGAACTTGTTTGCGCAGCAATCGCCGACATAGTGTATCTGAGGCAGGATAAGGGGAACCAGCCCGCATTCGCCGAGGCAGATGGAAAGCCGCCTAAAAACCATCCACAGACTGGCCAGCTCACCGACCTCGACACAAGTCAGCCGGGCGGATTCGTGCCTGCGACCAGGCGCTCCTTCCTCGTCCGGAAAGCCGTGCGTTAGACCGAACGGCTAACCGGGCGGGCTACGAGATAGGTTACTAAACACTATTGCGACCCATATTAGAACACTACTCAAATGTGTCGGACCTATATCATAGGTGCCCAACAGAGGGACTGAACCCATACAAGGAAGAGCAGTTCGAATAGTCGTGCCGCGCGAGAACTTCACGGAAACGCTGAAAAACCTGAGTGACAGACAGCTGAAGATAAATATCAACTACCAGCCTGATCTGTCGAAAAGGTTTTTATTAAAACAGCAACAGTACTGTTCGTGGCGGGACTGCGGCATGAAATCCGAAACAATAAAATCAATTCGGTCAAAAGGTACTGCTCACGTTTCGGTGCTATAGCAATAGAGCCACTACCTCTGAATAGGATCATAGCAGCCTTTAGCACAGCCAACGATCCATAAGCAACTTTCGGAATCACAGTCAAGAGGAATAGCCCAGTATGGAATGGCAAGATACTCCTAAAAACGTTGAACATTTCTATTTAACGAGAAGTGAAGACAAACGACGCCACTTGCAGGAGCTGTATGGTCTTGTAAACACTTGTCCTGAACACGCGTCTGGTGACGTGTGACGTATGCCAGGAGTGGCGGACAGAGCTGGAGTCGCTTGGTAGCGGTGGTAAGTATGTCTAAGGCCGACCGCCTGGTTAGCCGTGCGGCCAAAGGCACGGCTTTCCCGCATTGGGAAGGAGCGCCTGGCCCCCGGCACGAATCCACCCGGCGGACTTGTGTCGAGGTCAGTTGAGTCGGCCAGTCTGTGGATGGTTTTCAGGCGGTTTCCCATCTACCTCGGCGAATGCGGGCTGGTTCCCCTTTTCCGCCTCAGGTGCACGCGCACACCACAATTACTCTATCACGCAGACATAGTGGCTACACTCGTCCGGTGTGAGACGTTCCTGGGGGGTCCACCGGGGCCGAACCGCACGATAACCCTGAAAGTGTGGTTCAGTGTGGGGCGGCGGAGAGGTGAAGTGGACTGCGGTAGTCGTCGTGGGGCTGTGGACCACTGCGGCTGCGGTGGGGCGGAGCCTCTCCGTCGTTTCTAGGCCCCCGGTTAACAAACAATACAATACAATACAATGTCTTAGGCCTCTATAACATAGCATTTTACCTCTAGCCTTATTTCGAATGCCTTATCTTTGGTTGTCGCTCGAATTAGATTCTAGAGACGCTTGCACGCCTGCTCAAATATGGCTGTTATCATTTTAGTTCCATTCGCTGACTACTAGAAAATATAAAAGGCAAACCTCCGACTTAAGAACCCCACTTCAGCTACAGATTTTACTTAGGTTTTACTTCACCATTATGGATTATTGAGTTGACAAGTTAAAGTATGTTTTGACAAATATTTCACGGCAAAAGCTGGTGTATCATTGCGAGCGTATCTATATGAAATGCATTGTAAAGTACTTACGTTTCCAGCGAATAAAAGACGTAGATAATAGCTATTAACTAGCCGTGTGAATTATTTACATATCCTCATCACTGAATTATTTAAGAAAGGAAAGTGATTCTAATGTGAAAATAAGTGATTAGCTTAAAATATAAGTTGCTAGTTCGCATAATATTATCTGTGAGGCTAGAATTTCAGAGTCGATATTCAGAATACACTCCTGGAAATGGAGAAAAGAACACATTGACACCGGTGTGTCAGACCCATCATACTTGCTCTGGACACTGCGAGAGGGCTGTACAAGCAATGATCACACACACGGCACAGCGGACACACCAGGAACCGCGGTGTTGGCCGTCGAATGGCGCTAGCTGCGCAGCATTTGTGCACCGCCGCCGTCAGTGTCAGCCAGTTTGCCGTGGCATACGGAGCTCCATCGCAGTCTTTAACACTGGTAGCATGCCGCGACAGCGTGGACGTGAACCGTATGTGCAGTTGACGGACTTTGAGCGAGGGCGTATAGTGGGCATGCGGGAGGCCGGGTGGACGTACCGCCGAATTGCTCAACACGTGGGGCGTGAGGTCTCCACAGTACATCGATGTTGTCGCCAGTGGTCGGCGGAAGGTGCACGTGCCAGTCGACCTGGAACCGGACCGCAGCGACACACGGATGCACGCCAAGACCGTAGGATCCTACGCAGTGCCGTAGGGGACCGCACCGCCACTTCCCAGCAAATTAGGGACACTGTTCCTCCTGGGGTATCGGCGAGGACCATTCGCAACCGTCTCCATGAAGCTGGGCTACGGTCCCGCACACCGTTAGGCCGTCTTCCGCTCACGCCCCAACATCGTACAGCCCGCCTCCAGTGGTGTCGCGACAGGCGTGAATGGAGGGACGAATGGAGACGTGTCGTCTTCAGCGATGAGAGTCGCGTCTGCCTTGGTGCCAATGGTGGTCGTATGCGTGTTTGGCGCCGTGCAGGTGAGCGCCACAATCAGGACTGCATACGACCGAGGCACACAGGGCCAACACCCGTCATCATGGTGTGGGGAGCGATCTCCTACACTGTCCGTACACCTCTGGGGATCGTCGAGGGGACACTGAATAGTGCACGGTACATCCAAACCGTCATCGAACCCATCGTTCTACCATTCCTAGACCGGCAAGGGAACTTGCTGTTCCAACAGGACAATGCACGTCCGCATGTATCCTGTGCCACCCAACGTGCTCTAGAAGGTGTAAGTCAACTACCCTGGCCAGCAAGATCTCCGGATCTGTCCCCCATTGAGCATGTTTGGGACTGGATGAAGCGTCGTCTCACGCGGTCTGCACGTCCAGCACGAACGCTGGCCCAACTGAAGCGCCAGGTGGAAATGGCATGGCAAGCCGTTCCACAGGACTACATCCAGCATCTCTACGATCATCTCCATGGGAGAATAGCAGCCTGCATTGCTGCGAAAGGTGGATATACACTGTACTAGTGCCGACATTGTGCATGCTCTGTTGCCTGTGTCTATGTGCCTGTGGTTCTGTCAGTGTGATCATGTGATGTATATGACCCCAGGAATGTGTCAATAAAGTTTCCCCTTCCTGGGACAATGAATTCACGGTGTTCTTATTTCAATTTCCACGAGGGTATTTTATTTTGTCGTGCGATAAACCCGTCGCACTTGTCTCTTTTAAAGACACAGATACTCAGTTTAAAGCCAGCAGTAAAGTGAGAGTTTAGTCACTATCAACCGTCACCATGTAACAGGAGTTATTATCGTACTGAATATAGCACCCGAAAGTAGAGTACACATGTAGTAGTATATTTATAAGCCTCTGGCAAGAGCTGTTATACTGTCACATCACTTAAGAATAGTTGCATAGTTTCAGAAACCTGAATCAAACGAGGAATCTAGGAAGCACTACAGCCTCCTACATACTACTCCCACACGGATCATGAGACACGATTACAGTGCACAGATGCATTCCAGTATTCACTCTTCCTCCACTGCATGAGCGAATGGGATAGAAAAAAACCTGTGGAACAATAGGATGTACACACTGGGGTGCACAGTGTGGATATCGATTTAGATCATGTACAGCTATCCGTGGAAGTAATATGTGCGCAGAGACAATCGGGTCTATATTTTCGTCTGTGTACTAGCTTTGCGTGGAATGTTGCTAAAGATTCGGTCTGTTATAGATGCAGTGTCGGCTCACTACACCGGTCGGAGTGGCCCAGCGGTTCTCAGCGCTTCAGTCTGGAACCGCGCGATCCCTACGGTCGCAGGTACGAATCCTGCGTCGGGCATGGTTGTGTGTGGTGTCCTTTGGTTAGTTTGGTTTAAGTAATTCAAAGTTGTAGGTGACCGATGACCTCAGATGTTAAGTCCCACAGTGCTCAGACCTATTTTTGAACCAGCTCACAAAACGCATATAGATCTGTTGATCGTACTGGCAAGAGTAGTTGACGTAGTTGACGAGCATTATCAATAGTGTGACACATGTGCATACATACTTTGTCATACTGGGAGAGGACATCTCTGGCGTTATACAAACGTAAGTCCTGGAAACTTCCACCACTGTGTCCTCTCAAGAAACGTCAAAGGTTTCCTGTGTTTACTCGATTCGGCTTCTTTTGTTATTAATGCGAGAAGATGGTTCTGAATGCAGCTGCGTGACTGACTTCCCAAGTCCCATAAGGAACTGACCGCCACTGACACCAAAGCCATACCTAATCTCATGGATTTCTGCCACTCACCCATCGCTATTGCAGTGCAGTCGGGCTACTGGTTAATGGAGTGTAACAGGAAACCTCTCCAGCACCACTCTTATTCGCAGCCCAGACTCCAGCTAGCGCTCCCTAATGCTCAGAGGTGACCTACATGTAGTGTGTGTGTTTCAGTTTCCGAGTGATCAAAAAATTGAGCTTGCCCGACGAGTTTTCCAGGACGTAGATCTGCATGCTGAAGCAGGATAACAAGCAGGTGCCTCTTGCGACACTCGTTTTACAGTTTTTAAGCTCCCGCCCCCCTCCCATCCTCCTTCAAGAAAGGGACGAAAGGGTTAAGCAGGAAATTCATCCGACCCGGCATATTAGTCCGGGAAAATTTAAGAAGTGTGACATTTTCGGCCTTGAATGTTTACATTTTACAATACTCGGTTCGTTTCAGTACGGAAGACCAAGAGGCAAGTGCTCGGATTATGAAAAATGTTGGCGATGTTGCAATCTTTTTCTTCCTCTGTTCAACTTGCACATCCGCAGAGCAATGCCCGAAATAAGGGAACGGTTGATTAAAGGACTAATGGCGTTAACGTCTAGGGGAAAAGACTATCAATGATAAGATTCGGCTCCTTCGGCCGCAGGTTCGAATCCTGCCTCGGGCATGGATGTGTGTGAAGTCCTTAGCTTCGTTAGGTTTAAGTAGTTCTAAGTCTAGGGGACAGATGACCTCAGATGTTAAGTCCCATAGTGCTTAGAGCCATTTGAACCATTTGATAAGATTCGCTGATGACATATCTGTCACACTGAAGGAATGTATGTGCTAATGACCAGAGATTACGCTTTAGAAATAAACAGAAGAAAGACGAAATCATTCAAGAGCATTACAAATGAGATCAACAGCAAACAAAATCGAACTGAGGACCGTTTAATAGGCGAAGTGAAAGAATTTTGATACCTTGGAATCAAAACAATCTATGTGAGACTACAGTAAGAGGATATAAGAAGCAAATTAATGCAGTAAAATACAACATTCATCGCTCAAAAAAGTATTCTGGTATGAAAATTGAGCCTTAATTTGATAAAAAAGTTTCTGAGAATATAGGTCTGGGGTACAGCGTTGTGTGTATGTGAATCACAGTCTATGAGAACACCGCAAAAGACAATCTACGTAATTCACACTTGGAGTTACAGAAGGAAGCTCAAAATTAAGTTGGTTAATAAGAAGCCCAGACGTTCTACACTGGATCAGAGAGGAAGGAATATATGGAAACACTAATTGGAAGGAGCAAATAATAAGATATCTGTCAAAACTATGGGACTATGGTACAACAAGTAGCCGGAAGGGCATTTTAGGGGTTCAAAAATGGCTCTGAGCACTATGGGCCATCAGTCCCCTAGAACGTAGAACTACTTAAATCTAACCTAAGGACATCACACACATCCATGCCCGAGGCAGGATTCAAACCTGCGACCGTAGCGGTCGCGCGGTTCCAGTCTGCAGCGCCTAGAACCGCTCGGCCACCCCGGCCGGCCCATTTAACGGGAATGCAGATGTTACAATACGCATAACAAATGACTGAGAACGGTTTGTGTAGGTACGACTCTGAAATGAAGAGACTGGTTCAATGGAGGCAACGGCAGCAGGCCGTTCAAACCACTCGGAAAACGAATGAAAAAGAAGCGCCCATGATTGAGCTGATACATCGGCGACATCTCACGTTCAAAGTGTTTAGAAATTCTTAGGAAGAAGCATAAAGAATATCATACACTCCACAAATGTGATCTTTCTAAAATTCACAAAATTGTACTTGCCGATGCCATCTTTGGATGTCTATATTGTTTACTAACACAGTATAATGCTCTGTTAAAGACCAGTTTGGGGCTCTGAATAAACGCCTTTATTACCTTCCCTCATCCCCATATAGATACGGAATTACTACTTTTTAATTACAGATGTTTTTATTTTCATATTCTAGTAGTGTATTCTTGTCACCGCCTAATGCTGCCGAGACGCGCCAGAAAAAATACCTAGTAAGCAAAAAATCTGTCTAGAACGTATTCACTGCTTGTGCCAGTGCTATTACATCAACTAGATATTAACCTCGCCAACACGGGAAACCAAAAATAAATAAGCAATTGATTCTGTTAGAAAATACAACCAAATGCTTACAATCTTTCAAAATCATTGATCGACTCATTAGCTAGCTTTATAGCCATTGTAGGTTCATCGTGATTCAGATTCAACGGAACTTTACTTTGCAAACCACACGCAGCAACTAGCGGAGGTTGTGTTGGTTGTAAAGGGAAGTTATTTTATCAGTTGACAGAAACATGCCCCAATATCAAACTTAAAATTTGCTATTATTTTCATCACTAACAAAATCAAATGGCTCTGAGCACTATGGGAGTTAACTTCTGAGGTCACCAGTCCCCTAGAATTTAGAACTACTTAAAGCTAACTAACCTAAGGACAGCACACACATCCCTGCCCGAGGCAGGATTCGAACCAGCGACCGTAGCGGTCCCGCGGTTCCAGTCTACAGCGCCTAGAACCGCTCGGCCACCCCGGCCGGCGTCACTTTACACTTAATAGGTCTACAATCAGGGATTTTCTGAGAAAATCATATTACATGCGTGGAATAATCAGAATGTAGTCACTGTAACACATGATCTGAAAACTCATAGTTTCTGCTCGGGAAACGACAACACCAACGTCAACGACATGACACCAGGGCATTATTTGTATTAATACTTTATAATCGAATGATAATGCTTGGTGGCTCTTGAGTTTTCTATTAGGTGGGGCGTCTTTTCCGGTGTGGATCGGTAACAACTTCCTTCTAATAGGAAGTTACTCCTGATAATCCCACATAACACTTGTTTTTCCTGTAAGAGACCGGCGCTCTCACAGACAATGGACCTTGCCGCAGTGGAGCGGCTTTTGTGTTTCCGCGATACGAATGGCCGTCGTGGAAATCACATCGGTAGGCTGTCTGTGGAGAGTCAAACACAATACACGGTTCCTGAAGACAAGCAGCCGAGTTTTCAGTGGTCACAGGGCGAACAGTCTGGGGGATTGACTGCTCCCGCCGTATTATACTAGCTAAAAATCTGATATTTGAAACTCCGTCTTATCATCACAAAACCTCTCCGAAACCTTACGTTATTTACAGGTCGATTCGTTCATGATTATAAAGTATTATCAGTGGTTTAATCGTCTTATGCGCAAAATACTACCGGCTGCTTTTCCCTTCATTCCTTTTCCCCAATCTATGACATACAAATATTTTTTCCTCCTCTTCCTTTTACTACTATTGAATTACACTCCACCATCAGAGTTACATTTGCATAATTTTATCTCATTATTCATTTTTCAATCTCTTTATTATCTGTGGAACTAGAAAGCTTATATGCTTGTACTGTTGTAGCCTTCCTCTGATGGTTCACATTCATCTACTTCCTCTTCCCTGCTGGCCGTGGTGGACGAGCAGTTCTAGGCGCTTCAGCCTGGAACCACGCGACCGCTACGGTCTCAGGTTCGAATCCTGCCTTGGGCAAGGATGTGTGTGATGTCATTAGGTTAGTTAGGTTTAAGTAGTTCTAAGTTCTAGGGGACTGACGACCTCAGCTGTTAGGTCCCATAGTGCTCAGAGCCATTTGAACCATTTTTTTCCTCTTCCCTTTCTATAATGTTTTCTTAGTTTCCTTTTATTTATTCCTTCCGACTTTCAGTTTTCCGTTCTTCTCTTAGTACTGGTTTTCAGTCTGAGCTTTTGATATTCATACAGCAGGCTCTCTTTTTTCCACTCATCTTTTTAATTTTCCTATAAGGAGCATCTATAGTTACTCTATTTATGCACGCTTCTGCAGTCTTACATGTCTCGATCGGCCATTTTGCACTTTCTGTCAGTCTCATTTTTCTGTACGTTTGTATTCCCTTTCATCTACTTCATTTGCTGTAGTTTCATATTTATTTGATTCGTCAATTAAATTCAGTATTTCCAGTGTTTTTCAAGGATTCCTGTTAGGCCTCATCTTTTTACCAATTTGATCCTCTGCTGTATTCACTGTATCTTCTCAGAGCTGTCCGTTTGTCTTCTGTAACATCCCTTATTCTGATATTACTGTTTCCCAATAACCTTTTGTTCATTAAGTTTCCTACCTGATTTTAATTTTTTCAGTTTTACTTTGCGGTTAATAACTAATAAATTATGGTCAGAGTGCTAATGAAGACGTGTTGTAGTATAAACCCTGATTTAGAAATCTCTATGTTACCATTCTATAATTAGTCTGAAACTCTCCAGGGTCTTCAGGTCTCTTCCTTGTACAACTGTGTTAGCGATGATTAAATTACCGTCTGTGAAAAACTCCAGTGGGCGGCTTCCTCTTCCATTCTTTTCCCTCAGTCCTTCCGCTACTTTTCTTTCTCTACCTGTTCCTAATATCGAATTCCAGTCTCCCACCGCAATTAAACTGTCGTTGCTCTTAACTACCTGAATAATTTCTTCTATGTCGTCATACATTCTTTCGACCTCTTCATCTGCGAAGCTACTTGGCCTACAAACTTCTACTACTCTAATGGTTGTTTGCTTTGTATATACCGTGGCTATGATAATACTTCACGATGCTGTTCATAGTAGCATATTTGCATTCCTACGTTCTCATTTATTATTAGGCTTATTCCTGCACTACCCCTATTTGATTCTGAGCTTGTAGCCCTGTACTTACCCTACCAGAAGTCCTGTTCTTTCTGCACCGCAGTTCATTAATTCCCACTACATCTAATTCCTACATACACATTTTGAGTTTTAAATTATGCAACATACCGGCCTGGTTAAGGAATCCTACGGGCTACTTTACGACACGTAGAACGCCAGTTTTGTTTTCTGTGATAATGACATTCTTCTGAGCAGTCATCACCCAGAGATCCGAATGGGGTACTATTTTACCTCTGGAATATTTGATAGTTCCACGCAAAACAACGAAGGGTCAAGCCCCCTTCTATGAAAAACACGACCACACCATAATAACACAGCCTCTGAATCTTACTTTTGACACTACACACGCTGGCAGAGGACGTTCACCTAGCATTCACCATACTCACATGCTGCCATCGGATCGCCACATTGTGTACCGTGATTCGTCACTCCACACACGTTTTTACACTGTTCAGTCGTCCAAGTTTACGCTCCTTACGCCAAGCGAGGCGTCGTTTGGTATCTACTGGCGTAATGTGTGGCTTATGAGCAGCAGCTCGACCATGAAATCCAAGTTTTTTCACCTCCAGGCTAACTGTTACAGTACTTGCAATGGGTCCTGATGCAGTTTGGAATTCGTGTGTGATGGTCTGGATAGATGTCTGTCTATTACACTTTACGACCCTCTTCAACTGTCGGCGGCCTCTGTTAGTAATCAGACGAGGTCAGCCTGTACGCTTTTGTGCTGTACGCGTCCCTACACGTTTCCACTTCACTATCACATTGGAAGCAGTGGACCTAGGGATGTTTAGGAGTGTGAAAATCTCGTGTACAGACGTATGACACACGTGACACCCAATCACCTGACCACGTTAGAAGTCCGAGAGTTCCGCGGAACATCCAAATCTGCTCTCTCACGATGTCTAGTGACTACTGAGGTCGCTGATATGGAGTACCTGGCAGTAGGTGGCAGCACAATGCAGCTAATATGAAAAAGTATGTTTTTCAGGGTGTCTGGATACTTTTGATCACTTAGTGTATGTCTCATATATTGATACATGCAGACTGAAGTGATGGATGAAAATTTGCACTAAGGCTGTATACATACATCAGAGATGTCTGAGACTTTAAAAGCTCTCTGGAACGATGTAATTCCATTTCACACATATTGCACATATATATCTGCATGACACACACTGTCCTTCACCCACCTGCCTCCTCAAGCTTCCTTTCATCCATCAGCATCCTCATACTGCATTTCTTCCATCTGACCCTAACAGCATGTGTCTCTTCATCATTCTTCCTCATAATCTTTCCCTATATCACTTGCCTCCCCACCCTCTTCCCCCTTTCCAACTGCTCCCTCTCCTTCCTTGTACCCTCCTCCTCTCCCATCTGCGTTATCAAACCCCCTTTCCTCCTACTAACTATCTCTCTATAAGTTCGACCATCCTCCTACTCTTCCCCCACCTCCCCTTTATCTTTGCCCCTCATCCTCTCCCTCTCCTCTGGCATCTTCTCCTTCACTCTCCATCCATCTCTTGGTTTCCCTTTCTCTGTCCATCATCTCATCTCTCTCTCTCTCTCTACTTATATTCCAGACATCCCTATCCCTGTCCATCTCATCCTACTTCCCCCTTCTGTCCATGACCATCCCACCTCACTGTCCATAAAATCCTCTGCCTCTCACTGTCTATCTCCTATGAGGCTTTTTCATCTCCTAAGCGCCACTCTCTCAGACCATGTCGTCCTCTGCCTTCTGACAATTTAAGTCACCCCTCCCACTCACCATTCCCTGCCCTCTTCTCTCTCTCTGACCACCTACTCTAAACCCTCTCTCTGATTATCTACTCCCACCTCTCTATGTACATTTCCTCCTCATTCACCTGTACACCTTCTCCTTACTCCTCTCTCTGTCTCTCCACTCCTTCCTCCTTTGCGTATCAATTTCATGTTCCACAATGTGTCCATCCTCTGTTCCATTCTTGCAGACAGTCTCTTTCTAATTCCTGTCCATGTCTATCCTGTTTCCCCCTTTTCTCTGAATATCTCCTCCATCTGTCCTCTATCTATTCCCTTCACCTGCATCTCAATATCTGTCTCCTCCTCCCCCTCTACCTGTGTGTTCAATCTCCCTCCATTTCATCTTCCCCTCTCTCTGTCCAGTTCCTCCTCTCCACTGTATTAGTTCAGCTCCTTCTCTCCACCATAGAAGTTCATTACCTGTCCTTTTCTCAAGCAGTTCATCTCACCCCTTTTACCTGCTCACCAATCCTCTCTTTGTGTGTCTCTCTCCTTTCCTCCATTCTCTGACCTTCTCCTCCTCTCACTGCCAGGCTCTTCCTGCCCCCCTCTCTCTCCAACTGCACACACTCTTTCTCTATCCATCTCATTCTCCCCCCTCTCTCTCTGTGGATTTCCTCCTATCTTTCTCTGTGTCCTCTTCTCCCCTTTGTCTGTGCATCTTCTTCTCTTCCCATCCAACTCTCCATCTCCTTCTTCTTCTTCTATTTGCCTCTCTCCTGTCCCCTCTCCCTGTTCATCACCTCTTCACCCCTCTCACCCCTTTTTATTCGCATGTCCTAAAGCAACTCTCTCTGCCCATCTCTTCTTCCCCTGCTTCGTGCCCCTCTCAGTCTTCCACTCACATCTCTCTGTTCAATACCTCCAGCCCTCTATCTGTCTATCTCCTCCTTTCTCTGTCTGTCAAGTTTCTTCTCCCTTTTTATCTGTCCATCTCGTCCACCCTCTGCCCATATTCTTGTCTCCCCTCTCTATGACCATCTACTCCTCCCCCTCCATCTGTCCTTCCCCAACTTCTATCTGTCCATCTCCCCCTGTCAATATTTTACACCTCATCCCGTACTGACTGCCTCTGCCTACATCTATGTGTCTCTGAACATATCCTGCTCTCCTGTTCTCACCATCACCTCCCCCCCCATTCATTTGTCCATCTCCCCCTGCACTTGCTCTCTCTCTCTCTCTCTCTCTCTCTCTCTCTCTCTCTCTCTCTCTCTCTCTCTCTCTCTCTCTCTGTCCATCTCTTGCTTCCCACTAAATCTGTCCATCTATTCCCCACTCTCCCTGTCATTCTCCTACTATCTGTGCATCTCCTCCATATCCTTGTATCCACCCACCATCTTCCCCCCTCTGTCTGTTGATTTCCACCTCCCACTCCCACTGTCAATATATTTTTCCCATCTGCCTTCTTCCCCCTTGTCTGTCCATGTTCTCCTTCCGCCTTTCTCTATTAGTCTCTTCTGGTGTTGTCTTCTCTGTCCATCTCCTTCCTCCTCTCTATCTCTTGCAAGCCCCTCTCTCTGTTCATCTCCACCAATCCCCTTCTATCGGTTAGTCTCCTCCTCCCCGGCCCACATCTCAAGGTCGTGCGGTAGCGTTCTCTCTTCCCACGCCTGAGTTCCCGGGTTCGATTTTCGGCAGGGTCAGGGATTTTCTCTGCCTCGTGATGGCTGGGTGTTGTGTGATGTCCTTAGGTTAGTTAGGTTTAAGTAGTTCTAAGTTCTAGGGGACTGATGACCATAGATGTTAAGTCCCATAATGCTCAGAGCCATTTGAACCATCCTCCTCCCCAGTCTACCTCTGCATCTCTTTTGTCCTCACCTCACTCAAACTTCATATTTACAAGTCCATAGGTATGACCCCTACTCTCCCCTCTCTCTGACCATCCCCTCCTCACCTCTCAATCTCTCCAACACCATCTCCCTCTTGTCCATCGCCCTCCCCCTCTGTGTTCATTTGTCCCTATCTCTCTTTACATTTGTTCCTGCACCCTCTCTGTGTCTATTTTCTCCACCCATGCTATCTCTTCATCTGCTCCTCCCACTCCTTCTGTCCGTCTCCTCCTTCGCCCTTTCTTTGACCACCTTCTCTTTCCCCTTTATATTTCCATCTCCCCCTGTTCCCCATTTGCTCATCTTCTCTCCCCCCCACTGTCTGTCTATACATCAACACTCCTCTTGCCTACATCCTTCCAGCTCTTCTCTTTCTCTCCTTCTGTCTATTTTTCTTCTTCCTCCCTCTCTATCTTTCCACATCCTCTTCCCCATCTGTCTGTTTATGTCCTTATCACTGCTTTGTCTGTCAGTTTTCTATCACCCACTCTGTCCTCCTATCTCCTCTTCCTCCTTTATCTGTCCATCTCTTTCACACCCTCCTCTCTGTTGATCTTCTACTCCTTTCTGTGTCCTTCCATCTCCCCTCATCCCTCTTTCTATACATCTCCTCTCCCCTATGCCTACTCCTTCTCCTTTTCCATTATCCATCCTCTGTTGCTTCTCTGTCCTTCCATCTCCTCCTCACCCCTCTACCGATTGTCCAACTCCTCCTCCCCCATCTTCATACTTTCATCTACTCCTCCCCCTTTACGTCTCATCTCCTGCTGTTTGTCTATCTCTCCATCTCTTTCTCCCTCTTTATCTGTTCATCTCTTCCTTCACTCCTCTCTCTGTCTACTCATCTCCTCCACTTCCATCTGTATGTAAACATTATCCTTACCCTCACCCTCTTATCATCACCTCATTACTCCATTTCCTTGGTCCCCTCTCCCTATGTGACCATTTCTTCCTCCCTCATCCTTCTCTTTCTATTCATCCTACATGTTCTCTGCCACTAAATCTTCACCAGTACTCCATAAGCCACCTGATGGTGTGTGGCGGAGGGTACCGCTAACTGATCACCCCCTCCCTTTTCTATTTGCAAATAACACTTGGGAAGAGTTATTATTGGTGAGCCTCTGTATTAGCTTCAATTTCTCGAATTTTCTCGTTGTAGTCATTTGCTGAGAAGTTTGTGTGAAGAAGTAATATTTTGTTCAATTCCTACTGGAAATTATTCTCTCGAAATTTCAGTATCTCTAAATGCACTAAGTCTCTCTTGTAGCGTCTGCCACTGAAGTTGGCTGAGAATATCTGCAACACTCACACAACAAACAAACGAATTTGTGAGAAAATGTGCCGCTCTTCGTTGGATGTCCTGTGGCTCTTCTATCACTCCAACCTGGCAAGTTTCCGAGATTAATAATGCGCAAAGATCTGTCGAATAAGCGCCTTTTTAAGCTACTTCTTTTGTTGAGGAGTTACATTTCCTTAAGATTCTTCCTATGAATCTCAGCCTGGTTTCTGTTTTTCCTACTATTTTCTTATGTGGTCATTCCATATAAGGTCACTGCAGATAGTTTCACTCTCTCTCCTAATACTCCTCTCTCTGTGTACCTCCCCTCCTTCTCTGCTCAGCCATGTGCATCCCCACGTCTTCTGACAATATCCTTCGCCACAGTCTTCCTTTTCCACCCACACACTACCCCCTATCACCTTCCACCTCCTTCCACATCTCTGCCTCCTCCCCCTCTCTTCCCATCACCTCCAATTTTCCCCTTTACCCCACTTCTCCTCCCTCCTCTGCGCCCATCTCTCCTCCTCTTCTCCCTATTGATATCCTCCTCCCCTCTTTTTGTCCATTTCCTCCTCCCCCTTCTCTGTCCATCCCCCTCTGTCCATCATCTCCTCTTCCTCTCTCCTTCTCCTTACATCTCCTCCTCCCCTTCCCACCTAACTTCTTCAAAGTTCCCATCCTCTCTAGCTGCTTTCTCACTATCCACTACCATCTGTTCCCTCTCACTATCTGCCTCCTTCTCCATTCATCTGTACCTCATCCCAGTCATGTCTATCTGTATGTATGTATGTGTAGACGCTTAAAAATAGGCTGATGAAGTTGGCCAGTAATACTCCAAAACAGTACTCTTGTCCATCACTCGATGCATATGTCAGGAGCATGAAACCATTGTTTGTCCGTCTTTGTTGGCTGCCACACAAAGAAGGTTAATAGAACAGCCTGACACTACTCTAACACAACAATCCTGGGAAAACCCTGACATCTAGGCTGCTAATACACATAAAGTTTGCTGTTTGTGTATCTAATCTGATTAAAATCGATACAGGAGTTTGGGAGGAAATTACATACATAGATAATTACATAGCCTGCTATGTATATAGTAGCCTATTCCCCATAGCTCTGTTGACTTACTTGTTTGATGTATAGATTACACATGTCACCTCTTCCCCTCTATCAGTCCATCTCTTCCTCCCACTACTTTCTGTTCACCTCAACCTCCCACCCATAACTGCCCATCTGCTTCTCCCTACTCCTCTGTCTCTGCATTTCCTCCTCCACCCTCCATCATACCTATCCCTCTGTCCATCTTCTACTTCCCACTTCTCCCCTCTCTCTCGCTCTGTCCATATCCCCGTACCCTCATTCTTTGTCATGGAACACAGTTTCTTGCCCCTGACAAGTAGGCCGTCCTGCAAATCAGACTGATATGTCTCTACATTGGCATCTGCGCTGAAGAGCCAAAGAAACTGGTACACCTGCCTAATATCATGTAGGGCTCCGCAAGCACGCAGAATTGCCGCAACACGACGTGGCGTGGACTCAACTAACGTATGAAAGATCCTGGAGGGACCGACACCGTGAATCGTGCAGGGCTGTCCATAAATCCGTAAGAGTACAAGAGGTTGTAGATCTCTTCTGAACAGCACGTTGCAAGGCATCCCAGATATGTTCAATAATGTTCATGTCTGGGGTGTTTGGCGGGCAGCAGAAGTGTTGGAAGAACCTCCCTGGAGCGAGTCTGTAGCAATTCTGAACTTGTGGGGTGTCGAATTGTCCTGCTGAAATTGCCCAAGTCCGTCGGCTTGCACAACGGATATGCATGGGTGCAGGTGATCAGACAGGATGCTTACGTACGTGTCACTTGTCAGAGTTGTATCCAGACATATCAGGGGTCCCGTATCACTCCTACTGCACACGCCCTACACCATTACAGAGCTTCCACCAGCTTGAAGAGTTCCCTGGTGACATGCAGGGTCTATGGATTCATGAATTGTCTCCATACCTGACACGACCATCCACTCGATGTAATTTGATGCGAGACTAGACCAACAAGGAAGCATGTTCCAAGTCACCAACAGTCCAATATCAGTGTTGATGGGCCTAGGTAAGGCGTACAGCTTTGAATAGTGGACTCATGAAGGGTACACGAGTGAGCCTTCGTCTTCGGGAGCCCATATCGATGATGTTTTGCCACGCGGGATTAGCCGAGCGGTCTCAGGCGCTGCAGTCATGGACTGTGCGGCTGGTCTCGGCGGAGGTTCGAGTCCTCCTTCGGGCATGGGTGTGTGTGTTTGTCCTTAGGATAATTTAGGTTAAGTAGTGTGTAAGCTTAGGAGCTTAGGGACTGATGACTTTAGCAGTTAAGTCCCATAAGCTTAAAAAAACTTATCGATGATGTTTCTTTGAATGGTTCGCACGATGACACTCGTTGATGGCCCGGCACTGAAATCTGCAGCAATTTGCGGAAGCTTCGCACTTCTGTTACGTTGGACGATTCTCATTCTCTTCATTCATCGTTGGTTCCGTTCTTGCAGGCTCTTGTTCCGGCCGCAACGATGTCGGAGATTTGATGTTTTACCGAATTCCTGATATTCACGATAGACTCGTCAAATGGTCGTGCGGGAAAAGCCCCACTCTATCGCTACCTCGGAGACCCTGTGTTCCATAGCTCGAGCGCTGACTAGAACACCGCGTTCAAACTCACTTAAATCTTGATAAGCTGCCATTGTAGCAGCAGTAACCGATCTAACAACAGCACCAGGAATTTTTTGTCTTTTGCCAAACGCAGCGCCGTATTCTAACTGTTTACATATCTCTGTATTTGAATACGTATGCCTATACCAGTTGCTCTGGCCCCTCAGGGGTGATTATTGCAAAGTCGTCCACACGGGATTCTGTCCGATGGTCAAATACGGCGTGTTTGTACCATTCTACTGTGTGAACGATATCTTGAAAGTGAAATTTATAACTTTGGCTTCCGTTTCACTGTATTTAACTGCCGCACCAAGCAGCTCAACAAAGAACTGAATGGAAAACTTAGACCGCTTAGCGATTTTATAAAGGATCAGAATTTTCTCGAATTCTGCGCCACATCTTTTGCTAAGGTGTGGCGATAGCGGTTGATGTATGCCTTACACATAGATCTTTTCACAGAGTACGAATCTCTACTTGCTTTTCGTCATTTGTGCGTTATCTTTTGAACCGAGAGTGCAACAACATCTGCTTCCTCAACATCTTTCGAATTTCGTTATTAAATCATGTCGGTTCCCTTCCATCCTTTATGCACTTACTAGGCAATCCAGACGATGATTTGCAGTCTGCTTACACTTTGCCCATCAGTCCTCTACATCCACGTTACTGGAACTAAGTGACCTCAGTTAACTTTCTAAGTGAGATACTAACTACTGCTTATCTGCTCTGTCTAGTAGAAACATTCCCCTAGGCTTCTTTAATGATTTATTAACATTTGTAACCATAGTTCGTATAATGACATCATGACCGCTAATCCCCGCTTCTCTACTGACATTTTCAACAAGGTCCGGCATATTTGTAGCTACAAGCTGCCTTTATGAACTAAGGATGACGTCAAAACTTATGCAACTTCAACCTCAAGAGAGACAGTATTATTGTCAACTCCAATGAACGCTTCCCCTTCAGTGGTCTCTAACCTGTCTCTGCGATATACGTTCCACGACTTGCTAAATGTTTCAGAGCTTTCCACTTTGGCTTTCTACAAGCTCTCTGATCCAAGAATAATTTGAGCGTGAGAGTTTTCCTCGAGGGTATCAAATTCGGGAACTTTATTACGAATACTTTGACAGTTTACCGATAAAACTGTGACACACAAAGTGTCTTTATTCTTATTGTCTTCTAACTTCTCTTGCTGCGTATCGACTGCCGAGTGTTCATCAGAGCACCTCAAACTACCGTACACCCTAAAACGCCCTCATGTGCACTCCACAAGTACTCTACTACCCGAGTAGCTGCTTCCTTTGTGTTGTGTACCCCTGACCTGTCAAGGGGAGGCCTCCAATGGTTGCACTATCGGTCGCAGGATGCCACTCACGTAACGCACAGTCGTTCAGGCGCCTTCCATGACCACCAGCGGCATACGTCGGCCCCACATAATGTCACCCCAAAACAGCAACGAACCCCCACCTTGCTGCAATCGCTGGACAGTGTGTCTAAGGCGTTCAGCCTGACCGGTACCATCCAAACATGTCGCCGACGATTGTCTGGTCGAAGGCGTGTGCGACACTCATCGGTGTAGAGAAGGTGATGACAATCCTGAGCGGTCCATTCGGCATGTTGTTGGGCCCATCTGTACGGCACAGCACGGTGTCGTGGATGCAAAGATGGACCTCGCCATGGACGTCTGGAGTGAAGTTGCGCATCATGCTGCCTATTGCGCACAGTTTGAGTCGTAACAGGACCTCCTGTGGCTGCACGAAAAACATTATTCAACATGGTGGTGTTTCTGTCAGGGGTCCTCCGAGCCATAATCCTTAGGTAGCGGTCATCCACTGTAGCAGTAGCCCTTGGGCGTCCTGATCGAGGCATGTCATCGACGGTTCCTGCCTCCCTGTACCTCCTCCATGTCCAAACAACATCGCTTGGATTCACTCCGAAACTCCTGGACACTTCCCTTGCTGAGAGGCCTTCCTCGCACGAAGTAACAATGCGGGCCCTATCGAATCGCGGTATTGCCGTCTAGGCATGGTTGAACTACAGACAACATGATTCGTGTGCTTCATTCCTGGTGGAATGACTGGAACTGATCGGCTGTCGGAACCCCTCCGTCTAATAGGCGCCGCTCATGCATCGTCGTTTACATCTTTGGGCGGCTTTAGTGACATCTCTGAACAGTTAAAGTGATTGTGTATGTGATAAAATATCCACAGTCAACGTCTATTTTCATTTCTGGGAACCAGGGTGATGCAAAACCTGTTTTGAAATTTGTATAAAAGCAGACACAATTCTCGATATGCAACTTGCTACCTCCTGATGTGTCACGAACGGATTCTGAGTCGTAAACGAGGTATGTAGCAGTCTGTTCAGTTCAGTGAGCAACTATTGCGCTACGGACCGAATGAATTCACCCTTAGAAACACGCGAGGGTGAAGCTTTTAAACAAAAACCATACACGAAATTTAATAAATATTCTACAAGGATAACACAGGAAAAGACAAACACTTAATTTGTCGCTCTGTAGATGTATTACATAATACGCCAGTTATGCTGGGCCGCCTACACGTCAGGGGCTAGAGAACCGTATACTGCCCTTGACATGTGAGCTGCCCTGCAGAGCAGGCCAGAAAGGCAGATCGATACTATTCAGTACTGTCTTGAATGGGAGCCGATATGGCAGAGGCTTAAGAAACACACTAGAGAATTATAAATCACCATATGTCGGTACTCTTGGGCTAAGGGGTCTATGTGTCAGACTTGGTCTTTTTTTTCCCGTGGCTTGGGTCGAGTTCTTGCGCGTAAGTTCATATGGTCAGCTATACATATACAACAGAGCAGTCATGGCGGCGGGTGCATATGTCGGATCACGTGGCACTATTTGAAGTCTGTCCTACCTCTCTGACCTGGTTCGAGCTATATTCGCAAGTCTGTGAGTCTGCGAGTGTTAGAGCAACATGGTTGAGTACCTGTTTGCAGAATACACGGATATGAATATTCTGAATGGCGAAGCTCACGATAATGAAAGAGTGGCTTGTCGCCTTAATCAAGAGCGTTATCCAACAACGTCCTACTCCATCAAATACTCTTTTCGACCCATGCGTGACTGTGAAACACGAACATCTGCTAGCATGAGTTTCTTAGAAGTAGATACCTTAGGGGTTGCGAAGCAACTCAAATCGCTTGATACGGGCAAGTCTTCAGGTCCAGATTGTATACCGATTAGGTTCCTTTCAGATTATGCTGATACTATAGCTCCCTACTTAGCACTCATATACAACCGCTCGCTCACCGATAGATCTGTACCTACAGATTGGAAAATTGCGCAGGTCGCACCAGTGTTCAAGAAGGGTAGTAGGAGTAATCCATTTAACTACAGACCTATATCATTGACGTCAGTTTGCAGTAGGGTTTTGGAGCATATACTGTATTCAAACATTATGAATCACCTCGAAGGGAACAATCTATTGACACGTAATCAGCATGGCTTCAGAAAACATCGCTCTTGTGCAACGCATCTAGCTCTTTATTCGCACGAAGTAATGGCCGCTATCGACAGGGGATCTCAAGTTGATTCCGTATTTCTAGATTTCCGGAAAGCTTTTGACACCGTTCCTCACAAGCGACTTCTAATCAAGCTGCGGAGCTATGGGGTATCGTCTCAGTTGTGCGACTGGATTCGTGATTTCCTGTCAGGAAGGTCGCAGTTCGTAGTAATAGACGGCAAATCATCGAGTAAAACTGAAGTGATATCAGGTGTTCCCCAGGGAAGCGTCCTGGGACCTCTACTGTTCCTGATCTATATAAATGACCTGGGTGACAATCTGAGCAGTTCTCTTAGACTGTTCGCAGATGATGCTGTAATTTACCGTCTAGTAAGGTCATCTGAAGACCAGTATCAGTTGCAAAGCGATTTAGAAAAGATTGCTGTATGGTGTGTCAGGTGGCAGTTGACGCTAAATAACGAAAAGTGTGAGATGATCCACATGAGTTCCAAAAGAAATCCGTTGGAATTCGATTACTCGATAAATAGTAAAATTCTCAAGGCTGTCAATTCAACTAAGTACCTGGGTGTTAAAATTACGAACAACTTCAGTTGGAAGGACCACATAGATAATACTGTCGGGAAGGCGAGCCAAAGGTTGCGTTTCATTGGCAGGACACTTAGAAGATGCAACAAGTCCACTAAAGAGACAGCTTACACTACACTCGTTCGTTCTCTGTTAGAATATTGCTGCGCGGCGTGGGATCCTTACCAGGTGGGATTGACGGAGGACATCGAAAGGGTGCAAAAAAGGGCAGCTCGTTTTGTATTCTCACGTTATAGGGGAGAGAGTGTGGCAGATATGATACACGAGTTGGGATGGAAGTCATTACAGCATAGACGTTTTTCGTCGCGGCGAGACCTTTTTACGAAATTTCAGTCACCAACTTTCTCTTCCGAATGCGAAAATATTTTGTTGAGCCCAACCAACATAGCTAGGAATGATCATCAAAATAAAATAAGAGAAATCAGAGCTCGAACAGAAAGGTTTAGGTGTTCGTTTTTCCCGCTCGCTGTTCGGGAGTGGAATAGTAGAGAGATAGTATGATTGTGGTTCGATGAACCCTCTGCCAAGCACTTAAATGTGAATTGCAGAGTAGTCATGTAGATGTAGATGATACTACAAGGAAACGCTGCTGGCCCCAGTTAACTGTAAACAACATTATGTGTGAGAACTGACTAAGTCTCCTTCGATGAACCCTCTGCCAAGCACTTAAATGTGAATTGCAGAGTAGTCATGTAGATGTAGATGATACTACAAGGAAACGCTGCTGGCCCCAGTTAACTGTAAACAACATTATGTGTGAGAACTGACTAAGTCTCCTTTTTTTCATTGATTATTAATGAGTGGAATTGTAAAACAAGTGATGTACAGGATAACAACTAATAGATTACTTGCAAAAGTGGCGATGCTACGAAATTTTTTAAATAATTGTAGCATGGAAACAGTATGTTTCTGAAAATGAGTTCCAATTGAAAACATTATCTACTCAGTCCTAGAGACGCTTATAATGAGAATTTTAGAGCACTCTGTATATACAGGGTGATTTTATCGTCCGTGAACAAACGTTGGGGATTGTTCGATGCTGGCCGGCCAGTGTGGCCGAGCGGTTCTAGGCGCTACAGTCTGGAACCGCGTGACTGCTACGGTCGCAGGTCTGAATCCTGCCTCGGGCTTGGATGTGTGTGATGTCCGTAGGTTAGTTAGGTTAAGTAGTTCTAAGTTCTAGCGGACTGATGACCTCAGAAGTTAAGTCCCATAGTGCTCACAGCCCTTTGAACCATTTGATTGTTCGATGAGAGGATACGAAAAAAGAAAGGTCTAATGAAGTTATGTCCGGAAATGCATGGTTTACATGGTAAAAACCATTTATTCAGTAATATTTGGTTACAGAAATTGCGGTCTAATACACACTGTGCCACACAGTTACAGTATGCATTGTTTTTTCTTAGAGGCTGGTATTGTTCCTCATATATCATGCCCTAACGCCCTCTCCTTCCACAGTAATCGGTAACGCTGTGTCTGATTCACTTTTTGGTAACTCACCTTGTAGTGGATGTGATACGCGTTGTACACAATGGTTCTGTATTCGAATCGAGAGCTAGCCAACATGGTGTTCACTTATGGAAAGTCAAATGGCAACGATCGGCCGGCAGTAAGGTTATATCAAAAAACCTGTCCCCACCAAGAGCAACCCCAGCTTTCAGTGTTTGCAATGATGTTTCGACGTTTGTCTGTGACATGGTCGTTTCACGAAGGAGGAAATCCCGAAGATCGTACCAGAAATGTTCCGACACCAAACGTGGAGGAAAATATGATTGCCACTGTGAAAGGTGACCGCCGTGTAAGTACCAGGCAGTTGTCCTGTCAGTGCAGGGTAGGCCACACGACCGTGTGGAACATTTCCCATGACAATTGTTACTACCCTTATCATCTACAGCGTGTGCAGGGCTTACTAGCGACAGACATTCCATATCTGGAGCAGTTTTGTCACTGGTATCTTCACCAGGATTTGTGTCATCCATTCTACTTACAGATGAGGCCATCTTTACACCGAGTGGTATCCTCCAATTTCATAAGAGTCGTCTGAGTGATAGTATGCAGACCATCCATGGCATCGGGACTGCAAGAGATCAACATCAGTTCAGCCGAAATGCGTGGGCCGAGATAATTGGCGACTGTATTTTGGGGCCATTCTTCCTTCCACGTCGCCTAAGAGGCAGGAACTAACGGCATTTCTTGTAGTCGCCTTTGTCTCCCTCGCTGGAAGAAGGCCACCGATGATTCAAAGGGTTATGTGGCTGCTACATGATGGTGCTCCAACCCACTTCACCATTAACGTCCGGATCCAACTAAGTTGTGTCTTCCCTGGTCGATCGATCGGACATTGGGGTCCAGCTTGCTCACCGGATCTCAACCTGAGTGGTTTCTGCTTATGGGGCCATCTCAAAAGTATCATGTATGCAGAGCCCATGCTAGATGTGGAGGCACTGGAGCCACGTATTCATGCGGCCTTTGACACTGCCTGGCCGATGTGAACGTGTGGGATAGAACATGCTACAGCGCATATACACAGGTGTTGTGACACATGGAAACCATTCTCAATTCATCCTGTAACTATACCGTGTGGTGAAGCGCGTATTAGACCGCAGTCTGTGTAACAATGTGTGATTGAATATTTGGTCTCTAGTACGGAAATCATGCATTTCTGGACATAAGTTCATTACACTTCTTTGTTGTGTATCCTCTTATCGATCAGTTCCTAGAGTTTGTACATGGTGGAAAAAAATCACCCTGTGTAGACTACTGTTTCCTCACAGCTTCGCTCGTGTACAAATTCAACAGATATATTGCAGATACCGCCTCTTCCCTTTCTCTTTTTTCCTCTTCCTGCCTCCAATCTCTCTCTACACCTCATCCTACAAACTCTATATTCTAGTTTCCTCCTCCTCACTCTGTCTCTCCATCTCCTCCTCCCCTTTTGTTTGTCCATCACCCCCTCCCCTGTCTGCTTCCAACCTTCCCTCCTCCTTCTGTCAGTATTCTGCTCCCCTTCTGTCCATATTCATTTCACTGTCATCCTCATTCTCCCTTCTATCAATCCTTTCCTGCACCGCCGGCTGTTGTGACCGAGCGGTTCTAGGCGCTACAGTCTGGAACCGCGTGAGCGCTACTGTCGCAGGTTCGAATCCTGCCTCGGGCCTGGATGTGTGTGATGTCCTTAGGTTAGTTAGGTTTAAGTAATCCTAAGTCTAGGGGACTAATGTTAAGTCCCATAGTGCTTAGAGCCATTTTCAAACTTCGCAAAACTTTCACAGAGACATTTGAAATGTTTAGCGAAGCATACAGGGAGGACTGTATGAGTCGCACGTAGTGTTACAAGTGGTTTAAACGTTTTCAACACGACAGAAAGTGGGTCTGTGACAATTCCAAATCTGGACGTCCTTCCTCATCAGCAGATGATGGCCATGTGGTTAGCGTTCGTAACGTGATTCGTCGAAATCGACGTTTAGCTATTTGGGAAATTGTTGACGAGGTGGGCATCAGCGTTGGATCTTGCCATCAAATTTTGAGTGAAAAACGGAGATGCGTCGTGTCAGTGCAAAATTCGTACCGCACTTGTTGAATGAAGATCAGAGACAGACCTGTGTTGAAATGTGCGAGGAACTGCTTGCCGCTGTTAATAACAATGAAAACTTTCATAAGAACATCATAAGAGGTGATGAGACCTGCGTGTACGGCTATGCTGCTGTAACGAAGATGCAGTCGTCGCAATGGGTGGGCGAAGGGCCACCTCTTCCAAAAAAAAAGCATACACGAGTCGATCAAAGTTCAAAGTGATGTTGGTTGCGTTTTTTGAAAAGGCTTTACTCATCATGAATTGGTGCCACGTGGCCAGATGGTAAACAGGGAAGTCTACCAGGGAATCCCAGTGCGCAGGAGGGATGCTGTGCGAGGGAAGAGGCCTGAATTGTGGGAAAACCAGGGCTGGATGTTGCATCACGACAATGCGCCAGCTGACGCGTCACTCCTCGACTGCAGCTACCTAGCAAAACGCCACATTCCCGTTGTGCCCCATCCACCCTATTCTGCGAACCTAGCCCCAGCAGACACTTTCCTGTTCCGCAGACTGAAAAAAAAAAGTTCAAATGTGTGTGAAATCTTATGGGACTTTACCGCTGAGGTCATCAGTCCCTAAGCCTACAGACTACTTAACCTAATTTATCCTAAGGACAAACACACACACCCATGCCCGAGGGAGGACTCGAACCTCCGCCGGGACTCCCAGACTGAAAAACACGTTGAAAGACGTCGTTTCCAAATCACAGAGGACATACAGGACGAGAAACCTGCGTGCCGTCCCAAAAATGTGTTCCAGGAGTGATTCCAAAACTGGAATAAACGATGAGAACGGCATATTGCCAATAGAGGTGACTATTTTGAAGTGGATAGTGCTTAAAATGTTGTACAATAAGCAATAAAGCTGATAAAGCAAAAGTTCCATTTCTTTTCGAACACTCCTCGTATTTCGAGGTCCCTAATTCCCACCCATTGCGACGCGTAAGTGAGAAATTTTCGTCAAACGTGCGTACAAAATTCCTGTGTAATGGGGCGACGGGAAAAAGGCCACAGTTCGGAAGTTCATGTCACGTATATGATTAGATTAGATTAGATTAATACTTGTTCCATAGATCATGAATACGACACTTCGTAATGATGTGGAACGTGTCAGTTTAATGAAAGATGTCTGTACAAGATATTACATTACACAAAATATTGCATGACACTAATGCTTAAGTTAGTTTTTTTCCCTCCCTTAATTTATATCTAAAAATTCAGCCAATGAATAGAAGGAGTTGTCATCTAGAAATTCTTTTAATTTATTTTTAAATGTTGGTTGACTATCTGTCAGGCTTTTGATGCTGTTTGGTAGGTGACCAAAGACTTTTGTGGCAGCATAGTTTACCCCCTTCTGTGCCAAAGTCAGATTTAACCCTGCATAGTGAAGATCATCCTTTCTCCTGGTGTTATAGCTATGCACACTGCACTTTTGAACTGGGCTGGATTATTAACAACAAATTTCATAAGTGAATATACATACTGTGAGGTTACTGTGAGGATCGCTAGATCCTTAAATAGATGTCTGCAAGATGACCGTGGGTGGGCTACAGCAATTATTCTGATTACACGTTTTTTAGCAATGAATACTTTTCTACTCAACGATGAATTACCCCAGAATATGATACCATATGAAAGCAGTGAATGAAAGTAGGTATAGTAAGCTAATTTACTGAGATTCTCATCACCAAAATTTGCAATAACCCTAATAGCATACGTAGCCAAACTCAGACGTTTCAGCAGACCATCAATGTGTTGCTTCCAGTTTAACCTCTCATCAATGGACACACCTAAAAATTTTGAAAATTCTACCTTAGCTACAGACTTCTGTTCAAAGTCTATATTTATTACTGGAGTTGTGCCATTTACTGTACGGAACTGTATATACTGTGTTTTATCAAAATTTAAAGAGAGTCCGTTTGCTGTGAAAAACATCATTTACAATTACATCACTTAGTTCTTGGTTTTTGGATGTTATTACTATACTTGAATCATCAGCAAAAAGAACTAACTTTGTATCCTCATCAATATGGAATGGTAAGTCATTAAAGTATATCAAGAACAGTAAAGGACCTAAGACCGAACCCTGGTAGATTAATATTGTCACATTGTCACCAAATTTCGCCACGATTCTGTCCATTGCCACCATGGACATGTCACACAAACCGAAGGTATTCACACCTCTCCTCCCCATCCTTATATACACTTCACCTCTTAATTATAAACGTGCTGTCTGTTATTTCTGAAATATCTGAAAGAACAGACACCACATACATAACTAAGGTGAGGGCGACCAAACGATAATTTCAGTATGGACGCACATCATGCTCGAACTGTTATGGGATCGGTGAAATGCCTCGAGTAATGAGGATACCGGGCAAGGGACACTACATTAATAGTGTGTGGAAAATTTGAGAATTTGTGTCTGACGGGAGGTGTGAGACGTTGGTCCGTGTGGCACAGTAATCAGCACATCTGCTAGTAAGCAGGCGATCGGAGTTCGAATTCTGGACCAGCACAAATTTACAACTTTCGCCATTGATTTAAATTCATGCCCACTGGCAGCTAATTAGCTAATGTCTTTAATTCCTTTGTGTCTTGATTATTTTACCCCTTCTGTTAACACCTCTGAGATTGAGCTCAGAACTGAAATGGTCTTTCATTCAGAAATTCATAGAAGAACCAAGCCCCAGGTTCAACATCACCTGTGGATGACAACATCTAGATTTATTTCGTGAAAGTATTTACAATTCACCTTTACAATGGGATGAAGTGAAACGCTAGTTAACAACAACCAATTATCATAGAACACCAGAAGATATTACAGAGTTTCTTTGAAATTTATTCCTTTAAAAGAAATTACAGAGCGACCAACATCAACAAACACAGAGAGCAAAAAAAAAAAAAAAAAAAAGGTTCAAATGGCTCTGAGCATTATGGGACTTAACTTCTGAGGTCATCGGTCCCCTATTACTTAGAACTACTTAAACCTAGCTAACAGAAGGACATCACACACATCCATGCCCGAGGCAGGATTCGAACCTGCGACCGTAGCGGTCGCGAAGTTCCAGAATGTAGTGCCTAGAACCACTCGGTCACTCAGGCCAGCCCCACAAAGAGCAAGAAAGCTTAGAATTTACTCTGAAATTCTCTCTCAAAAAATTTACATATCAAAATCAGGAATCGCCAAGCGCCGAAGGCTTAGAAATTGCCTTGAAATTTTTGAGTTTTACAACAAGGAGCGCCAGAAGGCTTGAACTATTCAATTTCAAAAGTTAAAAATAAGCACTTTAACAAAAATAGATAAATATATTTTACAATTCTTTCAAAACAATTTCAGAGAGTAAACGTTTGGAGAATTGTCAACGGGCAGATTTGACAAGGAGCGGAAATTTAATCCCAACGAGGTCCTGGTACCGGCCTCCACCCAGAGTCGCTCTCGCTTCCTCTCCCACCGTCAAGTCGGCCGGCTGGTGAGGCGCACCGGAACAATTTCCTGGCCTATCGGACAACCAGGAGCTGAATCAGTATACAATATGGCTAATTATTCCAGCCTGCAAAACTGATAACTTCATATCTGCTTTAGATCAACTTACATAGTAACCACGTAAAAGACAAGAATAATTTACCACTTTGAACTTCTGCAAATATGTTCCCTTTTTTCAAAAGAAACGAATGACAAACACTATCAACGATAACTACAATAAAACTATTATTTGTCCTCAGAAGTATATACAAAGACAAATATTTTAACAAAAGGGTAATATTCAAACACAGGGTTAATTAAAGGTGCCTGCAACACATTTCCTCCAAAAATGCTGTACTATGACAGCTTTAAGATTGATTGCTCATTCACAACTTGACTAGCTACAAATACTGCACCTTAGCAGTATATGGCATTCGTCAGCACTCTACAATGTCCGCTACGTCATTGGTGTCTTCATGTGAGGTTAAAGCTAACGGGTACCCCACTGGATGGCCAATGTAATTCTAAAATACAATTAAAAAAAGTTTGAAATGTTCCCTTAGAAAAATTAATGAATTACTCTGCTGATAAACCTCTTACGTTATTTGATTTTCAAACAGCTGAGCAGAACTGAACGTACTCAGACATTTCTCTCTTTACAGATTCTGATCATCAATAAACTGACACACAATATTTTTAGCGCAACGCAATCTGACTTTCAATAATCCCTACAAAAGAATGGCCCCGACTAACAATAACCTATACCTTTCATGAATCACTTACTCACAAAAATCTTCGTTTCTCGATCTACTGCAATACAGCGAGCGCCAATACTGCCAAATAAATAAAAGATACTAAGTATTGAAGGCACTAACTACTGATAGGCATACTTAGCAAATGACAGATTTTGATAGAGTAGGAACAATGTATTTACCGTGCATTGGGTCTTTTGGTCGCTTTTGAGTTCTGTGTACCCCTGATTACTTGCAATTCGTCTCTGTTGCTGCACAATAACTGGTTTTAGTATTATTTGAGTTGCTTACGCTATTGTTTTTTGGTGGATCATTGAAGGGGCCGAGAAGAATAGGAGTCCTACTGGGATAGACAGAGCTATTATTGCAACGAATTGTTGAACTTGTAAATATGCTGTTCAGGTTTTTATGTTGATAACGCCACGTAGCGCCCTATATGAAAATCACTGACTGTGCTCTGTGAAGTCTGTGGCTGGTTTGCATTGTTGGAATAGTCGCTATTGTAGTATTGGGCAGCTGGATGTGAACAGCTCGTAGCGTTGCGCAGTTGGAGGTGAGTCGCCAGCAGTGGTGGATGTGGAGAGTGGTGGCAGAATTTTGAGAGCGGGCGATCTGGACGTGTGTCCATCAGAAAGAGTAAATTTGTAATATTGGATATCATCAACTGATTTTATATATATATATATATATATATATATATATATATATATATATATATATATATATATATATATATATATATATATATAATGACTTTTGAACACTATCAAGGTAAATACATTGTTTGTTCTCTATCAAAATCTGTCATTTGCTAACCATGCATATCAGTAGTTAGTGCCTTCAGTAGTTCGAATCTTTTATTGGCGCTCGCTGTACTGCAGTAGTTCGAGTAACGAAGATTTTTGTGAGGTGTGTGATTCATGGAAGGTATAGGTTATTGTTAGTCAGGGCCATTCCTTTGTAGGGATTATAGAGTCATATTGCGTTGCGCTAAAAATATTGTATGTCAGTTTAGTGTTGATCAGAATAAGTAAAGAGAGGAATGTCTGAGTACGTTCAGTTGTGCTCAGTTGTTTGAAAATCAAATTACGTAAGATGCTTACCAGCATAGTAATTCATTAATTTCAACCTTAAGGTACTCCCTCCCGTCACTGTTACATTCACGAATCGCACGTGTGAAGAATGACTGTCGGTGGAGCTCCGTACATAATTTCTCCAAATTTCTCGTCGGGATCATTTCGCGGGGCGCATGTGGCCTGACTCACCTTGGACTGTAAGCTCTTGAAATTTCTTGTAACGTCTGGCACTATAGTTTGTTAAGCATCGCCGTAATACTCTCCCACCGACTAAAGGATCCAGTGGCGAAACATGCCACTTTTCGGTGGATTATTCTGTGTCCTCTGTTTGAAACTCTAAAGGATCCAGTGGCGAAACTTGCCACTTTTCGGTGGATTATTCTGTGTCCTCTGTTTGAAACTAACTATTTTTTTTTATTAAACCCTGCCCTACAGAATTTTCCTTCACAAGGACAACTCAAACCTAACCTATTCATTTATAACGCACAATATACAAGACCAGCGCAGTGTGACTGCTATACATTGACAACATGACGTCGCCGCGTGTGATTAGCCGAGCGGTCTAGGGGGCTGCAGTCATGGACTGTGCGGCTGGTCCCGGCGGAGGTTCGAGCCCTCCCTCGGGCATGGGTGTGTGTGTTTGTCCTTAAGATAATTTAGGTTAAGTAATGTGTAAGCTTAGGGACTGATGACCTTAGCAGTTAAGCCCCATAAGATTTCATACACATTTGAACATTTTTTGACAACATGACTTCCAATAATTAACACAAAAAAATGGGCCTGAATTGCAAGACATCCTAAAAGTAATACAAATCCAAAATATACTGAATTAAAGAGATATAAAATTACCTCCAACTTTGTTAAATACCCAAACTACTTTCAATCACGAATCCCGATAGTGGAAACCCCATTCTTTTCCATAAATCACTTACTTCATAGAAAATCTTCATAACACGAACTACAGCTATTACAGCAAGCAGCAACAACAGCCAGCTAAATTAAAGGATTCATGCTACTATAGACTCCACCTACTAGGAGGCATATGGTTATCAAAAGAAAGATTCTGTTGAAGAGCAAATAGCGTATTTAGAAAATTTTACCTTATTTGTGTGACATCCAGTTCCCAGAATTATATAGTTGTCAATAATTCCACTACACAAACGTTATCAACCATACATCCATCATCATACCTTTCCTCGCATCTTTTCTTATAAGAAATTTCATCTCACTTTACATTGCGTGTCCTACCGACAAGGGTCTCCACCAAGAAAAACATGTCCATACACATCTCTATCCACTCGCTAACTGCTAGTCCGTCCAAGCACAGAATCTCTTGCCGAGGGCGGAGAGCGCTGTCAGCGATATTAACACAGTCTACAGCGCTACCACCATACAAACAGCCTACTTACATGTTTATCGTTCTTGGTAAGGGTCCCGGGCTAATGAACAATAAGGACTCAGCCAAACCACAGTTTTCTAAGCCACTTTTTTCGTGGATGAATTTCATTTTCTTACGATTCTCCCAATGAATGTTAGCCTGGCCTCTGCTTTTCCTACAGTTTCTTTTATTTGGTCATTCCTCTTTAGGTCGCTATGCATGGCTAGTCCTACGCATTTTACTATAGTTTCCGTATCTAGCGACTTTCCGCCAAGAGTGTCATGAAACAGTAGCGTCGTGTCACAGTTGTATCTCAGTGCAACTCTTGACACGATCATTCACCTTTGAAACGGCCACAGTAACTGACAGTAGAGTCCCATGACCGTCACGCATAGTCATTTACACTCTATATCCATGAACAGTGATATTGCATGCTATGGATATATTTATTTCAGCAATTTGTTTAGCACGTTATTTTTCTCTTTTCTATAGCTCCACATTAAGCCCTTTAGTTCTTGACCATCCTAAAATGAAATTTTGTAATGAGTATCATTTGTGTCTTCCTTATCTAAATCAGAAAAAAATGTTCCGTCCTCCTGTTGTCCTCCTTACACTTTCCGTTGTGTTATTGGAGCATAACTCTGCGACGTCTGAAGAACGTGATGATGTGGCTGGTTGAACAACCTAAAAGTTCACGCGATAGTTCCTGTTTCACAAGTACACACCAGGCACATGTCGCGAAAGTTCCGTTAGCTCATGTTGTATATTCTAAAATTGTGTCACTGTCGCAGATGATGTCGTCGATGATTCGCCTCTGCGGATCTGCTATAGTATTGTGCAGGTCTACTTTCCAATGATAAGTGCATAATCTTTTTAACGATCCCATTAATTTATTTCAGATGCCGATGTTTGATGCAAGACTTAATACATCCACTTATACCATCAATTATATCACGCTGTACCCTCCCAAACTAATGAAGTGAGCTATTAAGCCATGTCATTCACACTTTTGCATGATGTTATTTACAGATGTATTTTACTGCTTCGTTCGGCCTTATCGTCTGAACTAAAGATTCATTGAACTGCAATTAAAGCTGAATAACACTATGATGTGTGCCCTATACACCGGACTCTCCAAGTGAAGTTTTCACACGTGACAGCCCTTTGCTTTGTTGTTCAGACAGTGAGTTGTCTGAATGCATCACATGGAAAAGTCTTCTACCTTAATTCACAAAGGTGGTTTCCATTTCAAGTTATTATTTTAAAGGACTGTGATTTATGAGATCTTCAGCTCAGTTATTCTACAACTTTTTACAGGGTATAGTCAATAAAATTCTTCTAGGTTTGAGGCTGCACTATAAAATTCCGACGTTTCGGCGACTGTTGCAAGACACCATCTTCAGGGTGTACTGCTAACTGCCTACGTTTACACTTTTCTAATGTATCTTTGAAATGTGATTTAATTCTACTGTTAACTGAGTTTTAGAGACAAGCTGTTCAGTCAAAGAAGAATTTGACCAAATGATCTGAAACTGTAATTAAAACATATTCAGTTAAAGTTCTGTTTTTATTTTCACAGTGCTCGTTTTCTTATAAAAACTTTTGCTGTTACTTTCATTGATATATGGTAATTGTGACGCAGTTGTTAAGGTGTGTTAATAAATTACGTGACTTTTTGAATACAGGGTGTTTGGAAAAGAAAGAACAGACTTCAGCTGTTTATTACAAACAAACTGTGAAAGATAGAAACTCATTACGCATGTCACTCGATCGAGGAGGGTTCAAAGTTCTATGTTTGCACAGACACTGCACCATATATTTACTATGACGACCATGCGTTGCTCGAGAAACATGGTAACGGTAGTCCGCTTCATTCAACACACAATTCAACAGGTTCCCTTTTGTTGAATCAACTGCTCCAACAATCAAATTTTTCAGATCTTGGGGAGTAGCTGCCATAGGTGAGACAAAGACTCTGTCTTTTATGTACACCCACAGAATAAAAAACATCGCAAGGGGTGAGGTCTGGTGATCTGGGACGCCAAAAACGGCGAATAAGATTTTGTTTCTCCACATATTCGAATCCAGCGCTGCGAGATGGTGTTATGAAGATAACGTCGCAACTCAAGGTCGAAGTAAGGTGGGGCGCCGTCATGCACAAAAATCAAATACCGTCAAGTGGAGGAAACAACCAATTTTGCGTCTTGTCCAGGTATGACAATCTCGTCACAGGACCATCCGCAAAAAATAAAGGTCCATAATCTTTGTAAACAGAAGCGACCCAGGACGCATTCAGTTTCGTTGAGTCCCTTCCATGTTCAACGACGATTCCAGGATTTTGTGACCCCTGAATTCGTACATTATTCGGTTTACTTTGCCCAACAGATGAAACGCTGATTCGTCGGCAAAGATGAGTAGTAACGAAAAAAAAATGTTTTCTATCCTATTCTGGAGAACTGAAATGCAAAACTCGTAACTTCTGTTGAAGTCGGCGGGACACAATTCCTGCCGTAACTGCTATTCACAGCGCTTGAAATGCAGGTGTCTTTATAGAACGTGACACACCTTTGTTTGAGGAACCTGAAGTTCCTTTCCTGCCCATCTTGCGGGCTTTCGAGGGCTCCGCGTGAACGCATTCCGGATACGCGCGACGTTTTCATCAGACGTGTGTGGCCAACCAGCGCGCTCTAGCTTTGCATATGCAACCAGCTTTCAATGATTTTGCACGCTAGTGACAAATCTGCTTGTGCAGAGGCGGCTTCTTAGCGAATCGATAGCGGAATGCTAGTTACACTTGGAACAATGGATTGATTTCGCGCTGATTCCAATGCACAAAAGAATTTCTCCTGCGGTATAGTCACCATGTTGCTGCAAACAAACGAGAGCGCAACTGTGTTCGAATGTTCGAATGTGTGTGAAATCTTATGGGACTTAACTGCTAAGGTCATCAGTCAATAAGCTTACACACTACTTAACCTAAATTATCCTAAGGACAAACACACACACCCATGCCCGAGGGAGGACTCGAACCTCCGCCGAGCAGTCGCACAGTCCATGACTGCAGCACCTCAGACCACTCGGCTAATCCCGTGCGGCCGCAGCTGCGTCAAAACTTCGAACCTCCTGTGCAATGTGTTTTTATCTTTGATCGTTTGTCTGTAACAAATAGTTGAAATGTGTTGTGCCTTTCCGAATCACCCTGTATATTTGCGCCTCCACAGCCCCATTCACTTCCAGTCCTCAGCCTATTGCTGCTGCTGAACCAGCGTTTCAGATGTCAATCGTACGAGGTCACTACTTCAGGTATCATCTGTCATCCTCACAACATCAAATGCTGTCCTGCTCTCGAACAAGCAGCTGCAGACCTGTATAAGCTTTGTAGAGATGAGACGCGTGAATTACAAAGTTCTTGTTCCTGACGCTATAGTTTCTTGGAAACAAAAGGGGATTATGATCGTGACAGCTGATTCACGTTTTCCAAAGCCACCGCTGCCTCCGCAGGCTGCGTGATGAATCCTGCGACGGCTGGGCTCCAGGAGCACGAGGTGCGGCGCCGTATTTGAGCCGGCGGGCGGGGGCCGCGCCAGTGACCTCTTCCGCGGATTTGCAGCCTCGCCAGAGCGTCATGATCAAAGTGAGCGCGCCTTTTGCACGCGGCGCGCACGCACGGAAAATTCCTGTGCACGCGGCTGTCGCATTTCAGTCTGTGCGGCACGCCGCGCGCGCAGCGCCGATCGGGCGCCGCCCTTGGCCGGCAACTGCTGCCCCCGCCCTCCCCCATCGCCATCCATTTCACATGTCTACACCGTGTCCTACTGAGCCAAGGACAGCCGCTGGGCACGTGCAATGCCGAGTAGCACGTATTCCACAACTGAGTCAATCAATGTCTAGTACCGATCCCTAACTCCCTCAGCGATAAAGCGCTCGCGGTTCAGGGAGGTGAACCAGTAATGAATCATTTACTACGCCGTCACGCTGGCAATCTCTGCGAATAGGGAGACGTCTCAAACGCTCAGTCTGAATGACCTGGCAATTTCCTTCTGCCCGTTTTATCGATAATGTTAATAATTTGTAGAATTCGATAAAGTTACACGCCGTTGTTTAGCGAAAGAAATGCGAGCTTACCAACTATTGCATCAGATTCCTGCCTGGATTTAGGCGTAACGATGCGATAGACATCAAGACGTTATTCTTAATTGGACGATATCGTGAGATGCAAAAGCAAACTTCGCCACTACCCTAAGAGCGTGCTATAAACTGAGGTGACAAAAGTCATGGGATAACTCCTAACATCTTCTGACAGCTGCTCTTTCCCGGCGTAGTACAGCAACTCGACGTAACAGGGACTCAACAAGTCGTTGGAAGTCCCCTGCAGAAATTTTCTGCCCTGCTGCCTCTATAGCCGTGATAATGTTGCCGGCGCAGCGTTTTGTGCACGAGCTGGCCACTCGATTAGTCCCATAAATGTTCGATGTGACATTATCGGGCAATATGGGAGGCCAAATAATTCGCTCGAATTGCCCAGAATGGCGAACAGGTTTGGCCCAGTGACATGACATCGTTGTTTGGCAACATGAGCTCAATGCATTGGTAAATGGTCTCCAACTAACCGAACACAACCATTTGAAGCCCATGATCGATTCACATGGACCAGAGGACCCGGTCCATTCCATGTAAACACAGCCCACGCCATTATCGAGCCACCATCAGCTTCCACAGTGACTTGTTGACAACTTGGGTCGGTAGCTCCTTGGAGCCTGCACCACACTCGAACTCTGCCATCAGCTCTTGCCCATTGAAGTCGGGACTCATATCACCAGTCATCTAGAGTGCAACTGATATCGTCACGAGCCCATGACAGGCGCTGCAAGGCGATGTCGTGTCATTACTAGGTCGTCAGCTGCCATAGCCCATTAACGGCAAATCTCGTCGCACTGCCCCAACGGATATGTTCTTTTTTAGGTTCTTTACGCGAGTCCCATGACTTTTGTCACCTCAGTATATTAAAGTTAGTGGTACACTAAAATGTATAACTGATCTTGTGGATAACGTTGAAGCTGTTCACGGATGATGGTGTTCTAACATATGACTGTAGCGAAATAGAGGTATATATGCCTGTTGCGGGATCAGCATTTGAACCTAAAAGAACCGAAAAGTAATGTGCTGCATATACAGGTGTTGAGCAAGAAATTGGAAACACTGCGAGAAACGTATGCTTGAACATAAATGGAGAAGCTAGCCAAGCCTGTAGGTTGCACTTTTGTAGTTGATCAACGGCATCTGTGCAATGTCCTACATATTTTGTAAGTGACAATCGTGGTCAGAACTGTTTTCTGTGCTGTTATAATACCTCACTACGAAGCTAAGTGAATTCGACTGTGGATGCTCGTACTAAGGGTGCTTTTGGATCACGTAAGTAGCCGTCTCGCTGACCAGAAGTACTTAGTGTCTCAAGAGGCATCGCGTCGAAGATTTGTACCGCACAAAGGGAAAATTGAAGAATATCCCCTGCTAAGTCAAAATGTGTTGTGTGATCTTGGAACACGGTCAATGAAGAAGATTTTGACGAAAAACAGGAAAACGACAGTAGCTAAAGTCACTGCAGAACTCAATGTCGCGCTCGCGCGCTCTGTCAGGACCAAAAAAACTCGAAGGGAGCTCCAGAAACAGGGAATTGCAGGGCAAGATGGAAATCCAAATCTACTCATCATTGATGTAAACGCCCGTAACAGGGAAACGTGGTGCCAAAGCTATGAAATCTAGCCATGGGGCAATGGAGAAAGTAATTTAGTCGGGTGAATCTTGTTTCATACTGTTTACAACTTATGGGCAATATAATGGCCCAAAAGTAAGTTTGCAGCTGGAATACGGTGATGATGTGGCAGCCATATTGTACTATTCCGTTGGACCCATGGTTGCTCTTTAAGATCGCATTGCTGCCGCGCTTTCTGTGACTATTTTGCCTGATAAGGTCATCCCATCGTACAATGTTTGTTCGTTGTGTTCCAAAACATGACCTCTGTTCACACAGCCGTTTTTGTGAATACGGGGGTGAATTCCCACCTTCCCTTGACCACCAGACCTCAGTATTATTGAGACTTTGCAGTCCACTTTGGAGAGATGGCAGTTTGATCGCTATCCATCTCCCCATCGTTATCTGAATTTGTGGCTGCTTCACTGGAAGAGTGGTATAAGATTCTGTTGTAAACCACAGAGAACCTGTATTTTTTTCTTTCCGAGCGACTGGAAGCTGTTTTGAATGTCGGTGGGTTTCCTACATGGTATTATGCGTGCTAAATAAATACTAGTAAATTTCTAAGTTCTAACCCTGACGGACAGCTCGGGCCCTTTCGACCGCCCTGTCATCCTCAACCAAGAGCGTCGTAGGATGCGGTGTGGAGCGGCATGTGGTCAGCACACCAATCTCCCGGTCTTTGTCTTGTTTCTCGACCTCGGAACCGGTACTTATCGGACGAGTGGCTCCTCAGTTGGCATCAAGAGGGTGAATACTATCCGTTCCACTTCTCCCATCAAGGAAAAATCCCTGGCTTTATCGGGAATCGAAACTGGGTCTACTTCATGGCAGATGGTAAGTCACTCGCTGACAGCTCAAATACGTTGTGGTGGTTTTGGAGTTTCCGTATTTTTGGCCCCCTCTCCCCCCCCCCCCCCCCCTTTCGTAAAGACTGATTCAGAAGCCGACAACTTCCCTCCTCCGCTCTCTTCTCTTGAATTAGTTTCTTGTTTTCTGATACTTACACGTAGTCAGAGGTATAACAACGATTCCAGGGAAATGACTTCTCGATTCTGTCAGAAAATTCTTGATAATGGTGGACAAGAGAGTACTGTTGTAATGTACACAAGCTTTAAAATCTTCCATAAATTTGATACATGGTTTATCATGATAGTATAACGCTAGCGATAAATCAATATTTGGCTAGCACCTAAATACATTCTATTTTCACAAACCAAAGGTTGGAGGCTTTCTTCAAGTCAATAAACAGCAACTGCCAGATGAATGGAAAACGGCACTGATCCACTCACTTCATAAGAAAGGTGACAAAGAAGATGTAAACAACTACAGAGGCGTGTCACTATTCCCAGTCACCTATAAAAATCCTCTCAAAGAAACTGCTGAATAGACCTGAAGGATCTGTGGGTAAACAACTTGCAGAATACCAGGATGGCTTCCGGAAAAGCCGCTCCTGTAACAAACAAATTTTTAGTTTGAAATCAATAATCCGACACAGAATGCTGAGTGGCAAAAATATAGTGGTTTTCTTTATTGACTTCAAAAAAAGCCTTTGACTCGGAGGACAGAGTGACCCTAGATAGGATCATTAGAAAATATGGGGTAAAAAACAAGCTGACAAACATAATCAGCGAAACCTCGACAGGCACAACTTCCAAAGTGAAGTTTATAAGAGAATTCTCCCAACCAAATGAAATCGAGACAGGTGTAGGACAGGGCGATGGATTATCACCAATACTATTTAACGTGTCCTGGAGAAGATTGTGAGAATTTGGAATTTCGAACTGGAAAATTAAAGAATTAGCCCAATCTGTCTAGGGAGAAAATCGAGAGGAACGAAAGCCAACTGCTTGGCTTTCATTTGCTTTCATGATTTTGCAGTACATTCAGAGAACTTAGAAAAAGTGTCTAAACAGATCAGTCTACTAGAAAGGATTACTGGCAAGACTGGTCTTAGGATCTCGAAAGAGAAGACCAATTCATGACAAGTGACAAACATTGGCCAAAATTACTTGAAACAGAGATTGGACGGATTGAGAGGGTAAAAAAATTCAAAATAGCTCGGTAGGGCCACACAAGAGATCGGAGTGGAGAAAACTACTGTGAGGGACCGGATCTCAAAAATGGAGAGGGATTACGGATTTATTAAAAACATCTACAACAAAAAGTGCATCTCTTGGGATGCCAAAATAAAGAACAAAACGCTGTGGTAAAAACAGAGTGCCTCTATGCCAACGAATGCCTCTTAGTGAATTACACGTTGATAAAGCTGGAGATACTATAAAGAAGAACATTTCGGAAAATCATGGGTCCAATCCAGGTTGAAACTGGCTAGAAACTTCGGAGCAACAAAGAAATCCACAAAAAGGTGGAGAAAATCTCGGAGACCATGAAAAAGAGAAGGTTATCATTTCTAGGACACGTGTACAGATTGGACAATACCAGACTAACCAAAAGGATATTCGACTACCTGTGGAAAAAGAAGGCAACAACGACACTGATTACGGAAGCTCGTAAAAATCTGGAAAGGGTCAACATTTAGGAAGTTCAGATGTTAAATAGGGATACAGTTCTTACCATGACTCAAAATTTCGAAGGATTTGAACTCGAAAGAGCCTGGACGGATGAACAGAAGCAACAGCACAGCGTCCACATGTAGTAGTAATGGAGGAAGAGAAAAATTGAGACAAAGAAGAAATGAAATTGTAGAGTGATCCTAAGTGGCTACCATTTTTGCTAAATGAACTGCATCTTCAAGCGACCAATGTGAAAAATATGCTCAAGCTTTTTACCTGTTTAAGCACATACTGAGCAGTTGATGTCATTCTCTCCCCCCATGACAAATCTTAAAACGTTTTTTCAGGACATCTCAGATCTGTGCTAACCAAGAGATTACATGTCAGCTAAACTGGTAGGACACTGCCCGCAAACTGCGTAGATCTAGGATCTCTCTGTAATAGATCAAGCCCCTCTACATTTGCTCTAGGAGCGTAAGATATATTACGACACCCAAAGCTAACCCATCTGTTTCGCTTTATCAGCTTTGTCCGTCCTGTGTCAAACACGTCACTTTTGTATATGTAAAAGTGTAGAAGTTACACTAAATAGCAGTATGACTACTTTAATATAAACTCATTTTATGCAGATTCTTATGACTTTTAATACGTTTGTTATTTTTCTTTTATATGTTATACGTCCAATTACTTCATATCATTTCGCGGAAAGTTTCACACGGTGTAAGTGTTGACGATAGTGTGGAGTCGTCGCAATGAAACTCGTAGCCAGCAAAAGAGGAAGCTGATTATATTGTAAGAGGCTGCAGTGAGCATCATCATTGATCACTGGCTGTTATGAATTGCTGATGCGAAAACCCAGCACCATGTCATTAATCAATTTTAGTTTAATTTCTTCCATTAAAACGTTCTTAATGAATGAAATTTTCACTCTGCACCGGAGTGTTAGTTGATGTGAAACTTACTGAAAAATTGAAACTCTGTCTCGAACAGAGATTCGAACTTGGGACCTTTGCTTTTCGCGGGAAAGTGCTGTATCGACTGAACTACGAAAACTCGACTTACCGTCCTCATAGCTTTACGACAGTACATCATCTCCTAACTTCCAAAGTTCACAGAAACTTTACAGCTGAACTTGCAAGACTAGCACTCCAGGAAGAAAGGGTATTGCGCAATCATGGCTCAGCTACAGTGTGAGGGATGTTTCCAGAATGAAATTTTCACCCTACAACGGTGTGTACACAGATACGAAACTTCCTGGCAGCTTAAAACTATGTGCTGGATCGAGACACGAACTCGGGACCTTTACCTTTCACGGGAAAGTGCTTGCCCGCAAAAGGCAAAGGCCCCGAGTTCAAGTCTCAGTCCGGCACATAGTTTTAATTTGGCAGGGAGTTTCACCATTCTTAATATTGTCTTGTGGTTTTATGATTAAAATTTATCACACTGTAAAGCAGACGGTACAGGCCATTTCACTGAATACACTTTAACTCCAGTGAAAGTAGTGTTTATTAATACCTGGCTCTAGCTGTTGTCGTAATTACGTTTATCACTATTAGAAGCAGAAAGGAAATCCAGTGACGCAAGGTGCAAGGAAGAAGTTATAGCTGGGCAACTCGATGGAAAGCAAAATAAGACAGGATGAACACGGTGATTAGATTAGTGGAATTGAAGTATTTATATCGAATATATCGAACAAACAAAAGCAGCAAAATGCACACAAAAAATGTGTCACTGAGGTAATAAATAAATATCTTATTATACAGTAGTTTTTGCGATGTTATAAACAATAAGAGAAAACACTTAACATTGCGAAATCTTCTCAGCTAACGTACAGAAGTGGGTTTCATACACAGCTAAGAAACTCTGACAAGGGCAGAGTATGAGGTCGGATATGAGAATTGGGGAACAGACCCAATGATGACGTGGTTTAAAGTGCCAGCTATGTCAGCCTAAAATCATGCATCCTAGGAGGCGTTTGTCGAAGAGATGCGCGAGGACTGCTTTGATGCAGTTTCTACGCTAGTCTATCCTGTGCTACTCTCTTCATTTCGGAATAAATGTCACGATCTACATCCATTTATCCATTCGAAATTGCTTAATGTATTCATCTCTCGTCTCCCTCTACAATTTTTATCCTCCACACTTCCAACGAATATTAAGTTCAGGACTCCTTGAAATCTCATAATGTGTACTATCTACCGATCCCTTCTTTTAATCAAATTGTGACATGAACTTCTCTTGACCCCTATTTCTGTTCATCAATTGCCCACTAGTTATCTTTCAGCTTTCTTTTTTACCACCACATTTCAAAGCTTCTATTATTTTTGTTCTGGACTGTTTATAGTGCACGTTTCCTGCCAAGCAAGGATACACTCCAGGAGAGAATTACTAGCGCTCATATTTATATCAGATGTTAACAATTTCCTCTTTTTCAGAACTGTGGTTCGAGCTATAGGAAGTCTGCATTTTATAACTTCTCTACTTCCGCCAACATCGGATATTTTACTGCCCAAATAGCTAAACCGATAAACTCCGTGCCTAGTCTAATTCACTCAGCGTCGCTTGGTTTAAATCCGGCTATATTGCATTATCCTTGTTTTTGTTTTGTTGATGTTCATCTTATGAATTCTTTTCAAAACACTGTTCATTCCTTTCCACTACTCTCACAAGTGCTTTCCTTTCTCTGACAGAATTACACTGTCGTTGGCTAACCTCAAAGTTTTTGGTTCTTCTTGTTGAACTTCAATCTCTGTCCGAAATTTCGCTTTGTTTTCCTTTACTGCTTGTTCAGTATACGGATTGAATAACGTCGGCGTAGGCTACAACCATGTCTCACTCCCTTCTCCGACTACCGCTTCTCTTACATATCCTTTGACATATGTAACTGAAGTGTGCTTTCTGTTCAAGTTGTAAATAACCTTTCGGTCCCTGTATTTTGCCCTTTCTACCTTCAGAATTTTAATGAGTATATTCCAGTCAAAACTATCACAAGATTTCTCTCTGTCTGCAGATGATATAAATGAAGATTTGTCTTTCTTCCACCCACCTTGTAAGTCGTGGGATGAGTATCGTCGAGCGTGTTTCCATATTTCTCAGGACTCCAAAATGAACATTCTCGAAGTCAGCCTGAAGCACTGTTCTGTAATTCGTGTCAGTATTTTGCAACTATGAATTATTATACTGATAGTTGAGTAACTTTCTGACTAATTGTCAGCACCTGCTTTCCTAATAAATGGAATTATTGCGTTCTTCTTGAATTCTGAGATTTTTCTGCCCGTCACACACAACTTGCACACCAGTTGGAATGGTTTAGTCATGGCTTGCTCTGCTAGTAATATCAGCTATTCTGAGGAAATGTCGTCTGCCCCAGGGGCCGTCATCCAACTTAGATCTTTCAGTGCTCTGTCAAATTCCTTTTTGAAGCGCCATATCTCACATCTTTATTTACTGCCTCTTCTCTATGCTGAGGATGGTCACAAAGTCTCAAACCTTCTAAGAGTGCTGCACTATAGGCTGTGCTGGTTAACAATTGTTAAGAAAAAAAAAATGATGCTTTACCCGTTTTCGAATTAATTTGCGTTGACATTCGGGAATGGGGCATTGCGTTCCTAAATTCTAGAGACGCGCTTGATATGATTAATGTCTGTTGTTTTCATAAAGTGGATGACAGCGCATGAGACGGCTCAGCCTTAGGGGCCGGTTCGATCCTTACTAGTGTCCAATGCTCTCTTGTTTGCATTGCTCTCTTATTCGGTTTAGGAAACCAAAACAAGAACATATTTGGCGACACCGTATCTGGCGAGCCGCTTGAATCTGCACGAGCAACGGCCTGACTGACTAACTTCAATGCTAATTAACTCGGAATGGGCGCAACGTGTGGAATTTTTATCTCAACATTTATTGGTCAGCACAATCTGCAACATCCCTGAAAGCTTTGCAGGCTGCTTCTGACCACCCTGAAACTTCTGACTGCAAGTACATTTGCCTTGATGAATTTAATTACAATCCATAAATATGACTGGAAAATTCTCGGCTCGGCTATCTCACCATTTTTAACGCAATGACTATTTCACTGGATAATAATTCCATTGAGACGCACTAAACTGTTAATTATTATTAATTAAATTGATCACGTTCAGTTACTGAGGATGAAATCTTCTGTGCGAAAGTCGATCAACGTGAACGGCTTTACTGTTAGGTAACTAGCACGCTAAGCTACATGTAACACAACAAAGTGCATTCTGTCTGCTATCTGATACCCATCTCCAGAATGGGGTACTTTCTTTGTAAGAGAACTTGTTCGTTCTATGAAATTTGTTTTAAATATTTGTCAGACTAAGAGAGTTATCTTTTATTAAAGAGATGACGTACTTTCAACAAAAGAAAACCATTAGATTTTTACGATAAGATAAGCATAATAATTAAAGTGTCCAATGAGTTACGTAGACAAGCTGTGGATTCAGACATGGTAAACTTTGAATAAATGTTGGCAAAGTGATGATCAGTAAGGATTATTGTCAAACAAAAGTGCCGTTCTGCATTTAACTGTTGTGCTACGTAGGACATTGACGTTTGACCACAGGGAGAGACGTCCATCCCCAACCTGCTTTTTTTTAACGTTACAAGATTGCCTTGAGAGTTCCTGTATTCATTTCAATGGAGAGATATGGAAATAGTTTTCTGTCTAAGACAACAAATACAGTGTTGTAACGTTTTAATAAAAGTTGATTCCTTAAATACAATAAGAATATTATACCAAAATGAGTCGTTAAAACTACGTTTGTTATAAGATGAAATCGTGTTCGAACTCTATATGGTTGGATATGTTTTCAGAACAGAGGTTAGCAATTTTTGGTGAGGTAGTCGAAGTACTCTTAAGTTCATTTGCTACATTTCCCTTTGAGCGGTAATTGCATTATATAGGAACCAAAGCAGAAAAACGTGTTTTGCACAGGAATTCTGCAGTAAGAGTATTTACAATCATAAACATGGAATGGTTAAAAGGCGACAGTTATTTACCTGTACATGTCCGAAATTCCCTGAAGGAAGTTTCTATTAAATTTAATTTTCACTGTCACTAGTCTATCAGTAGTGCTGATCATTGTTTCAGGGATTTAGGTTGTGAATAATGCTCCGTGGATTATTAGTCTAACAAAAAGTGAGTTTGTAGCCAAAAAAACCTAACCAAACTTATGACGGAAGCAGTTTGAAAATAAATTCTCTAGATGGCCTACAACGCAGTTTTTCAAGTACACTGCATGCACAAAGACCACTGGAGCGATAACCAGAGGACTTTTTCTAAAGAAAATAAAGCATGCAATTTGTTAATTTCCTTACTTTGCTATCCAAGCACTTCTTCAGCGTAGTCTCTCTGCTCCTCAACGATCGAGTTTCAACGTCAATTAAGCTTTACTACTCTGATAATGACACCAAACTTTCGGTTCAGGTGGTCCTGAGACGAATAGCGACGTTCGCCCATAGGCTGCTACAAGTTTTAAATGTCTACTAAATCTAATTCACTAGTGTCCAAAATAAGGGGAGCAAGCGGTAACACTACCTAAGTATTCACACAGCTGTTCAGTTACATGTTCGTGTGGGCGAAGACTTTAAAGAAGAATGAAGTCGCACTACCACAGGCATTTGAGATTGGATTTTGTATGCTCTTTCCCCACAACGTTACAATAATTAAAAAGCCAAAGAAAGCATTGATAGCTATGTAATCATCTGAGACTTTAAGCAACAGATAATATAGTTTTCGTAGGAAGTCTGGGAAAACAGAATAAAATCTGTAGCTGTAGTTGAAGTTAACTAAGGCTATCTACACCCTGTTTGCTGTAACCAAGCCACGGAAGGTGGCTTGGTTACTGCAAGCAGGGTGAAGATTGCCTTAGTCATTCAGAGATGAAGACATTTGCAAGGACAGACTATCGTTGAGAGCTTCATCAAACCAATCTCCAGACTGAAGGCGCATTAAACAAAACAGTGAAGTACCTTGAGTTATGTCGTTTCTCTTTTTGTTATGTGGCTGTGGTTGGAAGCGTTGCCTGACTGCTAATTGTCGCAACCTCCGGTTCCTGAGAGCTTAAGTAATGATGTTGTTCTGGATTGGGTAAAACGGCCATCAACAAAATTTGTAATGGATAACTAACAAATCTGCCTGTTTGTGGCCCTAAATAGTTGACTGCGTTTAACAAAATTCTTTGTTGTGTAAAATCTCTAGCTTTTCTAGGGGTATAGAAACAACATATAAGCTACGTCAATTCTAAGTTGATGTCTTGTGTGGCAAAAATCTGTAGCTGACGATACACACAGCTTTCAAGGTGTTACGGTTGTAGGCTCCAGGTCCTTTGGATCACTACCTTACTATGTAATTAACGTCTGAAATTCTTAACAATTTCATCTACATTCACCATACAAGTTCCTCGTTATACCTCTAGGGATTTTGCTACATTTCAGTCTATACATATTTTTATAATACCTAGTTTACAGAAAATCACCATTACTATCAACTGATCATAATTATAAACTCAAATACCTCCTTCTTAACATAAATCCTCTCATCTTCAGTTCTCCTTCAACATTTAACTATAATACAATGAACATGAACATCATCCTCCGTCGAGATCCACTAGAGTGACTGCAACATTGCATTCAACTGCTCCACCAAAGTGATTGCGAAGAGTTTGTCTAGATCTACCCTTACTTACTTACCGTCACTTAACGCAATTTATATATATGTAGAAGGCTTTATTCTGATTACAGTAAATGAGATAAGAGTCGTTTGGACTTCTTTGTATACTTTATGCTTCCGATAGCACTGGAGACTTTTCCCACGCTACAGTTTAATGCTAATTAACCTTTGTCTCTATACAGATTACAATTAACTCAATGTAAATATATATCTAATGTTTTTGTTGTGCAATAATAACACACAACAGCATATTATTGCAATAGTATGCATTTCATATAATTTGTTGAGGCTGCTGAACAGCACATAATAGAAATATTTATTTTTAAATATTAATCAGCTATCTGGAGTTAACTCTGCATCAATATTCTACAAGCCTACGCCACAAATTAATTTACTTTAAACTGTTATGTTAGACCTAATTTAAAGTAAATTTATGTATTTTGTTATTGAAGTTTCATTCGTACAGAAAGAAAACAGAGCTGCACAAATAATAAAATAAAGAGAAAATTTTCGAAATGACAAACACACACGGACCAGGAAACGAAATATTCACTTCCAATACCTTACCATGAATACATACGTCCAGTCAGCAGACCATCTGCTGACTGCTATTGCAGTAGGTAGGTTAACTAAGCATTTTTAGAATGACTATTTGCATCATGCGGTAAGTTATAATACGCCAGAAATAAACGATTACGGAATTGCCTCACCAACGAACTTCTGAAGAATAGTGTTTGAAATTCAGTATAGTATATGTTACAAAACACTGAGACACATATACAACGTATAGTACACATATATTACGAGAAAGAAAATCGTTGAAACGGCACCTCCAGAATGAATGGAGGATCATACGTCTGTGTAAAGTCCGACCTCAGTATCCAAGTCGACATGAGTAAGCTGTGCTGAGCCACGATTAGAACGTCGAGTTATCAGAAGTTAACTAACAGAGATTGGTGCTTACAATCATTTTGGGCGTGTACCGACAACGTGATAATTGTAGAATACCTTCAGATCAACAAATTTTCAGTGATTACTTCTATCAGTAGCACCCTTAAAATATTTTCAACAGTTGTGACGTGTTCCGAGACCATCATTAACTGGTAATGTTCGAAAAAAATAATAAACTCCTCAATGTATCTGTAACTGTTCCCCTGCTGTTAGATTATTGATAACAAAGAAAAAAACTAAAAACCAACTTGAGAACACTAAGAACTCTGAGAGCCTTTTGTGGATGACATTGTATGCAATAAAGTCACAGGGCCAGAAAATTCTGCCAGTAAGCGATAATGCTTGCGCTCGGAGCAAGAACTAACAATTAACACTAACATTAACAAATATAACACATCTGGAATAAACAGCAGGAAAAAGACATTCGTGTTCGATTATATGATTGAAGATCAGTTACTGAAAGTATTCACGTTCATTGAATGTCTATTAGTATGCAACTAAAGTGAAAATAGTGAAGAGAACTAATAAGATAGTTGTAAGGAGCACAAATACTAGACTGAAACTCGTTGGTAGAAGGTTAGCAACGGTAGCTGACCCATGAAGTATACAACCTAGAAAATCCTTATTCTACGGATTCTTCAATATTGCTGTACATTGTTTGATTCTCTCGGTGAATTCGTTTCTTGTTGTTGTTGTTGTTGTTGTTGTGGTCTTCAGTCCAGAGACTGCTTTGATGCAGCTTTCCATGTTTTTCTATCCTGTGCAAGCTTCTTCATCTCCGAGTAATTACTGCAACCTACACTCCTGGAAATGGAAAAAAGAACACATTGACACCGGTGTGTCAGACCCACCGTACTTGCTCCGGACACTGCGAGAGGGCTGTACAAGCAATGATCACACGCACGGCACAGCGGACACACCAGGAACCGCGGTGTTGGCCGTCGAATGGCGCTAGCTGCGCAGCATTTGTGCACCGCCGCCGTCAGTGTCAGCCAGTTTGCAGTGGCATACGGAGCTCCATCGCAGTCTTTAACACTGGTAGCATGCCGCGACAGCGTGGACGTGAACCGTATGTGCAGTTGACGGACTTTGAGCGAGGGCGTATAGTGGGCATGCGGGAGGCAGGGTGGACGTACCGCCGAATTGCTCAACACGTGGGGCGTGAGGTCTCCACAGTACATCGATGTTGTCGCCAGTGGTCGGCGGAAGGTGCACGTGCCCGTCGACCTGGGACCGGACCGCAGCGACGCACGGATGCACGCCAAGACAGTAGGATCCTACGCAGTGCCGTAGGGGAACGCACAGCCACTTCCCAGCAAATTAGGGACACTGTTGCTCCTGGGGTATCGGCGAGGACCATTCGCAACCGTCTCCATGAAGCTGGGCTACGGTCCCGCACACCGTTAGGCCGTCTTCCGCTCACGCCCCAACATCGTGCAGCCCGCCTCCAGTGGTGTCGAGACAGGCGTGAATGGAGGGACGAATGGAGACGTGTCGTCTTCAGCGATGAGAGTCGCTTCTGCCTTGGTGCCAATGATGGTCGTATCCGTGTTTGGCGCCGTGCAGGTGAGCGCCACAATCAGGACTGTATACGACCGAGGCACACAGGGCCAACATCCGGCATCATGGTGTGGGGAGCGTTCTCCTACACTGGCCGTACACCTCTGGTGATCGTCGAGGGGACACTGAATAGTGCACGGTACATCCAAACCGTCATCGAACCCATCGTTCTACCATTCCTAGATTGGCATTGTCCTATGCACGTCCGCATGTATCCCGTGCCACCCAACGTGCTCTAGAAGGTGTAAGTCAACTACCCTGGCCAGCAAGATCTCCGGATCTGTCCCCCATTGAGCATGTTTGGGACTAGATGAAGCGTCGTCTCACGCGGTCTGCACGTCCAGCACGAACGCTGGTCCAACTGAGGCGCCAGGTGGAAATGGCATGGCAAGCCGTTCCACAGGACTACATCCAGCATCTCTACGATCATCTCCATGGGAGAATAGCAGCCTGCATTGCTGCGAAAGGTGGATATACACTGTACTAGTGCCGACATTGTGCATGCTCTGTTGCCTGTGTCTATGTGCCTGTGGTTCTGTCAGTGTGATCATGTGATGTATCTGACCCCAGGAATGTGTCAATAAAGTTTCCCCTTCCTGGGACAATGAATTCACGGTGTTCTTATTTCAATTTCCAGGAGTGTACATCCTTCTGAATCTGCTTAGTGTATTCTTCTCTTGGTCTCCCTCTACGATTTTTACCCTCCACACTTCCCTTCAGTACTAAACTGGTGATACCTTGACGTCTCAGAACGTGTCCTACCAACCGATCCATTCTTATAGCCAAGTTGTGTCACAAATTCCTCTTCTCCGCAATTCTGTTCAGTACCCCATCACTAGTTACATGATCTACCCATCAAACCTGCAGCATTCTTCTCTAGCACCACATTTCAAAAGCTTCTTTCCTCTTCCTGTCTAATCAATTTATCACCAATGTTTCACTTCCACACATGGCTACACTCCGTACAAGTACTTTCAGAAAAGACTTTCTAACACTTAAATCTGTATTCGCCCTTAATAAATTTCTTTTCTACATCTACATACGTACTCCGCAGTCCACCATACGGTGCGTGGAAGAGGGTACCTCGTACCACAACTAGCATCTTCTCTCCCTGTTCCACTCCCAAACAGAACGAAGGAAAAATGAGTGCCTATATGCCTTTGTACGAGCCCTATTTTCTCTTACCTTATCTTTGAAGTCTTTCCGCGAAATGTAAGTTGGCGGCAGTAAATCTTTACTGCAGTCAGCCTCAAATGCTGGTTCTCTAAATTTCCTCAGTAGCGATTCACGAAAAGAACGCCTCCTTTCCTCTAGAGACTCCTACCCGAGTTCCTAAAGCATTTCCGTAACACTCGCGTGATGTTCAAGCCTACCAGTAACAAATCTAGCAGCCCGCCTCTGAATTGCGTCTGTGTTCTCCCTCAATCCGAACTGATAGGGATCCCAAACGCTCAAGCAGTACCCAAGAAAAAGTTCATATTAATGTTTTGTAAGAGGTCTCCTTTACAGATGAACCACGTCTTCCCAAAATTCTACCAATGAACAGCAGACGATTATCCGCCTTCTCCACAACTGCCATTACATGCTTGTCCCACTTCATATTGCTCTGCAATGTTACGCCCAAATACTTAATCAGCGTGACTGTGTCAAGCACTACACCACTAATGGAGTATTCAAACATTACAGGATTCTTCTTCCTATTCATCTGCATTAATTTACATTTATCTATATATAGAGTAAGCTTCCATTCTTTACACCAATCACAAATCCTGTCCAAGTCATCTTGTATCCTCCTATAGTCACTCAACGACGACACCTTCCCGTACACCACAGCATCATCACCAAGCAGCCGCACATTGCAATCCACCCTGTCCAAAAGATCATTTATGTAGATAGAAAACAACAGTGGACCTACCACACTTCCTGGAGCACTCCAGATAATACCCTCACCTCCGATGAACACTCACCATCGAGGACAACGTACTAGGTTCGATTACTTCAGAAGTCTTCGAGCCACTCGCATACTTGGGAACAAATCCCATATGCTTGTACCTTAGTTAGGAGTCTGCAGTGGGGCACCGAGTCAAACGCTTTCCGGAAGTCAAGGAATATGGCATCCGTCTGATACCCATCATGCATGGTTCGCAAGATATCATGTGAAAAAAGGGCGAGTTGCATTTCGCAGGAGCGATGCTTTCTAAAGCCGTGCTGATGCATGGACATCAACTTCCCTGCCTCAAGGAAATTCATTGTAATCGAACTGAGAATATATTCGAGAATCCTGCAACAAATCGATGCTAAGGATATTGGTCTGTAATTTTGAGGATCCGTCGTTTAACCCTTCTTATATAGAAGCGTCACTTGCGCTTTTCTTCAGAAACGCTTTGGACATAGCCAGTTTACATTTTCTATCCTCTCTACTTCTACTATCATCAGTTATTTTGGTCCCTAAATAGCAAAACTCATCTAATACCTTAAGTATCTTATTTATTAATCTAATTCCCTCAGCATTACCTGATTTAATTCAACTACATTCCGTTATCCTCATTTTGATTTTGTTGATGTTCGTCTTACATCCTCCTTCCAACACCTGGTCCATTCCGTTGGTCCTTTGCTGCCTGTGACAAAATTACAATGTCGTCAGCAAACCTCAAAATTTTAATTTTTTCTCCATAGATTTTAATTCCTACTCTATATTTTTCTTTTGTTTCCTTTTCTGCTTGCTCAGTATAAAGACTGAATAACATCAGGGATAGTCTAAAACCCTGTCTCACTCCCTTCTCAAGCACTGTTTACCTTTCATACCCCTCGACAATTTATAACTGCCATCTGATTTCTGTACAAATTGTAAATAGCCTTTCGCTCTCTGTATTTTGCCACGTCCACCTTCAGAATTTGAGAGAGAGAGTATTCCAGTCAACATTTTGAAGAGCTCTCCCTAAGTCTACAAATGATAGAAGCGTATGTTTTCCTATCCTTAATCTATCTTCTAAAATAAGTCGTAGGGTTAATGTTGCCTAGTGTGTTCCTACATTTCTACAGAATCCAAACCGATCGTCCCCGAGATCGGCCTGTACCAGTTTTTCCATTCGTCTATAAAGAATTCGTGAAAGTATTTGACAGCCGTTACTTATTAAATTGATAGTTCGGTAATTTTCACACCTGTCAACACCTGCTTTCTTTCAGATTGGAATTACTGTATTCTTCCTGAAGTTTGGTGGCATTTAGCCTGCCCCATACATCCTGCTCACCATATGGTACAGTTTTGTCATGGCTGCCTCTCTTAACATTATCAGTAGTTCTAATGGAATGTTGTTTACTTCCGGGGCCTTGTGTCGACTTAGGTCTTTCAGTGCTCTGTCGAATTCTTCATGCAGTAGCATATCTCCCATTTCATCTTCATCTACGTCCTCTTCCATTTCCATAATATTGTCCTCGAATGAATTCGTTTAGTAAGCTCAAGATCAGCACCAAGATAGCCTGTTCCAGGGGCAGATACTGCAAGAGAGGCAAGGTGCCTGACCGTGAGAAATTACTACTGGGATTCCGAGAACGAAAGTTCCAGAACAAGCAACATATGACTTCCTCCAATGCAATACTGTTCAGTGACCGTGAGGGCAGAACACTAGAGACTCTATGTCGTACAGAAGCTTATTGACAGTCGTTCTTCCCATTCATCCGAAAGACGTGAAATGAGAACGATATGCAAAACACTCTAGGTCTCACACAGTGTAACCCTACCTCATATCTAAAATTTAAGATTTTTTTCAAGAGTGTGTATACAGATAACAATGTGAAAGTAAAATCATCAAATATTTCCGTATTACTCAAGTCGAATCTGATGGGATATTTCCAGTAAGGGTAGCGACAACCGAAATAAGGTGCACCTCTCTGCTGTTAATATTCTAAAAAAAGCAATAGAGTAAATTATAAAAGACTATTGAATGGCCTGAATGTAGATACCATTTTAAGTTCTGTTTCTGAGGCAGTCGATTAACATACCTTGACAGAATTTACAGAACAAGAATGACTACTTCATCTGCATACTTTAGGGTCCAACCAAAGGCGTTGATACTATCGATAATAGTACTCTACTAAAGAAATTAATATTATTCTCAAAAATAAGAGCAGCCAATGAATGATAGTGGCCACATCCAAGTAATAGGGTACAAATTATAGAGTTAGTGAAGGAATAATATAAAGGACCACTTTTAGGCAAGTGTTTGTAAGTTTCCTAACACATCGTTCTAGGATTGCTTCACTGTAGCATAATAAATATTATTCTGTAGTTAATAATACTTTAATGGCTTTCCAGAAAATATTAGAAATGTGGAAAATTGTATCTTCGGTAAAGAGCAACTTTTTAATCACAGATAATATACTTGACGTCTTGTTAGAAGAAGCAACATCTCCTCACAGACATTTACCAGTGATGAACACATATTAATACGATACAAAAAGGTAAAAACTGTTAGCTTGAAACTTATTTAAGAGAAAAATGCAGGAGTACCACAATTTCTCTATGAAATTGTTAGGAACGAATCACGTTGCACAGTTAAAGTGAGATGAACACAAAAAGAGAATGTCATCAGCATGCTAAATCCTCAGAAGCTTCCCTTTAGTACTACTTTAGTACCACTGCCTTGTACTTACAAATTGTTCTTTTCTATGTCGAACTATTATCCATATGATAATTTTTGAGACAAAATGAAGATAATGTTTATACAGTTTTAAGTTCTGAAAAGGATCATAGAAATACAGTGTAAAAGCAGAAATTATAGCTTCAAACTGTACCTACTGAGCACAGGAACCAGTACACAATGTGCGTTAAGGAAAATGTGATTCAGTAGTAATGTAAGATCTCTGTCCATGATCGTAAGACAGAAAAAGGCTGTATTTACAGTTACCTCGGAATAAAGAATGGAAACATAAAACTACTTTTTTTATCGTGGAGTGAAACTGGAGAGTCAAATTAAGGTGGCAACTAACCTCAATACATCTAAAAGGTAGGTCTAGCGTAATGTCTCAAATAACATAAATTGCCACATTAATGATTATGTGACACATTAGGAGATGCTAAAAATGTGATTTAAATTAATGTTTTATACTTGTGTATGATTCCTCTGTATACCAAATATTTTCCTATAAGATCTTTGTTGATGATCAGGAACACAATTTATAGATTCAGATCCCAAACTACAGAAAAGGATCATAAGAATAATTCACAACCATAGTCCATTTGATAACAGTTGAGATCTTTTTAAATAGGCGGGAATTTTAACTACAGCATATGAGACATATAGCAGTTAACTAAGAGCTGTAAGAAACACATGTGATAATGTAACAGAACCAAGACAATGTTTCTTAACAAGAAAGAGCAGATTAAAAACGTTATTTTCTACCAAGGAATGAAATACAACAATCAGTTGCACAAGCCCATGAAGGAGATAACAAAAAACAATTTATTTAAAAAGATTGTTCAAGGACACTTTCTACATATCCTGTACTGCATAGTAAATGCTTATAATAATAAATAACCATCCTGTACTGCGCAGTAAATGCTTATAATAATATGTAACCATTGTTGAGTCCATACCATCTCGGAGAAAGTTCAAGAACACTTTTTACATATCCTGTACTGCACAGAAAATGCTTATAATAATATATAACCACTGTTGAGTACATGCCACATCGGAGAAGGTTCAAGAACACTTTTTGCATATCCTGTACAGCACAGTAATTGCTTATAATAATAGATAACCATTGTTGAGTCATTGCCACGTCGGAGAAGGTTCAAGAACACTTTTTGAGTATCCTGTACAGCACAGTAAATGCTTATAATAATAGATAACCATTGTTGAGTCCATGCCACGTCGGAGAAGGTTCAAGAACACTTTTTGCATATCCTGTAATGCACAGTAAATGCTTATAATAATAGATAACCATTTTTGAGTCCATGTCACGTCCGAGAAGGTTCAAGAACATTTTTTGCGTATCCTGTACTGCACAGTAAATGTTTATAATAATATATAACCATTGTTCAGACCATGCCACGTCGAGTTACTGCACTAGGCCGGGCACAGGAGGTCCGACACGCTGTTTGTCACCTCAGTGTACAACAGTCGTTAGCGTCAAAAAAATTCTCGCTCTTGGTTGAAGAAAACCGGATGCCAGAGTTGCAGGCTCCATTTCAGTTGTGCTATTGGCCACCTTCTTGTTCATCATGGTGTTTTTGTGGTGTTTACTGTAGTTCGTAATGGAAGCCTTAGCGACACTGATCATTGGGTGACGTCTACATATTGTCTGCGCAGATACAGATCCTCCCATTTGCCTCCAAAAAGTTATTGCACAGATCTATTGCGTTCTTCCACGGGTACCTGCGAGTCACGATTTGTAAGCAACTGTCGTGAACTTGTTTACCGCCAGTGACAAAGGCGTGGGAAATTTTCAATGTTTTGAGTCTAAACGTTTGAATAGGCGGTGTACCTAATTCTGAAGGCGATAGCTATCTGTGCATGGTTCTTAGCTTGAAATAACCTTTCAAGGCATTCTGACAGGCTTAAAAATATCCATAATCACATTATCCTATTCGCAATTAGAGTTGGTGCACTCTACTGAACTGCGCTAACAATGTGTTTACTTTTACCTCCGTTACACAGGGGGCTGTACATAGCGATCTCTTCTGGTCAAAAGAGCACTGAGATGTAATAGAGCTCAGAGATTAAGAACACATTCTGCAGTATTTACAGATTTCACCCCCTCTCTATCCTGTATGAAGTCTCTGATGACATAGTGCAACACAGCACGATTTCCTCTAGACCTCCCCTCTGATAAACCAAATTAACCTATTTATAAAATGATGAAAAGTTCGAAAATGGCGGAAAGCTAAGAAAATCCATTGTTTCTTCCATTCCTCAGACATCACTCTGGCAGAACCTACTTATCCTAAGAATAAAATGGCGAAAAATTAAAAATGGCAAAATGGGAAATTGCTCTGTTGGTGTTAGATCTAGACATCCGAGATTGTGACCCATGATGTCGTCTTGGAGATACAAGCACAGTTTCCGTGAAGTCAGAGTCCAAGATGTCTAATCTGGAGATAGGAAGACAGCCTCTACGACACTGCAATCCAAGAAATCGATTGAAGATGGCTACCTGGAGATACAAGGATAGTGTACATGGTTCCAGGTCAGTTAAATTCAAGATGGATGACCTGGAGATATGACAACAGTTTGCATGGTTGTCAGATTTCATATATTACAAGTTTAGAATGCTAATTCGAAAATCATTGGTTTTCGCCATTCCTATGATGTTACAGTCCACTTGTGCTATGCTCATTTTTAATGTTTAAACAAGTTCCACTGTTGCTGAGATATTTAAGAGGATGCATAGTTGTATTCAAAACATAAAAATGGTGGGGGAGGGGGGATGTGCCATTTACAGCTACAGCAATTGTGCAGGCCACCACATCTTGCTCCCTGTGTCCTGCATCCTGCATCGAAACAAGTTCCAGTTGCCATTGTCACCAATGGAAGATCAAAGCTGGGGGCACAGAAACCCACTCACCATAAGATGACACCTCCAAGCATAGGGACATTGCATCCAGCCTGCCTAATCGTCTTGCTCATGCGAAATGCAGGGTAGTAGTTCCGATTCCCACTACAAGCATGTCATTTGTGATGGCTCTAAAGTCTCGGCCCACAGAAGCAATTCATACACACACACATACACACGTTGCACCCAATACGCTGAGAGCAGGACACGTTTATATGAAGTGACAATTATATACATGATCATAAAAAATGGTACAAATGCGGATGCCTAAGAGATTGACATTTATGTAAGAGACCTTTTTCCATGAGATAGTTCATGATGAAAAATCTCAGCTACCACCAGTAACAAAGTGCATCCCCATTTAGTGAAAGTATATTGAACACAAAGTTCCAGTGGCACATAACAGCACACAGCCCATTTGTAAACACCTCCCACAGTTAAGACTGATGTGGACCGGTCAGCACTATACAGCTGGTGTCAGCCGTTTGCATGATCACGCCTTCTTGTTGAACACCTGAAGAGAATGAGCTGTGCTATGTGCCAGCAGTCCAATGCTGCTGATTTGTGAAAGATTTCCTGTTGATAATCAGTATGGAGTGATATCTTTTTGCTAGCTGGATGAGACATATGCGGTCCTGTGCACAGAACAGATCCTTGAACTTTTACATCAATTTTATATGGAAACCAACGAATATTGTATCGAAATCAACACGTTTGTACATAAATCAATGAATATCACGTCAGACTTGCTCGATACCATTACACTTTCATCTGGGGAACACATACCTGTTAGTATCCTAGCAAGTCGTCTGAGATTTCATTAGATGTCTGTAATAATTCTTACTTCATACGCACTCCAAACATACCTCAAGAGCTGATGGTACAAAAGTCTTTTATTCTACTTCCTTTCCACAACATTCTTCCGAGAACCATTCCAAAACATAGAAGTCTTTCATTCGCTTTTCCTAATACTGGTTAAATGTGATCGAATCATTTTTTGTGTCAAACATCTTCCTATACCTTTGAAACAGTACGCTCAGAAAGCAGCTGTAGTTATACACTTAGTTTTAACCTCAGCAAATGGCATAGCTTCAAGTGTTATATAATTCCCATTACATTCTGCTCTAGCATCAAGTGTTCTATAATTCCGACTACATTCCGCTCTACCATTTGCTTTTTTTTTTTTCAATCAATCCGACAGAATATCTAGTAACCTCGAAGAGTAGAGGAATGAGCCGTCAATGAAACGTGTCTCTTTTTTGTTTTGGTAGCCATATTCAACACATTTCAGAACTCACATTGTTACGTTTGCAGTGATTTAACCCCATCCTGCAGTCCTGACGTCGTTACCGTGAAGTAAAATCATTCGACTAGTGCTGAGTTTATCCGACGGACACATCCCTATATGCGATGTATAGATATCTGATGTGTTCCTCACAACGTAGATGGAGCTACTTGGCAAATACTTAATGTAACTCCACTGCGCTCTAGAATATAAACGTTTGGGACAATTTGTCTGCAATGTCAACTTCGCTTCATGTTACAAATACACACTTCCTTCTAGATATCAATGCAAAGTGCCATTGTAAATATGATTACCTGTGGGATTTGTGTACCCAGTCAATGAAATTACAGCATTTTGTGTGGGACTTGCAGTGGCACTCAGACGAAACCACTTGATACCACCTTGGCACTTGCAACGATCACACAGTATTTGGAAAATTCATGCTAAGCACAACTAAAAGCGAGGTAGAAAGATTCAGGATGAAAATATGCAAACTTGAGGATGGTGGTCAACCAAAATAAAGAAAGACAACTATTCAAAGCAACAGAATAGTAATTGGGTTGACACTATGGTGCAAACTTAAGAGTAAATTAGTCAATTCTGTGTCGAAATCAGCGAACTACATGCTAAAGTCAGCCTGTGTAAAAGACTCTGTGTTCAGACTGGAAAGGATGGTTTGCACGGGTGTGCAGGAAATGTATCTTCAACTGCGATATAGACATGATGGGCCCGCAGGGTCTCTAAATCAGTACACATGAAAAAATGTGTTTGTGCATAACTCTTTTGCTGACAAAGGTTGGAAACACTCTTAATAGTGGGCGTCAGCTGTTATGACTATTATTGCCTGCACATGACAGCTTAAGATTGGCGATAAATCAGACATACTGCAGAGTATTCTTCCAAGTTTCCAACGATATCTCACATCACATATTTTCGCAAATCCCGTAAATTGTGAATGCAGAGCTGATGTATAGTAGTGACCCATATATGTTCAGGTCAGACCAATTTAATGGGTGAGACATGAACAGGCATGCTTCTCAGATCACTACTGGAAGATCTTTGCTTTTTGCTGCTGTCTGTTATAAGGGTGCTTGCATGGGGAAGTGTACTATAATAGTCCATAATGACATATGGCCTAAATCTACATCTACATCCATACTCCGCAAGGTACCTGACGTTGTGTTTCGGAGGGTACCCTGAGTACCTCTATCGGTTCTCCCCTCTATTCCAGTCTCGTATTGTTAGTGGAAAGAAGGATTGTCGGTATGCTTCTGTGTGGGCTCTAATCTGTCTGATTTTATCCTCATGATCTCTTTGCGAGATATACGTAGGAGGGAGCCTCTTCGGTGAAGGTATGTTCTCGAAACTTTAACAAAAGCCCGTACCGAGATACTGAGCGTCTCTTCTGCAGAGTCTTCCACTTGAGTTTATCTATCTTCTCCGTAACGCTTTCGCGATTACTAAATGATCCTGTAACGAGGCGCGCTGCTCTCCGTTGGTAGAGTTCATAGGGTATTATTGGTTGTTGTAGTAATAGTACATTTATTCCATAGATTCAAACAGCAGGGCTGATGGTAAATATGGTACAGTAGTAGCTGTAGATCCATACTACATATTCAAATAGCATCCCTATCTCCCACAGACATCTCGTATGGTTTATTTGTTCATACTTTAATTTTTGAGCAGTCGCATCCCATAATCTTTTTGGCCTTCTGGTAATGAACTTCTAAATCCAGCAACAATTGAAAAACGTATGAACTGCTCCCTCACTCCCTGACAGTGCATTAGATGAACTGTTGAGTTTTACCTTATGTAAAATGTACTAAGGCCCATCAACGTAGCAACAACTTGGACTCTAAAATTTCTGTCTAGGTGTAGTCTTTATGTTTTTATCCCTATCATCCATTGTATGTCTAAGATAGTCGATTTCGAGAGTTCTTTACAGAAATCTATATATCAGTTACGTACGTTGAGAAATATTTTGATAAACGTTTGGTTATAACATGTCCCTTTTACTCCCTGCCATTTGAAAAGCTGAACTGTTTAGTCTCATCTCATTTAAAAAGTGCTAAGAGTCCAGAATATGCAATAACTGGACTGTAGAGTCATGGTCTGTCATATCAAGAATTTTTCTACTAGATGGACAACTATTTATTTAAATTTAAGCAAAATTTCTTCTACATGCTCCTGCTCATACGAAAATACTTCCAGTTACTCCTTGATACGTTTTACGACTCCCTGTTTATCTAGGTTGTTTCCATTTGTACTTTGATTATCTTAATTACAAATTTTATTTGTTGTTTTTGAGTTTTTTGGCGAAACTAAATGCACTTTAGAGAGATAGATAATCAATTATTTTAACTATTTTAAAATTTGAATTAACGCAGAATAATACACAAGTAAGTGCATATATACACGTAATACTGCGTAAGACATAGTAGTGATATTAATGTATCGTCCATTCTGTATACTGAAGAACGACGCTCATCGAAATTCGTTGCAAGAACTTCTTCCAAAGTGTTCTGATGGGTGAGCTCTGTAAACGCCTATAATTTATCCCATAAAATCCATTCACGTAATACCACCTGAGATGTTTATCCAGATCACACTGGCTGAGCTAGCACAGATATTCTGAATTTAGATTCCTGATAGTTAATCCAGTGTGTGGCATTCTGACTGTCGTGTTTCTTGTTGTTCATATACAGTCCCAACACATATTGTACGACAATTCAGTAACACTATTTGCAGGTGAGAGTTGAACATTACAGATATTTGTGCCGAATTCTGGCATAGATGGTACCATTCATAGTCTGATACCACTGCTTTCAAAAAATTGATGATTGGCGAAACTTTACCACTACTTTGTACTCTGTATCTGGTGCCATGCCTCTAACAACATGTTTACTGTCACTCACGCTCAACTTGTATGTTGCAGAGAATACCACCACAATCGAAAGTGCACTGGGGAATCGGCGCCATTCGAGGAGTTGCGGAGACGTTAGTTACACTGGAAACTCGATTCACTAAACATTTCTGCAAGATTACTTTATTTCTGCTCCATTACGTCAGGTACACCTTGTGACCCTAGTGACTTTACGAGCAGTGTAGGTATTGGATATACAGGAAAGTGGAAGTTTAGAAACAATTCTGTGTCATGCTCCATCAGGGCGCCCGTTTGGATGTTCTCTTGATTTCTGCTGCTGCTCAAATGTACAAAGCACTGCATCCTCAGGGACTTGTCGCTCTAAGGGAGAAACAATAAATGATACCCTTAAAAACAAATACACATATCAAATTGAATAATAATAATAAAAACATGGGATTAGTACTTTCATTGAATTGTTCAAACCCATTTTAATTCAACTTGAGAGGTGAGGATCTATGATGAGACTTCATGATGACAAACCTAGCACTATGGCGCACAGACCAAACGTGTCGAGTCCATCAGGTGGCTAGTAAGCTAGGTTGTGACTGTATACTGTACCCAAGTCAGCCGTTTGGAATCGAAATCTTGAATTCTGTCATCACAATTGTTGTCTTAGATCACTAACTTGGATTATGACATCATAGCTCCAGCACAATGGATTTTTGCAAGTTGCTTACCTCCACTTGGTAACAGGAGCAGCAAACATTTGTGAAAGCTATGACACTGAATCTATTAGCAGCTTCCATATCAGCATTATTAGTGTGAGGATATTGTAGAACCTATGCCGACCTGTCATGTTGGTTCTGACCTACAGTACTCAGAGAACCCTAAACCTTGAAGGTATTCAGTGAATTTTAATACAGTGGGTAATTTGTTACAATTTTTCCTTGAACACTTGGTCATTTGTTACACTTTTTGCTTAAGACAGGATTTATTTTTACAATTTTACTTTAAGATGAGGCATTTTGTTACAATTTTCCCTTAACATGGGCTAATCTGTTTCAGTTTTGCTGTATCATGAGGCAGTCTGATACAACTGTACTATAAAATGGGGGATTTTCTCACAATTTTGCTCTATTATTGAGTATTTTGGTATTATTTAGTGTTAATATGATGTAATTAGTTAGAATTTTTGTTGTAACAGGGCGTTTTCCTGCAATTTCACTGGAATGTTTAGATGTAGGGGCTGAAGTGTTACGTAATCTACACTGATGACTGCACTAATTGTAAAATTTACTGCATGTTCATGCAATACATACATTCCAATCTGAGAGTCATCCAAAATATTTTGATTTAGTGTTCATAAAATCAAACACTTCACAACCTTCAATAACTTTGAGCTAATAGATAGTTGGAAATATTTTACTGTAGCTGAACACATTTCCATATCCCAAAAACTAGCTGAATTCTCCCAAGTTCGTATGCATGGTCATTTCACTGCTCATCACACAACACCCACAACCTTGACCCTCAGAAATCTTCCCACAAAAGTGGTTTGTTGAATGGCTCATACTGACACTTGCCATAAATGATTGAGGAATCCTATGGAATGGAATCGTGTAAGCTCACAGATAAAAGTCCAGCTACCTCTCCAATGGATTTAAGTTTTGAAAATCTTACGTATAACCGTCAGATTCCTCTACTGCCTCCACTTAGAAACCTGCTGAAAATGTTAGATATCCTAAGAACTCACAGTTTGTATGAAGATCGCTTAAAAATCACTTAAAAACACGATGTCGGACTTTCTTTCTGTTGGGAGAATGATTGGAGTTCAACGTTAGTTTACATCAAGCTCCTTTTTTCTGTCACAACAGCAAAAATCAGTTAGTAAACGGGTATTGATACTATCTATCATAAAATGTGTGGTCACTCTAGTACAGCTAGTTGACGGTTAATGGTATGAGTCTACTACTACCATAGCTAGAAGGAAACCTATTTCAATCTATAGTGTGAATCTACTGCTACTGGCTTACTGAATTCACCATGAGGCCTACTGCTGCAATCTACGGAATTATACCCCATTTTCCAACACAAGGACCCATATTAATGAAAGCATGCATGTTTACAAGAAAGGATTAAAGAACTGTGGAAACATCATTTCTATAGCACACTTGCAAATTTACATCCAGAGCAGACTGATGTAATTTTACCTTTCTATCTGAGTACTTCTCTTCTGGGACCTTCTATACAAGCTTACCTTCATACAAAATTAGCTGATTTTGACACAGGATTGACTAAATTACAATATGTATGCACAATAGTGTCTATATCAACTTCCTATTCTGTTGCTTTAGATATTCCCCTTTCTTCACTTTGGTTGGTCTCAATCCTCATGATTGCATATCTTCATTCTGAATTCTTAGTCCTCGCTTTTTGTTATGGGAAGCATACATTTCCCGAACGCTGTTAGATCACTGTCAGCGCCAAATTGGTCTTAGTGACGCTCATATCACCAGCAGTACAAGTCCCACATAAAAGGATGTGATTTTATTGACAGGACACACAAATCTCACAGGTAACGATATTTACGGTGGCGCTTTGTAAAGGTACCTAGAAGGAACTATTTGTAACATGAAGCGAACTTGACATTGCAGGTAAATTATTGCAGTCTTAGCATCGTGAAAAAGAAAACTGGCGTTCTACGGATCGGAGCGTGGAATGTCAGATTCCTTAATCGGGCAGGTAGGTTAGAAAATTTAAAAAGGGAAATGGATAGGTTAAAGTTAGATATAGTGGGAATTAGTGAAGTGCGGTGGCAGGAGGAACAAGACTTCTGGTCAGGTGACTACAGGGTTATAAACACAAAATCAAATAGGGGTAACGCAGGAGTAGGTTTAATAATGAATAGGAAAATAGGAATGCGGGTAAGCTACTACAAACAGCATAGTGAACGCATTATTGTGGCCAAGATAGATACGAAGTCCACACCTACTACAGTAGTACAAGTTTATATGCCAACTAGCTCTGCAGATGATGAAGAAATTGAAGAAATGTACGATGAAATAAAAGAAATTATTCAGATAGTGAAGGGAGACAGAAAATTTAATAGTAATGGGTGACTGGAATTCGAGTGTAGGAAAAGGGAGAGAAGGAAACATAGTAGGTGAATATGGATTGGGGCTAAGAAATGAAAGAGGAAGCAGCCTAATAGAATTTTGCACAGAGCACAACTTAATCATAGCTAACACTTGGTTTAAGAATCATGAGATGGGACCTGGATAAACTGAAAGAACCAGAGGTTGTACAGAGTTTCAGGGAGAGCATAAGGGAACAATTGACAGGAATGGGGGAAAGAAATACACTAGAAGAAGAATGGGTAGCTTTGAGGGATGAAGTAGTGAAGGCAGCAGAGGATAAAGTAGGTACAAAGACGAGGGCTGCTAGAAATCCTTGGGTAACAGAAGAAATATTGAATTTAATTGATGAAAGGAGAAAATATAAAAATGAAGTAAATGAAGCAGGCAAAAAGGAATACAAACGTCTCAAAAATGAGATCGACAGGAAGTGCAAAATGGCTAAACAGGGATGGCTAGAGGACAAATGTAAGGATGTAGAAGCTTATCTCACTAGGGGTAAGATAGATACTGCCTACAGGAAAATTAAAGAGACCTTTGGAGAGAAGAGAACCAGGTGTATGAATATCAAGAGCTCAGATGGCAGCCCAGTTCTAAGCAAAGAAGGGAAGGCAGAAAGGTGGAAGGAGTATATAGAAGGTTTATACAAGGGCGATGTACTTGAGGACAATATTATGGAAATAGAAGAGGATGTAGATGAAGACGAAATGGGAGATACGATACTGCGTGAAGAGTTTGACAGAGCACTGAAAGACCTGAGTCGAAACAAGGCCCCCGGAGTAGACAACATTCCATTAGAACTACTGACGGCCTTGGGAGAGCCAGTCATGACAAAACTCTACCTGCTGGTGAGCAAGATGTATGAGACAGGCGAAATACCCTCAGACTTCAAGAAGAATATAATAATTCCAATCCCAAAGAAAGCAGGTGCTGACAGATGTGAAAATTACCGAACTATCAGTTTAATAAGCCACGGCTGCAAAATACTAACGCGAATTCTTTACAGACGAATGGAAAAACTGGTAGATGCAGACCTCGGGGAGGATCAGTTTGGATTCCGTCGAAATGTTGGAACACGTGAGGCAATACTGACCTTACGACTTATCTTAGAAGAAAGATTAAGAAAAGGCAAACCTACGTTTCTAGCATTTGTAGACTTAGAGAAAGCTTTTGACAATGTTGACTGGAATACTCTTTTTCAAATTCTAAAGGTGGCAGGGGTAAAATACAGGGAGCGAAAGGCTATTTATAATTTGTACAGAAACCAGATGGCAGTAATAAGAGTCGAGGGGCATGAAAGGGAAGCAGTGGTTGGGAAAGAAGTGAGACAGGGTTGTAGCCTCTCCCCGATGTTATTCAATCTGTATATTGAGCAAGCAGTAAAGGAAACAAAAGAAAAATTTGGAGTAGGTATTAAAATTCATGGAGACGAAGTAAAAACCTTGAGGTTCGCCGATGACATTGTAATTCTGTCAGAGACGGCAAAGGACTTGGAAGAGCAGTTGAACGGAATGGACAGTGTCTTGAAAGGAGGATATAAGATGAACATTAACAAAAGCAAAACGAGGATAATGGAATGTAGTCCAATTAAATCGGGTGATGCTGAGGGAATTAGATTAGGAAATGAGACACTTAAAGTAGTAAAGGAGTTTTGCTATTTAGGAAGTAAAATAACTGATGATGGTCGAAGTAGAGAGGATATAAAATGTAGACTGGCAATGGCAAGGAAAGCGTTTCCGAAGAAGAGAAATTTGTTAACATCGAATATAGATTTATGTATCAGGAAGTCGTTTCTGAAAGTATTTGTTTGGAGTGTAGCCATGTATGGAAGTGAAACATGGACGATAACTAGTTTGGACAAGAAGAGACTAGAAGCTTTCGAAATGTGGTGCTACAGAAGAATACTGAAGATAAGGTGGATAGATCACGTAACTAATGAGGAGGTACTGAATAGGATTGGGGAGAAGAGAAGTTTGTGGCACAACTTGACTAGAAGAAGGGATCGGTTGGTAGGACATGTTTTGAGGCATCAAGGGATCACAAATTTAGCATTGGAGGGCAGCGTGGAGGGTAAAAATCGTAGAGGGAGACCGAGAGATGAGTACACTAAGCAGATTCAGAAGGATGTAGGTTGCAGTAGGTACTGGGAGATGAAGCAGCTTGCACAGGATAGAGTAGCATGGAGAGCTGCATCAAACCAGTCTCAGGACTGAAGACAACAACAACAACAACAGCATCGTGAACCTTTATACTGTAGAGCACAGTGGAGTTGCATTAAGTGTTTTTCAAGCATCTTCTCATATGTTGTGGCGAAAACGCCAGATTTCTATATAACACTTATACACATGCGTCCAACAGACCACTATAATATTACTTGGATGTTTTTGCTTTACAATACGGATTTAAGAAGTGTAGCATGGAGTTAAATCATTGCCAAGTTAACACTGTGAGTTCTGACAAGTGTTGAGGGTGGCTGGCAAACCCACCAAACGTATTTCAATAATGTCCTTTTCCCCAACTCTTAGAGATTACTGTGTATTCTGTCGGTATGACTGAAAGAACTGAAACTGTTGGACTGGAATCTGAATGAATTTCGGAAACACTTGGTGCCATGTCGTTTGCTGAGATTAAAACTGAGTAATTAACTTCAGCTAAATCGTCAGTGTACAGGGACTATGTTTGACAAAAAAAGTTACATAAAAACAGTACTAGGAAAAGCGAATAAAAGACAGATTTGTTGGCATGGTTCATAGAAACGTATACCATAAAGGAATTAGCACAAAAGACGTTAGTGCAATCAGTTTCGTAGGCTTGTTTGGAGTACTTATGAAGTAAGCCAACAACACATCTCAAACGGAATCAGAGATATCCTTATTGGATTATAACAGGTACATATAGTCCAGATGGATGAGTCGTGGTAGAGACCAGGCTTGATACGAAGTCCACTGATTTGGGTACAATTTCTATTGATGTTGGTAAGATATTCTTTTGGTTCATATATAAAATTGACGCTAAGTTCAATGATTTGCAGCGTACACTGTAACACATATGTCTCATTACTAGCAAATAGAAGTATCAGTCTCCACCAACGAAAGCCTTTGTCTTTTCAGTAGCCCTGGACTGCAGCAGCACCACGCTGTGTGTTCCTCCAGGTCAACAGGAGGTGTGTGACCCTATGACTGGGTGGCTGCGGCATTCTGTAGTCATGACCAGAGCGCATGAATCATACATAGCGAACGGGTTTACAAATGGACCACATGCTATTGTACGCCCGTGGACCAAAGTGTTCAGCACACCTTCACTCGGTGGTGCTGCCTTCTGTTTTGTTTGTAGCTGAGTTACTCGTCGTGAAAAATGCAAATAGGTTACAAAGCTCTACACTTAGAAAAAATCTCATTCTTTTAAAAATACGTACTTTTAACATATTTGATGTTCATGTATGGACACGTTACTTAATATAAATGTTTGTTGGAGATGTGATGGATGCATTGTGGGTGAGTACAGCTTTATGTGTGTTTGACTGAAATGTAGCTCGGCAATAGGCAAGGCATGTTGTTTGACTGTTTTAATAGTTGCAGTCTGGATACACAAATTTTTATGTTGAATTTTTTAAAATAGTACCTCAACTCTTTCTTTGGCTCCTGAGCCACTGGACAGGACGAAGAGTGTGTTAATGCGATACTTTGAATTTCACTGCAGAATCGATTGTGAAGAATCTTTCAATGCGGTTTAAGGTATTAGTGTGATTCTTGTATGTTCAAATTTCCTGCCGTTTTAAGTTACGTCACATGGAGTGTGACTGCAGTGCTGCCACGAACAACAAACTAGTGGTGGGAATCGGAACTGCTATCCTCCACCTCGCCTTACGCAGCTGTATTGGCGGTATGGCTGTGGCATCTCTGTGTGTGGAACTGTCACCAGACAGTGAGTGAGCCCCAGTGCTATAGGCTCTAACCCTCGAGTGGTGATACTGGTGACTGGGATTTGGTGCTATGGTGCAATGCAGACCCTTGGGTGTATGGGATGTAGCACGTGTGAGTGCTCTGGCTTCGAATGCGACCCCCCACCCCCTGCATCTTTTTGTTTTAAATAACGACATAAACGTCCATACCCTATCCAAGCAGCATTGGAAGTTGTTGAAGGATTAAATTTGAGGGTAGCTAATCTGAATGTATTGTTAGATCTGAGTGATCTGGAAACCATGTAACTGTCTTTGCATCTCCGGTAGCCACTTAGGATCACCTTAATTGATTTTTAAATTTCACACCAACAGGACAATTACCTATCTGTTACTTTTTTTAATTTCCTAATCGTTTACGCTTAGTACAAGTGGCCTACATGCATACTGATATCAACAGGGTTTGGAAGAACCCCGTATCTTTTGAATTTCCTGAAATTTTTGGAATTCCTAACCACATTATAAGTAGGGTAATTGGGGTATGTCAGAGGGACAGAGGGAGGGGAACCTTCCAATTTTGCGTGCTGGCATTCATGACATAATAGTGAATGGGACAGGGAGAAATCTGGCAACAACACAGACTATCCACGTACTGTCCCAGCCCCACTACTTTGAGAAAGAGGTTTTAATAAACAAGACAACAACAATAAGTAAACAAACAAAGAAGAAACAAGAACTAAATATGACATAAGGCTGGTGCAAAATATTGTTGATTACTTATATATTTTACAAAGGAGGTAATGCGATTGACTGGATAAGTACTGTCAAGAAATTGTTGCATGAACTAAAAGGGAAGACCGCAGTGGAAGACAGAATCAGACAAAACATTTTAAATGTCATAGTCCTCTTTAACTGCACGTTGTAGATGTTTTGCCCCTGCATCCGGTATTACAGTTATCGCTACGACCTCACTGAAGATACTTCAATGTGACATGGTTAGGTGTGGCCAATACACTACAGTCATAGTTGGTCGTTGCTATTTTCCTTTACTGTTTGATTACGTAAGACATGATTCACTACTTTGTTCAAAGTATGTTATCTCTACTTTCTCGGAAACTTTACATAGGAAGTTAAACGTTTTCCTTCACCTGTTGCTGTAGGTTACCTCTCTTCGGCTGATTGCAATCTGATTAAAAAGAATTACACCAGACGCGTTTCGTTTTTATTTACAAAGCATCTTATGTGGTTATTCTGTAAATTGGATACACGTTTGTACATTTTTTGATTGTTTTAGGTAAAAATCTGCTGTTTCTTTATGCTGACGAACTTCATGAAGAAAACGCTATTTTTAACCTAAAACAATCAAAAATGTACAAACGTGTATCCAATTTACAGAATAATCACAGAATAGGCTTTGTAAACAAAAGCGAAAGGCGTCTGGTGAAATTCTTTGTAATCAGACTGCAGTCAGCTCAAGACAGCATATAGTAACAGATATTAACAGCTGCTGCGGAAGAAGACCACGCAAACAAACGTATTATGGTCACACAAACAAACATATTGTTATCCTTCATGTTTACCCATCACAAGAGCTTTTTATTTAAAGCTAAATTATGGGATTCTTAGAATTAATGGTTGGTTCACTAATAATTTATTTAGCTTTTTTGTGCTTTATTTGTGTTACAACAGCGGATTCTAAGGAGCTGTATTCTATGGGCTCAAATACTGGATTTGTGGACCACTACTTTAGTACTGACTTAAGGTACTGTCCAATTGAATTTGTAGCGAAATTTAATCTTTTTTGTGCAGTAATAATTATTATATTAGCGAAACCATTGCCTTTTCTTGCCTAATATTCTGCGTGATTACATAAGTGCTTGTCAGAGTTATTTTTTCCAGTGTACCACTATAATGGCACCCAAATAACTTTAATTTATGGATTACTCTCCTATCATCCTTAACATAGCGCATATATCATTTTTATAATGCTGCCCTTAGGATCCCAAACTTGTGCCAATATAATTTTCCCCTGATCTTGTTTCGCATTATGTCCGCACTGGTCGCTATCACTAGAAGTAAGAAGTCGTCAGAATGTGCTACAGTTGTTAGTTCAATAATGTCTCCAGAAGAAGTTGTAATGTTGTTGCATTAATTTTCTGAAAGCGGTGCTGATATTCAAGACCATAATAGTGGGTTAAAAGCTGTGAGCTATCTGAGGAAGTTAACCTTGCATTACTGCGCTACTGTTTCACCAGGTATCCGGTCTATCTTACCAAATTCCCAACCAGACTAACATTAATTATAATCTTTTAGTACTCATGTTACGATAACCGGTGATATTACATAAAAAGACAATTAAAATAAAAAGAAATAAATCAGTTTATATTTTGACATTTACTTTAACTTTGATCATTGTTCCGTTAAAATTTCAGCATATCAAACTTGATTCATAACTAAACTGGTGCCTTATTTATGATTGTGTAAATGTGAGTTTGTAATCTTATGGAACACATCAACTAGGGAGCCAAGATTGGGAGACTACATACAACACTGCATTCATAAAATAATACATGAGGAACGTTGAAACATTTGCAAGAGGAAATTAACCACAACCAACAGATTCAATTTTCACCCAAAGAAGTTACGTTCGTAGCGCAATCCTTCCGTCATGAAATTACCACACACTGGTATACTAAATTCATACTAACCCTCTGTGAAATCTTCTCGAAAAGACTAGCTGAGGGCTACTTTGATGCTTACACCACATGCTTCACGTGGTAAACTTGGTTTACACAAAGAGTATAACTCCACAATAATTTTGATAATTAAAATAAATTACATCGAAAAACAATTTACAAAAAAAACCTCGAACTGGTTACTATCGTCTTACTATTAACCTGATGGGTCAAACAACTGTATAAGCACGTGGTACTGGTCTCACAAAGTACACCCCACGCGAGTTGAACATAAAGAAAAGTTGCTATATTGAAAAATATTGTCAAGACGAGACGTTATAATCTCACGCAGATTCGCATTTAAGATTGATGATCTTAGTTAGAGTTACTGATCAACACGTGGTTCCACTTTACTCACAAAGTAGTGACAAAGCAACTACCGGAAGATATTCTGGACCTCACACGCGAATTACACTGCGTTGCAATTTAAGATAACATTAGATATTTTAGAGCTAAACCTGAAGTAAAGGTGATTAAATTTTCAGTTAGGCTGAACTTAAGAAATCAATTGTCCTACGGACATAGCAGACACGCGCTTAGCTGGAGATCTTAACACTTCCGACGCTCGCCGCAGACAGACTGACCTGGGCTCCTACCGGAGAGTACTTAACAGATACAAACGGAAGTGACCAGAGAGGCAGCTTTCTATACCAACATGACAAGGGACGGACAGGACCATACTAAGAATAGAAACCTCTCTGCTTTTAGAAAGCGTAGCTACCTGTTCAAACGTTGGTCCTACTGTTCTCTAGCAGACAGGCTTGTCTGCTACGGTCAAGCATGCAACTAGAAACACATTTGCTCATTCATCCTCTCACACAGAAGGGAAGGGGGATGACAGTATCTTATCATATACAGTATATAAAAGAAAGCGGATGTAGGTTCCGTATGAGACTGCGTGACATGAATTACATATAAACTGTGTTTTAAAGTGTAGTAGTGTGACTGATAGTTCTTGTTTATGTGTAAAAGTAACACGTTCCACTACTCAGCCTCCTCCCAGACAGTCAGAAACGCCACAGTAAATTTAGAAGAGGAATTTATGCGGTAAATGACAACAGATTTAAGAAATTAACATGAAAGGAATCCAACAGAGACCTTTCAAGGTTGTAAATATGCATCCCACCAACATCCGAAATGTTGGATCTATAAGAAGCACTTTTGAAGCATTATTTCGAAATATGTTTGCCAGCAGATATAATGAAACATCACTGTCTCACGCAGGTCTTTCAAATATCTAATACAACATATAAACTGAGTCTGCATCTCTTAATTCCCTCAAGAAGGAAGGCAACCACGAGTTACTGTAAGCTCAGAAAACATTTGTAACTAGGAAGTACTTAGAATCCTTAGTGAATTGTAATCTTGAGATACATTAACTTGTCCATCCTTATAATTCCCTTTCCTTCACTCATTTTTTGCTTTATTTAATCGCTTTAGAATAAGAGGGAATATCCTTCATCGTCGTTCATTTTTAAACTACTGCGTGCACATTGGGTTCGTTGATCACTGATTGTACAACTTCCACGGTTGTACCGTTTTTGAGCTCTGTTGCTTATCATTTCATGCGGACTACAAATTAAAAAGCCTGTTAGTTAACCCACAGATAAAATGCTGCAGTACTGTAGCAAGATTCATCGAGCTGCTAGTTGAGAAGTATGTGTTACAAGCCATGAGGGGCATAAAGACAACGACCATAACAGAAAGAGTAACAAAAAATCAATTATAGTGTACCCTTGCCCTAAGGTCAGCAGATGATATTTCACTCTAGCTACTTAGTACATGCATATAAGTGTAAAAAGAAACAACGTTATATTAATGAAGAGTAGAATAAAAAGCAACTACCCTTGGATAACCCATTTAGATAGGATGTTAAGATAAGGAAGCATGAGAGGGCAACCTAGAGTAGTAATGTCATTTGTCGTTTATTCAAATAACAACAAATAATGTTAAACACAATGATGATCAGACCCCTCATAACATACAACAACCAAAAGGCTAAGATGTCAAAAAATATAACACATATGTATACACAATAAAGAATAGTAGCATTCCACGTTTTAAAAATGGTAAAACTGAGCCTATTTCCACATTCATTCTGCATTCTACCAAGGTATGTTGTTAACTGCGAAAACCGCTTTAGTTTATAGTATGATCAGTAACTTCATACAGAGTAACAAATTATTTCATGGTAGCGTTAACAGTTCATTATAGCACGAAAAGAAGCAAATATACTCTTAAATATTCCCCCTTAATTTTTCTTTACAAAAAAAATAGTAAATAAGTAACTGGAAAGTGCCTCGTGAGCAAATAAGGTAAAAACAGTACATCGGCACCTCAAACTAAAGCCAATTAAAAGAAACACCTTCAATCAAACCACACTGAAGAGCCAAAAAAAAAAAAAACTGATACAGGCAAGAGTATTCAAATACAGAGACATGTAAACAGGCGGAATATGGCGCTGCGATTGGCAACGCCTATATAAGACAAGTGTCTGGCGCAGTTGTTAGATCGGGTACTGCTCCTATAACGACAAGCTATCAAGCTTTAAGTGCGTTTGAACGTGGTGTTATAGCCCGCGCACGAGCGATAGGACATAGCGTCTCCGACGTAGCGACGAAGTGGGAATTTTCGCGTACGACCATTTCACGAGTGTACCGTGAATATCCAGAATCAGGTAAAACACCATATCTCCGACATCGCGGCGGCCGGAAAAAATTCTGTAAGAACGAGACCAACGAAGACTTAAGAGAATCGTTCAGCGTGACAGAAGTGCAACCCTTCTGTCAATTGCTGCAGATTGCGGTGCTGGGCCATCAACAATTATACATCCTCGGTATGGCCTTTCGGAGCTCGTCTATCCTTGATGACTGCACGACAAAAGTTTTACACCTAGCCTGGCCCGTCAACACCGACATTGGACTTTTAATGACTGGAAACATGTTGACTGGTCGGACGTATCTTCTTTCAAATTGTATCGAGCGGATGGACGTGTACGAACATAGAGACGAACTTATGAATCCGTGGACCCTGCATGTGTGCACGGGACTGTTAAAGCTGTTAGAGACTGTAATGGTGTGGGGCGTGTGCAGTTGGAGTTATATGGGACGCCTGAGATGTCTAGATATGACTCTGACAGGTGACACGTACGTAAGCATCCTGTCTGATCACTTGCAGCCATTCATTTCCATTGTGGATTCCAATGGACTTGGGAAACTCCAGCAGGACAATGCGATACCTCACATGCCCAGAATTACTACCGAGTTTCTCCAAGAACACTCTTATGAGGTTAAACACTTTCGCTGGCCACCAAACTCCTCAGACATGAACATTACTGAACATATCATTATTGAACGTATCTGTGATATCTTGTAACATGCCTTTCAGACGATTACGGATTTATGAACAGCCCTCCAAGATTCATGGTGTCAGTTCCGTCAAGCACTTCGGACATTAGTCGAGTCCCTGCCAAGTCGTGTTGCGGCACTTCAACGTGTTCGCGAGGGTCCTACACGATATTAGACAGGTGTGCCAGTTTATTTGGCTCTTCAGTGTATGAACCCCTAATGGATAAGAGAAAGCTGGTGCAGTACAGTTCCTTAAATCTAAAACTCTAAGGAGCAAGATGTTGCGAGGGAAAGGGTACATTTGTGAATAAGAACACAGGGCGTAAAAGAGTTCGTAAGTTGCTCATTCCAACTGATCACCTGAATTACTGTGCATAGGGCAATCCCCCATGTCACGACACAAGTAAACAAACAACAAGGCAGCGCGTAACATCAACAGGTCATCACGCCCGTGAGGCGTAGAGAAGTCAGTCGCAAGCTGAGGCAAGGCACTAAATATGTGAGGGTCAAAGAAGCGATTTAACAATTATACATGAAGCCCTTGCAAGAACCTACCAAAGAGTAGCAACCTATCTTTAAATTTCGTAACGAAGACCTGTGTTCAAGATGAAAGAACATGAGAATTAAATGGAGCCTCAAGCTTTAATCAACTGGCTAGTCACAATTTATTATAAAGAGAGGGTCAGCGGCAAATACAGCCGATAACTGTCAGGCCACCAAGCCGTTTGTTGGCGTGTATGAGCCAGGAAGGAACGAGCTTACCTCTACAGAACTACCGGGTGATCAAAAAGTCAGTATAAATTTGAAAACTGAATAAATCACGGAATAATGTAGATAGAGAGGTACAAATTGACACACATGCTTGGAATGGCATGAGGTTTTATTAGAACCAAAAAATACAAAAGTTCAAGACATGTCAGACAGATGGCGCTTCATCTGATCAGAATAGCAATAATTACCATAACAAAGTAAGACAAAGCAAAGACGATGTTCTTTACAGGAAATGCTCAATATGTCCACCATCATTCCACAACAACAGCTGTAGTCGAGGAATAATGTTGTGAACAGCACTGTAAAGCAGGTCCGGAGTTATGGTGAGGCACTGGTGTCGGATGTTGTCTTTCAGCATCCATAGAGATGTCGGTTGATCACGATACACTTGCCACTTCAGCTAACCCCAAAGTCAATAATCGCACGGTTTGAGGTCTAGGGACCTGGGAGGCCAAGCATGACGAAAGTGGCGGCTGAGCACGCGATCACCACAAAATGACGCACGTAAGAGATCTTTTACGCGTCTAGCAATACTTTTTTTTGCTCTAATAAAACCCCATGTCATTCCAAGCATGTGTGTCAATTTTTACCTCTCTATCTACATTATTCCGTGGTTTATTAAGTTTTCAAATTTATGCTGACTTTTTGATCACCCGGTAGAACGAAGCAGATTCTCTCGCCCATTACCTGCTTGCGCAACACTTTAAGCAGGAAATCTGTAACAGAATTCTCATACCTATTAAACTTTAAAGGTTTAAATCCACTCCCCGACAGTAAAAAAATAAAAAAATAGAGAAGGAAATACTAAAATAACCTGCAGCAGGAAATACAACTACTAGATTTAATTAAATTTAAGCTCAAGTGTTCAAATGGCTAATTAAGCATTCCAAATCAATTAGAATTTCACGTAGCCATGCATAAGAAAAATCTGACCCAGTTACCTCACAAAATTATTAAAGAATAGTGAAGGACTACATTTCCAATAACAACACTCATCATCATCATCATTTAAGACTGATTATGCCTTTCAGCGTTCAGTCTGGAGCATAGCCCCCTCATAAAATTCCTCCATGTTCCCCTATTCAGTGCTAACATTGGTGCCTCTTCTGATGTTAAACCTATTACTTCAAAATCATTCTTAACCGAATCCAGGTACCTTCTCCTTGGTCTGGCCCAACTCCTCCTACCCTCTACTGCTGAACCCATGAGTCTCTTGGGTAACCTTGCTTCTCCCATGCGTGTAACATGACCCCACCATCTAAGCCTGTTCGCCCTGACTGCTACATCTATAGAGTTCATTCCCAGTTTTTTTTTATTTCCTCATTGTGGACACCCTCCTGCCATTGTTCCTATCTACTGGTACCTGCAATCATCCTAGGTACTTTCATATCTTTAATCTCAATCTTGTTGATAAGGTAACCTGAATCCACCCAGCTTTCGCTCCCATACAACAAAGTTGGTCGAAAGATTGAACGGTGCACAGATAATTTAGTCTTAGTACTGACTTCCTTCTTGCAGAAGAGAGTAGATCGTAGCTGAGCGCTCACTGCATTGGCTTTGCTACACCTTGCTTCCAGTTCTTTCACTATGTTGCCATCCTGTGAGAATATGCATCCTAAGTACTTGAAACCGTTCACCTGTTCTAACTTTGGTCCTCCTATTTGGCACTCAATCCGTTTTTATTTCTTTCCCACTGACATTACTTTCGTTTTGGAGATGCTAATCTTCATACCATAGTCCTTACGTTTCTGATCTGGCTCTGAAATATTACTTTGCAAACTTTCCATCGAATCTGCCATCACAACTAAGTCATCCGCATATGCAAGACTGCTTATTTTGTGTTCACATATCTTAATCTCACCCAGCCAGTCTATTGTTTTCAACATATGATCTATAAATAATATGAACAACAGTGGAGACAGGTTGCAGCCTTGCCTTACCCCTGAAACTACTCTGAACCATGAACTCGATTTACCGTCAACTCTAACTGCTGCTTGACTATCCATGTAAAGAGCTTTAATTGCTTACAAAAGTTTGCCTCCTATTCCATAATCTCGTAGAACAGACAATAAGTTCCTCCTACGAACCCGGTCATATGCCTTTTCTAGATCTATAAAGCATAGATACAATTCCCTGTTCCACTCATAACACATCTCCATTATTTGCCGTAAGCTAAAGATCTGGTCCTGACAACCTCTTAGAGGCCTAAACCCACACTGATTTTCATCCAATTGGTCCTCAACTAATACTCGCACTTTCCTTTCAACAATATCTGAGAAGATTTTACCCCCAACGCTGATTAAAGAGATACCTCTGTAGTTGTTACAATCTTTTCTGTTTCCATGTTTAAAGATTGGTGTGATTACTGCTTTTGTCCAGTCTGATGGAACCTGTCCCGACTCCCAGGCCATTTCAGTTATCCTGGGTAGCCATTTAAGACCTGCCATTCCACTGTATTTGATGAGTTCTGACTTAATTTATCCACCCCAGCTGCTTTATTGCACTGCAATCTATTGACCATTTTCTCCACTTCCTCAAATGTGATCCTATTTCCAACATCATTCCTATCCCAGTCTACCTCGAAATCTGAAACATTGCTGATCGTATTTTCACCTACATTGAGCAACTCTTCAAAATATTCCCTCCATATGCCAAAGGCATCCACAGGATTCACCAGCAGTTTTCCTGGCCTGTCCAAAATACTTGTCATTTCCTTCTTACCTCCCTTTCGAAGACTGCTAATTACGCTCCAGAATGGTTTTCCAGCAGCTTGACCCATAGTCTCCAACCTGTTTCCAAAGTCTTCCCAAGATTTCTTCTTGGATGCTGCAATTATCTGTTTGGCTTTGTTTCTTTCCTCAGCATAACTTTCTCTGTCTACCTGAGTTCTAGTATGTAGCCATTTTTGATACGCCTTCTTTTTCCTTTTACAGGCTTCCTTGACTGTGTCATTCCACCATGCTGTTTGCTTCATCCTACTTATACACACTACTGTTCCAAGACATTCTTTAGCCACTTCTGGTACTGTGTCCCTGTACCTTGTCCATTCATTTTCCAATTACTGTAATTGACTACATTCAACTAACTGGTACCTTTCTGAGATCGCTGTCATGTACTTGTGCATGATTTCCTTATTCTGAAGTTTCTCCACTCTTATCCTCCTACATATGGACCTGACCTCCTGCACTTTCGATCTCACAATCCCAATTTCACTGCAGATTAAATAATGATCAGTGTCATCAAAGAATCCCCTGAATACACGTGTGTCCCTCACAGCCTTCCTGAAATCCGGATCTGTTATTATATAGTCAATGACAGATCTGGTTCCCCTGCCTTCCCAAGTATACCGGTGAAAGTTCTTGTGTTTAAAAAAGGAGTTTGTGATTACTAAGCCCATACTGGCACAGAAATCCAGGAGTTGTTCCCCGTTCCTGTTGGCCTCCATATCCTCTCCAAATTTACCCATAACCTTTTCATACCCTTCTGTTCGATTTGCAATCCTGGCATTAAAATCCCCCATGAGCAGAACACTGTCCTTGTCCTTTACTCTAACAACTACATCACTGAGTGCCTCATAAAAACTATCCATCTTATCTTGATCTGTCTCTTCAGAATGCGAATATACTGACACAATCCTATACAATATACTGACACAATCCTAATTTTCTTGCTAGACACTGTCAAATCTATCCACATCAGTCGTTCGATTACATACCTTATTGCAACTACGCTGGGTTCCATTTCTCTCCTGATGTAATGCACTTCACCCAATTGTGTTATTCCTGCTTTGACTCCTGACAGGTAGGCCTTGTATTCTCCCACTTCCTCTTCTTTTTCACCCCTTATCCGAATGTCACTAACAGCTAAAACGTTCAGCCCCATCTTACTTTCAGCCTCTGCCAGCTCTGCCTTCTTCCCTGAGTAGCCCCCATTGATATTAATAGCTCCCTATCTCATTAGCATTTATTTGCCAAGTCGTATCTTAGGTGTCCCTGGTTTGTCAGTTAGAGGTGGGACTCCGTCACCTCCAAAGGTACGAGGAATTTTGCTCTGATTGTTGCCAGCATCATATTTAAAATACCAGGGAAGCAGGTTGCTAGCCTTACTTGCCCTGAGTCCCATTGGGTTTTACCCCTAACGGCTGAGGGACTAACCGGTAGATTTGGTAGTCTTTGCCGTATGAGCACAAAGGTGACCACGACTCAGAATATGTCCGAGATGCCCAGCCTTCTTCCAAAGTAACTGGTATCCCGAATGTCAGGACCACTTACTTGGCCACTCATATGTTGCCCGTGGTTCATGAACTAGGACATGACTACAGGAACCCACACCATGAACCACTAATAACAACACACTTATTTAAAAGAAAGGGGTGGCCAACAACATTTAAATAAGACAGGGCAACTCTTAAAGCAATCACCAAAACAATGGAAGGATGAATAATATTAGTTGAATTACTGCCTTCGGGCACTAGAACTGGCCTTAAGCTACCAAATTACACACGCAATAAATAACGGAGAATACAACCCTTAGAGAGGCACTGAAACACGTCAATACGCAATTAACAAAATATACCAATCAATGCGGTGCTACAGAACGAATGTTAAAAATCAGGTGGACTGATAAGGTAAGGAATGAGGAGCTACTGCGCAGAACCAGAGAGGAAAGAAATATGTGGTAAACAATGACAAGGAGAAAGGACAGGACAATAGTATGTCTGATAAGACATCAGGGAATGACTTCCATGGTTCTATAGGGAGCCGTAAAGGGAAACTGTAGAGGAAGACACATATTGGAATACATCCAGCAAATAATTGAGGATGCAAGTGCTATTCTCTGAGATGAAGAGGTTCGCACAGAAGACGAATTCGAAACCGACCACATCAAACAGGTAACAACAGTGGTGACTAATAATAATAATAAAACTCCCTCGAAAAAGTGATTTAAACTACGACTAGTAAATTATGCAAATGACAGGGATTATTTGTGACAATGTTGACTGGAATACTCTCTTTCGAATTCTGAAGGTGTAAGGGGTCAAATACAGGGAGCGAAAGCCTATTTACAATTTGTACAGAAACCAGATGGCAGTTATAAGAGTCGAGGAGCATGAAATGTTTGGGATGGGTGTAAGACAGGGTTGTAGACTATCCCCGATGTTATTTATATACTAAGCAAGCAGTAAAGGAAATAAAAGAACAATTTGCAGTAGGAATTAAAGTTGAGGGAGAAGAAACAAAAACTTTGAGGTTTGCCGACCACATTGTAATTCTGTCAGAGACACCAAAGGACTTGGAGAACATTTACGGATGGGACAGTGCCTTGAAAGAAAAACATAGATGAGCATCAACAAAAATGGAATGTAGTCGACTTAAATCAGGTGATGCTGAGGAAATTAGATTACGAAATGACACACTTAAAGTAGTAGATGTGTTTTGCTGTTTGGGAAGAAAAATAATTGATAGGAAATTGGAAATTTGTGGTAAGGACTATGGGACCAAACTGCTGAGGTAATCGATCCCTAGGCTTACACAATAATTAAATTTAATTAAACTAACTTACGCTAAAGACAACACACACACCCATGCCCGTGGGAGGACTCGAACCTCCGACGGGGGAGCGAGAGGCGCGAACCGTGAGAAGACACCTCGGACCGCACGGGTAACCCGCGTGGCAAAAAAATAAGTGATGACGGTAAGAATAGAGAGAATATAAAATGTAGACAGGCTAAGGCAAGGAAAGAGTTCATGAAGAAGAGAAATTTCTTAACATCGAATATATATTTAAGTGTCAGGAAGACTTTTCTGAAGGTATTTGTAGGAGTGTAACCATTTATGGAAATGAAACATGTACGATAAATAGTTTAGACAAGAAGAGAATAGAAGCTTTTTAAATGTGGTGCTACAGAAGAATGCTGAAGATTAGATGGGTAGATCATGTAGCTAGTGAGGACGTACTAAACAGAATTGGTGAGAAAAGTAATTTGAGGCACAAGTTGACTCGAAGTAGGGATCGGTTGGTGCGACACGTTCTGAGACGATGAGGGTTCACCAGTTAATGTTGGAGGGAAGAGTGGTGGCTACAAATCGTAGTGATGAATACACTAACAGCATTCAGAAGGATGTAGGTTGCAGCAGTTACTCGGAGGCTTGCACAGAATAGAGTAGCATGGAGAGCTGAATCAAACATGTCTTTCGATTGAAGACCACAACAGCGAGTATTTTGACGTGAATGTGACTTATGATGCCCACGAATTTGCACTGGCATAGTAAGCATGAAAAGTCGCTGCATCGAGCTCATCAAGACGTACGTAAAGTCTTTCGGCCCATCGCTACAGACGCTGTGTTTTTGACTACCAATCAAATTGTTGTTAACTTCGGGGCCTCCTTTCCATGATCTGTGAACATACAACGATAAAATTCCAGAAAGAGTAATAAGATAAAGCAAACACTTGACACAAGGGTGTAGCAGATTCCCTCTAACGTGCAATTCCTACATAAAGTTAACAATTGTTTCTTTTTTCTCGTTGTTTCTTGAGTTTTCTAAATAGATTAAAATGTTATGCGACCGCTGATCTTCGGTATTAGTTGTTAGAATTTCTAAAGTCGGCTGCTGTTACCTCCACTGTACCCTTAACAAGTTTTCGGGGGCTCCTTTAACTACGAGAAGTGGTTTACGGCGGCAATGATAGGTTTGGCATTGTATTTCAGTATTGTCATTATTAAGGTAAGAGAGGCCTTTATTTTATGTTATTTAAGGACATTTCCCACACCTGTAGGTCGACTATATCTATTTTTATTAGTTGTTCAGGATGTTGTATCTGCAGAATCTGACTTCATTTTTACGTACTAATGGGCTTTATGACGGATATTCACCACCTATTGACTATCTTAAAGTTCTCGTCTGTACAGTTACTTACGACTCAGCGTTTCTCATAGGTTACGTAGATTCGAATGGGTGCTGAGATATAATATCAGTGGAGAGTCTCAAAATTTTACATCTACGTCTATAATCTGGAAACCGCCTCATGGCGTGTAACGAATGGTGCATCGTATGACTCTGTGATGTTCCCCCTTTCATGTTTCAACTGCAATTGTGGGAGGTATAATTATGGGTAAGCATGCGTCTAAGCTCTAATCCCTCTGATTTTACCGCCATGGTAATATACAGGGTGGTCCATTGATAGTGACAGTGCCAAATATCTCACGAAATAAGCATCAAACGAAAAAACTACAAAGAACGAAACTTGTCTAGCTTGACGGGGGAAACCAGATGGCGCTGTGGTTGGCCCGCTAGATGGCCATGCCATAGGTCAAACGTATATCAACTGCGTTTTTTTAATAGGAACCCGAATTTTTTATTACATATTCGTGTAGTACGTAAAGAAATATGAATGTATTAGTTTGACCACTTTTTTCGTTTTGTGACAGATGGCGCTGTAATAGTCACAAACGTATAAGTACGTGGTATCACGTAACATTCCGCCAGTGTGGATGGTATTTGCTTCGTGATACATTACCCGTGGTAAAACAGATCGTTTACCATTTGCGGAAAAGGTCGATATCGTGTTGATGTATAGCTATTGTGATCAAAATGCCCAACCGGTGTGTGCTATGTATGCTGCTCGGTATCCTGGACGACATCATCCAAGTGTCCGGACCCTTCGCCGGATAGTTACGTAATTTAAGGAAACAGGAAGTGTTCAGCCACTTGTGAAACGTCATCCAAGACTTACAACAAATGATGATGCCCAAGTATGTGTTTTAACTGCTGTCGCGGCTAATCCGCACATAAGTAGCAGACAAATTGCGCGAGAATCGGAAACCGCATAAACGTCGGTGTTGAGAAGGCTACATCAACATCGATTGCTCCCGTACCATATTTCTATGCACCAGGAATTGCATGGAGACGACTTTGAACGTCATGTACAGTTCTGCCTCTGGGCACAAGAGAAATTACGGGACGAGGTAGATTTTCTGTACGAGTTCTATTTAACGACGAAGCGTCATTCGCCAACATCGGTAATGTAAACCGGCATAATATGCACTATTGGGCAGCGAAAAATCTACGATGGCTGCGACAAGTGGAACATCAGCGACCTTGACGGGTTAATGTATGGTGCGACATTATGGGAGGAAGGATAATTGGCCCCTATTTTATCGATGACAATCTAAATGGTGCAATGTATGCTGATTTCCTACGTAATTTTCTATCGATGTTACTACAAGATGTTTCGCTGCATGACAGAACAGAGATGTACTTCCAAAAATATGCATGTCCGGAACATAGCTCGCGTGCGATTGAAGCGGTATTGAATAGCATAGTTCATGACAGGTGGATTGGTCGTCGAAGCACCATACCATGGCCGCACGTTCAACGGATCTGACGTCCCCGGATTTCTTTCTAAGGGGAAAGTTGAAGTATATTTGCTATCGTGATCCACCGACAACACCTGACAACATGCGTGAGCGAATTGTCAATGCGTGTGCGAACATTACGGAAGGCGAACTACTCGCTGTCGAGAGGAATGTCGTTAAACGTATTGCTAAATGCATTGATGTTGACGGACATCATTTTGAGCATTTATTGCATTTTGTGATATTTACAGGTAATCACGCTGTAACAGCATGCGTTCTCAGAAACGATAAGTTCACAAAGGTACATGTATCACATTGCAACAACAGAAATAAAATGTTCAAATGTAGCTACGTTCTGTATTTTAATTTAAGAAACCAACCTGTTGCCAACTGTTTGTCTAAAATTGTGGCCATATGTTTGTGTCTATTACAGTGCCGTCTATCACAAAGGGAAAAAGGTAGGCCAACTAAAACATTCATATTTCTTTACGTACTACACGAATGAGTAATAAAAAATGGGAGTTCCTATTTAAAAAAACGCAGTTGATATCCGTTTGACTTATGGCAGCGCCATCTAGCGGGCCAACGGTAGTGCCATCTGGTTTCCCCCTTCAAGGTAGGCAAGTTTCGTTCTTTGTAGTTTTTTCGTTTGACGCTTATTTCGTGAGATATTTGACCTGGTCACGATCAATGGACCACCATGTGTACGTAGGAGGAAGCAATTCATTTGCCGACTCCTGTAGAAATGTATGCTTTTGGAATTTTAACAGTAAACTGTATCGTGACAACATCTCTCCTGTAGTTGAGTATGACGCTAACCCTTTCGCTCTTCCTAAGTGAACGAAACTCACTGCTCTTCTTTAGATATTTTCATTTCCTCCGTCAGTCCTTTCTGATAAGGGTTCCAGACTGACGAGCAATACTGAGGCACCAGTGGAGATAGAGCTTTGTAGAGATACCATCTTCAGGAGCAAACTACGCTCAGTCTGACATATACCATTCCAACGACTTTATTTTCTTTCTTTTCTTGTCAGTCCACTTTCAGCCGCGCCGTACCAGGACTCCCAGATATTTAATGCTTCCAGTGATTGTTCTGTGATCGTATAATCGTCAATAATGGGTCTTTCTGCCCATTTATGCGCAAACGCTATATTTGTTTATGTTGAGGATTAAGCGCCAATCGCTGTTCCGAGCTCGATCCACTCCTGTCTTCCTTCACACAGATGCTATTTTTTAACGTTGCAACTCCTCGGTAGGCAACAACAAGTCCGCGAAAATCACTTTCCACGTTATACACAAGGTCATTTCCACACCTGTTGTTTAAAGTAAGAGACTATAACAATCCCTTCTAATTCGCCCGTAGCTACATTTTTGTCCGAATATTTCTATCTGTTACGAATGGTATTTTGTTTTCTATTTGCTAGGATCTCTTCAATTCAATCATGAACAATATACAAACAAATGTGATTGTCATACCGTCATTCCGCTTACTGAAGTTTCACGTTAGAAAGAGCTCCTTTATTCCATGTTCCAGTCACAATAATCCTTCAGACTTACTTGCATTTGGTTGCAGCTTTCCCTCGTGATTTTATAAGTTCCAAAAGAATAATATCTATTCTTTCTGCCTTATTTCATCGCAAGTTTTTCAAGCTTCCATCAGCCCCTGACTCTTACACTGAGCTGACGAAACTCGTCAGATAGCTATAGGCACATATATGGATGGCGATAGTATCGCGTACGCGTGGCATAAAAGGGTAGAGCATTGCTGGAGCTGTCATTTGTACCCAGGTGATACTGCTGAATAGGTTAGTGACTCGACTGCTGCTGCATGATGGGAATGGCAATTGTACCTCGACGCATGGGACATTTTGTTTCAGAAGTCGTTAGGGAATTCAATATTCCGAGATCCACAGTGTCAAGAGTGTGGTGAGAATACCACATTTCAGGCATTACTTCTCACCACGGACAACGCGATGGTCGACGGCCTCCATTTAACGACCGAGAACAGCGGCTATCGAGATGAGTTGTCAGTGTTAACAGACAAGCAACACTGCACGAAATAACCACAGAAATCTCTCGGCGATGTACGACCAACGTATTTGTATGGACAGTACTGCGAAATTGGTCGTTAATGGCCTATGGCAGCAGAAGACCTACGCGAGTGCCTTTGCTAACAGCACGACATCGACTGCAGCACCTTTCCTGGGTTCGATATCATATCGGTTGAATCCTCAACGACTTGGAAACAGTAGCCTTGTCAGCTGAGACTCGATTGCGATTGATAAAAGCTGATGTTACGGTTCGAGTATAGAGCAGACCCTACGAAGCCATTGACCATAGTTGTCGAATTGTCGAATAGGCACTGTGCAAGTTGATGGTGGCTCCATCACGATGTGGGCCGTGTTTACATGGAATGGACTGGGTCATCTGGTACAAATGAACCGATCATTGAGGGGAAACGGTTAAGTTTGGCTACTTGGAGGCCATGAACATAATGTTCCCAAACAATGTTGTAGCATTTATGAATGACAATGCGCCATGTTACCGGGCAATAGTTGTTCGCCGTTGGTTTGGTGGACGTTCTGGACACTTCGAGCAAATTATTTGGCCATTCAGAGTGCCCGACATCAATCTCATCGAACATTTACGGGACTAATCGAGAGGTCAGCTCGTGTACATAATCCTGCACCGGCAACACTTTCGCAATTATAGACGGCTACAGAGGCAGCACGACGCAGAATTTCTCCACAGACTTCCAACGACATGTTGAGACCATGCCACATTGAGTTGCTGCACTACGCCGGGTAAAAGGAGGACCGATACGAGACTGGGGGGTATCCCATGATTTTGTCACCTCGGTGTTTATTAAACGCCACTAAACAGTTTCTCACTCTCGATGAGGCCCTGCACGTGCTCTTCCCATCCATCCGTCGCCTCCTATGCTCTTAGCATTGAAATTAATTTTACGCCTTCATTGTTAGCGTCTTTCCTTTGACATACAACGAAAGCTGTTTTCGATTTTATGTGTGCTGAGTCAGTTTTTTCTACGAACATTTTTTCATCAACTGATTGATCTGTGATTTATTTATTATGCGTTTCGCCCAAGCTTCATCATACAAGCTGAAAGCACACAGGAAGGAGTACACAGGAAGAATAAAGTTGTAAATAAGTCGCGTGGTCGTATTACATATTACCAAGACGCCTTTAGACTAATCGAAAAAGACATAACTTATAAAACTTTGGTGACTCTCGTCAATATTAATTCGAGGGGCATATGTCACATGAAAGTTGCTGCCACCGGGGTATGTAACATCGAAACGAACACCCGAAGGGATGATACTAAAATGGAAGAATAAATAAACATAATTTTTGCAATTAAAAAACAGAACGACACACGTGTGTATGAAACGTAAGAAAGGTAGAATTATCTTAGGTACGACGATAAAAGCAGTCATAGCAGTAGAGAATACAACTATGCGAATTTAAAAATCATCAGTTTCTTCACATCTTTTCTCAGGCCTTTTCTACAATAACTTCTTAGACCACCCTTTCGACTTCATTATTAGTGACTTACGTTGCTGTAACCGAGTTTTTTCGGTAACACTTCTGTATTTCTTTCTTTCGTTGGCATCTTCAACTTCCTTCCCCTAATAGGCAATTAATCATGGTGCTAGATTAATCTCATACTGTGCAATCGGATCTCGTGACTAAAGATGTCATGGTAATAGGTTATTCTCCACATAAGATTAACGTAGTTATAGTTCCACTAACATTTTCATATTTTTCTGTTTTATGAGAATGAGGTCCTTCGCGGCGACATTTTGGAATAAATGCTTCACGGAGTTACAGTAGGCGATTAGGTACATTAGTTGGCCGAATTATGCCATGGAGATATAACGAAGTCACGTAACTTCCACAAACTAGGAGAGATTTCGTCGATGTCTGTTACTGAAAAAGATTGTTTGGAAAAAGTAAAATACTATCCGATGCACCTGATTGCTGACTACCGCTCCCTAGGTGGCACAGAAACGGACGCTTGATGCTGAAAGGCAAGGGAAAAATCAGTTGAGTCATCAGCCATCAGTCACCAAGCGAAATCATTGTTGCCACCAATGTTCTTCTCTCACCGACATCGGAAACACGGCTGGCAGCATATGGAAGTTCCGTGACTTCAAAAATCTCCGCCATATAATTCTGCCAATCAGTGTAGCTAATGGCCTACTGAAATCTAATCTCATAAAGATGACGGAGAAAGTCGTTCAACACTCGGGATTGGCAAATCTGAAGCGGCAAATCCTCCGTGACAGTTTTTCTCTGCTGGTACAACGAATCTCACGCATCATTTCCATACCCGTATTTACAGCAAACATAACTCTTTCACGTATAATAGAACTTGCGGACGGAAATGGCATGCATCTTGTGCGTTCAGTGCCTGTCAATCAGTGGTCTTGTTTCGCTGATCCTACTTCTGGCAAAACAAAGTAAAACCACCATAATGTCGATGGTCACGTCAGTGTTTGTAACTCACCGGACATATGCGAATGCAGTCGTTAAAATCCGTTGGGGTTCCCAACGGACCGGCACCGGCAGAAGATGCTGCGGTAACAGGTTTAGGCCGGCCGGTACTGCTCCTGTCGGGATGTTGCGCCCACTTCTGGAGCCAGCCGCCATTGTCCCGGATGCAGGCTCTGGACAACACCTTCAGCTTCCTGTTTAATAATTCCTATCACCTGCAGACGTAGGAAGCGCTTAAATTTTCCGCCACTTCCGTGGCGAAGTGACCTGTCGAAAGGGCTGTGTCCTATGAATAAGCACATGGCTCTGTATTACAGAGGATTCGCATCTTTCTCACAGCAGTAGCTTATAGAAAAATTATCTAATATAATGCGCTATCAATCAGCTTGATTTTCCATGGCAACGAGAACTTACATTTTAGATAGAACTGGTGACATAATGTTTCAAAATACAGGGTCGATGAGAAGTGGCTCCCTAATCCTAAGTGCCCATAAATTTTTATTAATGAATATATGCACGCGGAACAAGCTGCAGTCGGTTCTCAGGATCATTCTTCTCAGAATCACGAGAATATGAGTATTATACGACAATTCTAGATATGCTCCTGCGATGTAAACGTACAAGAATGTCATCAACTAATTTCTGCAGGAAAATCATAGATACATTTCCGAGGACGACTGTGACCCGTTCAGAGTGCATTGATTCGTTTAGTTCATCACTTCTTTGACCCAACTTCACAACAAAATGGTTCAAATGGCTCTGAGCACTATGGGACTTAACATCTATGGTCATCAGTCCCCTACAACTTAGACCTACTTAAACCTAACCAACCTAAGGACATCACACAACACGCAGTCATCACAACTTCACAACAAGAAAAGGCCATTAGAGGTGAGGTCGGGTCATCTCGGAGGCCATTCATGGGGTCCTCGCCGTCCCAGCCAACGCCATCTTAAAGTGTTCGTCCAGACAGTCACGAACGATGCAGGCAAATATCTTGCTGAAAATGGATATCCGCAACATCTTCTCATCGTGACGTGAGTGCCCACACATATTAATCCGGCATCTGGTGATATGTGTCGCTGTTCATAATGTTTTACAATGTTGTTGTTGTTGTCTTCAGTCCTGAGACTGGTTTGATGCAGCTCTCCATGATAATCTATCCTGTGCAAGCTGCTTCATCTCCCAGTACCTACTGCAACCTACATCCTTCTGAATCTGCTTAGTGTATTCATCTCTTGGTCTCCCTCTACGATTTTTACCCTCCACGCTGCCCTCCGATGCTAAATTTGTGATCCCTTGATGCCTCAAAACATGTCCTACCAACCGATCCCTTCTTCTTGTCAAGTTGTGCCACAAGCTTCTCTTCTCCCCAATCCTATTCAATACCTCCTCATTAGTTACGTGATCTATCCATCTAATCTTCAGCATTCTTCTGTAGCACCACATTTCGAAAGCTTCTATTCTCTTCTTGTCCAAACTAGTTATCGTCCATGTTTCACTTCCATACATGGCTACACTCCAAACAAATACTTTCAGAAACGACTTCCTGATACATAAATCTATATTCGATGTTAACAAATTTCTCTTCTTCAGAAACGCTTTCCTTGCCATTGCCAGTCTACATTTTATATCCTCTCTACTTCGACCATAATCAGTTATTTTACTTCCTAAATAGCAAAACTCCTTTACTACTTTAAGTGTCTCATTTCCTAATCTAATTCCCCCAGCATCACCCGATTTAATTTGACTACATTCCATTATCCTCGTTTTGCTTTTGTTGATGTTCATCTTATATCCTCTTTTCAAGACACTGTCCATTCCGTTCAACTGCTCTTCCAAGTCCTTTGCCGTCTCTGACAGAATTACAATGTCATCGGCGAACCTCAAAGTTTTTATTTCTTTTCGATGAATTTTAATACCTACTCCAAATTTTTCTTTTGTTTCCTTTACTGCTTGCTCAATATACAGATTGAATAACATCGGGGAGAGGCTACAACCTTGTCTCACTCCTTTCCCAACCACTGCTTCCCTTTCATGCCCCTCGACTCTTATGACTGCCATCTGGTTTCTGTACAAATTGTAAATAACCTTTCGCTCCCTGTATTTTACCCCTGCCACCTTCAGAATTTGAAAGAGAGTATTCCAGTCAACATTGTCAAAAGCTTTCTCTAAGTCTACAAATGCTAGAAACGTAGGTTTGCCATTTCTTAATCTTTCTTCTAAGATAAGTCGTAAGGTCAGTATTGCCTCACGTGTTCCAACATTTCGACGGAATCCAAACTGATCCTCCCCGAGGTCCCCATCTACCAGTTTTTCCATTCGTCTGTAAAGAATTCGCGTTAGTATTTTGCAGCTGTGACTTATTAAACTGATAGTTCGGTAATTTTCACATCTGTCAGCACCTGCTTTCTTTGGGATTGGAATTATTATATTCTTCTTGAAGTCTGAGGGTATTTCACCTGTCTCATACATCTTGCTCACCAGGTGGTAGAGTTTTGTCATGACTGGCTCTCCCAAGGCCGTCAGTAGTTCTAATGGAATGTTGTCTACTCCGGGGGCCTTGTTTCGACTCAGGTCTTTCAGTGCTCTGTCAAACTCTTCACGCAGTATCTTACCTCCCATTTCGTCTTCATCTACATCCTCTTCCATTGCCATAATATTGTCCTCAAGTACATCGCCCTTGTATAAACCTTCTATATACTCCTTCCACCTTTCTGCCTTCCCTTCTTTGCTTAGAACTGGATTGCCATCTGAGCTCTTGATATTCATACACGTGGTTCTCTTCTCTCCAAAGGTCTCTTTAATTTTCCTGTAGGCAGTATCTATCTTACCCCTAGTGAGATAAGCCTCTACATCCTTACATTTGTCCTCTAGCCATCCCTGCTTAGCCATTTTGCACTTCCTGTCGATCTCATTTTTGAGATGTTTGTATTCCTTTTTGCCTGCTTCATTTACTGCATTTTTATATTTTCTCCTTTCATCAATTAAATTCAATATTTCTTCTGTTACCCAAGGATTTCTAGCATCCCTCGTCTTTTTACCTACTTTATCCTCTGCTGCCTTCACTACTTCATCCCTCAGAGCTACCCATTCTTCTTCAATTGTGTTTCTTTCCCCCATTGCTGCCAATTGTTCCCTTATGCTCTCCTTGGAACTCTGTACAACCTCTGGTTCTTTCAGCTTATCCAGATCCCATGTCCTTAAATTCCCACCTTTTTGCAGTTTCTTCAGTTTTAACCTACAGGTCATAACCAATAGATTGTGGTCAGAGTCTACATCTGCCCCTGGAAATGTCTTACAATTTAAAACCTGGTTCCTAAATCTCTGTCTTACCATTATATAATCTATCTGATACCTTTTAGTATCTTCAGGATTCTTCCATGTATACAACCTTCTTTTATGATTCTTGAACCAAGTGTTAGCTATGATTAAGTTATGCTCTGTGCAAAATTCAACCAGACGGCTTCCTCTTTCATTTCTTAGCCCCAATCCATAATCACCTACTATGTTTCCTTCTCTCCCTTGTCCTACTGACGAATTCCAGTCACCCATGACTATTAAATTTTCGTCTCCCTTCACTACCTGAATAATTTCTTTTATCTCATCATACATTTCATCAATTTCTTCATCATCTGCGGAGCTAGTTGGCATATAAACTTGTACTACTGTCGTAGGCATGGGCTTTGTGTCTATCTTGGCCACAATAATGCGTTCACTATGCTGTTTTAGTAGCTTACCCGCATTCCTATTTTCCTATTCATTATTAAACCTACTCCTGCATTACCCCTATTTGATTTTGTATTTATAACCCTGTATTCACCTGACCAAAAGTCTTGTTCCTCCTGCCAACGAACTTCACTAATTCCCACTATATCTAACTTTAACCTATCCATTTCCCTTTTTAAATTTTCTAACCTACCTGCCCGATTAAGGGATCTGACATTCCACGCTCCGATCCGTAGAATGCCAGTTTTCTTTCTCCTGATAACGACGTCCTCCTGAGTAGTCCCCACCCGGAGATCCGAATGGGGGACTATTTTACCTCCGGAATATTTTACCCAAGAGGACGTCATCATCATTTAATCATACAGTAAAGCTGCATGTCCTCGGGATAAATTACGGCTGTAGTTTCCCCTTGCTTTCAGCCGTTCGCAGTACCAGCACAGCTAGGCCGTTTTGGTTAATGTTGCAAGGCCAGATCAGTCAATCATCCAGACTGTTGCCCCTGCAACTACTGAAAAGGCTGCTGCCCGTCTTCAGGAATCACATGTTTGTCTGGCCTCTTAACAGATACCCCTCCGTTGTGGTTGCACCTACGGTACGGCTATCTGTATCGCTGAGGCACGCAAGCTTCCCCACCAACGGCAAGGTCCATGGTTCATGGGGGGGGGGGATGTTTTACATATGAAGGATCAATGAGGCGATCCGCAGTCATCCCGTACCAGAATGTCAATTTTGGCCAACTTTGTGACTTTTAAGTTGTCATTCGTGGATTTGTTTCTGCTCAATAATGGCAGTTGTGTCGACTGACGAATCTCCCAACGTGAAATACTGATTATCGCTCGAAATAATGTTCTCGAAGAAATTCAGCGAATCGTTATGCCATAATAGAATAATTTCCCCGCACTTCATCTGCCTGTCTCAGTCCTCCAACGATAATTTCTGAACATAATGGGGTTTCCAAATCAGAGCTTTTTTAACACAATACCACTCTTACGAGCTGCCTGGCATGTTGATTCACTGTCGCTACGTTTCCTGGAGATCGCGACACCGAAGGTCGTCCTCGTATTGGTTTAACCACAACTGCCTGTTTCAGTTATCGTTAGCTTGGTGTGAGAATTCCTAGTGGTTTTAGCATAAAGTACGACATTAGGGCCATGAACACCCCCAATTATCGATGAAAATAGGGGTAAAGATGGCCACACTTCAAACCGTGAAGCTACCTGGGGGCGCTCTTGTAATCTCAACTTTCCTGCTCTCTCGTCGTTTACCATAAGAAGATGCTACAGTCAGTCAAGCCCCACTGAGACTCTACCTCCCCCCCCCCCCCCCCCAACCACTATTTTCATGTTCTAAACGTGAATGGTGCGCGGGAAGAACGCATTTTGATAAACATTCGTATGAGCAGAAATCTCCATAATTTTGCTTTCATGATTTTTCTTGAAACACACGCAGAAATAACAAATATATTCCAGAATGAGATTTTCACTGTGCAGCGGAGTGTGCGCTGATACGAAACTTCGTGGCAGATTAAAACTGTGTGCCCGCCCGAGCCTCGAACTCGGGACCTTTACCTTCCGCTGGCAAGTGCTTTACCATCTGAGTTACCGAAGCACAACTCACTCCCGGTACTCACAGCTTTACTTCTGCCAGTATCTCGTCTCCTACCTTCCAAACTTTACAGAAGCTCTCCTGCGAACCTTGCAGAACTAGCACTCCTGAAAGAAAGGATAGTGCAGAGACATGGCTTAGCCACAGCCTGGGGGATGTTTCCAGAATGAGATTTTCACTCTGCAGCGGAGTGTGCGCTGATACGAAACTTCCTGGCAGATTAAAACTGTGTGCCCCACCGAGACTCGAACTCGGGACCAGGAAGTAACAAATATATTATTTGACTCTTCTAGGAACGTTTGCTTGCAGAATTTTGACAGTAAACCACACCACAATACACAACGCTTCGCTCGTTGCATCTGCCAATGGAACTTAACGAACATCTCAAGACACTTCCACGCTTCATAAATGAGGTTTCAACCAAACGCGCTGCCCTTCCTTGGATCTTCTCTCCTTCTTCCACTATCCCTTCCTGGTACTGGTCCCAGACTGGCGTGCAATATTCAAGAACCGATCGAACGGGAGTTTTGTATTCATGACTGGACTGCACTTAGTGAAGATTATTTCAGTGAATCCCAGTTTTATAGCTGTCTTTCTTGTCATTAGTGTTATGTAGTAGATCAACTTTAAATCGGTCAGCGTGCGTAGTCGTATATTTACTTAACGTGTGTGACTGGTTTCATAATTGTTCGGCAAGTGTGTTATTAAAACAATAAACTGGAGCCAAGATCGCAGGAATTCTTTCTATTCCATGATTACCGGTTTCGGCGAAACTAAAGCCGCCATCATCGGATCTTAGGACACATACAGACTACAACAACAAGGCAAACAATGGTGATATTAATAGTTGCCTATAATACACAGGCCTTACAAAACTGTCGTAAGTAGCACATAGGCGCCCAAGAGAGATGACATAATAAATGTTGTAGTACCTAGCTAGCGCTTGTGTGTGATGGAGACACTTAACATTTATAATGTCATCTCTCTTGGACGTCTATGTGCTACTTACGACAATTTTGTAAGGCCTGCGTGTTACAGTCAACTATTAATATCACCATTGTTTGCCTTGATGTTGTAACCTGTGTGTGTCCAAAGATCCGATGATGGCGGTTTCAGTTTCGCCGAAACCGGTAATCATGGAATAAAAGGAATTCCTGCGATCTTGGCCACCAGTTTATTAACCATCTAGATCGCTCCCACATGAGCACAGTGTGCTCCCTACAAAATTGTGTTATTATACAATAACAGCTCTTTCCGCCTGTTTATCCTCCGTACGTTAGACTTGTTCAAGCTGAAAGCCAGCTGCCAATCCGTGCACCAAGTGTCGACCCTTTACAGGTCTTTCTGCAGTTACGTACAAGTAGCTAGCGTTGCTGTTCCACTGTATTTAACATCGTCCGAAACCAACCTCATGTAGCATCTGACGTCGTCATTCGTTTCAATTGTGCGTAGTTATGCTCCTATAACACTCCCTTGATGTATGCCGAGGTTACGGCTACATCTGAACATTTCTCCCCCTTAAGAATGAGATGCTCTGTACTGAGAAAAAGATGAAATTTCAACGAAAGTATTTTTTCTTGCAAGCCTCACAAAGGTAGAGGCATTAGAACATCTGAAAATGGAGACGCGAAGGCTGTTTGAAGATGTAAGAGGGCGTGCAGAAACGCCTCTGAATTTTTTGTGAGAAAACCCTTAAAGCTTTTTGAATGAAAGAAACATTATTAACATTCTAAATCTTTATTCTTCATGTCTACATATTTATTTCTCAACATAGTCACCCTGGCGAAGAACACATTCCTCTGATCGACATTTCAGTTTGTCGATACCATTAGTGTAGACTGACTTTCTTGGCATAGCCACATCCTCAGCTCTGCTTGTTCTACTTCATCACTTTCAAAATGAAGGGGTTCTGTGAGTTCTGTATACAAATGAAAACCGTATGGGCCCAAGTTAGGGCTGTATGGAGGATGGTCAATGACAGTGCGTGGTGTGGCATTGTCTTGCTGAAGGACAGGGAGCTCCAAGTGTGGCCTGTACGTGTGAGGACGGTATAGGAACTCAGGTGGGCATCCGGGGTATGTATCCTTCACGTAAAATGAGAAATGCTAGGATTTAGAAAGAAATTGTTTTTTTCCCCAAGAACTACTACTGAGGGTACAATATTCACGAAAACTGGCCACGGCCGCGGAGTGAACTGCACGGAAAGAGCAAGCCGCCCTCAGTAGGCAGGAATGGTGCACACCTCCAGTGGGCGGCACGCTAAGTGGCCGCTACCTCGCCGATCCTCTTGCGTACCTGACGTGGTGGCAGTTAGCCCTCCCATTGGCGGGATTATGGCAGAAAGTTGGCGTCTGCCATTCAGCCATACCGTAGTGGAGCCCCTAGCTCAGCGTAATAGCTTGGGAGCCGGTCGCAAGTATTGCAGAGTAGTTTACGTAACTGGTCACGCCACCGTCTGACGCTAAGGAGAATGATGGAAGTAGAATATAATAAAACTTCTTACCATTACTACCCGTTACCATGTATAGACGAACTCTTCGAATTCGAAACTCGATTACAGCACGCTGTTCCTCCCGCACTGATATACACGTAGTTACGTTACACACCGCTATGTCACTCGCTGCAATTCTCAGCGTTCTAGCGGCAGAGGGCTGTAAGTAAAAGTAGTAAAAGTTCTATAATAGGAACTGACAGCAAATCAAAGAAAGGCGATGAGACGGGTGTTACGATTAACCAAAACAAAAACAAAAAAATTGGGAAACGGGGCCAAAATTAGTTGGTTACTGTCGAGTTGCAATTTACAGTTTCTTTATTGATTACTTCAACCATTAAAAGTCATTTCTTTGCCACTTGGCCAGGAACAGATCCAAAAATATAGCAGGCATGAGTGCCTTTTCAAAGCAATTTACTTTACAGTTAACGACCAAGCCATTTTACTTAAAACCGGCTTTGATAAAACATTTGATTACAAATCAAAATTTTCCAAGTATTGAAATTAAAACCTTGCTTTACCATTAATAGCCAAGCCATTTTACTTAAAACACACTTTGATAAAGCATTTAATAACAAAATTAAAAACTTTCCAAGTAATGAAACAAAAACACCAATTTGCATACAATTTCGCTACCGAACATGTAGGGAGCCACTTCTTTTAAATTTTGCCACAACAAGATATTAAGAGGGAGGCAGAACTAGCATTTTCAAAGAATGCCAAGCAGATTAAAACAATCAAAGTAAAGTCACAGCCATTCACCTTTTACAATAACTAACAATTTTAAAGCCACGTCATTTTAAAAAACCCACCAATGAAAGGCAAACTTAACCTTTTTAAACAGTGGCCAAAAACAAAGTAAAATACAACCATTTAATATTTTACAATAACTAACAACTTGAATACCATATCCTGCCACCGAAATGTCCTAGGATAGAAATAATTAACCGACCGGGTGTAATGGCGGCCACAATTGTCTCCAGAAGGATGCTCAGGCTAGAAGCGGACTAACAGACCCACAACACCTCACATTCAGCAATCACATCGGCCTCACGCGAGGCCAGCGGAGGAGGAGGAATCAAATCAGGAACCATAATCCCTGCCCAAAAATTAACTTCCTCCCAGGGAGTACTAATATGAAGTCAAAAGATCACTGTCTATAAATACACCGGCGAGAGGGACAGGAAACCCGAACGCAGGAGGCCACTAGACTGAAAAAATGTAATCTAGAACAATAATCCCTGTCCAAGAATACGCTTCCTACCGGGCGGTACTAATAAGAAGCGGAAAACATCACTGTCTATAAATATACCGGCAACAGGGACAGGGAACCCAAACGCAGGAGGCCACAAGGCAGAAAAGACACTGGTTGTAGAAACCAAAAGTCTTCAATTAACATCTAAACCTTTAACCAACTTAACTTGCAGTTTATCAGAGAAACAGCAGGTGAACTCGGATGCAAAGGTTCCTCACACCCGACCGTGTCCACGTCGCCAGCGTACCCAACAGGGCACAGTCACGCAGCCACGCGCTCTGTCACCGGAGCCCTCGTCTTCCCTGCACCCACGGCAGCGAAATACCACTCCTCAGGTTACGCAGTTACTAGTCCATCATTCTCGCCTCCAGACGGAAAATTTAAAGACATCCGTTGCCGCTCACACCAAGTAGTGACTCGCAACCTCAGCCGTGGCCCCCGGGCCTTCACAGCAAGAGCGTACAGCCTTTTCCCGTCAACTCGTCCCACAGGTCTCGCATCGCCAGGATAGACCACGCGGCTTCTCGAAACAACAGCCAACTCCCTACTGCCACGCCACGCCGCGGTCTCTTTGTGCGACATTCTCTAATTCCCGATTTTAAAAACCGACCGACCGACTCGTCACCGCTAGGCAACCAACCGGCCATCCCCCTAAAGATCTTATTCCCTTACACAAGGCTAACAGGAAGCAACGACTCGAAGATCGGTAAGACCAGACACGCCGCCAGAGGGGAATATCAACAGAATCGTACGCGACATAACTATAAATATGAAAGAATCAGTTAACGATGGAACTTGCATTTGGTGGTAACATACAACGGGAACTCCATACTCAACGGCTGCCAAGCCAAGACTGAGCGCCTCAGCGCGGAGTTCGAATGTTTGCACACAGCGCGTGAAGCAGTCTTCATATCAGTGTGGCTAACTGCCACACAAACAGAGTTCTGTACTTATAAAAAAAAGGATACCTTACTTTTCAGATGACCCTCGTACTGACGGCAATGATCACTTTATACAGCATTATGTACTGCGTACAGGGGAGGAACGGATCGAAGACGACGATTTGTCGTGTTGTATGACAGCACACCATTATCGTAAACAGCATGTCTGAATCAATGGTTTCTGAACAATAATTTTTGGTCGGGATGAGTTGGAACGTCTAGTTTGCTCTAGTCTCCAATATTCAGCATTTTCTCTGATTTTGGCTCTTGGGGAAAAAATGGGCTGCCATTCCTCCATAAACAAGCAGTGATCCCTGCAGAGATCACGCCATCATAAAGGCGAAGGATTGACGCATCCCATGTTAAGGACCACTGACAGATTTTCGGACACTTTTGATCAGACAGAGTAGATTATATCTACAGAGACAAGTTACACCCTTCAGAAGATGTCGCTGATTTTGGAAAGTAGAAAAATCGCACAAAAATGGTTCAAATGGCTCTGAGTGCTATGGGACTTAACATAGGAGATTATCAGTCCCCTAGAACTTAGAACTACTTAAACCTAACTAACCTAAGGACATCACACACATCCATGCCCGAGGCAGGATTCGAACCTGCAACCGTAGCAGTCGCACGGTTCCGGACTGCGCGTCTAGAACCGCGAGACCACCGCGGCCGGCGAAAGTGTCTAGGAAGAGCACAAATACAACGACAAAATTAAAATAAAAAAGGGAAATCAAGCAATGAAATTCTATAATCTTGTATAAAAAATAACACATGAGGAATGGCGCAAGAAAGATATGAGAAGCAAACTTGAACAGACAAAGAGGGCATTTCACATTAAGAACAACTATTGTAGTATCAAACACAGGAAGCAATATGAGAAAGTAATTTCGGAGAATGTGTGTTTGTTGCACAACAGCGTGTGGACGAAGAGAATAGACATGTTTGAATTGTGGTACTACAAAATTATACATAGTATTAAGGTGACTAATGAGGAGGTCCTTCTTAATATTTGCTAGGAAAGAAATAAGAAGAAAGCACGAACTAGGGTAATGGACGGGGGACATTAGATACGTTAAGAGATGAGGGAATAGATTCCATGGTGCTATTAGACGGCACTGATGATATCAAGGAATTCACAATCAAAGAATTAATTTTATATTGTTTGGCACAGCTGTGGACTATCAGCAATGTCTGCTCCTCCAGACATGCATGCATGTGTGAAGGAAAAGACATTGCAAAATAGACAGCCAAAAAGATGCTAATAAAGTAATCCCATTTTGCCTGTTGTGGGAATCCTTGTAATGTTGGGAGTATTAGGGCTTATAGACAGTGTGGCAGATGAAGGTATGGGTCAGTCTGGAGAGAAGGTGCGAATCTCTGAAGCGTGAGTCTGCCTTCGGCAGCATAGTGGCACAAACGTCTCGTTTATGTCCACATCATGCACAGTGTTGCTTACGTGATTCAGCAGTCTCAGTATGCTACATTTTCTTGGGAGGTGAATGGCTTATATCTACCGCAAATGGACAAAGAAGATCAACTTTTCGGCTGATTATGGGCGACCGAATGTACTTAAAATCGAACAGTTTATCAGAGATGAAGCAGAGATTGATTATAACGATCTTGTTGGCGTCCATCTGTCTATAACAAGCAGTGTGGTGTATGTCAAACTGATTAACAAGGAAGTATGTGATAGGATTCTATGTGGAACTGGAAGTGGTCTTACATTCCCTCACTCTAATGGACACATCGGTGACATAACTGTGGAACATGCAGAACTTGGACTGCATACAGTCTGTGTATTTGAGCCTCCTTTTGAGGTCTCTTCTGAGATGGTGGTATCTGCATTCTGAACATATGGGGAGGTATTAGCCATTCAGCTGAAAAGTTAGCTAAATTTACCACATACCCAGTTGCTAAGAGATTACAACGGATATGTACCGAGCTAACTAAAGATGTACCGTCCTATTCATACATTGGCAGATGCCGTGCCATTATAGTGATGCTTACCTTCAAAGCAGACCACTTAATTTCGATTACGTGTTGGGTCCTGTATGACGTTATTACTGTGAGTGATAGGCCTCGTGCTGAATGTCCAAAATTAAAGCAACAAACCGCTGTTTCCCCGTTCTGTATCTAAGCCAGACTATAATCATACCAACTGAACATGGCCGTTCGATCGTGTTTTGCACGGAAGATGGAATTCCGGTCAACGGACAACCACGCCAGCTGTGTCGTCAGGGCACCCATCAACCGGGGTAGTGTGTGCTAGATAGTCATCCATCCACAGTCGCTGTTTATACAGTCACAGCCGGTGTAGTATGGCACATAGAAGACGCCTGCCACACTCTCTGCAGTGGGGAGGCGTAGGAGGAATGGAAGCAGGACAGTCGCAAAACTGATGTGACCCGATGGCCTCAAGTGAATCGTTCTGTTGTTTCTCGGATGTGGCGACTGTTTCCAGAGACCGAAACTATATCCTAAAGACCAGGGCAGATCCGACTATGTTTGATATCAGAAAGAGGAGACCTATTTGGCTGTAAGGGTACAACAGTAGCGCCTTAGTACTGCACAGCAATTGGCCTCTGACCCAGGAGCATCCACTTGACTTGTATCGAGGGAAACAGCGTACAGAAGACTCCGGCAGAGTGGCCTTTATTGTCGGAGACTTGCTGCATGTCTACCTCTGACGCGTCTTTGCAGAACAGAACTTCTAGAGTGGAGTCGTCAACAAGTCACCTGGCCGATCAAACAGTGGGCCAACGTTCTTTTCACTAATGAGTCCCGAATTTGTCTGGAGAGTGAGTCTCGACGAATTCGCATCTGGAGGGAACGTGGAATACGACTTCGGGACCCAAAAATTGTGGAAAGAGATCGATATCGAGAAGGATCCACAATGATGTGGTCAAGGGATTATGCTGACCACTCGAACAGCTCTCCATGAAATTGTACGGGTGAGATCTTGGGATCTCATGCGCGGTTGTTGGGAGATGATGTGGGCCCAGATTTCGTACTAATGGACAATAATGTCCGACCACATAGAGTGCGGGTGGTTAATGTTTTCTAGGAAACAGAAGATGTAGCACACATGACGTGGCTTGCTCGCTCTTCCGATTTGAATCTCATACAGCATGTCTGGGATGCACTATGCAGACGGATTTTGCATCACATCAGTATCCATCAACCACTCCTCGACAACTGCGAGCAGTTCTGCAGGAAGAATGGGCGTTATTGCCTCAAAATGAGATTGATGACATCATCCACAGCGTGCCCAGTCATTGACAGGCCTGTATTGCTGCAAGAGATGGTCACAACCCTTACTGAGCACAATTATCACTTGTCAGAATGTGTGTGCAAATCCGCTAAGTTGTAAAAAACGAAGAACGATTTTGTCTACCATTATACATATTATAGTTGCTTAAGTTCTCTGTTTTTTACATTGTTTATACTTTAATGTCATCTGATTATACTGTTTTGAGGCGAAATAAACGCAACCTTGCAAAATTTCCGTTTGTTGCTTTACTTTTGGGCACCAGTGTACTAGCAGTGTCTTTTGCACCAGCGACCATGTCAGCCGTGTCGGAGACGATTATACCTATTCATATTCCTTGGTCACTGCTGGGCTGCCACAGTGTGTTCACAGCTATACGCCAAGTGTCGGCTTTTGATATGTGCTCAGTCTTGCAAGTGACAAGGTGGGGGTGGAGGGGTGGGGGTGGGTTGATTGGAGGTACTGGCCAGTTCTCGAGGTGCATATTTTGTAGCACTGTGCTAATTCTTAAACACATATAACGTATCTTTGGTTGGAAATCTGTAGACCTCAGAATTTTGCTATGATGTGGTAATTCTTATACATACAGTATCTTTGCTTGGAAACCGGTTAAACTGCTGTGCTTGTAGCTTTTGCTACGATGTCGTTAATTTTTTGGAATATGTTGTGATATCTTATTTGTACCAACAGGGGACCGTTTTCGTTTTTTAGTAAATACATCTCTCTCTCTCTCTCTCTCTCTCCCTCTCTCTCTCTGTCTGTCTGTCTGTCTGTCTGTCTGTCTCTCTCTCACTCACTCACACACACACACACACACACACACACACACATACACACACACGCACACTATTATTGTAGGTATGGCTTAACAATGATAAATAAAATTTTCACGACATTCTGCATTGTGATGACATTGTGACATGACGAGACGTGACTTCACGTGACGTAGGAAAATAATATGACTCGATGCCACATGACATAAGGAGATGGGGGGCAAAATTCGTGTAACTGGATTACATATGTAAATAAGAAAGTTGTGGCAAATACAAAAACATTCGTAAAATTAGCACAAATTTTAATTCATTACTTCAGCTTCTACAGTTATCGAAGACAAAGTTGAGACTCAATAACATATCTCCAGACAATTGCTTACATCAGAGCAATAGAGTATCTACACCTGAGGTACAGGCAGAATATCCTCATTACGTACAACGCTGGGGAGCATCACACTGAAGAGCCTGGGCAATAGTCACCATTGAAGAAGGAAAAAATTAGAAATAGGCCGAGGTGTGAATTGAAGTTTGTATTACAGAGGTCATTGGACTACGGTATCCCATGTTAGTGGTGTGGTGGAGAGCATAACTGCCTAGTAAGCAAGAGACCAGTGTTCAAGTTCCAGGTTTGGCATACATTTTAAAACATTACTTTATCTTCCAGCTTTATTGAGGATAAAGGTGACATGCAATATCTCTACAAAAAACATACTTACATCAGAGCAATTTACATATCTGCCTTGGTGATGTCTTTGCTGGTCCCTCGAATCACAAAAATCGTGTAATACTTAAGGCAATTTTTTATTTACAAATGCTCACACAACAGACTTCGAGTGAGCTTGCTTAATGTCATGACAATAACATTAATTCGTTATTCACCAATAGCCACACTCCGATCCTCTCCCTACTGTGCACAACTCCAGAATGACGTCATCCACTCAAGCACTTCAGCAAGATGAGGAGGATGAAAGGTTGCTTGTATCTTATTGGTCCGGGGAGAGATTGAGGGGAAACTTGATCAGTTGTCAGTGGTTTCCCAGGGAGAGAGAGGTCTGGGAGATGAGTTTCATTATAGGTATCCCAAGTGTGTAACCACACACCAAAAGCGTAACCTGATACCGCCCTTTCATCAGTGGATTAAACCAGATATAATCGGCTATAACTGGAGTGTGGGTAGAGCTCACCCTGATTATCTACTAACATGTTTGAAAGAAACATATTCCCTGAAAGAGCCAACAGTGATACACGTTAGGAAAAAAATAGATATTCTGAAGGCAACAAAAGTTGAAACTCTAAAGAGGGCAGCAGAAAACACACTGATCAAAAGTATACTGATAAAAAGTATATAAACAGCCTTATCTAATGGGCATTTGACCACCAGAAGACACAAGAGGTAGCTCCGCCTGTATAAACCGAGGCTGTGAGTGTTGTGGTAACAGTAGAGAGGCGATAACATCCGATTGGGCCATCAGGAGAGCCCTGAGATTTCCAACGTGGAATAATGATTGGATGTCTTCTGAGTAACAAATCCATGATTTCAACCATTATAAAACTGCCCAGGTCGTGTGTTGGTGATGTGACTGTGAAGTAGGAAAGCCAAGTGACAGCCACGACTATATCAAGACAAGGCAGAAAACAAATGACGGACAGGGACCGTCGAGGTTTGCGGACGTTGGTCGTAAATAAAATCTGTGAAAGAACCACTAGTGAATTCAAACGTGCTAGCAACACAATGAACACGTAGGAACTTAAAAAGAATTAGGTGCAATTTTCGAGCAGCTCCTTATAAACCACAGATTTCTGTAATCAGTGCTAACTGTCGCTCCAGATGGTGTAAACAGAGCCGCGACTGGACTGCAGGGACTTTGAGTGATGAACCACGCTACAAGCTGTGGCTGTCCGATGGAAAGCTTTGGGTGTGGCGAATGCCTGGAGAACGCTATCTGCCATCATGTGTAGCGCCAACAGCGAAGTACGGGAAAGGTGGTGTTACGATATGGGGGTGGTTTCCGTGGTTAGGGTGTGGTCCTCTTATTTCGCTTGAGAAAACGCTTAATACGAGGGTAATCCCAAAAGTAAGGTCTCCTACTTTTTACCTGTTTATTTCTACAATGGTTCACATCAGTTTACAGCTTGAACATTTAGCTATTTTTCGACTTAGTCACCATTTCTGTCGATGCATTTTTGTAGACGCTGTGGCAGTTTTTTTATGTCCATGTCATACCAGCTCGCCGCCATGCTGTTCAGAAAGCTCTTCTTTCACCTCGTCGTCGGAGCTGAACCGCTTTCCGGCCAAATGTTATTTTAACCTGTGGAACAGATGATAGTCACTGGGCGCCAAGTCAGGACTATAGGGTGGGTGGGTGATTACGTTCTACTGAAACTGTTGCAGGAGAGCAACGGTTTTCCGAGCGATGTGTGGGCGAGCGTTGTCATGAAGAATGTGTACGGCCTTGCTCAACATTCCTCTTCTCCAGTTCTGAATTGCCCATTTGAGTTTTTTCAGAGTCTCACAGTACCTGTCGGCGTTAATTATGGTTCCAGTGGGCATATAGTTGACCAACAATATTCCTTTCCGATCCCAAAAAACGGTTGTCATGACTATGCCGGCAGACTGTGTTTATTTGAGTTTCCGCGGCTTTGGCGAAGATGGATGCCGCCACGGGCGTGATTGTTGCTTGGTCTCAGGTGTAAAGTGGTATGCCCAGGTTTCGTCACCCGTGACAATTGAGTCCAGAAAGTTGTCCTGTTCGGCTGCAAGGCGGTGAAGAAATGCGCGGGAAGTATCAACTCGTTGCCGCATGTGGTCCTCAGTCAGCATGCGTGGCACCCATCTTGCGCATACCTTCCGGTAGTTCAGTATTTCTGTTAAAATTCTGTGAGCAGTGCTTCGGGAAACCTCAGGAATCAACGTGCAGAGATCACCCATGGTGATCCACCGATCTTCACGCATGCTTTGCTCAACCTTCAATACTGTCTCCTCAGAAATTGACGGTCTCCCGCTCCTTTGTTCGTCGTGAATTTCGGTCCGACCAGCTGCAAACTCTCTACACCTCTTACGAACATTTTTGACATCCATGCACGACTCACCACACACTTCCGTCAATTAGCGATGGATTTCAATAGGTGCAATGCCCTTTGCATTCAAAAACCGCATAACTGCGCGCAACTTGCATTTGGTGGTAACATACAACGGGAACTCCATACTCAACGGCTGCCAAGCCAAGACTGAGCGCCTCAGCGCGGAGTTCGAATGTTTGCACACAGCGCGTGAAGCAGTCTTCATAACAGTGTGGCTAACTGCCACACAAACAGAGTTCTGTACTTATAAAAAAAAAAGGATACCTTACTTTTCGGATGACCCTCGTACTGACGGCAATGATCACTTTATACAGCATTATGTCCTGCGTACAGGGGAGGAACGGATCGAAGACGACGATTTGTCGTGTCGTATGACAGCACACCATTATCGTAAACAGCATGTCTGAATCAATGATTTGTGAACAATAATTTTTGGTCGGGATGAGTTGGAACGTCTAGTTTGCTCTAATCTCCAATATTCAGCGTTTTCTCTGATTTTGGCTCTTGGGGAAAAAATGGGCTGCCATTCCTCCATAAACAAGCAGTGATCCCTGCAGAGTTCACGTCATCATAAAGGCGAAGGATTGACGCATCCCATGTTAAGGACCACTGACAGATTTCCGGACACTTTTGATCAGACAGAGTAGATTATATCTACAGAGACAAGTTACACCCTTCAGAAGATGTCGCTGATTTTGGAAAGTAGAAAAATCGCACAAAAAAAGTTCAAATGGCTCTGAGTGCTATGGGACTTAACATCGGAGATTATCAGTCGTCTAGAACTTAGAACTACTTAAACCTAACTAACCTACGGACATGACACACATCCATGCCCGAGGCAGGATTTGAAACCGCGACCAGAGCGGTCGCGCGGGTCCAGACTGAAGCGCCTAGAACCGCTCGGCCACACTGGTCGGCAAAATTGCACATAAATAAAAATAAAGGTTTAGAACACAACCTTAAGTTGTGTATGTACGAAGGTTTAAAGAATAATATGCTACAAAATTTTCACCGTGAGGATCAAGTCAACGTCATTTTATACTGATCAAGTCAACGTCATTTTACCCTATTTCTCTCATTTTCCTGTCGTGTAACGATTCCGCCGGTAGAACATTTGACTTTTACCGACGGTTTAAGTCTCTCGCCACGACATTCGGTACTTTATCTGTAGGACACGGTGCAAATGCGACATAAGCTGTCGTTTAAAGTACAGCCGCCAGAGATGTTTCCTCAGCAAACACGACATGTATGCTTTTCACATCGTTAGAAGTACCACTGAGCAGTCTCCCTGTGCTTTTATTAAGGACGAGACTCCGTGGCACACCTCCGGTTCTTAAATGCTTTTGTCAGATAAGAGCCTCAATGTATGAGGAGACACACAACTGATGAATCCGTGACAATGACTGAAGCTCAGGAACAAAGTGTTTGTAACAAGGTGGAGCCAAAAATTCCATAACATGGAGCTATTCTTTTTTCTCACCTTTATTCTACTATATGACTTCTTTTCATTCATTTCGTTCTTGGTGTGGATCTCAGGAAGGATCTATGATAGATTATACTGATTATCGCTTCCATGTATAATATAAAAAAGTAGCAAATTTTAATGGGGTGCAATCAAGTACATCTAAAGCGATAAAAATCATATAGAAATAGTTTTCATAGATACATTTCGTGCCTTTGGCTGCACATGTCTGCATTACTGTACGAATTAACAGAGAAGGAATGTTGTCCTGCTATTACTGATGATTTAATGGTAATGACGTTTGTGAAATTGACGGTCAATAGATTCTTCCCTCTCCGTTCGCCCCTGAAGTGTGCTGAAAAGCGACCGCTACGGTCGCAGGTTCGAATCCTGCCTCGGGCATGGATGTGTGTGATGTCCTTAGGTTAGTTAGGTTTAAGTAGTTCTAAGTTCTAGGGGGCTGATGAACTCAGACGCTAAGTTCCATAGTGCTCAGAGCCATTTTGTGCTGAAAACGATTAGGTATGCATTTAGATGAAGTGAGGCGTTCAGTGGTTAAGGCACTGGACTTACTTTTCGGAGGAGTGGGTATAAAATCAACCTAGGCACCCATATTTAGGTTATCCATTGATTTCCCTAAATAGCGAAGGTAAATGCCGGCATAGTTGCCTAGAAAAAGACCACGGAATATTATACGTTATACCAGTGTCTAGTCTGAGCTTGTGCCCTGTCTCTAATTACCTGAATGACGACAGGAAGATAAAGCCCAACCTACCTTCCTTCTGTCTGAAAGGCTTATTTCGTAATACATCCTCCATTTGTACTCAAAAAACTGTAATTTTCATTTACACTTTTTAGGTTTAAACATCGACGTATCGCAATTACCTATCGACAACGAAATTTCTAAAAACATTACATTCGCACTGAACGATAACATTGTACTCTAATAGCTGTCACCGCCTGGTGTAAACATATTTTTATTTCTTTGTTATTATGCACAGTTTTGGCTGTCAAGCCGTTTTCGAAGATTTGTGTATTATAACCCACCAAAGTGGACATACGTGGCTTAGAGTTCAAAAACGTATGATAAATATTCAATCCTGATCAGCAAGTAATGTTTACGCTATAACTGGCCACTAAAATACTTAACTGAAACAATTCATTATTACCCACAGGATACTACAACATGCTATAATTTAAGTAACAATTAACTCTGGAAGGTTGCCCTGTTAGCATGCAAGATAACCTGCAGCGTGTAACCTAACCGGTACATCAGAAACAAGGTACACCAGTTTCTGTGGAACTAAAACAGTATAATCACTGGAGGTAAGTGAGAACAGAATTAGCAAACCATCAGCTTACAGCACGTCATGGGAGCGCTACCTTTCTAGGCACATGCTAAATAGTGTACTTGTGGGACTCACAATAAGGTAACTTGTCCAACATGTGAGAAATCACGGTCACAACTGTCCCCACAACACCAGCGAGCCTCACATTCTAAGCTCCTAGTCTGTACTACGACCGGAAGGACACGAGGATATCTCTATTAATGACGCCCGTTGCCCCTCGGATTCAGCAGTCAACAACACTACTCGGCTCACAGCAAAGTACTATTGTCACCGCCCGCAGGCGCGATATAACACCGTTTTCAACAAATGGTGTAAACACCATCTCTGCTCAGTGACTCAGTGAACCGCAGTGATACCAACCTTATTACCAAAACAAAAATCGTGCCGCCATTGACATAACCTGAAATGAAAACTGGATCAATAGCGTTGGGTTCTCTTCATCGACAATTGAAGTATTTGCCTGAGGCTTGTTGATCGTTGTGGAAGGTGGCCAGATAGCGTAAAGCCCAATGTATTCAGCAGAGAAATGTGGTGATTTTTGGAAGTCATCAGTCATCATAAGATAAAAATCAACAAAAGTAAAACAAAAGTAATGTTGTACAGCCTACTCATACTGTATTAAAAGAGGCGGTACTGAGAACTAATGGGTGGGAAAATAGCAGACAATGGTCAAAGTAGAGAAGTTATAAACTAGAGTCCGGGAAAAGCAAAATAACCATTTATAAAAAAAGGACATATATTAACAATGAATAAGAATTTAAGTAATATTTTATTTAAATTTCTGTTACAGTTGCGTGTACTTTATACTGCCAACTAGTTTCGAACGTAGCCGTTCATTTTCAAACCAGAACTGCAGTAACAGTGCTTATCAAAGCAAAACTCCACCTGCACCACAAATGCCTAGCGAAGGAAAATTGCACCGACACTGATAAGCACTTACAGTACAGGTCTCGTCTGATAATGAACGGTTCCGTAGTAGCGTAGATTTGCTTGAGTGTAAAATTCTCAAGTGAGGCGACCAGTTTATTGTAACGAAACCTGACAGTACTGAAATTCTTCAGCAAAAAAGTCAGCCATCGCCAGAGAGAGCAACACATCACTTAGATGGTGGGTATGTAGCCTTAATACCGCACCTCTGTTGGGCTTGGTATGACCACATTGTGCGCTCAGTTAAAGTGTAAGTACTGTAACGTAACAGGCTAAATTGGGTCATTTAGAGTACCCGTTACAGCAGACTTCGTAGTATGCGATACACGCTTAAACAGAGGTGGGTAGTATATAAGGACACCTAATTAATAAGGTCACTTAGTGCAACAGTGTGAAGTAGTTGTAACGAAACTGTTAAACTGTATCACAGACCAATTAATGTATGTTCTTAATCAGGTATACTAATGTACAGATTGGATAAGTCATTATAAATTTAATATGAATTTCGGGATGTTTTGAAGAGAACTAACAAGTTCTGGAATCAGGGAAAATAGTGTATAAATGTTAGTAACCTTTTTCATTCAGTTTTGTAATTATAATTCAATTAGTAAAATTCATTGTTTACCATAACGCAGATTAACTGTGTAAACCATTAATTTTGGAAAAGTTTAACATTTTTGTACCTTTACAAGTCAGGACAACATATTCTTACGGAAATCACCAACTAAAAATTTGTAATTAAACTCGTAATTAATGTTTGTGGAATATTCTATAGAGAAATTCAGTGCAATGTCCACACATTTCGAAAACTAGAGAATATTCATTTAAACGGGAGACATAACCTGATTCAGAAAGGCAATTTGTATCATAAATAATGTTAGAAGAACGATATGTTAATTTTTTATAACATAAGTTAAAAATTTTGTGATGTACGTAGTTATTCCGCATTTTAGCCTTCAAATGTTGTAAAAAATTTTCAACTTTTGAATTGTAATTTTGATGTTGTAGAAATACTACCAGCTCAAAATTGTTTCATAAAATCGCATAATTAATAAAATTACGTAAAGGTGTTTGAGAATGTTCTGGACTGAATAATAGGAGCCCGCATCTCGTGGTCGTTCGGTAGCGTTCTCGCTTCACACGCCCGGGTTCGATTCCCGGCGGGGTCAGGGATTTTCTTTGCCTCGTGATGGCTGGGTGTTGTGTGACGTCCTTAGGTTAGTTAGTTTTAAGTAGTTCTAAGTTCTAGAAGACTGATGACCATAGATGTTAAGTCCCATAGTGCTCAGAGCCATTTGAATTTGAACCATTTGAATAATAGGAACTTAGTTGTTAACTGTATATATGTTTCAACATTGCACTTGTGAAAGATCGTTCATTTCGGAAACATGCATTATCATTTGTACTCGTTTTAATTTCTACTAAAACTCTGTAATGTCAGTTTTTGTTGGATTTACTTATTAAATTTGTAACATCAAACATGAAATAACATAATAATGTCAAAGAACGTAATTGTGAAAAGATGTGTAAGTACACCTGGTCCAAGGCCTTCGGGTTGTGCGGGGGGCGGTTGGAGTACTACCTGGTGTTTTACGGTGCCTGAAAAGTCGTGACAAATAAGTGTTGTCAGCAGATTAATTGGTGTACGTCTGGTACTGACCCAAGACTTTCTGCAGCGAAGTTATCACCTCCAAAAATGTAAAACATGGTACGATCAGCTTTACTATGTTAAACCTGAATTGATAGGATTGCTACGTTAGATTTGATGAATGGAACTGGTATGAGAAGTTACGTTAGATTTGACGTTGGAGCTGGGCTGCTGGACCTGGTTAGGTTTTAGTATGTTACTAACAAATACCTGAGACAGTTTTCAGCAGCCCCCATCAGTCAATACAATTTAGCGGCGTCTGTATCCGACGGGGTCGAAGCCCGACAGCATCATGGATCAGAGACGAATGACAGCACCATTCGCAATAATTTCTTGCACGAAATAAGCGCAAGAAATGTCAAAACAATTGGCATCTAATCTCAGGGCCGAAATTCGCTATGAGCAATGACAAATTAATGATTCAGTGCGATGCATGCTCTGTCAGTATGTCTGTGCGTAACGAACTGGCCGGCGGGTGTGGCCTAGCGGTTCTAGGCGCTTCAGTCTGGAACCGCGGTACCGTTACGGTCGCAGGTTCGAATCCTTCCTCGGCATGGATGTGTGTGATGTCCTTAGGTTAGTTAGGTTTAAGTAGTTCTAAGTTCTATGGGACACATGACCTCAGATGTTAAGTCCCATAGTGCTCAGAGGGATTTGAACCATTTTTTTGCAATGAACTGCCGACTTCACTGTCTCAGCTAAAGCAATCTGAGACTGTGCTAATTAGTATATAAACATGTAAATATCCACACCAGGAGAATTTTTTTTACATTTCCTCAGTTGGCAAAAATGGAAACGGAACCTATATAAGATAATTTTGTTGTCCGGTTGTCTGTCCGTCTGTTAAGACACGTTTTTTCTCAGGAAGAGGTGGAGGCGTAAAACTGTAATTTATGTCAAATACTAAGATCAATGTTCCCTTGACGGTTTTTAAAAATTTAAACTTCTGTCTCAATGCATTAAAAAGATACGGCCATTTGTGTAATGTATTTTGATCTGTCTACATCAATTTGTACAGAGCCCTCAGAGCGCATAACTGCTCTCACTTGTTCAGTGTATTATAACACAGTAAAGTAATTTTTTACACTGAAGCGCCAAAGAAACTGGTATAGACATGCGTATTCAGATACACAGATATGTAAACAGGCGGAATACGGCGCTGCGGTCGGCAACGCCCATATGCGACAGCAAGTGTCTGGCGCAGTTGTTGATCGATTACTGCTGCTATAATGGTAGGTTATCAACAGGTAAGTGAGTCTGAACATGGTGTAAACTCGGCGCACGAGCGACGGACACAGCATCTCCGAGGTAGCGATTAAGTACGGATTTTACCGAACGACCATTCACGAGTATATCGTAAATACCAGGAATCCGGTAAAACATCAAATCTCCAACATCGCTGAAGCCGGAAAAAGATCCTCTAAGAAGACTGAAGAGAATCGTTCAACGTGACAGAAGAGCAACTCTTAAGCAAATTGCTGCAGATTTCATTGCTCAGCTATCAAGTGTCAGCGTGCGAATCATTCAAAGAAACATAATCAATAAGGGCTTTCGAAGCCGAAGCCCCACTGGTTTACCCTTCATGACCGCACGACACATAGATTCATGCTTCGCTTGGACCCGTTAACGGCTTTCGAAGCCGAAGCCCCACTGGTTTACCCTTCATGACCGCACGACACATAGATTCATGCTTCGCTTGGACCCGTTAACAACGACATTGGACTGTTGATGACTGGAAACATGTTGCCTGGTCGGATGAGTTTCGTTTCAAATAGCATCGAGAGGATGGTCGTGTACTATTACAGAGACAACCCCATGAAGCCGTGGACTCTGCATGTCAGCAGGGGACTGTTAATGGTGGTGCAGGCTCTGGAATTGAGTGGGGCTTGTGCAGTTGGAGTGATATGGGACCCTGAAGCGTCTAGATACGATTCTGACAGGCGACACACACGTAAGCATCCTGTCTGATCACCTGCATCCATTCATGTCCATTGTGCACTCCGACGGACTTGGACAATTCCAGCAAAACAATGCGACACCCCACACATCCAGAATTGCTACAGAGTGGCTCAGGGAACACTCTTCTGAGTTTAAACACTCCCGCTGGCCACCAAACTCCCCAGACATGAACATTATTGAGCACATCTGAGATGCCTTGCAACTTTCTGTTCGGAAGATATATCCACCCCCTCGTACTCTTACGGCTTTGTGGACAACCCTGCAGTATTCATGATGTCAATTACCTACAGGATGGAGAAAGAGGATGACCTATGTGAGGAATATCTATCCTACTGTAACCCTGGATGATGCCCACCAAGAAAATTGTATGCTAGTAGAAGCAGCAAACATAAATATAATTGCAGACTATTTTAAACCGCACACAAATGCTGTAGAAATAATTGACGAAATAGTCACACTCATCAGACAATGCGACAGCAAACTCACCATTATTGCAGGCGATCCCAGCTGCAGAATAGACACGGGGAACTATTAAAGAAAATTAGTCATTGAAACCCTATAAGAAGTTGGTTTCAACCTACTGAACCATTGATATCACATTAACAAGAGGAGAAATAGAAGGAAGTATTCAACCGATGTGGCATGACTCCACTACTCCTATTTGAAAGCACGTTCCAATGAAAATAAAAATAAATATTGTCACGTCACCACCAGCAAGAAAGACCCACCAAATCACACAAAGAGAAATTGATATAGGGAAAGTAACAAACCAGCAAGAACAATTAACACAAATGGAAACTTTAATAGAGGGAGGAGACCTTGAAAAAGCAACAGACCAAATAGAAGACCTCCTAAAAAATTCAGTGATACAAACAAACCCAAAAACAAGGACGGCAAAAAGATGGTGCGATCTGAATGCTACAGCAAAAGGGACACTGTTCTAAGAACTCTCCACAGATTAAGAAACCAGCACGACGGGGAAACATACAAACTGCACGCAGAAGAAAGGAGAATCTACAAGAAACTAATAGAAGAAAGAGAGGCAAAAAGAGAAGCGGATGAAGCAGAGAAAGACCCATACACAGCAGAAAGACCAAGAAAACTGGCTCATACACCAAATACAGACATGAAGGAATGGGAAGACCACTTCAGTAAGATACTGAACAAACGAGGAATCAAAAAACCCCAAAGAAAGAGAAACAACATCAAACTAAGAAAAAGACAATATATGGGAACCTCTAAATAAAGAAGATGTAAAAGAAGTAATAAAAGCACTGAAGAACAAGAAAGCAGCAGGACCCGATAATATACACAATGAAGATATAAAACATGCAAAAAAGGCCTCCAACACGTATGGATCAAACTATTTAACAAATGCCTGGAACTTGGAAGAATTCCTACACAATGGAAACACTCGTCAATAAAAGTTCTCTACAAAGGTAGAGGAGAGCCAACGGACACAAACAAGTACAGAGGCACAGCTCTGGAAAAAGCTCAGTTCAAGATGTTTTCGAAGATAATTACACAAAAAATCAAAGCCTCTGTGGACAGTCATCTTCCAGAACGACAAATGGGTTTCAGATCTGGAAGATCAACACTTACGGCAGTCAGGCTTCTTCTAAACAACATCGACGAAGCGCTACAAAGGAAACAAATGTTCTACACAGTGTTCGTAGACTTTTCCAATGCCTTTGACCTACTGGAAAGAGATCTCATAGTCCGAAAACTGGAAAACACAATGAGAGAAGATAGCGTATGGGCAAGAATAATCAAGTCAATCCTCGAATACATCACAATATCAAACAACTTCTCTTTTTCGAACCTCGTTCTGCAATCTAACTAAGTCTTACAGGGTAACCCAATGAGCCCTTTGCTGTACATTCTTGCCACTGAATAAGTACTCCAAATTGGAGAAAATGAAGAAGATGTATATGTTTATGCATACGCTGAAGACATAGCCGTAGGTTCATCAGATATACAGAAGCTGCAGAAAATCATTGAGAAAATAGACAAATGGTGCAGTGAACTCAAGCTAAACTTAAACATAACAAAGACAGCATCAGAGGACAAAAAATAAAAATCTCATCAGACTTTAAATACCTAGGGGTGACATTGTAACCAACAGCCAACTTCACAAAACATACAACAGAACGTGCAGCCCAAGCAATAATAGCTCAGACAGGACATCAAACACATCCGCCTACTCAGTCTAGAAGCAGCCATGTAATTATTCAACTAAAACATCTTGCCAATCCTGAGCTATGGGATGGAGGTTATATGGGACCACCTGACAGAAATAAATCTAGAAACACTAGGAAAGGCAAAATCGACTTATCTAAAAACAGCACTAGGTCTCTCAAAGACAAGGTCTAAATTAGTGTACCTGCTAGCGAGAGAGACATTCCTAATTGAAGACATCAAACTTCGATATATGATTCAACACACCAGGGCTTCCAGAAAGCAACTGAAGATCACGGAGGACAAACGAGAAAAAATATGGCCGGAGTTCTACTGCACCGAAACAATGACGAACCGCTCATGGAGAGCATCAAACTCCGAGCTGCGACATGTCGTAACTAGACTTTCTATTCACGGCTTTCATCATTGAATCTGCAAAAACAAAGCTTATCACTACCAAACCACAACATGTGTATGTGAACTGTGTAGCGAAGGCTGTGAACGATATCACAAAGAACTGTGCAGTAAAAGAGTGATATCGATAAATGAATATGCAAAAATGTAAAATGTACATGTAAATGTAAAATGTTAAGCAAATTAACTGTACATGGCTATCTGGCAGCAATTTATTAAATAAAAAAATTATCTCCAGCACTACTTCAGACGTTACTCGATTCCATGCCACGTCCTCTAGCGGCACTTCTACGCGCTAGCGGGGGCCCTACACAATATTAGGTAGTGTACCAGTTTCTTTGGCTCTTCATTGTAGTTTAATACGATTTTTTTCTTTCCTTTCCGTTCGCACATGTATCCTGTTGTCCCACACTCTTTTGAGTTCTCTGTATGAATGGCAGTTTAGATCATCACAGTCAGACTTTCTGCTGCGCTCCAGGAGCAACCGCTAGCAGAGGGAGACAAGCAGACTCTCCCAGAGTTTGCAAAATAGATTATACACGGTGTTCAGACGAGAGATCTGCTGGGGAGGTTTCAGAGGTAGTTACAGCAGTTGAAACCGTTGTGAAGTTCAACTGTCTGCAACCGAGACACTAGCGGCTTCGTAGCCCACCTGAATTTCGGCTGTCTTGATAGTTGTTCATCATTAACTCTGATTAAATCACACCTAGTAAATCAGCAGTTGACGTTCTTGAGTTGGCGGGGTCTACTGTCGGATAGCGTCGCCTCCGTTGCATCATACTTCGGTGACGTGACTCGCCGCGTTCATTAGAAGCTACCTGAGACTGATAGACGGATGTAACGTGTCCATAATCAGTCCCCTCCGTCTTTCCGCCCCATCTCCAGGCACCGCCCTCAAGTGTTCTGTTTTCGGTTGAAGCCTGTCGATCGCGTCCTGTTTGCGGTCCGTACTTGTTTGGGTCGCAGATGGAGTGGGAAGGCAGAGAGCAAAAATTACGGTCAAGATCCATCCGACAGCCTCAGGTAGCATCTGACGAGCGGGGTGAGTCACGTTACCGAATTACAGTGTAAGGAAGACGACGATATGCGGCAGTCCACACGATAATTCAAGAACGTCGGGAAACGGCAGAGTAAGCCTCAATATTTACACTCAACAGTTGTCAAAATTCCTCTTTTTAGTCCTGATTCCCGACTACTTCGTTTTCTAGAGGTAGTGTGAGTACTATGAAGCATCCATAAAACTCGAATCCAAGACATGCACAAGACGGTCTTTTCTCTCTAGTGCGACTGAATTTTGTCAAAGTTTCATCTAGCTCGATAGATAAGTTTTAATCAGCACCTCGACAAAATGAAATTTATTTCGTGCAGGTGCGTCTCTATACTCGTGGTATATACTGAAATCATCGCATCACAGTACCGTAGCACTTATAAAAGTGAAAACGATATCGGCGCAGCCTACTGATATACTGGAGTACCCTGCGGTGACAGTTTTCCTGCATTTGAATGGGAGCAACGCTTTAACAATCCCTGCTGAGTTGCTGGTAGTGTATTTGGCAACAGCATATTGATAGTGTCTAGGTGATGCAGACGCAGTCACTTTGTTGAAACATGTCTGAATGACGAAGAGCAAAGTAACAGACTGTCTAACTGATAAAAATCGAGAATTTCAACAAAAGCGAAGACCGCAATGAAGAAAGACCATGGTATCACAATGGAGGTGATAGCGGATCAGTTTACAGCATCTTGCACTACATTCTAACAACGGAAGTCGCCATCCGTTGGATTCCCCGACTACTCACTCGCATTCAAAAAGCCAAACGAACAGAGGCGGCAGTGGAAATATTGCAGCTATCTCAGACAACAGCAGATGACTTCTTTGGCCGCTTCATCGCTAGTGATTTTTTCTGGGTGTATTTTTATGACTATGAGACAAAGCAAGAAGTGGGACCATTTGAGCACACCACCGCTGAAAAAGGTGAAGACACAATCAAGGTTAAGCTGAGCGTTTTTTTTTTTTTTGTGTGTGTAGTGCCACGGTGTGCTGTTGCAAAATTATGCTTGTAAGTGGAAAAGCGTCACAGGAGCGTATTAACGACTTCCAGTGTTACGGGAGGAGGTCAAAACTGTGAGTCGCTCCAGTCTGTCCAAGGAGGTGCCTTTTATCCACGATATTGCCCCAGTTCATCCTCTGCAGCACATCATAACACACTCACACTTGCTGCTTGTATCAGGTATCACATTTTGTCCCAAACCCATATCCATCGCGATACTCTTCTCACATGAGACCCATTAATGTCTTCCTTTCTCCTCGGTTGAAGAAATCACTGCATGATGGACCTTTCGGAAATGATTTCGTACCTGGAAACGTGAGAATGTAGAGAAGGAGTAATACCAAGTTTAATAGTTGCAACTTTTTTGAGACGGCAAGCAAAGATGCGGAAGATGACAGATGGAGAGAGTGTGTAGAGTGTTTATACAAGGGAAGTTAAGTTGAAGTCAATGTTATAGAAACGGAACAGAGTGTAGGTGAAAATAGATACAGGATATAACAGTGCGAGAAGAATTCGACGGAGCATTGAAAGACCTAAGTCAAAACAACGCCCAGGGATTCGATAAAATTCCGTCAGAGCTTATGCTTTGGAGAGGCAACCATAACAAACGTATACCACCTAGCGTGCAAAATCTATGAGACAGGAGAAATAACCCCAGACTTCAATGAGAATATAATAATTCCAATTCCAACGAAAGCCGGTGATAAAAATGTGATTATTATCGAATTATCAGTTTACCAAATCGTGGTTGCAAAATACTAACACAAATTATTACAGAAAATAGGAAAAAAACATAAATTATTAGAGAAAATGGAAAAAGTGGTAAAAGTTGACTTCGAAGAAATGTAGGAACGTGTGAGGCAGTATTGAGCCAACGACTTTTCATTGAAGATAAGTTAAGAAAAGGTAAACCTACGTTTATAGCTTTCGTAGGTTTGGAAAAAGCTTGTAACAATGTGACTGGAACACACACTGAAACTCTGAAGATAGCGGGGGTAAAATTCAGGGGACGAAGGCTATTTACAACTTGTACACAAACAAGGTGGCATTTATAAGAGTCGAAGGGCTTGAAATGGAAGCGGTAGTTCGGAAGGAAATGAGGCAGGGTTGTTGTCTGCCCCCTATGTTATTCAGTCTGTATAATGAGCAAGCAGCTTAGGAAACTAACGGAAAATATGGACAAAGAATTAAAGTTCAGGGAGAAGCATGACGATAATACTGTAATTCTGCCAGAGACAGCAAAGGACTTGGAAGAGCAGTTGAACGGAATGGACAGTGTCTTGATAGGAAAATATAATATGAATATAAGCAAAACCAAAACAAGTGCAATGCTTTGCAGTAGACGTAAATCAGTCGATGCTGAGGGAATTAGATTAGGAAATGAGACACTGAAAGTAGTAGATGAGTTCTGATATTTGGGCAATAAAACAACTGATGTTGTCTGAAGTAGAGATGATATAAAATGTTGGTTGGCAAAGGCAAGAAAAGCGTCCAAGAAGAAGAGAAATTTGTTAAGATAGAGTAAAGATTTAAGTGTTAGGAATTCTTTTTTGTAGGTATTTGTCTTGTATGTAGCCTTGTACGGAAGGAAATGTCTACGGCAAACAGTTTAGACAAGAAGAGAATAGATGCTTCTGAAATATTGTGCTACGAAGAGTGCTGAAGGTTAGATAGACAAATCGTGCTACAATGGGGAGGCAATGAATAAGAAAATTAATTTGTAGCGTAACATGGATAAAGGAAGAAATCTTTTCGTCGGACGCATTCTGAGACATCAAAGGATGGGAAGTTTAGTATTGGAGGGATGTGCCGGGGGAGAAATGTGTAGAGGGAGACCAAGAGATGAATACAGGAAGCAGGTTCAGAAGGATGTAGGTTGCATTAATTATTCATAGATGATGATGCCTGCACAGGATAGAGGAGCGTGGTGCTAGCTGCATCAAACTAGTCTTGATACTGACGACCACAACAACACAAACAACAACCATTCCAACTTTATGAGTACCGCTCGTAAATGCTTAGCGATCCTTCCGCTAGCGAAGTATTGTCGCCCTGTTGCAGGGCTGGACCCGCAAGACAAGACGCCGTGTCCACCTGGGCCTCCCGCTCCTGCCCCCTCTCCCCTCCCCACCCCCTTCCTCGACGCTGCTTCGCTCGATAGCCGCCACCCTCGCAGCCCCCTGCGGCCGACGCCTCCGCGGTCTCCCTCGCACTTGACGCTCCGATCAATCCCGACAAGGAGCCACAGCAGGAGCCCAAGACGCGCTCCCCCTCTTCCATCCCCCTGCTCTTCCCTCAGCCTCACCACCAGAAGGGAAGGGTTCTCATGTCCGCCCCGAAACTTGTGTAATGAAGCGCCAGCTCACTGCGTCCGCACAGCATTCTGAGTTGTCTGAGATCCGCTCCTATTAGACACAATAGCGTAACAGTATTACTACAAGAAGCAAAGAACTGTAATGTAATTTAAACAGTTGCGTGATGACAGTCTCACTCCGCATAAATGAAATCACCTTTGGTTCAGTAGCATGTCATTCATTATAAGCTTTAGTAACAGCTATGATCACGATTTTGTGGACTGTAAATTCCTAATGATACAAATGATTTTACTGTCAACCTATTCTTGTAGGACGCCTAGAGCATGTCGGCCAGTTTTATAGGAGTGTCTTCTCTACTTACAGCACGTCGTTCCCAGATCTCCTTGAAGTCTTCATTGGGGTTACGACCCGATCAAAATCTATCGCACGTGTGAGTGCTTTAATTATCGTCGTTAACATACTGCGGCGACCTGAGAATTTCCTCTGTGTATATCCACAAAAAAAAAAAAAAATAGGCCAGAAATGGACTTAAGTGATTGCTGTAATAGTGTCCCAGGTGGACAGAGTTTACCCTGGCACCTACAGCGTTGTATCATCGTGACATTAAACCTCGCCGGCCCCTGTGGCCGAGCGGTGCTAGGCGCATCAGTCTGGAACCGCGCTGCTGTAACGGTCGCAGGTTCGAATCATGCCTCGGGCATGGATGTGTGTGATGTCCTTAGGTTAGTTAGGTTTAAGTAGTTCTAAGTCTAAGGGATTGATGACCTCAGACGTTAAGTCCCATAGTATTCAGAGCCATTAAACCTCAACGTATGTGGATTCAAACCTGCTGTACGATAGTTGGTTTCTTTCATGACGAAGGAAATGGAGGAAATTGTAGAAAGCTAGGATTTTTCTTTTGTCAATACATGGTGCCTCAAACTTTGGCCCACAGCCGTTTATATGGAGATAGGGAACCAATGGTCGAAAAGGTATATTTATTGTGTTATGAACATACACAGCGAGCGCTTCATCATACCAACGTAGCTCAGAGTAATTGTTCAAAGTGAGGACCGCCACTCTCAATGGATGCACGGCAACTGCGCAGGCAGTTTTGCTGCACCCTCTCAAAGATCACGATTATCTACTGTACCGGAAGACAGGCCAGCGTGGACCCTGGCAAGCAGGTCTTTATACGTTTCGACGGCGGTTTCATGTACCAACGTCTTTAAGCAATCCCAGAGGAAAAAGTTCAGAGGTGTGAGATACGGAGATAGCGCTAGTCATGGGGCAGGAGCTTCCTTTCCAATTCAGCGATGAGGGTACGTGTTGTTAAGACCCTTGCGATCGTTAACATCGAAATGGCTTGGTGCACGGTCGTGTTGAAACCACACCATTTCGCGAACAACAACAACTGTGGTCGTCACATGGCACATGTGCTATGAGCTAATTGTGTGGTCAGGTTGTACTCTGTCTATCACGAAAATTACCCGACAGGAAGAAGATGGTGGGATATTCAAATGATTAGTTTTTCAGAGCATTCACACAAGGTTGGCGTCGGTGGCGATACCTACAACGTGCTGACATGAGGAAAGTTTCCAACCGATTTCTCATACACGAACAGCAGTTGACCGGCTTTGCCTGGTCAAACGTCGTGATGACTCGTGTAAGGAAGAGAAGTGGGTACCATCACGTTTCCGATTTTGATAAAGGTCGGATTGTAGCCTATCGCGATTGCGGGTTATCGTATCGCGACATTGCTGCTCGCGTTGGTCGAGATTCAATTACTGTTAGCAGAATATGGAATTGCTGGGTTGAGGAGGGTAATACGGAACGCCGTGCGGGATCCCAACGGCATCGTATCAGTAGCAGTCGAGATGACAGGCATCTTATCCGCACGGCTGAAACGGATCGTGCAGCCACGTCTCGATCCCTGAATCTACAGATGGGGACGTTTGCAAGACAACAACCATCTGCACGAACAGTTCGACGACGTTTGCAGCAGAGTGGACTATCAGCTCGGAGACCATGGCTGCGGTTACCCTCGACGCTACGTCACAGACAGGAGCACCTGCGATAGTGTACTCAACGACGAACCTGGATGCATGAATGACAAAATGTCATTTTTTCGGACGAATCCAGGTTCTGTTTAGAGCATCATGATGGTCGCAGCAGTGTTTGGCGACATCGCGGTGAACGCACACTGGAAGCGTGTATTTGTCATCGCCATACTGGCTTATCACGCGGCATGATGGTTTGGGGTGCAATTGGTTAAACGTCTCGGTCACCTCTTATTCGCACTGACGCACTTTGCCAGTGCACGTTACATTTCAGATTTGTTACGACCCGTGGCTCTACCTTTCATTTGATGCCTTTGAAACCCTACATTTCAGCAGGATAATGCACGACCGCACGTTGCAGGTCCGGTGTGGGCCTTTTGGATACAGAAAATGTTCGACTGCTGGCCTGGCCAGCACATTCTCCAGATCTCTCACCAATTGAAAACGTCTGGTCAATGGTGGCCGGGCAATTAGCTCGTCACAATGCGCCAGTCACTACTCCTGATGAACTGTGGTATCGTGTTGAAGCTGCATGGGCAGCCGTACCTGTACACGCCATCCAAGCTCTGTTTGACTCAATGCCCAGGCATATCAAGGCCGTTATACGGCCAGAGGTGGTTGTTCTGTACTGATTTCTCAAGATCTATGCACCCAAATTGCGTGAACGTTTAATCACATGTGAGTTCTAGTATAATACATTTGTCCAATGAATACCGGTTTACCATCTGCATTTCTTCTTGGTGTAGCAATTTTAATGGCCAGTAATGTATTTGGCGACATAAGCTTTTACATGCTAATCGACAGCCAGATAGGTACAATTTTCGAACGTAACAGTACTAGAACAATGGTGTAAATAGCTACGCCGATGTCGCATCCAGCGGTGGTGTGTATCAGAGGGTCGACTGGACTAGGCGCAGTTCCAGGTGCAGGGCGACAGGCTGGCGGCAGGGACAGGGTGTCAGCAGGGCAGCTGCGTGCGTGCGTGCGTGGCCGCAGCGCTAATTGCGGCCTGATCGATGCGGCGCTGCGTCGCGTAGCAGCGGGCTGCGAGCGCGCGCGCGGGGGTCGAACCGGGGCCCGCAGCTCGGCAGCCCTGTCGCACGAGCAGTGCGGCCGCGGACGCAAGGCCGGCTGGGCCGGGCCGCGACCGGTCTGGAGCCGGCTGGATGCTGGCCGCGCCGCGCGGGACGTCCCGCGCCCGGCCTCCGGGTCACCGTCTGGGACTGGTCCCATTCCCACACGGGACATCTTCGGGTCAGCGGCGGGGTCAGCGCTTCTGCGTCCGATCTCCCGGTGCGGGAAGTGACTGGAGCCAGTAATCCTTGCAAGTGCGTCGCGGCCAGTCGGTGCGGCTGCTCCAGAGGGGCTCGTCCTACACGACGGGGACAACCGCAGCATCCACCTCGTACACAGCGCGAACATGTCGATGGCTGCAACTACCAACGTTATCGGGATATATCTCGCCATTTTCCTGAGGGTGACTAGAGCGGGCGTATCGGCAGCGACAACTGCACACCCTCTGGAATGCGTCCAGAGGTACAGCACTTCATTTTCACGTCCAGCGCTCCTCCGGGCTGGTGTGGCAGTAGTCATCGCCGGTCGAAAGCTGCTGCAGTTCCGGAGTTCCACGAGCGCTGGGAGTAAGAGTAGCAACGGAGTAGGTATCTGCACTGAGCATCGTTACCTTGGCACTACCGAAATCTGTCTGAAACAAGTACATTACATCGGCTGTACTTTGCTCAAAAAGTTTGCCTACTTTATCGATATAAGGTGCTATTTCTTCGACTCATTGATACCATTCTTAATGTGTGTGTTCAATAATCTTTGTAAGCCGCTTAGTAAGATATTACGGACGTCGTGAATTCTGACGAACGATAGGCCGGTGACATGTAGAAAATTTGTAGCTACCGATTGCAACTGAAATATTAGTGTTGCTTTCGATCGCATGTACGAAGAACATATAAAACTATTTTACTGCAGTTTTCCCGGATATCTTAACTTTCTCAGTTATTTCGGCGAGCCGGCCGGTGTGGCCGTGCGGTTCTAGGTGCTTCACTCTGGAACCGCGTGACCACTACGGTCGCAAGTTCGAATCCTGCCTCGGGAATGGATGTGTGTGCTGTCCTTAGGTTAGTTACGTTTAAGTAGTTTTAAGTTCTAGGGGGCTGATGACCACAGATGTTAAGTCCCGTAGTGCTCAGAGCCATTTGAACCATTTTTTTATCTCGGCGAACATCAGTCATCTCTTGGAACAAGTTCACCAGCATTTCGCAGTTGATATTAAGCAGTGAAAATATGTGGATTTCTGGATAATTAGCTTCGTTGTTTTGCCGAAACCTTTCGATAAGAATCATATCGTCCGTCTTGTATTGCACTCGTCATTTCTGCATTAGAAGGAAATCCAAAATTACAAAGGTTTCTCTGTAATTTCTCCTTACAGCACGACCGAAACATGTCCACACTTACCTGAATCTTTACCTGATTTTATTTTTCCTTGTTTGATGTAGTTGATGTATAGGAAATAAAGTCATGTTCCTCTTCATTTCTCCAAGTTTGTCGATGAATAGATTTGCGTACGTGCTATCGTTAATGAAACAGTGCCAGGCAGTGGTTACTTCACCGACACATTTCTTAGATGGGTGGGTTCAATTTCCAGTCCTGTTATCCTTGAGTTTTCAATGCATCTTTGTAAAACACTTTAGGTGGACTGGCTCTTCAAGCTTTGTAACTATCCTTTTGTCGGATAACTATCTTCAAGGGTCTGAAAGTTCATGTCTATGGACATTTCCGTGACGCTCGCTCTTGTGTCACACAAACCTGTGATTTCGCTAAATCGCTGAAGACGGATGCCAGGTTGATTCCTTTCAAAGGGGACAACGGACTTCCTGCCGTGTCCTTCCATAGCACGACCTTGTGCTCCATCTCCAAGACTTCGTCGGCGGTGGGATGTTACTCTTTAATCTCCTTTCTTCGTTCCATAATGACAACATTGTCGTAGCCGGCCGCTGTGGCCGAGCAGTTCTGGGCGCTTCAGTCCAGAACTGCGCTCTTGCTACGGACGCAGGTTCGAATCCTGCCTCAGGCATGGATGTGTGTGATACCATGACGTTAGTTAGGTTTAAGTAGTTCTAAGTCTAGGGGACTGATGACCTCAGATGTTGAGTCCGATATTGCTCTGAGGCATTCGAACCATTTGAACCATTGTCGTCAAAAAGTTTACTTAACACTTACTTCTTAATGAAATATACTAATGTGGTTACTATTACAGGTTACGGTTGTGATTTAATTTGCCATCAGCTTTTACATAATTAAACAAAGATCACGAGCTAGGAATGCACACTGATGGGAAATGCAACCGCCTTGTTTAAGTAACCATTCCGTCATTCACACAGGTGGTTTAGAAAACCGCGGTAACCTAAATCAGTACGGCCCAATAGGGAAATAAATGTCGTTCGTCTTGAAACTGGGTTCAGTGTTTAAGAGCTGAGCTAAATGTACCGGTTCTTCTTTTCAGCCAATATCATACGCACCGAGCAGTGGCGCAGTAATCGCGCATTCGACAAGGGCGACCACCCAGATTCACGTTCTTATGTGGTTGTACTAAATAAAAAAAAAATGGCTCTAAGCACTATGGGACTTAACATATGAGGTCATCAGTCCCCTAGACTTAGAACCACGGTTCCAAACTGAAGCGCCTAGAACCGCTCGTCCAGAGCGGCCGACTCTACTGAATCAGTTACGGTGAATCTCGAGACGATTGAAAAGAGCAAGGTCGATTTCCCTAGCCACCCTTGCCCTATCCGGGCATGTACACTGCATGTAACGATCTTATTATCCAAGACAATTTCGTCATTATCCGTTCTAGCGCATGCTGTGCATAGAAATGTTTACACGTTTCGGTTGATCGTTACATCATCTACCTTTGCTGGCCTTTCTCCAGTACCTTCACAGATGGGTTTGTTAATATTGGATTTGGCAATGTGAGGGTTAATGGATGTCCTGATGCCCTTCTTTCAAACCCCGCCCCCCTCCCCTCCGCCCCTCCACCGGGTCAGGAGCTGTGTAATCCAGTTCTTTGCTCCGTAATGTTATTCCATGTAAAAGCATGCGAACGTTTTCTAGATGCTTGCGAATCTAGGTGCGGGACGATATGAGTACCAGCCCGGTGTTGACCTAGTCGGATGTGGTAAACTGCCTAAAAACAATATCTCGACTGTCCGGCACACCGGAACTCGTCATTGTTCCGTCGGACGCGCTTTCCCGAATCCTGGAAGCGGTGTGATAACGAGGGCGGCTGTTTGGCCAGTTCGTTAGTCTCTACACCGCCAGTGTGGATGAGCAGAGGTCGTTTCGCTCTCTTTCTCTGCCGTCTTCTTCAGTCCTGAGATATTTCGCTGTTGTGGCGTGGGAAGCGGGGTGCAGCGGTAAGTTGCCGCGCACAGCCCAGTAGAGAGGCCAGCCGGCCGGCAGCTGCCATTGGCAGAGCGCAGCAGAGGCTACGGCTGGGTATCGGCGAGGCGCTGCTCGGTATGCCGCGGGCGTCGCGGCCCGCCGCTACGTGACGCCACGGGAGTTGCGCAGCTCCTCACAAAGCCCACGGTGCGCCGGACTCGCGACGAGAATTGCAGAGGCGCGCCGAATAGCGATGCCCGCCCCCCAAGTTGGCCAGCCTGCCCGCCGCCTGATTATACTCGCCTGAGAGGCGGCCGTCCCAATGACGTGCAAAACGCTCCTCTCTTACACCCAATTCACATGTCTCCCCCGTTCTTATACATAGGCATGCTACTGAACCGTGTACATCAATTTTTACTTTCTGCAGCAGTATCGTAACTACACCGTTTAAGTAACGTTGTCGATAGTGGTCCAGCTGTGGTGTAAGGCTTCTGTTCCTACGGGACAGCAAACCAACGAAATAGCAGAAATACTGAGGCTGCACCGACACAAAATTTATCTTGAAGCTTCCCAGCAGATATGCTGGACCGGAACTCGAACCGGGAAACGTACCTTTAGCGGGCAATGCTCTTACCGAACGAGGTATCCAGGCATCATAACCCCACCCGTCTCTCCTCACAGCTTTAAGTCTTTCGTACTTCCAAATCCTCTCGGCTAAGCCTAAGTCATTTGTTAATAATATTCCTTGTTTCAGGTGTGCTAGTCTTGCAAGATATGCAGAAAATTTTTTGTTAATTTTGGGATGCAGGAGAGAGTTAATGGCGGAAATAATGCGGCGAGGAGAAATCGTCAGCCGATGCTTGGGCAGCGCAGCCGCTAAGGGCATCACCCGCGAATGGCGAGGTTCCGAAGTCGAATGCCTGTCAGATACACAGTTTTCATATGCTGGGAACTTTCAGAATAGCGCAGAATCCGAGGAGGAGAGAAATATTCCTAATGAAAGCCCATCTTATACATATAAAGTACGAAGCAGTGCTTAGCATTCTAGATATGTGAACGAATCGTTCGTAATCACCTTTTAATACTGCTCCTATAACGAGGCAACTACGATCAGACCACTAGGTAGATGTCAACGAGTATCTGAAAGCCTGCGGCCAGCCGATGTGGCCGAGCGGTACTGGGACCGCGCGACCGCTACCGTCGCAGGTTTGAATCCTGCCTCGGGCATGGATGTGTGTGTGATGTCCTCAGGTTAGTTAGGTATAAGTAGTTCTAAGTTCTAGGGGACTGATGATCTCAGATGCTAAGTCCCGTAGTGCTCAGAGCCATTTGAACCATTTTTAAAAGACTGCGTTCTGTAGTTCCGAAGGAATCAGTCCACGGAGTGGACGACGATACACAACCGTGGAGACCGTAAATCTGAATATGTTCCTTCTGATTACGAATTAACAGCTTCACTCACTGTACCATTTCCTTTTTGCACAGCCTCCGTGAACGTTTAAGTGGTAAAAATTTTAATATCGTCCCGATTTGAACTCTAGCAAATGTAGGTCGATTGTAATTATTTAGCCACTTGCCTGAAATTGCAGAGAAGGTGAAAATGAGATGTAAATGTCAGGCATTAGTCTGCTTGTTTTCTAATCTTTTGCTGAAGATATACTCTGATATACAAGGGCATTGGTAATAATGATGATTCTTGTGATATGCAAGTATGCCACGCCAGAAGCGAAATTCATTGCTATAGTCCCGTGCAATATCATTTCCAGTGCAATGGTGGAAAAACAGTTGCGAACTCTGCAAGATAGTTTGTACATCAATGAATTGACTAAACATTCAATAAAACTTTTTCATTTATCCTTCGTATTTGCTACCGTTATTTAAATAATTCTCGGCACTACTTAGCTGCGGTCAAGGAAATATGTATTAATGCAAAGAGAAATGAATCGTATGCTCCATGACTTTCACACACTTTTTCTGCCCTGCAGGTGACGAGGCGATACGTGTGGGTGATGTAGCAGAAGAGTAGCGGACGCTGCAGCTCTAAGGCGCGTCCAGTGCTGGGGAGAAGCTGTGCAGATAATGCTGGCTCCACAAGGCCAGAAACTAAGGTACGGCGGCTAGCCTTGGCTGCAGATTTATCTAAATTGATGACAGAATGATAGAAACTTTTTGTCAGTCGTGTGCTCTGTGATTAGGATAGGGAATTTTCTGTTATTCATTGGTATCCTACAAGTTTCCTTGGTTTTATTACGTCAGTTTTAATGTATATTTAATATTTTATCGCATTCAGTGGAAGCAATGACGGATGTAGATGTGTAGTAGCTTCCTTGACGTTTTCAGCTCCTTGTTCCACCACGGGACTAAAGTTCTTTTCTAATCAACATGGCCCAGTAAGAGGGGAGGCACAGATGTTGGTGTCACCAAAACCATGTTTTTGAACCACGCTTTAAGGAAGTTACTAGTTTAAGTGTAGACGGAAACAAAGACTTCTTTAGCACCATTTATTCGTATGAACGTAGTAAATCAATTTATATAACAGAGCTGTCAATCGATGCGGAGTAACTATGCGAACACTAAAAGAAATTGATTATTAGTCTCTTAAATTCGCTGAGTAATTCCATGCAATAGTAATGGCACCACTCGTACTACTCACTGGCGCGTCTCACAGTATAGCAAGTTGTACTCATTGTGACAGGGAGTCGTATATGTCACGAATAGCTCAAAAGGCAGTGCCTTATACCTTCGCGGCTACTATGAAATAAGGATGCTCTGGACGCTACTTCTCAGAGCAGACTAGTTGTACGAGGGCGGAAAAGGAAATCGGCCGTCACCATATTCAGGCAAGGAGCTCAGCGTTGGGCTGAGGCGATTTATGGGTAAACCACTAAAACGCAGATCACTTTGAGAGGTCGGTAATTTGTAGAACGGTAGTCCTACCGAATATAAAGCTAGTGAATTTACCTTCGTGCCGCATCTTGAGAGAGGGGTATTGGTTTGGCCGACGGATGTGATCAGACTCCCAGTGACGCTATTCAGTATATTAAGAAATCTCTGCTAACAAATTCTTATCGCGAAACTCTTATATTTGCCAGAAAACAATGCTTTCCTAAGCTAAGGTCCTATGATTATTTACTTCTTATAAATACATTGTCTTTTAAGTAGAGCAGTATGAGCTATATAGTAACAGGTCACTGAAACTTGCAAAATTCCGCTTTTAGCCTCATTCCGGCCCACAGTTTAAACCCGCCAGCAGGTTTCAGAAACAGCACGAACTGCACTGCAGGGTGAAAGATTCACTGTGGTACCACAACATCGTTTCACCCATCTCTAACTACTTCGTCGCGACGGGACGTTAAACGCTAGACGCCCTTCAGTGTTACCTCAGCGATCACATATATTCTCCCACACTGTACAGTGGAAATACTAAAGAACACGACAGTCTTCGTAACAAATAATTCACGCAAAGACGCCCCGGTAGCCTGCGCTCTGTGTTATATTCGCCATTTCGTAGGAGACTTATTGTGCGTCACGATTTTAACTGATCAACATCAGATTTTGCACAGTGAAGCTAATATACATTTTCTGGAAGTATCTGCATAGCTTCAAGAAACTTTGATGGCAAATATTTGGTGGGTACAATGGACAACTTATGAAGAAGTAATGAATACACAATTCAGTAAGAACTTCCCATACTAGGTTTATCACCACTTGTGCAAATTACGAACTGGTCTTCAAAGGCCGACAATAGAAATTGACTTCAGTCGCTTAGCAAAGATGCCAATAGTCTCGCTGGTACATAACCTCGATGACAATGTAATTCTGTCAGAGACGCCAAAGGACATGCAAGAGGAACTGAATGGAATGGTTAGTGTCTTGAAAAGATGTTGTAAGATTAACGGCAACAACGGTATAACAACAGTAATGGAATGTAGTCGAGTTAAATAAGGTGATGCTGATAGAGTTGGACTAGTGAGTGAGACATTCAAAGTACTAGATGAGTTTTGTTGCTGGCCGGTGTGGCCGAGAGGTTCTAGGCGCTACAGTCTGGAACCGCGCGACCGCTACGGTCGCAGGTTCGAATCCTGCCTCGAGCATGGATGTGTGTGATGTCCTTAGATTAGTTAGGTTTAAGTAGTTCTACGTTGTAGGGGACTGATGGATGACCTCAGAAGTTAAGTTCCATAGTGCTCAGAACCATTTGAACTAGATGAGTTTTGCTGTTTGGACGGTACCGTAACTTACATGACTGGAGAGGATATAAAATGCAGACTGGCAACAACAAGAACTGCGTTACTGAAAAAGAGAAATTTGAAGGTTTAGGGAATCAATTTTGAAGGCACTTGTCCGGGCTGTAGCCTTGTACGGAAGTGAAACGTGGACGATAAGCAATTGAAACAACAGGAGACTATAAGTTTTAGAAATGTGGTATTACGGGAAAATGCTGCAAATTAGATGGGTAGGTACAATAACGGATGAGGAGGTAGTGAATGGAAGCGGGGAGTAAGGAAATGTGCGGCCCAACTTGACTAAAAGAAGAGCTCAGTTGCTGCGACACATTCTTAGGTATAAAGTAATCATCAATTTGGTACTGCAAGGAAATGTATGGAGTAAAAACTGCAGAGGGAGTCAAGGCATGAATACGGCAGACAGGTTCAAATTGATGAAGTTTGCAATAGTTATTTAGAGATGCAGAGGGTAACCAGCGTGTAAAGTTGCATCAAATCAGTCTGCGGACTGGGGAATATTCTAACAACAAATTTGTAAGACATCACGGCAGCAAAAACTTATCGCAATAAAAGCTCGTTCCGAAGTATGAGATGAAAAGAAAGTTTCTTTCGCCACTAACGCCATGTTTCCATTATTTAGACCATCCTCCGTGCATCCTAAGAGAAAACCGAAAGTGTTTTGTTTCGTGGGATGGGGCGACCTGCGGGCCGGGAGGAGGGGGCGGCGGTCTGGCTCGGTAACGGTGCCGTTTATCAGCGCCGACCCGGGGGGCCCAGAGAGGCGAATCGGAATTCCCAGCAGGGCGGGGAGGGATTTGAACCGGGCAGCATTACCGGCCACCGCCGCCGCCGCCGCTGAATTATTCAGCAGCGGGTGTGCAGGCGGGGGCGGCGGGCTGCTGCAGGGCGCCGCTCAGTTAAGTACCAAGTTGGCCGCCCCCGCCGCCGGCACCTGCGCAGCTCTTGGGTCTCGAACTCGGACCCGCCGCCGCGCTGTGCCGCCCTCCGGCCGAGGCGCTTCCCTCCGCGTGAGTCACTTGCCGCCCCCGCAGCGCCCCCCCCCCCCCCGCGCCATCCAACTACCTCACTCCCCCCCCCCCCCCCCCCCCCGCGCCGGCCACGCTTCGCGGTATACATCTTATTTCAGTCCTCCTCTCCCCATCTTCGGCTTCTCCTCCTGCGGCGCGCTCCCTCCGTTTCCCCTCTCCCCGCTCCACCACTACCCGCTTCCCGAGGCGTCGCTCTCTGTCTTTGTCGCCCGCTTACTCTCCGTCCTCCGCTGCTGGTCTGCGCGTCTACTTACCACGCTATCTCTCTCTCTGTCGTCTCGCGCTTACTCCTTTCATCCCATCTGTTTTTTATGGTTTTGTTTGCTCCCACAAGTAGTCTAATTTTATATTACGTCTCGCATTCTCCTATCTGATTCTTCGGTGAATTCCCTTTCGTCTTCAGGAAGTGTGTACGGCCTTAATGAAAGTGCTTTAAAGAGTTTTATTCTTTCTGGTTCATCGCTCCACCACGGTAGAACACATTTTCATTTGCCGTTACATAACAGCCCACGGTGTTTTACTTTCCTAGAATAACTTTTGGGGCTTTCTTACGGCCCAGTACAGCAGTTTCATACTAGATTCGCCGGTCGCGAATGCCCGGAGGTGGAAGGGAGGAAGTTAGGAAGATAGTGTTTAACGATCCGTCGACATCGAAGTCGTTAGAGGCGGAAAACAAGCTGGGATGATTACAGAGATAGGGAAGGTAATCGGCGGTGCCCTTTCAAAGGAAACTCTCAGCATCTGTCTGGATTGATTTAGGGAAATCACGGAAAACGTAAATCTGCATGTCGACGCCGGGGTTTGAACCGTCGTCTGCCCGACTTCGAATCAAGCGGGCTAACCACTTCACCACCTGGCTCGTTCGCCAGCCCGATACGACAGCCAGTCAGTGAGTGTAGTCTTCGATGGGTTTAATCAGCATTCTGCTACGTACTTTTCCGAGACGCCTCTGTACGCGGCAGACATCAGCAAAGGAATTCTCAGTTTGTCATTTTGTAGCGGCAAACGACTGAATGACGTTCAGCATCCTGAAGCTGTCATTTTAATATCCTCTAGTCTTCTCCAACCCTCATTCTTATAGAAACAATACAGCACATTGAAAAATAGGACACATGTATTAGCAGACTGAATAGTTCCACTAACAAAGAGGCGTTATCGGATCCTTCAGCTAAAAAGAACATTGTCCGCAAATGTCCAAATTATATTTACGACTCGCCACTTGTTTTCACCAGTCTGGAGGTGCCGATATTTCACTTTCCTTTGGTGTAGCTATTTTATATTACTATTCCGCTTCAGGCTTTAAGAGAAGGAGTGACTATTTTAGCCTATATCTTCTCCACCGAGAGGACAATAATTATTGAATGACTTTCGATGCATCTTCAAAGGTTAACAGAATTTTTGTGATGTTAATGTTATCCGTAGAAGAATATTGGAGTTATTACTCACGAAACCGATATAATACGATTCCTAAGACGCAGCAATGTTGCAGTAACACGTTTGTGAAACTATGACATTGAAGGACGAAAACGGTGCAGAACTCAAAAAAGAAGCATTTAAAGTAAAGAAAAGGAGGTGATATATTATGTAATGTCGAAGCGCAGTTCTCGGGATAACTTTCAGAGGTATTGCCTGAGAGTGCCATACGAAGAATCCATTGCTTCCGTTCATGTGTTACTGAACTGCCGATTATCTTCACGTATGTGAATTTAAAGTATCGCGTAGGTGATACACATAGCTCATAGAGGAGAACTACTGGAAGCAGCGTTTACATAGTGATGTTTTGGTAACTGTTAGCAAATACGAAGCTGACGCAGCTCCGCTGGTCAGCTCGTGGCAACCGCATAATCTACCAGACAGGAGTCGTCGCTCTTGTGGACGTGTATTCTGGGCCTGTTGTAGCCAATTAAGTTGCCAGCCAGTCTTACTGAACGTGGAACGTTTTCAACATTCCAAATTGCGCCTGACGTGATCAAAAGAGTTGACGATTTGTGTAGCTCTGGTAAGAATGCAATAAGCACTATACAGTAAAATATAAAGCGAATACATGTGTTACAGGAGGTTCCGTAAATACTCAAAAACTGTTTTGTATTTTTCGTTGTATGCTCTCTAGTATCGTTGTATCAGCCATAATTCTACTGTGTGTATGTCGGAAAATGATAAGCATATCTTTAACTTCTCTTTTATAACCATCAGCGTCTCGTGGACGTCTAGCGGTTAGATTCTTAACGGCCGCTGTGGCCGAGCGGTTCTAGGCGCTTCAGTCAGGAGCCGCGCTGCTGCTGCGATCGGAGGTTCGAATCCTGCCTCCAGCATGGATGTGTGTGCTGTCTTTAGGGTAGTTAGGTTTAAGTAGTTCTAAGTTTAGGGAACTGATCACCTCAGACGTTGGGTCTCATAGTGCTTAGAGTCATTTAAACCATTTTTTTCCTTGTTTGAGTCCATATTACCCTGTACCAAAACATGGGAGGCAAAGAGCTTTCAGTGGAATATATTTGTTTCACAGTGTCGAGGGAAAGTGCTCATAGCTATTAAGATACGCATTTTGGGATCATCTTTACTACACTTTTTTGCTTCGAATGATCGTTCCTCTCGTATTTGTCAATACTGACCATTCATCCTGGGATGCCCTTTGCCCCAATCAAAGTAGCTGATGTATTTTTGGAAGCCTGGTGTTTCATTTAATTTAGTGAATGCATATGCTTCTAATACTAACGATAGTGAACAGAGCAATGAGTTTCGTCATGAAGTTACATCATTACATGTGGAACATTTGGAAATTTTGCTTAGAGAAGGGCTAGAAGCGAAACAATCACAAGTGTGAGGTAACCAAGATTCCTCTGGGCGGAGAACTAGCTTTCAGTAAAGGAAATCAACTGCCGCGAGAGCTGCAACGCGTGAGGAGAATTTGTGGATAATTCCTTTGATCGGGCAGTGCCGATTTTCTTCCCTACCCTTCTCTATAACGGGATTGTCTCTAAACATCTCGTTGTTGATGAGACACTAAAGCTTACTCTTTCAAAGGTGCAGTCTGCCAGAGTACTTACTTTTTGTTGCGGTAAAGTGCACTCCACTCTTCCAATGAATGTTAGTATAGAAAATACCGAAGAGCATCGTGAATCGGAGTACACGTGAAACTATACGTCATTCTATTACTGGTTCAAAAGTGGTTCAAATGGTCTGAGCACTATGGGACTTAACGTCTGAGATCATCAGTCCCCTAGACTTAGAACTACTTAAACCTAACTAGCGTAAAGGCAGCACATACATCCATGCCCGAGGCAGGATTCGAACCTGCGACCGTAGCGGTCGCGCGGTTCCAGACTGTAGCGCCTAGAATCGCACGGCCAGTCTGGCAGGCTGGTTCAAAAATGGTTGAAATGGGACTTAACATCTGAGGTCATCAGTCCCCTACACTTAGAACTACTTAAACCTAACCTAATCTAAAGACAGCACACACATCCTTGCCCGAGGCAGGATTCGAACCTGCGACCGTAGCAGCCGCGTGGTTCCGGAATGAAGCGCCTAGAACCGTTGGTAAATACGGGCTCTAAAATGCTTCAGCTATGAGCACTTGTTCGGTAGAAAAGAAGTGTTTCACAGAAGCGAAAAGAAACGAGTGCTCACAGCTGTTAAGGTATGCAGAACCCATTTTTACTGGACTTTTTTTACCTGGAGTTACCGTTTCTCTTATATCTCTGAATATTGACCATTCTTCTTGGGACACCGGACACCCTGTATAGTAACGAGAGACTGAGCACTTACGAGCAGAAAAATGAAAGATTAGTAACAGCGCTCCGGAAGTGAAAGATGAAGAGATCGATTATTTGTTCTGTGATCGGAACGACAAATAATCACAGCAGCCCAAAAGCCAACCTATGATGAAGCACTCTCGTGCTTCCCAGGGGAGCCGTAGGCGCTGCTGTGGAAGACGGGCGGAACGCGCCAAGTCGGCGCTGCCTGATGATCCCCGCGCATGCGCAGCGCTGAGCGACTGTCTTGTGTTTATGAAGCGCGGTTGCGGCTGCGTGGGGCGCGCCACGCCGTCCGATAATTGCATTACAGCCAAGGATACGGCGTGGCGTGGCGCGACCGCCGGCAACGTAATTCCAGATACGGGCGCACATAAATTGCGTCCCGGGGCCATCTCTGGCCGCCGGCACTTGCATGGCAAACACTTTTTTGTGCTCTGCTTGGCGGGAGCGGAGAGATGGCCGGACGACAGGTTCGCGCCTGGACCGGCCGCGCAGGTCCATTTTCTCACGGCCCGAGATGTGTAGCAGGGCTGCTGCGACCGGTGCTCCGGAACCGGTCCGCTCTGTCCAGTGGTCCACAAAGAGCGGGGAAGACGTTCCTGGAACTGCAGCTGCGCAGCAGCGTGTGGCACACAGAGATGCGACTCGTTATGAGATACACTTCCGTTTGCTCTGACCTGGCGAGTAGCCGAAAACAGACCTCATTAGAGACGGAGCACAAGCTCAAGTTCGCAGCCAGGTACTTTTCAAAGCAAAACAAAAGATTTAGGGAAACCAGGGATGTGATGGGCAAACATGAATCAGGCGCACTACGAATGTAGTGGTGTGGACATGTTGGAAATGTGGGTCTCACGGGGAGCGTGCAAAGGATAAGACCCTGCAGGCGCACCTTCCTCTATGCCCTCGGTGGCTCACATGGATGCCGCGCGGTAGCTCAGTGTGTTCGGTCAGAGGGTTATCTGCCCTTTATAATAAAAAAACTGAGTTAATCGATCAACAACGAGCTTAAACGGATGTCTTACGACGTCTGCCCCGAGCAGATTCAAAGAACAATAAAAGCGAACAAAATGAGATAAAAAATATGGGTAGAGCGTCTGCCATGTAAGTAGGAGGTCCTGAGTTCGAGTCCCGGTCGGGGCACACATTTTCAACATGTCCCCACTGATGTATATCAACGCCTGTTTGCAGCTAGGGTGTCGATTTAATTATCATTTCAAGCCAAGGAAAACGTAAATGTCTGGACAGGCACCTGAGTCTAGTGCCTTAACGCTGCGTCATCTAGACTGGATGGGAAAGTGCCATTTTAAAGAGACGGGCTACATAGTGCCATTAAAAAGAGAAAAATGTCACCGAGATGAGGGGGATATTCACGTTGACTCTGAATCAATCGAAGAAAGAGATTTGCTTATTTATTAACACTACGGAGAGACTTACCATCTCGGTAACTATGGCAGTTCGTTTGCTCCTAAAAAGTAGAAACAAAGCCACCAACATGGTCTATGGTCTTTTTGTGCAGCTTTTCTCAGATTTTATCCTCCCTTTGTTTGCATAGTTGCTGTTAGTTAGAAACACATATGATGCACAACGTAAGTTTTGGAAAGGGATGCCAAATGGTACTACGTTGTAAGAAGAAAGTAATATATAGGAAAGATTTAGACAGAAACAGGTGTCTGCATACCAGGCTATTTCATTTGGGAGGACTTCGGTAAACACGTCAAGCCCGTATAGCCTGAGAGCACTAGAGAAGAGCGTCCCCCGACTGACTGCTCTAATATTAGACACAACAAATTGCGTTACTTTCTCTAATTATGTACAAAATGTTACAGGAATTTCAAAATATTCTAAATTTCCATGCCTGAGCAGTTATCTCTGGTTTCTATGCTGGCTATGAACGACAGACTTATCACGCTTACTGTGGCATTGTGTTTTTCGGATCCAAGAAATACTTTGCTCCGGTTGACGCTCCAGTAATTTTATTTTTTTAATAAGTGATCTTTTACTGTACAGTAAATATAATTCACTAACGAATTGCTGATTTGAATATTATTAACACTAAAGATATGCTTCAGTAATGTTCTTATAGAAACTGTACGCTGATTGTTTGGATAACGTCATACAAGATAATTCTTAGAATTAGATGCGAATCGGGTTAAAGCTACTGCGCACATACGTCACGTGATAAGCATTTTTTTTGTTGATGCGTCATTCTTGGAGTCCCACGCAATAGCGTCTAACATTGTCGCCTGTAACTGCGTGTGTAGTAAATGCGGACGTCATCGCACATCTGACTACGATAAACGGATCGGCTGATGTGAACGAGAGTGAAGAACTCTCGTCATCTGAGCAACAAAAGAGTGAGAAACGCAGATAGGAGTTGCAGTGTTTTGAAATGCTAATACTTTTCCGTCGAACGTTGATAGCGGTACAGTAGCCTACAATGAGGATTCACCTGCTATATACGTATGAGAGAAACGTTTATAACCGATGCTTTTAGAAGTACTTGACTGATTAACGGGATCTGAAACTGACTGGAAAGATACCTCGTCAGATACTTTAAGCTGGGGTACATGTTGAATACCAGCGAGACGACTTACAATTTTGCCATACCTGAGATCTAGGACGTTGGCCTATTAACTGCACTGCATTGTTCTTATACCCATTTTTTACGGACGCTTCTGTCTAAGCTGGTGTGTGGTCAACGTTTCCACCTCTCTCTCTTTCTCCCCTGCGTGTATCTCGTCGTAACTATGGGTAGTTGAAATGGCTCTAAGCGCTATTGGACTTAACTTCTGAGGTCATCAGTCCTCTAGACTTAGAACTACTTAAACCCAACTAACCTAAAGACATCACACACATCAATGCCCGAGGCAGGATTCGAACCTGCGACCGTAGCAGTCGCACGGTTCCGGACTGCGCGCCTAGAACCGCGAGACCAACACGGCCGGCTTGCTTAGTTGTGCTCCACAAAAATGCGAGAAAATGGCTGGTTACAAGAGCTCTTACCACTGGTGTTTTTGTGGGCAGGGTGGAAGTGATGCTTAGGACCATAAAGTTAGCTAATACTATGGCAACTCAACGAACATGAAGTGCTGTTGTGCTATGTGTCTCTAAAAAATACTACTTTCGGTGAATGACTGAAAGCTTTTGGGTGCAGTTTCAGAGTTTACGGTGGCTCATTTGGGGATTGTGCATCTATACAATCTGTTGTCGTCTTACTATAGCGTTGAAAGCTATCCGCGTCTAGGCAATAACGCCGGGCTGTAGCTAAGAGACGCGAGACTGTCCCATCGATATATTCACAATGACTTTCGTGGTTAATCTCGGCACTAAACAAATAGTTTAGTCGAGCACACTTCAGGACTACGCTAGCGTCTTTATGCACCTCAGTGTCCACCTGTAATTTGCTATCAACCGCACTTCTGAGATGCAACAGGTGTCTAGTATTTTAAAAATAATAGTAATAAAATATGTGAAAATACTTTAATAAAATCATATTAATAATTTGTTTATATGAGTCCTTAGTACATCGCTTTAGCATAACTTCAATGAAACTGCATTTCAGAGAAAGAATTTGTACGAAAAATTGAGAAGTACATGTATCATGTAACTGATTGACTACATCATAATTATACGGCACAAAAGTGCATTCACCACTGTTTCGCTTAGCTCTACGATTGCGAACCCAATTCCAGCAGACTAGAGATGTGCGAGCGTGTAGACAGGGGATACTGTTTCTTTCGGCCGCTTCTTCCTACGTTCCGAAAGTCAGTCTTCCTGTTTCTATATTACTAGCGGAAAGTCTTTCCTTTTCGTAGTTCCTAACTAAACTTCGTATAATACACTCACGAATCGTGTCTGATTTGTTGTTGGGCAGCCTTTCACTGATAGCCTTTTCCCATAAGGGATGTTTCCTGCAGCCGGAAAGGCCGCAAGCCCATCATCGTGAGCTAGCCTTGAGACAAACAGCCGAAAAGTATTTTGTGTTAAACGCCGGGTGTAATTTTCCGAGACTACTTTCCCGTCTGGAAGTTAGCAGCGAAATATGGAAATTAGTACGTATAAAAATATGAACGCATTTGGTAAAATGTTCTTTGGCGGGCGGGAGGACTGAGGTTGTAGCCCGCGTGACACTCCTGCCCCTTTTCGAATCTGCGTGTACTATGTATTGAAAGATTACGCCCAGCATTTTCTTGGAGTGACTCAAATAAATCACGGAAAATGTTCAGTAAAAGCCTCTCGCTGAACATTCCTCTTGAATGTTATTCTGGCGTCTCGTTCCACTGCGCCAGCCCGCTAGGGTGCAGATATTGATCCCAAGCCGGGGACAGCGTCCCTCAATTAGCGCCCAGAAATCAGATGTTTCATTCCCAAGCTATAGGACGAACAGCGCGTGACACGAGCGCAACAATGCTCTAGCGACATCGCGAGTAGAAGCGCGGGCAGGCTGTGTTATCGCAGGAGAAGGCGCATCATTTATGGCGCATCGTCAGTTTTTGTCTCAAAGAAGTTTGTTGGCCGCAAAGGCTGCGAACTAATGCTGCTGAAGGGAAACTTTACTCGGGTAAGCGACCCACCCCCTCCTCGAGCGACCCACGGTCTGCCACCGAAATCGTCGCCACCGCGTGGAAAACTCGTGGCGCGCAAAAAGCCGTGCCGCAGTGCGCAGGCGGGCGCGCATGCGCAGAGCGCGCGCGGTCCGCTGGGAGACGGAGCCGCCTCGACCAACTTTGCGCCACGGCGGCGGCGGCGCCGACCAAATTTTCGAGGGAACTCGCAATTACCGGCAGCTGCCAGGGGGAAGACCGGCTCTCCGGCGGGAGTGCCGCGGACGGGGGAAAGAAAAAACTTCCAACTTGTGTTTAGAGTTTTCCTCGTGTAATTTATCTTGCGCAGGGAAAGGGATAATCTTTACTGAAATGGATGTCGGGAGGGAGGGAGGGAGGGGGGGGGGGGGCGCTTTTCGCGGCTGGTGGGAGGTGCCGGGGACGGGGCTGAAGCGGGCGGCGTCCTGTCTATCGCCAACTTCAGAACTTCCACACATATTTTACTTCACGCCTGTTTAGAAAGGCGAGGGAAGGCCCAGGCCGCGCGCCGCGCGCGCCAGCTGCTGCGGAGGGGATAAGAATGAAACAGAGCGCGCGCAAATCGCATTTGTCCCCCCCGCTTCCTTCTGTTTGGTTTAATTACGCGTCTCCTTAACAGGTGGGAGCAGCAGTCGCTCCGAATATTAATTGCGGGAGGGACAGCAACTTTCTGTTCCTCCCCCCCCCCCCCCCCCCCCCCGACGTACTTACTTTGCGAATCGATTGTTGTGATTATGTTGCAGCAAGGACAGTACACGGTTGTTCTTGTCGGTGTGACAGTGCTGGTTTCACGGTCAGATGGCGATACCTCGTTTTCAAATTTCATTATAAGTACTATTCTACTGTTTTATGGGTATCTTGTAATAAACAGTCGACTTCTGCAACTCAAAGTGTGAATCCTATAGTACCTGGAACTAAAGTAGAAACCTCTTACTTAGCTGCTGTTTCTTTTCGCAAAGGTACCTACGACTGCCTCCAATACATACAATCAGGAATTAATAATAAGTATTTACGACGTAACAAGAGTTCACTGATAAGCCCTAGTCCATATATTTGCGTCAATAAAACGAGTAAGGCTCTGAGCACTATGGCACTTAACATCTGAGGTCATCACTCCGCTAGAACTTAGAACTACTTAAACCTAACTAACCTAAAGACATCACACACATCCATGCTCGAGGCAGGATTAGAACCTGCGACCGTGGCAGTCCTGCGGTTCCGAACTGCTGCGCCTAGAACCACACGGCCACCGCGGCCGGCTTCAACATTACATTCTTAGAAGTTTCTTCCTGATATAATGGCCGGTGTTTGATACTAGCAGACTTCTCTTGCTGATTTTCTTTTCACGTCGTCCTTGATTCGTGCATCAAGCGTTGTTTTGGCCAGGATAACACAATCCCGTTAGCTGAGTCTATTTCGCGGTCCCCATTTCTGCTATTCCTCATTACTTTCGTCTGTTTTCGGTGTACTCCCAGCACATATTATGTATTGACTACATTGTTCATTGCTCCCAACAGGCCCTTCCTGTTCTTCACTTTCACTGAGGATACCAATGTGGACATCGATTCTTATCACTGATACCTCTCAGCATCCTTTTATTTCTGCCGTTGCTTCTTCGCTGTGTAGATTGAACAAAACACTACAGCCTTGTCTTACATCCTTCGTAATGTGACCACTTCGTTCTTGCACGTAAATTGTCTGTCCTTCCTTAAACCCTCTGACTATTTTTCTCAGAATTTCGAATATCATGCATCGTTTTACATAGTCAACTCTTTTCCAAGTCGACAAATCCTATGAATATGTGCCGTTTTTCCTAACTATTCCTTTCATTATCGATTTGAACATCATAACTGGCGCTATGGTGACCTCACCTTTCCGAAAAACGGACCTGATCGTCATCTAACAGATCTTAAATGTTATTTCATTATTAGTTAAATGTATAAGGGTAACTGAGACTATTTTCACCATTCTGATTCTTACATTTTATGTCCGTTGTTTTCTGACTGGCTCCTGAACGTGAGAGGATAATAATGAAAAATCGGAGACCAAAAGAGGCCAGATAACCGTACTTTCGAGAAGTTATACAGGCAGTTTATTTTAAAGAGCAGATTTTCTTATTTGTGATAGTCGGTAGTAGGGTGTACGTTTAGACATATAAAACAGCATAAAAAATGTATTAAAATACGTCAGAACTCGAATTGGTATGTCAAGCGCAAATCATTTCAGTGGAAACATTTACTAATCATCTAGTTTCTGGCGACTTGAAACTAACTCGCCAGCTGTTGCGTTGCACCGTGTGTAATCACTGCATAATTTACTATAACTAAGCGTTATGTTTTATTGTGCATGCACAGTTTCCATCAGCTGCCATTCTATAATAAAATCACTTGTATTATTTCGGCGTATTGGGTAATGCGTTAACGCAAATTGGCAAATACCTATATTACGAAGTTGCTACTAGGAACATACGAAAGATTTCCAGTTCCGCTGGCCATTACATCAACTATGTCGTGTCAGCCCTTTGCAGCTCATGTGTATCCTCCTTGTGAAATGCACACAGTACGAAGCATCTAAACGTACATTTTGGACGCAGATTTCAGATATGCAAAGATTTTTTTTACTAATTTACTGCCCACATCATTGTGACTATAGATTGTAAGACCTGAAAATGCGGGGAAAAATACAATGAAATAGTATTACGTCTATTACAGGCAGCATCTGTTTAACTTCAATTTATCCGTTACCATCAGTCGAACAGTACTTATTAACTGACTTATAAATAAACCGGAAACTTAGGTATTGTTGTTTTGTGTTGATGTTTTTATTCTGCTCCTAGGAGTCGAAACTAAATTCCTGAGTGTCTACCCTGTCCGTTCACCCGTGCCATAAGCGAAGAATAGAGTGACCTTAAACTAAGATAGAGTTAGTGTGCTGTAGAATCTACCCATTCTTCCACTCGAAGAAGGGGATCATACAGTACATTTAAATTGGCAGTCAGCGAACTTGTGTAGTAAATAAGGCTATTATGATATTTTATGTACTTACCTATAGAATGTCAGGCATCCAAATGTAGCTTTCGCTATTGCAGTGATCTGGAGGGCATGGTCGTGGTCGACGCAATGGTCCATCATATCCATCCGGTCGTAGGGAAGCCTACACTTTCACGCAGAAAGCTTACAAGCTCGCAAGAACTGTATAACAAGGTACGTATCATCGAACTTATGTTACTACCAGTATGGTTAATTAATTTAATACCGAAGACACTAATCACACAGCTTATCGTGAAATTGAAGGAAACAGTCCGATGGAGGCTTAAGATGTCCAAGACTGAACTGGAGTAATGTCAGTAAACTGCAGACACGCTGATACGGTGTGAACTGCGAAGCACTATGTACCAGCGTCAAAAGAACGAGTCATAAACATATTTCAGGGTTTTCTTCTCTCTTTATCATATTTTTGCGACAGTCTGCCGTTGGCAGTACAATAAGAGAAAGCGTCACATATTTCTTTTAAAAATGCCGACTGAAATCCTAAAAATACAACTAGATCATCATTACTGTTAGGCGGTCTCCATTGTCTTTTTTTGAGATACCCAATGTACTCAAAGAATACCCGATATTTTATATTAAGATTTAATGCTTTGTGTGAGTTAAGTTTTGATGTATACAAGGAGTAAACCACAACGGTTTACAACGTGTTATAGTGGTGTAGGTGAAGTCTAATCGAGTTGATCAGTCACATTATGTCTACATTTCTGCCGGCCGAAGTAGCCGAGTGGTTCTAGGCGCTCCACTGTCGAATCGCGCGACCGCTGTGGTCGCAGGTTCGAATCATGCCTCGGGCATGGATGTGTGTGATGTCCTTAGGTTAGTTAGGTTTAAGTAGTTAGAAGTTCTAGGGGACTGATGACCTCAGAAGTTAAGTCCCATAGTACTCAGAGCCATTTGAATCATATCTACATTTGTAAAACGTATGACTTTTGGTAGGATATAATGGGAGTTTTGAAGCTACAATATGAAACAGGGTAAATAAGGAACTGAATAAATGTGTGATTGTTGCCTAGCAGGCATGCGTAATTTCAGTACGTAGTTGCGATGTGTATTTGAATTGCACGTGTAACGCTGTGAACTGACAGAGCTGTCCCTCCTCTCTGGAAAAAAATAATCTGCGCGTACCGACTCTCGTCCTACCCACACCAAGGCTGACATTCAGACTCATATTGGAAAAAGGTAGAACGTATATACTAGTAGCAAACGAACCCAGAGACATTTATCAAGAAATCTGAAAAGTATTTTGTCATTACTACTGTGTTTTTACGATGTACCCTGCTAAAAACGCAGGCACTGCACAAAGGTAGCTCATACCAAGACAAAGCCGCGGCAGTAGTCGAAAGTCTGTCAGTGGGCGTGAATCGCAGTAATTGTGCGAGTACGTGACATAGACACACGGTGATACATGGAAGTTTGAGCCGCTCCTGGAGGTCTGCTCGGATTCCCACGTAAAGCTGGGGACCAGGGTTCGAGTCGTGGTATATTGTGCAGCTAGATACTGATCATATTCGCAACTGCGAATACATTTCTTATACTTCCTCAACCCCCGCCCCCCCCCCCCCCTCCCACGTTCCTAACCCCCACCGACGTCTCACCAGGACATATCATGTGTACGATCTTGCATCACATGCTGGCAATCAGCTGACGCGGCGTAAAAACTGGGTCAGTGGGCCAGCCGTTCTGTGCGATGTCCCCCAGACAGGGACTGCGGCGTCGTGTCGCTTTGAGCACTTGCGCGGCGCTACGGTGGGAGGCTGCTAGGTGTGGTAAGAAGCGTGGCCCGTGGCGCGCCTCTGATTAATCCATTTCCGTTTAATTATCCGCGGCCAGCGACGGCTGTTTTGCCGGCGGAACACTTGGCTGTCATTAGCAAGATGCGCCGCCTTGAGCCCGGCGTTTCTTACCGGCCTTCCCTCCCACCGGACCGCATTTCGCGCCGCGCTGTAAATCAAGTTTTAGCACTACATTACTGCGAAGCAGGAGGAAGGAAGTCTGGCGAGCGCGAATGCACAATGGGAAGAAGGCGGCGGCGGCGGCGGCGGTGGTGGTGGAGGAGGACGTGGCAACAGCGCCGGGCGGATTTTGCTGGTCTAAGAAATATTCACTCCCCCCATTTCTCCTGGTTATACCTCCATCGCACGCCCTCGCACCGATAAAATTTTCTTGCGGGAGAACTGTCATCTCCTCCTTCTTCTTCTTTTCCTCCTTTTGTTTTATAATACGCGCTCGCGTCTTGGCGTCGCGTAGGTGGCGAGCGAAGGGGTAGCGGCGGCTGCCGAAACGCTATGCAACGCTCGCCGCCATTGGCCGGCTGGCCGGCGGGTGGGCGTAGCCGGCGCAGTTCGAGGGACAGAGGAGGGGAAATTGCGTCACTGGCAGCTCTCCGGGCTGCCTCTAAAAATTCCCCCTCCCTCCCGCGGCCAACAGCCAGAATTCCCCCCCACGCGCTCGAAAAATCTCCCCTTTTTCTCCCCGATCCCCACCCCGCGTGGAGCGCTCCACGCTGCCGTAATGGCAGGACATGGCGAGGAGATAAAATTGAAAAAAAAGGGGCGAAAAATTGGCGAAACAGAGGGAAAAAGGAAAAAGGCGCGTAAAAACTTGCGCATTGAAGGTATCGGCGGCGGCGTTTTTACGCACCCAGTCGGGCGGCGGAGCGCGCGCCGTCCCGTGCGCCGGTGGCGCCCGCTTTTTCCACCCCTTTTTTCCGGCGGCAGGTGTGGGCGGCCCGACTGGAGGGCGGCCGCGGGGGTGTGGGGGCGGCGCGGGGGTGCCCGGCGCGCCGCCGCGCGGCTGAAAAATGTAAAAAGCTCCGTCGAGCCGCGGCCGCCGTCCGAAGCGCAAGCCACCAGGGAATGAGGCGCCGTCTCCCGCTTTTTGAAAAGCGCACGGCCAGCGCACCGCACTGCGGCCGTTTCTTCCGCATTCGGCGCGGCCTGACGTCGCCGGAGAGCCGGCCTCCGCGGCGCGACTCCCGCAAGGTAAGCCACGACGTGCGCGCCGCCAGCCCGTGCTCCAGAGCCGGGGCCGCTTCGCCCCGTAGCTGCCGTAGTCCGCCCGCTGCGACCGACGTCTTGCTCCGCGGCCCTGCGCTCTCCTTAGTCGCGAGACGCCGCAGCCCCGCAGGGCGAGGCAAGATGGCCGCCGTCTGCAGCGGGCAGTGTCTTGGATCGATACGGCGCGCCCGGCCGGCTCCCCCTTGCGGAAATGCGAAGGAGAGGCGCAAGGCGAGGCAAGGAAATGCGAGCGCTGCCGAGGTGGCGGGCCTTCTTCTTCTCCATCTGCAGATTTGTGCCGTAAGGGGGTGCCGGGAGAGGGGAGGGAGGGGCGGGGGGAGGCAGGCGTCGGTATTGATCCGCACGTCGTCACACTTGGGAGGAAGAGGGCGGAAGGGAGTGGGAGGGGGGGGGGGGGGGAGTCTTTTCTTGGTAACCCCGCCATGACACTTCTTGGAGGAAGCTGTGTACATCGATCCCTTGCATTCATATTTAGCAACGTTACAACTTACGAGGCTTTCTCTCCGCAACTAACCAACTTCCTTATTTTTCTTGAGACTCTGAGAATTTCTCAATTTGCAAAGTCTTGCTTACATACGGAATTTATTTCGCTTATAGGTGCAGGTAATCTTCTTTCTGTTTATTCACCGATTTAATTCCGTATTCACTTCACATTCTGTCCACGTCATGTTATCCTGGAAGATCTCTACACTGTCGTATTGATGCGTGTTTCTTTTTTCGTGAGCCTTTTTGCTTTCCGTAAATGGCGAGACTATCACTTCCGCTCATATTTCTTTCCTTTCCCGAAACACGTATTTTAAGTTCATTTTCAGTAGTCCTCCAGATACTGCAGTTCTTTTCTGTGATTGCAAGGAAAATTTATCTTCAAATTTCTTATTATTTATTATATCCTATTTGTTGTTCTTTCTTATTAGTTACTCCTTATTAATTTTTTCTAAACTTGTTCATGGACTAAATGCATAATTTTCATTTATTTGCTGACTTGTGTGTAAATTGGTTACATATATACATACACCTTGTTAGGATTTTCGGTGCCACATGATATTTTTGTGTTAAATATTTTCTTCTTAAATATAGAATTATTTAGAATGTTGCAATTATATGCCTTGCAACGATGCAATTCTGTCCCTATGCTTACGGAAACGATTTTTGGTCGCTACAACGGCAATTACATTCGTGTACTCAGGGTTTATTTTTAGTAAAACAGTATTTCTATCGCTCAAAGATTACTTGTGGAATTACATAAAGTTAGGATTTTAAGTATTTTAAAATGTAAACATCTCCAGCGCATTTTCATCAATATTTTTACCTTCACACAGTACCACAGCTATGTATTTTTACAATAATTAACAGATGGCAACGCAGCTAACCAAACGTAATCTAATTTGCCCTTAGTTCCTCTGCTGGGCTCTTTATTTGTTTACGATTTTTTTCTTAAAGTTAAATAACGCAAATCGGAATTTTAGATATAGGTTCCATATTCTCGCTACCACTTTATTGTTGAAAGATACCTCTACATCTTGTAAGAATGTGAACGAGAGTGGCACACATCTTTGACCTGTTCCAAATCTCCAACTAAAGTAATCTGATACCTCAAAAGAACAGCAGAAACGCATTCAATTCTAGTTGAGTTTTCGTTGCTACTCGTGTAACTGACAAGTTGTGAGTGCCTTGCAACGTTGTACCATGTGGTGTAAGAGGCGTAGGGATATGTAAATAGAACAGTCATAAATATTTCGCTTTAGGCGCATTTTAGCGACATCAATTTTTTTCTCTGTAAAATGGGAGCATGTTCTGTCTATTATTTATTGATTAAATTTCTTAGAGAAGAAATAAGCTTTTCGCGTACCTTATGAGAAAATAACTAACTATTCGGGTACTCTCGATAAGAAGTGCAAGACACGGCCACTGCGGAAACCGGTATATCTGGTCTGCTACCGGAACAGGATTCTCACTCGCATTTCCCTTTACGGCCTGTGGCGCTCAATCCGTTACTAAATATACTTTACAAAGTATTGCCAGCCATACAAATTTTCCACTGCTAAAATACTAACTTAAATGTTCTTACTTAAGAATAAGATGTGAAAATGAAGAGTTATTCATGGGGGGAGCGCTGCCTACGCAGTTGTGTGTGTCTGTGTGTATACATGTGGGCACCTTACTGCGCATGCGCCGTAGCTGCGTAGTGCGATGCGCATGCGTGGCATCTGTTTTTAATTGTGTGCTATCCTTTCTTCCCAGTTTTTCACCAATTTCAGAAAGAAGAAACTGCTCTTCACACAAAAGACATTCTTTTTCAGGACAGAAGTAATTAAGACACCGTAAAGCTCACTCATTAACATGTGCAGACATAAACATACCTCACATCTTCTCATCATTTAAGTCTATTCTTTGATAGCTGAGCCATTACGGAAGCACCACTCAGAAATAGAACTGTACAGAACTCGCACCTTCCTTTTTAGGGGATTTCTTGTAGCGTTAAAAAATATAGCAACTTGACCAATATCCCCATTAAACTAACCAGATTTGGGAGGTCTGCGTTTTTCGAAATCCACTGTAAGTGAGTCCCAGAAAGGTTTCATTGTACTGATCGCAGCCCCTGCCGCCCTTTTCTAATCCGGGCTTGTGGTCGGTTTTATAATGATCTCGTTGGCGATGAGAAGTCCAAAACTGATTTTTTTTTCGCCTTCGGACATCCTGTTGCGCAATAAAGCGAAGCTATCCGTTACAAATTTCTGAGACCATTTCTCAGTGAAGTGAAACTTTGGGAAGTATGTAAAGAGAATGCTTATGCAACGGAGAAGGGCAAAGCTGGACCTTACCAAACGGGTTCTGAGCATGCGCACAACAGCATGACACTATCGGCAGACTGGTTGGGGGCAGTAAGCTACAGGTAGTTCCACTACTGCTTTTCCTGAGTGAATGAAGGCTCCCTCAGTGACGTAACATGTGTGGAAAGCTTCAACTAACCTGCACCGAACCGAACCACTACTTCGTTCTCCCCACTTGGGTGAAGGAACTGTTAATGTAAATGCTTCAAGAAGTCAGTTTTTCATGGTGATACTGAAATCAGAAGATCGAAATGCCCCTCCTGTTACATCGAAGAATGAAAGCGATCTGGTTTTAAAAATATTTCCAAACGACTCTGTCCAAAATTGCAGGACGATTTCTGTTTTGGTCTTATTTTCAATCTCTTCCACCACATCGACTGGCTTAGAAGGAAATTTATCAAATTACCTGCCATGCGTGTCTGATTACTAGGAATAACCTGACAGTCAGACGAGATCCATTTATCGAATGACACTGGATATACAGTTTATTTGAATTTTTATGCACTGTGCGCATTATTATTCCAAGTACTGCATCGCTCGTCTGTCTGTCTCCTTTTTAGACTAAGAGACTTCGGATTAGAAGCTGAGGTCAACGAAAGGTGTAGGCACACTCGGTCCGCATATTTTAAAACAGTCAACGACTCAGCATCGTAACTTTCATATTGTATGACACACCATCGGTATCTTCCTCAGGACGCCTTTGTCATTCGCTTCGCACCTGGCGGTTTATAGGCTGTATTCCAGACACATAAAAGTGAAATTTCTGTGATTTATTTGGGTCTTAACCCCTGAAAGCCTGAATTATACTGTTTCAACATTCTGTGACCATGGCAAGGCAGTGGATAAACCACCAAATTGGGAATGGCCAGGAACTGAATCCCAACTCCACGCTGGTTATCCAGAACTAGATTGTCTGTCGTTTCCTAAAATCACTGAGAGTATGCTGCGACAAAAGCCTCTTTCTTTTACAGATTACCTACATTACCCCTCTGTTACTGGCACTGCGGATGGGGTATTCTACTCTACCAACTACATCTATTACTAGAATTGGGAGTTTTAAGATATTAGCTTGACAATTAAATAGAGAGGTCGGGTATAAAGAGAAAAAAAATCTTCAGTCAGAATGAGTATAAACCTGGAGCACCATGCAAAAAAAAAAAAAAAAAACTGCAAGTTCCATCTCGTCAGTGCAGCAATAATTTGAGATACAAAGCAGCCAACGCGAACATATGAGAGACCTAGCTCAAAAATAAGCAGTAAAATGTAAAGTGCCTACACAATGAGCTGTGTAGCCAATTAATCAGATTATCGTACCGTCTCAGGCAGTAAATAAAGAATATCGAAGACACTTTAATAATGGGAGTCGTTGCTTGGCTGCAATCAGTCACAATATTCTGCATTGTGAAGTTATGAAACAACTGATTGGTACACATATAAAATACGCAACAGAACTTACATCAGCAACAGAAAAATTATGAGTGAATGGTTTGCAGTTGCTTTTCAGCTTTCGTATCTGACGTGAAAATCTGTTATCGTAGCTTAATATGTTTGTAGTAAGATTTTATTAGCTGCTTTCTTCATTCCTTTTAGATCACAACTTCTATGGGATGGTGAAAGAAGCACCAAAAAGAATCTACGCTGAGTTAATCAAACTTTCTTTTGATTTCTCTCTACGGAAAAGCCTAGATTCGCAAATGAAAATAAGAATTAACCCTTGAATCACATTGATTTCTCGGAGTCTGGAACAATCAGATTGACTGTTGTCTAGTTAGTGGAATGGTCTGTAAAGCAGCAATAGCAGAAATGGAGGAATCCAACACAGACCCGGCTGGATGCCAAGTATGAAAAAGATTCTGATCTAATCCATGCTCTGAATCAGCTACCCGAGCCAGATTTGCTAGGGTTCTTTCGACGTTTTATATATTCATATTAGGTTGATACCCTTTTCATGCCTCACGAACATAGTTTGCGAACAATTAAAATGATCTAAATAGAGGATATCGTAGATGAAGGCAACGTCCATGTTCAGTGTTGGTCAGTGGGATAATTAGTGAGGAATAACATTCGAATACAGAAGACATTGTCACAGTTAAAGGTAACCAACAATATCGAATTAAAGCGGACGCCGTTAAGTAACAAACACATAGGTAAAATGAAAGGTGTTTGGACATGTTAGGTAGGGTTGTCTTCACATTACAACTTACGGCTTTTTCTCGACCTCTCTACTATACTGATATAGCTACTGCTTAAAACATTGTTACACAGTTATTGAAATTTTCGAGCAACCAGCAAAAGTATGTGTGTAGCTTGCTAAGCATCTCACTACTAAAACCAAATCAGCCAATAACAAACAACATTACACCATTAACAAACCTTCTGAAAATTTGTTTTTTCATACTTCCTCTCAGTGACATTTATATCAACCAAAACATTGAGTCAATAATATATTTTGGGAATAAAATTTCTTCTTTTCACTGCTTTATTGAATGGGTGGCATTGTAAACAGCAACCATAGCAGCGACAGAGGTTTACAAGCTGTGAAATATATATACCTGCAGATATTCCACTGTGCATTAAATATCATCTGTATGCTAATAAATATTTATTTACCCGCAATGTTTCAATTGATAGCAATGGTGACTTTTCTTTACAGATTTAAATGCAAGTATCTGCACATAAACTGCTACCATTGATCCGAGTATTTAATTTCTTTTGGATAACCTAATTCTGTAAATATCTACTGGCTAATTTTCGATGGAAATCAATTGACTGGACTGAACTATTTAAAGTAAATAACTGAATATTTAAATAGTGAATTATTTGGTTGGAATAGTTTAGGCAAAACAGTTGATCTCCCACAGCAACTTATTCAGGGTATTTTTGTCTGAACTAAGTACTCCAGAAGAAAATAAATACTGAAAGCACAGATGACAGTATGTCTGTAGATGTTTACATTTGAATCTGTAAAGAAAATACACATTCTAGAAGACGCATTGTCCTATTCTGGAGCTGTAAAATGAGACCGAAAGCCTACAGTGCTGTTTCCAAGGATCGTAGCTAAATTTATTCATGAATCCTGAAGCTACTGGTGCGACGGACTAGTGCAATGTACAAAAAAGGCTTAAGACTAGCAATACTAGTCACAAACAGACCTTCGCAAAATTTTCAGGTATTATTACGTGACCCTTGGATCTACCCTTGTATCCTTTCAGCCGCTAGTGGAAGTAGTGAAACTGATACCCTTGGTCGCAATTTCTGTTGTTGTTTGGAACCTTACGGACAGCTTGAACTACCGCTTCCGTCGATTCTGTGACAATCTTGAACTCAGCGTTTCGTTTGTCTGCTCTATGGGCTGGATTACTGTGGATCGCTTTGAACATGTCTGGCGTGCTCTTCATTCAAGGTACAGTTAATGGATAGGCGGAGCATGCGAGGCAAGAACGCGAGGAGTTTGCAAGGTAGAAAAATACTTCAGTAAGGCTAACAAACAGTTATGTGAAGTACTCTACACACCTGACATCGGGTCACGTGTATTGGTGTAATGGGGAATGAACGTCCCTGTAAATAAGAAAAATAATTCAGAACTAAATGTTAGTTAACTGTAGAATGTGCGAGGGAGGATTTAGATTCACTCTTACTTGTTAAAGGTAGTGCCGCAATCATATCTTAAATTTCTAATGCATTACATATCTGCAAGACAGTCTCGATACCAATGGTAGCGGCGTACTCTCTGCCATGGAAATCTCAGCTATGTCTAATAAAATACACGCACATAAAGTCAGGATGAGACAGTCTCTGCATGAATATAAGTGTCACAGGCGAAGTAATTTTTCATTATCGTTCCATCAATTTCAGAGTGGCAGGTGTGAACAAAACTTCTTACATCAATGCCTTACACGTGTTTCCTCGAGGAGTTCTTGAAACAAAGTAATAGATCTAATGATTGCAAACGTGCCTGAACTAAAATCAATTTTTTTACAGGTATGATTCATGGTCTAAAAATCTAAAACACAATCACAGATCGCTAGTATTGAGCATAAAGTTGAGAAATGTAGAAAACATACCTGCTATCGAGGTTGAATAGACGATGGACAGCAACAAACAGCAAACAGTACTGCTACGATAGCAGAGAGAGTTGCATATAAACATTAAAGGAAATAACTGATGATAAATAAAAGCTGAATGAAGTCGAAGTGTGTGTAAGGACTGCAATTAGACAAACTTTAAAAGTATTCAGAAACAAGATCTTACCTCACGAGTTGTCAGAAATGCTAAAAAATGTCGGATGTGAGTAAAATCAGTGTGTGGACCGTAGTGGTCTATTCATGTTCGTGATGACACCAAAACCAAAGGTGATAAACTGAAGACAGATACATTATAGGTTATCATCCACGGCTGTTTCACAGAAAAAACACTAGCGTTTACGACCGTTGCTTGGATACGAAAATGAGTCTGGGACTGAAAAACAAAGGAAGCCCTTTGAATCTAATGGGATACCAGTCATATTAGGACCTACGTGTCGAATATGCGGCATCGAATATGCGGGTCAGCAGACACTACATCAATCAAAAATCTGTTGCACGTCGCTGGAGCAACTGGGTATCTGTTTGATTGTAATGCGCTTTGGTTTTCCCAGCATTTGAAAACTATCGCAAACAAATGCGCTGAACACAGGCCTAGGGAACTGTCGATCTGTTACAGAATTAAGGAACATATTTCGATAAATAAATCCCACGCCTGGGTTCCCGGGTACGATTCCCGGCGGGTCAGGGATTTTCTCTTCCTCGTGATGACTGGGTGTTGTGTGATGTCCTTAGGTTAGTTAGGTTTAAGTAGTTCTAAGTTCTAGGGGACTAATGACCATAGATGTCAAGTCCCATAGTACTCAGAGCTATTTGAACCAATATATTTCGAGCTCATGCATGAATACAGTTTTGGAGCCTGAAAAACTACTCTATGGGAACCAACATTCACTCACCAACTTCTGATGTAGTGACACAGTTTGCCACTTTCGGTTACGATACCACGAAGACCATAGCCAATAGTAATGTCTTTCTTGAATCTCCGGGGGATTTCGATACAGTTTCGGATAGATGTGCAGGAAACAAAATACGTGATTAGGCCAAATGTGAATAATTATGCGATTTAATTGAAGGCTTAGTAGCAGGCAGAAGTCAGAACACTTGGTAACGAGTAGGTATCGTCAGAAGCGAAAGAACGCCCTATGTACACTACCTGATCAAAAGTATCTGGACATCCCTATATAATGCGGAATTTACCACTGTATGTTACTAAAAGTGAACCCGCTAGTATAAAATATGCCGGGGAGTACTGGATTGTCAATAGAGAAGCAGTAACGAACAGCAGAATGGGTCGGTCACGAGAGCGTCAGAGGACTGTTCACTGGACGTCACCTGAGGGACAAATCTATCAGGGACATTTCAATCCTTCTACAGCTTTTCCAGTCAGCTGTTGGTTACATGAGTGAGAAACAGAAACGTGAGGAAACAATCACAGTTAAACCATGACCATGCGAACGTCATGTAGCGCTTATGATGGACAGGGACCGTCTAGCTTTGCGAAGGGTGGTAGAAATAGCCTGAAATCAGGGAAGGAATCACGAGTGAGTTCCATGGTGCTATCATCGATCCAGCTAGCACAATGACTGTGTCTAGGTGTTTAAAGGGGTGGGGTCAAATGGTCGAGCAGCGAATCAAAAGCCACGCATTTTTGTAGCCAGTGCTAAGCGAAGTTTGAGACGTTGAAACTAGCGGCGGCACTGAACAGTGGATGACTAAAAACGAGTGATTCAGAGTGATGAATCACGCTGTATCCTGTGGCGACTGTCACTCAAGGTAATCCAACGAGTTTGGCTTAAACGGACATAAAGAACCTATACGGTTTTTCTACACGATCGACGATCAATCACTGCGGTCAGTCACAAATGCTCAAATGTGTGTGAAATCTTATGGGAGTTAACTGCTAAGGTCATCAGTCCCTAAGGTTACACACTATTTAACCTAAATTATCCTAAGGATAAACACATACACCCATGCCCGAGGGAGGACTCGAACCTCCGCGGTCAAAAAAATGGTTCAAATGCCTCTGAGCACTATGGGACTTAACAGCTGTGGTCATCAGTCCCTTAGAACTTAGAACTACTTAAACCTAACTAACCTAAAGACATCACACACATCCATGCCCGAGGCAGGATTCGAACCTGCGACCGTAGCAGTCGCGCGGTTCCGGACTGCGCGCCTAGAGCCGCGAGACCACAGCGGCCGGCCCTCCGCGGTCAGTGACAGTCTTTGAGTATATATAAGTAGCTGTATGGATCGATACAGACTATATAATCAAAAGTATCTGGGCACCTGGCTGAAAATGATTTACACGTTAGTGGCGCCCTCTATCGGTAATGCTCGAATTCAATATGGTGTTGGCCACCCTTGGCCTTGATGACAGCTTCCACTCTCGCAGGCAAACGTTCAATCAGGACCTGGAAGGTTTCTTGGGGACTGGCAGACCAATCATCACGGAGTGCTACATTGAGGAGAGGTTTCGATGTCGGTCGGTGAGGCCTGGCACGAAGTCGGCGTTCCAAAACATTCCGAAGGTGTTCTGTAGGTTTCAGGGCAGGACTCTGTGCTGGCCAGTCCATTACGGGGATGTTATTGTCGTGTAACTGCTCCGCCACAGGCCGTGCATTATGAACAGGTGCTCGATCGTGTTGATAGATGCTGTCGCCATCGTCAAATTGCTCTTCAGCTGTGGGAAGCAAGAAGGTGCTTAAAACATCAGTGTAGACCTGTGCTGTGACAGTGCCACGAAAAACAACAAGGGGTGCAAGCCGCCTCCATGAAAAATACGACCACACCATAACACCACCGCCTCTGAATTTTACTGTCGGCACTACACACGATGATAGATGTCGTTCACCGGGCATTCGCCATAACCACACCCTGTCATCGGATCGCCGCATTGTGTACCGTGATTCGTCACTCCACACAGCGTTTTCCACTGTTCAATCGTCCAATGTTCACGCTCCTTACACTATGCGAGGCGTCGTTTGGCAGTTACCGCCGTGACATGTGGACGTTCGACCATGAAATCCAAGATTTGTCATCTCCCTCCTAACTGGCATAGTACTTGCAGTGAATCATGATGCACTTTGGAATTCCTGTGAGACGGTCTGGGTAGACGTCTGTCTAATACACATTACGACCCTCTTCAACTGTCGGCGGTCTCTGTCAGTCAACAGACGAGGTCGGCCTGTACGCTTTTGTGTTGTACGTGTCCCTTCACATTCCCACGTCACTATCACATCGGAAATAGTGAGTCTAGGGATGTTTATGAGTGTGGAAACCTCGCGTACAGACGTATGACACAAGTGGCACCCAATCACCTGATCACGTTCGAAGTCCGGGAGTTCCGCGGAGCGTCCCATTTGGTCTCTCATGATGTCTAATGACTACTGAGGTAGCTGATATGGAGTACCTGGCAATAGATGGGAGCACAATGTACTTATATTTTTGCGGGTGTCCGGATACTTTTGATCACATAGTGTAGGCCTGAGATAGAATAATATAACCGTGGGATGAGAGTACGTGCTTCATGACTGATAAACACAGCGATTATTATCTGGGGCGAGAAATACTTCATTGTATCACATCTTAGTGATTTTTGAAGATGATGTGACAAATAATTTTGACTTTGGCCAGCGACATAGGCAAATGCTACAATTCTTATGGTTAGTTGTTTCAGAAATTGAAATTTTGTTGAGGGAAAAGTGTGACTGTTATCGTTTGAGATTTTAGCCTTATAGTTTTGGTATTTACTGTTCCATAAAATTTAACCATTACGCTTGGTTTCTTTACCTTTCTAATTTCCACATGGAGCCCCATGCCAAGAAAGGAAGTAGTAATACTATGGTTGTGCTAAAGGAGTAGATATGTTTGAATTTAATATTGTCCTCAATTAGAAGATTGATAAATATCTACTTAGTAATTCAGAAATACAACTAAATGTAGAGATAGCATCTGTAAGTCATATAGTTGAGAAATGAGACTGAATAAAACCACAGATGGAAATACAACATTAAGAAATATCGGAAAAGTGTGTTTGTGGTTATTTCACACAACTACTTAGTGATTAATGGCATTCCTGTTTTCAAAACATGATATTGAAAAAGAACTGAATACCATCAGAACAAAAAATAAGATTCAAGATGAGGAAAGTTTTTGAAGCGCCTAATTACAAGAATGAGTAACGACGGGTTAGCTCTGAAAATCAGAAGCTATAATCTGAGAGTCAGTGTAATACAAGAATGAGCAATGATGATAACGACAAAAGTGTGCAAATGCCTGGACAAATAAAACAATCGATAGGTTGTTATACACAGATCTGCCTATAATCTAGCGAAGACGCTCACCTAGTATTTCATAAAGGCAGGAGTAAAACTGCGTCTGTGTGACGAAAATATATTCGCTCAAAAGCATAAAGAGAGATGTTCTATGGGCATCGTAAAAGAACGACACACCAAATTAAATTGTTTGGTTCAGTTGTCACTGCATCGAAGGGTAGGTTTAATGTTCCTTAGTTCATAGCACTTTAACTGCTCGAGAAGCAGAAAACAGAGATCGGCAGAAATAAGCCAGCCAAGTAATGGAGAAACTTACCAAAACCAAGATGATAAAGTGAATTATTGCATACCTCCAGTGGTATCTAAATCCAGGAACTATTGTGAATTTGTGGATATAAACATTTATATAATACAAGATTTCACTTCCACTGCGTTTTCCTGTAGGACTAACTAACTGTTGTTGTTGCCTGCAGAGGTGTAAATTGTTAAGGAGATAGTATATAGAGAATTCAAGTATTTTCACGCCGTACTTCATGCAAGATGACTGAAATAGTACGAAGCAGTCTAAGGAAAAAAGGCTTCTACATCAAAGCAAACAGACTGAATAGTTTATTCAAATGGTTCAAATGGCTCTGAGCACTATGGGACTTAACATCTGTGGTCATCAGTCCCCTAGAACTTAGAAGTAATTAAACCTAACTAACCTAAGGACATCACACACATCCATGCCCGAGGCAGAATTCGAACCTGCGACCTTAGCAGTCGCGCGGTTCCGGACTGAGCGCCTGAAGAATACTTTATTGGTTACCAATATTTCTTCCTTTTTTCTGTAGGAAGAACTTAGATATAAGGAGCGCGTCCCATCACTTCCTTGCACAATTCCGAGTATCATTGAAATGTCGAAATTTGGGCTATAGGCAGCACGGAACAAGGTAATGACTCAGTTGATTCAGTATCACACCAACACTTACTAACGAAACTACGATCATAAGGAGAGTCAAACAAAATTTGTTACTTGACTGAGGATTTCTTGGTACAGAGAACCTAGCACATTATCTGGAGGGTCATCGACAGATGAAGAAGCAGCTTTAGCCGGACCCCAGGGAAGTTTGCTGTTGATGGTGTACATCAACGAAGTGGCAACCAGTTGCATTAGACTCCGCAGATGATGCAGTTGTCAATAATGAAGTAGGGCTACTGACTGAAAGAAGCTGCACAAATATTCTTTAGGCTCTTGACACTGTTTCATGACGGTGTGAAGATTGGCTAGTGGCTTTAAATGTACAGAAATGCAAAACTATGCACCAAAAATAAGCAAAAGCGTAGTACCAATGACTAACCGGATCAATGTTGGAAACAGTCAAGTCATACAAAAAACTGGGTGTAATCTTCTATAGTGATCTGAAACGGAAGGATCACATACGCTAAGTTGTAGGTAGAGCAGATGGCAGACATCGATGTATTGGTAGGATACGGGGAAACAACGATTGGTATACAAGCGATATCGCTTACAAAATATTAGTGCGACCGATCGTATACTACTGGTCAATTGCGTGGGACTCGCATCAACTAGGGCTAACATCGGGGATTTAACGTAGACTGTACAAAGAATGGTGGCACAATTGGTCATAGTTCTGTTTGCCATGTGGGAGAGCATCACAGAAATAGTAGCAAATCTGCACTGGCAGATCTTGAGAACAGACACCAACTACCCCGGGAAAGTCTACTGTCGGAGTTTTCAAAACGAAATGAGGAATATAGAAATGTACTGCAATCTCCTATGCATTGGTCCCTACGGGACCAAGAGGAGAGGTTACAGCACTCACAGAGACATTTAACCACTCATTCTTTCCACATTCCTTACGCGAATGGAATTGGAATGAACCTTAAAACGCGGTATAATGGGAAGTACCCTCTGCCATGCACTTCACAATGATTTAAAGATTTCTAATGGCGACGTACAAGTATGGAAACAAGATTGTAATCACACCATCGCTCTTAAGAGGGTTGCATAGAAGATTTTGCTGAATTAGAATACTTGGTAGTAGCTTCTGCAAATACTATGGAATGTTCATTTGAAGACAGCTATATTATTTTAAGCATAAATTTTAATATTCTGTAGAACTTGTGGAAGGGAATGACATGTTTTTACTCGAAAGAGTAGTTACTCAGTCAATAAGTATACCTACCTTTAGATGTACCCAAAATTCAGACATGGCTAGGGCATTGGCAGGTTTATGATATTAATAACTAATATTCAACAATTGCAGAAAATATGTTGCAAATAATTGTTTTAAATTATTGTTTGTGAAATCTTAGGAATCGGGGCTTATTATGAAAACTTTTCTCTCTCTTAAAACGAGTAATTTCGGATATTTACATCTCAGATAATCTTGGTAGCACAAAACGATAAGGAAGTGGTTGCTGATAATTATCTACAACTTATACAAGAGTTATGCAACTTATACTACAGTTATAAGAGTCGAAAGAGATGAAAGGGAAGCCGCAGTTGAGAAGGAAGTGAGACAGGATTTAGTATCTCTCTGACACTATTCAATCTGCACATTAAGCAAGCTGTGAATGAAATAAAGGAGAAATTGGAAAGGGAATTAAAGTTCATGGAGAAGAAATAAAAACTTTAAGGTTTACCCTGACATCGTAATTCCTGCAGAGACGGCAGTGGGCTTGGGAGAGCAGTTTAACGTGATAGACATTGTCCTGAAAAGAGGTAAGATGCTTACTAACAAAAGTAAAAAAAGGGAAATGGAACGTATTCCAATTAAATCGGTCGATACTGATGGAATTAGGTTAGGAAACTAGACACTAAAAGTGGCTAATGAGTTTGGTAGCTGGGCCGAAGTTGAGAGAATACGTATAAAATACAAATTGCTGGTAGCAAGAAAGTATATCTGTAAAAGAGAAATTTGTTAACACTTAATATCAATTTGATTGTTTGGACCTCTTTTCAGGAGGTGTTTGTCTGGAGTGTAGGCTTGTATGGAAATGAAACATGGACGATAAACAGTTCAGCCAAGAAGAGAATAGAAGCATTTGAAATGTGATACTACAGTAGAGTGCTGGAGATTGGATGGGTGGATCGAATAACAACTGAATAGGTATTGAATCGAATTGGGGGAAAAAGAAATTTGGCTATAAGAAGGAATCGGAGTTTTAAATTTGGTATTGACAGGAAGTGACGAGTGTAAAAATTGAAGAGGGTTACCAAGACTTGGAATATTGTAAGTAGCTTCAATGGATGTAGGTAGAGATAGATACTCAGAGATGAAAGCCACAAAGACAACAGTTATTTCAGTTTACTGTCAGAATATGTAATACAGGTGACAGTATACTTAACCACTTTTGATGTTCATTTACTGTTTGTAAGACAATCACTGAACGCTGTAAAAGCTAAAATTCTCATCTTTATTAAATAATTGTAATGAAAAATAATTATTTTAATTGCTTCATTTCCACTATTTCTTCTTAAGAGAGACGATTTGTCTGTTTCGTTTCAGACAGTTGAAGACTGACAGAAAGCACATTCTTTGTACAACAACCGAAAAATTTTTGTAGGTCTCTTCGCTGGCGCACGTAGCTCACACGTCACAACGCTCTGGTACTGTGCAAGCAAGCTATGAAAACCGTTTCCGAAGCTCTTAAAGTTATAAACCATAACCGCTTTGAATTTCGTTTCCACACTGAGCAACAGACTTCAAGCTACATCTTTTCAAACGTATAGGTAAAAAATATTTCTAGAGTTCTTCTAAGAATGTCATTTCAATTTGTTCAAGTCTCTAATAGCAATTTCCACTCGACACTTCAGTAATTTATACTTGGCCAGAAATTACGTTGATCACGCTGCAATATACGTGGAAGTAGTTTTCAAACAGGGTACACCGCTGCAGTTGAACAAATAGTGAAATTGACGCCAGTTATGTTAACATGAACCGTGCTATTCTATATGCTCACTAAAATTCTTATTCGGTTGTTTCTATTAGTTACAGCGCATTTTATCAACTGTGAAGCATATGTCTTACAATGATATTGCTGCCATACGAATTAGAGACTGCTCTTTATATGATGTACTGTAGTACATTATGAACAATTCTGGGGATAATATCCTAGCCAACTACCCCACAATCCGACTGCATTCAAGTGTTTCCGATCTCATGGTACTTGGGAAGGGAAGCACCTACATTTGTCTGCAACCTGTCGCCTTCTTCAGACCTAAAATTATTACTGAAATTGCTTTAGTTTCCCACAACCCTCCGAAAAGTCTCGAAAACTGATAGTACCTTTCAGTCACATCAGTCCTTACGTTGTAAGTACTGGTTATCTGTTTCACTGTTGCCTCCATATTTCTGCCCGGAAAGGAACACTGTACTTATATTTTTTAGGTTGCTAAGTTCATACTCGCAGGATCTTTTCAAAACAGCTTCCAAGTATGTAAGAGATACAGGTACACTGCGTCTTTGTTTAATCATAATTCATCTAAAATCAGCACTCTCACACATACGCGATATTATTTATCCCATATCAGAATTTGGCAACGCATTATAAAGTAAAACAAATTCCCGGATGCGCATTCTCAGTGAACAAGCTGCTGCGTCGCAAAGTAAATTAAATAAATCCTATAAACAACATTGCATGAGTGAAAATATTTCGAGAACCGAGATCCTAGTTTGTAAGAGAAATGTCGTATTCGAGATTTCTTACAAGACAGACGTATAGAAAAAAAGTTCTAGAATCTTAAATGTCGGTCACTGAGCATACCTCGCATTTGTGAAGAAACGAAATCCGCTACATATGACTGAGAGATACTTTTTCCCCCGTTAAGAATGGCGATTTTGCTCCAACTTACATTCACCACTGATAATGTTGATAAAAAAAAAAAACGTTCAAACGTGTGTGAAATCTTATGAGACTTAACTGATAAGGTCATCAGTCCCTAAGCTTACACACTACTGAACCTAAACTATCCTAAGGAGAAACACACACACCCATGCCCGAGGGAGGATTCGAACCTCCGTCGGGACCAGCTGAAAATGTTGAATCATAGCAGAAACTGTTTCGCAGAAGCTTGTCATTTTTGAGGCGAAAGGAAACCAATTACACAAACATTATACTGAAACCGCTGGTGGTAGCCATTAATCTGTCAATCTCTGTCAAGGTAACCTTCCCTACGGGTACCTTTACCCTGGCAGGAAGGTAACTGACAAATTCACGGAAAGTATTTGAAGACAATATTAAAGTCTTACGTTGAAAAACCACACATGCACATTCTGCAGATTAAACTGTTGAAGCTGTTCAAAACCATTTGACAAGGAAAAATTCTGCCCTTCCGTGTTTCTAAGCGGCCATTGGTTTGTACATTCTTCAATAAGTGGAAGGCAGTTATAAAATAACACCAACATCCTATCCAATATAAAACTTCAGAAAGAAAGTAAATTTTTTTGATCAGAAATGATTCATAAACTGCTACACATTTCCTTCCATTATCTGTTCAATCCCTGACACACCAAACAATTATTTGCTCCTGTAATTCTTTGAAAAACTGTGTACGTAATATTCTCAAGATATTGCAATAATCAGTCCTGTTTAAAAATTTCAAACAAAGCTTGAAGGACAAAGCTGTCGTCTTGAAAGCACAGATGAGGTGGTATTCTACACACTACATGCATATTTGTACCTGGAAAGGGAATATAATGTTTAAAAATATAGCAAACAACTCCGTACGGCACAAAAGCAATACTCTTCATCGGAATAGGCCTATACTCCTTCAGTTCAAAACTTGTAAATTATTGAGTCTCAGTTAGATAACAAGCGAAATATCTGCAACTGCAGACTCGTTATATAGTGGATGAAGCATCTACGTTCATCAGGTCACAGATCGGCAAGTAAACTGCATGATGGTACGTTGCGGGATAGCGAAGTCTGTAGTTTTAATGAAAACAGAAGCAAAATTATAACAAGCAAAGGGTTTTTTCAAGACTGTGTGTATGGATTGGCACTAAGAAGATGTAATACAGAGTAAGGCATTAAGATGAATTTGCATGAGTTTTAAATTACTCTTGAAGAATATGAAATTTTCATGAGTTTCGAATTACTCTTGAAGAATATAAAAACAATTCGTGAAGCTTCCTAGAAAAATTGCACAATGACTCCAACTCCGAACTGTCATGACCTATGCTCCCAGAAATCGTTTCAATAAGCATATAACGATTTCTGACATGTGTAGTGTAACCACAGATTACAACACAAGACATGATGACAATGAAGAGTCTTGAAACATATTTCTGGATCTGTTTACCAGCAGCATAGAATAAAATACTTTTCTGCTTCAAGTTCTGAACCATTCTTGAAAGAACTCTGACGCTATTTTTATTGTATAAACTGGGTGCAATTTTTTTCCGTTCTGTTCACAATAAGTTTTTAAATTGATTACCAGTAGTTTTACCGGCCACCATAATTTTTTTCCTTCCTTTTGATGAATGTTGATCCTGATATTGTTATACAGTTCGTATGTAGCAGTACATATGTCATTTAGCTAGAAAATAAAATGTTCTTACAACTGCAATTATTTAATTTTTTATGGCGGTATTCCATACAGTTTGGATTGGCCCGGGAAACGCTTAATCTTCTCTTACTATTCATACTGCTCCTCTTGATGGTGTCACTTCTTAGTTCATTCTACAATATTAAGCAGTGATAGCCAAATATCACTGAGATAACTTGACAAGGAGATTGGTATTTTGCACAGACGTTTCCGTATTTATAATCTTACTACAAACGCGCCCAATGTGGAAAATCAGGTAAAACGTACTTTGACTACAATTGATCAGTTCCGAGTGAGTCATACTACACCTAAAGACTGTACAAAACACGAAAATAATTTCCACGTCGAATTTAAATCCTTATCTAACGGAATAGCGTTGCGTATCTTTTTGCTACAACTATTTTACGTATGGAGTTATTGTCGTGGTCTTAAGTGCGACGACTGCTCTGTTGCAGCTCTACACGATAGTTTGTCTGGAGTAAGTCACCTCATTTGAGAGTAACGGCTCCAACTTAGGCCCATTTGAACCTGCTTGCTCTTCTTTCTCTTTTTTCGCCTCTCCAAAATTTTAGTTTCCCACACTTCCTTCCACTACCAAACTAACTATTCGTTGATGCCTCACGATGAACCCTGTAAGCCTACCCCTTCTTTTAGCCAATTTGTCCCACGTAGTTATTTTCTCCCCATTCAGTGCAGTGCCTCTTCCTTAACTACGAGATCTACCTATCCAATTATTCTTTAACGTCTCCCATTTTCCTCTTGTCTGTGTTATTTATCTATTACGTTCCACTTGCTCATAAGGCTAAACTCCAGACAAACGTATTCAAAAAAATGTTTTCTCACATTTAAATTTACATTCATTGTTAACAAATTTCATTTTATGGAAAAAAATCATTGTACTGTTGCATGTATGTATTTTATATACTTTTTTCTTCGACGATCGACAGCGATTTTGCTAAGTAAAATACAAATCTTGCACTTTTAGTGTCTCGTTCCCTAATAAAATTTCTTCAACTTCGCCTGTCTCAATTTAACTCCATTCCTCTACCATTGTTTTTCTTTTGTCGGCTTAAATCTTATAACCTCTATTCAAAACATATGCCATTCCATACAACTGATCTTGCAACTGCTTAGCCGTCTCTGATAGGATTACAATGCTTCGACAAACCTTAAAGTTGTTATTGCCTCTCCCTGACCTTTGAGTAAGATAGGATACAGAAAAGATATAAAAATAAAAGAACAAATTAACAGTAATTGTACATTTCTTTCGTGCTAGTAATTAAATTAATATACACAGCAGATATTCATGAAAATAATTTGGAAGCGGTCTCATACTTTTTATTTCTGGAAATGACTTCTTCGTTTGAAGTGTTGGAACAAAAATTTCACAGCTTGTTAAAAAGTCGTAGCTGAGACAGTTTGGCCTTTAGTATTACGAACTTGTTTAAGCGAATGTCTGGAGTCTGTAATTAGAAATCCCAACTGGTACCACTTGCGATTATTTTTGTAAAAAGAATGCCATTATTATTGGATATCTGTTTTCCTTTGACAAACATCCAAATGCATATGCGCAAACTTATGGCCTACAGAACCAAAATTCTTTTCACCGGTTTCTTCAAAGTAGAGACTTGATGCATACTGACGACGCATAAACAGATCTACGTATTCATTCGTGCATTTTACAATTTAAGTGGTTCGTTTCTGTGGAGGCAACACTAACACACTATGACTTCTGCAGCTGCGGAGCAGTAAAGCTGGTTGAGTCAAACATATATTGTTCTTTCAGCCACGTCTAATGAATACGTCTGACACGGTTTGCATAGCTACAACAGAATTCATTAAAGAAAGATTTTCAGATTTCATGTTCCTTTTAACACCATTTAAATTTGTTTTAAATTAGTTATGCGTAATCACGTGAAATCATCTGTATCAGGTTGTTTTCATCGCAAGAACACAACTTTTATACTCAGAACACACGTATCTTGAGCCCGGTATGTTTCGAACGTTACCTTGCTATGAAGCGCGACGATTAGGGCTTAATGTTTTTACCATTCTTTGGGAGTTCGGAGTGTGACGCTTCCTAGAATATGATCAAATAATTTTTATTCAGCGCGGGCGGCAAATTTTGAGCAGTAACTGTCAACCTGTTGATGTTAACCATCGGGGAAGAGAATTTGTTGAAGTTATGTCTGTGTGCAACGTAAAGCAGTTTGCAAGAACTGCTTGGTTCAGAAATGTACTGCCAATGCTCACTTTAATCACGTCATTCTTGAAATAACACTCTCAACCACAAGCAATGAGCATTTATCTGATGCGAACTCCGTAAGTCATAGTTGCCGTACACAATTTAAGAAACTTGCACAGTGCTTTACCCTAATATAGTCTGTGATATTGTGACCTATCCCTTATTTTTATCCCAGATAATCGTTTTGATATGTCTGAAACGCATAGCTGAAGTTCTGGCCTACACTTTCACAACAATATATTACGACCGCTTCGTGTTTGACTGACATCTCTGTATTTCATGGGCGCTCTAACAGTGGATAACGCTCGCCTGTTACTGAGTGGGTGTAACGTATTTGCTATTAATGTTGGGATAAGACTGGACAAAGAAACAGAGAGGCGTGTCGGCTGTACGGCACGCGCGCATCGGTCTGCGCAAGCCGGCATCCGAGGCCTCGGCCGCCGCCATCTCGACTGCGCAAACTGCGGGCCTCCCAATGGCGCGACAACGCGCCTAACAGAGCCGCCAGCTGTTACAGCAACTGTTACGTACAATGCTTGCACGCAAAATTCAACTTCTTCGAATTATGAATGACCTAGCAGTCTCTCTGAACAAGCGAACAACAAGCTGTTGAAAAGAAATTAAATTGAGAAATTAAAAAAAAAATAGTCTGTCAAAAGAACTACAGTTTCGAACTAGAATATTGAAACATGATGATGAAAATTGAGGAATCATACTTCTTTCAAAACAGCAAAAGGATCTAAAGTACAGTTTCAAACGTGAAAAGATTAGCGCAAGACAAGGAACGATAGATGACAACTACACACGATTCGAAAGGCTGGTGATGTAAAAGGGAATAAATGAGAACCTTTCAAGACAGTTGACAATCTAATGTTAGACAACTTTCAACGTTTTCAGTACTTTAATTTCGGAAGTGTTGCCCCTCTGCGCATACCAAAATAGATTATTTGGAACTTCCCTATAACTCTCTAAATATAAACGACTTTGACTAAATTATTACGATTGTCGTACCTGTGACATCAATTTGCAGCTACTTCCCAATTCCCTACTCTAATGCATTCAGTGCAAGCTTTATAAATTTACGAAGTGTAATCCTTATAATGACTGCGCTCAAAACTGATATTTATGGACGGTAACTGGATGTGGTTTTAAACTGTATTGCTGCTGTTGTAACGGTACTCCACATGGGCCGTAGAAGTCCGTGTTAAGGCCGTGTTAACGCGATTTTCATACGAAACACTTACTGTAGGTCTACTATTTAGGACTCAAACTACAATCTTGACGTACGTTTTAAAGAAGATAATGCTTCAAAATACTTTAACTAGCAATCTGTCACTAAATTGTTTCCGAATTCCAATCGCTGGCAGTAAAACAGCCATTGCGAAGTGAGTGCGTGGTATTCGAAGTTACAAACGTACCCAAAAATAAGAACGCTTTCATATTCACGCTTCAAGCAGTAGGAAAAGTGAAGCACAATGACTGAAAAACGTTTTGAAATTTGTTTTGCAAATACAAAAATAAGAACGCTTTCATATTCACACTTCAGGCAGTAGGAAAAGTGAAGCACAATGACTGAAAAACGTTTTGAAATTTGTTTTGCAAATACAACGGCCTTTTCTTGCTGCAACTTAATTTATTTTTCCCAGACGCGTTTTGCCTTTTTCTTACTCTAAGGCATCTTCAGTGGGATAGTTTGTTGGCATCTGTGTTCCCTTGCAGCTGGTCCAGAGGACGCACTACCACTTTATTTCCGAAACATAAGCACAATTTTGCATTATGAATCTTTTCTTTCACACTGCTCGTCGTGTTTCACCTTCTTCTTGCGGTGCACTATTGTTCTTTTGCCACAAGGTACAGCTATTTGTTCGAACACTGTGCTTTTAACAACGTAAATATTGTTACAGGAGGAAACACATAATGAAGGGACAATATTTACGTTGTTAAAAGCGCAGTGTTGGAACTAATAGCTGTACCGTGTGGCGAAAGAACAACAGCACATCACAAAGAAAAAGGTGAAACATTGTGAACTTGTGAAAGAGAAGGTTCGGAATACAAAATTCTGCTTATGTTTCGGAAATAAAGTGGTAGTGTGACCTCCAGACCAGGTGGAAGGAAACGGATATGCCAAAAACTAAATTACTGAAGATGCGTTGGAGTAAGAGAAAGGCGAAACTAAATCAAGTTTCAGCATGAAGAGGCGGTTTTATTTACAAAACAAGTATTTCTGTGCTTGCTTCGGAGGATGGCAACCTAAACAAACGTGTTTTGAAAGTTGTCTTGTAGACACAATAAAATAAAAGTCTGAATAACTATTTATATGTCACACCATTTCGATTATCAGTTTGATGTGCAACACAAATGTAATCCAATGGTGTCAATTCGTTATCAGTTAATGACTCTACTTCTTGCAGACGTAAGAGGACTGTAAATAAATGGGAATTATACATTCCTGCACTTACAACAACATTGTACCACCGAAAGTTTGCCAAAATCACTGGTTCTATACGGAGAGAGGGAAAAGCACGGCTCTATAAATCTGTAAGCCAGGTTACCAGTCGTGACCAGAAGTTCACATTCGCTACTGCAGTTTTCTTTTATTAGCAACTGTTTCACTGCTTAGCCTCACCATGGACTTTTTGCCGCCTTTGCGGAAGCGTAATTGTTATTCTGTCTCACAGCCCCTGTTTCATTACTGTCTTTGAAGCGCAGTCTATTCTGCCTGTATCGCTATATTACCCATTAAACAGAAATTAGGTTGTCGTGAACTTATGTTTTGGAAAATAAAAAATCGTTTCATTTCCTCACTTTAAGCTCGTTTTCCTTCTTACAGGTCCGCAGATTTTACAAGGTGATATGACTGGTATTAATTAAAAAAAAAAAAAAAGGTTCAAATGGCTCTGAGCACTATGGGACTTAACAGCTGTGGTCATCAGTCCCCTAGAACTTAGAACTACTTAAACGTAACTAACCTAAGGACATCACACACATCCATGATCGAGGCAGGATTCGAACCTGCGACCGTAGTAGTCGCACGGTTCCGGACTGCGCGCCTAGAACCGCGATACCACCGTGGCCGGCCAGGCATTAATTTAAACACCGACTATCTGTTTCACTTACTTTCAAGGGATGCTATTACATTAATCTTTTGCGACCAGCACTTAAGTTCGTATGTTAAGAAAAACACAAAGAACTGACAGAACGCCCCTACAATGAGTAACTACTCCATCGAGGCGAAAACTGTTACAAGCACAAGAGCCTATCGTTTATTATAATGCCTGAAACAGAACATTATTAGTAAGTAGCACTAATTCTCGTGCGATGAAACGTTGTAATAAGCACTAGAATGCCAGTTAATACGAAAGTATCACAATAAAGAACGAGTAAGTACAGAACAACTGTAATATCCTTGCAAGGGATATTCTGCAGTTCTACAGACGATCCCCCACTCCCCCATTTCACTGCTCCTGTTTAGGTTTCCGTCGAGTGGCAGTTGTTAGAAGGCATGTGTTATTGTTGAATGTTATTCGCTTACTTGCACTTTAACATTCTATTAAACGGGTTGTTTTTTCCGAAAAGTCGCAGGTTGAGTCGGTGCAGTTTAAAAATATCCTGCTGCCCTAAATCCAGAAGTTACAGCGCTCTTTACTCAGTAATTAATGTCGGCAATTGCGTTTCCCTCTTGAAATCCTGAGCTTAGATTTACATGAATGAAAAGTTTATACGCCTATTGCACTGTTCTTGGACGAGATAAGATTAAAACACTAAATTCAAAAAACTGGTGCGCTTCTAAAAATTTTAGAACACTTTTAAACTGAATATGTTAATGTTAGAAAGTGAAGAAGTCTTATTCTCATAAAAGATAATATTAAAAATTAAGAAAACAGTACCAATGGAATGTGAAAGTATAGCTCGTTGCCGAATGCAGTCGCAGTGTTCTATAGAAAAAAAATGTCGCTGGTTGCTGAGATGGAATAAACACTTACTCAATATTGCAGGGTATATTAGCATATTACAGCAGTTCGAAAATTACTTAAAACGAACAGAAATTGCCTTTGTTTAAGCCATGCAGACACTACAATAAACAGCTTTCTTTTAGCAGGTGTTGCCACCTCCTGGGAAGATGCAGATACGAAAACAAATGATGCACTGAACGCACATGGTGTAAGGTATACGCTACAGTCAGACACAGAGTGTTTATTCCATGAGTTGGAAAAACAAAATTGGATGTAGCATTTATGCTACGTACTGTCTGAGGGGATTGTAGGAAGTACTGAGATAGACTGCTTTCCTCTGTGGCGGGTACAATCGACAATGTAGCGACATTTGACTGGAGAGACAGCAACGCGCCTGGAGATGGTGCGGCTACACGCGGCTTCGGCACTCGGCCGCCCCAGGCGACGTGCGGGCCAAACGCACGTCCGAGCCGCCGCACCCCTTTCTCGGAAGCCCGCACCTTCGCTCAATGTTCTGTCTCCTCTGTACAGTCTTCGCTGTCTCAGTCTTATAGACATAAAAGCGTCTGACGTGACTGTTGGCAACTCAAGTATCTCGTTATTGTTGCCATTTTGATGTTTACAATAACAATGTGAACTATAAATGACTACCAATTCGGAATAGCGTTTTCGGCTTGATGAAGCACTAGTACTCGGCTGAGCCCTTTTCCATCCTACGGCAGTCCTTGAGGCGAACCTTCGTTGCAATTTATGTTATGTATCTTCAGTAGGCAAATGAAGATCGTATTAAATTCGTGTCTACGATTTCGAGTTAGGCCTCTTCCTTTAATTTTGAAGAGATTATAATGGCTGGTCTCTGAAAAAAATAAAAGAACCATTTGTCATCGTCAGAGACCGGATTTTTGTGTACTTTGCAGATTCCTTTCCTTAGCATGTGAAAATTGTAAATTTTGACGAATCATGTTGGCAGCGTTGATATATTTAATGTTATCGTTCCATATACTTTCACATTTCACTATAACTGCATGTTTTTACATATTACAACTTTATTCTGCACATAATTACACGTTGTTGCTTTTTTAACCTCGGTAGGAGGCTCCCTCAAAAAAACTATCCGAATCCGACATGTCTCAAAAGTAGATTTTTTTATGTTCAGGATTTAAAACCCATGATGTCAAGATTGCACATGAAATCTTCTTTATCTGGACTGATTACTAGTTTCGGCTAACAATCTAGCCATCTTCAGATCTAAAATATAAAACAGATTTTTTTCTCATGTGAACATAATACAACAGCTTACTGAAATGCAGATGACATGGCATAATTGAAAACAGCTTTTCGTCGTTCGTGTAACCGAACGACAGTCGATAAACTGGAAATATACGTCAATATAGAGAAGAGGCATTGTTATGTAGTCTGTTATTAATTCGTGTAAATACTCTTGAACCCTGCTACAATGTTATCTGCAGTCCTGTGAGCTGTTTTTTGTTGCTGATATGATATATATCCGGTTTTTTTTATCTCAGATCGACAAATGGGTAGATTCCTAGCCAAAACAAGTAATAATGAATCAAAATAAAGAAGATTTCATGTGTGATCTTAATTTCATGACTCTTTAAAATTAGTACAGCCATTAGATTCTTGTTTATTTGCAGTGTTACATTTACACTTACAAAATCATGATTTCGGCTTCGAAGTGCCATTATCAAGTGTTTTAGGTGTTATAAATTGCCTAAGATGGCTATACGACAGTATATCTTAGTCAATTTATACCACTTAAAACACTTGATAATGGCAATTTGCAGCCGAAATGATGATTTTGTAAGTGTAAATGTAACAGTGCAAATAAACAAGAATCTAATCGCTGTACTAGATTTTAAAGAAATATATTATGACTGTGGCTCCGCATTATGAAAAAATTATTAATTTCATGGGTTTTCAATCCCTAACAGAAATAAAAAAAATTTACAATAGATAGCTTACGTCCTGGTTGACAATGTCGACAAACGTATTAAAAGTTGAAGACAGGGAGTGCCTTATCTCCAAAAACCACAGTCTACTGCAATAAAACGAACTTAATTTCATTTAGAGTTGGATTATGAGGGACGTGCTTCTGCTTACCATACTAATATTTGGAATTTCAGTCCACAATTGTAAAGCAGATAGAACAAAATTGTGGGTAGCACTGCAGCAACAATTAATGTGTGTAGTGAAATACGTCGCGTGCAGACGATATTGCCAGCTGGGCCATTAAATAACTAGCGGCCCAAGGTGTTCCAACTACTAGCGACTTCTATCGATCCAGAATTTGGAAATGCGTGCGTGCGCCTTTACAATTTTGCCAAAGTGTTCTTCTTAAAAGCTCACTACTGATTGCGTTCATCATGCCTCCTCTCGCACTGAAATTATCATTTAAACTAACATCATGGTTTAGTAATTGTTGAGAACCTCACACCAAGACTGACTGATACAGAGGGTGGACAAAAATATGGAAACACCAGAACACGACATGTTACCATTACGTTACCACGACACGTTACGTTGTAACAAAAACGTTGGCGTTCAAAACAACTTCCAGTCACTCGGAATCGATAAGTACAGGTCGTGTAAGATGTTCACGGGTGTCTTGTATCATTCTTCCAGCAAAACAGTGGGAATTTCACGTAACGATGATGACGGAGGTGGATAGCGTTCACACACCTTTCCCTCCAGACCAAACCACAAAGGCTCAACAGTATTGAGATCTGGTAATGATGATGGCCGAGGGAGATGCGACAGTTCATCCTGTTGCTCACAAAACCAGTCTTGGACGATGTGAGCTGTGAGAATAGGAACCCTGCCGCTTTGGAGGACAGCGTTACCACTGGGGAAGAAGCACTGTACCACGGGACAGACTCGATCAGCCGAAATGGTCAAATAATCCCTGACAATATAGCGATCTTACGGAGTAACCGTACGGCCCACAGACGAGATGTCTTACTGACTGGGTTCGCTAGTGCAGCATCTAGCTACGCAATGACTTGTGCTGTTGTCGTCCCCTTATTTTCGTTACAATCCTCTTCGTCCGCGTTGTGGCTCAGTGAGTGATGTCTATCCGCTTTTCCTGTATGCGGCACGAATCTTCAGTACGGTGCATTTATATTCAAGAATGCATTTTTTACTGTTTTCCCATATTTTTGTCCAGCCCCTGTAGCGGAGGTGATACTGGGCTAAACGCAGTGAATAAGTTTGACACTGAAGGTAAGAAATCCAAAGTACTCTACTTTTGCCGCTATATGCAATATCCTCAATGATGGCGAATAGCTACAGTGGACATTTCTTCAACAACATTTAATTTCTTAAAATTTGATCCATCAGCGTTGTGTGATGTGGTGAGGTAGTTTTCGACCTATAAAAATCTCTTTCCTCTCGGTGACATTGTATGATGCTAGAGAATTTTGAGAAATAAGTTACCTGGTTGTTCACTGCGATTTAAAATTTATAGTACTGTAACACCAGGCAGTTTGAGTGAAGAAGGAAATTTTAGATAACAGATGTGACAGGATATAATTTTCAGCTTTTCGTGTTTATGATTTGTTGCGATCCATAGTAAGATAAGGTAGAAGCATGTTGAGTAATCCAAAGTTGATTTCAGTTGAAATCTGTGACACCCCTCGGAAATATTGTAAAACAGTAAGAAGGTGTAATGAATCCTGCTTTCCAGCATTTCGTACGTTACTGCAACCAGCTCCATATGTGTGTGAATTATGCAGTTCAGCAGAAAGATGTAGCAATATCTGTGTAAGGGACTCCGAAAATGACAACAGACTAATACATTACCATCGATAATTATAAAACTCAGTAACATTTATACAGGTCTGTTGAAAATACCTGCATGATCGGTTTTAGAAACACATGGTCCTCATGGAGCTATGTTTGAGAACATGTGATATGCACGCAAGTTTATTTAAGGCATCAAACAATGAAGAATTCTTCGATTGTATGTATAATAGCCGACAAGCGCGGCGTTACCCGGGTATCCACTTTCGCAATTTTCTATTGGAAACGAAACCTTGTATGTGCTTCTGCAGTAGAATCGGTATGACATGACCCCGGACCGTTACCGTACGCTGGGCACAGCTGCTTCACTTGTCTACAATGCGATTTTACAAACGTCTCTATGGTAACGCCTCTTCATATCTCAGTAGATGGGTTTTGTTTTCGCCTGCAGTCGTTCGCACTTCTCAGTTGAAAGCTGTCAAAAGCGCTGCCAGGTGCCAAGGATTTCCCTGTGTTAACTCGATTGTGCAAGTGTGATAGTAGTAAAGAATAAATGTTTGGAAACTTCATTCATAATGTGGCATTTTTTCACGCATCTCATTGTTTATGACGTCATAGCCCTTGAACTATGTGTCGTACTTTGATATTTTTGTGTAGGTATATTCAGCGGCATATGTGGATACCGTCTGCTAAATATATTGCGAATAGAGTTAGTAGCAAAGAAGTAATAAATTTAAATGTCGTGCACAATACAGCAGTTTTTCACGCATCTCAATATTTACGACGTCATCTCCCCTGAACTATGGTGTGTAGGTGGTTATTACTCCTAGAACCATTGTTGCCTGACTGTAATGAATAGGTAAGTGTACCAAATTTGGTTGAAATCGGTCCATTAGTTTAGGAGCAGATGTGGAACAAACATACATATATCAAACTATATAATATGTACGTGTGTTTTGCAAAAAAAAAAATAAAAAAAAATAAATAAATTATTTACAGTGTTTGTCGAATTTTATTTCTCCCCGAGACAGTAGTAAAGGATTATGAGCAACGAAGAAAACAACTTGAAACTCTTCGTATATTCGTAAAGGCAGTAATATACACAATCGCACATGTGCAGCAGACGCTGAGCGGCAGATCTCTATAGAAGAAACGCCACCTGGTGGGCTGAACGCAGCAGAACATCAGCGAACAGCGGCACTCTCTGCCGGAGGCGTAGAGGCAGGACAGAGGCTGCGTGAAGGGAACAGGGCGGGGCAGGGCAGCGGCGTGTTCTATCGGAAAGAAATTAAAGCGCGCCGCTCGCCGGAATATTACTTTCCCCGCATTCAACAGGTTGCCCTCACCTTGTGTGGGAAAAAAAGCGGCCACGGCGCGAGTTTTCCTGCGCGGGGCGCGCGCGCCGGCGGCCACACACGTACACCGCAGGCGCGATCGTTAAGAGCCCGCAGCACCACGCTCTTCCACGTGGCCCCACAAAAAGGCACGAGTCGCATTCCTCAAGGTATTCCGTCTCCACTCGCCGGCCATACCACTTGCTCTAACCTTACATCTTAACTGCAGCGCCATGAACGAAATTACGTGTCCCTTTATTTCAAACTGCTTACTACGTCATAGACGGAATTAATTTTATGTTATTTAAGTCCGCCTCCGTATCTGAGCGATCAGCGCGGCTGATAGCTATGAAGAAGATCTGGGTACGTTTCGCGGTGCTGCTAGGGGCTTTTCGTTGGTGAGACCAACTAAGGAGCTATCCGACCGATTAGTTGCCGTTCCAAGGTTTAAGAACTCATAGCATACGCCCTAAACCGCATCCAATGACGCCATTGGCATAGGATGACATGGCGGTCGGTCGTCCTACTGACCCGTCTAGGGCAGGAACAATAAAGTTTACCATACTTTTGCTGGATGTTTGTAACTTAATTATACAAAAGTAATGTTTAATTCTGAAAAGGGTAAACAGCTTACAGAATTTTTTGATGGAGCACTGAATTCAACATAACTTTTAGGTCAATTCCCACCTAGCACTGCTAGTTCCCGACATTACCGCCTGGTGGCATGCGCAAATGAGTTATTCCAACAGTCATCATGCAGTCGCGGCTCCGGCCCTTGTAGCTGAGTGGTCAGCGCGACGGAATGTCATACCTGACGGCCCGTGTTCGATTCCCGGCTTGGTCGGAGATTTTCTCCGCTCAGGGACTGGGTGTTGTGTTGTCCTTATCATCACCACTTCATCCCCATCGACACGCAAGTCGCCGAAGTGGCGTCAACTCGAAAGACTTGCGCCAGGCGAACGGTCTACTCGACGGGAGGCCCCAGTCACACGGCAAGCAAGCAATGGAGTCGCATAACGGTGTAGAGCGTGTTCAATGTTTTTCGTCGTTTCATGACTGCAAACCCCCTGCGGTACTACAGTTCAGAGACAATTCAGGACTGCATAACGTAAGTCACCACCTCAGAGACAAGGTGGTATTAACTGTTATAATCGTTTCACCGAAACTGGCTGTGGTTCACACAGGACGCTGAATCGAGGTCTGCCAACAGTCACTGACGCAGCAACTGAACAAGTTCGGCAGTCTGACGTACGTAGTTCGCACATTCAATTGTAAGCTGGCACGTCTCGTTGATTTTCAGCGACTACGAATGTAACACTGCCAGATTTGTTCAATTGCTGCTTCAGAGACTGTTGGCCGACCTCAACCTGCGTTCCTACATGAAACATTTACACCAATTGATAACAGTTTGTCTTTGAGGTGGTGGCTTGTGACATTTAGTCCTGAATTGCCTCTCAGCTGTAGTAGCGGATTTGGAGTCATGAAGCCTGCGGACGCCCTGCACCATTATACGCCTCCACAATGACTGTTGGACTAACTCATTCGTGCATGCCACCTAGCGCGAGCGCCGGGAATTAACAGAGTTAGGCGCGAATGGAAGTCGAAGATACAGTGCATTCCGTGCTGTATTAGGCCTTACTGTACGTGATTTACCCTTTTCACAATTAAAGGTTACTCTTGTATAAATAACTTACAAACACCCTGTACTGAAATGAAGTTCCATTGAAGCGCATGTGATCAAGTTTTCTGGCAACAGACAAGGAAACTGTTTCCTCGGAAGAACAAAATAATAACTTATTTATTTATCACGTTCTGTGGGTCCATGCTGGCCAGGGCAAACGAGTCGTTACTCAATTTACAGGATGTTGAACAATGAATGTTGATACAAAATTACAAATTTAATAAAAAACAAGAAATTGTTACGAAGAAATGTACGGACAGACGCCACGTCACAGAGGAGTGTTTCCAACTGCGAGGAACTCTTGCCCAAGCTTTCATCTTAGGTTTTAATACTTGAGTTTATTACGGGGTATATGTACAGAGGTAGCAGAGGTATGATTCCGTGAAACATGAACAATGGCCTGTACGGAGTTTGCCAATTGACACCAAACATCTGCCTGATCGTTCTTTTCTCGCTAAGAATGTTTTGATGAGTGCCCACACTTGCCCCAAAATGTGATACATTGGACAGAATGCGGTGAAAGCAAGCAAAGTAAACAAATCTTCGCATTTAGTTGTCAGAATCGTTTGCTGTCTTCCATACGAGCCTGTATGGAAGTCTGATATCCTTTTAGGTTACAATCCGCGTCTTCCTGTCAGCTTCCTGAATTATCGTCGACGCATTGCCTCTTCACTGCTTAAGTCACCTGCACCGTCCGATTTTGTTGTAAGAATGTACAAATACTTCTGCTAAATACTATAGAGCTAAAGAATATAGAACTCACTTATTTGTACTTTAAAACTGGGCACAATGTTAGTTGAAACTGTAAGAAGCGCAGGACGCTCTCCACGAATCAGTCAGATCGTTAGTACTGTCATTTATTGAAAAAAATAAAGATACAACTTTCTATGTGGAAAATTTATTACACTGTTACAAATATTGAAAACTTCTTTTCATTTACTTTAGACACACGCACGAAATATCTTTTTGTTTATTTTCAGTAAAGCTTTAATTTCTCCTTTTGCATTTCCAATCAGTGATTTTGACGTATTATACACTGACTACTAATTCCTTAAGACACAATCAAAGATAAGTCCTGTGATTGTATATAAAGGACATAAAAACATGTATACTACCATTTATAATACACTTAACGTTCAACTCGAAGTGAAATTAGTGCTAACCCCGAAACTATTTCTGCTGTCAAGTATCCCATAAAGCGAGTAACAAGTACAGAAAAACAGGAGCTTTGATAAATCAAGAAAGCGATATAGACAAAAACTTGGCTTCTTCGGTTAGAAATTCACATTTCGCATTAATAATGGTCGTCACAGCAACGCAAAATCATTCTTCATTAAAATGTGATGTACGTTATTTTAAAAGTCATACCACTATCGGTTCTGTAAGTTATTTACCACTATGATGTCTTTTCCGCTTACTACGACAGTAGTAAAAAGATGTGGCATTTTATTCATATTACCCGTTCGATCAGACATCAGTGCATGAAGTTTATTTTTGCTTAGCTGGCCATTACTCAGCGAATCAGCTGTTAACAAACACATGACACGAAAGCTTTTAAGGATCAACAAATTGTCAGTATGAACGTGCTTGAAGGTTAATAATCATCTGCTCATATTTGCCGAATTGGATATGTTCGTATCTGACAATAAAGACAAAGTATCGTCTTGGATAGTTCAATGAATGGGAAGAGGATGTGGCACGGGGTTTTAGTCGAAACTCTCACAGCATTCGCATTGAGAAAACCCTACGAAACCAAATTCAGGACAGCTGAACGGGATTTAAAGTCTAGTCTTCCTAAATATGAGTCCACTCTCTAGCCACTGCGCCACGTCGCTCTTTACAACTCTCATTAGACAGAGAGTATTTCATTTTACTTTGGTTTTGAAGCTGTGTACAATCCATATGATCGTGAAACTTGTTTGTTAGTTACTAGAGTTTGGATCAAAGTTAATTTCTTTCAAAGTGAATTTTAAGTGCTATTAACCGCTATGCTACATTGCCCTTTTTTTCTAACTTAGGCTAATTTTCTAGCTTTCAGTGCCACCAGAAGCACCGAAGAGTTTTGATTAGCTGTACGTGTACCATATCTCACTACGGGTGTCGTTATAAATATATCTGGCGTTAGTAGTTCGCAGTGTAATTCTTAGCGCGGAGGAGTACAAACGCTGTAAGAAGGGTTGTACTACTTCCTAATGTGTCTGCCTTAAGGGGAATTTGGTCCCATTGTTATGAATTCTGTTAAATTCCGCCGTCTTTGGCGCCAGGCAGGGGTGTAATTTCGCACAAGGCACAACCCCTTGGCCCGAGTGGAGGAAGTCCCCGCGGCTGACTGCTGTATGAGAAGCCAACCAGGGGGCAGGCGACACAGCACGTTATGTTCCCCGTGCCCTGCTCCTTGGATTTATAGCCACACCGTCAACAGCCGCTGCGCGCTCAACTAATTAGAAGCCGTTATTAACGCAATGGCAATATACTGCAGCGCGGATTTCATGCATAACTCAATTACTGCCGCTGTATTACTTCTCCACCAGTACTATAACAGCACTCATTCCTCTCAACCGTATCTTTATGTCATTTTATTTACTTAATCTCGCATAATGCAGACTATCAGAACCTACTGCAATGGCAAAGGGTAGTTGCGCAGTCTATTGATGCCGGCAGGAGACAGCAAGTTTTCTCACGTTACTAAAGAGCAATCTGTATGCTTTACACGAGGGAGCGAGTTTGTTACAAAATGTGTTGAGGGGAGAGAGGGCATGGCTCCAAATATAATGCCCGTAGACTATGCTTCCATGCCCTTATTTGGCAGGCGAACTATGACAGAATTTATATCATACTTCTATGGTAAGGAGTAAAAAGATCACGACATTCAAAGCACAAAAATACATTAAATGTTTCAAAAAATGAGTATTTTTAGATTCTGAAATACTTTGTTACATGGGAACGAGCTGTGAGTAAATAGTGCAAGGCATTCAATAGAATGAACAATAATCTTTGTGCTCTTACATTCAGTTCAAAATGGCTCTGAGCACTATCTGAGGTCATCAGTCGCCTAGAACTTAGAACTACTTAAACCTAACTAACCTAAGGACATCACACACATCCATGCCCGAGGCAGGATTCGAACCTGTGACCATAGCGGTCGTGCGGTTCCAGACTGAAGCACCTAAACCGTTCAGCCACACCGGCCGGCTTACATTCAGTGTTTGGCACTGGAGCTAACCTGTCTTTAGTCCGTCTTGGTAGCAGCTCAGTCAACGAGGCATATAGGTTAGCGAAGAGGCAGGGCTTCGATTGCTGGCGGGATCCCAGATTTTCTCCGCTCGAGGACTGGGTGTTGTGTTGTCCTTACGTCCATATCGTCACAAGTGACGCTCCACAGGTGAGATGGCTGTATGGGCATGTACCGAAGGCCGTTAAACTGAAAACAAACTTATATTTAATTACCACACTGCTACTATTCCTGATTTGTAGGTATTCCGAGCAGTTTCGTAACTGACCCTTTAATAATCTATACTGGAACATGGTTTCCTTTACTAGTAAAGGAAGAAACTTTTGAGTTAGGAGCTCAAGTTGATGGAGAAGAAATAAAAACTTTGAGGTCTGTCGATGGCATTGTAATTCAGTCAGACAGCAAAGTATTTGCGACAGCAGTTGAACGGAATGGACAATGTCTTGAAAAGAGGATATAAGGTGAACATCAACAAAAGAAAAAGAAAGATAATGGATTGTAGTCAGATTAAATGAGGTGACGCTAAGGGAATTAGATTAGGAAATGAGACACTTAAAGTAGAAGATGAGTTTTGCTATTGGGCAGCAAAAAACTGATGATGCCCGAAGTGGAGAGGACATAAAATGTAGACTGGCAATGACGAAAAAAGCATTTCTGAAGAAGAGAATTTGTTAACGTCGAATATAAATTTAAGTGTTAGGAAGTCTTGTCGGAATGTTTTTGTCTGGGGTGTAGCCACGTATGGAAGTGAAACATCGACGATAAGTGGTTTTGATAAAAAGGAAATAGAAGCTTTCGAAATGTGGTGCTGCAGAACAATGTTGAAGATTAGATGGTGGAAGCAGCAAAATTGTTGCACAGTCTGCATCGAATAACGGGTCTCTAAGGATAATAGGGTTTTACAGAACCGTATCTCTTTTCTACCGAGGATTCCCATTTAACTTACCTTAATATCTTTACTACACTTTCATATGGGCTGTTCGGATCCTAACAAGTGTCTGGGATTGCCTTCTATATCTGTGACCTGTTCCACCTTGAAACACAAGAGAAGTTCTCTAGATAGGTCACAAAACATGTAGTTGTCCTTAATCATCGTAAAAGTACTGCCCTCTTCAAGAATCATTACAAATATATCTAAGCCTCCCCTTTGCTTTAATTTGGCACTGATTCTTCCCATTCCTTTCAATCCACTTGTATCACTCCTTGATACTTAAATCATGTGGCAGACTCCAGAAGTTTCTTTCATTTGTACAGGAAAATATCCATTTTTAAATAAATTTGGTATTCAGTAACCTAAGAGAAAATACTTTCTAAAGTCATTCTGCTTTTACATATGATCATCCAAAAACCCTTCTTTCCCAAGGATGACAGCATTGCCTCTGACTAACATAGAGTGCTACTAATTTACGAGATAAGTCATTTACATACATTGAAAAATTCAGGAGCACAGTTACGCTTCCCTGGGTCAATTCTAATGTTACTTTTGTTTCAAATGAATGTTTTCTGCCTAGTAATAACATGTTGGGCTACATGTGCCAAAACATCCATTTTTGACTCAGCAACATATTTTAATTATTGTCTTCGTTATCGATCAAAATGTGGGACTCTCATGAACGAGTTACGATGATCTAGGGAGATTATATCTCTGTGTAATATATGCAAGATATAGTCACTGAAAAGTGATATTTGTAGTGTGCGTACGGGTGGCGTTTTGTGAACATGAGATGACTCTTTTGCGGGAAACATTCATAAACCATAAACGTCACAAAGCAGGATCTTATATGGAACCCAGCATCAGTCGGTTGTTAGGGATATCGGTTCGTAACACTGCAGAAAAGTTGAAACGTTATTTATAAACTAACGTTAAACATATACTTGAGGGATACTCGAAGATGCAATATCAATTATCACTGTCTCGAGGTCTTCTGTAGCTTTTATTTGGGAAACAATGAGTGGGTGTACTAATTTAGGTTCCTTAAAGTAGTCCGGGCCAGCTTTCAGTAGATGAATGAGTGGGTGACCGCATGTCGACAATATCCGTGGAATGCCGGCTGGTCAGTAAGCATAAAGAGCCTTTTCCGTATGCGTACGTCCTCAGTCTTTAATGACTCGAACGTCGAAGGTATTACACTCTTATTTTTTTTGGTGTTGCGTAGCTACGATCATCGAAATAAAAACACATACAAGGAATATATATATATATATATATATATATATATATATATATATATATATATTCCCATTACGCTGAGAATGTGGGTGTCACGCGAAGCGTTCAAGAGATAAATCCCTGCAGTCGCATTATCCTCTGTGCCTTCTGTGGCTCAGATGGAGAGAGCGTCTGCCATATAAGCAGGAGATCACGGGTTCGAGTCCCGGTCGGGGCACACACTTTTAACTGTCCTCGTTGACGTATATCAACGCCTGTCGACAGCTTAGGGTTTTGATTTAATTATCACATACAACGAAGGTTATATTGCCACGATATTCTTGTGTAAAACATTCTAGGATTTCTTACCCTGTAAAATCTCTGTTAAATATCGAACTTTCAACAATTACCAGCATCATCTCCTCATGCTTCTGACGAAGACGGTGCTCTTAATCACCTAAATTTTGAGGTTTTACTCGGAATTGACATTACAAGAACTCTGAGAATCTCTGTTCATGAAATCACGGAATTCACCAACTATCTTCGTGAATGGTTGTTTTCACGTCTTTTTCTGTCGAACTGGAATACGCAGACAACTTAAACACTGCCCAGATTAGCCGAGCGAGGTGGCGTAGTGGTTAGACGCTGGACTCGGATTCGGGAGGACGACGGTTTAATCCCGCGTCCGGCCATCATGATTTAGGTTTTCCGTGATTTGCCTAAATCGCTGCAGGCAAATGCCGGGATGGTTCCTTTGAAAGGGCACGGCCGACTTCCTTGCCCGTCCTTCCCTAATCCGATGAGACCGATGACCTCGCTGTCTAGTCTCCTTCCCCAAAACAACCCAACCCCAACTGCCCAGATTTTAGTGAACAAGGCACAGGTTTGCCTGTTAAATACAGTGATACAGAAAATGTTTGATGACAGCTTTAAATCTCAAAATAACCTCACACGAAACGGAGAGGAGCAGTCACCGCCGTCGCCGTTGTCACGTGGAAAGTTAAAGAACGAATGGCCTCGAGTTGACTTCCCGTTTGCCGAAGCTCGTAGGAGCTCCGCTCGCGAAATGCAATTTATCAGGAATTTCTATTTAGCGCACGGGGACGAAATTTGCATGGCGTGTCTTACAACCGGAATAACAGAATGATATGCATGCTAATGAGCCGGGATGCCTCCGTATAGAACGGAACAGAACAGGTAGTGAGAAGGCTGTTGGGCGGAGGGGCGCGGGGGAGACGGAGGAATTTATGGGGGTGCCGCGGGGGCGGCGGGGGCGGGGGGTTGGATGGGGGGAGGCGCCGGCAGGCGGCAGCACGTGCGCCGGGGCGCCATTCCTCAGCGCGCCGCCAGGAAGCGAAGCCGGCGCGGCGGGCCGGCCGCCTTGTGAAGATGATGTAGCGTCCGCCCCCGCACGCCGGAGAAGAAAGTAAATTGGATTCTCCAGGAACCGGGCGCAGTGCATCACGGCGCGGCGCGGCTCGCCGCTGGAATAGTAATACGGCGCTGGCGGCTCTTTGTCCGCCAGGGCGGGCCTAATTGAGCGCGCAGCGCCGGTGCAGGCCTCTGGCGGAACCTTTTGAAAATTACCGACGCCGCGGCGCCCGCAATAGCGAGGAGGGCGACGCCGCCCCCACGCCTGCGCGCCGACTAATCCGGGGCGGCGTCTGCCGGCCTCCTTGCGCTCAGGCGGCCACTGTCTGAAGTGCCTCCCGAAACTTTGGCGGCGTGTCCAGCAAGGGTGGACCGCTGACGACTCGATTAACGAACCCGCACTCTCTACGAAAACAAACTGCGGGATCCCTGTTGTACCCGCAGGTCAACTACTATTAACAAGCTATGAAAAGCAAACAATGTGAGTGACGTGTCCTTCCTTGGAGAATTGTGTTTTGTGGGAGTTGGGCCGTGGTACAAGGCTTCTTTCCGTGACTTACGTTTTGTAATGCTGCAGATGTCGTCATACGTTATGAAAGCTCAAGTAGCAGTTTCACACTTGAACAAGCCCAGCAAGCCGTACTGTTCATACGTCTCCTCGCAGACATCAGACCGATGCTTAAGATGGCTGAGTCGCGTCGATGTAAGGTATAGAGCTTTAGTACGCAAGAGCTGTCGCAGAATCGTTATCACCTCTGATGATACCTCTCTCTGAATTAAGACTTAGACCCCAGCCTAAAGCCCATAAAACAAAATACCCAGTTGACACAAACACCGGCCATAAAGGCCTGTTTTGTGCGATCGGTTCATCTACGGCTGCATGATTACTTTCCGATTCACAATTAACTGCTTTGTAGAGGGTTCATGGAATCACCTTCAGCTATTTCTCTACCGTTGCACTGTCGAACGGCGGGGAGATGAAATGAGGGCTTAAATATTTCCTTGCGAGCTGTGATTTCTCTTATTTTCTTATGGTGATCATTTCTCGCTATGTAGGTGAGCACCAACAGAATATTTTCTCGATAGGAGGAGAAAGTTGGTTAGTGGAATTTCATGAGATGATGGTGTTGCAATGGAAAGCACCTTTGCCGGCCGGTGTGGCGGTTCTAGGCCCTTCAGTCGCAGGTTCGAATCCTGCCTCGGGCATGCATGTGCGTGATGTTCTTAGGTTACTTACGTTTCAGTAGTTCTAAGTTCTAGGGGACGGGTGACCTCAGATGTTAAGTCCCCTAGTGGTCAGAGCCATTGGAACCATTTTTTTAAAAAGCACCTTTGTTTTCGAATTCACGTATCATATCCATGCACTGTCTCCTCTATTTCTCAATAAATGAAGACGACGTGCCAATCTTTGCACTTTTTAGACGTCTTCTGTCAGTCCCGTCGAATGTGGATCCCACACCACACAATAATACTCCATAAGAGGGTGGACAACCGTCGTGTCACCCGGCCGGTGTGGCCGAGCGGTTATAGGCGCTACAGTCTAGAGCTGCGCGACCGCAACGGTCGTAGGTTCGAATCCTGCATCAGGCTTGGATGTGTGTGATGTTCCTAGGTTAGTTAGGTTTAAGTAGTTCTATGTTCTAGGAGACTGATGACCTCAGAAGTTAAGTCCCATTTCGCTCAGATGCATTTGAACCGTGGTGTCACCAGTTTTTTTTAGTAGCACAGTGATGGTTTGGGTGTGAATCTCTGTTTAATGGAGGAGACGCAATACCTTAAGGACACTGAATGACGAGTGCATGGAAGGAGATGAGGAATAGTATACACGCACATAAAATTCTAATGCAAACCCCCATAGCACCTGAAAGTGGGAACCAATTTTTGAAACGAGTCGTGATACAGTATGGGAAAACGTAACAGGTTCATTACATTATTATTTAAATCACTAACGCCATAGTTTCCCGGTTTCGAAAAACAAAGTTTATGATGGCGAAAGGTAAGGAGTAAATACAAATGAGTCACTTAAGAATAACACCATTTTTATTTGGTGGACGACATCAAGGTATCAAAACGATTTATGTCGAATGAAAAACAGTCAGCATCACTTTTCCTTTTTTAATTCATGATGACTAGTTTCTGTCACACAAGCACATCATGTAACATAAGACTTACTTTTATTTAATTCTTACCACTACTGACAAACTGCAGTTTTCAGTAGTAGATCTGAGAATGATCTGCTAGCCAGATGGAAACCGGTCATCATTAATTAAAGATAATACAGTGGCAGAAAAGCTATGGAAGATAGAGCGTTGAAAATCACTAGGAAGAAACCTGATAACTTGTGCATAGGAGGAGGCCAAATGGAAGAAACAGACCAGTTGAATGGACAGAACTTGAAGAAAAAATTCGATAGTTTAAACTACTTTAATCAATAGACGACAATTCAGACGTATTAAAAGACTGTAGAATGGTTGTATGAACTGAAATAGCCGTCATGTGTTTTTCACGATAAAAGAATAAGTCTGTACACTAAAACAATGATTTATAAGCTAGCAGTAAGGTCTGCAATGCTGCATGGAGCAGAGCCGCGGGCCCCAACTAAGGAACATTGCAATTCAATGTATGTGGCTGAAATGAGAAGGTTAAGAATAATCTGTGGCGTCGCCAGATTCCATAGGATCAAAAATAAGAGAATTAGTGGCAGCATTTAAATGGCATGTTGGCAACAGAATAGTAGAAATGGTAGTGGAAGGTGACAGTTGTAGTGGAAGATCTAGAAGAAGATGGATGAACTGTGTACATGATGGACCCACGTTGCAGACTGTACTTTAATAACTTAAATTTAAAAAAATATTCCGAACCCGCGACTGTTTTTAACTAGTTTGCTGCGTCAGATATTAAGGAAGATGGCTGATTAGCAGAAGTTGAAAGCACGAAAGCAAGTATTAAGAAAGAGTGTATAAAACGCCAATGACGCTTTTCGATACTTTTATTACAGTAACGTACGTGTCTGTTCAAGACGTGTGATGTGTATCTAAGTAAAATTAATATTACGACGATGAAATATTTACGTATGAAAATAACGCTGACGTGCAAAACTGTAACAGTACCAATGGCGACCTAGAATCTCTGGAGTTAGAGAACATAAAAACGTTCGAAAACGAAATTACTTTATAGGTTTTTATATGCTGCCTTAACAATGAAATTGCGTGCATTGCGTTTTACATAACCGTGGAAATAAGGAATATATATTAGTGGTTAGATGCAACTCGATTTATAAAAGATGTAATAATTTCCGGGTATTTGTTACGTTGGAGAAAAACCTTTGTACAGAGGAAAGTCTGAATAAATAAATAAATAAATTTACATCTCACTGTCCACCTCACTTCCTCTTTATTTAGATACGTTCCCTGTAGGAGATAACATGGAACTATGACTACTATCTTTAAAATATTGCATGTACTGTTCAGATTCAAGCAGCACAAAACAAGTATATTTATTTAACTCGCCTTTTCATAAACTCACATGCACAGAGGCACCACAAATTTTATCGTAGAGTTCGTCTGCTGGTGTAGAGTGACTCAAATTGGTGCATCGGGAATCGTTGTAATGTAGTTAATACCAATGCACGATATATTGTTACAACATGAACGACTTGTGTAACATTTCTCTTTGTTCGTTACTTCCATTTCGACAAAATTTGAACTATACTGCTTATCATTTTCCTTTCTTTATTAATTTTACGTATTTGTGACAGTTTATTTTCTTCATTATATATAAAGCTTTTGCATTGTGTGTATATTTAGTATCGGGTGTACCATATGTAATAGCGAAGACTCACACAGGTGAAAGCATACGGTAATAGGAGCACAAATGTTTCAGTGAACAGGGCTCCGAGCCGATTGCAAGACAACTGTGGATTCCTGGTTACGAGTCGCCATTGACATGATTACGAAATTTGTGATGATTGGTACAAATGTGTTTGAAATTTAAAAGATAAACTGCCAGTCTGTTTGTACTCAAACTTTGTCTGTGTGAACCTTGGCACGAACTACAATGCTGCTTCAGCAACTGAAAAAATAAGATTTTAGGGATTACTCCTATCTATTAAAGAGGGTACAGCACGTTTCAGTCTTGCATTTGGATCCAATTATTGTTAATATCGTAAATATTAACAATTCTGTACAATTCGCAGGTCCAATTTTTCAAAGGTAGTGCTGTACTGTTCATACTGTTCACCTCTGAGGCAGAACCTACCAGTGGACTGAGCTCAGGTGATCTTGTAGGCCAATGTATAAGCCCTGCAAAGCCTGTCCATCTCAGACCATACTGGAGGGTTAGATACCCTCTTCGAACACTGAATGTGCCGCGGGCCCAGCATATGTGTACTAGTTTTTCAGTCATTTGGCTCATAGAATAGTTGGATGTCCTCTTGAGGACCTGGTCATCGGGGCTCAGTTCAAAGCAGAACTCGTCGCTGAAGATAATTCTACTCCAGTCAATGAGATTTCAGGCTGAAGACGTGTCTGGAGGCTTCTCGGACAGCGGCGCAGACAGCAACATGACCGTCGTCCGTCATGCGGTCCAGCAACCAAGGGTGGTGGCCAGGAGTGCCATTTCCTTTCATGCAGGACCCATTTGGTTTTCATCCGCAGCACCCTTACACCACAGTGTTATGTGGGCAGTATTCGACGCTCAGTTTTGTTGCCCTTTAAGGCAAGCTTTCCTGGGCTTACGTTTCAGTAAGATAGTGCCCAGACGCACAAGGCGAGAGTATCTACTGATCGTCTGCCTGGTCGCCAAACCTTGTCCAGCAATGATGCCGGATCTCTCTCCATCTAAGAACGTTTGGATCAATAAGGGAAGGACCCCCCAACCACCTCGGGACTTTGACGATCTAATGCGCCTTTTGGACAGAACTGGACAAAATATCCATCAGGAGAACATCCAGCAAACCTACACTACTGGCCTTTCAAACTGCTGCACGAAGAAGAAATGCAGATGACAAACGGGTATTCATTGGACAAATATATTATACTAGAACTGACATGTGATTACCATTTTCACGCAGTTTGGGTGCATACATCCTGAGAAATCAGTACCCAGCACAACCACTTCTGACCGTAATAACGGCCTTGATACGCCTGGGCATAAAGTCAAACAGAGCTTGCATGGCGTGTACAGTTACAGCTGCCCATGCAGCTTCAACACGATACCACAGTGCATCAAGTGTAGTGACTGGCGTAATGTGACGAGCCAGTTGCTCGGCCACCATTGACCAGACGTTTTCAATTGGTGAGAGGTTTGGAGAATAAGCTGGCTACGACAGCAGTCGAACTTTTTCTGTATTCCGAAAGGCCCATACAGGACCTGCAACATGCGGTCGTGCCTTATCCTGCTGAAATGTAGGGTTTCGCAGGGATCGCATGAAGGGTAGAGCCATCGGTCGTAACACATCTGAAATGTAACGTCCACTGTTCAAAGTGCCGTCAATGCGAACAAGAGGTGACCGAGACGTGTAACTAGTGGCACCCCATACCGTCACGCTGGTTGACACGCCAGTATGGCGATGACGAATACACGCTTCCAATGTGCCATCGCCGCGATGTCGCCAAACACGGATGCGACCATCATGATGCTGTAAACAGAACCTGGATTCATCCCAAAAAATTACGTTTTGCCATTCGTGCACCCAGGATTGTCGTTGAGTACACCATCGCAGGCGCTCCTGTCTGTGATGCAGCGTCAAGGGTAACCGCAGCTATGGTCTCCGAGCTGATAGTCGATGCTGCTGCAAACGTCGTCGAACTGTTAGTGCAGGTGGTTGTTGTCTTGCAAACTTCCCAAGCTGTTGACTTAGGAGTCGATACGTGGCTGCACGGTTGGCTACAGCCATGCGTATAAGATGCCTGTCATCTCGACTGCTGGTGATACAAGGCCGTTGGAATCCAGCACGGCGTTTGTATTACCCTCCTGAACCCACCGATTTCATATTCTGCTAACATTCATTGGACCTCGACCAACGTGAGCGGCAATGTCGCGATACGATAAACCGCAATCGCGATAGACAACAATCCGCCCTTTATCAAAGTCGGAAACGTCATGGTTCGCATTTATTCATCTTACACGAGGTACCGCAACAACGTTTCACCAGGAAACGCCGGTCAACTGCTGTTTGTGTATGGAAACTTTCCTCATGTCAGCACGTTGTAAGTGTCGCCACCGGTGCTAACCTTGTGTGAATGCTCTGAAAAGCTAATCATTTGCATATCAGAGCATCTTCTTCCTGTCGGTTAAATTTCGCGTCAGTAGCACGTCATCTTCGTGACGTAGCAATTTTAATGGCCAGTAGTGTATAATCAATGGCAAGCCGAATAACCTCTTCCGTAAGGGCCAGAGGTGGAACAATGCATTATTGACCTGCCCAGTTTGGGAAGATCTTTCTCTTGAATAAATCATCTAATGTTTGACAAACTGTGATTATTTTTTGTCTTTACATGTACAGTCGTGGACAAAACGAGTGAGACCCCTCCCCTTTTCATTATGCTGATCCGTACAGCTTGAAAGTCTGCTACACAGCATAACAGGCAAGGCGACGAAGTGCTACCAACATACTATGCACAGGCGTGAAATTGACAAACTATCCGAATTTTCTCAGACTGTTTTCAATCATGTGTATGAGTATATTAATGCCGATTAGTGTGTTAAACACAACAAGTAAATATAAGATGTAAATGAAAGAAGAAAAGCTAATTAGTATAAACTGTACTATTAAACATGAATTTCAACTTATCGAGATAATATATCTGTTATAGTAAGACAAAGTACCCCAGATAGTTACGAATTAGCAGAACATTATGCGCATTCGGCCGCGAAACGGTCTGTGTCAACGTTCAGACCAGTCATTCTGGATTACTGTTGCTGACCTGCCATGAAAGTGTGCATATTTCGGAATGCGTGAGGATTCATAACGAAATTCAGTTAAAAATCATTCAGTGCCACACATAAGTCAAATTGGTTGAAGCGGAAAAAGTAATCAGTAACAAGTATAAAATTCTACAAGATCTTCGTATTTACGTCCACAGGGCGCCGGTACAGAATAAAGGTAGCTATAAAACGTATTGGGGGTGCGAGAATTTCCTAAAATTGCTTTACTGACAATCTCCATCGAGATTAGAACCAAAAACAAACCAGACCTGCCTTGCAGTAGCAAACACCTTTCACTACGCTACCAGACAACCCAAGCAAACATCGCTCTATTATTACCCCAGACTTGAATAAGCCGTTAATTTCGCAGTGAAAATGGCAAAATGATCTGCAATTTCTCTTGCATAGAGCTTTCTGGACTCAAAAACAAGAATTTTCCACCTTTATGTCACCGCGTATGTGACAACCATTCAGAATGTGTATCGAAATAACAAAATACTGTTATTAAGCGAGTAAATTTAGTAGGATAATTCTGTACCACCCCAGGAAATAAACAGCTACATAGCTGCCAAACGTATTCTACAATGTTTTGAATTCTCCATTAGACTCGTCACAGCCCGAAAGCGTTCATTAGCCGAAGTGTTTTTAAGCTACCTAGCAAAGGGAATGCATGCACTTCTACAACGCGGTGACATTAATACTGGGATCTGAATTATCACGTGTATAGGCAAATTGATTTTATTTGCATTCCTGTAAACGTGATTTGGATCGAAAGCATATCTAAGAGTAATATGCTGATGTATCGACTGAAACTAGAACATTTCCAATAAAGAGTAGGTGGAATTATTTATGCGGCCCTTATCTTCAGTAACTGTAACAGCTGTTTTCGTTTTAGGATTCAGCATTAATGTAGTCATACACATGACTGAAAACAGTCTGAGAAAATTCGGATAGTTTGTCAGTTTCACGCCTGTGCATAGTATGTTGGTAGCGCTTCGTCGCCTTGCGTGTTATGCTGTGTAGCAGACTTTCAAGCTGTACGGATCAGCATAACGAAAAGGCGAGGGGTCTTGGTCATTTTGTCCACGACTGTACATCACCTCCACCAATTTTCGTGCTATTCGAATAATTCCTTCGTCAAGCGCTTTCTTGTTTTATAGTGTACATTCGTACAAACAAAGTCTGTATTTCAAACTGAGGCCAGTATGGCTTGTAATCATACATTCACAGTTACCTTACAAACAACTCGTTTGCGGATGCCTGTTTACTGGTACCTTCTTGCTCCTATTATGGTACATGCCCACCCCTTTCTGTTTTCACTGTTAATTATAATACACTCTCGTTTCCCCATTTTAGCGAGTAAACGTCTGTCCTCGGGAACCTCTTTAAGTCTTTTCTTAGTAGATGACAGCTTCGGAATGTTTTAAAGGCGTTTTAATGCCCAAGCACTCAACTGACACACATCTGCGCTTTGTATGCGCTCGCGGCGCGCTTAATGCGAGTTTTACGAGCCTCGCCTTGGGAGGCGCCGGCGACGTCTGCGTCTTGGGCGCGAGCCGCCCCACGACCGCCGGCGGCATTGTGTGCGGCGTGGGCGGCCGGCCTCGCAGCGACAATAGGGCCAATCACTTGTGCCCCTAACGAGGTCCATTACACAAGCGTAATTGTTGTGCCCGTCTGCCGCACCAGTGGCTCAGAATTAACGCCAATTACCCATCATTACGGCATTTTCCGTTACTATCGCTATTCATGGCCGGGGTGCTGTGCCCATCCTCAGATACTTTCCTCCTTGCCGAAGACGCGTTTCACTGAGATGAATGGAAATTTGGCAGAGAAGGACGAGAGTGTATATCGAAGTAAGCAATTACGACTGAGTTGTTATTCATTCATTTATAGCGGAAACCAGTTCGAGGTACAGTGAATTTCAAGTTACCTCCGGCTGGCATCTGACGAATAAAAAATCTGGAGAAATCGCAGAAGAAATCGATTGTGACATTTCTTCACCTTTAATCTAAAATTACAACAACATGGCCAAAAGCAAAATATCAGTCTGACTTCTGTTCAAAAAATAATTTTTTCAAAGATGCAAATTGTGTTTCGAGCCCACCAGGCTCATCATAAGTTGGTTATGTCAGATTTTCTTTAAGTAATTGTATGCACTTTTTACCTGGTCCTATTACAGAAAGATATAATTATGTTACAAAGGTAAGAATTTATGTTACTTCAGCGGGTTTCTGTCTCTAGTACTGTTTGCCCAGAAGTAAGGGAAAAATAATTCGCCTCGCACAGCAATGAGTCGTGGTAAGTAACTATGACACAAACCCGTTAATACGGTGTTTTTCGTGTAATAAAGGTTATTTCTCGGTTAGGTTTAAACGTTAATTACTTTTTACTATCTTTGGGTTTATCAGACGGCGTTATTGTAAGATTTTTTTGTTTACGTCAAGTTTATTTGAAATGTATAATTGCTTATTTGTTTTGTTTGTTTTTGCACTGACTTTCTAAGCACCTCACCAGAAAAAACTACAATGAATGAGTGATCATATGGTGTTATTGGCCTGGAGACACTGTCTGGGGTTGCGTGTAAAATTATTGCACTGCATTGTCAATAAAATTTTCCGACGTCCCGGCCACTGTTGCGAACCCCGTCTGGGGGTGTCCGGTCTATCCGACACCTCTTCGGTGACTTGCGTATCGGCAAAAATGAAATCAAATGACTAGGATTACATAAACAACCAGCCCCCAAGCGAAGACAATGTACGAAGCGCTCGCGAACCGAACTCGGAATTCCGTGGTACAGAGGCAGCGACACTAACTACTAGACCATGAGCTTCGGACTGGAGGCGACAGACAAACATGGATAAAAAATTAATATACTTTTTATATTACACCTGCGTTAACTTCTGTTTCTCATGAGTACTTTCTATGCCGGTTACACACACTTTCTCGATAAGAATAGGAAATACATATATATATATATAATACTAATTTCTGACAAATGACCCAAAGTCAGTACTAGATATACTGATCACCGCGTCAAAAATCTCTTACGCTCTGTGCAGTGTTGTTACAACCGAATTCGATGTTCAAATGCATCATTTACTAAACTACTGGGTAGTAGTCGCGTTAATCTAGAAAGACAAAGATATCCTTCAGGCCACAAAACAGAAACACAGCGAATAGGAGACGTGATATAATTTCTAGAAAAATACCTCATTCAGCACTGGATGCCGGTCTAGTAGAGAATTTTGCGTTTGGATTGAACTGTTTTTCGTGTCATAGGTGGAAGCAACATATTAGGATGATAATTCTTCTGTGCACAATATTGTGTTTAGGAAAAGGATTCGACATCTTATGAAAGGTTGAATGAGACACTTAGGCAGCAGTATAACATAAGTATGAAGGGTGTTCATAAGCCAAACTATGAAACAACACTGTGGGTATAACTGAAGTGTTTATTTAAAAGTAATCACCAGAGGCGTGAGCACACGTATGCCACTTTTATTCAAGCCGAAGGGTTACCGTTCCCCAGAATTCCTGAGGCTGTGACAGGAGTCAGTCCTCTAATGTGTCCTTCAGTTCGTCGTCAGAGTTGAAGCGCTTCCCTTTGAGATGCTGTTTAGCGGAGCAAACACGTGGAAGTTGCAGATCAATATGTCCGGACTGCAGCCTAGGTCTTTGCTCTTGATGGACTTGGTTACGCCACAGAGTGTCTCATAGTACACGTCCCAGTTAATGGGTTTTCCATGCTCGAGGTATTCGGCGATTATGGGACCCCAGGCGTCGTAAAAGGCGCCGAGCGTCTCTTGCATCCTGATGGCACATCTTTGAATTTTGTAGAGGGCGGTAACACATGTGCACAACCACGCTGGACACCACTCACACATACTTGGATGTCTCACTATGTTATCTCAAATCGAAGCGGCATATGTAAGTTTCATTCGGTTTGATAGTTAGGCCTTTTTGCCCCTTTTCATTTGAACTCTCCGTATACTATGAAAGTGATACAGCACGGAATGTACATGGAAGCATGATTACTGTTTAGCCTGACTTACACCACAAGGTCACCAGAGAAGGAGCAGTCAACACTTGACTCAGTGTTTATATACTCTGCCCAACCATAAGATTCCTTAATAAAGGTAAAGAATCTGAATTTACAAGTTTACGATTCAAACTTCACGGCAACCTGTTGCTACGTAATCAAACGTATTACAACTGTAAATTAAAAGAGGTTGAAAAAAAAAAGATCAGCCATCCAGTTGCAAACCAAAGGATATTTAGCTGTTGACCTAGATTTTGATATTTACAAAAATATCTTCTCCAGAAGGAGCGGGCCTTGTTATTTCACATGGTGGTAAATTATATTAGTTGAAACAGAGCGGCTCTTGTCATATACAAAATTGAATTAAAAACCAGAAACATCACATGCCATAGCTGACAGCAGCCACATTATACATGGCGTACGCCAGAATAAATGTACGGATGTATTCGCCCATTGGTAAACGCTCTTCTCTAAATGTTTCGGGTTTTTATACCAATTTTATGTATGACAAGAGCAGCTTGGCTTCAGCATAATGTAATTTACCACCATGTAATGCAACAAGGTCCCCTCCTTCCGAAGAAGATATTTTTATAAATATCGAAACCTACGTCAAGAGCTAAATAAACCTTAGGTTTGCAACTGGTTGGCTGATTTTCTCAACTTCTTCAAATTTATAAAGTTGCTAAATCGCAGCCACGTTTACAATTCTGACCATAAATTAAAGTTATAGGAATATTAAAAACAGTATCCGTTTATGGACAAACGTTCGCTAGATTACAGATTACGACAAGAAAGTCTGAATTCAGCTGAAACCCGATGACAGGAGCGGAAGAGTAAATGGTAGGGTACAGGTGGCATCGAAATACTGGCTGCCGCAATCCGTGCTAAAGCTATTTTCATTGTGATACTGGTGGTTCCAGTAAAAACAAAATAAAATATTTGTATTCGGGCTCTACGTTCAAGCGTGGCCCAGGCTTTGAAAACTTAGAGTTATGGCTCTTCTTTCGAGGTTGTAATTTCTACGTACTGAAACGCCATAGTGTTGAGAATCCTATAGAGAGATTCACGTAAACATGTATCCCCTTCTGACATACTTAACGACCAAACAAAGTTACCAAACCGAATATATCTGAAAAACTTCCACACTCTACTTATCAAACCACTTACTAGGCACAATCAAGAAATAACATAATCTAATATAAACCCAACAAATGCACGTAATAATATACAACACAAAAATCTTAATTCTATCTTTGTTATATTGTAAATGTATGAATTACTGATTTGTATAAATGTATTACGTTAGTTTATTATCTTCAAGACTGCCTAAGTAACCAAAAAATTGTATACATCCTACTTAGAATACTTCTATCACCCAAATCAATGTTTAGTAAACAGTAGCTTATCTAGAACCTAAAAACTTTCGTACAATATAACTCTGTCCATAGATAAACTGCTTGTATGTGAACAAAAACTGTCAATCGACAACATGACGGATAACGCAGTGCGCCTGCGTAAAATACATGACAAAAAGTGTTTGTGCTGTTACAAAAAAAGAAGAGAAGGCAAGAAAAAACAAGGAGAGGAGAATGTAATTAAAATGAACAACAGATAGTGCGTAACTTTAAACTCGCGAAATTGAAGTAAATGATTGGAATCGTTGCTTTTGCACAGGCCAGATGCAGCTTCCAAACTGCTGTCGATATTGTACCACTGTAGAAACTGAAGATACACGTAATTTGCCAGCTGAAGATGGGTGCAAACCCGAAACGCATATTGGCATAAATAAAACGCATTAAAAAAAGTGGCTGGTCGCTGTATTTTTATAGTAAAATACGTATAGAGAGAGTAGTCGAGAGGTAAGGACAGCCCTGAGCTAACGTACCTGGGTTAATCACAAAACGGTGTAACCGACAGCAAGTCAACCGCCATGCTGGTTCACGTACTTCATAGCGAGTTCCCCGTTTGGGATGCAGGCTAAAACAAATAAGGTAGTGCATATTTCGGCACCACTTCATCTCTCCATTTTAGAATCGCTGCAAAAGAATGCTGAGTAATTATTCTGGTGAGGTGCTATCTTAAAAGGTAGTGAGTACGAGTTGAGCAGGCGCAGCGGTAGTAATAAGTGAAGTGCGTGCTGATTAGACGGAATTAGAGCGACGTGGTGGGGCGGCGAGGACGCCCCGCGCCTGTGCCATTTCCCAATCGGTGAGCCGCACGCACGTTACACAGACAGGCAGACGGCGCGCCCCCCTGGGACCTGCGGCTGAGTGATTAATGCCCAGCAGAGTAGTACCTGGTTCGAGTCCCGCCGGGGCCGGTGGGCACTAGCTCCTCATTAGGAATTGCCCCGGGGAGCGCGCGTGTGTGCCGAATAAATCCTCAGGCTGCCGCCGGACCGGCTAACACGGCCGGCGAGAGGGAAGCGTTTTAAGAGTGCGCAGAGCCGGGCCGCACGGCGCGAAGGAAGCAACAAGTGGCCAGTTTGGGCTTTTATCACGGCGACGCTGGCGCCGCCGCAGCTTTATTAAAAACCCTATCGCCTCGCCTCGACTTGCCTCCGTGCGGTTTAAAGAGAACAGGTTGTTAACCCGCGCTGCGGACAAGATGACTCCAGCGGTGTGGCATTTCCACTCGAATCCGAAAACGCTCCCATATGTAGTCCAGGTTGTTGCAGCTGATTCTGTGGCTCCTTGATAACTCAAATTTCTCGAAAGAATTCGAAATTCGTCACTGGGGTAACATTCTTCCATGGTTATCGCTGACAAAACGGTTAGGTTGGGATATTTTACTATAAAAATACAGCGACCAGCCACTTTTTTAAATGCGTTTATTTATGCCAATATGCGTTTCGGGTTTGCACCCATCTTCAGCTGGCAAATCACATGTATCTTCAGTTTCTACAGTGGTAGAATATCGACAGCAGTTTGGATGCTGCAGCTGGCCTGTGCAAAAGCAACGATTCCAATTATTTACTTCAATTTCGCGAGTTTTAAATTACGCACTATAAGTTGTTAATTTTACTTACATTCTCCTCTCCTTGTTTTTTGTTGGCCTTTCCTCTTTCTTGTAACAGCACAAACACTTTTTTTTGGTCACGTATTTTACGGGCGCACTGCGTTATCCGCCATGTCGACTGGCAGTTTTTTTTTTTTTTTTTTTTTTTTTTTAGACAAGCTGTTTATCTATGGACAGATTTACATTTTACGAAATTTTTGAGGTACTACTTAAGCTGCTGTTTACTAAACATTGCCATGGGTATTCTAAGTACGATGTATACTAAGTTTTTTTTTTTTACTTAGGCAGTATTGAAGATAATAACTAACATAACACGTTTATACAAAGCAGTAATTCATACATTTACAAATATCAAAGATATTTTATGTTGTATTTTATTACATGCATTTGTTGGGCTTATATTAAATTATGTTATTTCTTGACTGTGCTTAGTAAGTGGTTTGATAAGTAGATTGTGGACGTCTTTCAGAAATATTCGGTTTGGTAACTCTTTTTGGTCGTTAAGTATGTCAGAAGGGGATGCATGTTTATGGGACATACGATGGCACTTCAGTTCTACCCTATTCCATCGTCCCAACGTATTTGCGGTACAAAGTTTTAGAATTCTGAATTATTTCCTGCTCAAGGGCGTTAAAGACTACACACTCAACAACTGAGTCAGTGCACTGTTGTAGCTTCGAAACGGTGCTCGAAGGGAACAACTGAAGCTTTACGTTATCCTGATGAGGTGGGTTATTGTTAACTGCGCAGATGGACATAAGAAATAGGATTTGCTTCTCTTCTATATCGACTCACTGAATTCTGTTATTACAGGCACATTTTTGTGGGAACACAGGAGATAATGTCATACCACTGAAACTTCTAAGATTAGCAGACTGCGCTAGCGAAAGAGATTTTAGTTTCTGAGAATCTTCCATCTTGTCTGCACATTGTTACGCTCTCTTTGCTATGCTTTCCACCAAGAAATTTTTGTCTTTTTAAATGTTATAGCACTGTCGGGAGAACATTTGAGAAACAGTCCCGTGTGGTCAGTATGGAATATCTCGCGTTGAACGCAATTTACCAACAGGCTTCCCGGTTCATTTTTCCATTCCGAACAAAGTCTCTTACTAACGCTCGCGCTTTCTCCACAAAACTTCTTAAAGGCAATATTTTGTCTCTTTTTAAAGTCAGCGAACCACTCTCCACTAGAGGCGAACCCCTCAGTGACGAGACTAACAACGAATGACTTCTCTTTTTCTTGAAGCATATAACCTTCGTCAAGTATCTCACCGGAGCCATTTCAGTAAGCATTCTTACAGACGCGGAAATTCTCTTTGTCGCGTACGCTCCCCCCCCCCCCCCCCCCCCCCTCCATATGATACGTGTTCAACAATCCGATCTTTCTGTTTCAAGAATATCGACAGCGTATGAGCCAAATGTCAAAAGTTCCCGCTACATACATTTTTCTTACTCCACAATGAGTGACAGGACACTTACAAAATGCAACAGTTATACTTAGGAGACTGCCTACACCACGCTTGTCCGTCCTCTTTTAGAAAACTGTTACGCGGTGTAGGATCATTACCAGATAGAACTGACGGAGTACATGGAAAAAAGTTCAAAGAAGGACAGCACGTTTTGTATTATCGCGTAATATGGGAGAGAATGTCACTGAAATGATACAGGATTTGGGCTGGACATCAGTAAAAGAAAGATGTTTATCGTTGCGATGGAATCTTCTCACGAAATTCCAATCATCAACTTTCTCCTCTGAATGCGACAATATGTTGTTGATACCGACCTACATAAGGAGAAACGATCACCACGATAAAATAAGGGAAATCAGAGCTCGCACGAAGATATATATAGGTGTTCATTCTTTCCGCGCGCTATACGAGATTGGAATAATATAGAATTGTAAAGGTGGTTCGATGAACCCTCTGCCAGGCACTTAAATGTGATATGCAGAGTATCCATGTAGATGTAGATGAAATAACGTGCTTCTTTTCCGCGAAAAACTAAAACTCTTATATCCTGGAAATCAGTTTTGCACCTGATTTATCTTCTAGAAAACAATATGCCCTGTTAAATAAACAAAGATCAATTGAGGAGTTGAAAGACGAACTATGTTCGAATCAGTTGTCTAAGTAATTCAAATTACCTATTGTCAAAATCTAGCTTCTAATTGCGTTTCTAGGCATCCTGTTACGACAATCACTTTCATTTATCAAGTGTACCAAAGATTTCTTCGATTTACCGAAGTTTTCTCAAGGTGCTGGACAGCTATTTCAGTTTATCTAGAAACTCGACTTATCGACGTTCGAATGAGTAAGATGCGACTGCATACACACACAAATACAGCCGACTTCACGTACCATCAGACCGGTGTTCCAGAGTGGTAAGACACTGAACCCGCATTCCGGAAGAAGGCGACTGAAATATCCTCTTGTGGCAGACCAACTTTATATTTTCCGTGGTTTCCCTAAACCGCTTAAAGCAAATGAGGGGATGGTTCTTTTGAAAATAATACGACCGATTAATTTCCCCATTCTTCCCCAATTCTAGCTTTGTTTTTAATGACATCATGAAGGAATGCCAAATCGTAATCTTCGTTTTTTCTCGTATGTATTGGATGATGACTGCTCTGTGTAGCTACTAGACTCAAAGAAAACAAGATATGCGCTTGAGTGCGTTTAATATTTAAAAAAATCCCATTTAGACATCACATGTTAGTAACGGATAGGACTGATTCAGCTCAACTTACTCCACGGCTCTTATGCCCTTCCTTCACTCTCAACCCTCTCCATATTCTTAATTTATTGTATTGTTTATTGTTTATCTTCGTGGTTCTCTAACCATTTGCATTAATGCGAAACATCAATTTCAGTGGTGGTGCATAGTTCACATTATTTCAGGCTTTTAGTTTCATTACTGTAGCGGTATTGGTTAACATATAACGGTAAACCCAGAACTTAAGTTAGAAAAAATTTGGGTTAAATAGATTCTAGACAAATAGTGATAACAGGGGCTTCACAGTTCTCGATATTAACAGAACTTCAGTACCAATAAAGACATTTACGTGTGCCTGTCTACACAGAATGTATTAAGAATGCTTTTACAATAGGGGCAGATGTCACATTCAAACGCAATTTGTAGCACATGCAAACAAGGAAAACAGTCTATTTACACTTTTGTCTGAAAAATCCTTTGCTTTTGTGTTGTTGTTTACAGAATATTTTACAAAGCTCCGAACTCAGAAACTCGTAATCAATGTTGAAGACGCACTCCACTTCAATTAAGCACACGTGCTCTCGTCCGATCATTCCATTCAAATACTGCCAGACCGTCTCGAATGATTTCGCAGTCTTCCACGCTACACCGATGAAAAGTTTGTAGACTACAAATAAATCCTGCATAGACGAATTGTTTTTGGCGGCCACGTAGATTCCAAAATAATTCTGCAGGTCATAGTATTAGTGCTTCCGTACCAATCTATTTGCCATAGTAGAGACCATCCACGAACAACATAAACGAAATGAGCTGAAACCGCAACAGGCATAAACGACAGGCTGCTTCTTATTTTCGCTATAGTTCTGGACAACAGATCCCAATAAAGACCTTTAAAATGTGTTGCCAGAACACATGGGCCTTTCAGACACTCGCATTCAGCACCAACGCACATAGTAATTTTAAACAGATTCTGCTTTCTGTTCTCCATTACGCGACGAAGAGTTTCGTAGTCATGCATATTTTAGTAGCGAAAATGTATTCTTCCATCTTTTACAGATGATGTAATTCGATCCATTTTATTTCAAATCCTTGTGAATTACTCCACACTTCGTATGTCCGAAAATCTCTTCGTTTTGAGATGTTGCAGTTCTCTTTCTCTTTGCAGAGTCACAGTGGATAATTAGATTCTGTAACGCGATTACACTGCGACGTTGTTTTACGTAGTGAAAAGTTTCACATTATACCGCGAGTACGTCACAGCATAATATTTAATGACATGCTTCTTATCTTCTGTGTGTATTACCTAATTTAAGACGATGATTCTCATTTATATACAAGTTCTGATACTCTATCACCGCACCTTACTGCAATCGTTTTAGAGAAGAAAAGCAGAAACTTCCGAATGTGCCTTCATTACGTAGCAGTTCACCACCGTATTTTGTTGGTTATTAAAACGTATTTATAAAATAAGTGTCCCTAGATGACGAATAAAATAATTTACAGTGTTTCTAGACAACCAAACATTTCAGTTACAGTAGCAACTTGTCAAAATTTTTCAGATTACACCACGTCTAAATGAATTGGGAGATGGAACTGCGGCGCCAACCGGTTCTGAGCAGCATTGTTCAACATAAAGGTTTACGAAGGAATCCTAATGGCCTCAAATCTGAGAATTCATGCTCCACAGCGCAGATGCCTGCGAGAGCGGAGAGCGGAAGCCATTCTGAAGACAACTGTCGCCATTGCGGACTGTTACTTGAGAACATATATGTTCGGTTCCTAAACGGAATCAAATGCTGTTCAGAAAAATATTTGAATAATTTCTCTAGTAAATTCGAGAGAATTTTGGGATGATTTGAAGAAAAAAGCTTAAGAACACGAGTTTCTTATGAAATTTTCAGCTCTGCTGAAAGGATTAATTATTTCCTGAAACTTGAAAATGTTTTAACTGAACCGTATGTCCCACCAAATGAAAATAAAAGTTTTGTTACTCATTCATCTCATTGTCTTTCAAATATGTTAAATAATGTTGCTCCATACTTCCTTACATACTTTACGATTTCTAAATAATTCTCATTCTACAGATAAAACATAAATATCTGTATGATATCGCACCAGATATAACTGATAAAGAGCTGTAGTAAAACAAATGATAAAAATGAAACATTCAATAGGTGTTTGTCAACACTCACAAGCTATGTCACTGAATATTATAAACATCCTTTGTAACACGCAACAGGCAAATCATAGCCTGTTTCCTGCACTAAGAGTAAATTTAGGTACTGGTATTTCGCAATGCAGTTCATATATTTCGGAACAACAGGTAAACAATTAATACAAATTTTCCACTGTTGCACTTATAGTTAAAATAAACAATCTTGCGGTTGTAAGCTGAAGAAATAGAAGAAAGTGTTACGAGAGACTATGGGCTTGGTAGTAGCGGTGAGGGAGGAGAAAGACTAATTCGATTCCGCAATAATTTTCAAGTAGTAATAGCTGATACTCTGTTCAAGAATCACAAGAGGAGGAGATATAATGGGAGAAGGCCCGGAGACACGGGAAGATTCCAGCTTGCTTACGTCATGGTTAGAGATTGCCAAATCAGATATTGGATTGAATGGCTACTCAGGAGCAGATAGAGACACAAATAACAATTTAGGAGCGTATATACACACAGAACACAATTTAGTAATAATGAATGGTAGACTGAAGTTTAACAGAATCTTCCGGTACAGTCAGTGTGGAAAAAGGTGGGATACTGAAGTACTGAGGAATGATAAGAGGCATTTGAAGTTTGCTAAGCAAGCAAAATAATCCATGACGGACGAAACCATGAGAAATAAAAATCAGACGATAAGAGGCAAAGAGAGCATTCATGGCTAAATAAACTCTTCCAGTATCCCACATAGAGCTTAATATGAGGAATAAATCTCTGAAAATGTACGAATGGAACACAGAATTGTATGGTAGTGAACCATGGATTGTGGGAAAACCGGAACACAACAGAATCTAAAATATCGTGCTGTAGAAGAAAAATTAGGTGGACTGACAAAGTAAGAAATAAGGAGGTTTCTCGAAGAATCGGCAAAGGAAGGAGCACATAGAAAACACTGACCAGAAGAAGGGACATGATGACAGGAAATGTGTTAATACATCTAGGAACAACTTCTTAGTACTTGCTGGAGCTGTAGACGGTAAAGACTGAAGAAGAAGATGACAAAGTTTGTGATATATACAGCAAATAATTGAGGATGTATGTTGCAAGTGCTAATCTGAGATGAAAAGTTCGGCACAGAAAAGGAATTCGTGGCGGACCGCATCAATTCAGTCAGAAGATGGACGGCACAAAGCAAATGGTTCAGATAGTGCGATAAGGAATATTTCAGTAGACAATTCAGCTAAAGAGTAGTGGACATGTCTAAAAAGGGCAGTCATACATGTTGAACAAAGAAACATAGGTACGAAGCAGTAAATGCGAAGAAATCTTGGATAACAAAAGAAATACTTCAACCGATCAACGAAAAAGTAAAGTACAAAAATGTTCAGGGAAAAGCAGCGTTATACATACAGGAATGAAGTGGTCCAAAAGTGCAGAGTAGCCTTTTAGAACATTTATTAACTAACCAAGTAGTGAAATAAAAATTAAATACAAACTAAAATTTCAGCATTTCTTTGAACCATCAATCATATGATTCCTTCATAATTAGTGTTTAAGTACACAGCACATTACTTGAATTAACGTTGTAATCCTCCCTGGTCATCTGCGTCCACCGCTAAAGTGCAAGTGCAAGCGGGCACCTAAGTTGTACACAATGTTACGGTCTACTGACACAACCGGAATGCGGCTGACACAATTAATACAAGTGGTATCACAACAGACTGATCTGAAAGGGAAAGTACATTAAAAACTGATCACATGAACATTCAATGACAACTCCGTTTGCTTATAGTAACGGTACTTTCCTCTTTAACACTCGTACCTTAAAAAACGAGATTATAGACCCCTTAGTTAAGAATCACAGTATAACACTGTAAAGCTGAAATGCGACCACTGAACCAGATACCACTGAAAAAATCAGTAACTCAAAACGTAATCTATACTAACGGCTACAACAGTTAAAACAGTCACGACAATCACATAACACAATCTTAAGAAGTAGTTTGGTTAAAATAACAGTCTAGATAGCAATGATATTACGATCGTAGCTAGAACAGCCGATGAGCTGCCAGCACCAGTCACAGGGGGCTCACATCTGAAATTAAAGTCGACACTGGTCATAATAAATAAATAATATTCCTATATAGACTGTTATTTTAACCAAATTGAAGCAGCAGACCCCTGTTCTCCTACCGACAGTATTGTCTAAATTGATGCAATTTTGCATATGATGACATGGTTGGTGACCGTGGCTGTTATCGTAAGACAAATGTTGATGGCGTTGAGACAGCAACCAGCCACAAATTTATTTTCAGTTCCTTTATTCAAAGGGTACCGTACCCGGGTTCGAATCGTTATGATTCATTTTCAGACGGTTTTCATGCTTTCATTACAACATTCGAAACAGAGATTTCGAACACCAGGCAATCGAGTGAAGGCAGGTTTGCCACAGCGACGTTACATCGCATGAATCTCACTCGAGAAAGAAAGATCGTTAACGTTGCTGAAGGTCTCACGCAATAGTAATTGCACGCCATACAACGCATAACGCATCCCTTTTCCAAAAACTAGCATTTGCAGTTCATTATGAATGAAGATACATTACAGAAATTTCACCGAAAAGAATTTCAAGTATTTTTTCGTTAACTTATTGTATCTTTCTTCTGTTTTAATTCATTCAATAGACATATTATTGGTAGGCGAATAAGGACAACATTATTTCAACATACATTAGAAAGCATTCGTGCAGAAATATTCTACGGACATGGACAGGTAAATAAGAAAAAAAAAATTGGTCTTAGAATAGGGGCACAAAAGTGTGAAGCAGTGATGCTAACCAATGTGCCATCGCTTCGGTTTGGCTGTTTACTCGTTAAAAGTCTCGATAACTTTGACCATCGTTTTCTCTATAACAGTCGATTACCTAGGGATAAATCGAGACACGTGTTCGCTTATTTCGACCCCTCTTGAAATGAGCCAAGTTTCTGGGAAATCGTGTTATGGCGTTTGCGGCGTTCTCCCCGTCACAGATTTCCTACGTAAGCAGACGTTTACGGCGCCGGTCGTGTTGTGTGTAACGGACGGTGGTAAGCGCCGCAAACCTCGGCGTGATGTGCCGGCCTCCCACGCCGTGTTAAAACAGCGTGCAGGGCAGACGCAGAGGCAGAGCCGCTATTCAGCGGCGGCAGTGATTAATCGGCCAGGGAGGCGCGAGCCGCAGGCCGCAGGCCGCTGCAGCGGCAGGAGCAGAGCCACCGGAGTCCAGCCCAGGCGGCAGCTGGCGGCGCGACCGGTCCTGCAGAGCCTCTGCTGCGGCTGCAGCTGCCGCTGCGCGCCCAGCCACCGACCCCTCGCACCTCACCCTGCTGACCGCTGCCATTCTGCCACTGTTGGCATCCCTATCTGGCGTCTGCGAGGATGCTCACCTTCCACGTTACTGTCGTATTTCTCAGACCATTACATACATTATCTGATCAAAAGTATCCTATTTAATTCCAAATTGACCACTAGATGTCACGATAGGCGGATAACAGCAAAATTGGTTGGTCAGGGGAACGCAGTGACTTCCAAAGCGGATTAGTTATTGGCTGTCACATCACTAAAAAATCCATAAGGGACGTTTCAAGCCTTCTAAAGTTGCCAAAGTCGACTGTTGGTGAGGAGTTTGTGAAGTGAAAACGCGTAGGAACAACCACTGACAAACCAAGACCAAGCAGACATCATGTACCGATGGAGAGGGACCGTCGAGCTTTGCGGAGAATGGATGTCAAAAACCTACATCAGGTCAACGGGAGGCCTCAGTCGTGAGTTCCACAGTGCTAGCAGCAGTCCAGCTAGCACAGTGACTATGCTTAGGGAGTTAAACAGCACGAGGTGCAGTGGTCGAGCTACTCCTCGTGTGCCAAGCATTTCTGCAATCAGTGCTAACTGACGCTTGAAATGCTGTAAAGAGAGACAAACATTCTACAGTGGATGACTGGAAACCAGTTACACTACTGGCCATTAAAATTGCTACACAAAGAAGAAATGCAGATCATAAACCGGTATTCATTGGACAAATATATTATACTAGAACTGACATGTGATTACATTTTCACGCAATTTGGGTGCATAGACCCTGAGAAATCAGTACCCAGGAGAACCACCTCTGGCCGTAATAACGGCCTTGATGCGCCTGGGCATTGAGTCAAACAGAGCTTGCATGGCGTGTACAGTTACAGCTGCCCATGCAGCTTCAACACGATGCCACAGTTCATCAAGTATAGTGACTGGCGTAATGTGACGAGCCAGTTGCTCGTCCACCATTGACCAAACGTTTTCAGTTCGTGAGAGATCTGGAGAATGTGCTGGCCAGAGCAGCAGTCGAACATTTTCTGTATCCAGAAACGCCCGTACAGGACCTGCAACATGCGGTCGTGCATTATCCTGCTGAAATGTAGGGTTTCGCAAGGATCGAATGAAGGGTACAGCCACGGGTCGTAACACATCTAAAATGTAACGTCCACTGTTCAAAGTGCCGTCAATGCGAACTAGAGGTGACCGAGACGTGCAACCAATGGCACCCCATACCATCACGCCGGGTGATACGCCAGTATGGCGATGACGAATACACACTTCCAATGTGCGGTCACCGCGATGTCGCCAAAAACGGACGCGGCCATCATGATGCTGTAAACAGAACCTCGATTTATCCGAAAAAATGACGTTTTGCCATTCGTGCACCCACGTTCGTCGTTGAATACACCATCGCAGGTGCTCCTGTCTGTGATGCAGCGTCAAGGGTAACGGCAGCCATCATCTCCGAGCTGATAGTCCATGCTGCTGGAAACGTTGTCGATCTGTTCGTCCAGATGGTTGTTGTCTTGCAAACGTCCCCACCTGTTAACTCAGGGATCCAGACGTGGCTGCACCATCCGTTACAGCCATGCAGGTAAGATGCCTGTCATCTCGACTGCTTGTGATACGAGGCCGTTGGGATCCAGCACGGCACTCTGTATTACCCTCCTTAACCCACCGTTTCCATATTCTGCTAACAGTCATTGGATCTCGACCAACGCGAGCAGCGATGTCGCGATACGATAAACCGCAATCGCGATAGGCAACAATCCGACCTTTATCAAAGTCGGAAACGTGATGGTATGCATTTCTCCTCCTTACACGAGGCATCACAACAACGTTTCACCAGGCAACAACGGTCAACTGTTGTTTGTATATGGGAAATCGGTTGGAAACTCTCCTCATGTCAGCACGTTGTAGGTGTCGCCACCGGCACTATCGTTGTGTGATTGCTCTGAAAAGCTAATCATTTGCATATCAGAGCATCTTCTTCCTGTCGGTAAAAATTTCGCGTCTGTAGCACTTCATTTTTGTGGTGTTGTAATTTTAATTGCCAGTAGTGTATTTGGAGTGATGAATTGCACTGTACCCTGTGCCAATCCCATGAAAGTGTTTGGGTTGGAGAATGCCTGGAGAACATTCTTGTCGTCATGTGTACTGCCAACAGTGAAGAAGGTTAAGCCTAAATACCTGTCACATCAGACAGAAAGCTGACATCCCTTTAACACCTTTCCAACACAGCTGAGAAAGCTACGAACACCAGTGAAGCTTGTGAAGAAACTTGCTGGTACTACATGGGGAGCAAATACATCAGTTCGCGGCAGAATATGCTCTACAGCAGAATAATGGACACCACTTTGGTTCCGCAGCACGCGTGTGAGTAAAGCTGATGTTCACGTGAATGAAGCAACGAAAACCATTAGTGGCAGAGTCAACTCTAGCACAGTCACCTCTACACTTACCAGTACTTCCGAACATCTCTATTGCCCACTTCCGTCGAAATGCGGCTCTCTACAGCGTTCGCCAGCCAGCAGCAAAGGGTACAGCTGTCAGTCACATATGTCGTCAAGGATTCGGTCACTGCGTGACCATAACAAAACATTTGATGTATCACAGTAAGGTGACATGCATGCCTTATTAAATGTAGAGATGCATAAGCTTTATATCTACGTCAGTCATAAATACATACCAGTAAATGTAAGTTAACACATTAAAAACACTTTTATATGCACTTGGTAACAACTGGTCATGTCAGAGGCTGAGTGCACACTAAGCCCATACTTACAATTACAATACAACACATTCGGCTTCAGTGTACGTCATAATAAACTACAGCGCCCTGCTTACATACGTGATACATTGACAAATGTATTAACTGTAGTTTACAGTTCGTAAGTTTTATCATTTTATTTATTATTTTATGTTTTCTAAAACTTTTGTACATAAAATAAAAAAGATCGCTGTAACTAAACCCAGTGACCAATATTCTATGTTTTCTAAAACTTTTGTACATAAAAAAAAGAACGTTGTAACTAAACCCAGTGACCAATATTCTATAGTTACACAAGATGGTAACTGTGTGGACTGAACAGTGGCGTCAGTTACTGCTGCACATTTTACAACTCAACATAGCTTAAAAATGGTAAACATCGTGTTCAAATACCAAAGTCAATAAAATTTGTTTTAGAATCCTGCAATATACTAAGTACAGTTAAAGGTATTGGAACAGACATGGATGGTGCTACAAGTCATCCTACTATCAGCAGTACGTCGAATCTTTCTGCTTTAAAATGTCCGCTCTTGTGAGTTTCGTAGACATATACATTATAATTTACACAGTCTGGTGTCAAACCTTATAAACTGTCAACTATATCCTGTAATAATATGGGAAATGCATTACATTTGTCTCCAGAAAAATTATGCTCAAATGCCATCTGGGAGGAGTGTAATCATAAATAGATTTTGACTCTCAGATCAGTGCGTCCCTTGCGATCGGTATATACAACCAGAATCCCTATGATTTTCAAACCATTCTCAAAACTGGAGCTTCTTGTGGCCACCTATACATTAAGCTGTGTTACACGAGACGACGCATGATTCCAAAAGATTTCAATCTCCTGCAACAATCTATGCTTCTTCCCTCGTCGGATAGATAGAGCATTCACATATGTAAGGAGAAAATTTATCCAAGCTTACATATAATAAGGGATGGACATTACCTTACTGTAACTGGTCCTTCACATGATTTTTAGCACAGAAGATGGCCGCAGGGTGTCCGAAATAGGATTGTTTTTGTGATTGTATGTGGTTCCCTTATTGTACTTAAGAAAATGCTAATTGCGGGAGAATGTGAACGCATCTTACAGAATAGTGTACTATGTACAGTAGAGGAACATTTGGAAACCACTCATTGATTGTGTGGGCGAACAGCCTTGCCGCAGTTGTAACACCAGTTCGTGTCAGATCACCAAATTTAAGCGATATCGGGCTTGGCTAACACTTCAATGGGTGACCGCTCCGGTCTGCCGATAGTTGTAAGCAAACGGAGCGGATGTAGTCTTTGTGAGGGCAATTGAGGAGCTTCTTGACGGAGGAGGAGCGGCTCTGGTCACGAAAGCTGACAACTGTCGGGAGAGTGGTGTGCTGACCACACGCCCTCTATATCCGCATCCAGTGACGCCTAAATACTGAGGGTGACATGACGGTCGGTCGGCACAGACGGGCCTTCCAAGACCCGTTGATGATATCAGCATGAAAACGTACGTTGTCATACAGCTGCATCTGAGAGGCGATGGTTTGCGGACAATAACTTTCCCTAAAACGACTGGCGAGCCTAGAGGAACGACTTTAAACCAATAGAACACTTTCTCGATGAGTTACAATGTCGACTTCGCTCCAGACTCCAGCAACCAATATCATTTACCTCCTCTGATTTGGCCCCTTGAAGAAGAATTGGCTGCCGTGTCTCAACAGACATTCAGACACCTCATTCAAAATGTCCCTAGTACAGCATTCAAAATGTCCCAAGCACAGTTCAAGACGTCATACACGCGAACCGTGGACACACGCTATATTAATGTCCACTAATAGGTGTTCGTTGGTTCTGATCATAGAGTATACTTTTAGATCGCGCACAGCCGTATCTCAGCCGTGACAGAGGGCAAACCGCTGAGTTGTTGCCATCACGTACAATGCTCTCTAGAGTCAATAGTTACAGTTTTTTGAGTTATAGTTGAGGCCAAGCATTGCTTCTACCAACTGTCGTACGTGTTGTATTAGTATTACATATGCAGAAGTGCCGTTAACGTAATTTTCCCGAAATGCCTAAAATTAATACGACAGTTGCCGTTTTCAGATTTGGCCACCTAAAACGGTAACAAACAGGATGAAACACAGTACTGCCAGTTCTTTCTTTTTGCAAATGACAGAACATTGGCAAAAGTACCATTTCGTTTTCTGACGATTGCTCAACAGTATTAGTGCAATCTTTTAGTACGTTTTTCATAAGAAATGATTTCCAATTCTATCCATAACACAGAAAATGAGTATTTATGTTTTATGATTTTGGCTTAGTGCAATAAAGATACTTCCAGTTGCCTACTCAAAGGTAACGCACTGTTCTGTTGCATTCTTGTATTCTTGACCGTGGGTGGCCACTAAAATGCGTTTCAAAGCTTTGTATCTCGCTATAGTGGTTGAAGTTACAAATAACATTTCAGTACTGAACACCAGTCTGGCGGCCAATTTCTCCTGCTGAAAACGCAGTGGCAGTGCATGCAGGGTCTAAGGTTGGAATGACCATTCTAGGCATACCAACTAACTGAACGGTGTACCCTCATAAAACTGATTTTGGCAGTTTTTGCATTAATCTCGACATCAAAGACTGTCATAACAACAGTTACTGATCACAAATAATTAGGATCTGAATTGACAATTGAAATTTTGTGCCCCGACCAGGAGTCTAATCTCGCCAGGTGTCGCTTTATCTTTACGCTACCTTAGCCCACAAATCCCGTCCCTTTCAACGGTCCTATTCCCGTGTTGGGAGAACCGCTGTGTTTAAATGTTCAGCGTGAAGAAGGACACACAGAGGCACTGACAATACCACTCTTATACCCTACACGTATAAATGATCTGGCGGATAGAGTAAGAAGCAGTCTGAATTGTTTGATGAGGACGCTTAAGCGTACGGGAAAGTGTCGTCATTGAGTGACTGTAGGAAGAAACAGACTGAATCAGACGGAATATCTATTTGACTTGTTGCAAATATTAAGAAACATAAGTCAGTATAGATGAATAGGAAAAACCATCCCGTAATATTCGAATACAGTATTAGAGTGAGCTGTTTACACAGTCACTTCGGTGAAGTATCTAGGCGCACCGTTGGGTAGCAGTATGAAATGGAACGAGCTAAGTTTGTTACTGGTAGGTTTGATCAAAAGCGAGTACTGCGGAGCTCGTTCCTAAACTCAAATGAGAATGACGAGGTTCTTTTCGCGAAATCCTATTGAGAAAATTTATAGAAAAATGATTTGCGGCTCACTGCAGAACGATTCTACTGCTGGCAACGTACATTTTGCAAAAGGACCTCCAAGACAAGATAAATTATGGTTCGTACGGAAGCTTGTTTGCAGTCGCTTTCCTATAGCGCCACTTACGAGTGGAACTGGAATGAGAATGACTAGCAGCGGTATAAGGTACCCTCCGCCATGCACGTGGTGGTTTGTGGACTAAGTATGTAGTTGTAGACTCGGAGCTTAGGCGTTCTTGGACAGCTTAATGGTACGCCCGTTGCTCCTGTAAAACAATACGTATAAATGATGAAAGCCGCCATAAGGGCACTAAAATAAGTCAGTGGTGACAGAAGAAGGTTTGAGGCTAACTAGGACTCAAACCCAGATTTTCCGCTTTACGCATGCGGTATCCTTAATTATCACGTACTGAATCATATGCAGGATAGGTACTCACTACTGACAAAAACACATTTACAATTATTAATTTCATATATATTCATCAAAATTCTATTATTACTACAGGTAATTGTATCAGTTTCAGACCGTGAACAATTAGCTCATTCTTCTTGTACAAAGGGACAAAGATAATAATCCAGAATGAGATTTTCACTCTGCAGCGGAGTGTGCGCTGATATGAAACTTCCTGGCAGATTAAAACTGTGTGCCCGACCGAGACTCGAACTCGGGACCTTCGCCTTTCGCGGGCAAGTGCTCTACCAATTGAGCTATCGAAGCACGACACGCGGCCGGTACTCACAGTTTTACTTCTGCCAGTATCTCGTCTCCTACCTTCCAAACTTTACAGAAGCCCTCCCGCGAACCTTGCAGAACTAGCACTCCTGAAAGAAAGGATATAGTGGAGACATGGCTTAGCCACAGCCTGGGGGGTAGAGCACTTGCCCGCGAAAGGCAAAGGTCCCGAGTTCGAGTCTCGGTCGTTCACACAGTTTTAATCTGCCAGGAAGTTTCAAAGATAATAATAATTGCGATTCTAAGAGCGCAGATAGCGCTTCTCCATTGTTGAGTATCGACGACTGAGTTATACTCCTTTTTAGAGGAGGCTATGCCATAGCTTCCCACATAATCTTCTGCAGCGTAGCTGAAACAACCTTGACAACATGTGGGCGGACATATACTGCCATTGAATGATGCCGTCCGTCAACATTCTTGGGCGTTTGGACTTGATGACGCACTTCAGTTTTTGCGAAGTGTCCTCCGCGTACCGCAGTAAGTTAGTTGCGACACCTTGCTGCAGTAGGTCAATGGAGCAGAAGGCCCTTGCAGGTCGTAATGACTTTTCCGGAGCGTGCGTGCATGTTGTTTCGAGTACGCTGCAGAACTTTCTTTGAGAAGCCCTTACACGTTCTCCATAAAACCCTGATCTTTACATATTTTTGGAGCCCTGAAGAAATATATTCGTGACCCCCCCTCCCCACAATTTGCTTCGGACGAAGATGTGCACGAATGGCGTCTTTCGAGGTGCCGTTGGTAACCGCATAAATCCAGCATTGCGCAATACACATTGGTATATGTCTATGGCTCAGCACGAGTACCTCGAAAATAATACGAGCTGCGTTCCGATGGCAACAAGGCGGCGTTCAGACATGTGGTGTATGTACAGATTGTCGCACTCAAATCTCTCTGATTTCAAAGACCCAGGAAAAAAACCACAGTAGATACGACAACGAAAAATGCACCACACTCTAGAGCATCTCAAATAATTTATTCCTTTATCATCAAAACACCTTTGCATGTGAACAATTTGTAGCGGGAAGAATATAGAGTCTATATTCAATTTCTTGCCAAGTTCTTTGTAACAACTGCTCTGTTATTGTTACAATCGCATTAGCGATACGATGTCGCAACGTAGCAGTATCGTTCACTATGGTTGCATAAGCGCGGTACTTCACGAATCCCCACATGAACAAATGAAGCGGCGTAGTGTCGGGTAAACGTGGTGGCCTAAGCAATGGGTCCTCCTCATCCGATCCAACGACTGGGAAATTTCCTATCCAGGAATTTGCGAACAGCCGCTGACCAATGTGGCGGAGCTCCATCTCGTTGAAAAATGATGTGGGGTTGCAAATCTTGTATCTAAGGGTACACAAACTGCTCCAACAAGTCCGGATACAGTGATCCATTCACTGTTTGTTCCGCAAAGAAGAACGGTCCAACAATACTGCCGTGCATTAGCCCGCACCAGGCGTTTAGGTTAGGGCTATCACGAACATGCTCAATGACAACGTGCGGATTTTGCGAACCCCAAATCCGAACATTATGCCTATTAACCCTTCCTGATAGATAAAAGGTTGCCTCATCTGAGAATAAACATCTTTCCAGGAAGCTAGCATCCGTATCAACGCAGCATATCCGCAGCAAATCGTTGTGGGCGTGGTTTGTCCCTCGGCTTCAGGTGTTGCAGAATTTGCACTTCGTAAGCACACATACGAAGACGCTGGTAAATTACACGATGCAATGTTGATCGAGGTTGCCTAGATGCTTGACGAATTGACTTACATGGGCTTCTGCGAAACGTTTGTCTGATGCCCTCCACTGTCGCACCTGTAATTCTGTAATGTGCACCGCCAGAATGTTTCAGAACACTTCCTGTTGCCAGAAACTTCCTACAACATTCCTTAATTGCTCTCACATCAGGTATATCACATTCACACACACGACGATAATTTCTTTGCACAGTAATCGGCGATTTTGTTTCTGCAAACCACACTACAACTTGCACGCGCTGCTGTGGAGCCACCATTTTCACTTCATGCGACCTTTATGCACTCTGGAGACGATACTTGGCACTTCTGACACCGGAATATAATTTTTTGTAGATGCTCTACAATGTGGAGCACTTTTCATTGTCGTATCTACTTTGGTTTTTCTCTCCTGGATCCTTGAAATCAGGAAGGTATGACTGGGACACCATGTATTACCGTGTGGGGAGTTTTAAGAGGGACGAAATGGGTCCCACAATACATCTGCCGGCGTTTCCCACTGGTAATGTTAGAATTTAGAACACATCCTGTGCACCATTTAATTCATCTGTAGCATCCTGCAGATGGCTTTTACCTTTTACACTGCGCAACAAAATTAAAGAATCGCTCTCGGTGTCACCCACACACCTTTCTGAGCACATTAAAAATGTACCAGTCAGAAACTTCGACTCCAATGCAGCCACGAGGCTACTCTAGCGCTCATTCGACACCAACAGGTGAAGTTTGCCTACTTCAGGCGCTAGAACAGCCGCACCGAGAGCCAGGTTGCTGCTTGGTGCTGTTGCTGGCGTGTAATGCGGTATGGAAAGAACACCGATGAGCCAAAACGTTATGACTACCTGTTAATAGCGTGTTGTTCCACTTTTCAAACGCAGTGCAACAGAGATTCTGCTTGGCATGGATTCTAGAAGTCCTTGACAAGATTCCAGAAGTATGTAGCACCTAATATCGACGCACAAGTCAAGCAATTCCTGCAAATTATGGGATGGCGGTTTAATTGCACGCATCTGCCACCTGAGTGGGGTTCCAGTGGGTACAGATAAGGCACATTTTTTTGGGTAAGACCACGGATAGTTATACTGCTAGAAGATGTATTCGCTGTAGGGGAGACTTCAAGCATGAAGCGATGTAGATGGTCCGCAGTTATGTTCATGTAGTTCACCGCTCTTATGCCTTCAATTACCTCCTCAAATTCCATGGAAGCCCAACTCAATATACCCTACAGCATAATTATGCACTCATCGGCCTGCATCTGTGTCACGGTGCCTGTTTCATGCAGCCATTCCCCTGGATGACTGCGTCTAAGGACTCAGCCAGAGACCTCGTGCAACAAGAAATGCCATCCATTCGGTAGACGACACGTTTGTATTGATCCACGGTGAAAACTCCGTGATGCTGTGTCCACTACAATCATAGCTGACAATATCCTTGGGCCAACATAAGAACACGTAGGGGTCGTGTGATATGGAGCTCCACGTTCGACCATGGTCTCTGAGCGGTATGTGCCGACACACTAGTGCCTTCACCAGCAGTGTACTCTGTCGTCAGAACTTTGTGGTAAGTTCCTATGGGACCAAACAACTGTTGTCATTGGTCCCTAGGCCTACACACTACTTAGTCTAACTTAAACTAACTTACGCTAAGGACACAGACACAACCATGCTCAAGGGAGGACTCGAACCTCCGACGGGGAGAGCCGAGCGAACCGTGACAAGACAAGCCCCACGCGGCTCTGTCTTCAGATCTGTCACAAATCGCTGCTTGTTTTGGATTATACAACAGGGGATCCTCTGACGTCTACATTTTGTGATGAGAGGTGGTCTTCCAGTACCATAGGGCCTATTTGTTATTTCACCATCCTTCAATCGTTTTCTATAAGTGATCATGATTATAGTACCCCAGCCGGCCGCGGTGGTCTAGCGGTTCTAGGCGCTCAGTCCGGAGCCGCGTGACTGCTACGGTCGCAGGTTCAAATCCTGCCTCGGGCATGGATGTGTGTGATGTTCTTAGGTTAGTTAGGTTTAAGTAGTTCTAAGTTCTAGGGGACTTATGACCTCAGCAGTTGAGTCCCATAGTGCTCAGACCCATTTGCACCATTTGAACCATAGTACACCAACAGGCGACCAGCTTTTCCGTTTTAGATGTTCTCGTTTCCACCCGCAGCGTCACAACAATCTGCCCTTTGTCAAAACCGCTTATATCAGTGGATCTCCGCCTTTGCGGCCCGTATCTTAGCTACAATGACTGCCCGTTCGTCTCTCTTACGCTTACGTTCTATCCTTACTGCATCAAATGCCTGTAACATTACCTGGAGGCATTCAACCTCGCGGTGGTCAGGAATCATAACGTTTTGGTTCGTTAATGTATATAAACCGACCAGAGACGAATGGGGAATCACTCTAGCGACGATACGACTCGTAGTTGGGGAAATCCACTTGTATATCAGAGTATGACAAAGGGCCGATTTTATGGCCCGCGCAACTGTGGAAGAGACGTGTACTATGTTTTGAAATAGCGAAGCTTGTCGGCTGTTAGCGGGCTATTGTCTCGCGTCGCTATGTAAAGTGGTTGAAGGACTGTGAGACCATGAGTAGTCGACAAGGTTTGGACGTTCACACCTCAACACAAAACGAGGAGGTCGGAAGGTTACCCACTCCAGCAGGATAGGTGGCCGTCTGTGGTGGATCTACGACGGAGTGCTGTGCTGATGCATGCTAATTTTGTAGCACACCGTTTAGCGCACATCGTTGAAAATGGAGCTATGCAGCAGATGACACCACATGTTGGCTCAACGAAGTCGTCCGTTACGATTGTAGTGCACACAGTTTAATCGAGATTATACAATTTCTCAATGGAAACGTGTCATCTGATCGGACAAATCAAATATCTCTTTACACTATGCCGACTGTCCTATTCAGATATCGTCCGGCTTTCAGCCAGCAGGAGTTGTATTATGCTATGGGAGACCTCCACTGGAAAATCCATGGGGCTTGTGGTAGTAGTCAAAGACACAATGGCAACTGTGTACTATGTGAACATTATTAATGGGCACTTCTACGTTCCTTCCTACTTATATGCCTTCTCCGTGCCCGTGTCACAAAATCAAGGCTCTGTTACAATAGACGGTGGTGCATGATAGTGAGAAGTATGTCTGGCCCAGTCTGTACTTAAATCCAAGATGGCGGCCACTTAGCGCTACCAAACTACTTTGAAAACATGATGTCACAAGTTTCGTCCGTTTGTCAATGACATCATATATTTTCTTGCAAAGTCGGCAGAGGTTGAAAGCACCAGACATTAAAACGAAACCCATCACTTCGCAGTAATTTTCTGGGTATTAAAAGGAAACAAAGTCACAGCGCAGCCTTAGAGTAACCGTCTTTGTGATGTTCAAAAGAATCCAAATGATATGAAACCTTTAGATCATGTTTAAAAGTGTTAATCAACAAAGTTACGAGAAGAGTGAAACCTGCAGTATTTCCATGTATGTGTGAGCTTCACAGCCAGCGCGTTTCGTCACAGGGTTATTTGGTAAGCGTGATGACGTTACGGAGATGTATAACAAACTCATGTGGCAGACTCTGCAAGAGAGGCGCTCTGCATCGCGGTGTAGCTTGCTGTCCAGGTTTCGAGAGGGTGCACTTCTGGATGCGGTATCGAATATATTGCTTCCTCCTACTTATACCTCCCGAGGCGATCACGAATGTAAAATTAGAGAGATTCGAGCGCGCACGGAGGCTTTCCGGCAGTCGTTCTTACCGCGAACCATACGTGAGTGGAACAGGAAAGGGAGGTAATGACAGTGGCACGTAAAGTGCCCTCCGCCACACACCGTTGGGTGGCTTGCGGAGTATAAATGTAGATGTAGAGACGGACTCTCGCTGGTAGAAGCTCAGACCGGTGATTGCCGCAGCGAGACAAAGGCTGGGACACGGAGGCAGGCAACGTGGTCGATGGGTGAACTGGCCGAGAGGAGGACGGCGGCGAATTGTTGCGGTGCGGTTGGCCGGCTGCGCCCTGATGGATGAGATCGCTCAGGACCCGAGCCGCCGCCACCTGCACGCCGTCGCTATCCGCGCCAGTAACAAGTTCATCCTCCCTATTATGGACTTCAGCATCAATCAAGCTCCTGTACGCCCATAGGTATGGAAGTATAGTGGGAGACACTCTTACGTTACGTAGAACACAGCTCCTAAATTCCTTACTCGAAGCTGGAAATCGGTACTGGAGGAAATTTATTTTACCCATTCGCTAAAGGAGATTGTGAGGAAACGCCATCTCAAAAAAATATATGTGTACTAGTCTTATGACTTTCGAATATACAGTTTGTGTTTCTTTCATTGGAGACTTCCTTCTCGGTACTCATTTGGTCACAGAAAACCGCTTTGTAGAGCGCAGGGGAGGGAAATGTAAGAATGCGAGCTTACAAGGAAACTTGACAACCACACCTGACATTTTACGACCAGAAAAGCACACTTGGGATATGTCAGCCCCAGCAATCGACCCCCGAATAAATTTGGACCATAATTCAGGTCGTATGCAGTTCTGACCTACTGAAATCATAGTCTTTAAACTTTCGCCCACAGTGGTTGTTTGTCACTCGCTCCGTCCCATTGCAGACGTCCAATGACCGAGTGCTAACGAGGAGAACACGACAAGTGCCACAACCCGATTTTGCAGAAACTTCGATCAGTGGAAGAGGATCAAAATAAGCTTATCTGTAGGACTCGGCCGTTTCTGAATACTACGATTATCATAGTTTTCGAGGTATTTTATGTGCCTTCTACCGCGCAGTACCGGAAGATGATGGGGTGGCACAGTGATGCCTCGCTTTCGAATATCGATAATTATTTATATTTCTGTTTCTCATCCATACACCATTCTCTGTAGAAATTACTACATCAATGTTTTTCAGTGTATATTGATATAGCGTTGTCCTTCTGCGTCTACTAATTGTATGTCAGATGAATCAAAATTCAATAGAAATTGAGAAAATTATCGAAATTGTTTTTGGTGAAATTTCTACAGTGTGTCTTGATTCATAATCAACTGCTAGCGCAAGTGTTCGGAAAGGTGATGATCGAAGGGTACAGTCACTGAATTTTGGCCCCTATTTTAACTGCACCAAAGTTGTGATTCTTCCTGCACATCGGTCAGGGGCCTGAAGATGGCGTAATGTAGCGCCAAAACTGGTTTCTCAATAAAGTAACAACTGGAAATTTAGACGGCTGAAGGTATTTTGATTCAGAATTTTGTATATTCAACTGCCGAGGTCTTGCAACCATATGTATATACACAGACTTACAGACATATGATTAAATAATTCACTTGAAAAAAGAAAAGCATATCTTAAAAATGTGATAGTATAAATTTTTGAGCAACTGGAAGTAGCATCACCATTTCTCTCTAAAATTAACAAAATTATAAAAATTCTGAAAAACTAAGGCTCATATGTTGTTATTTTAACTTAAATCCTTAATGAGATATGTAATGCATCTCTGGGACAAGGAATTTTTCCGAGCAGATTAAAATATGTCGTTGTTGCAGCTCTTTATAAGAAAGTTAACAAGATAAATTTAAATAAATATTATCCAGTTTCTGTACATATGTCTTTTTCCAAAACGTTGAAAAGTAATGCACTGAAGAGTGGTCTGAAATTTGAGTAGAAACAATTTACTTAGTGAATCACAGATTGAATGCCAGAAGTATTGTTCGACTGAGGATGCTGTTGATACATTCGCTCACCAAATTTTATCATCCCTAAACAACCAAAGTCACCAGTTAGTGTTTTTTGTTATTTGTACAGAGCGTTTGATTACATTAATCATGTTACCCTCTCTTTACAAAACGTAAGTTTTATGGAATAGATGGCTAAAACGCAGCTGGCTTGAAAAAACAACAGAACGCAAAAAGTTATGTTCCATAACTCAAACAAAGGTGGAAAGGGAGAAAGATTTTAGTGACTTGGGAGAAGGCACGAAGGAAGTACCACGAGGTCCAAATTTGGGTCCGCTCCTATTTATTATACTGTATACTGATAAGGTAAGGAATGAGGAGGTTCTACGCAGAATCGGAGAGAAAAGGAATATATGGAAAACACTGATAAGGACAAGTGTCAGGATGATAGAACATCTGTTAAGACATAAGGGAAGGACTTCCGCGGTACTAGAGGGAGCTGTATAGGGCGAAAACTGTATAGGAAAACAGATATTGGAATACATCCAGCAAATAACTGAGGAAGTAGGTTGCAAGTGCTACTGTGGGATGAAGTGGTTAGCACAGGAGAGGAATTCGTGGCGGGCGGCGTCAAACCTGTCAGAAGAATGGTTCAAATGGCTCTGAGCACTATGGCACTTAACTTCTGAAGTCATCACCCCTAGAACTTAGAACTACTAAAATCTACCTAACCTAAGGACATCACACACATCCATGCCCGAGGCAGGATTCGAACCTGCGACCGTAGCGGTCGCGCGATTCCAGACTGTAGCGCCTAGAACCACTCGGCCACTCCGCCCGACAGTCAGAAGATTGATGACGAAAAATAAAAATAAAAAATGTGAATAACCTTCCGCTTAACATTCATCAGAACTGGTACATTTTGCAAACGATATCAATGCTACAAAAATGTCTAGTATGGATTGTTAATGATTTTTTTAACAATTATAAAGTGGTTCTCTAAAACAGACTGTCTCAAAATTTTGAGGAAACACACTATATTTAGTTCTGTACAACTAATAGAGTCATACCAAAACCTAATGTAAATGGCTGATTTCGATTGCATTGGACAGTGCTAGAGAACGTAGTCTGTCTAAAAAGGTGATTTGTTACAAAATATTCGTAGAGGATACTAATAGAGGATATCGATCATACATAAAGAATGACTGCACAAAATGCATTAAGTCTGCACCATGGCAGGACGTCACGGAGATGCTGAAGGAACTGAACTGGGAAATGTTCGTAAACAGGCGCAAAATAACCTGTGCAAGCCTATTTATAAAATTCCTAGAACGAACACTAAGTGATGGATCTAGGATTATACTACCATCTACATATCACACACACAGGGATCCCGGAGACACGTTCAAACTAATTACAATGCACACAGTGCAGTTTAAGCAACCATTCTTCACGTGCTCGGTACATGAATGGAATGGAAATGCAAATAACAGCAGCTTGAAAGAAGCAGCTAGAAGCAGGGGCGGGAGGCAGGGAACACCTACTAAGAAACCTGAGTCATTGACGTCGGATTTTAGCTGATTTAGCAGCCTATACAAGGAATATCAGCTGTCGAATGCTTCGTAAACATGTGTGTCAATCTGTGAAAGAACCTGTGTTAGTTTACTTCGTGTCTAGGTCTTGGCCAATGTTGCAAGTACCAAATTTTAACGAAAAGATAGATGTCTAACTACGGGCTTCATTAACCTGGACGTCACTTAGGCACACGACGTCCTCGCGAGGAGGGTAACCCTCGCATGTTCGCCCAGTCTAATATACCTCGCTGGACAAATACCTGTTACTTACTGTTATCCGATTTATATTGTTTTACAGACTAATCAATTGTTCTATCGTATGCACCTTCCCTCTTTGATAGAGTACAATTGTTTTAGTTACAAAATTACACCAACAATTTATGTAGTAATTATAATAGGTACAAATTTAGATTTACATGAAGTAAGATCTCACACTACTAACATTGTCCCCCCGTACTTTTGCCTCGTCATCTTAAAGTTAAACTACTTTCTCGGTTTATAATCGTAATGTTTTTTGCGTGGTTTCCTTCAAATTTATCTAATGTACACCGTAAATATTCTCGATTATGTTTCAGTTTCACTCTTAATGACATTTACTCTTTCTTGCACCTTAGTCTCCATGTGTAATATGTTTTTCAAAGCTGCTCACCAGTGATTTAAATAATGAAGCAGTAACGCTTCTACATGCATAACACGACGCCTTTCATGAACATACACTCATTTTAAGTGATTTAAAGAGTTTACATTGGTGTTCTATGCGACGTATCCATGCACGCTGTTCTGCTTCTGTCGCATTCTAATCTTCTTTTTACGGTTTTAAGATAAGCGTAAGAGAAGCAAATGTCATTGGTGTTCGTGAGGGCTTACACGGAGTTAGTTAGATGCGCACGTTGGTTTGTCCAAAGTCAATACTTCACCTGACCGCATCACACAATATACAGGATGTTCAGCAATTCCTATAAAGACTTCTGCGGGTTGTAGAGAGGACTTAACAAACAAAATCTGGTAAGGAAGCCACAACCGAAAATGTACCATTTTGGTATAAAATAAGTTTGAAGATCGAATCGCTTTCTAATTCCCACTTCAAGGTGCGGCGGGTAGTGGCAGAGATGCAGAACAGATTTATCGGGAACGTTTAACGGATCACGTTTATCCACCACATACCATTTTCATCCGACTACAACAACGGCTGCGAGGAACTGGTGCGTTCATAACTGAAGGGTTCATGTTTGTGCGTCATGTACGCGCGCCAGGGTCTGTGAACGGTAGGTATGAAAGCTTGTATCGCAGTTAGACCTTGTACAACCAACATCGCAATCGGCACCTGGAGCAGCTCCTGCAGAACACACATGTCTGAGCTTATTTGTCTTCTCTGTACGCGGACCATGGAGCAAGAAATTTGAAACTGATTTCAAACTTAATTTACAGCCAAACTTCACATTCCGCGCATACATTCCTTTTCAAGACACCGTCTACTATGTCCCCGCTACAATTTTTAGAAGTCTGTAATAGTTATTGTGAAACGCTCTGTACATTTTTAAATAGGCACTGTAAACATTTTTTCCGAAGAGTCATGATGTATACTTTTCGACAGTGTGTGTGACTGATCAGAAAAACACTTCTTTGCTACTATGTTTCGCTTGCTTGTTCCCCGAAATTCTGGGAGAACTACCGGATATCAGTGGCATGCTGCCACTATATTTCGGCGCAGCTCTTTGGTCAGGTTCTGATGTATATTGGCTAAGGTCTACCCACTATGTGTCACCCCTTAGTTTGATACAGAATTCGGATACTATCAGACTGGGTCTATGAGAGACCGGTTTTATGGACAACAGATTAACAATGTCAAGGTAATGCTGCAACTGGCTGAGAGAGCAATTCTGTTCGTTAATACATTTTGAAAGGGTTCTGTGTCTGTAGTCTGAGCGAGCTTGCTCAAAATTTTACAGCATAACATTAGAATAGACATTTACAAGCAAAAATACAAAATCTGAAGTAAAATTAATGATGGATGTCTCTGATATAACTGAAAAGAAAAGAAAGGGAAAAGGGAACGTTCGGAACACAGCTGGATTATTGAATTGAAGAGTTCCCAGCAAACAGAACGCAACATGTCATTCTCAAAGGAGAGTCTTGAGGCGTGAATGTTATGTCGGGCGAATCCCGAGTCAGTGTTATAGGTTCATTACTTTTCACAGCATACATGAATGACATGATGGACAACGTCGGAAGTTCCACGAGCCTTTCCGCGGATTATGCTGCTGTACAGAGAGAAGTAATTTGTAGCGAACTACAGGAAGGCTTGCAGAAGGTCAACACTTGGTGTAGGGAGTGCCGATTGATTCTTAACGTAAACAAGTTTGACGTATTGCATATGCATAGACAGACAGAGTCACTGTTGTACGAGTACACGATTGCAGAACCATAACTAGTCGCAATTGCTGTCATGAAATATCGAAGAGTACGCACATGGAACAATTTAAAGTGGAACGTCTACATAAAACTAATGGCAGGAAATTCAGGTTCCAAGCAGATTCATTGGAAGAAGTCTCAGTAAATTTAGTCCCTCAATAAAGGATGTAGCTTACAAAGTCATCGTTCAACCTGTACTTGAATACTGCTCTTTGCCATGGGCTTTGTATCAGATAGTATTGTTAGGGGAAATACAGAAGATCCAAATAAGAGCAGCGCATTTCATTACTGATTCATTTAATATGCACAAAAGAGTCACGGAAATGATCAGCCAATACCAGTTATAGAAGCACGAGAGAGGTATACTGCATGACGGTGTGGTTTACTGTTTAAGTTCCGAAAATGTACATTGCCAAAAGAGTCAAAACATACATTGCTCCCTCCTACTTATATCTCGCTTAAAGTCCATGAAGATAGAATTAAATATATTCTAGCGTACACGAAGAAATGCCGGCAGTCGTTCTTCCCGCGAACCATTCCAGACTGTAATACGAATGAGAGGAGGTGGAAGTGGTACACAAAGTACCGTCTGCTACATACCACAACATGGTTTCCGGAGTGTAGATGTAGAAACACAGGTGCTAGATAACACGACATTTTGCAAGTTATTTTAATGCGAACCTGAAAATTAACAGGACAATGTACGACTGAAGGGGACATAATTTAACACCAGGCATGGGATGCAGGTTTGTTGGGAAAAAGAATAAATATAAAACTGTCTGCTAACCAATTGCAGACAGTTAAATATTTTTAGCTGACAGTGATACACTGTATCAAAGAGATAGGAGTATTTAAACAACTGTAATTTATATACAGCTGCTGCGAAAAAGTCCATTACACGAAACGAGAAATATTTAAAGACAGTGACAGAAATGAAACTTGTTACAATTCTCTGACCGGACTCCACCAACTTAATAGTAACGTATATTTGTTCCTGTGGGATAAGTTGATTAAAGTTTCATTGGTGTGCGAACTTATCTACAGCACAGGAAAAAGCCATTCTTAAAAGAAGAGGAATGTTATGGGAACAAGATGGCTGCTGGAGTGTCTAACGTTAATGGAACCTTTCAGCTGGGGTCGCAGTACGGTATCGCTACAGGGCACGCATGTACAGCTTAATGCCATAGTTCTGACTTTGATAAAGGTCGAACCAGTGTGAGAGACATGGTATCATCATACCGACAGATCACAGACACAGTTGGCAATGACTGCAGAAAGAGTCGTTACAGGACGAAATGAGGGCAACAGTGTGGCGACAGGAGTAGGCACAGGTCCTTCCAGAAGGACTACATCACGAGGAGCTAGTTCGACTGGCTCTGAAAGTTGGGAAGAAGTTACAGGCACAGTGACTGTACGAACTGCTGTGAGCAGATTAATAGGGTGAGATCTCGAGCTGCCATGCGTCGTTTTCACCAATTAGAGCAGACACTTGTTTGATGTAGAATCCGAGTCTACTGCGATACTTAATAGGGTTCTACAGTACTCAGTGATTCCATTTGCAGCTGTCAGATCGAAGCTAACGTGTCTGAAGTCGATCTGGTGGAAGGCCGCAAGAAGCAGCGATTCTAGTGAACCATTCCTACCCAACTACCCAACTCCTGGAAGATGGTGGAGCGAGAGGGCCGACTGATTTGTGAACTGTTGAAGAGAACCTGAAACAGAGGTGGTGCAATGTCTGTATGTGACAGTATCTGTGTATTTCGATGCGAAAGTCCTTCAACATGCATGCATGCTGCAGTGTCTGTATTTGAAATGCACATCTGCAGGGTATCTGCATCGAACTATATACACTGTGAAATACACTGCGCTAACTGTAGTTTATTATACTGAGTGAAGAGTTTGACAGAGCACTGAAAGACCTGAGTCGAAACAAGGCCCCCGGAGTAGACAACATTCCATTGGAACTACTGACGGCCTTGGGAGAGTCAGTCCTGACAAAACTCTACCATCTGGTGAGCAAGATGTATGAAATAGGCGAAATACCCTCAGACTTCAAAAAGAATATAATAATTCCAATCCCAAAGAAAGCAGGTGTTGACAGATGTGAAGATTACTAAACAATCAGTTTAATAAGCCACAGTTGCAAAATACTAACACCAATTCTTTACAGACGAATGGAAAAACTAGTAGAAGCCTACCTCGGGGAAGATCAATTTGGATTCCGTAGAAATAATGGAACACGTGAGGCAATACTGACCTCACGACTTATCTTAGAAGAAAGATTAAGGAAAGGCAAACCTACATTTCTAGCATTTGTAGACTTAGAGAAAGCTTTTGACAATGTTGACTGGAATACTCTCTTTCAAATTCTAAAGGTGGCAGGGGTAAAATAGAGGGAGCGAAAGGCTATTTACAATTTGTACAGAAACCAGATGGCAGTTATAAGAGTCGAGGGACATGAAAGGGAAGCAGTGGTTGGGAAGGGAGTGAGACAGGGTTGTAGACTCTCCCCGATGTTATTCAATCTGTATATTGAGCAAGCAGTGAAGGAAACAAAAGAAAAATTTGGAGTAGGTATTAAAATCCATGGAGAAGAAATAAAAACTTTCAGGTTCGCCAATGACATTGTCTCTATCAGAGACAGCAAAGGACTTGGAAGAGCAGTTGAATGGAATGGACAGTGTCTTGAGAGGAGTATATAAGATGAACATCAACAAAAGCAAAACGAGGATAATGGAATGTAGTTGAATTAAGTCGGGTGATGCTGAGGGAATTAGATTAGGAAATGAGACACTTAAAGTAGTAAAGAAGTTTTGCTATTTGGGAAGCAAAATAACTTATGATGGTCGAAGTAGAGAGGATATAAAATGTAGACTGGCAATGGCAAGGAAAGCGTTTCTGAAGAAGAGATATTTGTTAACATTGAGTATAGATCTAAGTGTCAGGAAGTCTTTCCTGAAAGTATTTGTACGGAGTGTAGCCATGTATGGAATTGAAACATGGACGATAAATAGTTTGGACAACAAGAGAATAGAAGCTTTCTAAATGCGGTGCTACAGAAGAATGCTGAAGATTAGATGGGTAGATCACATAACTAATGAGGAAGTATTGAATAGTATTGGGGAGAAGAGAAGTGGCACAACTTGACCAGAAGAAGGGATCGGTTGGTAGAACATGTTCTGAGGCATCAAAGGATCACCAATTTAGTATTGGAGGGCAGCGTAGAGGGTAAAAATCGTAGAGGGAGACCAAGAGATGAATACACTAAGCAGATTCAGAAGGATGTAGGTTGCAGTAGGTACTGGGAGATGAAGAAGCTTGACAGGATAGAGTAGCATGGAGAGCTGCATCAAACCAGTCTCAGGACTGAAGACCACAACAACAACAACAACAACAACTGTACTTCATGCTAAAGCAAGGCAAACTGCGGAGAAATGCATTGTCTCTCCTTATGCGAGAATCACAGGAACAGTGTGCGACCGGTCTGTGTGGCCGAGCGGTTCTAGGCGCTTCAGTCTGGAACCGCGCAACCGCTACTCTCGCAGGTTCGAATCCTGCCTCGGGCATGGATGTGTGTGATGTCCTTAGGTTAGTTAGGTTTAAGTAGTTCTAAGTTATAGTGGACTGATGACCTCCGATGTTAAGTCCCATAGTGCTCAGAGCCATTTGAACCATTTGAACAGTGTGCGTGCATTGTGGAACGTAGGGACTGCGACGTATGAAGGTTTGTCTCGATCCGGGAGTGGTGCGCTGATAGTCGAAGTGGTTAATACGACCGCTCTCGATAAGCGCAAACTCTGGTTACGAGTCCCGGTCTGGCTCAAATTTTCCTGTGTCTATAGAACATCATAAAGCTAACGTAATGCCGTATTCGCAAATTTCGAGTACATTTCAGAGTTCAGTACCTACATTCTCGCCATTATATGGCAAGAATGTAAAGCTTGTCACCCTTCATGACCAATATATCAAATGGCATATTCCATCAAGACAATGCAACGGCCCACCCCAAAACGCCTTTTGGAATATATTATCAATGACGGTCAGGTACAGTTCCCTGATCTGTCAGTCACGGAAGGCAATGAGAAACGTATACTTTCATTCCGGCTTCCAGACAGCATTCTTCCTGAAACGACACAGCTTGCTTTTCAGGCGGGAAACTGCTTAAGATGACATTCGGAAGCTGCTTACTTCCATGCACAGCAAACAAAAGAGTGTATTCACTGCACGTAGGAAATCTTTTGCCCCTACCGTTCTTTCTATAGCTCGAAGAAGCACTTACGGAACTAATAGAAAGCTTCAGCAATGCGATTGAGGGTGAAAGGATATGGAAGATAAGATTTAGTGGTGACATTGCTGCCCTGAGTGAATGTGAATGCAATGAACAGTCTAATAATCACACACTATGGAATGTGAGTAAGCCGAAGAAAGACGGAAGTAATGAGAAGTAGGTGCAATGTAACTAGCGGTAAACTTAATATCAAAATGATTGACCAAGGAGAGGATGAAGTAAAGGACGATTAAATAACAAGTGACGGATGAAACAAGGAAGATATAAAACCAAAATAACACAGAGAAAGTGGAATTTCCTGACCAAAATAAGTGTACTAGTATCAATTTGAGGAACATATTTCTGAAAATGTACAATGAGTATTCAAACGCAACAACCAGACGGGTTGAAGTTTGCATATGCCGTTTTCGGATAACGTAGTGAGACATCCTGTTGTTGTTGTTGTGGTCTCTAGTCCTGAGACTGGTTTGATGCAGCTCTCCATGCTACTCTATCCTGTGCAAGCTTCTTCGTCTCCCAATATGTACTGCAGCCTGCATACTTCTGAATCTGTTTAGTGTATTCATCTCTTGGTTTCCCTCTACGATTTTTACCCTCCACGCTGCCCTCCAATACTAAATTGGTGATCCCTTGATGCCTCAGAACATGCCCTACCAACCGATCCCTTCTTCTTGTCAAGTTGTGCCACAAACTCCTCTTCTCCCCAATCCTGTTCAGTACTTCCTCATTAGTTACGTGATCTACCCATCTAATCTTCAGAATTCTTCTGTAGCACCACATCTAGGGGAGCGAATTTAGTGTCAGGTGTCGTTGTGCGCATGTGCTGGCACATGGTACAGGAGAAAAGGAGGAAGTTGTGTGTTCCGTCAGTGTGAGGATATCGTGACGTTGACATTGCAAGATTTGTCGTTTGATAAGCATCGAGGTAATATTTGATTTCTGACTGCGAAATGGGTTAATCCGGCCGCTATTCATCGACGACTCGTGGCCTTATACGGAGGAGACAGTGTGTCAGAGAAGTCAGCGAGACAATGGAGTGCCCGTTTTCATGATGGTCGGGAGATTGAGTGATGACCGGCAACTAGGCAAGGCAAACACGACAACTACGGCCGAACTCTTCGACAAGGTGAACGAGATAGTGAGAAGTGTTCGGTGTGTCACAATGCGGGTGTTGGCAGTGATGGTGGAGGCCAGTATAGAAACAGTGTGGACAACAGTGCACGACAGGTGTCTCCTGGAAGGTGGGCGCGTGGTGGGGTCCGAGGAAGCGCAGTGAACCGCAAAAGAAACTGCGTATGGGGCTAGAACTGCAGTACCAATTCCGGTATCATGAAGACCCCGCTTTTCTGGAGCGGATCGTCACCAGTGAGAAGAGCTGGTGCCATCACGTCGAGCCAGTGAGAAAGCGGGACAGCATGCATGAGACATACCTCCACCTAAAATGCTGAATGCTGTGCCCTCAGCAGGCAACGAGATGCTAAACGTCTTTCTGGACGTCTGAGGTTCGGTACGTTCGGTACATTTGGAATTCCCGTGCAAGGAAAAACTATTAACACTGGCGTGTACTGCGAGACACTCGGTAGCCTACGCAAGTCCATCAAGAGCAAGACTGCCGGGGCTGCTCAAAGAGGGAACGATTCTGCTCCACAATAAGGCGCATCCACATGCCTCAGTGGTCAAACTCAGTATAAACGCCAAGTTCAAGAATTAACAGTTTGAGCATCTTCCTTACAACCCGGACATGTCGCCTTGCGACTTCCATGTGTTTAGTCCTTTAACAAAATTATCTCAAAGGAAAACACTTCCACGAGGATGGCGAGCTGAAAGATACTGGCTCCTGTCACAATCACAGCAGTTCCGGTCCCAGAAAATCCTTCTGGGCCTCGCAGGATTAGCCGAACAGTCTAAGGTGCTGCAGTCATGGATTGTGCGGCTGGTCCCGGCGGAGGTTCGAGTCCTCCCTGGGGTATGGGTGTTTTTGAAACTTCCTGGCAGACTAAAACTGTGTGCCAGACCGAGACTCGAACTCGGGACCTTTTCCTTTCGCGTGCAAGGTTCGCAGGAGAGCTTCTGTAAAGTTTGGAAGGTAGGACACGAGATACTGGCAGAAATAAAGCTGTGAGGACGGGGCGTGAGTCGTGCTTGGGTAGCTCAGTTGGTGTCGGCACGGTAGCTCAGCGTGTCCGGTCAGAGGGTTAGCTTACCTCTGTAATAAAAAAACTGAGTTAATCGATCAACTATGAACTTAACCGGATATCTTACGACGTCCGCCCCGAGCAGATGAAACGAACACAAGCGAACAAAATGAAATTAAAAAAAAGGTTGGTAGAGCACTTGCCAGCGAAAGGCAAAGGTCCGGAGTTCGACTCTCGGTCCAGCACACAGTTTTAATCTGCCAGGAAGTTTCATAGCAGCGCACACTCCGCTGCAGAGTTAAAATCTCATTATGGGTGTGTGTGTTTGTCCTTAGGGTAATTTAGGTTAAGTGGTGTGTAAGCTTAGGGACTGATGAACTTAGCAGTTAAGTCCCATAAGATTTCACACACATATGAACATTTTTTGAATCCTTCTGGTCGTGGTTCTGTGGGACCAAACTGCTGATGTCGTCGGTCCCTACGCTTACACGCTACTTAATCTAACTTAAATTAACCTACGCTAAGAACAAGACACAGACTCATGTCCGAGGGAGGACTCGAAACTACGTCCGGGGGGTCAGACGAACCATGGCAAGATACCAAGACCGTGCGGCTACCCCGCGCGGCCTCGTCGTAAAACATATGGGTAGTTGCGATCAGTCATCTGGTGATTTCTTTTGTATAAAGACTTTAATTATACTCACAGCTCTGTTTCGTACCTTTTCTTTTGGATATTCTTCACACGTTTAGAGCACATCATATTAAGGATATGAATCATGGACTTTTGGATGAAACCGGGAAAGCTGAATACGTCTGATATGTGGTGCTGCACAAGGATTGAAAAAGTAAGGAAGGAGAAGATTCTCAGATAACTCAATAACGAGAGGAATGTCAGGAAAACACTGACAAAAGGCAGGGACAGACTGACATGATACTTGTTGAGACGTCCAAGGGTAACTTGTGGGCGCACGGTTAGAGGCGCCATGTCATTACCTGCGCGGCCCCTCGCGCCGGAGGTCGAGTCCTCCCTCGGGCATGGGTGTGTGTGTGTTGTTCTTAACATAGGTTAGTTTAAGTAGTGTGTAAGTTTTGGGGCCGATGACCTCTGCAGTTTGGTCCCTGAAGAACTCACACACATTTGATAACTTCCGTGATAGTAATACCTGTATGTGAAGACAGAGACTGGAGTATATCCAACAATCAGCTGTGGACGTTGGGTGCGGGTGCTACATGGAGATGAAGAAGATAGGATAGTAATACGTCAGAGCAGTGATGGGAAAAATGGAGGAACACATCTAATACTGATATTTATGATTGACATTAGTTGCCGGCCGAAGTGGCCGAGCGGTTCTAGGCGCTACAGTCTGGAACCGCGCTACCGCTACGGTCATAGGTTCGAATCCTGCCTCGGGCATGGATGTGTGTGATGTTCTTAGGTTAGTTAGGTTTAAGTAGTTCTAGGTTCTAGGGGATTGATGACTTCAGCAGCAAGTCCAATAATGCTCAGAGTCATTTGAACCATTTTTTTTGACATCAGTTAAAAATAGAATTACAGTCTAATCGTTCAATACCCATCATTAACCTCATCAAAATTTGATGACTATTGGACTGGTGCTTCATCCTTTAACAGTTTACATTTCCGTCGGTGTATACATCTGAAAATGCCTTAACAGTTTACGTTACCATCAGTGTATACACGTGCAAGTGCAAAACTAAATTCAGGTGTTGGGCAAAAATGAGAAATGCACGTTTGAACATAAATGCAGATACTAGCAAGGCCTGCACGTTGGGCTGTTGTATCTGACCACGAACGGCACCAGTGCGATGTCCTCAGCACTTTGCAAGTGCCAGTCATGGTCAGAACAGTGTTAGATGTAGTTCCGAGTGCATTATGTTGGCTCTACTTGAATGTGAACGAGGGAAAATTATTGGTGCTCGTACGTTTAACCCTTCCGTAACGAAGGTAGCCAAAGTGTCCTACGTTTCAAGAGGCAACGTTATCATTGCATACAGGTGAAACGTATAAGCATAATGCACTAGGTCCCGATGCAAACGAAAGTGTGCGTCGAGTGATCGTGGCAGACGGTCAGTGAAGAGGCCGGTCGCAAAAAGTAAAAGGGCGGCTGCTGCAAAATTAGCTGTGGAACTGAAGGTCGCACTCGTAAAGAGCAACAGGAGATCAACTCCATAAGCAGGGTATTGCAGAGCGATCTGGAATCCCAAAACTACGCATCAGTGACGCAACAGGAGAATTTGGTGTAATGGAACATGAAATATGAGACAATGGAAGTATGTCATCTGGTTCTACGAGCTTTGCTTGACATTGTTCCCAACTTCTGGCCAAGTTTACTTCATAAGAGTACAACATTTTTTGGGTGCAATGACGATTTGGGCAGCCATATCGAGGCATTCCATGGGTTCTGTGGTTACACTGAAAGGTCGCATTACTGCCAAGGATTATGTGGCGATTTTCGCTGATCAGGTCCATCTCATGGTACAATATTGGTTCACAGTGGTGATGCTATGTTCGAAGATGACGGGGCTGTTCCACAAAGCTAGTACGGTCTGGACTGGTTTTGTGAGCTCGAGGATGAATTTTCACATCTACCCTGGTCACCACAGTCATCAGATCTCGATGGTGCACTTTGGAGAGAAGGGTGCGTGATCACTAACCACCTCCGTCATCCTTACCTGAACTTGCGGTAGTTTTTCTAGGTAGAACGGTACAAGATTCGACTGAGAAGCAGTAAGCAATGTAACACTTTTTTTTCTAAGGGCTGGTTGACATTATTCAGGATTCCAATACGCCTTATTATTCCTCACTCTTCTGGCTACAAAAGAATCTCCGTTACATTACTGGGAGGGCCTGTATGATTGCATGGCATTGCTCTACTTGTCTATTCGGAGCCAGCACCTTGCTGCATCAATAACCTCCCCATCATCACGTATTGCTTCCCATGGAGACCATCCTCCACTGAGCGAAACAGATGGAGATCTGAAGATGCGAGATCCGGGTTGTAAGGTGGATGAGGAAAATGAATCCAAAGAAGTTTTGTGAGCTCCTCTCGGATGCGGAGACTTGTATCAGGCCTTGATACTTTTGTGAGACGAACACTCGGAAGCCGTTTCTTCAGTTTGCTAAGGGGCGAGGTCGTGAAGTGGTTAACACACTGGACTCACATTCGGGAGGACGACGGTTCAAACCCATGTCCGGCCATCCATATATAGGTTTTCCGCGATTTCCTTTCAAAGCGTACGGCCGATTTCTTCCGTACCTTTGACACAATCCAAGCTTGTATGACGTCTCTAACAACCTCGACGTCGACTGGACATTAAACCCAATGTTCCTTCCTTATCTCTGAGAGTAGCAAAAACCAAATTAGAGTTGGTCGCCTGTGACAGTGTCCGACAACAGTCACGATCAGCCACATACCACGCAAGCAATTCCGGACATATGGTTTTCCATTGCTCTTTATGGTGTTGTTAGGCGACGAGGAATCCAGCGGTCACACATCTTTCAGTACCCCAACTGGTGGACGAGTGTGTCAGCTTTACAAAACAGGGACGTCCAGTTGAGCTATGATGTATCTGATTGTGATTAGTCGATCACCTCTTATGAGAGCGTCCGCGCGCTACAATACTGCAGCAGTCACACCTGTGTGCCGGGGGCCGACAGTAGGGAGATCGGATAGGTTTGAGTGACCTCGTTGCGATGATGACAGATGATTCGCCCTACTACTCACCGTGCTTTTGTTCACTACAGGCGCTTTTGAACATGTACGATGCTCTGACTTCCCTCAAAAAGGTACTGAATTTATCCACTCCGAGAGGACAGGAAACTGTTTTGAATGACAACAGGTTTTCTACAGTGTATTATCTATGGTAATATGTGGTGTTTTTTGTGTTTCCATATTTTAGTCCACCCTATACACACTCTGAAAAATTAGAGATGATATTTAGCCACAAAACTGATTCATTAAAACAATGAAGAAGAAGAAGGAAACTATTACAGCTGCCCCTAAACCAATTTACGGTGGTTTTTTGACGACTGCAGATAGAAGGAGAGCGTCGTGAAGGATGTCGCCCCCTTTGTGACTCGGCGGAGAAATGCAAATACAGGCGGGCTGTGGCTGCCGCGCTCCCGGCTGTCGGCGGACAAGTGCCGGCGACCGCAGCGGCGTTTTTTGCCGGCTCGTTGTGCCTCCGCTCCGTAATAAAGGAGCCGGCTCTGCATTATGGCGGCGCAGGCCGCTCTCAGACAATGAGCATTGTGCCGGTATTTATACGCAACATTTGTGCGGCGCGCGCCGCTAGCGAGGCGCGATTTACAACGGGGAGGGTGCCGGCCTCCAAAAACTCGCCTCCTCTTCCGGCCCAGGGGGTTCCTTCCAGCGCCGCCCTCGCCTTTTCCTCCCACGCCACATCCGCGACAGCTCGCCAGAATTAGTGAACTCGACGAAATGTATTAATCGCGGCGGCGGTCCCCGGGCACGGCGCAGCCTGCTGCGTGATGAGCATTCTTTTCGACTCTCCGGAGGACAATTTGGAAGTTCCTCCTCTCGCTGGAGCCACAGCTCACACAGTACCCGCCGCCGTACATTTCAGAGTTAGTCGTAGTCGGGAGAAGAATTCGCGGTGGGCGCTCGTGATGTTGGTCAGCAGCATTTGCGACACATTATCAAAGCAGTGGTTCGTGCGTATCACCAAAAGCTTCTCGGCGCAGCTCAACTGGCATCTGTCTGACGCGGAAGGTTTCTGTTTTGAACAACGTCAAGAATAATGGAATGTAGTCGTGTTATATTAGGTAATGCTGAGGGAATCAGATTAGAAAACGAGATACTTAAAGGGGGTAGGAAGTCAAACGGGCCGGCTTGGAGCAGGAGAGGCACCACAGGATATTTTAATTTCCACTGTCTATACTTTTACAAGTAAATTCATAAAACTTTGTCAGCATGACCAGGAAGGATTCAGGATTCACACTCGTAACAGCGGAAGTTCAAAAACATAACAAAATAATTTTTTTACATGTGAAATTTCATCATTTTTTCACTTACTATTGGCTGTCTCCAGTGCTGTATGGTTACCGCGAAGCGGCATGCTAATCCTCAATTTCTTCTACACGAACGATCTCCCTGTTGCATTTTCAGGTGCTGACGGTTAGCTGAAGATTTTGAAGGACCATTTTCACGTTCACTCATATGGGGATTTTCCCATTCTTATGATGAAGAAATGGGGTTATTGGAAAAAAATTTCTGGCTACTATTGGTTGGCCGTTATCATTAAATACAAAGAAAAACACATGGAGCCCGAGAGGGGAGGTGTGTATAACCATATAACTCTAATTCCCGCAGACGTGGCATTCCGTTCATTTTGGATTCCTCTAGTACCGTGGCTGCGCATTTACTTCACTGATGGCTGGAAGCCACGGAGGTAGAAGCCTAAATCCGTCTTGTTTGTTGAAGTTACATTCATTTCTGAATATCTCAGTCGCTACTATTGATTAACTCCCATAAACGGTTTCCTTCGCTAGCACACGCACGTTGTAGAAATAGGTTAGTTGGTATCAGTTCTCATGATATTTCGGTATCGCACATTTCACACTTTGTCTTAACCGTTAGTGGCGTTCGTGTTCTTTAATAAGTTCTTCTACAGTCCTTTCCGTTTCACGTATCTACACTTTACCACAGCCACAAGTTGTTCTATAGATATCGCTTCTTGACACTGTTGAACTAATCACGAACACCCGAAGAACCTGAAAAGGATCCTTGACTAGGGATCTGAACGTTAATCGTGTAGATGAAACTGAAGAATAACGTGACGCGGCCTAACATCCTAAAAGGTTTTCTCTTCGAATTATTGTTTGGCTTGTTTATGTATGTTATTTCTGTGCAACACTATTCTGCTAACAGGATACCAAAGTGTCACTTCCGCGATACTGCTCCTAGCAAATGTTCACAATTTTTTCCGTTCCAATGTGGTAACATACATATTTAGCTTTCGTATAGGAGTCATTGTTGTATTTTGTGAACTTTTTCGTCGCATTATTGTACAAGGATCTTATTATTATCAACCAAATGAACAGAAGGCAGGTTACACTTTAACGTTACGGCCCACGGAAATGGACAAAAAAAGAAAAGATTATGATAGTCAACTGGCTGAAGAAACCGTCTTGGAATTGAAGTAATTTAGCGAAAGCTTAACAAACATATAAGAGAATTATTGGACAAGAAATTGAGCCCCATTCATCCGAAATACGGATATACTGTGTCAACCACTCTCTCGGGCTTTCGCCAATGTCAATAGCGAGTCATCCACTCTATACACCGTCCAGTCACACTGATGTGGACACCTGTCAAAATCTTGAATGACCACCTTCTGCATCGTGGACCGTCTAGGCTACGAGATGTGCTGGAAGAGGGTCAACGAAGTTCTGGAAAGTACCGACAGAGATGTAGAGCCGTGCCGTCTCCAGATGCGCTATTTCCCGATTGAGCATCCTTAGAACAAACAGTGGCATCGAGGTCGCCCTCAGGTTCTCCATTGGGATGGCCAAGGAGTACATTAAGTTCATACTCGTGCTCTTTGAGACACGCACGTATACTGCGAGCTGCGTTCACGTTGAATTGTCCTGCTGACAGATGCCATCGTATCGAGATAAGAAAAGGAAAGAAAAAGAAAACTGCATGTAGGGATGAACATGATCGCCAAGCGTAGATAAATAGTCGGGTCGAACCACTGCGCCTTCCAGAATGACGAAATCATCCAGGGAATGCCGCAAAACATTCCCCAGAGCATAACGCTCCCTTCTACGGCTTAAACCTTTCCGACGATTGTTGAGGGAGTTTGCCTTCAAACGTTTCATGCCGTGCGCGCCAACGGAATTCTGTAAATAGAGCATAAAACGTGATTCGGCTGGAAGAGCCACTGTCGCACTCAGAGGACGTCCTACTGAGGTATTGCCTTGAAAATTCCAGCCTTCGTCGCCGATGAACAGCAGTCATCATGGGTGCAAGAACACGGTGCCTGCTACAGAGGACGATAACCAGCAACATTCGCTGAACGGTCGCTAAGGAGACCATGTCGGTAGCCCCTTGATTCATCTGGGCGGTCACTCGCTCAACAGTTGCATGTCTATTCGCCAGTACACATCTCCCCTGCCGTCATTCACTCCTGTCATCTATGACTCGTGTTGCACCACAGTTGTCTCGGCACCGGTTTTGAATAGCGCCAGTTTGACATGCACGGTATACGAGGGCTATTCGGAAAGTAAGGAACGGTAGGTTCAAATGGCTCTAAGAAATATGGGATTTAACATCTGAGGTCATTAGTCCCGTAGACGTAGAACTACTTAAACCTAACTAACCTAAAGACATCACACACATCCATGCCCGAGGCAGCATTCGAACCTGCGACCGTAGCAGCGGCGCGGCTCCGGACTGAAGCGCATAGAACAGCTCGGCTACAGTGGCCAGCGAACGATGGATCGCGAAATGGAAACCACAGTGAAAATCAAAACTGTTTTATTTGCAACAGTTAGCTACAACTTCTAGCAACTTATCTCCATAGTTGCCAATCCGACTTAGACGTTTGTCGTAGCGTTGTACCAATTTTCCAACACCTTCGTTATAGAAGGCAGCCGTCAGTGCTCTCTACCAATTCTCTACGCTGGCCGACAGCTCGTTGTCTGTGCCAAAATGTTGTTGTCGTAGCCAGCGGTTCATGTGAGCAGAGATGAAACTCAGAGGGAGATAATTACGGGCTGTCTTGTGGGTAATCAAACATTTCCAATTGAAAACGATACAGGAGCATCTTCATAGCCCCTGCAGAATGTGGCTGAGAATTGTCTTGAGGAAGAAAACGCACGACAGTTATGTAATGTTGGCTGCCTAGCTTCAGCCCAAATTTCTCACCAGACCCTCGTACTTGGCGGGAGATACTATTGTTCTAGGTAGCCTTATGTGCTCCCTGTGTGCTCAGAACTAAAAGAAACGACGTAACGCGATCGACGGGCGTACTAGAGACACTGCCCAACACACCTGTGCAAAACTTCAACGGATTTTCACTATGGTTTCCATTTCGCGACTGATCGTTCCATACTTTCAGAATAGCCCTCGTACATTAACGACAGCAACACTGGACAACTTCAAAACTTCGGTAATTATTCTATCGTTGGCAATGTTCATGCCCCTTTGGACGTCAGCTAAATCGGGCATCGTGACTGCACTGTTGTCTGCATTCTCCCTTTACGTTTCGTTTACTCTCTACTGCTGGTGCTGCCACCTGTTGTCTATGAGTGGTAATTGCATACTGACGTCGAACTTAGGCGGTGGTCACGACTGGAGCGTGTGTTAAACAGCACATGTCAGAGGGTGATATATTTCATTTACCTGCCTCCTTAGTTAAGTGTCTGCGTATATGGCCACCATGTGGAGAACCCGGGTTCGATTACTGGTACTGCCAAGGATTTTTCATTGGAGGGAAGACGGGTACTACGTACACTTATCCTCGTGAAGTCAACTGAGGAGCTACTTGAACGAGTAGCAGCGGCTCCATGGTCTGGACAGTACAAAACTGCCGGGAGAGCGGGGTGCTGACTACTTCCCCCTCCATACTGCATCCGCATGACAGAGGGTGACACGGCTGCCAGCAGACATCCATTAGGCCTCCACAGCCTGGACGAGGAGCTAGTTATACATTCTATTTCTTTTTTCCGCTTTCTCATCTACATCTCCCTTCATTAATAGCATTTTGTCTTCCCATTAAATGCTCTCTGCTCATTGATCCATTACTACTTTTTTTTATTCCCTTGATAGTTTCGTGATCAGAGTCTGTGCAGCCTTACAAATTAATTAAAAGGCATGGAGTTGCGACACTTACGTTTTGTACTTCTGGCATTATAGTCGCTACCACTAGCTGCTACTACCGTCGAGTTATTTATAATCGAATTTATCTCTGTGCCTTACTACCTGTTCTCTTGAACATAGATTCGGTACCATTTCTCCCCAACGTCACACTTATCAAGATCCCTCTGTCAACTATCGTTCTGAAAGTGCGACAACGAAGTGATAAAGACAGAAATTTCTCTCAGATTCTCACCGAAAATTCTGAAGCTGCTACTTTAGGCGGCGAGAAGAATCGTCCGCATGGAAGACTCTTGCGTCTCACAAATAAGGCTCCGCACTGTAGAGTCTACGAGAATCAACTACTTACCAAGCTCTAAACAAAATAAGCAAAAGTAAGTAAAACGAGGCGTGTTTTTAAGTAAGTATCGTTTTGAAATTAAAAAAGACGTGCTAACATATCTCAATAATTTTAATTTTACATGAAAGCCTGTGCCTTAATCTACATTTCTACATAATTTCCGTCAATACTGAGGCACTTGTCATAACGTTGTACCTCCTCATAGAAGTCTGCCGCCTGACCTGTTAACCACTGCATCACCATTGTTTTGACTTCGTCATCGCCTTGAAGACGCTGACCGCCCAGGTGTTTCTTCAAGTGCAGGAACAGGGATGCAAGAAAGAGGCTGTACGGAGGATGATGTAGAGTTTCCCATTGAAAAGATGTGATGAGATCTTTGGTCTGATTCGCCACATGCGGACGGGCATTGTCTTGCAGCAAAACGATGCCCTTGCTCAACTTCCATGGACTGTAGGTTTGATTCTGGTGTGACGTAGGCCACCCATGTTTGATAGCCCGTAACAATTTGGCTTAAGAAATCATCACCGTCGTTGTGGTAGCGCTCAAGGAAAGTCAATGCACTCTCTAAACGTGTGGTTTTGTGCGCATCCATCAACATTTTCGGTAACCAACGTGCGCACAATATTCGGTAATTCAAGTGCTCAGTCACAATGCCATACAAAACACTACGAGTAACATTAGGAAAGTCATCCAGCAGGGAGGAAGCCGTAAAGCGTCTCTTTTCTGTCACCTTATTGTCCATTTGCTGCACCAAATTTTCATTAACGACCGAAGGACGCCCACTCCGTTGTTCATCATGCACATTTGTGCGGCCATCTTTAAATGCTCTCACCCACTTTCTTACCATTCCATCACTCATAATGTTTTCTCCGTAAACTGCAGAGATCTCACTATGAATATCGATCGCTTTTAGGCCTTTAGCACTAAGAAATCTTATAACAGCCCTTACTTCACAGTCAGAGGGACTACGATTATCGGAGGCATCTTCAACACTCAGTACACAACGTAAACAAGGAAGAATCAGCCTGAAATGGCGTCAGTGCGTAGATTCAGATACACGCTTTCATGTAAAAATAAAATTACTGAGATATCTTAGCATTTCTTTTTTTAATTTCGAAACGGTACTTACTTAAGAAACACGCCTCGTAATACAGGTGCAGTTACCTCCCAGGAAAAACGATGTTCTAAGCGAGTGACATACTCAAACGGTACAGATAACAGTGCAAGTGGTGTCACATATATTTTGAAACCAAATTTTCTCTTACGGAGGCTTTCCTCGGCTCAGTTGAGGGATCTGTATTACGAAGATTGTACTGTATTGGGTAGGAACAATTATATTTTCGATTTATTAGTGGTGACTGACCAGTACATATAGAAAATTAAGTAATGGTGGGAGACCAGATTACTTATCACTAATCCAAAGTATGAAATCTTTGGCGTGGAAAGACTGCATTGTCCTTATGATGACTGTAGAATTCATACCTGCATATGTGATTCGTTGGGAGAGCTCAAATATCCGGATAACAACATCACGTCACTGGCTGAACTGTACACAGTAACGTTATCTCTCTCTTTGAAAGCACCCACAGCACCGAGTGAGGCGTACTAATTACTATTATGAAGCACTGTAATCGTGTTTGGGAGCAACGGTGTTGTAATCCACTTTTGGCCCTAGAGATTTAAGATTATCCTGCATAAGTGTTGGACTGGGTACTTTGAAGTAGAGATAGTAAAAGTGTCTCTCCTAGGCTTAACGTACGCCGGGCACGTGTTCTACATCTCGTGCCGTCGTGGTCTTAAAGGGCGAGGAGTCCATGTATGCCCGTGGTTCAGTGCCCAATCCTGCCTGCTGCTAATACTGACCTGATCCAGAACGGATAGGCAAAGGCTCATTAGGATGGTCAGCTTCGAAGTTCACCACAAAATCTCATTTCAACCTAACTGTTGGACACTGAATAGGAATATGTCTCTTTCTCCAAGGAACCATTCGTAACTTAACGCTAACGACACTGGCGAAAAATATTAATACACTCCTGGAAATTGAAATAAGAACACCGTGAATTCATTGTCCCAGGAAGGGGAAACTTTATTGACACATTCCTGGGGTCAGATACATCACATGATCACACTGACAGAACCACAGGCACATAGACACAGGCAACAGAGCATGCACAATGTCGGCACTAGTGCAGTGTATATCCACCTTTCGCAGCAATGCAGGCTGCTATTCTCCCATGGAGACGATCGTAGAGATGCTGGATGTAGTCCTGTGGAACAGCTTGCCATGCCATTTCCACCTGGCGCCTCAGTTGGACAAGCGTTCGTGCTGGACGTGCAGACCGCGTGAGACGACGCTTCATCCAGTCCCAAACATGCTCAATGGGGGACAGATCCGGAGATCTTGCTGGCCAGGGTAGTTGACTTACACCTTCTAGAGCACTTTGGGTGGCACGGGATACATGCGGACGTGCATTGTCCTGTTGGAACAGCAAGTTCCCTTGCCGGTCTAGGAATGGTAGAACGATGGGTTCGATGACGGTTTGGATGCACCGTGCACTATTCAGTGTCCCCTCGACGATCACCAGAGGTGTACGGCCAGTGTAGGAGATCGCTCCCCACACCATGATGCCGTGCGTTGGCCCTGTGTGCCTCGGTCGTATGCAGTCCTGATTGTGGCGCTCACCTGCACGGCGCCAAACACGCATACGACCATCATTGGCACCAAGGCAGAAGCGACTCTCATCGCTGAAGACGACACGTCTCCATTCGTCCCTCCATTCACGCCTGTCGCGACACCACTGGAGGCGGGCTGCACGATGTTGGGGCGTGAGCGGAAGACGGCCTAACGGTGTGCGGGACCGTAGCCCAGCTTCATAGAGACGGTTGCGAATGGTCCTCGCCGATACCCCAGGAGCAACAGTGTCCCTAATTTGCTGGGAAGTGGCGGTGCGGTCCCCTACGGCACTGCGTAGGATCCTACGGTCTTGGCGTGCATCCGTGCGTCGCTGCGGTCCGGTCCCAGGTCGACGGGCACGTGCACCTTCCGCCGACCACTGGCGACAACATCGATGTACTGTGGAGACCTCTCGCCCCACGTGTTGAGCAATTCGGCGGTACGTCCACCCGGCCTCCCGCATGTCCACTATACACCCTCGCTCAAAGTCCGTCAACTGCACATACGGTTCACGTCCACGCTGTCGCGGCATGCTACCAGTGTTAAAGACTGCGATGGAGCTCCGTATGCCACGGCAAACTGGCTGACACTGACGGCGGCGGTGCACAAATGCTGCGCAGCTAGCGCCATTCGACGGCCAACACCGCGGTTCCTGGTGTGTCCGCTGTGCCGTGCGTGTGATCATTGCTTGTACAGCCCTCTCGCAGTGTCCGGAGCAAGTATGGTGGGTCTGACACACCGGTGTCAATGTGTTCTTTTTTCCATTTCCAGGAGTGTAGCTCCATGAACATACTTCTATGCCGATTTTGGATTTGTGTCTGATTACTTTGATATTAAAATGCATTAACTATCCGAAAGGAGGCATACTTTGTGTTAGTTCGTTACTGAATAGTCAAAATACCATTGCATATTGTACCTTAAATCATTCGTAGTGTTTACATGCGAAGCACGAAACACAACACATAAGAAGAAAACAGTTAATTATAACGTAGTGTATTAACTGATCAACCTGCACACAACAAGCAGCACCCGACAGTGGGAAACTGTGCCATGTTGCTTCGTTATGGGGTGTTATAGACGACTGCTAAATTGCACCTCCTAATAAAGCTAGAAATGTACGAGGTTTCTTTGTCCGGGAAAAAGCTAAATCGAATAACGAGTGTGATTTATCCGCCACAAAGTCTACCACCTTGTCATCATCACTCTGTACACATTACATGATCGCTTAGTTTTCCGGATGTGAGATGTTTGTCAGTGATGAAACGAGATTAAAATATAATCTGGTGACACCTTAACGAATCGCAGGAAGGTAAAATTCATTATAAAACCAAAGTAATAAAATAAATGCTACGTAGAATGATGTTTTCGGTTTTCCTGCATTTCCTATCAAGTGAGGCAAATATGCATAACAGTGACGCTTCCATTCAACTAAGATATCAGTAGCTTCTTCTCGACTTTGAGAATTGTCCTACTGCAGTTCCTCTAAACTCTGTTTATCCTCCAGTGCGTCAGGATCATCCGTCTAAGACAGGGTTCTTACAACGTTTATAGGCAAAGTGCTTGAACTGTACTGTTGCGTCGATTCGTTATTAGTAGAGGCCGGTATAAGATGCGCCCGTAGTTCACTGAAAAGGCGGTAGTCACCGAGATGCTCGCTTCCGACAACTTCCTGCTTGTGCTGTGTAAGGTTCACGTTCCATGCAAGTTGGGAGCCACGAGAGTATCAAAAATTCAGCGCGAAATATACGACGATCTTCGTCTTATCGCAGGGACAAGTGCACTCTATACATCACAGCCGACGAACGAGTCACAGCCTCCACGGTGTTCCGATGATCAATTAATTTAAGAGGACAGCCCACAGCTTTAGAGACGCGTACTGTAGAAACCACAGGTCCCTGCTCCAAGTGTGAACGCTTTATGCTACTCCCGGTCGGGCTGTCTCCTGAATGTATACTGTCACGATGGTCTACGTGATTCTATAGAAGGAGTAATCAAGTTGACGAAAAAGTCGTTAGATAGCCCTGTGGTCCAAACACGATACACCTGAGTTGACTGGAATCGTAACTGTCAATTGCAATAGACAAACATGGACAGCTGGTTCAGTCGTCTTCAACAGAGACATATGCAAGTACGGCGATTCAAGATGTTCATCGTAGGAAATCTGGCTTCTACATGCATTGCACCGGCGAGATCCAAACCTCTACAGGAGACACCTTTTTTTATTGAAGTAGTGTGATACATTTAACAAAAGAATTACGATAGTAAATTGTCTCTTCTAGAGGCATTGTTCGCTTTTCATTTAGTTTTTCTAATCTTCCACTAACTTTCGGGATGTGTGGAGACTGTTTTGTATCTAACACGTCACTGAACCCATTACATGCCTCTAGGTAACCTACATGATTTTCCTTAACTCTCCGTGAATCTTTGATGTCATGGACCTCCGGAACGGAAAAAAGATGGCAGTTTAACGTGTAATCGATTATGAAGTCATTGGAGATGGAGCACTGGTTCATGAAGCGGTCGTGCCCCACTGAAGAAACAACCAAGAACATAGGATTTAGGGAAATCACGGAAAACCATTAACAGATTGACTTACAAAATGTAAGACAGATGTGTCTTAATACGGCTGTCTTAACAACTGCGATCGATCGACCTCTGCTCACATTCCAAGGAATGGAACAATCTTTCCAACCACGAAATACTAAGTTTCTCTCGTCAAAGATGAAGTACGCAGTAATGTGAGTGGTTTAGATGTACTCCTCAGTGAAATAGGTCCATTAATTCAGTATTATCTAATATGCGAAAGTTGGAACTTAAATAGTGGCAACTATTTATTCACAACCGATACAAAAGAGTTACATGTTTGCACCTGTTACTGTCCTTCAAAGTAGTCACCAGCTTTGTGTAGAACCCGTTACCAGCGATGTGGATGGCGTAGTATAACGTTAGCAGAGCCTGGAGCGGTGAGAATGGAGAGCTCTAAAGTCATGGTGATTCTGGTGTGCGACTGTGATGGTGTTATCCTAACGCATTACGTTCCTTCACAGCTGACCGTCAATGTACCGTATTACTGTTCGTTTTTGGAGCATCACCTGCTGCCAGCTTTGCGAAAGAAGCGGCAACACTTTCTGCGCAACCCACGCATCATTTTTTGCGCAAGCTGTGGCTGCTCTGTTTGGTCAATGGGACTGGGAAGTACTGTACCATCCACCATGCTCCCAGGACTTAAGTCCTCGTGACTTTGATTTGAATCCGAAGATGAAGGAACCACTTCGCGGCATTCGCTTCAGAACAGTTCCAGAGATTCGACAGGCAGTAGACCGCTCCATTCGCACCATCAACAGAACAGGCTCTGCTAACGGTATACTACTCCTTCCACATGCTGGAACGGGTTCTACACAACGCTGGTGAATAATTTCAAGGTCAGTAACAGGTGCAAACATGCAACTCTTTTGTATCGCTTGTGAATAAGCAGTTGCCACTATTTGAGTTACAAACCCTTTTAGTAAACTTTTTTACTGACTTCAGTTTTCTTCTTTTAGTCTTGTTTACATAATGAGTGGTTATCTTCAGTTAAAACCACGACAGGGCATTCACCATACAGTAGCGCAAGTGGACAGTAACAGAAACACTAAAAAAAGACAAACGGAGTGTCAGGTTTTTTCAACGTTCAACGTAACTGCGGAGTTATAATTCCTATTGTTGTTTATGGTGATGTTGTAGTAATCAGAGAGAACTGCACTGTTACCCTGTTAGCTGGTTATTTATGCTTTTAAAACTCGTAACTTCCCCATCGGCCACGACATTTGCCAACAGTTTACTTGTCCGTACCATAAAGTGACGATCGATACGGACTTTGAGGGGAATGTGTCGCTGAATTTCTGGTACTGTTGTCGGTCCAAAATTGCAGAGAATATGAGCCTTGTGCAGCACAGCTTGGGAGTTATAGACAACCAGCGCAGAGCTGATTACCAGCTTTCCCGAAAACTAAGGCATCGCCTCCCCCGGCTTCTACTAAAGACAAGTAGAATCGTTGCAACAATGCAGTTCATGAATCACCTGTGAAACGTGAAGCATCCAATAATGTTGGACAAATACAGCAGTTAATGAATCATCTGTGAAACTTGAAGCATTCATTATTGTTGGACAAATACAAAATTGGATAAATGATTCTGGTGTATTGGTGGATAAAGAGAGTTTCCAGGAAGACACAGCACGACGTCGTTTATACATTGGCACCAGATTGCTATGGTATTACTTATACCCTAACGGGAAAAAACCACACCACGCAGGACTTATCTGAATGGGATGGAAATTGGTCCAGCCCATACTGGACCTATGTGAGTACCTGAACTTAAATTAAAACCACCGGGTACTTCGTGAGACAGGTGGAAAATACGTCACCATTTGTCTGGTAATTTTAGTGTGAACTCTGCTATAGTTAACACTATATTATTGGTTCGTACAGCCTATATGGACGGCAAAATGTGATGATATAACTCAGGGGAGGGTAGATACAAGGCCTCATAAGGAGCGCACGTACAGCGCCCGGCGATAAGATCTCTTTCTTGTTTGCGAGTGTGGCTCGCCTTAGCATAGTAGTTTCTCGATAATTAACGTACCCGGCCACCGCAGCAGATCTCGGAGGCCACCACTTGCTCGGCAGGTCATACTGTAGGCACAGGTAACGGCAGGTCGCACTTAGAACGGCCTTGGGGCGCTTAGCGCTGCAGGCAGATGTGGTCGCGTAACACGTACTGTTTACGGCCGCCACGTGCGCCAGCGTGCTGCTGAAGATGGCTCGGGAGGCGCCAGGGGTCTGCACTCGCCGGGCACTCGGCGATTCACGCAGCCGTGCGCCTGAGTTACCGACCAGAACTCCAGGGGCTGCGGTCCGTAAAAATGTGCCCGCTGGGGACCCGGCTGTCCAACTGCGCTGTCTTACTTTCTCTGTGTACCATTTCCAAGGACCACAGACAACACGAATGCGCAACTTTTATGAAGTTGTTACCTCCGTTTAAAGAGAAAAGTTAGCAAATTTATTACTCATGTGCACCACTTCTCTGACTGCATTCGAAAACGAAAAACTAGTTTCTTATAAGCGAGTGAGTATTTGTACGCTGCTTTTACTGAGCAAGGGCGCAGTCCTTGATTCACTGCCCCATATTACTTCTTTGTGGGATGATGCAAACGCCAATTACACTGCGCCTACTTGTAAGGGTGGACATGTGCGTGGTTTCTCTGTCTGATCAAAGCTAAAAATGGCTTTAAGCACTATGGGACTTAATACCTGAGGTCATCAGTCCCCTAGACTTAGAACTACTTAAACCCAAGGACATCACACACATCCATGCCCGAAGCAGGATTCGAAACTACAAACGTAGCAGCAACGCGGTTCCGGGCTACATAGGTAGGTATGATCATCAAAATAAAATAAGAGAAATCAGAGCTGTAACAGAAAGATTTAGGTGTTCGTTTTTCCCGCGTGCTGTTCGGGAGTGGAATGGTAGGTAGATAGTATGATTGTGGTTCGATGAACCCTCTGCCAAGCACTTAAATGTGAATTGCAGAGTAATCATGTAGATGTAGATGTAGATGTAGACTGAACCGCCTAGAACCTCTCGGCAACAACGGCTGGCTGAGAAAGGTAAATCATTTCCCAAACGCGGACCACATGTTCCAATACTACTCTGTGTACATTACTTTTTTAAGTTCCTAGAGTTTTCCAAACAAGAAACGAGAATAAACCAGAAGTTAGTACGAGGAGCACTCTAGTATCAGGGACTTATTTCCAGTAGATGAATACTGATTATGCCTATGCTCCTTTACTGAAGCAGCTCTTTATCTTGCCTCGCAAGAGCTGAGTAACCCACGTACCAGACCTCTCTACCTAAGAAAATATTCTGAGGGGGTACCGGAAATCGAACCTGGATGTTTTGGCACCAAAGATAGGATCGCAAACCACATTTCTCTTAGAATGTCGAATCCAAACACCTTCAGCTGTCTAAATTTCTTGTTGTTATTTTATTTAAGCAACCTGTTTCAGCGTTACGTTACACCACCGTTTTTATTTCCATTTTTATTTCTATTTTTTTATTGGACATCCCATCTCTCCTTGTAGCCCATTCACTCGCCTGTCTTGATAGTCTTCTTCGGCTAGCTTCAAAAGCTTGTCGTATATTTCAAGAAAGATTAAATAAAGGCGAAAGTAAAACTGTGCAACGGACACGGAAGAAACTCTGGGATAGTTACACTTACCATTCAGCTTCGGAGTAACGAATCTTAATAAGGCGACATTTTTTACCAAGGAAGTCTAGGACAATTAAAAGCAACATTCAGCGCGTTGTTTAGTTTATAATAGTCATACAGTTCAGGATTTCACGACCGGTTCTTGCGTCCTTGCTGAATTTTGTTTTATGGACATTAGTCCGTGGTCTAAGACTTTGCCTAGTATTTCGTCTCCTAATGCTGGACGTATCATCAGAGGCTGGAAATACTCAGAAAGCAGTTTGATGTTGCAAATAATCCCGACAAGTAGAACTTTGTGTACAGTGTAACACAAACAAGCGACCTATCACGAAAAGAATTATCTGAATGGTACGGAAAGCGGTAGACGTAATATACATGTACAGACAGTTTCAGAAAACCTGGATGCTTTATTCATAGAAAGAGCTTCGGCCTGGAATCTCACTGGCTCGTGTAGAACTGTCTTTAGCATTGAGTCCCGCTGTGAACTGATAATAGTTCTCCATGTATTTGGCAACTTTCGGTCGGTCACCGCCTCTACTGCATCTCGTATTTGCACCGTAAGATTTCTCGTGTCAGGAAATGCTGAACCGAACGTTTTTTCGGTAGATGTAACATACACGTACAGGCAAACAAACGATTACAGTTCCAGAAAAACTGGATGCTTTATTCAAGAGAATTTCACTGACTAAAGTAGAACTGCATTAGGCGTTGAGTCTCGCTTAGATCTGAGCCCCGATGATCCAGACATGTCTGGAGACGTCCAAGACTGAGATGGGATACCAACGTGACTGTTGCCCGCCATTCGCCCGACAACCAGGAATGATGGTTTGGAATGCCCTTCGGTTATCATACACGGCAATCTAACAGCTCAGCGGTACGTCGCCGATGTTCAGCGCCCCGTTTTGTTGTCCTTAATGGCAAGCCATCCCCGGTTTAATATTTCAGCAAGATAATGCCCGCCTGCATACGGCGATAGTTTCTACTGCTCATCTTCGAGCTTTCCTATCCCTGCCTTGATCAGAAAGGTCGCCGGATGTCTCCCCAGTTGAAAAAGATTGGGGCATTATGGTCAGGGCCCTCCAACGTGCTCGGGATTTTGACGATCTAACGCGCCAGTAGGACAGAATTTGGCGTGATAACCCTCAGAAGGGTAATGGATTAGGAAGGGGACGTGGACAGAAAAGGTCAAACAAGTGTGAGAGGCATAATGTCGATGTTAATATTAACTGCCTCTTACACAGTTAATTCAATATCAGCACCGGAGACGTCCACAGGATGCTGTACAGCGCCAGATTTACACCCGGTGAACAAAATTGGAACTACTTTTCTCCAGCGGAAATCGGTTCCGCATTAACGCAAGCTTCGCTGTCATACGATAATTACAGCCCACACTGAGCCTCTGCGAGTAGCTGCACTTAAATTATAACCAACCAGTACCTTCAGACTTCTTCGCACAAGGACTGGATGAAATTAGTTTTGAGCTGAAAAAGGAAATTTAGACATTTGTTTTAACACCGTTCCTAATATCCCAGCGATATGGAAACCGATTCAAAGAGTGGCGGCGATAGTAGCTGTTTAGCAGGTAACTAGTCCGCTACAGTATATAAATACTCACACCATCGACTGAATCGGCAGTTCGTTTCTTATTGTTGCAGTTTCAATATGCCAATCGTCAAATACAGGGTGAGCAGAAACTCTCATTGATAACAGACATTTATTTCTAAGGTACTTTGCTACATACAGCTATGCGATTTGTTGCTGATGCTCACTTAACTCATTAATATTTTGTATGGATATACATCCACACGTCCTCCGTTTGTTGCTCGTAGAACGTCTACGCGACACAAAATTTTTCTTCATGTCTTTGGCAACATTTCTTCCGTCACCATCTCTGCAGCAGCTCTTATTTGCAGCTTAAGTGTCTCCACACCACGAAATGCCAAATGGAACATTTTATCCTTTACATAGCCCCCCAAGGGACTATGTCTGGTGAACGTAGTGCCATGATGTTGAACCGTCCTTACCAATCCATCTGTACACAGATGTTTCTTCCAAGATCTGGCGAACAAATACCCCCATTGTTTGGGGTGTATCGTCTTGTTGAAACACCATCTCTGGTTGAAATTCCCGTAACTGAGGTGTAACGTGGAGCAATAAAAATTTTCATGAGCTAAGTAACCATTTGTAAATAAACTGCATAGGCGTGTGACATAACAAACTTAATTACGCTATCTTTTGCAAAAAACTGCATAGCTGTATCGAGCATAGTTCCTTAGAAATAATCTTTTGTAATCAGGGAGAGACGTTACACTCATCACGTATGCTGATTTGCCTTGTTTTCTGGACCTGGACTTTGGTTTGGTACTCAGTGTTTGTGTTGTGCATAAGACGATTTTCGCTTTATTTTTTGCTAAGGATTTGAGCTCAAGTTACTTGCAGTCGTAACGTTCGCTCCCACTGTCTTTATAGCGATAAATTTCGAAATCTTCAGTAACACATACACACACATACAATACACGTAATTTTAATTTTTGTCTCGGTTTTTATTGGGTGTCCATTAAATACGGGAACTGATAACCAACTTCTGTTCATTCAGATTGGGAATTGGCTGTGAAGAAGCGCGAATATATACTGGTTCGAACCTAAAACAGCCCGTTCTACTGTTTGGAATGGAGAATAAAACGCGAAAGAAGGCGTCAATTTAGGTTTCCACATGGTACGCGGTTCCGGTAGTAGTATGCATAGTTAGTATGAGAGTTATGACGCACAACTGAGTGTCTGTCTAAAATCTTTCTCTCTCTTTCCTTTCGCTATTACTGTTCTTTATTAGTATCTATCTTTGCATTATTGACCTTATCGTGGTGGAAACACAGTAGACATTGACCCTTTCTGTGTTTATTATTTGCTGCTGCACGGCGTATTTCTTGTCGTCACAAGATCTATCATATTACGAAGGGGCTAATCGTGATTCGTTTGCATAATATTCTGTAGTTGTTTCTGTGTGATTTCATTTGTAACTCTTTGTGTCTAAAATTCATGAGATGGAAAACAGAAACATATCCTCAATAAGCGAAGTCGAGCATAAGAAATGGCTAAGAAGCCCGAACTCTAGTAATTTTATAGCAACAGAACAGTTGTTAACTAGAAGTGTACTTTAGAACGGGGCTGGCTGATCTCCCTAATTTGCAAGCTAAAGCGATAAGGTTTATGTTTACACCTGTAAAAGTACCGACTTATATAAACCGCAAGTTTTCGGTACTGTCGAGTCTTCTACCCGTTACAAAATCTTCATTTATCGTTACTAATCACATTTGTCTGCAGACACACTATTTCTGGGCAAATGCCTGAAAAAAATTCTAGGTTTCGGTCCCCAGTATTTTCGAAAATTTTTACTTATCACTTACTGCTTCTTTCACTTCTTCCAGTCTTCAGATAACAGCTTTACCCTCTACATGCAGTTTCCAATGACGCGTGGTTTTGGACTGAAGCGTCTAGTACCGCTCGAGCTCTGCATGCAGTACACCTTATAACTTAATATATCAGTACAGTTATTACTACGGCTATTGGTAAGTGACAACACTGATAGATGGAGAACAGACGAAAACACGTCATGTTTCATTTCACAGTCCTTGAGGTAAGGAGTAGTATTTGATGGTTTTTGTAGGATAGCTTATTTGCAGTAACAAAATTCTGTTTCCTATTTTTATCTATCACTTCTTACTTCTTTCACCCATTCTGGTCTTTTGTCGACAGCTTGAACCTCTATAGGCAGTACCCTTCATAATTTAAAATATCAATATGATATATGCTGAAGTGTACTATGACCTCAGCTGACTAGCTTTCCAATATCTCTCGTTTTCACTTTTTTCAGAAGCAAAGGCCGCCTGTAAAAATTACTATTGTATTTAAAAAACGCATCAATGAAACCACCAAGTTTAACTTTCATACTCATCGCTTAATTGTCTATTGTTTTCATCCAAGATTTCTCGCTATTTGTGTATGCTGCGTATCTTATTTGTTGAATCAAACAGGTAGAGCTACATCAAAACCTGTAATTTTAAAACCATATTATCATTACTCATCAGTACTGAAGATGTTTACAGGACACAGCAAAGAAATGAGCTGCAAGTTTCTAATAATTCTTTCTCATATGAAATGCATACGTTATTCTACACTACTGGAAATTGAAATAAGAACACCGTGAATGCATTGTCCCAGGAAGGGGAAACTTTATTGACACATTCCTGGGGTCAGATACATCACATGATCACACTGACAGAACCACAGGCACATAGACACAGGCAACAGAGCATGCACAATGTCGGCACTAGTACAGTGTATATCCACCTTTCGCAGCGATGCAGGCTGCTATTCTCCCATGGAGACGATCGTAGGGATGCTGGATGTAGTCCTGTGGAACGGCTTGCCATGCCATTTCCACCTGGCGCCTCTGTTGGACCAGCGTTCGTGCTGGACGTGCAGACAGCGTGAGACGACGCTTCATCCAGTCCCAAACATGCTCAATGGGGGACAGATCCGGAGATCTTGCTGGCCAGGGTAGTTGACTTACACCTTCTAGAGCACGTTGGGTGGCACGGGATACATGCGGACGTGCATTGTCCTGTTGGAACAGCAAGTTCCCTTGCCGGTCTAGGAATGGTAGAACGATGGGTTCGATGACGGTTTGGATGTACCGTGCACTATTCAGTGTCCCCTCGACGATCACCAGAGGTGTACGGCCAGTGTAGGAGATCGCTCCCCACACCATGATGCCGGGTGTTGGACCTGTGTGCCTCGGTCGTATGCAGTCCTGATTGTAGCGCTCACCTGAACGGCGCCAAACACGCATACGACCATCATTGGCACCAAGGTAGAAGCGACTCTCATCGCTGAAGACGACACGTCTCCATTCGTCCCTCCATTCACGCCTGTCGCGACACCACTGGAGGCGGGCTGCACAATGTTGGGGCGTGAGCGGAAGACGGCCTAACGGTGTGCGGGACCGTAGCCCAGCTTCATAGAGACGGTTGCGAATGGTCCTCGCCGATACCCCAGGAGCAACAGTGTCCCTAATTTGCTGGGAAGTGGCGGTGCGGTCCCCTACGGCACTGCGTAGGATCCTACGGTCTTGGCGTGCATCCGTGCGTCGCTGCGGTCCGGTCCCAGGTCGACGGGCATGTGCACATTCCGCCGACCACTGGGGACAACATCGATGTACTGTGGAGACCTCACGCCCCACGTGTTGAGCAATTCGGCGGTACGTCCACCCGGCCTCCCGCATGCCCACTATACGCCCTCGCTCAAAGTCCGTCAACTGCACATACGGTTCACGTCCACGCTGTCGCGGCATGCTACCAGTGTTAAAGACTGCGATGGAGCTCCGTATGCCACGGCAAAATGGCTGACACTGACGGCGGCGGTGCACAAATGCTGCGCAGCTAGCGCCATTCGACGGCCAACACCGCGGTTCCTGCTGTGTCCGCTGTGCCATGCGTGTGATCATTGCTTGTACAGCCCTCTCGCAGTGTCCGGAGCAAGTATAGTGGGTCTGGCACACCGGTGTCAATGTGTTCTTTTTTACATTTCCAGGAGTGTATATTACGACCTCTGCTAGATTGCCAGGTGAGCACGTAGAGATAAAGAACTCACAGTAGTAAGAAAATTGTATCAGAAGTAACAGAACTGAATTTCAAGATATGTCAAATATCCTTTTATCCTTTGTCTACCGACGAATAAAGCTACTACTTGTTCGTTACTACGTGTCGCTATCGATTCGCCCGAGAGAGGTATATGGCCGTGTGCCTTGTAATTCCCCGTTACCGACTCAGGGCCATATCAAGGATAATGTAATGGGGTACGTATTCGTTACTCTAAGCAGTTATCGAAAAGTACCGACTTGACCCTTGTTCGGTGAGACCACTGTGTGCTCTGTCGTTGCTCATTAGTCAATCATCGCATTGAGACTAACTGGTGGATTACGAATTACTTAAGACACAAATCTGCGCGTAACGATACGTTTCAGCCGGCCTAGTTACAACACACGAGCATGTCGCTGTATGTAATAACGCTTTTTCTGAGTTTATCAACTGAGAGCAAACGTCTATTTGTTAACGCTTTATGTCTAAGTTTACATACCTTCTGGTACATAGCCTGATGTCACACGCTGTGTGCAGTAGGCTCTCCAGAAATATTTTCAAACGTAGTGCATGTAGTTAAGGAATTGTGTTACGGGTGATTAGGTATTCGGGAACCAGCTGAGGAGGAAAAGAGTTGTATTGTATTTCGAGATGCGTTAGGCGTCAACAGCATTTTTGAAAAAGCTTTCCCGATATTCCTCTGAAGTGTTATGCAGAAACTGTAGAAAACCAAAGTCGTTACGTTCCGGCGGGAATAGGAGTAACACGTCACCTGAATATTAATTCAGGAAGTGGAATGAAATGATCGTATGCCACTATTGGCCTGGAGGTCCCATTCGGGGTTCGGGCGCCAAGTGCAAGTCTTATTTCATGCGGCGCCACATTGGGCGACTTGCAGCCGATGATGAGGTGAAACGGTGATGAGCACAACAGAACACCCAGTCCACTAGCGGAGAAAATCTCCAACCCGGCTGGGAATGGAACCTGGGGCCAGTGCATGGGAGGCAATCACGTTACCACTCTGCTAAGCAGGCGGACATTCAGTACGTTAAGTACTGGGTAAGTAATTGGTGACAAGCATGGGAAAGGAACCTTCGGAGGCAATACACTTCGGATTTCATCTGTTTTCAGGCGCTAATATTGACTGAGCTGCGAGACGTTTGCGCGCTGCTGGCTGGTATTCAGTATGCTGGAGTGGGCACTGTTGCGGAGTGAGGAACTATGTGTTGCATTCCGGGGCTTACAGTGGCAGCGTAGTTCCGTGTTCGAGAGCCGTCCAGTGCACTGTGCGTTCTCCACGGCTACCTCTATTAATTCGACCCCTAGCGCACTTGGAGAGATATTCACCCACCTAGCTAACAGGTCACTGACCACTGTCAGATAGCTATGGGGAATTCGTCCACCCGTATTGAGCTGCACACCATCAGTATTGATGCTTTGTACACTGATCTACAATACTTAGGGACGGAAGTGACTTTCGCACGACGTGTGACATAGATCGACGAAACGTAGCCCATAGATAGAAACAACTGCTACAGTATAGTACAATAAATAGATAACTGAAATACATATGCAATGGGACTGAGAGAAATGAGACTTTTATTAAAAGACACAATTATACTGTAGTCTCTGCGAATTATGATGCTCCTACTGATGTTAAGAAAGGTGGAACATGTTTCCTAACAGTGTACGTGGTCACTGTGGACGGCAGTGTACGTGCTCCCTTGCTGGCCACAAGATTGGTTACGAGTTCTTGTGGACAGGTGTTCCTGGTCTCCGCCAGTGCGGTAGAGAATTGCAGGATGGTCGTCAGCACATGTAGACGTGCTACAATACTCCGTAACACATCTCACCGTTGCTTGTCATACAAACTGAAAAGGCAGTATTTTAATCAGACCATGAGGTGATCACACATACATAAAACTGTTATTGAAATGGACTCCGCTCGCGGTGGCATACGCTCATGCAATAGATTTCATTCATCATTCTCCGACTAAGCGACTGCTGTTTCAGCTGACTCCGATGTTGACATGCATTAAATTCTGAATGTTCATACCCTATCCAGTCATAACATTAATGCGTTGGAATCAAGATGCTTGCAAATGCTGATTCTGTTCGAGACTAATGCTCGACAGAGAGCATTTTAAATGTATCGGCTTCTTATAAAGGCCAGAGCTGGTGAGGAAATACACTCATGCTCATAAATTAAGGATAACTGCAGAATGTGGTGGCACACAACGTGGCACTCCACAAAACTGGTGCTGATAGCATAGGCACATTGGGAACACACACGACACAGATCACAGTATTGGTCATAAGTTGAGAAAACCGTCCCGAAACACATGTGCTACAAAGCGCCACTGTTTCCTGCGCATGTACCCCGACTTTAAATGGGATGTGACCGCCTTACACACGTACACAGGCCGCACAACGGGCTGACATACTCAGGATCAGGTGGTCGAGCAACTCGTCGGGTATAGCCTCCCATTCTCGTACCAGTGCCTGTCGGAGCTCCGGAAGTGTCGTAGGGGTTTGAAGACGAGCAGCGATACGTCGACCGAGAGCATTCCAGACTTACTCGACGGCGTTTAGGTCTGGAGAACAGGCAGGTCACTTAATTGGCCTGATATCTTCAGTCTCAAGGTACTCCTCCACAGGGGCAGCTCCGTGAGGCTGTTCTTTATCATCCATCAGGAGGAAGGTGGGACCCACTGCACCCCTGAAAAGGTGGACATGCTGGTGCAAAATGATATCCCGATACGCCGGACCTGTTACAGTTCCTCTGTCAAAGACATGCAGGGGCTTACGTGCACCAATCATAATCCCACCCCACACCATCAAATCACGACTTCCATACAGGTTGCTTTCAAGGACATTAAGGGGTTGGTATCTGGTTCCTGGTTCACGCCAGATGAAAACCCGGCGAGATAAACTGTTCACAGCATGCCTGGACTTGTCCGTGACCAAAACTTGGGACCACTGTTCCAATGACCATATACTGTGTTCTTGACACCAGGTTATACGGGTTCTCCTGTGACCAGGGATCAGTGGAATGTATCTTTCAGGTCTCCGGTTGAATAAACCATGTCTGTTCCGTCGTCTGTAAACTGTGTGTCTGGAGACCTGGAGACAACTGTTCCAGTGGCTGCGGTATGGTCCCGAGCAAAGCTACCTGCAGTACTCCGTGGCCGTCTGTAGGCACTGATGGTCAGATATCGGTCCTATTGTGGTGTTGTTCACTGTGGACGTTCATACTGTAGCGCCTGGACGCGTTTCCTGTCTGCTGGAATCGTTGCCATACTCTGGAGATCACACTTTGTGGCACACGCAGGGCCCGTGCTACGACCTGCTGTGTTTGACCAGCCTCCAGTCGCCCTAGTGTTCTACCCATCGTAATGGCTTCAGTGTGTGTCCTTAGAGCCATTTTCAACATACAGTCACAATTAGCACATCTGAAAACGTCTGCACACTTACTCGCTGCACCGTACTCTGACATGCACCAACACACCTCTGCGTATGTGGACTGCTGCCAGCGCCATTGTGCGACGACCGCAGCTGAAATGCATCGCATGATCATACCCCGAGGTGATTTAAACCTGAAATCTCCCCACCAGAGAGTTTTTTCACCATGTATCAGCATTATCTTTAATTTATGAGCATGAATGTAGTTTGGGGCGTTTCTGAAGATTTAATAGCGTTTTCCAGCTCAACACTGGAAAAGCAAGGGGGAACGAGGGAAAACAAGGAAAACACATGCTATCAGTACCCCCTTCTCAAAATGTCAACCAAACAAAGGAAAAGTCGTATTTCTTTTCTGATGTTCACCAGGCTTTGCACTCAACAGCATCTGAGAGCACTGCAGTACCACATGAGGTGGCGCCATGGCTACGGACAAGCATTCGGTAGGAACGCACCTTAAGTTCCCCTTCCGGCCTTACAGATTTAGGTATTCCCAAACTTCAGGCGAATGCTCGGATGCTTCCTTTGAAAAAGATAACTATTTAGTTTCCCATTCTTTTCTATGCACAATTTTCAGCTCCAGTAACTATGTCGTCGACGGCGTATTGCACCCTGAGGAGGACAGGTACTCGTATAAGCGCCCAGAATGTCGGCTGTATGCGTTAACCGGCACGGTGGAAAGGTATGAGGATTATGGGTGAATATACGGACCTTCACGCCTTTTCAGGAAGAACTACAATTATGCAAATCTGTATGAATGACATCATTGATACTTCCGGTATTAAGCTCTAAACACATACCACCACACAAAAGCTTGTATGGCCGCATCTTTTTCTGTGATGTTGGTGGATGAGAAAAGTCTTCTTCTGCTCACGAAATCAAAATATACTTTGCCATCAGCTCGTAGGATAAACTATAATTTATCTGCCAAGAAAATGTTACTCTATTGCTCTGCAAAAGAGTTTACTTATTGGCAAGTATCTATGTACTTTCGTTTCTGTGACGACGAGAGAGCAAGACAAGAAGAGCTGATGTCATCGAATAGATACTAGATTCATGAAGCACAAAGAACTCGGTTGTATAATCCTTCCACTGGCTGCAGCAACAGCGGACATAATGGGTTAAGGCTACGTCCTGCTACTTCAAGGACATACATGCAAATATTGTACATCGTCGCCCATTACAGGTCCTTGGTTGAAGCCTGTGGCTTTCGAGCCTGTGATTACAACTCGTTACCACGGCAATACGCAGTTTATAAGGAATTCTTCACTTCTGTTTGCGTTTGAATACTCTTCAAGCTGACAGTGATCTCCTTTTGGTGTTGTAAATGTTGCCTCGAAATAATTACACCAATTGTCGTGGAGAAAGCTACTACCCTTTTATCAAACATAGAGATGTTTGCCATGTCCAAACCTCACGAACGGACGGTAATGCCATTGATTTGCCCGTGACACTTAGAAGAGACACGGCTGCAGTAATAAAAACTCTTATTTCGCGAATAATTAGTTTAAGTTTTCCAAAATTACTGCTGTTTTGCGATTTATTGTGTCAGTGAAAAGTAACGACGTAGAACTTTTGACACGTTAAACTAAACGAAACTTCGTCCGAACAGGCCTTGGTAGGCTCACCGGAACCGGCCGGCTGCCGTGTCATCCTCAGCCCACTGGCCTCGTGGATACGGATGAGGAGGGGCATGTGGTCAGCACACCGCTTTCCCAGCCGTATGTCAGTTTACGAGGCCGGAGCCGCTACTTCTCAATGAGCTTCTCAGTTTGCCTCACAAGGGCAACAGCGCTCAGCAAATCGGATGGTCACCCATCCAAGTGCTAACCCATCCCGACATCGCTTAACTTCGGTAATCTGACGGTGTTACCACTGCGGCAAGGCCGTTGACACTCTACTTATAACAAATACGAAACATTCTTGAAGAACAGTGACACGTGTCGGAAGGCGAATGCAGTACGGTATTACGTATTTCTGCCAAATGTAAAGACGAGATAGATATAATAACACGACATATAAACAACTAGTTGGAAATTAATAAATATGCTGGAGCCTGTTGACGTAGATCTCCTAGCCATGCACAGAAAATGACGCTGCAAGGCTCTAGGTCAGAATGACTATGGCGCCAAATGGGGCTAGCTCACAACACGAGGCAGTTCAAAGAACGGGAGAAGACAGTGTGTGTCAATAAGAGAGTGAGGTACATTGCACTGTTCTTCATTACAATATGACCCGAAGACAACGTTTGGATGACTCCACATAGGGAAGACTCAACGGGAAATGGAAGAGAGTTGCCAATGAGGCTTCGGTATTGCTCACAGCATTGTTCTCGTTCGTTGGGAGCGTTCCAAACCACAGTCGCTGCTGTCCGAAGGAGAGGAGGTGGCCAGCCACGGTCATCTACAGCTAATTGTGGACGACTAGTGCATTTTCGAACGTGCCGGCCGCGGTGGTCGATCGGTTCTAGGCGATTTAGCCCGGATTCGCGCGACTGCTACAGTCGCAGGTTTGAATCCTGCCTCGGGCATGGATGTGTGTGATGTCCTTAGGTTACTTAGGTTTCAGTAGTTCTATGTTCTAGGGGACTGATGACCTCAGATGTTAAGTCCCATAGTGCTCAGAGCCATTTAAACCATTGTCGAACGTTGTCATTTTGGTGGTCCAGGTGTTATTGCTTTGGGGGTGGGAATATTGTTGCATGGACGTACTGACCTCCAGATCTTTGAGTACGGTACACTGAACTGTCAACGTTATTATGACAATGTACTCTTTCCCCAAGTACGGCTGTTAAGAGGTTCATTCTGCTCTGACTCCTTTTTTAAGGATGAAAACACACGGCAGCATTGAACAGCGCAGGTGGTGGAGCTTTTGGAACGAGAGATATTCGGCGAATAGGCTGGCTGCGAGTTCCTCAGTATGAAATCGCATCGGGAACGTGTGGGATGCACTGAAGAGGTGTATTGCAGCACGTTCACATTTACTAATGTCCGTACAGCAGTTGTCAACCGTGCTGGTGGACGAATGGAACGCCCTACCATAATACATTCTTACCAACATTGCTGCCAACATGGGAGCACAATGCAGAGCATGCACTGCTATCCTTGGTGATAACACACCCTATTAAGACCCATGTGCCGCTTTTTGTAATATCCAGGGGATCATCATAAATCGGCATGATTTAAGAGCAATTCTTGTCTTTGAAAGTGTCATTTCTGTTCGTACTTATTTCGGTTACTTATTGTAGTACACAGTAGCAGTTAGTTCTATGAATGTTCCAAATTTCATAAAGTAATATTCTTGGCAGTAATACACCATACGGAAGTTACTTTCGTCCTTAAGTCTTGCACACCAGGGTAAATATCTGTCTGACAATAGACCGTAACTCTTAAAAAGATTGCGACGATGAAATACGCTTGCGTTTGCTGCAGCTGTCTCCATACAAAAGGAAAATACTGCTGTTGCTCCTTTTCGAAGTCAGTAACTTTCTCTATTCTCGGTAACTACAATGGAAACAAACTGGGGAAGCAGATGACTCTTTAGGCAGAGTTCTCTCCACTGTGCTGTTATTATGGTGCTTACAATCTCCTGCAGGGAGTTGTCTTCCAAGTTCTCAACAGAGAAGCCATTAAAATCTGGTTCAAATCGCGCTGAGCACTATGAGACTTAACATCTGAGGTCATCCGTCCCCTAGAACTTAGAACTACTTAAACCTAACTAACGTAAGGACATCACACACATCCATGCCCGAGGCAGGATTCGAACCTGCGACCGCAGCAGTCGCACGGCTCCGGGCTGAAGCGCCTAGAACCGCTCGACCAATGCGGCCGGCGCTTAAAATCTGGAGTGTGAAAGAATTAGTTAAACCACAGCGTAACTTGGTCATTTTATACGCTGCATAGCAAAAAAATTAAAGCATCCAAAAAACGTGGTCGGATGTCAATGTAATTTCGTACACGTACACGCCATCGGCAGATTCTCAATTATGGGAGCTGGACTGCGTTGTGACAGGTACAACAATCACCAGAGTGAATTATTGTTGTTACCAGGACTGGAAAGGAACACGAACAGCGTCAGTTGTCGAGTGATTACTGTGAATGAGACGGAGGCGACGTGCACTCATAAGGGATAGCATTTTCAGCACCTGATAAGAGTTTCATAGGAGCCTCATTGTGGGTCTCCATTTGGCCGGCTGGTTGAATCGCACAGTATCAACATTTGTGGGGAATTTTGTTGTGACAGTGCCCTGACGCTGGGCTGCATGGGAACGTGAGGACAGATACTATCATCCACAAGGTTCTGGTCGACCACTATATGGAACGTTGGCCGTATTGCCCTCCAAGCGCCTTATAATCCTTTCACTCTGAACCTGACATTCGAGAACAAGTAATGTACTCCCTGCAAATTCTGTGTCACTCTGCGCCACTGGTCAGAGACCAGGAACATTCTGCCGTTATCACAACACAGTCGGCTGCATTTGGGGTTGTTTTATGACCAGGAAGCATGGACTGCTGATGAATGGTATCGCATCGTGTTCAGTAATGAGTCACCTTTGTATGCTATCCTGAATGACCTCTTCGCTGAGAATGGCAGCTACGTGAGGTGCTATACTTCCGATACTTTCTAGGGGCACAGCGGTGTTACTCCTGGCGTCAGGATGAGGGGAACCATCCGGTATGATTTCAGGTCACGGGCGATAGTATTTGAGGGAACCCTGATGGCAGAAGATATGTCACAGACATCCTGCATCTTCACGCGCTATTTTTCATGTGACGGTATTGCGGTGCCATTTTCCAACAGGACAATGCCCGTCCAGAGACGGCACGTATCTGCGTGATGCTCAGGTACTCCTATGGTCAGTATAACCTCCAGATTTGTCCCTGATAGAACATAAGTGATCCAGCGAGGACGTCGACACAATCCCAGTCCCAGTATCCAATATATCAAGGATCGTTTACAACAGTTGCGACATTACACAACTCTTCCTAATCGAATAGTAGCATGTTTCCAAGCCAGAGGCGGTGAAACTTCATTCTGGTGAGAGACCTCATACTGCCAAGTTCTTTTTTAAAATTGAATCGATTTTGTAATCACTGAAATATCATCACATCCACTCTCAACCTATGAACTTACATTTCAGTTAATTTAGGGAGATCCGCTTCAGTTGTACTAATTATTTATTCAAACCACGATTGGTTTTGGGGTTTTAAAATCCTATCTTCAGAAGTACGAAATTACTGTATCTGATAACACATAACATGCGGTCGGGTCAGTCAGTGCAAGAGCTCCGGTCACTGCAAGTTGGCGGAAACTGTTTGCCGCCGGGCAGCCGCACGGTAGAAATGCCAGCTACTGCCAAAAGTACATAGTAGCTGGCGTTCCTAACGCGTGGGTGCCCGGCGGCAAACAGTTTCCGCCAACTTGCAGTGACTGAAGCTCTTGCACTAACTGGCCCGACCGCATGTTATTTGTTGCCAAATACTATAATTTCGTACACCTGAAGATTGGGTTTTACAACCACGAAGCCAGTCGTGGCCTGAATAAATAATGAGTACAACTGAATCGGATCTCTCTAAATTGATCATCATGTATCTCTGCTGCGGACGTCCTACGTGCCAAATCTCGTGCAACTTTCATTTCGTTTCCTCCTTTCCTTCCGAATGCTTCACTTGTTTTGTCAGTCAGTGTAATTTGAAAGGCAAAACATGTTTCTAGAAGACATGATCCGATTGTCAAGTTCTACAAACAAAACAACATGCGTTATTTTACATATTAACATATACTTTTTGGATAATTATCAATAATGTTCATGTACAATATACTACCTGATCAAAAGTATCTGGACATCTGTTAGTGATATTTAGTGTATGGGGTGTGTTCGTGCTTCACCTTTATGACGGCTTGAGTTCTGCTTGGGACACTTAGTCTTTATGTTTGTGGAGAAATGGCAGCCGGTTTTTTTTTTTTTTTTTTTCAGGAGCCGAAACCAGAGAGGGCATTAAAATGTGACACTGGGGTCTGGAGCGAAGTCTACTTTCTGACACTTCCCAAAGCTGTTCCGCTGGACGCAGTCCTGGACTCTCGCCATGCCAGTCCATTTAAGGAATGTTATTGTCCACTTAAAATTGTGCCACAGACTATGCTTCATGACAGGTCATTGTCGAGGTAATATATACAGTCATACTCTCCGAACTGTTCCTCTACTGCATGTTGCACACAATGCTGGAAAATGTGTTCAGATTCTTCAGCATTTGGCGTTTTCTTAAGCGCAATAAAGGAACCACACCCTGACTACGTAAAACACTCCCAAACCGTAACACCAGTTCCTCCGTACTTCACTGTTGGCACTGCACACGTCAGGTAAAGTTCCCCAGTAATCTACCAGCCCTTCCATCCTATTACCGTAGGTCATAGCGTGATTCATCATCCCAAATCACTTGCTTCCACTCATCCACTGTCCAATGGTGTCACTCTTTACACCTTCTTAAGTATAGCTTAGCTCTGACTAAAGAAATGTGTGGCTTATTAGGAACTGCTTGACCTGTGTATCACATTATTTTATCTCCATATGCTACGCCCAGTAATTGAGCCGGTTGGACTTTGGAGCCCACGAGTGATTTGTTCTATGAATCATGATTTACTACAACAACCCTCCACAATGCTCGACGTTCCCTCTTACTTCTGCCTGGTCTTGGTTTGACAATGGTTGTTTCTTCGCACTTCCATTTCAGAATGATATGACCAATACTCGACTTAGGCTGGTTTTTGGCAGGGTTGAAATATCCCTGATGGATGTGTTACTCAGGTGACATCCAGAGACTAGGCCATGTTCGAAGACACTGACCTCTCGTTACCGACCCACTCTGCTGTTATTGCTTCTCTACTGAGAACACAATACCAGCCGCCTCATTTTATTCTGACGGGTCCCCTTCTGGTGACATCTAGTGAATAGTTCCGTATTACACAGGGGTGTCTGCACAATTTTGATCAGATAGTCTGTGTACCTTTACAGTATTGCGGTCTTAGGTGTTCTCAAAAATTTGCAAGCTGCTAAAATACGCTGTCGGTTGTATACAATACTTGTTACATGTAAGATGATATAGCGATCCGTATTACTGTTATCACTTAACAGTATTCTAAATCTCCATCTACACACATACTCCGCAACCCACCATACGGTGCGTGACGGAGGGTACCTCGTACCACAACTAGCATCTTCTCTCCCTGTTCCACTCCCAAACAGAATGAGGGAAAAATGACTGCCTGTACACATCTGTAAGAGCCCTAATCTCTCTTATCTTATCTTTGTGGTCTTTCCGCGAAATATAAGTTGGCGGCAGTAAAATTGTACTGCAGTCAGCCTCAAATGCAGGTTCTCTAAATTTCCTCAGTAGCGATTCACGAAAAGAACGCCTCCTTTCCTCCACAGACTCCCACCCGAGTTCCGGAAGCATTTGCGTAACAGTCGCGTGATGATCAAACCTACGAGTAACAAATCTAGCAGCCCGCCTTTGAATTGCTTCTATGCCCTCCCTCAATCCGACCTGACAGGGATCCCAAACGCTCGAGCAGTACTTAAGAATAGGCCGTATTAGTGCATTATAAGCGGTCTCCTTTACAGATGAACCACATCTTCACAAAATTACACCAATGAACCGAAGACGACTGTCCGCCTTTCCCACCACTGCCATTACATGCTTGTCTCACTTCATATCGCTCTGCAATGTTACGCCCAAATATTTAATCGCATGTCTGTGTCAAGCGCTACACTACTAATGGAGTATTCAAACATTACGGGATTCTTTTTCTTATTCATCTGCATTAATTTACATTTATCTATATTTAGAGTTAGCTGCCATTTTTTACACCAATCGCAAAGCCTGTCCAAGTCATCTTGTATCCTCCTACAGTCACTCAACGACGACACCTTCCCGTGTATCACAGCATCATCAGCAAACAGCCGCGCATTGCTATCCACCCGATCCAAAATATCATTTATGTGGATAGAAAACAACAGCGGACCTACCACACTTCCCTGGAGCACTCCTGATGATATCCTCACCTCCGATGAACACTCTCTTCGCATCTATCGAGATCGGAAAGAAGATTACATATCATCAAATATACAATGCCAGAAAAAGTTAGTACACATAGAAACACAATGTCGATTTTAATGCGATGACGGCATTTGCCACCTAGAGGATAGTAAATGAACTGATAACGGTTTCAGCGTCATCTGCCAACAGATAGAGTATTGGCTTAGTTACCAGAGTGCCATCTGTGCCTATCTTTTAATACAGAATGCTCACAGCCAGAACCCTCAATATGGTACAAACGCGTGAAGCAAGCAGGCAACCAAGCCACGGAGAAGCAGTCGTGCTTTCTACAGACATCTGAGCGAGTTTATAAGGGGCCAAACTGTGGCCTTCCGAGTGGTAGAATGGCCCTTTCGGTGAATTCCCAGACAATTTTCCTGTGGTGCGTCAATTGTGCAAATATACGTCGTCCGAACGAGCAAACAAGGTCGTCCACACTCGAGCCATGTGTGTCGGGCGAGTCTTGGCTGTCCGGACCTCACTGCAACTCCATCCCGACTCAGCTCCATGTCCGTTCGCAACTCGGAGACACGGCGCCCCGTGATCACTGGCTCGGACCCAACCGTGCAGAGGTAACACTTGCCCATTGGCCACCCGACATCTCTGCACAAGGAAGGTACCGACCCATGTCCGGCAAGATGACCAACTGACGAGGCCCAGAAACGGTCAAAAGACCAACCAACGGTCGTTCCCGCTCCAGTCTTCTTCCGTCGGACAGTGTAGGTGTCGCCAGCAGACGGAGAGTACTGGCTGTTCGGACCTCACTGACGCCGCGTCCCGACTGAACTCCCACAGATGACGACCCGGAAATACTAGCGGCCGCTCCAGAGATAGTACGACAGTGCACTTAGCGAAAAGCGCTGCTCCTGCCACTCACTGGTAAGCAAACCAGCAAATTAGTGACGCCAGTAAATCGATTAAAAGAAAAATAAATAAAAAAACTGGGCGACAGATCCATAAAGAAAAGATGACGAGCAATAAACGGCACGAATGCGAGTCGCTCACGGTTCAGCCATACTGCTTTGATGATGAACGATGGGACTTTCTAGCATCACCTGATGATGCATTTTAAGAGTGCGGAATCGGCCGTGACCTTTCAATAAAGGACTTTAACAACCTGTCCGGAAGACCTTTTATTCAAAATCGCTAGCTGTAGCTTATTAGTTCTGATTCTGATGGGGCTTCAGCTGTTAAACTGAACCCGCCCCACTATGTGCTGGCTTCAAGCATCGGAACCCTTACCACGAACGCTGTAACCATAGCCACCAAGCGATCTGCGCAGGTAGGGCAGAGATATTTTGTACGTCCTGTGCTATCACAAGATTCTTGGGACATGATGTGAGATTAAGAGGGGGGGAAGAGGATCGTTTAATGTCCTGTAGTCGACGAGGTCACCAGAGAAGTGGCACACGCTCGAAATGGGAAATGAAATCAACTATGTCCTTTCGAAGGACCGACATTACTATTTATTTCGGTAATTATGAAGAATGCTTACATCCGACATATATCGAAGGTGCGACTGTCATGGAGCTAGATATCAACTGTTAGAATCGCCGCCGGCCGAAGTGGCCGAGCGGTTCTAGGCGCCACAAAATGGTTCAAATGGCTCTGACCACAATGGACTTAACTTCTTTGGTCATCAGTCCCCTAGTACTTAGATATACTTAAACCTAATGAACCAAAGGACATCACACACATCCATGCCCGAGGCAGGATGCGAACCTGCGACCGTAGCGGTCGCGCGGTTCCAGACTGTAGTGCCTACAACCGCTCGGTCACACCGGCCGGCCTTAGGTTAGTTAGGTTTACGTAGTTTAAAGTTCTAGGGGACTGATGACCCCAGTAGTTAAGTCCCATAGTAATCAGAGCCATTTTTGAGAAACGCCACGGAATGTGCGTCGAAGCTAGCGACTTTTCCAACACGACGTGTAACTAATATCTATGTTAATATCAAAATACAATGACAAATGCGTCGATCTGATATATTTCCAAACAGATACGGCTTTTATAATTTCGGAAGTATTTTTATTACTTCTACAAAATATGGTAGCGTAGTTAACTCTGAAAGACGTCCCTATCTACGTTTGATATAAGCTTCAGTACTCCATGCATACAATTAAGACGAAACGGATGTCATGCGAGGAAAGCACCATTTAAAATGATGTGTTTAAAATGATTTTTTAAAATTAAATAGTGAGGTTAGGTAGGTGGATGGATGAAGGTAAGTGGATAAAACATTAAGAACAGAACCAAGACTGTACATATCACTTCTTCTCGATTCAGTCGCAGCTATAAGTCATGATTTTCGAGGATGCGGCTAGGCAGGTACCTAATTACACAGTCTTAATTGCCCTAATTGAATAGCGCCGCAGTCTTGCTTCTCCTCTGAATGTGTTATTACCGTTGACAATAAAACTTACCCTCTTATCTTTATCCATCCTCCCATGACTTAAAAGCAAATAAAAATAAATCATTTGAAAGAGCGATCATCTGAAATGGAAACTGTTTGGCAGGTTCTACACAAAATGAATATCGTTCATTTTCTGTCATGGTACTTGTCACCGCAGTAAGCAAAGTCGATACCTGACGCACCTTCGATACACATCGCTTGGATGCGTTCTACAAATTACCTCTACTTCAAGTGAATTAGGGAGATCAGAGAAAAGTTATGGCTAGATGTTCGGAAAAAGTTTTGAACCAATGCCTTCCAAATATGAGTCCGATGTCTTCACTACGCCATCTTGCTCAGCCGGGTAGGCGCAACCATCATGCTGGAAGGGCTTGCCGTGCTTCACTACGTCCGCCTGTTGTGCTGTTGTGGAAGAGGTCACATCAAGAATAGGGGCCTACGCTCTCGTCTCAGAATGCTGCTAAACGTTTGGGTGTTCGTGCATACACGGCAACACAGATAGAACAGCCACTCTTAACAGTTGCCCCTGGCTTTGCGGACGGGCGACCTAGGAAAGTGAAGCTCCTGCGACATGAGCCCGCCTCCTTGGCAGGCCGCTGATAATTGCGGCCCGTTGTTGGCGCAGCCGGTAATAACAGAGCGCCGGCCCTGTAACTAGCACCTTGATTGCAAACTGCCACCGTGGCGCGCTAACAACTTCATCCGGGCCGCCTCCGCCTCTGCCGCCGCCTCTGCCGCCACTACTGCAGCTCCAGCCAGCACAGCGGCGCCAAAAACCGCCGGACTAGCGGCTGGCCGCTCGTTTTAAACTCTGCTGCCTCTGCAGATGTGATTATGACAACTGCGACTGTTGTCCTTGTGTGCTCCTGCTCAGTTTTCTAACTTCTGCTTGTGGGAGGATGGGCCGCGAGGCGATCCAGTTATAGCTGTGAGAAGCTGTGTATCATCTCTGATCCACCTGGCGTGGCTACTGTTTTAACTATGGCATTGTGTGGATGGTAACGCGCAGACAAATATTGTCCTTCCTTGTAATTCGCGTAGTCTTTGCCTTTCGAACACCTCAGTTATATCCTTGTTGCCACTTACACGGAGGGAAGTAACATGGAATTAAAAGATCGTGTACGGGAAGAACAGAGTCAATTTTTTTGTATATATATATTTATAGGGTGTTACAAAAAGTCACGGCCAAACTTTCAGGAAACATTCCTCACACACAAATAAAGAAAAGATGTTATGTGGACATGTGTCCGGAAACGCTTAATTTCCATGTTAGAGCTCATTTTAGTTTCGTTCTTCCACTTACGCTCAATGGAACACGATATCATGATTTCATACGGGATACTCTACCTGTGCTGCTGGAACATGTGCCTTTACAAGTCCAACACAACATGTGGTTCATGCACGATGGAGCTCCTGCACATTTCAGTCGAAGTGTTCGTACGCTTCTCAGCAACAGATTCAGTGACCGATGGATTGGTAGAGGCGGACCAATTCCATGGCCTACATGCTCTCCTGACCTCAACCCTCTTGACTTTCATTTATTGGGGCATTTGAAACATCTTGTCTAAGCAACCCCGGTACCAAATGTAGAGACTCTTCGTGCTCGTATTGTGGACGGCCGTGATACAATAGCCGGCAGCAGTGACCGAGCGGTTCTAGGCACTGCAGTCGGGAAACGCGCGTCCACTACGGTCGCAGGTTCGAATCCTGCCTCGGGCATGGATGTGTGTGATGTCCTTAGGTTCGTTAGGTTTAAGTAGTTCTAAGTTCTAGGGGACTGATGACCACAGAAGTTAAGTCCCATAGTGCTCAGAGCCATTTTGTTTGTGATACAATACGTCATTCTCCAGGGCTGCTTCAGGGCATCAGGGATTCCATGCGACGGAGGGTGGATGCATGTATCCTCGCTAACGGAGGACATTTTGAACATTTTCTGTAACGAAGTGTTTGAAGTCACGCTGGTACGTTCTGTTGCTGTGTGTTTCCATTCCATGATTAATGTGATTTGAAGAGAAGTAATAAAATGAGCTCCAACATGGAAAGTAAGCGCTTCCGGACACATGTCCACATAACATATTTTCTTTCTTAGTGTTCAGATTCCGTAAAACACTTTAATACAAAATACTGAACTTCGGGTAACATCCATGTCCGCATGAGAGACGATGTGCAATGGATACAATAGCGCAACGTAATGATAACCATTTATTACTTTGAACAATAATGTAAGGTCACAACTGCTCAAATGGCTCTGAGCACTATGGGACTCAACTGCTGTGGTCATCAGTCACCTAGAACTTAGAACTACTCAAACCTAACTAACCTAAGGACATCACACACACCCATGCCCGAGGCAGCATTCGAACCTGCAACCGTAGCAGTAGCAGTCGCGCGGTTCTGGACTGCGCGCCTAGAACCGCTAGACCACCGCGGCCGGCGGTCACAACTGTAATTATTTTTGCACTGAACGGTAGTAAAATAGCACACTACATTAACTATGAAGTTCAGTACACATTTCTGACTAACAACATTAGCTCGCTCTTTGATATGAACTACGACGATGTTACTATCGAAATGGGCAATCAAAGAATGGGTCGAGCTGCACTGTGCTCTGCAGTAAGCAGTCTGGCGTTAGCAGGCTTCCAGCAGTGGCGTACCGAAATTCTTGGCAGAATGCATTCGTTGACGTCTCTTATTTGAGACATAGACTGTTTTTTCGTTCTGTCGTGAGCTACCGACCTTCAGATAGAGTCTCAACTCTTCGAACGACAGATTCTTTTCTCTCAGATCTCTGCACCATCGTCTTGCAGTGCTGGCACGTGAAAAGTGGTGGTGGTGGTGGGGGGGATGAGATCTGAATGCGGACGTAGATGAGGTGACGGCCAATGGCAGCTTACTGACCATACCACGGTGTCCACCGTGAAATTGTCCGATGACTTTAGTCGCAAAAACAGGCCATAGGGTGCACACCCACGTCCAGTGACGAGGACCTTGTGATTGGGAGGTAATCAAGGTACTTCAAGGGCATTGTGGTGGCTGGCGGAAGGAGGCGTCTCCACAGACATCGGCTCTGGCTGCAGTGACTTCGGTGGTAGCGGTGCGACCTCGATCTCCAATGACACTATTCTGTACGACGGTGAACGCGATAAGTAGAAAGGGGGAGATAAATGCGGCGGCGGGCTCCAGCTGCCTACTCGTTTTGTGAGCAAAAATTCTGCAGAAAAACTGCTGACAGGAGAACGCTGCACCTTATTCTGGTGACTCACTTGCAGCCCAGGGGAAAGAACGACCCAGTATTTGTGTGATGACATAATGCTTCCTATGCTGCTTCTTGCCAGAAGCTTTGAAGAATACTTTCTCCTGCGATTGAAACTCTGTGTGACATGGAGGAACGAATTTTTCTCCGAGGCAGCCACAGAAGATGCAAAAGGGTAGACGACCATTTAATAATTCTGCTGGTGGCTTTGCCATCACGTGGAAGGGAGTGGTGGGAGGAAAGAAAAATCTTTAAGGCTTGCTCCCATGTCTGGGAGAGGGGAGATTTCTCAATGTTACTTTTGAGCACTCGAAAAAATCGTACAACTTCAACACTAGATTGAGGATAAAACGGAGCAATAGTGATACACTGTACGCCATTTTCAGCACAGAACTGTTGAAAATTCAAGACGGATGTGGTTCCTAAAAGAAGTGGTGCGGCGGAACCGACTGAAGATAAGCACAAGCATTGGAGTGAGAGGTCATTTGCAGAATTTGGGCGTCCAGGTGTTGGCAAGTACAATGACGTTGGACAAGTTGCTTTGCGTGAACTAGGCCCCAGTGACTTTGGTGTAAGAGTGACAAAACTTCCCGCTGGAGGAAGTGAGGAGTCACAATCTGTGCAGTGTCATTCTCTGAATATAGCAGAAGAGCACCTGACCATGTAGACATCATGTTAAGATGTGGAAAGCAGCGATGCACCATTTGGCGGGGAATGCCTTCCAAACCACGTGGCCATCCACTACGCATGTATTTCAGAAATAGCCAAAGCACAGTTTCTCCAGCTACACATCGAAAGTCAAGAGGAAGATTTTGAATGATTCTAAAATCTTGAATGTCAATTTGGTAAAACAATATCTCAGACAAATCAAACGCTGTGTGGGTACTGACTGTAACTGAGACAAAAAATCAGCACTGAATGTTGTGCAGTGCACTTGTATGACAACTCGTACTGATGATTAGACAACAGAGCCCAATGTTGCAATTTTTGTGCTGTCCATGGAGGGACAGGTTTGGAAAGGTTGAACAAAGCCGTTAAAGGCGGATGATGTGCAGTCAAATAGAAATTCTGATCGCACAAGTATTGGTGAAACTTGGGAGGTCCCTAGACAATGGCGAGTCCCTACAACTGCACTGCACTTGGTAGAGAATTTTCGAGGCAGCCCTATCAGGTGAACCAATTCTATGGGAGACCACAGCTCCAATCCCACAAGAAGTTGCATCCATGACTAACACAACAGACTTAGCTGAATCAAAATGACTTAGACCACGGCGACTTAAAAATGTGTCCTTAAACTGCTGAAATGCTTCCTGACATTCTTGGCACAACGCAAAGAGAGCACCCTTCCGATGCAGCTGATTCAGTGGAGGAGCAATCTGTACAGTGTTTACAGTAAACTTAACGGTATGTCAGGTGAGAACTGATGATCAAATATTGCTTGGACTGCTCGCTCAATGGTAACTGTAAACATGGCTCTGGAAAGAGTCTGCCGTGTCCCAATCAGTACATTAATTCCTCGAGTCGTGGAAGAGAAAGAGAATCCATGACAGTTTGTGGGTTTACCGTGGCTTTGACATTAGCACAAAGATGTAAACCTCCTGACGACTTCTTGATTACTGTCATGGAGGATATCCAGTGGCTTGCAGAAACAGGATATGTCACCACTTTGAAACCTGCTGATGTTTAGCCTGGAGAAGGGCTAGCATGATGAAATCGCAGCTGCGTATTTTCATCAAGAGTAATGTTCACTTTAAAATCTTTATTTCTTCCTAAATCTGGTTCAAACAGTTCATCGAACAAGTCATGAACATAATTAGAAGACACTGAAACAGCGAATTGTAACAGGCTGCTTTTTATGTTCATGTTTAACAGAATACACGACTCTAAACCCAAAATGTTTCTAGAACACATCACAAGGAATGAAACACACCTCATAAAATAATGAAAAGTTGCTGGCCAACTGAATATTTCATGTATTGATATTTTGCGCATGTTATAAGCGGACAGAGTAGAAGTAGGCTTTCGTAGCAGTGGGCTACCGATCATATGATAGGTGTCTTTGTTGATTAGGGACAGGCGAAGCCGCGCGGGAGTAGCCGAGCGGTCTGGCGCTGCAGTCACGGACTGTGCGGCTGGGCCCGGCGGAGGTTCGAGTCCTCCCTCGGGCATGGGTGTGCGTGTTTGTCCTTAGGATAATTTAGGTTAAGTAGTGTGTAAGCTTAGGGACTGATGACCTTAGCAGTTAAGTCCCATAAGATTTCACACACATTTGAACATTTTGGACAGGCGCATCTGTGTCTAATTTAAATTTGACTGTCTTTTGAGCAACTCTTAAACCGGACAAGAAGTTTATTTTTCTGTCTGTGGACTACAGCAGAAGGCTTCTACAAAGCGGAAAAGCGAGACTTTATTTGCCTCTCTCACACCGGTTTGACCATGACAACATGCACTTGCTGAGAACTACGCTGTAATTATACAGTAGATTGGCGCCCGAAATGGGACCATTGCAAACAGACGGTCAGGATATGACCTCTCTTATCACACTTGAAGAACTGTGCATAATGATAAGGACATGTTTTCTATAATGAGTAGAAAAACTCTGTGGACGAGACTTCCTCATTTTATTCTCAAATACAACTTGTTTATAATGTGACCGAAAGGTTTTACCTTTACCTTTAATCTGGGTCCTGTATTCTTTCACATTAACATTATCTTTAGAATGAGTGCCCTGTGCATTACGAACAAGAAATAGACGGAGTAAGTCCATAATACGTTGATAGTCTATAAAGGACAGAACTGTTTTCACGTTCGAGTCTGACAGTTTTTGGATGGCAGCGAACATTCGTGCATCTGTCACGTTAAGCGTGATTCCATCACGTAGCTTAACATCACCATAATTTTGTCCGCAAGAATACTTGAGCCCGCAATGTCTTGTTAGCACTTAAAGTTCAGCAATCCATTGTTTAAATGACTTTTTCGGGTGCTTCTTGACGTGAAAAAATTTAAATCTCGTCACAACGAAGTCTTTGCCTTGTAATGCTCCTCGATTTTCGTAATGAGTTACACTTGACACCTACCGGACCAGATTCAGGAAACATTTTCTGACGCAGACGATAGACGTCGGTTCTGACAGTGGACAGAAAGACTGCATGTCGCTATCCCATTAATACTGCACGTGGAGAAGAATGCTTGTACTTGAGTGCGATGTTTGGATCAATTTTCTTTCTTGCATTTAAAATGACAAAACTTGAGCGCAGTAATCGGCTGTGGTGCTGCTTGTTACGATAGTGAGTTCGTCGTTTGTTGAAAACTGAACAGCAGAAGCCCAATATGCTGCGCCTGAAACTTACAGCTTCGTTTAGTTCACATGGGGCTCAGACACGGCTAAACACGATTAGAAACAAGGATACAATACACAGAAATATTATTGGCGCTGTAATAAGCGGAACATCACGCGCATCCGAACAGGCATGTGAGGACAGAGGTCTAATCAAGAGTATTCGAACCTCGGTAACACATAGATCAGCCAGAACATTATGACCACTGACCTGTCGATATAAGGCCGATCATGCGATAGCAGCGTCGCCTGTCAAGGAATAACTACTAATCGGACACACGCCCAACGCTTGTAGTATCAGTTAGCGTGCTGTCCGATTGTAGAATGGGTAATGTGCACGATGTATCTGAGCTTGACTGAGGGCAGATTTTGATGGCCCGGAGATTGTGGTGTCCTCAACACATGACGAATCCGAGGTAAAGACGTGTCCGGCCGTCGTGGTTTGGGCGGCCAGACTGGTAGAGCAGCGAACTGTGGCGTTACTAACATCAGACTTTGATGCTGGACAGAGTAAAAGTGTGTCTGAGATGACAGTGCACGGAACACTCCTAATGATGGGCCTCCGCAGACTACGGCCCATGCATGTGTCCACGTTAAAACCACGATACCGGGAACTGCCACTGAAATGTACCCATCACTATCGGCACTGGACGCTGGTGCAGTCAAAGAGTGTTACATGGCGTGATGAACGCTGGTTGCTGACCACGTACACCCCTTCATGCCGATCATGTTTCCCGGCGGCAGTGACATTTTTCAACAAGATAATGCTCAATGTCACAACGCCAGGAGCGTGTTGGAGTGATATGAGGAACACAGTGGCGGCTTGCAATTGATGTGCTGGCCCCCCAACTCCCAAGATCTGAACCAGGTCGAACACAACTAGGATGTGACTGAACGTGGCATCAAAGCTCATCGCCCCCCCCCCTCCCCACCGTGGAATAAACGGGAATTTGGTGACTTGTTTGTAGAGATGTGATGCTCACACCCTCCAGCGACCTACCAAGGCGATAACGCGTCGCCGCTGTTGTGCCAAAGGTGATCATGCCGGCTATTAGGTACGTGGTAATCTCAATGTTCTGGCAGATGTGAGAACATAATCGTCGCCAGGAAGCCTAGATAATAGTTCAATACGTTTGACGTCCGGAGGGGGCCGAGTGTGTGCTACATCACAAAAGAATTAGTCTAGTTTCAATCAAATAGCAGGCCGCTGTGGCCTAGCTGTTTTAGGCGCTTCAGTCTCGAACCGCGAGACCGCTACGGTCGCAGGTTCGAATCCTGCCTCGGGCATGGATGTGTGTGATGTCCTTAGGTTAGTTACGTTTAAGTAGTTCTAAGTTCTAGTGGACTGATGACCTCCGATGTTAAGCCCCATAGTGCACAGAGCCACATTTCAATCAAACACTTTAATACAAAATATTTAACTTCGAGTACCATCAATGTCCATAAAGGACGCTATACAACTTATTTCCTATCATTGAGATCATAGTTCGTAGTAATTCAAGGAAAGTCATCAAGTAAAACTGAAGTGATTTCTGGCGTTCCCCAACGTAGTATTATAGGCACTTCGCTATTCTTTATCTATATAAACAATTTGGGAGACAATCTGAGCAGCCGTCTTGGGTTGTTTACAGGTGACGCTGTCGTTTATCGACTAAAAAAGTCGTCATAAGACCAAAACAAGTTGCAAAACGATTTAGAAGGGATATCTGAATGGTGAGAAAATTGGCAATGGACCCTAAATAACGAAAAGTGTGAGGTCATCCACATGAGTTCTAAAAGGAATTCGTTAAACTTCGGTTACACGATAAATCAGTCTAATCTAAAAGCCGTAAATTCAACTAAATACCTAGGTATTACAATTAGGAACAACTTAAATTGGAAGGAACGCATAGAAAATGTTGTGGTAAGGCTAACCAAAGACTGCATTTTACTGGCAGGACACTTAGAAAATGTAACAGATCTACTAAGGAGACTGTCTGCACTACGCTTGTCCGTCCCCTTTTAGAACACTGCTTCGCGGTGCGGGATCCTTACCAGATAGGACTGACGGAGTACATCGAAAAAGTTCAAAGAAGGGCAGTACGTTTTGTACTATAGCGAAATATTGGAGAGGGTGTCACAGAAATGATACTTGATTTGGGCTGGACATCATTAAAAGAAAGGCGTTTTTCGTTGCGATGGAATCTTCTCACGAAATTCTAATCTCCAGCTTTCTCCTCCGAATGCGAAAATATGTGTCATCCCATACCACTGGTCGGAGACTAGAAGGAGTCGGACTGGGAAATTACCGTCCCGTGCGCTGGCTGCCGTTAACACTGCACCACAAATGGCGTTGTTTGGAATAGTGCCGCGACTGGGAAGCATGGACTGCTGATAACTGCGTCACATTGTGTTCAGTGACGAACGGCGGGTCGGTACAACCCAGGATGACCATCTTTGGCAAGTACTGTGGCCACCTGGGCAGACATTCCATTCTTCTAATGTTTTGGAGAGGCACGGTGGTGTTAGTTGTAGCGCCACGGTACGGGGACCCATCGACTATGACTTTATGTCACGTCTGGTAGTGACTGAGGAAACTACACTATGTGATCAAGAGTATCCCGAAACCCCAAGAAACATACGTTTTTCGTATTGGTGCATTGTGCTGCCACCTACTCCCAGGTACTCCATATCAGCGACCCCAGTAGTCATTAGACACCGTGAGAGAGCAGAATGGGGCGCTCCACAGAGCTCACGGACTTCGAACGTGATCAGATGATTGGGTGTCAATTGTGTCATACATTTGTACGCAAGATTTCCACACTCCTAAGCACTCCTAAGTCCACTGTTTCCGATGTGCTAGTGAAGTGGAAATGTGAAGGGACACTTACAGCTCATAAGAGTACAGGCTGACTTCGTCTGTTGACTGACAGAGACTCCAACAGTTGAAGAGTCGTAATGTGTAATAGGTTGACATCTGTCCAGACCATCACACAGGAATTCCAAACTGTATCTGGATCCACAGCAAGTATTGTGACAGTTAGGCGGGAGGTGAGGAAACTTGGAATTCATGGTCGGACGGCTGCTCATAAGCCACACATCACACCGATAAATGTTAAACGACGTCTCGCTTGGTGCAAGGAACTTAAACATTGGTCGACTGAACAGTGGAAAGAAATTGTGTGGCATGGCGAATCACGGTGCACAATGCGGCTCTCCGATGGCAGAGTTTGGGTATGGCGAATGCCCGGTAAACGTCATCTGTCAGCGTGTGTAGTGCAAGCAGTAAAATTCAGAGGTGCTGGTGTTATGGTGTGGTTATGTTTTTCATGGAGGGGGCTTGTACCCCTTGTTGTTTTGCGAGGCACTATCACAGCACAGGCCTACATTGATGTTTTAAGCACCTTATTGCTTCCCACTGTCGAAGACCAATTTGGGGATGGCGATTGCATCTTACATCACGACCGAGCATCTGTTTATAATGCACGGTCTGTGGCGGAGTGGGTCCCTGTGATGGACTGGTCTGCTCAGAGTCCTGACCTGAATCTATAGAACAACTTTGGGATGTTGTGGAACGCTGACTTCGTTCCAGGCCTCAAGGACCCACATCGATACCTCTCCTGAGTGCAGCACTCCGTGAAGAATGGGCTACCATTCGCCAAGAAACCTTCCAGCACCTGATTGAACGTATGCCTGCGAGACTGGAAGCTGTCATAAACGCTAAGAGTCGGTCAACATCAATTGAGTTTCAGCATTACCTATGGAGGGCGCCACGAACTTGTAAGTCATTGTCAGCAATGTGTCCGAATACATTTAATCACATAGTGTATGATGCCGCGACGATACGTCATGTACATGTACATAGACCCTGTGTTACGCGTCTTGTAAATATGGCTCGAGTTTGTAATGATCGAAATAACATTAGGTAGCCTCTCAGTACGTGAAACTTCTTTTCAATTACTCTTCACCTTCTGGATGCTGCGTTTTCTTTTTTTCTTTTCTTTTCTTTTTTTTTTTTTTTTGCAGATACTGTACTATTTAGTGGCTAGTCCGGTTATTGGTATCTACAAATAAAATATGGACCTTCTTGAAACAGCCACGATGGCATATGGTATAAAGTTTAACCAGTGTTCTGTGTCTCTTAGGTACAGACCAGCACAAGATACTTCCATTATTACAAAACTGTGAAACCTGTGAAACCTGATACTCTTTCTCCATTATGCCCTTTACGTTGGCGCTGCCCACCTAAATATGAGTAAAGTAACAAAAGTTAACCAAGATCGTAGTCAATGTTGAGCTCAGAGTGCGCCCGTTGCGGTCTACATCTGGGAAGTGAGTTGGCTCTGCAGAAGGAAGAGAGCGTACCGCAGACCACAGGAGAAGCGATGCGCTGCAGAAAGTAGGTATTTATTTTGAGACTTTAGTTGGGTGTACGGTAACCACGAGCTACCGGGCCGGCGTGATAAACGTGCGCGGGTGGTGTGGGAGGGCGCTGTTGTCTCATTACCTGCGGGGCAGCCTGCGCTGCCCGGTAGGCGGCCTGCCGCATCTGCTTACGTGACTTCATTATACAGGAGCGGCGAGACCGCCTCTCCCCAGCCCAGGCCTATACTCCGGGCTGTTCTTGCCCTTACGAAATTACAGTCGCCATGCCCACACACTCTTCCTGAAACAACAGTCAATTCTCTGATTTAAAAATGGGGACGTCTAAGATACTCTTAAGACAGTCAGTCTTAAGAGATATTACTACCAAGATCTTTACATAAATCATGCTACAGATTTTTTTTTTTTCAAATGGCTCTAAGCACTATGGTACTTAAGTGCTGTGGTCATCAGTCTCCTAGAATTTAGAACTGCTAAAACCTAACTAACTTAAGGACATCACACAAATCCACGCCCGAGGCAGGATTCGAACCTTCGAACGTAGCGGTCGCGCGGTTCCAGACTGTAGCGCCTAGAACTGCTCGGCTACTACGGCCAGCAATTTATTTATTTATTTTTTACTGCCGTTCTTGTAAGGGATGTTTGTTTTCACTTGAGACAAGTAAATAGGTCGAAAACGCGGCAACTACGAAAAAAATGTTCTATGTCAAAAGTTAATGCTAGTAAATGGGACATTCGTCTGTACTACAACTATTCACTTTCGACCCATCCCAAGCCTTTGAACCTTGACTTTGCTGAGTGAGGAATGTGCATTAATCCCTGAACTTCCTTCTGTCTGGTTTGTAAAAATAGCTTAAAGGAGCAGAAGCTACACTGTGCCGCCAGATTTGAACCTCCGGATAGCACATTTTCCCAATTTTTTTGTCGTTGTTGCCTACAGTAACAAGAGGTATACGTCTGTATTCTTCTTTTCATTAGCTGCAAAACGCATGTAGAGAGGGTGCACAATTTCTTAAACAACTATCATAGTAGCTTCTAAACCCAGTCTCGTTGAAAAGTTATGAGTATTGTCCTCTCAACGAATTACTTACCTCTTTGAGGACTATAGAGTAATGAACTTCCTTTCGATATATTGAATCGTTTATGAAATACTAGCTGCGGTTCCCGGTTTCGCTCAGGGAATTGATATGAGGTCGTGTGGTAGTTGAAATAAAAGGATTGAATTTAAATCATAAAAGGTAAAGTATTTGTATTGAAAAGTATTCTAACTATTTACAATACTTGTGAAAGTATAAGAGGTACTTTACACACTTACTTACTTCTACGTGGCTTTGGACTTAGTGACCATACACCTGCTCCACACTCCTCTTCCGTCGTTCCCGATTGCGAGCTTCCTGTCCCTCTCGCCCGCTCCTTGCCACATGTCCTCGGTGTCCTTGTCAATATTGCCCTATATAAGAGTATAAGAGGTAACATATTTTATTAAAAACATATCCTATTTACAATACTTGTTTATAAGCAGTATTTTTAATTTTGTTATCCAAGGTATGCATGTTCAAATGTTTCAAATTTGCTACGTGTAGTTGACCGTGAGAGAAGCAGGAATCTTTGAGGATGACGCCGCAATATTTTAAAATTTTGTTCATGCGCTTTGTTAACCGTAACACTGTAAGCTAATTTGATTGGAAACTACAGTCTTTTAAGTTGGAATGACGCTCAAGTAGAGATCAGTGGTATTCTGGGGATAAATAGTGTGTCTGGTCCCGGCGGAGGTTCGAGTCCTTCCTCGGGCATGGATGTATGTGTTTGTCCTTAGGATAATTTAGGTTAAGCAGTGTGTAAGGGACTGATGACCTTAGCAGTTAAGTCCCATAAGATTCCACACACATTTGAACATTTGATAAATAGTGTGTGTTCTTTGTACTTTCCAGTTATAAGTTTGGCTTCGATGTAGTTATTCGATAGCTATTTGCCCGTCATCCTTGTTCCTTTACATAGTTTTAGTGAGTTGAAATTTCTGAGTAGTGTGATCGGAGATTCAATTTCAAGTCGAAGGTCATTTACTGGCAATCCTGGTACTCGCAAAGCGCTCAGAAATTTTTTAGGGAAGTTCACACTTTCTTCAACGTTTACCGTCACGTCGATCGATTTGTATATTCTCCCTTCACCAGGTATTTTCTTTTGAATATCAAACTTTATATCGTCGACAATATTATTTTTAGATGCTAAAATTGCCCCCTCAAATACCCAATCCGTTTTTTTATAGTTGTGAACAATGTCTGGATAAATTAGGTCGATGAGTTCCTTTTCAGCAGTGGCTGTGTAGCAGAAATCTGTTTTGAGTTTAATGAGGCCGGTCGTCTGGTCAGTAGGATATGTGCCTTTACCTATTTGTAAAAATTGTTGAACAAAATATGCTGTGGTTTCATCTTTCGATAGTTCAACTCTTATATTTTTTGTTAGTCGCAATATATATATTTGTGGCAAGTGATGTGATTTTTTTGTCTGCATTGTTCTCGTCTGCTGGTGTTGACTTAGGATAACTGGAAGTGTTTGTCAAAAATCTCCTGAGAGTACGAGTAGAGCTCCTCCCATTACTTTGAGTTTCCTCACAAGTCTTGTAATGTTCTGTCAAATGCTCGGAATCATATTTTATGGATCTTTGTGCACTCGTCTCAGAAGATAATTTTTGTTTGCTTTAGAAGTTTACGCCGTTCATATGCTCTTGAGATTTTACACAACCGGAATTATTCTTCGGCTATATCCAACGGTAGTTGTACGGCGAAATGGGCAGTTTCTCCTCCTTCCGTAAGTGTGTCTAGAGTAATGGATGATGCCAGTGAAAGTGCGATCCGTTGTTTAGCACGTATTTCCACCAGCAATAGATTTACTAGAAACGTTTTGCAGGTGCCGCCTGGTGCTTCCAAGTAAATAATTCCGCCAGAATTGTTGTCGATCAGGTCCATGATAACTATGTAAATTTCCTTTTGATTGTCACTGAGGAGATTTGTTGTGAGCAATGTATTGATGTAGTTCCTTGATGATAATTTCGAAGGTTAGCACACTGATAGCATCTTTGCGTGGTGCTTACATCCCAAGTTGTACTAAGGTCTGGTTGTTTGTTGCTAAATCTTTATCCTCTAGGGCCGGCCGTTGTGGCCAAGCTTCACTCTGGAACCGCGCTACTGCTACGGTTGCAGGTTCGAATCCTGCCTCGGGCATGGATGTGTGTGATGTCCTTAGGTTAGTTAGGTTTAAGTAGTTCTAAGTTCTAGGGGACTGATGACCTTAGATGTTAAGTCCCATAATGCTCAGAGCCATTTGAACCATTTTATCCTCTAGGCAAATGAGCATTGTCTAAAACATAAATCAAATCAATTTTTTAGAAACAGATACACTAAACACACATTGCACTCTTTTCACACTTTATTTTCGATTTCACTGCACCACTTTGACAACTCACACTTCACTATTAGTTTTTATTCGCTCACAGAACTACTTTTCCGGTTTCTCCCTTCGTCACGGATAAAAAAAAGAAACTGACGTTCCAACCCACGACGGGTCTGACTTTATTTACCCCCACCAATGAGTAGTCATAACAGTGGTGAATTTCAGAACATAGCAAAAAAGCTTCGAATGGTTCACAATATTCGAGAAACTTCCACATTATTCGAGACTGTTCTGGAATGTTCAACAATGATCTGGGATGTTTCGGGAGGTTCCTGAATATTCTGGAACCTTCCTGAATGTTCCAGACTATTCCCAAACATTCCAGAACATCCCAGATCATTTTGGAATATTCCGGAACATTCTGAACGTTGTGGAATGCTCTCGAACACTCTCGAATGTTCTGGATTGTTCTCGAATACTTTCCAATGTTCTGGAACGTTCTAGAAATTTCTAGGGGCCGAAATTTCGCAGACCTTGTATCTTCGAAAGCACGCCATTAGGCTAAAAATGCGAACCTCCTTCATAGATGGGATATTAGAGGGCTACCACAACATACAACTCCCTTGATCGTACCGGGACTCGTTTCTGGGCTTCAGCGGCACGCACATTGTTCATTTACTTTTATGATATATATTAACATATTGATTAGGAACAATATGCATATACAGGGTGTCCCACGAGAAATCGTCAGAATTCGGGGATATGTGAGGAACTATAGTTTGAAGCAAAAAACTTTGTATATAGACATAGCCCCAATTCGGAGAGGTTTCCGAGGTAGAACACATTTAATGTATATAGATATTTATTGTCTGTACTATTCACTATGTTGTCATCGTTCACAATGCACCACAATAGCGTAGAGAAGGTCGAGACGAACAGCTTGATATAAAACATTTGTGGTCCACCACGTCTAGATATTTTCACAAATTGGCCCACAAAATCTACTTAAGCTACGTCGTATGCGTTTCATGCGAGATTTTAACCATTCTCTTGCTCCCTTCGAGCAAACCATCAGTCCTGCAGAAAGAAATAAATAGGACGTTCTTTGTAGGAAATGTTACGTAATTTAATTTTACATATCGACAAGTTTTCGATAGACGCAGCAGTTTTCGAGTTATTCAAGAAAAACGTACAAAAGTAACATTAAATGTATTCTGTTTTGGAAATAATTCGGCATAGTGCTTATTTCCGTATGAAGCGTTGTGATTCAAAGGAGCGTTCCTGTCACTTCCCTGAATACTGACCGTTCGTCCTGGGACACGCTGTATAATTTTTACCCAGTTCTGAAACTCGCGAACTGTGGTAAGGTGGTAACTGAAATTTATTAACAGAAATAAAAATTAATATTGTACAGAAGGCACGGCTGTTGTCACTTACTGTTTACTTTATTAAAAATGCACGTTGTTGTGTAATATTGTCGAACGTCACTGTATATGGTTTCGAATATGACAAAAGGTTTTAAATAAACTGTCACTTTATTTTGAGATCTTTATCTCTGTAAAGAGCATTATCTCATTATCCATAAAAGCCACGAGCAATGTTACATATACTCCTAACATGCGATAGCAGTAGGTTGTCATATCAGACAATTTCCACAGTACAGACATGCTTGCAAATTTACCGAGGAGCACGCCTGAGTAACAGCAGTGAAAATGGTTCTCCAGGAAGAACCTGCTACTTTTTCACTTTTGTGAAGATGGCATTTGTTCTTTCAGACATGTCCGAAAGAACAGATGCGATCTTCATATCGTTAAAGCTAAACGGGTGATGACCTTCTTCAGTATGGATGCACACGAATTGCCTGACCTTCTATGGAACTCGGTGGATTGTCTTGGATATAGTGGCAGGAGCACTACGAATGTAGTGTGTGGACTATAAGTTGAGAATGTGGGTCTCACGGGGACCGTATCGGTGATAAGTCCCTGCAGCTGCAGTATCCTTTGTGCCCTCGGCGGGTCAGATGCCGGCACGGTTGCTCAGCGTATTCGGTCAGAGCGTTACCTATCCTCTGTAATAAAAGAAAAACTCAGTGAACGGATCAACGAAGAACCTAAACGGGTGTCATTGGACGTCCGCCCCGAACAAATTCCACGAACAATGTAGAACAAAATGAGATCAACAACAAAAACAAAAGATGGATATCGCTTCTACCATGTAAACAGGAGGTCCTGAGTTCGAGACCCTGTCAGGGCACACATTTTCAACTGTTCCCGTTGATGTATATCAATGCCCGTTAGCAGCTAATGGTATTAATTGTAATTTCATTTTTCACTTTCGGTTAGACATCACATGATGGAACTTCACGGTGCCCTTGCTCGCCCGTCTTGCTCGTACAGGCACTGGATATTCCTCCTTCCTGTAACTCTCTCCATGATCGTGAAATGACATCCAACTGCTCACTACGACATCCAATCTCCATTTAGCAATCTAAGAATAACCTACCATATAGATCAAATGTTTCCGAATTTCCCTACCACAGATTTAATAAGTGCGGTCTCCCATGAAAGGATAGTTTTTCAGGAACTTAGACATTCCTTTACTTTACATACGTAGCTGCCCTGCAGCAGATTTTGTTCTACAGCATTATGATAAAAATCAACATGGATTCTGTAAAGGGAGATCTTGTGAAAAACAACTCACTCTGTTGGTCTATGAAACCAAGAGCAAGGTTGACAAAGGCGCAGTGGTTGATGCCACGTTCATTGACTTCCGGGAGGCATTCGACAGAGTTCCGCCCCTTTGTTTACTGAACAATATACGAACTTACCGAGTATCGGAGCAGATTCTTGTGCACTGTTCTGCAGTGAGGGCCACTTACCAGATATGATAAATGAAAGAGAGGGAGTGGCAGATTGAGGGAGAAAGTGAAAGATAGAAAGAGAGAGTTAAATCAACGAAGAGCGACACGGGTTGTCATGGGATACTAGAGCTAACGAACATGCTCAACAACCTCAACAAGCTTCAGTCGCAGATGCTACAAGAAAAGCGTTGGGTACCACGGAGAGGTTCAGTTTTGAAATTCAAATAGCGTACGCTCGACGAAGAGTCCAGCAATGTATTACTTCCTTCCATGTACGTCTCGTAAAAAGGCCAAATTGAGAAAATCAGGGACATTAAAACTTTTAACGAAGTGTGTGGTCTGTTCTCAAAATGCATTACTCGCGAATTAATCAGGAAAGGGGAGAAATGATAGTCTGCTAGCAGTTCCCTCCGCCATACACCATAAGGTGGCACCGAACGAGGTGGCACAGTGGTTACTACACTGGATTCGCGTTCGGGAGGACGAAGGTTCAAACCAGCGTCCGCCCATCCAGATTTAGGTTTCCCTTGATTTCCCTAAATGGCTAGAGGCAAATACCGGGATGGTTTCTTACAAAGGACACAGCCGATTTCCTTCCCTGTCCTTGATGCAATCCTAATGACCTCGATGTCGCCGGGATATTAAAACCAAACTTCTTTCCTTCTTAATGTGGCTAAGGAGTATGGGTGAATATATAGAGGTAGTGCATTTCGTATTGGGGAATATTACGATGGGGAAAAAAAAGGAAGTATCAAGAATTTTTGCTACCTGTGATCCACTTTATAAAGAGAAGTAAAATCAGATGACGAATTTAATAAAAGAATTGGTAAGGGCTCATTCGTCACTGAGATGTTCAAAACCAAACTATTGATAGAATGCAAAGATATTCAAGTCAATATTAGAGAATGTAGTCTTGTATGGGGCAGAGGCCTTGTAACTTCTGAGTGAAACTGAAACTACTGAGTGAAACTGCTGTCTCTTTACTTATTTCTATCATTTCGACACTGACTTACACAATTTTCCCTGCCAAAGACAACTCAAACTAAACCTATTCATTTATTACCCACAATACACAAGCTCAACGCAATCCGATTGCTGTACAGTCACAATATGGCTTCAAATAATCAACACATAAGAATGGCCCTGAATTGCAAGAAATTCTAAAAATTATCCATACTCTTTCATAAGTCACTTACCTCACAGAAAATCTTCACAACACGAGCCACAGATATTTCATCAAGCAGCAACTACATCTAGCTAAATAAAAATATTCTAACTACTATAGACTCTAACTATTAGGAGGCATATGGTTAACAAAAGAAAGATTTTTATTGAAGAGCAAACAATGCATTTAGAAGATTTTACCTTATTCATGTGACATCATATAGCTGTCAATAATTCCACTACCGAAACCTTACCAACTACATCTATCGTCATTTTAAAATGTATGTCCCACCAACACTGAGTCTCCACTAAGACATCATGTCCAAACCGTTCACTTTCTGCTCGCTAACTGCTAGTCCGTCCAACCACAGAGTCTCTCGCCAAGGGCGCAGAGCGGTGTCAGCGACTTGTATGTCTATAGCGCTGACAACACACAAACAGACTACTTACAGCCTATATAACTAGTCAGTAACACATTAGCACGGTGGACTTTTGGGGAAGATCAGCATAAATTTCAGAAGAAGGCAAAGTAAGGAGCAATGTAGTGTTAAAGAAAATGCATGCAAGTGAAAGAAGAAATACATTACGTGTTGGAAAGAAGGAAATTATAATGATTTGGAGATGTAAGAATGGAGCAAAGAAGAATACCAAAATGCATGCTCGGAACTGAAAGAAGAATGACAAGGGACTAAGGCAGCGGTATCCAGTTTGGATCCATAAGTTGTGTGGATCCTGTCCTACCGCGGAACCAGCCCGTTTCGAAAACACGGACGTCTGTTTCTGTTTTTAATTTGTATTATGAACCTACCTTTGTAAACGGCGCTGTTGTCCAGCTTTTAATTATAAGTTGCTCTGCATGTCATTCTCCTCAATGACCGGCCCGGCTTGCACTCTGGGTTGTAATACTGCGTTTTCTAATTTAGATAGCGAACTTATATTTTTACTTCACAATCTTATCATTGTTCTACAGTGAAAAGTGCACTGATGTTAACTTAGCACTGTTGTGGCCAATGCTGGATGTCTGGTGTTCGTCTCTCAGTGTTTTTATTTTGCATTAAGAACTTATGTTTGTACATCGAACTCTTTTTATTGTTCTACTGTGGAAAAGTCAGTTACGTTAATATGGTACTTTTGTACCTACTGTTGGCTGTATGATCTTTGATGCTCGAAGCCAAAAATAATAAAGAAGAGGAAAAGAGAAGGAGCCATGACGACTTGTCTCCAAAGCGTACAGTCAGTAGCTCGTGGTCTCGCGGTCGCGTTCTCGCTTCTCGAGCACGGGTCCCGGGTTCGATTCCCGACGGGGTCAGGGATTTCCACCTGCCTCGACATGACTGGGTTTTTGTATTGTCCTCATCATTTAATCATAATTCCTGAAAGCGACGAGATTGGTCTGAGCACAGGCAGGGAATTTGCACGGGCGCTGATAAACGCTTAGTTGAGCGCCCCAAAAACCAAACATCATCATCATAATCCAAAGTGTAGAGCTGATAATGAGAAGACTTGGGAAAAGAAGAGGTTACACAAAACTGAAATACACGAAGGAACATCTTGAAGAGACACTATAAAACACTTGTGTGCTAATACGTTAAAATTTCTGAGTTATTGTTAAGTCGAAGGAAAAAAAATCTCTTTGTTGAGGAAATATCAGCAAATAATATTAATGAAAATGTCTAGGGATTTTCGAAAGGATACATAAAAAAACGAACATTTTCTGTTGTACATGTTACTGAGTACTGGGGGTTGCTCGCGGTACATTGGATTTCCACCTGCCATAAACGAAGAATATTAATGGCTGCACTCTCATAATTAACTTTCCAGTGAGAATGAAGTGGAGTCGACGGAGTTCATCCTCAGTAAAACATCTTCATCCACAATGGTCAACGGGTGACGGTGGGGGATGTGGGGTGCGGGTTGGCTAGATGCGTCACAGCTCGATCGAAGGAAGCGTTTCGCGGACCGGCGACGCCCGACACTTGATTGAGCAACAATTTTCCGTGTGTCGCTTAGGCGCGACAACAGGGCAATTGGGGGCGATAAGTGAGTTAATGGCGGCGCGAGGGGCCGACCGCGGCGCCGGGCCCCGGGGCCCATCAAGTCGCACTTCCGCCCCCGCCGCCGCCGCCGCCTCCGCCTCCTCCCTGCCCTGGCGCTGCCGCCGCCTCCCTGCACCTGCCACCGCTGTTTCATCTCAGGCGCTTCCAAATGTATTTCTGTGGAAGCTGAATTTCTCTCTGTCTCTCGTCGTCGATAGCAACTGATTCGTGAAACTTGTGTTTTAACTCGCTCGTTTTCTTTCACGATTCTATGTTTAGTCAACTGCTGATCACGTATTAGCGAGTAGATTTGACATTCACATGTAATGTCGTTCTTAACAGTCAGTGAATCTTTGAGACAGCAGAGAAAATGTGTCAGTGCTACGATGACTGTGTATACTGAGGTAGTAAATTATCTGTTTCTGATATTTACAGCCCGTGATTGGTTTTTCGCCAAGAAAAGTAACCAGCATTTTATTAGGAAATAATTATTGTTTATCTCGTTTAACATATGCTGCGCGTTTTGCGATAACTTATCAACGTAGTAGCCGCATTAATACAACGCAGATTGACAAAAATTAAAGCCAGAGAAACATGCCGATGATCTCTAATAGGAATTTTCTTCCTAGTATTAAGGAAGTAGAAGTTCTTCATTCTAATACACATCTACGTCCATCATGTGAGTTCAGATTTTTATATTTAACTAGCGTCACCTGTGGTCGAAATTCGACCAATTATTCGCACTGATACAGTTCTTTGATTTAGGTTTAATTCACAACTAATATAAATTTTACGATTATATTTAACTGAGCGATCATTTGGAATGAACGCTTGATACAGTGCTTTGCGAAATAAAACTTGTGTTAACGACTGGCAAATTAACTGACTGTTCCCTTGTGACATCCAATGTGAATGCCATTGTATTACGTAAAGTAACCTCAGATACTAAATATTTTGCATTACAAAATCTACGCTCTCTATTCATCAAACCGCAATTATAACTCTAAAAATTATATGGAATTAGGTTCAGTGCAAATGTGAATGTACCTTTCAAAACAACAACAGAATTATTAGTATCAATGTCCACATTATTGCTGTTATTTCGTATACGAAAAAGTTTTGATTCTCTACCTCTCTGTTATTCAGTCCAATCCACTAGTCTTCTTATTCGAGGCACAGTCTAAAACAAATAAGTAAGGGAAGTCGTTAAGGCGGTTTTCCATCTGCCTCGGCGAATGCGTGGTGGTTCGCCTTATTCCGCCTCAGTTACACTAGATCCGCGATTGCTGCGCAAACATTTTCTCCACGTATGCGTACATCGTAATTACTCTACCAAGCAAACATTGGGGTTACATTCGTCCGGTGTGAGAAGTTGTCCACTGGGGGGTGTCCACTGGGGGCCGAACTGCATAGTAACCCTGGGTTCGATGTGGGGCGGCGGTGGATTGCTGTAACCTGATGTGGGGTTGAGAACCACTGAGCGTTTCTAGGTCCCCAGTTCCACACAATACAATAAAAAAGGGAATTCGTAGCTATTCAAAACGAAAAAATCCAAATTTAGGGACTTACCTCAAATTTTGTGGTAACGGCAGCAAATAATTCTTAGACAAAAGTAAGCGACAAAATGACACCCATAAAAGCGTTATACACAGTATATTTGGCACCCAAAGACTTTGTTACTACGATGTTCTGTTTTACTCTGCTGAAAACATCAAGGGCCAGCAGTCATGGCATTGTATGCGTGTGTTACAGCAAGTGAACGACTCGCCACATTTAAACATGAACGTCCCTAGAATGTGGTTTCACGAGACGTTATTTTTGTCTGTCATTTCTACCACAGAAACTGGCGGGTACGCAGAGCAGAAGTTGGTAGCAGTGTGAGAGACAGGGGAAAACTTTTCTCATATGCGTATGGCCACATCCTTATACCTCTCTTAACGGCTACGTACACGCATTATTTTTTGTGTATATCTATGTCAAAGTACTTTTCGAAGTACATAAGTTTCACTGGGCTCCCTGTATAATTAATATTAAAAAGCAATACTTCAGTTTCCGGTGATTTCTAAAGTTCTCTAATATCCAGAAGCAGAAAAAATAGGCAACAGTAATGACAGGACCGCTTGAAGAATCTCATGACTGCTTGGAATTCAAGATGTGAGATCGCTTCGAAGATGCCTTGTTAATTTCATAGATACCTCTACAAACTCATCTTTAATAAATATTAGCGGTTGCTCTTTCACGACATTCTACTGGTTTTGAAATTTCGAGTCAGTAAATGCAGTGAGACCTGTATTTGAGAGATATCGTCCAGTTTACAAATTCATGTAAATACGAGCTTGTTTGGAGCTTATTGAAGACGCATACATAATAAATGCTTTGAAATTAAACTCTCCACTCTCTTGGTTCCACTCAAAGTATCATTAGCCATCGTGCTCTGCCTCGTCTCTGTCACAGTCAGTCAACAACGCAAGCCAAACAGTACGCTCTCTCCTGCACAAACACACACACACACACACACACACACACACACACATCATAGTCAGCTTACGAAACACGCACACTTAAGCTGTAATACTTCGCGAAAGAAAGTGCAGCTGCTCGTAAAAGAAAAAAATAGGCTTTAAGACAAAAAAGGACATGCTGCACGAAGGGATTATGCGAATGGAACAGAAATCAGTAGATGTGACTTAAATGTACCGTCAAAAAAAAAAAAAATTACAATTTCAGAGAAAATGGGCGATTTGTTCAGGAGAAAAACCTTCACAAACTGAGCAAGTCAATAACGCGTTGGTCCACATCTGACAATAATGCATGCAGTTATTCGGTTTGGCACTGATTGAAAGGCTTGTTTGATGCCCTGCTGAAGGATATCGTTCTAAATCTTGTCCAACTGACGCATTATATCGTCAAAATCCGGAGATGGTTGGAAGGCCCTGACCATGAGGCTCCAAACGTTTTTAATTGAGGAGAGACCTGGCAACCTTTCTGGACAAGGTACTGATTGACAAGCAGAAGGACAAGAGTTAGAAACTCTCGCCGTGTGCGGGCGGGCGTTATCTTGCTGAAATGTGAGCTCCGGTTGGCTTGTTCTGGAGGGCAACACAACGGGACGTAGAATATCGTCGACGTACCGCTGTGGGGTAAGGTTGCCACGGATGATAACGGAAGGGGTCCTGCTAAGAGAAGAAGTGACTCCCCAGACGATCACCCCTGGTTGTTGGGCCGTGTGGCGGACGACTCTTAGGTTGGTATCCCAATGTCACCCGGAGCATCACCAAACACTACTCCGGCTTGGAATCGTATTGACTGGAGTACAGTTTTCTTCAGTGGTGAGTCCCGTTTCGAATTGAGCCCCAATGACCACGATGTTCTTCATAACATATCCCGGAGACAACACTTGGATGGTTTCACATGAGGAAAAATAATCGGGAAACTGACAGGACTAACTGTGGCGAGAGTAGCCCAGAGTAAGATATTGCTCAGAGCACTATTCCACCTCCATGAGAGTCGTTCATACACACAGAAACTGCTCCCTGAAGGAGAGAAGGTGGTCAAATACAACAAACTGCAGCAGCAGATGGCAACTACCTGGTGCAACAGGGAAGAAGGGACCCACGTCAAAAAGTCGGTGTATTTGCAACCACATACATTTTAACTGCAAGTAATGCAGTGTCACGCCCCGCAATGGCACGGTGACTGCACCAGGGGAATCTGGTTACCCGAGCTGTATGTTGCGTTCCGTTGACACCCAAACACCGACGGCATCGTTTACGGTGATGCCAAGAGCATAGTGACTGGACAGTCGAAGAGTGTAGTGGCTGGACCAGCGAGGAGCTGGGTCGCGTGCCCATCTTGGATGGGAGCAGATTCGGTTTGAGCAGCGATTCTGAAAGTGTCCTCATACGGCAAGAGGAGGAAACACGTGATGCACCAAGGAAAGCTGTCGAACGTGGTAATTGTTGTGAGCCAGGTATTATGATGTGGGGAAGCATATTCTTGCAACGGCTTACTGACCTCGGATTCTTTGAACACGGTGTGGTCACCCGTCAACATTATTGTTACAATGTACTCATTCCCTCTCTGCGTCTTACCAGGCGTGTATTCAGACCTGACTTCGTTTTTATGGTTGACGGTGCACGAACGCATCTAACAGCGCAGGTGGAAGAACTCATCGAACCTGAGGATATTCGGAGAATGGGCTGGTCTGCCTGCATCCCCGACTTAAGTCCAGTCGAGCACATTTGGGATGCGTTGGGGAGACATACTGCAGCGCGTCCACAGTGCGACCAGAAGTCTTTAAAAGCACTGAAGTAGGAATAGAACGCCCTACGAAAAGAGAGCCTTACGAACATTGTGTTCAGCATGCGAACATGTTGCACAGTATGAATTACCTTCCTTTTAAGAACCACGTCCCACAGTTTGTAATGTACTGGGGACCATATCAACTCGCTGCGACGTCATAGTAATTGTTGTATGAACTGTCTAAACATAGGATGGACAAATGATAGGAGATGTGGAGGGGCGAACCAAGGCTGAGCACATTTTTCCTCAAAAAATTACACATTTATTTCAAATAATCAGAATGATAATTAAAACCACAATCTTCTCTTGCAACTCATACACAATAATGAACAGCGAGTTCCTCTTACATAGACAATCTTTAGACAAGAGAAATATCAATTTAAACCCAAGCAAATTTAAAAGGGAGGAACAACAACAACGGAAATAACTACAATTTGTCAAAAGTAGGGCGAAGCCACCCTTACCCCCGCAGAGCCACTCTTAAAATTCAGTTGACAACAAGTTAAAGTCACACAAAATTTTATACGGCCACAAGGCCCTTAAATAACAGCCACGAAAGTATAACAGTATAATTAAGTAAATGTTCCTGAATTAAATCGCACAACAACCAAGAATGAGAATCAGTGCTCCGAAAATGTGGGCAAATTCTCATGGTACCAGAATGAGAATTTCAGCCTGCAGCGGAGTGTACGCTGATATGAAACTTTCTGGCAGATTAAAACTGTGTGCCGGATCGAGACTCCCTTTCGCGGTCAATCGCTCTACTATCTGAGCTACCCAAGCATGACCCAGGCCCCGTCCTCAAAGCCTAATTTCTCCCAATAACTCGTCTCCTACCTTCCAAACTTTACAGAAGCTCTCCTGCGAACCTGTTTTAAGTAGGGTAATATTGGAATGTGTTGCAAGAAGTGTGTAACCAGGTTAGGCCAATCTATCAAGAACAGTGGATTACATATGGAATTCAATGTTCGAAACTTCAGTAACGTACCGCAAAATGAAGTACAGAAAATAGGTTTTTCGCTTCATTACGTTAGATCGCAAGACACGGCAAGCTCGAAAAGGCAGTGACTTAAAACCACCCAACAATTAGAATAACCGGAAAACTTAATTTGTTTAGCAGCAGCAGCTGGAATTAAAACTCCAGTGAGAGCAAACGGCTACCGGAGACGCTGTTCGGTTACATGCACAGACAGAAACACAGGAGGACGCTCAAGCGGGAAAGAGCCGCATCATTTACCACGTCGCGGTTCATAAGCCAAGACTATCAACAAATATCATACACTTCACGATACTAAAGTCAAGAGCTCCGGTAGTAACGTGGTCAGACTTTTGAAGATTAATAAAGCCCATAAAGTAACTTAACGTTCGCTATGCAACTGTTTAACTCTATGTTAAGCGAATAATCATAAAAGCTCTTAATTATGAGCAGAAATTTCAATAACTGTTAGCCAAGCGACCGCTACGGTCGGAGGTTCGGATCCTGCCTCGGGCATGGATGTGTGTGATGTCCTTATGTTAGTTAGGTTTAAGTAGTTCTAAGCCTAGGTTATTGATGGCCTCAGATGCTAAGTCCCATAGAGCTCAGAACCATTTGAACCTTTTTGAACTTAAAGCTAAAGAACAACAAATGCAAACACCAGTGCAGGTCAAGAACCGCCGGAAGACTCTGAACAGAGCAGTTCAAAGACAATTTCACCCCTTCAGCCAGTGGCCCATCTACGTAAGCATTCACGTAACCTGAGACTAGCTCGGAGATCAGCTGCCCGTACGAGATTTCTCATACACACGTGAATAGAAATCACTGAACAACTCTGCAAACTTACACTCAAAGCTTTAAATAGGTCACAGTAATTGCAAAAAAAACCTCATCTTTCAAAATCCACAGGCGAAGTTCACTGAGGGAATAAAGACAATACGCCTCATAACTTCTTTATAACTCCATTTGCCATCATTAGAGTCGCTATTCCGGCCACAGCATCCAAACTGCATACGGCGAGAACATTCCAGGAGGCAAATTGCTGGTCAATCTCTCTCCAAGATCCAGAAATTAGACTCAATGGATGATATCGTGCATACGGCTCCGAAACAGCAAGAGCCCCAACATCCACAGTGTCAACAGACTGGCCCCTCAGTCCGTACTTCCTGAGCTTCGTACCAACACACCCCCCCCCCCCCCCCCCCACTGCCTCACCCCACCGCGGCATGGGTACCGCCTTTTTCCTCACTCCCAATCAGCGATAAGCCGAGGGAATCAGTCCGGTACTCGTGTCTCCTATCGAGACTCTAGTCAATGAAAGGAGCGAAGATAGCATAACGCCACCACGGCTCGTTGTTTTTGAATGGAAGTGTCATTTCTGTTTGCCTTTCAATTACCTTCTGTTCTATACTGTAGCAGTTCTTTCCATGTATAGTCGAAGTTTGAAGGCGCTATCTTAGTAGACGTCACACGACATGAGAAAGCTACTTTAGTCTTAAGTTTTACACACCAGTGTGCTTTCACGAATTTTTGTGAACTGGTTACTTATATGAAAACAAGAAAAGAAGTTTTACTTCTCGAGTAATTAATGAAACTTCACGTTCAACAGCTTTCGAGGTAAATGCAAGAACTTCAGTGAAGTCATTCAAAGAAGGCATCGAGTCATTCCATCCGTTGAATCGCTAGCTGGTAACGAGTTGTACTCATTCATGGAAGTTTTTGACTCATTGTACCCACTGTAACCTAAAAGAATATGTGGTACTATGGGTACTTGCTTATATCTGTGGTTAATCTGTCTTCATCATGGCAGTTTTGTACATGTAGTGAGTTAACAGAAAGTGTTCCGTTCATCTATGGCAGGATATTCATCTCGTGAGTAGAAAGACGTGGTTCATTTTGATGCACTGGCTGGTATCCAAATGACTTATGGGTAAGGAGAACCAGTTTTGTGATCTGCACATTCTCCCACCCTCAGCCCTTTCGGTCGCTAGGCTCACACACTACTTAATCTAACTTAAAGTAACTTACTCTTGGCACAACACACAGACCTATGCCCGAGGAAGGACTCGAAGATCCAACGGGGGGGGGGGGGGGGGGGGGGGAGGGGGGGAGGGAGGGGGGAGCCGCATGAACTGTAACGTGTTATGGAAGTCTATGCAATCATTCGACACATCAGGAAGTACGTGAAAGGGCGCAACAGTCCGTCGTTCGCCTAGTGCATGCTTGTGTGGAAGCAAGACGATTTTTCAACGTTTGTTACTAGTTTCTGACACTTCTCCGCTGATAATGTGGAAGTGACTTGTTGATCAGAAATACCATAAATAAATTATAGGTTATTGCGCATATGTTTACTTGAATTTTTTTCTAGTATTGATGTAAACAAGTTTTTTGTAAAAGTACAAAGGGTGTTGAGTAAGTAATGCAAAACTTCTTCTGAAAGCAAGTTGGTTCAATTCAAGATATCAATTCTGGGGATGCCCCACCGATCAGTGTGGGGAGCACTTCTGTTCTTTATATAAATTATATGCCTTCTAGTATTACGGGTAATCTAAAATATTACTGCTAGCTTGGTAACAAGGGGTGTTGTGTGCAACGTTGGCTCGGTTTCAAATAGTGCAGTCCATGACCTAAGCTCATGGCTTGTAGAAAATAAAATAACGCTTAATCATAGTAAGACTTTTTACGGCTTCTAACACACAATTTAACAAAACCAGACGTTTTAATTTCACTGAATAGGCATATGATTAGTGAAACTGAGTAGTTCAAATTTCTAGTTATTCAGATAATTATTCAGATAAACAGTAAACTGTCGTAGAAAGCCCACGTTCAGAATCTCGTTCAAAGACTTAATGCTGCCATTTTTACTATTCGAGCGGTATGTGAGGTAAGTGATGGTTCGACACGAAAATTAGTGTACTTTGCTTATTTTCATTCGCTTATGTCGTATGGTATGGTATTTTGGGGTAACTATTCCCATTCTGGTTCAGAAACTGGCGGTTCGGGCAATAAGTGGTATTGGTTCATATATATATATATATATATATATATATATATATATATATATATATATATATATATTCCCAAGAATAAGCAGCTTTCACTCAGTTAATACTCGACAGAAATCCAACCAAATCGTGCTTCCCAATCTCTTGTGCAGAAAGGTGTTCAGTGTACTACTGCATTCATTTTCAGTAAGCTACCACAAGAATTCAAAAATCTTAGCAGTAATGCATGGGTCACTTCTTCTATTCTGTTCAGTAGTTCCTTGACAAATTAAGCTGATTCTTATATTTTATTTTTGAGTGCGTGTACTTTAACTTTGGCTTGACATTTTGGATTCATAAACATTTTATTTTTATCTGTCATTATTTTTATGTTGTAATGTCACGTACAGACACGCTCCATGGCCTTGGAGAATTGCTCCTGAATTTGGTACTGCGGAACTTGACGTATAGATAAAAATTATAAAAGTTAAAAAAAGTCATATTCCCTGCTCTTTTGGCTACAAAAACTTATTTTTGAATAGAATCTCCGTCCAAACCGACGGCCTTAAGCCACATAACTGGGATGGGTTGTACGCCCGCATGGTACCAATCCACTGATCAACGTCGGAGCCAACGTCTTGCTGCATCAATAACCTCCGCATAACCACAATACTTCTTTCCGCAGAGTGCATCCTTCACAGGGCCAAACATCTGGAACACGGAAGCTGTGAGATCCGGGCTGTAGAGTGGATGAGGAAGAACAGTCCAATGAAGTTTTGTGAAAGCTTCTCGTGTACGTAGACTTGTGTGACGAGTCGTACTGTCATGGAGAAAGGGAAGATCGTTTGCACCTTTGTGAGCACGAAGTCGTCGAAGTCGTTTCTTCAGTTGCCTGAGGGTGTTTACGGCCGGCCGCCGCGGGAGATCATATTTTTGTTCTCTTCCAGGTCTCCGCAGACATCCCACAAGCATCTTTGAACATCTGCGATGCTCTGGTTTTCACCGAAACGTACCTCCGTTACTGACGCCATTTTGAAGTCTTCGTACAGCGACGATAGCTATCGGAAGTTCATGAAACTATCGGGGTTGAAGAGGGGATATTCCACGATGTCCCACAGCACGTTTGCATTTTTTCATCCGAATCTGGCCAGAAAAAGAAAAGGTGCTGCATTGCTTAATCAATGCACCTCGTATTTCGGATTCGTCCTTTTCTATGTAGGACCTCTTTCCACTCTCGTCTTATTGTCTGATATAGGTGCACTGAGAGCGTGTTGTGCTGTCATTTCTTTACATTGCGGTTTAACTTCCAATGAACTAATTACAGGAAAAGGTGAATCCTCACAACGTAAGGACGCCGGAAACGAAAATGTACCGGTAAGAGTGACCGGCCTGTGATGCAATATCTTCTCTCACAGAAATTAAGGCCATAAATTAGTAACGTTGACGGCAGAGACTCCTGATTGAGACCGCCGTCGGGACGAGAGGAGTTAAGTGTGGCGGCGGAACAAAGACGGGCGCGGCGCCCGCGTCTTGCTGGGCGTCGGCTGCGGCTTGGGCGGGCTCGGCCGTTGCCTGCTCCTCTCGTGCTTCCTCCGCCTCCCGTGTCCTCCCTCTGTGCTTCGCTTCCCTCCCGGGAGGTAATACCCAAGGCCGGCCCCGGCCCGTAGCTGCTGCTGCTGCTGCTGCTGCGGCGGCGGCGGCCAACAGAAGCGTGTCCCTGGGGGCAGGCGGCGCTCCGGCCAACACAGCCCGGCCGACCCTCGCGCAGCCGTGGCCACAATTACGTTATTGCCTCATACGGCCGGCTACAGCTACACTGGCCGCTTCTTGCCGGAGCCAAGATTAGCATATTAGCCTAGCGCCGCCGCCCGCCGTCTCAAACGCGCCGCGCCGGCACCCCGCTAAGCGCTAACTACTTCGCCGCCGGCGGACTACACGCACTTTTTAATTTGTTTGTGTTGATATTGCCTCTATAACAGCTCCGACTGACCGCAGAGGACTAGTCGCTAAGCTGCGCCCCCAGTCGCCGGCCAGGATTTGGTCTAGGTGCTCTTGGGAGAACGTCCGGCAGACGTTGGTGTTAACGCGAGGCAGTGTTCCCTCGAGATCGTTTTCACATATGTTATCCAAAGAACTCCTACCTTTAGGTATCTCCTCCACAAAATCATTGCAACTCTCTAACTAATGCTATAAGTACCCTACGATTCTATAGGTTCCATCTGCGAGATTTCACGTACTGTACTCTTTTACAATCTACTTCCAGAAAAACGATGTATTATCCTCAAATTCAAAGCTGCTGAAGTCTAATCGAGTAATGGTATTGTTCCCCATCCTATCTTCACGTAACTTAAGGCGAATTTTTGTATATCAATCCATTCACAAACAATCAGTTTTTAATTAAATTTTTGTACTAAAGTGCAACTTTATGATACTGACATTACTGTAGATAAGATATAAAGGACCGAATAATTCGATAAAGTACGAATAAAGGAATACGTCGAAGTATCTAAGCCGGCCAGGGTGGCCGAGCGGTTCTAGGCGCTTCAGTCTGGAACCGCGCGACCGCTACGGTTACAGAATCGAATCCTGCCTCGGGCATGGATGTGTGTGATGTACTTAGGTTAGTTAGCTTTAAGTAGTTCTAAGTTCTAGGGGACTGATGACTTCAGATGTTACGTCCCATAGTGCTCAGAGACATATATATAAGATGTCGATAAAATAGAGATTTTGCGGTTTCTAGTATAAATGCTATACACTAAAAAATGTAACGTTGCGGCTCAGGAAAACAGTTAACCTTTTCTCAGTACGTCAATGATAACCCGAGAACTGAAGGCTTCACACAAAATCGCTCGCCCCGTCCGAATAGGCCTCGGAAGATTCAACGACAGCGAACGACCGCCGTGTAACGCTCAGCCGATAGGTGTCACTGGATGCGAATACGGAGGGGTCATGTTATGAGCACACCGCTCTCTCAGCGGTTGCCAAGTTTTCGACACCGGAGCCACTACTTCTCAATGAAATATCGCCTCAGTTGGCACCACAAGGGTTCAGTGATCACACTTGCCAAACATAACATTACACTTTACAGCGCCGTATTGAAAGCTACACTTACATATTTCACACCGAAGGAGCACAGGAGGTGACAACTGGGCAGTCAGTATATCAGGACGGTCACCCATCCAAGTTCTAGCCAGGCCCGACAGCGCTTAAGTTCGCTGATCTGATCGGCACCGGTATTACCACTGCTGCAAAGACGTTTTCCCACAAAAACTCTAAAACTCATAAACTCCTAGATTGTTCGACTAGGAAAATTACCTTTTACTAACTGTGTTTTCTGTTTCTTGATTTGTAAAATTAGTCTGCATTGCATCTAATGCACAACATGACGAAACAAATTACACTGCTACATTTACATCGAAGATGAGTACGCCTACACACGCCTTTGCGTCACCCTATGCTGTGAATGGAATAGATGACGGAAAGTGGTTAAAAGAATGAAATAAATACATCAAATTTAAACGCCAAAACTCATTGTTTTGTAAAGGAATGTGTACACACTAGATGCATTTTAAGAATAAGAACGATGGCGAATGGAAGACGTATACGACAGAAGTAGAGTGTCCCTTCCTTGTATTGAAGTAAAGCAATTTGAGGTGGTGGTGGTAAGTTCCTATGAGACCAAACATCTGAGGTCACCGGTCCCTAGGCTTACACACTGCTTAATCTGTCTTAAACTTATTTAAGGTAAAGACAACACACACACCCATGCTCGAGGGAGGACTAGAACCTCCGACGGGGTTAGGTAATTTGAGGACGGAAAATCTAGATATAAGTAACTGGACGAGGATTAAAACCCGTCTCTTCCATAATACTAGGCCAGTGGATTAACTATTGTTCGTCTTCATTTCATTCCAAATGCTTAACACAGCTTCAAATTGCACGACAGGCATTCCGTCGAGAACCACCGCCTACTTTTCGCCAACCACTACCTGAAATACGTTGCCTCAATCATATATATGAAAGTAAAATAAATGATCCCTGTAAAGAAACCTCCTCCTGGAGGAGTAAGGAGTTGGATATTTCTAGATCCTACATTACCTGTCATTAAAGGGTTAGTGTCTTTTTATGCGATGTAGATAGAAGGCTCGAGGCGTGTTTATGAGAACGGTTAAAGACGGTAAGTCAGACGATAGAAGAGCGACAGTAACAGGTATTCTGTTAAGTAACTAGTATCTTGGATATGAAGAGTTCGCCATATGGAGAGTTAATTCGTCTGCATCGAAAGAAGAATGGCATGTTCATTCCTATTATGAAGTGGAAGTATTTTCCAGTCGTGAACTTTCTACAGGAGAACAGCGGAAGCAAGGGTGCTGCCCGCTGGGGTCTAACCACTAGACTTGAGCGCGGCCCGCCTCCGGTCACGATTTACTGCCGTCGTTTTTGCGTGCGTAGATCACACCGTGGCAACACCTGCGTAGCTGACGACCACAGCACACCCGCTGCTTTGTAACTCGTCACGGCTCCACCCTCTTGCATCGCATAAGCCGTTGGATGTCTTCCGTCCTAACTGCGGTAACTTACTTTACCTGTTCAAAATGTTATGGTACTAATTAGATTCACATATTTGGTAAAAGGAAAAATTGTTGCATCAAAACTTACGCCTAGCTGTAAAATTGCACCTAGTGTGTACACATTCCTTTACAAAACAATGGGTTTTAGCGTTAAAATTTGATGAATTTATAGCATTCTCTTAACCACTTTCCGTCATCCTTTTCTTTCACAGCATAGGGTGACGCAAAGGCGTCTGTAGGCGTACTCATCTTCGATATAAATATAGCAATGTAATTTCTTTAGTCATATTGTGCGTTAGATGCGATGCAGTCTAATTTTACAAATCAAAAAACAGAATACACAGTTAGTTAAAGGTAATTTTCGTAGTCGAACGATGTAGGAGTTTATGAGTTTTAGATCTTTGGTGGGAAAACGTCTTTGCAACCGTGGTAATACCGGTGCCGATCAGATCAGCGAACTTAAGCGCTGTCGGGGCTGGCTAGAACTTGGATGGGTGACCGTCTTGATATACTGCCTGCAAGTTGTCACCTCCTGTGCTCCTTCGGTGTGAAATATGTAAGTGTAGCTTTCAATAGGGCGCTGTAAAGTGTAATGCTCTGTTTGCGATGCTGAATGGTGATGATGAGTAAAGGGAGAGTGTGAAGCATTCGAACAGACAGTTTCGTCGTAGTGTACATATTAATGATGCTTTTAAGGTCCCTGTCCTCATCCTTCCATATTCGTTAGGCCAATTTTCTTCAGTCGATAAGTCTAAATTTTCTACTGTAATAACTTAGGTACATAATCAGTTCTGAAAGCTTCACTTTGCATGTAATCAGTTCTGATCTTTATTGATGGTTTGGTAAGTCTTGTAACGAAACAATTTATTACGAATTGCCATCTTGCATTGGTTCTCACGCTATCACGGCTGACGCTGGCTACTGTGCCGAGGTAGTTGTGTACTCGATCTTCACTGACGATTCGTGCAATACGTAACACATTATGCCTATGAATCTAAAGAAGTACTATTAAATATTAACAGATCTTTTTGATACTTATATATCAAATTCTATGGACAACACAATCATACTGTTAAAAGTTCAAATCAATAAATTCGGTACTTTTGGAGATATAAATTTTACCCTAAACTCATAATAACCGCGCTGACCATGTGAAACCGAGTTAGGGATTGTATTGAATTCACCTATAGTATCAACTGAAACTACATAATCTAACTTTCTGGAATTTTCTCTAGTTTCATTACCACAGATTCTTGACGTAATTAAAATTACTTTGAAAAATTATTATTTCATCGTGTTTTGGTTGTGCTAGTGTTTAGGAGAAACAATATAAATGCTTAAAATAAGGATGTGATATGTTATTCAGACTATGTAAATACAGGGTGTTACAAACTTTCAGGAGACATTCCTCGCACACAAAGAAAGAAAATATGTTATGTGGACACGTGTCCGGAAACGCTTACTTTCCATGTTACAGCTCATTTTATTACTTCTCTTCAAATCACATTAATCGTGGAATGGAAACACACAGCAACAGAACGTACCAGCGTGACTTCAAACACTTTGTTATAGAAAATGTTCAAAATGTCCTCCGTTAACGAGGATACATGCATCCACCCTCCGTCGCACGGAGTCCCTGATGCGCTGATGCAGCCCTGGAGAATGGCGTATTGTATCACAGCTGTCAACAATACGAGCACGAAGAGTCTCTACATTTGGTACCGGGGTTCCGTAGACAAGAGCCTTCAAATGTCCCCATAAATGAAAGTCAAAAGGGTTGAGGTCAGGAGAGCGTGGAGGCCATGGAATTGGTCCGCCTCTAACAATCCATCGGTCACCGAATCTGTTGTTGAGAAGCGTACGAACACTTCGACTGAAATGTGCAGGAGCTCCATCTTGCATGAACCACATGTTGTGTCGTACTTGTAAAGGCACATCTTCTAGTAGCACAGGTAGAATATCCCGTATGAAATCATGATAACGTGCTCCATTGAGCGTAGGTGGAAGAACATGGGGTCCAATCAAGACATCACCAACAATGCCTGCCCAAACGTTCACAGAAAATCTGTGGTGATGACGTGATTCCACAATTGCGTGCGGATTCTCGTCAGCCCACACATGTTGATTGTGAGTCGAGGAAGTACAGTACATTTTGACGAAACTAAAATGAGCTCTAACATGAAATTTAAGCGTTTCCGGACACTTGTTCATATAACATCTTTTCTTTATTTGTGTGTGAGGAATGTTTCCTGAAAGTTTGGCCGTACCTTTTTGTAATACTCTGTATACGCGTAAGGAAGTTGTTGTGCAATTGAGGAATTGTTGATGTACGTTCGAGTGAACTTCATTTTGTAAAAGGCAGCCAGAAGTGGCGTTGAGGGTTAAATTGGTAAGTAATTTATTTTTTGGAAAAGAGTCGTATTTTGTTTTCATATAATTTTATTTAGTTTTTGAATTACGAAATTTCTAGACTAAATTACTTGGTAATCTCATTGGCTGACATAAGAAATGCCGTGAGTATAGAAGTGCTCGCCATGATGCTTAACATACTATCCATTAGGAATTCAGCGTTTGCCGTTCGTTTCAGTAGAACTTTGTGCCTCAGTTCTATGAGACGAGAGACAGTCGCTTGGTAGTCGTCTTCTGGTAACCAGCTATTTTAAACTGCGCTGATGAAATTTATACCAAAATGAAGAACCTTACGTGTTTGGTCGGTTCTCGTCTCGTTGACGAAAGGCAACTACAGTGTTGAGTATTTTGAGAAAGTCTGAGCGTTGTGAGAGGAGATATTCGCGTCTGAACATTTCGTGTCGTCCATAAACTTCGCATGACTTATTTCGTGCAGATACGCTGCATTATGGTGATCCCTTTTTTACATGAAGCCTACTGAACGACTCAATGCTTTACCTTGCAAGTAGTTGTGGCCCAATGACAGTTATCAGTTTAGAATATCAGATCGGACTAAATATCATTTGCAGTTTTTGGATGTGGATTGTTACAAAGGCAGTCAGTAATGTTGCATAATTGATGTCGGAATATTAAATACGGACTTACTAGCCATTTTATTTGTTTTAAAGATAGTAAACCAATTAAAAGGATTTTTTTGACATTTTTTCAAGCGACTCATGCAAGACTCAGTATCTACCATTGCAGAGTGAAGGAGCAGACAACCTGATTGTTTAAAGGATAGTGAAGAGATCAACCCGCCCCGCCGCTGGTTAGTGAAAAGGAAGAAGAATGTTTCTTTCGTAAAAAACTCACTTTACTCCTCGACAGTATCCTTTGTGGTATACACACTTGGTCCAGTGATTCTCCAGCTTTTCATACCATCGGAAAAATTAATTCTGCCAAATTCTGCAAAATACTCGTTGACGGCAACTATTGCTTCTCCATTTGATGAAAATTTCTTCCTGAAAAGACAAAGTTTCAAATAAGTGAACAGGAAGGCGTCGCTTGGGGCTAAGACTCGTGAAAAGGGTGGATGAGGAATCTGTTCAATGCCAAATTTATGCATTTTCGGCATCGTTATCCCTGATGGGTGGTATGGTCATTATCCTGGTGAAAGAGCCCTTTTTTGCTTGCCAGCTAGTTATTTTCTCAGGCAACACAAGTTTCAGACGATCCAACAATGGATAATGGGATCCAATTATGCTTCTGCATTCTTATAAGTAATCTATGAGGATCATTCCAGGTAAATCGTAATACACGGTGACCATCATCTTACCAGCTGACAAAATGGTCTTTGTTTTATTGGGTGCAATTTGACCAGCCTTCGTCCATCGTTTTGGCTGCCGTTTTGACTCTGGTATGTAACGATGATTCCAGGATTCATCAAGAGCCACAAATAGAATCAAAAAGTCTTGCGGATTGCGAATAAACATCGCAAGATACTGTGTTTTGATCGGCTGTGGAAATGGAAATGAGCGTTTGGCGTCACTGACCGAGAGGCTCCTTACGGGGGAGGTCCGGCCGCCTTGTTGCATGTCTTAGTACATTCGACGCCATAATGGGCGACCTGCGCACCGGGTGGGGATGAAATGATGATGAAGACGACACAACACCCAGTCCCTGAGTGGAGAAAATACCCGACCCAGACGGGAATCGAACCCGGGCCCCTTAGGATGGCAGTCCGTCAATCTGACCATTTCATTTTATTTTAACGATTTCGTTGCGTTTGGTCTGGGCGGACGTCACAAGACATCCGTTCAAGTTAATCGTTGACACCTTGACTCAGCTTTTATATATATATGAACGCGCTGAGTTACCGTGCCGGCCGTCCATTCAGCTATCGGGGCGGACTTTTTCGGCTGTGAGCAATCACGACACCCACTTCACACACAGCCTCTTCATAGCCAAATCCCCCTGCAGGAGAGCTGAGATGCCAACAGTCTCAGAAATCCCATTGATTTTTATTCGGTGTTATTGCATTACCAGATCATAGATTTTGTCATTGGTTTCTTTTGTGGTGATTTCAACTGGACGGCCAGAGACCGCTTCGTCTTCAGAGCTTGACGGCCACCTTTAAATTCATTAATACAAAAATAAATAGTCTTCAAAGACGGAGCAGAATCCAAGAAAACCTCATCCAGTCTTTTTTTTTTTCGGCAGTCCAACTCTTCTAACAAACTGTTTCTTAATAGCTCGCAATTCGGGTTTCTCCATTTTTAATCACAATCGGCACACTGACCAATTCAGAAAGCTGTCAACAATGAATTGTACGCTGCATATTGTTGAAATTCTTTACACGATCCTTGGAATACTGTAGCTTAGCAACCATGAGGGTTCAATAAAATTGTACCACTCTTTCTTGGGAATTTACCATACTTACCAAACGACCCTCGTAAAATTTTTATCCCATGTCTCAAGCATACATTGAAATGACTAGTCTTCTTACCTACCTCATACCTCCAACACTCATTTTCTGAACATTTTCACGTAAAATGAAGTCCAGAGCATGGCTTCAATCCAGCGGAAACTGAGCAGCGTTTCGCTGCCACGTGGTCAGACCGGCAGAGTCAGGGAGAGCCACGAAGTGCGCCTTCGTGTAACGAGGAGGTCCTCCGGCGGTAATGAGGGATTACACGGTGTCGCGTATTGATTGCAGCAACATTGTCGCAGGCGGCGCCGGCCACCTCAATCAATCACGGAGCGAGCCGGCCAGCAGGCGGCAGGCAGTAGCCGCCGTAATCCGGCCACGTCTCCCCTCGCTGGAGGCCTCCCCAGCACGCCGCTATCGTCTCGGCACAGCTCTGGTTGCCGTGGGTATTACTCCTCAGGACTGCTCCATGCAAATAGAAATCCCTCTCAATTGCGTTAGAATCCTTTCAACTCCTTTTTCTCCACTTCTCGTGTGCCACATCTTCGTAACGTTATCTTATGAGCCGTTGTTCACTGGTGCATTTTAATGTACAATAATCGCAGCTTTAGAACAGACTTTGTATATACTTTTTTGGTTATATGCTGTAGTAGGTCGTCCACATTTTATTGAACCCTCTTCAGTAATACAGTTACTGTGACGTGACAAAATTCATAGGGTAGCGATTTGCACGCATATAGATTGCGGAAGTATCCCATACACAAGGTATAGACAGTACAGTGACGGAGCTGTCTTTTGTACACAGGTGATTCATGTTGGAAGATGTCCGACATGATTATGGCCGCACGACGGGAATTAATAGACTGAAAGCGGAATGGAAGTTGGAGCTAGACGCAGGGGACATACCAGTTCGGAAATAATTAGGGTATTCAATATTTCGAGATAAACGGTGCTAAGAGTGTGCCAATAATGCCAAATTTCAGGCACTTCCTCTCACCAAGGACAACGCCGTGGCCGATGGCCTTCAGTTAACGACAGAGAACGGCGGCGTCAGTGCTAACAGACAAGTAATACTGCGTGAAATAACCGCACAAATGAATGTAAGATGTACGACTAACGTATCCGTTAGGACAGTGCGGCGAAAGTCGGTGTTAATGGGCTATGGCAGCAGACGACCGATGCGAGGGCCCATACTAACAGCGCGGCAATGCCTGCAGCGCTTCTCCTGGGCTCGCGACCATATCGGCTTGGACACTAGACGAGTCGAGCACCGTGGTCTGCCCAGATGAGTTCCGATTTCACCTGTGCAAGCTGGTGATGGCTCCATAATTGTGTGAGCTGTGTTTACAGGGAATGGACTGGGTCCAGATGAACCGATCACTGACTAGAAATAGTTATGTTCGTCTACTTGTACATTCTAAGCGATTCATGGATTTGATGTTCCCAAACAGCGATCGAATTTTTATGGATGACAATGTGCCATATCACCGGGTCACAATTGTTCGTGATTGGTTTCAAGAACTTTCTGCACAATTCTAGCGAATGATTTGGCCACCAAGATCACGTGACGTGAATTCTTTCAGTGGCAAAAATTTCTAAACTATGGACGGCTATAGAGGCAACGAGGCAACATGGCTCAATATTTCTGCAGGGGACTTCCAACGATTTGTTGAGTCCATGCCACGTCCCCCCCCCCTCCCCCCCACTCCCCCATGAACCATGGACCTTGCCGTTGGTGAGGAGGCTTGCGTGCCACAGCGATACAGATGGCCGTACCGTAGGTGCAACCACAACGGAGGGGTATCTGTTGAGAGGCCAGACAAACGTGTGGTTCCTGACGAGGGGCAGCAGCCTTTTCAGTAGTTGCAGGGGCAACACTCTGGATGATTGACTGATCTGGCCTTGTAACACTAACCAAACTGGCCTTGCTGCTCTGGTACTGGGAACGGCTAAAAGCAAGGGGAAATTGCAGCCGTAATTTTTCCCGAGGGCATGCAGCTTTATTGTATAGTTAAATGATGATGGCGTCCTCTTGGGTAAAATATTCCGGAGGTAAAATAGTCCCCCATTCAGATTTCCGGGCGGGGACTACTCATGAGGACGTCGTTATCACGAAAAAGAAAACTGGCGTTCTACGGATCGGAGCGTGGAATGTCAGATTCCTTAATCGGGCAGGTAGGTTAGAAAATTTAAAAAGGGAAATGGGTAGGTTAAAGTTAGATATAGTGGGAATTAGTGAAGTTCGGTGGCAGGAGGAACAAGACTTTTGGTCAGATGAATACAGGGTTATAAATACAAAATCAAATAGGGGTAATGCAGGAGTAGGTTTAAAAATGAATAAAAAAGTAGGACTGCGGGTAAGCTACTACAAACAGCATAGTGAACGCATTATTGTGGCCAAGATAGACACGAAGCCCACGTCTACTACAGTAGTAGAAGCTTATATGCCAACTAGCTCTGCAGATGACGAAGAAATTGATGAAATGTATGATGAGATAAAAGAAATTATTATAGTGATGGTAGACAAAAATTTAATAGTGATGGGTGACTGGAATTCGAGAACACGAAAAGGGAGAGAAGGAAACATAGTAGGTGAATATGGATTGGGACTAAGAAATTAAAGAGGAAGCCGCCTGGTAGAATTTTGGGCAGAGCAAGGGGAAACTACAGCCGTAATTTTTCCCGAGGGCATGCAGCTTTACTGTATGGCTAAATGACAATGGCGTCCTCTTGGGTAAGGAGAGCTGCCACACTTGAATCGCCATCGTTAGAAAACGGGCACCTATTTAAACATGGCTGTGCGCCTCTGTTTTGCTAAAGCGCCATTCCGAGTCATGTACTCATGACACCTAGGTTGCACAAGTGGGCCCCTTCCACCTGTAACTTGTGCCTTGCAAACCACTTCATTTACTCTTTTCAGCAGTTCGATGGCCCTGTGGCCTCCATTCTACTCTACAACCGCTGGTCAGCGTAACTTATTGTCAACAGACCTGCTTCTGGCTGTAACTTGTGTGCTCAGAAATGTTGCACTGAATCTAATTTTCCTTTCTTAAACGATGGTGCCGCTGCAAGCGGGTAAGAGCAAGGCAGGAAGGTTTAAGGATTCAGCCAATGAATGATTGGAAGGAAGGTTGTGAATACAACAAACTGTAAACGAAAGCAATGGACAGCAAGGAGCAGACACAGTAAGGACTTTCTCTCAGTGCTGAGAACATACGTTGATAGTGAATTGCAATGATTACATTGCTTGGATTATTATTATGTGTTGTTTTAAATCGTATGCGAGGGAATAGTTAGATAGGTCAAAACACACATTGTATTGTGGTAAAAGTCCTATAGAGTTCATCGGAGAGAAGCGATGCCTATCTGGAGTCAAACAAGAGTCTAATCTGCTCCACCGACAAGCGTGGAGAGTTCCCCTTTGTTGGGATGCTATTTCCCATGGTTGTAAATTTAGTTTGGAGAATCCTTATGATTCTTACAGCTTAAGACCCCTGGTCTAGGCATGTGAAGCAAGTATGCCGCTCACACCTTCGGGATTCACCTCGCAGACACCCCGTCGTATGCCGCCTGTGACGTTTTAGACACGGACGAGCATCGTCTGGTGTGCGGATCCGCGAGAGATGTTTGGGTCTTGGAGCGACAGAAGCTGGCTCTGATTAACAGTACGACTCCTCATCAGATACCTGCTCACCTTTTCGAACTATGTGAAGTGGATTTGTGGACACGCAGTTCACTACTTGTCTGTTGATGTCGAGAAAAATATCCTTGATTTTTGGCACTAATTTAATGAACGCTATTGTGCAGTTGTCGTTAGTGTCAAATACGGACAATTTTTCTCCAGTTTCCTTTGTGGTTTCATTCTTAACCCACCCCAGGGTTGGGGTGTTACTGCACTGAGGAGTTGAGCCAAACCTTTTCCACTCTTAGAACCGGTTATTCTCGGCGTTGATAGTCTCAACGAATCTGGCAACTTGTCGCGCCTACTTCCTCGCGACGCCGGTTTCCTAGTGTTCTTGGTGGTATCAATTATAACTGAAAAAGGAAATAAATAAATCATAGATGTTCTTGTACCTTTTCTCCACGTTCTCTACACTTTTCTTTGTTGCTCAGCAGGGGGTAGTGGACACGGAGGCCAGGCCTCGAGTTTCGACCCCTGCCCACTTTTCCCCTACCATTCCCTTTGGGCGCCAGGAAGATAAGATTCGTTAAAAAAGAATGGGGTAGCGTTTTGGATTAGTAATCAAAACGTCCTCGGTGTCGGTTTCGAACCATGCAACCGCTTATATTTTGAATAAAAATCATCAGTTTTGGAGGCCGAAGACTACCGGTGTAAGAAGTCATCCTCATTCTGCCAACGGCCTTGTCAAAGAGGGCGGAGGACCGGACAGAGGGCACTCTCTTGTCCTTGGGGTGGGAAACTGCCACTACAGGCGGAAGAATCAGTAATGATCAACGACACGAGGATGCAGAAGACAATGGAAACCACTGCATTAAGGACGTATAATACGTATTCACAGGACATATGGCCTGTAATTCAAAAGTGTCATGATAATCTCTCCATTGTCTTCCACTCGGATCTCCGGGAGGGGACTGCCAAGGAGGAAGCCACTTTGAGGAAAAGATTATATAACCAACAAAAGGGTAACGTTCTACGAGTGGGGGCGTGGAATGTTAGAAGTCTGAACGTGATGGTGAAATTAGAAAAATTGAAAAGGTAAATGCAAAGGTTAGATCTATATATAGGGGGGTAAGACAATTTAAATGGAAAGAAGACAAGGGTATCTGGTCAGATGAGTATGGAGTAATATCACCATCAGCAGCAAACGGTTTAACGGGAATAAGGTTCTTTATTAATGTGAAAGTAGAACAAAGTGTTACTGTGAATAGTTCAGTGATACGGTTGCGCTCATCAGAATCGACAGCAAACCAACATCGACAACGATAGTTCAGGTATACATGCGGGCATCGCAAGCTGAAGACGAAGAGTTAGTATATGAGCATATTGAAAGGGTAACACATTTCGTAAATGGAGATGAAAATGTAATAATCTTGGGGGACTTGAATCCGGTCATAGGGAATGAATCAGAAGAAAGGTTTACGGGAGAATCGGTATCTTGGTATTAGGAATGAGAGAGAAGAAAATCTAAATCAGTTCTGGAACACATTTCAGCTAGTAATAGTGACTAGTCTGTTCAAGAATTACGGCGGAAGGGGATATACTTGGCAAAAGCCTGGAGATACGGGGAGATTTCAGTTAGATTACATCATGGTTAGGGACAGACTCCGAAATCAGGTACTGGATTGAAGAAGTGTCGAGGGAATAATGGACTCGGATCACAATTTAGTAGTGACGAGGAAAAGGCTAAAGTGTAAGAAACTAGTCAGGAAGAAGCAATACGAAAAGAAGTGGGATTCGGCGAATCCCTTGATTCCTTAAATGAAGAGATATGCTTGAAGTTCTGTGAGGCTGTAGATACTGCGACAAGAGATAGTTCAGATGCTAGTTCAGTTGAGTAGGAATGGACATCTCTAAAAAGAGCAATCACTAAAGTTGGAAAGAAAAACATAGATGAAAAGAAGGTAACTGCAAAGAAAGTATGGGTAACAGAAGAAATACTTCAGTTCCTCAACGAAAGAAGGAAATACGAAAATATTCAGGGAAAATGAAGCGTACAAAAATAAGACTCGCTTAGGAATAAAATAAATAGGAAGTGCAGGGGAGCTAAGATGAAACGGCTCCATGAAAAATAGGAAGAAATAGAAAAAGAAATGATTGGTCGAAAGCACTGACTCAGGATACAGAAAAGTCTAATAGTCTTTGGTGAAATTAAGAGAAAGAGTGAAAAAATTAAGAGTGCAGTGGAAATTCCACTGTTAAATGCAGGGGAGGGAGAGGATAGGTGGAAAGAGTACATTGAAGTCTTCTATGAGGAGGAATACTTGTCTGCTGTGACAGAAGAAGGAATCGGAGTCGATAGGGAAGAGATTGGAGATCTAGTACTAGAATCAGAATCTTAAAGGGCTTTGGAAGGTTTAAGGTCAAATAAAGCAGAAGGGATAGATAACTTCCCATTAGAATTTCTAAAATAGTTGGGAGCAGTGGCAATAAAATGACTATTCACGTTGGTGTGTAGAATGTACGAGTCTGGTGATGTACCATCTGACTTTCGGAAAAACATCGTCTACACGAGTCCGAAGATTGCAAGAGCTGACAAGTGCGACAATTATCATACAATCAGTTTAACAGCTCATTTCTGACAAGAATAATTTAAAGAAGAATGGAAAAGATAATTGAAGATGTGTTAGATGACGATCAGTTCGGCTTCAGGAAAAGTAAGGATACCAAAGAGTCACTTCTAACTTTGCCGTTGATAGTGGAAGCAAGACCAAAGAAAAATCAAGACACTTTCATAGGATTTGTGGACCTTGAAAAAGCGTTCGAAAATGTCAAATGGTGCAAGCTATAGGGAAAGTCGAGTAATATAAAACATGTACAACACCCAAGAGAGAATGATAAGAGTGGAATACCAAAACAAAGTGTTCGGATTAGAAAGGGTGCAAGACAGGTCTTTCGTAACTACTGTTCGACCTATACATCGAAGGAGCAATAACGGAAATAAAAGAAAGGTTCAAGAGTCGAATTAAAATTCGAGGTAAAAGGATATGAATATTAAATTCACTGACGACATTGGTGTCATCAATAGAAGTGCAAGATAATTACGGGATATGCTGAATGGAATGCATAGTCTAATTTTAAGTAGGCTGTTTCAGTTCTTTTATTGGTAACGCTTTGTATGAAAATCACTGGCTGTGCTGTGTGCAGTCTGTGGCTAGTTTGCTTTGTTGTCTGCCATTGTAGTATTGGGCAGTTGGCTGTTAACAGCGCGTAGCGTTGCGCAGTTGGAGGTGAGCCGCCAGCAGTGGTGGATTTGGGGAGAGAAATGGTGGAGTTTGGAAATTTGTAAGACTGGATGTCATGAACTGCTATATATATTATGACTATTAAGGTAAATACATTGCTTGTTCTCTGTTAAAATCTTTCATTTGCTAACTATGCCTATCAGTAGTTAGTGCCTTCCGTAGTTTGAATCTTTTATTTAGCTGGCAGTAGTGGCGCTCGCTGTATTGCAGTAGTTCGAGTAACGAAGATTTTTGTGACGTAAGTAATTTGTGAAACGTATAGGTTAATATTAGTCAGGGCCATTCTTTTGTAGGGATTTTTGAAAGTCAGATAGCGTTGCGCTAAAAATATTGTGTATGAGTTTAAGCACACTCATGTATAATTGTTCAAAGGGGTCGTTGCATAATGAGTAATTCGAATAAGGGCGAAAGTAATGAGAAATATCAAAAATGAGAACAGCGAGAAAATTAACATCAGGATTAATGGTGACGAAGTAGTTGAAGTTAAGGAATCCTGCTATCTCGGCAGCAAAATAACTCATGACGGACGGAACAAGGAGGACATTAAAAGCAAACTAACACTGGCAAAAAGACCATTCCCGGTCAAGGTAAGTGTACTCATACTAAACATAAGCCTTAATCTGAGGCAGAAATTTTTGAGAATGTACATTCGGTGCACAACATTTTATAGTAGTTATATATGGACTGTAGGAAAACCGGAGCAGAAGTGACTCAAAGCATTTGAGATATGGTGCTACAGATGAATGCTGCAAATTAGGGGAACTGGTAAGGTAAGGAATGAGGATGTTCTGAGTGGAATTGGAGTGGAGAGGAATATATGGAAAACACTGACAAGAAGGTACAAGAAGGGCACCATGATAGGACATCTGTTAAGACAGCAGGGAATGACTTCACGGTAGTAGAGGGAAATGCAGAGGGCAAAAACTGTAGAGGAAGAAAGAGATTGGAATAAATTTAGTAAATAATTGAAGACGAACGTTGAAAGTGCTACTCTGAGATGAAGAGGTTTGCACAGCACAGACATTCGTGGATGTCCACATCAAACGAGTTGGAAGACTGAAAAGAAATTCTTACGGGCAACAGTCGGTTTCTTGTAGTGACCTTAAAAGCATCCTTACTATTGACAGTTCCACGGAAAGTGTAGTTCAAATTTGCATTCGGTCGACCGGATTAAAATTTCCCACCCTATACCAATACGGTGGATACACCGGTTCCCGTGAGATCACCGAAGTTAAGAGCTGTCGGGCGTGGTCGGCACTTGGATGGGTGACTATCTGGGCCGCCATTCGCTGTTGTCATTGTTCGGGGGGTGCACTCAGCCTCGTGATGCCAATTGAGGAGCTACTCGACCGAATAGTAGCGGCTTCGGTCAAGAATACCGTCATAACGACGGGGAGAGTGGTGTGCTGATCCCACGCCCCTCCTATCTGCATCCTCCCCTGAGGATGACGCGGCGGTCGGATGGTCCCGGTAGGCCATTCGTGGCCTGAAAAGGGCGTGTGCACCCTATACCAATATCGTTTCAGTTTAATACCAGTATGGTCCTAAAAATACTTGTTCCTTCTTTTTTCAGCTGTGCTACATTTCCAATGACCAGAACTTGGACTGAATATTAAATAATAGCCTTCCCTCCGCCATCGTTTCTTCCTTCTTTCTGAAGGAGATCTCCGATTTCCTTGAAATTCTTATGAGTATACCTTTAAAAGGAAGAAAGGGGGTATTCCGTGGAGCAAGTTAGAATGAATGTCTAGAACGACAGCACTACAAGACATTTTTGCGTGTCGTATTTCCCTTACGCGGTACCATTAGTGTGTTGTGTCTTCTAGATGAACATGCAAAACATTTGCTTCAGGGTATGTCGGTTGCCACTATGAGAAATTGTACCCTGCGCACGTTTACAAATTGAGTTGGTGAAGTTAGTGTGATAGCTGTCCCAATGGCGAACAACAAGGATGCGCCTCAGCATTTCTGTACAGGATTTTAGGATTTTTATGCAGGTATTCAACAATTAATTGCTAAACCATCACTTTCCAAACAAAAAACATGTTCATATATAAGTACAACAAATTTTTAAACTAAATGCGAAGGAATTTAATAAAGAAAACCTCTAGAACAAGCTCAATGAAATAAAGTGTTCATTTCACTTTCTAGTCACAAAGCTTAGTTTAAATATCGTATATTTTGTTTGAATCGTCTTCTGAACGCTCATGTTTAAGTATTTGCCTGTTGTCCTTTTTGATGTTATTATAACATTACTATAAAACGCTGGTGTATTAAACAATGGAAACTCATTGTGCAAACTTACTTCAGCCCAAAGATGTTGCCTACATATGATGTTAAACAGCAGGTGGATGCTTCGATGATTGTGACAATGGCATAATACTGGGGAGGGGAGGAAACTATCTTAAATCCCTGTTTGGTAATATGAATAAAGTTTTTCATGGTTTTCTTAAATCACTTCAGATGAATGGCGCGATGGCTCTACCGAATAAATTATGATCTTTTTATTCTCCAGTCCACGCCCAACTGCGCTAATGTCGTCTCGTCTTAGTTTGCCTTCCTACCCTTAATCACTGAATTTGGCAACATAAGATTATTGAGAAACAGTTGGTAGGATTTATGCGATTGCAGTCTTTCTCTGCGCATTCCACTGATGAATTCTTCTCGAGTTATCAGCCCAGTGGTGGCGTCGTCTTGTGACAACGTTTCAATGAGTTTTGTACCCTTCATCTTCTGGCCAGAGGATGATGGGTACGAAACTCATTGAAACGTTGATACAAGACGACGCCACCACTCGGCTGATATCCCTAGAAGAATTGATCAGTTGGTAGGATTGGTGTAAGCGATGACCGGAGCCATTGAAAGGGAGGTGAGGGAGAAGGCGGTGACGACAGCGAGAGAGGTGAAGAGGTCAGGTGAGGGTCGAGTTGTGCTTCTGCAGCGGTGCGTCGCCAGCTCAGCAGCGCAGCTCGTGGGCTGCAGCTCTACCGTGGGAACTGGTCCAGCACTTTGCAGCGCGCCTCGTCACCTTGCATACTAACGCGCACCATCCTGTTTTCATCCCCTCTTATTATCCTGAAAGGTAACCCTCTCAAATTTACGTCCAATGGTCTCTCAGTCATACTTGAAGTAGAAAGTTAAGAATTCTGTTGAGCAGAGGTTTTTAAGAGATAGATATTCGTTTTGACGGATCAACTTCTGTCTTGGTGATAAACCGATTCTGGTACGTAACTGTGGTAGTAGCGGGGGAAAATGTAATCAATGAATAAGATTATTGCGCTGTATTTTAAAACTTTCAACAAAGAGTCGTGTAGCGTTTACAACAAAATAGTGTCACTCCCTAAATCTACATCAATACTCCGCAAGCTACCTTACAGTGAGTGGTGGAAATCTAGTGCCACTGTAACTTCACCAGTTTGCTGCTACAGTCGCGAATGTTGTGCGGCAAGAATAGCTGTTGGTCAGCTTCCGTCAGAGATGGAATATATCTAATTTTATTTTCATGGACTTTTAGCGAGATATATGTAGGAAAATGCAATATGTTTGTTGAGTCTCCTAGAAACACACGCTCTCGGAATTTTAACAGTAACTTAATGATTAAAAGAATCTGCCTCAATTGCAAATAGAAACCGGATGTGGGCCTAGGTTTCGGCAAGAATAACCACGCTTTCTTCGGAACACACTAAAACTACAAACTGCCTAAAGATGCATGGTCCAACATTAATACAGAACGCCCATGCCTCCTTAGGCAATTTTTGGTTTTAGTGTGTTCCGAAGAAGCCGTGGTTATCCGCGCCGAACCCTAGGTAAACATCCGATTTCTTTTTGCAATCGAGGCGCATTCTTTATAATCATTAAAGTATTCACGATTGTTGACGCGCTGCAATTTTAAAAGTTCTTAACAGTATCTCAAATCTTGATTCACGACGCCTTTCCTGTAGCTTTTGCCACTGGAGTTCGTGCTTACTAAGCGAATCCGGACAAAACACCTTGATCTTATTATATCATCTCTGTTCTCTCTATAAATCCTAGCTGGTGGAAGTCATGGACCCAGTAACAATATCTCTTTATCATTGAATCGAGGCTTCTATAAGCTATCTCACTGGTGTAGGCACTACAATTCCTAAGGTTTCTCCCCATGAAACTCTGTCTACTATCTTCCTTCCATAAAATTAATTTTTGTGCTCATTCCATTTTAAATTATACCGTACGAATATTCCCAGATATTCAATGAAAGTGCGACTGTTTCCAGCGATTATTTAGCAATCATGTAAACAAGTAGTAACATGTCTTTTCGCCTTCTGACGTGCAATACTTTACATTAGTTCGTATTAACGATCAAATGTCAATCCCTGCACCAAGTGTCGAACCTCCGCAAGTCTTCATGCATCTAGCCGGAGCTTCCTAGCGTCGCTACGTCTCTAAACATGATGCTTCCAAACGAGTGTGCAAAAATTTAACAAGACCAAGAGGATGCTCCACTGAGCAATTTGAGGTAGGGAACCTAGGGTCGGAGAAGCCAGCTAAAGGAGATATGGAAGTAGACTTGTCTACTGGTTCGTCTAGCATTATTGTTTTCCAGCTTATTTACAACAAGCAAGCGTACAGTTTTATACGTTCTGTGCTGTTTATTTGTATGTACATCCTTATTTCCTGCAAGGAATGGCCGTCTGTACTTGAAGTTCGTACAAAGAGTTCTACCTGAGTCGTTGGAGAAGGTAGCCTCGGCTGTTCGTGAGAGGATGCGGTTACGTGATAGTGCACAGCCTCACTTCAATGTGTATGTCCGCAACCATCTCAGAGCTGTATTTGAAGGGGATGTCCAATTCTATGGCCTGCGAGGTCACCTGACCTGAATCGTCTTGATTATTACCTATGGGATATCTAAGCTTACTTGTGTATGAGACCCCAGTGGATACGGAGATGGAATTAGTTGCCTGAATTGTCGGTGCCTGTGATGTGATTCTAAACACTCCAGTGATGTTTGTCAGGTTGCGTCATAATTCTGTTCGCCGATATCATGCTTGCACTGATGTTCTTCGTTTGGGGCTGTACTATTCTCAGATTTATTTGCCACTGACCAGTTTCGACTTTTTAGCTAATACCAAGCACTCCATAAAACATACCCAAATACAGATAAAATAAAATATTTGTGGGAAGTTTGAAGGAATGATCTGTTTCCTCATGTTGAGAAATTAGAAGGAGCGATCTGTTTGACCTGGTTAAAAATTTTCAACATCCAAGATCCCATACATTCGTCTTTATTTTTGACAACCTGTTTCGGCGTATACAAGCCTCATCTTCTGGTCTTCAAAATCTTTTTGTTATCAAACGCGATCATTGTGAGTTAGAACGTCATGCCATTTTGTCATTACGGTGGATAAAACGTAGTGTTTCAAACAAAGATTAAATGTTTTACTTCTGACAAGCCTTTATATGAAGTGCTACATATTATCCACCAGAACGAGAAAATGTTATCAGGCTCTAACTAACAATGAACACGTTAAGTAAACGAAAGGTTTTGAAGACCATAAGGTGACAGTTACATCTGTAAAAACGATGGTCAAAAATGAAGACGAATTTATGCGACCTTGGCTAATGAAAGTTTTTTTTACCAAGTAGTCCTAAATGGGAAACACCAAATGGCAGCAATGTGAGCATACCAAAGGACAGATACTATTACTTACATTCAGATAAGCTCTGTGTAACATGCAAATCTGTCCATCAGCCTGCATGTGAAGCGATTTATAAATGGTAAGACCATTTATATTATATCGAGACAGAATATTTGTTTAGGTATGTTTATTTAATCATGTTTTTGTGACCAATGTTACGTGCATCGTATTTCCGTAATGAAATATGTGGTTATTCAACCATATGAACAGAGAGCTATGTTAAATGCATGCCATCTGCGAGGTACACAGTATAAATAAAAACGTGTACTGCAACAAAATCTTTGATGAAGTCTTTGCTATGTATTGCAATAGCCGATTTTTATTTCAGTCCGCATGTGGGCATTCCACATGAAAAAGGTTGATATTAATGCACAAAATGATGTGGATAATCAGTGATTTATTGTTCAGTACGTATTTAAATCACGTTACATGTAGTTCTTCGCTATTCTTTGCAAACATTATGTGTCTACGTGATGTAGTTCATGTTAGTATTTATAAGTGGCCCCACATCTAGGCTGTTGTGTTGATTTGCATACTATATATGTGGCGTTATGTTCCACGGAGATAATCTGGATGTAAGTATATGTTAAACTGACATCACTGCCATCTGGTATTGTTTATGTACGTTACACACGCTGTAAGATAAAAAAAAAGACGCACCACGAAGCATTATCCGAATGTGGCGGAAGTCGGTAGATGCGATATACATATACAGACAAATAAAAGGTTACAATTTCAGAAAACATTGGATGGTTTATTCAAAAGAAAGAGCTTCATAAATTGAACAAGTGAATAACGTGCTGATCCATCTGTGGCCGTTATTCAAACAGTTATTTGGCTTGGCATTGATTGATAGAGTAGTTGGAAGTCCTCCTGAAGGATAATGTGCCTATTCTGTATAACTGGCGCTCTAATCGTCAAAACCCCTAGCTGGTAGGAGGGCACTGCCTGTAATTCCCCAAATGTTCTCAGTTCCGGAGAGATACGGCAACCTTGCTAGCAAAGGTAGGGTTTGACAAGCACGAAGACAAGCAGAGGAAACTTTCGCCATACGCGGAAGGGTACTATCTTGCTGAAACATATTGTAAGCCAAAGATGGCTTCCAGTGAATGACAACAAACGGGGAGTAGAATATCGTCGACGTATCGCTGTGGTGTAAGGGTACCGCGGATGACAACCAAAGAGTTCCTGCTATGAAAACAAATGACACCCTAGGCCATCACTTCGGGTCGCCGGGCCTTATAGCTCGTGACAGACAGGTTGGTATCCCACCGCAACGTCGTCTGATCTCTTCCCAATTGAGAACGTTTGGAGCATTATAGAAAGGGCCGTCCAATCATCTTGGCCATTTGACGACGCAACGCGCCAATTGGACAGAATATGGTACGATATCCCTCAGGAGAACATCCAACAATCCTATCAATCAATGCCGAACCGAATAAGTGCTTGCATAACGTCCAGCAGTGCGTTATTAAGTTGCTCAATATATGAAGCTCTTTCTTTTGAATAAATCATCTAATTTTTCTGGAAATATAATCATTAGTTTGTCTGTACTCGTACATCACATCTACTAGTGTCCGCGGCTCGTGGTCTTGCGGCAGCGTTCTCGCTTCCCGCGCACTGGGTCCCGGGTTCGATTCCCGGCGGGGTCTGAGATTTTCTCTGCCTCGAGATGACTGGGTGTCGGTAGCTCAGCGAGTTCGGTCAGAGGGTTTAGTTACCCTCTGTACTAAAAAAAAACTGAGTGAACGGATCATGAGACGTACGCCCCGAACATATACAACGAACAAAATAGAACATAAAAAGGTGTTGCGTGTCTTTCATCATCATTTTATCTTCATTCACTTGGAAGTCACCGTAGTGGCGTTAAAGAACTTGTGAAGCTGCGGCCGAACCGCCCCGTGAGGGCTCTCCCGGCCACCAATGCCAAACGCTCATTCATTCATACATCTGTTGATTTCCGTCCCATTCAGGTAATTCCTTGTGATGCGCTCTTTTTTATGTGTTGTAGGTTGCTTGGCAATACGAAGTCGAATTGGCGAATTGCCAATACACTTGAAAACTGTACAGCGCTTAATGAATAACGTCTTCATGTGGAAAATGCGTCGTGGTGTGGACCCATGTACAAACAAAACTGTAAGGTTTAGACTCACTTTTATAGCTGGGTATAGTGTTTGGGCCGTAGGGTTCGTGATGTTTCGCGTACCTACATCCAACGAAAGACAAGAAACTCTGCTAAGGACGCGAGCGTCAACAAGTGCAGCAGTGGTGTATGCGCAGTCAGGTCAGGTGCGGCGAGGCACTCATTACTCGGGTTCGGGCGGCGTGCGGCCATAAATAGCGAGGTTATCTGGCGCAGTCATTGCCACCGCGGATTCCGCGCTGCCCTCCCAGGGGATATACATAATTACAACGGGCAATCTCTCCTCGGCCGCAGGGGCGCCGCCGGCCCGCAATTTGCAAGGGACAACCGAAGCGGCATTTTTGGCGGCAATGCTGTGAATTATCCCCACTGCAATTACCTGCCAATGCCCTTTCAGCGGCTCGGGCTAATTGTGCCTAACGTAATAGTATGCAGGGAGCAAGCGAAACGTCCAAATTTGACGAGCATTGACGGTAACTCACTCAGAAACAAATACTGTCACCATGTGAAGCTAAAGAAGTTCAGGAAACGCCACCAAAAGGTAGCCACTCATTAATTCCTTAAGGGTCTCTATTTCCTTAATCTGCTCACTTCGCGTCATCGTCAAAAGCGAAAACGGAGAGAATACTGTACTGTAAAGCATTAGGTCGTTACTGTGACGGAACAATAAACTATAGAACCTTTCTTTACTGCCAATGTTTAAAAGACTTGCCTAGACGTTTAAACATAAACCATTAAACCATCCAGAAGCGCCCACAGTAACTATAGCAGAATTTAACATTTTAGGCCTAAAATGACAAATAATAATAACGCGTGGCTTCCATCTTGAGAAGGGAAGACGGTGTTTACCATTACCAGATTTTCCAGGGACTTCGCTCAGTAGAATAGGAGACAACAGGAATCAAACTTAGCGAACACGTCTCGGTCTCTCTGCACATCCACCGTTCCTGAAAAAATAACTAACAAAATTTTCGAGGTTTTTCCAGGTACTTTGTGTCTTTTACAGGGGCTATCATCACACGGAAGCTTGGCTCCTTGATTATCGCCGCGGCTTCGTAACTTTTTCTCTCATGTTCGAAACCCTCATATTGTTTTTATTTATTTTATTTCTATTGTTTTCATTTGTCTATCCATGCCCTTAAATATTACTACACAAATGTTTCTTATCAGGTTAATGGATACAAGGGCGTTATATAAATTGTTAAAATAGAAATGGATTTCAAAATAAGTGTCATACATTTATTACATAATATTCGTGTCTCTGTTATGTTGAAGGACTACAGCTATTTAAATTTTTATATTCTGATATTTCATTCACATAACAAATTTTACATTAAATCTTATATTTTATTCATTTGTTTGTTCTTTAGGAAGATTTGGTGCATTCCCTTGGATGAAACTGATCCTAGAAACATTCGAAACATAGATATTCCGAACACTACGAGCATCGCCCAAAGACAGCTTTGCCACAGTGAAATTTCTTCGTATGAATCTCACTTGCCAAAGAAACGTCGTTAGTACTAGCGCACATTTCGAACGTTGGCAATAATTTCCCTTCAAACAATGCATAAAGGATCACTTTTCCAGAAACTGACGCTTTTAATTGATTGTGAATAAAGATACGCCACAGGAATTCCGCCGAAAACAATTGCAAATGATTTTCATATTTCTTTTTTAGTGTCTCCACGTGAAATACAATTGATAGACTAATAAAGAGAATGTCATATCGATGCACAATGGGAAACTTTCGCATACTAATCTTCTACAGTAATGGATATATAAATGAAAAACAAAAGTAATAGTAATAATCGAATTTCGAAGACAGGGAGCACAATTTAAGAAAGACGTGATGCCAACCATTGTTGCATCATTTCATTTGAAGATGTTGCACGGTATTAAGCTGAGACGCGTGTTCTCATATTTTGGCCCCTCTCCTACCGAGCGAAATTTCTGGAAAATTGGGTTATGACACTTGCCGTATTCTCCTCACTAGTGCATGCCTTTCGATGTGACACCGCTTGATCGGCTTTCGTATCAATTATTTGCTTACATTATCAATCAGTTCATTTGACCTCACGAGGCTTAGATGACCGCATTCCAGATCATTGCAAAATAGTAAATTCCGACGTGGTTACCAAGAAAGAACCTGGTACTTGTACGTTAGTAGCCAGCAAAGCTAAGCTTCTTTTCTAATGTAAGCTCCTGGCTTGAGAGTAAGAAATGGCTTCTCCGAAATTAAAAGCAAAATAAATCTCTTGCGAGCTACAATTCTTCTTGACGCCTAAAATATTCTTGAAAACTAAAATTATTCATACACTGCAAAAATCTTTTGTTAACAATGATTTCTTCCCCAACAATAAAATAATCTGGTAAGCAAATTATTCTTGCCAATTAAAATGTTTATGGACACTAAAATCTCCTTCTAAACTAAAACTCCCCCTGGGAAACAAAATCATCTTAGAAACAGAAGTTATTTTAATCTAAAATTCTCCTGGAAAATATTCTCAGAGATAGAAGTCACCCAGTTTCGCAAGGGACTTTAAATGGATAATTAAAATACATTCGATTCCTAGTGTTAAGGGTCCGATGACCAAGCAGTTTGGTCCCTTCCCCTCCCCCTTAAACCAACCAACCTAGTGTTACACAAAGAACACACTTTTCCTTCATACTTACCTGAAGGAAACCTATTAGCCAACCGATCAGTGTACAGAACCATGTCCTTGTCGGCGTTGGGCATGGCACTCTATTTCACGATCAAGGCACCAGCCGGGAATTTGGACTGAACGGGTTTCAAATATAGCTCCACTCACTCTTCGTTAGTTATCATTAGTTTCCGTAAGTCGTAAAAGGCGATTTCCAAGATGCTTCTCATTAAGGAAATTAGCAGTTCCTTCCTCTCCGAATTTTTGATTGTACATCGTTTCTAATGACGTCAACGAGAAGTCAAATTCTAGAGGTCTCTCATTTCCTCCAAATGTATTGCATACATTTCAAATATGCGAATATACAAATAAAATTGGGATAATATAAATACTTCCAGGAGTGCTTTTCGTCCCCTCATTAAGTGTACACAGAGAAATTTACTCAATCATTGTTATGTTTCTTATTGACTGAAGTGTGCTCCAGGAGTTCTTCCCGTATTTATTACTTAGTGTATGGTCGTGATCGTTATTTTTTCGCATAGAGAATTCTAGATGGTTTAGATGTGCAATGTCTGCATGTTTCATAATCAGTAAGATGGCTTGTCATCAAGATCTTATCCCCAGACTACCACTTTGGGTATTTTCACACTCATCTGTGAAAGGTATACACACGAAATAAGACTTCCTGCATAAAACAAACTGGAACTTTGAAGTTTGTTCTGAATACTAGTGTCTTCTGCTTCTGTCCCGAAAGTAGCAGGCAATGTAAACGTAGATTTTCTTTACTTTTCATTCGTATTGACCCATTAAAACCTTATAAAAGATGACTGTGCAAATACAATCACTTAAAGGTCTTACTGTCTTAACGGATGTGGATGTCAGTGCTAGTACGTTCTCCCCAATGCTTAAAAGGTGTCACGTCATACCTTAGACTAGACATTAAAATTAGGTCACGCCATAACATTCTGGCCGAATTACTTAACACATTCCGACCAAAGTAGGGCTCTGTGACCTCCTAAAGCTCCATGGCTTCAAAAGCAATTATGTACACACTTACAAAAGGAAATCTGCTCTATTCTATTGTATTTATTGTGTCATTTAATGCGATTGTTCTTTTAATATTACATGATTTTCATTTGCTAGTTCTGTCCAGTCACGTTAATGTGATCACCAGTCAAAAGCTTCAGTAACCACCTTTTTGCGGCGCAGACCGCTGCAAGCCGTGCGTGGAGAAAGTCACTGAGGTTCTGGAAGGTACCGACAGAGATGTGGAGCCATGTCGAATCCAGTGCCGTGGGCAGCTACCTAGGTATCTCCGTTGAGGATCCATGGTGCGAACAGCCCGATCGGGGTGGTGAGCCATATTTTAGATTAGGCTTCAATCCCCAAAGTTTGGTGACCATGGAAGTACGGTGAAATCATCTTGGAGCTCTTCAAACGACGCACGTACACTGCTAGCTGGGTGGCACATTTCATAGTCCTGCTGGAAGATGCTGTCGTGCCGAAAAAAAACAGACTGCATGTAGGATAGGTGCACATTTGTGTTGATCCAGTGTGCCTTCCAAAATGATAAGATAATCTATGGAATGCCACGAATACATTCCCCAGACCACAGTGCATGCTGGGTGTTTGCTTTAAAACGTTTTAAGGCACACACGCCAACAGGTATCTGTCCGATGCGGTATAAAACGTGATTCATCCGATACGCCCACCTGATGCCACTCAGTGGACTTCCAGCTGGCGTGGAGAGTCCAACCTTCGTCAGCGACGAACGGCAGTCAGCGCGGTTACACGAACCAGGCGATTGCTGCGGAGTCCCATATGCAGCACCCTTCACTGAGCAGTCGGTACGGAGAGGCTGTTTGTTGGTGGCCGTTTGTTTCTTCTGGGCGGTCAGCTGGTCAACAGCTGCACGTCTATTCGGCGTACACATCTCTACAGCCATCGTTACCCCCGTCATCTATGGCCCTTGATGCATCACAGTTATCTTGGTGCCAATTTTGGATAGTGCCATGCACACTTGGCCCGAAAGTCAGTGATCATAGCCTTTTAGAATTCAGATAAATCGCTCCGTTTCCGTATTGCGACAGGGACTGCATTTTTTTCCGCTTCCCCCAAAACGTGTCAACGATAAAATTTTTGATTTTTAAAACTGAAAATGTTTTAGAAACGTAATGCGTTCATACGTCTGATAAAATACTTTTGACTGCAGATAATAGTTTCTATAATAAATAAAAAATAATTATACCAGAATATGAAAGCAAACTTAACGACTGAGAAACGAAGTACGCGGAATTTTTAGGAAGTCGCTGAACGCCATAGTTTATGAAAGGTTCGCCCGCTTAATATCGTATCGTGGTTAACGTGCTTCCATAATCCCTGAGATTGTGGCTTTCCTAACCGTTCGGAACTTTATAATGAGCGATATACAGCAGTGTTTGATAATAACATGGCAATAAAGGTGTCAATCAGATTTTGTCGACGAGCTAATTAAAGTTTACGCCCTCAACTACATAACTGAAAGGTTACTTTCGACTGCCTCGCAGAATAGGAAGCGGTCCAGATAACAATAATATAAAAAAACAGGCGCCACAAAGAGATAGTAAGCAACTGTTGGTCATTTATCGAAAGAATTATATGGTTTCAAATAACATCGAGAACAAGAAATATATTCCTGGCATGGTCATTCTGGGGGTGATCTGCAATGTATAGTAAGTGAGAGAAATTTCACAAGCCAAGATCGCTAAAAGAGCATTTTATTGGGTGATCGGTTCCGACAGAACTATGCTGTCGTAAGATCTGATTATGACGGAATAGCTTTGCCAAAAACGGTCAGCCAATAAACTACTCTTTTAGTGATCTTGGCTTGCGAAATTTGGACAAACTGTTGTGCTCCATGGCCAGCGAAAGACTAACATCATACAAAGCCTTGATTTTTGAGTTGTTATAATGGTAGATGTAATACAGGTAGTTACGCAAACTGAGACACTGGCTTTTTCTTGTTTTAAACAATTTTATTTGTCATTCGATTATCTTTTAGAACCTAGAGGAGCACACTATATGCATCTTATGCATGTACGGACAACATTATCTCATGGTCCTGTTTACGACAAGCCAACGATATCGATTACGCAACCCTTCAACCAACCCGCACCCAAGCAGAATTCTAATGCATTACATACTGGCTTGGTAGAAATAAACTGCAGCTCTTCGCGGAGGTCCGCTGAGGGGCGTGGGCGATAATTTGCCTTTAAGACCGTTATGTGAATGCGGAACCATTTTACACTGGGAAGAAAAATTTCTACCAAATTTGGCCACCAGGTACAAATCTGGCACTATAGAGGACTACGTCGACTTCTCATACAGAAAAAATTGAGTAAGCGCCGGTTAATAATCTCATCAACATTGTGCCTTTCCCCCTTGTTCGATCTTTTCTGCGCACGTCCCATTCCTAATCCATTACACATAGGAACATTTCTGTCCGTATCTCTTGAATTCACAGCGCCAGATTGGCACCTGGTGGCCAAAATGGGTACTACTTAATTTTTTCCAGCGTAAATCGGTTCCGTGAAAACACATTAGAATATTTACGAATTTTCGCTGCAATTTGATGATTAGAGCCCACAGTATACCTTCGTGACTAGCTCCACTTTAACTGTAACAGCCCTGTATTTCAAATATGTTTCTGAGAACCACATTTCATTTAAAAAGATGTCAAGACGATGTAAATAAGCAACTACCTTAGTATGTTATGTGAGACAAGCAAAAAAGTATGAGCGCAACAAGTACATAATGTGGGGACAGACGAGCAAATGTTCTGATATGTTCAATATTGACATCTCGACCGAGAAAGAGAATTCGTTAAACACATTCGCAGTTGTGAATATTGACAACCCTCAGCTGTGTAACGGAATGACGACAGTGAAAATTTCTGCCTGAGCGGGGCTAGAACCCAGAATTTTCGCTTAACGCGAGCAGTAGCCTTACCATCATTCTTTCTTCTATTTTTTAAAATCTCCTTTTGTTCGTTATTGTTCATTACTTTTGTTCGAGGTGGACGTCCCATGAAGCCTATTCAAGTTCATCGATTCACTCAGTTTTTTAGTGCAAAAGACAGCTGATCCTCTGACCGAACGCGCCTCTGTGCCGGCATATTTTGGCTATGCGAGCACGACTCACAGGCGGGCACAAAAGTCTGTATGTCGTCAACCATGTGTCTACAATCTGTACTCGTATATCCATTATATATCTTCCCGTACAGGGGAGACATTTTACTTGAAAATCGTTTGCCTGATCTCAGCGGATAGATACGATATTGCAGTGCCTGTGTTATTCCGAAGTACGAAGAAATGTGCCTAGGGATATGTATGCACCGTAGTTAGTACTAACACAGGCACTGCAATATCGTAAGGAAAAAAATTATCCCTTGCGATATTGTGAGATAAGATGATTACTTCACTCTAAATTGTCGTTATTGACGTAGGTTTATGATAACTATATTTACGTACTACAAAGTGTGCACAACGAAAGCAGTTTAAAATTTTTGATACGTTCGATGGTCGACAAATCCTCAAACTATGGGATGAGATAGATGGGGGGAGGGGGTAGGGCGGGCGAGAGGAGAGAGAAAAACTATTCAAATTCAGAGTGTATCACGAGGCAGGGGCGCGGCCCCTGGAAAAGAATGAGCCCTCCCCACCTCCCCACCACGGCGCAGCTCTGCAGAATCTGGACTCGGCGTGCAGAGGTCGAGGAGCTGCAGCGACCAGCGGCAGCTGGGTCACCTCAGTCGGCAACTGGACTCCGTCTTGAGGCGCAAGGTGCTGGCGGCCGCCGCAGGTCTTCCCACCAGTTCCGTCAGGTGATTATGCTTTAGCCAGGCAACAGAATAGAGTCAAGATCGACTGCATCGATTGACAAAACTGAACATTTACGTAGTTTCTCAGGCAGAGGTGTCACTATTCCAAATGGTGCTGTCGTAGCTGTAGAAAAAAGTATTCAGTGCAACTTTTTCGGTCTTAACTGTATGCCACTTTGGGAAATCTACTAGAGCCGACACGTGTACAACCTTGATGTAAAATGCTATCCGTACACTATTTTATTGTGGAATTCAGTAATTAATCTCAGTTTATGTCCGCAGAGCATATGCCAGTAATTGGAAGGATAGGACCAGACTGAATTGTATGTAGATCCTTGAGAGACCTGACGGAGTAAGGAATTTACGAAACTATGTCACTCAGGAATAGCTGAACTTGTCTCTTTGCGGTATTATTCAAACCAAAACAAGTAATTTCTCGTAAGGCCGTTGAGGTTTCTTGACAAATCTTTCGTAGAAGTTTCGACCACGTTCCAGCTTTCAAAAAAGTTATCCTAGAAGAACCCCAATACACCATCGAAGATTTTGTAAACCGTGTTTATAAAAATATATTTGACGAAGTTTTTTTTTATAGTGAAATAGGCGGCTAAGAAAGTGAAATAACTCTCAAATGGCAGGTTGGCTTCCCCGTGATCAACAGATATAGTTATAATTTCTTTATATAATTTTGAACAGTGGAGTACTCATGTAACAATTTTGCCTGTTATTTATTCAACTTGTTGGTCAAGATCGTATTTGTAAAACCTGGTTTGTAAAAACTGGTTTCGGTAAACAGAGCTGACATCATCCGATACGTGAATAGCGCGCAGATGAAATGATGGTGCTCTGTTCGACACCAGTTATCGTAAATAAATATTTTAAAAATGAGATCTTGGCTGACGAGTTGCCTCTCTTCAAACTGAATATTTACAAATCCCCCCTTATCACTCAGAATGAACTAGTTAGCTTATTATTTATTATGGTACGCATTCCAAAATGATTCCCACATTCAAGTGTTAACATTCATGCATAAAACGTTTATATTTGTAGTTGGACTAGTATCATAATTGTTAGTAAAAGAAAAATATCTCTCTTCAAGGGAAGCAATGGTTTTAAATGTTGGAACTAGAGAAACAACGTGATTTCGAAGATTCTAGCTTTGATTGTTAATTATAGGTTATAGTATTTGAATGTCTGAAGGGGGTTGGCGGGGTAGCAGTCCCGAAACGTGTGTCATAATAAAAAATATCAAAACTATGCTGTGTCAGATAAACTGAATTTTAAAGAAATTTCTTGTTGTTAGGTGCACGGTGCATTTCGTGTCGCTTCTGCTTGGTCAGCGTGAAAATGCAAATTTCACCCCTGCTATGAAAACCGGACGCCACGAACACTATTATTGTCTCAAGAATACTAGAATGGCAACAAATTAAGATCATGTGCTGTTGAGTACTTTCATATTTTCTTACGCTGACGAATATCAACTTCTCTTAGCAGTGTGAATGTTTTGGCTCAGATTCCTATACTATAATGTGACTCGGCTAAAATTAACTACAGCAATTCACTACGTTTCTACTGTGACATTCGAAGTATTGATTTTGATATAATTTTCACAGCATGTCACATTTTTCATTAGAAAACTTTGAAAAATAACAAGTACTTCTAGAGAGTACGATCACGATTTTTGTCAGTTTAAATTTAAAGTATCATTTCTGACTTGCACCAGCATTTAAAATACAGAGTATTAATATACTGTATTAGATAGGTATGATTAAAACTCTTTACTAATTGAAAATGCTAGAGCAGCAGCAGTCTTTCAGGAAATGGTGAATATTATGTTGTTGTATTTACAGTCTCTGAAACCTTAATAAACTTGATAATTTTTTCGCATATACGGTCCAGTATCGCTCTGGGTGCATGCATGAAAAACTGGTTACTTAAAAATGGACTAAAGATCATAAATAACTACCATTTCCGTTTAATATATCTGTATCATAGTCTGTAAGGTCCGCGAAATGGAATCAGCGCAAGTATCGCTCACTGAGGCCATAAACGTAATCTTGTCTGTAGTGCTGATTAAGAAAGCAAGGAAACGGACTGTTTTTACTCGTATCGTGCTAAACAGTCTACATTACAATTTGTGTGCATGAGGATCTAACAACAAAGATTTGATTCAGAGCTATCAGGATCAGTGCCAAGGACTACGTCCTCTGCTGTTTGCCCTTAAGTTCCATTGACGCAAAGTCGGTTGTAGTGCCATTCTCAGCAGCTGTTGAAAAGGAATATTTGTTGTAGTCTGATTGACAATGCAGAAGACGTAGCAATAATGATCAAGGAATACTCCACATTATTATGTTTTTGCAGTACATGAACTTATGTTTAGCTACCTTTTCTGGTTGTTATAAACGTAGCTCAACGTGCACATATTTATCGCACTGAGAGCGATGGCGCTGCTACTCCAGGATAGTGACAGTTTCGACAATTATGACAGCCAAAGGGTCCCGATAAGTAACTATTAATAAGACAGGCGGAATGTCTTCTCAAGAAGAGAATGGAAGAAACAATAAGCATGTTGATAATACGTCATTCTCCATACAGTCCTGAGATATTTAACATCATTGTCGAATTACAGTTACAATTGTAGATCGGCAGCGTTCCTATTATGGTTGTATCTCGCACGCTCTGGGTATACTGATGTAGTAACTTTCAATGGTGATTATCAACAAAACAAAAAGCTTTCTCCCTCATTCTTCTAAAGTTCATTCTGAGAAAAAAATTTTACAATTGCTACACGGGATTGGGGAATCAAATGGGACACGCCCAATCAAACTGCCCATCCCGCCATTTATCTAACGATTTACGTGAATCATGGAAACCTAAATCTGGACGGCTGGACGGGAATTTAAATGGAAACTTCTCGGTTCTCCAGTGCTACAGCTGACGGCAGCGCTCAGTTTCGTACCGCTAATTGATGAAATACGAACTGATTTTATAAGGGGATTCTTTACTGAAGAACCATTCTGATGTCAGAGTTTACAGTTTTTGAAGAACGTGATGGTACAAACACGTGAAGAACACTGTCTGAAATCTTGTATTTGCTGCTGGTATTGGACTTCGGCATTAACAGTAAACTATTCCAGTAAAACGGTTGAAGTCCCGCTGTATTAACCGGTATAAAGCAAGCTAATATTCCGGTCATGCAACTCCAGGATTAGGTGCTGAGTCTAACCGAGTACGGTACGTCGTGTCCCAGCCTTTGTTGTGTTTCACTCGTTCAAGTACTTTTCATTGCTTTGTACGAATTTCTCTTTCTGTCTCTATCTCTTTCTCTCAATATTAGCGAAACGAATATGAATGTGTGTTGCACTGCGTCAAGCATATTTGAGACCCCGCTATTGCAAGACAGTGATGAAAAATTTCTAAATGCTGACGTCTTTATATAACCAATCATGTCTGACATACCAACCTACACCCACACTGCAACTGACTGTGCGTATATTTAATAGGGGGTTAATGCTATGATAAATAGCAGTGAATGTTAATAGAAAATGTACGAGATTTTGCTTCATGAGCTGCACTTTTTACACTGACACAATAATCACACTCAGTAACTGGTGAAGTTATCTAATGTCAAATGATTGAAAGCTTTTTCTGCAGTCATTGGAGAAATGTAAGTCTTAATCGTCTAGTCAGCACCAAGAGAATTAAAACAGAGCCCTAACTTAGTAGGATAGGAGCAGAGCAGGAAATCGGCCATTTTGGTGACAGGAGCCCTCTTAGTATTCATTTTAACAATTTCGGGAATCTGTCATAATGTAATCAGGATTTCAGGACAGCAGTTAAAACTTGTATGTGATAGTATTCCTTTGCCAGTAATCTTGATTTTCGTGACATAATGCTCTTCCACACTGGCCATGTCTGTTCCGCGTTAAATACGCGTTATTATGAAGAAACTGAATCCCACTATGTGAATGGTTCAGACATTCCTGTTTTACACATAAACTGTCGTTGTCAATATTATTCCCACATTCAACACATTCATTTGAAAACAACTAAAATCGCAGAATAAATTTAAATATTTATGGACATATACTGTACACCAGCCACGAAAAATATTAATATGATCAAAGAATAACTATTATCGCTCTCTGAATCCTGTTTCTCCGAAATACGGGTGAAGCGTCTGAATCAGGGGGAGCTAATTTGGGAGAAGATGCGTTTATGTTTAGAATTTTAAGCTCCTAAGACACCTTCCTAACTAAAGCGTCCTGATCATAAAAAACAATGTTATTTCTTCGGAAAAATTGTTTCACGAATATACTGCGCGATTAAGTGGCACGAAGCTACCAGTGGCCACAGTTTTACATCATATTTCAAGAATTTTACAGAATTATGTTACGAAAATCCCAATATTGTTATTTCCTCGTTTTCTCTGCAGTCGATGTTGTTTAAAGTATTTTCTGCATACACGTCAATCAAAAACTGATATCAACTCAACTGATTTATCTTTCACTTCAATCGTTACTTTCGATTTAAACAGAGGATATTAAAAGGTTTCGAAAACGGTCAGAAAGAATTATGCTGTCACTCTGAACTTATGAGAAAGCCAAACAATCAACCTGCTTAAAAATTTGTATACTGCGAACTAAGAGACATTACCTCATTAGAAATGGTGCTTGTTAGAACAGCCGAATACAGAATTTAAAATAGTGTTTTCCTGCTTTGCAGCTGACGGTTCCGCAATCAATTTTTGATGAATAGTTTTTATTGTACAAGATATATTTTGCGTCCCGTGTGACGGAAGTTGTCATTACCTTAGAAAGGAGCACGGTTCCAATTATGTTCTATACATATAAGAAAAGTATTCCAGGGCTTGACTCGCAGTATATTGAAAAGAAAAAAAACAAAAAAGTAAAAAAAAAAAAAACAAATAACTGATAGTTAAACCTCACTTTAAAAGTGCTTCATATCCATCTCCACACCCAGACTATTTCTGCTGCAATAGCAATAACAGCACGAGTTGTATGTACAACAGCAGAAACAGTGATAATTTTGGAAATGGCTTACTGCTGATAATGAAAACAGCAATCACAACAGTGGACAGTGACTGGGAATGTAATTCGGAACCACTTTCTAGCTAAAATAACTATGTCGGTCACTCCCAACGAGAAGGTGTAAAAACGAGCACAGGTGTAAAATCCACGGGTACTTCTTCCCAATGGGATATGGGATGTCCTACATACAGGTGCCCGGGGATGAAAGCGGTCTGACTTGCTGATAGAAGGTACCAGAGAGCAGCTGTAAATTTCTTTCAAGTAGTGTGGATGCAACGTCGGTTATATTATGCAATTATGTGAAAACGTTTTCTTTTCATAGCATTATGGATAGTTTAAAATAATTTCACAGGGATATCCGGAAAGCTGAATCCTAAGTAACTTCTAGATACACGTTTTAGCAGTCCATTTCATTAGGTTACATGTGATGGGGACGGTTTCTCTTAGGTGGGTTTGGTGCAAATTCAGGACCTTATTTGAACACCGAAATATTCCATGGGTACGTCAAATGCAGTTTCTCTGTTCGACACATCCCTTGGTCCCAGCATTAAGAAGAGAACCACCACACAGGCACCAGCTTCATTCGCAGGAAGCCATACCCGCATCACTTGACAAAATAGTTTGGCAAAAGTGCTGACAACAAGAGGTTTTAAGTTTTTCCGGAGCTGAAGACTCGCTAACTGGCTGGGGCGGGAAGACCTCCACAAAAATAAAATTCAACTCACGAAAAACTCCAATTTTTCATATGATTCGTGAGACCTTCTCCTTGTGGACAACGATAATGACTTGGATATCAACACTGGGGATACATAGACTGGAGCAGTCTTCACCTTTCTTTGGTGATGAGAGGCTCATCCCATACACTTGTAGCAAAGTGTATGTTGTATGCTCTATGTGCCATACGTGGGCACACGTAGATTACTCCTCGGCTGTAGGAGCCGTTTAAGTTCGGGATTTGTGTAAATAATTTTTGATTTGATGAAAATTACCTGGCTTAAATAAACAAGTTAATCGTTATAGAATGGTCTGTTTCATAATGTCTTATCCACCTTTAATGAAACATTTTAAAAGATTTTTTATGTATTTTGTCTGTAGGATTCATATTTGCATACTATTTTTGGTGCTGTTTGGTAAGACTTTCTTGAATCTTAGTTTTCGAACGGAAATGATTGCGTTAATCATCGTTTCATAATCTGTCATTTAATAAATTTGTTATAGTTACTGATGAATAACAAAATCTAGAATTTTTCCAAAAGCGTGTAACCTTAAGTTAAAAAAAAAGAAGGGTGCCCACATTTACATCCTACCGTCTAATCAGTCAAACATCGGTAGAATTCATTTGTTTATAGTAACATTTATAACGACTGGAGGAAGTAAAGTATCGGATAGATACTATAACAAGGCATCATTGTGTGCCATCCCTGTCTTTATCTGAGTTACCCTCTTATGAGAGATCTGCAACTATAGTTTTGTGAAATAAAAAATTATCTGTGAGAGTGATATCATAATGAGGTGCCGTAAAAGTTAGTAATGCAATTCACAACTACCTTGGCTTGAATACCGCAATGCTGTAAAAGATATGGCCATAATGAAAGTGGTATGATCTTTTCTTTCCCAAAAAGTAGCTGGTGAATAACGTACAGTATAGTGTACTCGTTTTAAAATGCACTTTTAGGTAAACTCACATACTGGAATGAGAGTGAAAAAAACTAAATTTCAAACTTGGTTGCTATTTGTTTCATACACGGCACTTAAAAAAATGGCTCTCAGCACTATGGGACTTAACTTGTGAGGTCATCAGTCCCCTAGAACTTAGAACTACTTAAACCTAACTAACCTAAGCACATCACACACATCCAAGCCCGAAGCAGGATTCGAACCTGCGACCGTAGCCGTCGCGCGGTTCCAGACTGGAGCGCCTAGAACCGCTTGGCCACCTCAGCCGGCCACGGCAGTTAACACAGTAACTTGCCTGGAAAGTCATTACAACGTCAATCCTCCATCATCCAGCAGCTGTAACGCTATTGCTTTGGACAATATCACGCTAGATTTTCCATCGTAAGTCTTAATACGTTCACACAACAGTAAATACAGCAGTGATCCTATTCGTAGTTGCAAAGACTCTGAGCACATTGTTGTTAATTCTTTTGCACATGAATTGTTGAACAAAAACAACAAAACAAATTACTTGTCAGCAGTGTTCTATCAAAAAATACCATACTTATTTAATCGTCAAACGCAGATGATAATTCTTATTGATATCCACACAGAACAGTACATTATTTATTAGTGCACAGCACTACAAGTTAAGTGATGTTTTATGATTTGTTTCCTTTCTTAGCATGTGATACACCTATAACTGTCACAAATCGTAGGCTAGCAGAATACAAAAAACTGACATTTTGGAACACTGGCCATCGCGTAGTTTAATCCTGGGTGTAAGTCTGTGGATTCCGTTTAGCTTTGTCCATCGTATGCTATCGCTCTAATTACAGCGCAACATTCAAACTGAGTACACATAAAAGTGGCTACTCTTGTACAACGACTTAACTCTAATGATCCTAGCGGGAGTAATAGAACCTATTACAAGATAGCTGAAAAATATGGTTCAAATGGCTCTGAGCTCTATGGGACCTAACTTGTGAAGTCATCAGTCCCTTAGAACTTAGAACTACTTAAACCGAACTAACTTAAGGGCGTCACACACATCCATGCCCGAGGCAGGATTCGAACCTACTACCGTAGCGGTCGCGCGGTTCCACACTGTAGCGCCTAGAACCACTCGTCCACTCTGGCCGACGATAGCTGTTAACTCTTACTAGTTCTTCATAAGGAAATACTTTCATACTGCTATAACGCGCCGGTGTATCTTTTGATTGGTAGCGAAATTATCTGCGGAGATACCAGAATTTATATTTAACTTCGTTTCCTTTTTTGAATTTTTCAATTTAATGTCCTACAAGAAACTCAAATCCGACTTTCATTCTTCGAACATCTGTGGGGATAGATCAGATAATCCAAGTTGTATACTAAGATTTCTTCCGTTTAAATACAAACGTGCCACATACGAATGGCTGATTTCAATAGTGGTACAAGTCTATTTTCTTTCATACTAAGATACAGAGTCCTAAAGTTAAATGAGCCCTGAAAAATCTGTAGTTGAGATACCAGAAATTTTGAAGCATATGGCTTCTTGCTAGAGATGAACCTATCTTTCTCTTTGTTTGGCTAATTTACTTCTGAAGCATTATAAACAGAAAAGTGGAGGTGACGGGCTTGTAGCACCTTTGAATTAAGCCCTCCATTTAACGTCAACACAACAAACCTCCGCTATCTGATGACCATTACCAATCAGAAGATATCGAGTAGCAAATGAAAATGCTCGATCACATTACAATGTCGGTATCATAAATCTCCTGTAAGATTAGAAGACACTAACTGCCATGCGTCTGTCTATGAAAGTGTAAACAATTTTGTTCCCTTGCCATCATGACACCTTAAGTAAGACAGTTTGCTAGTTAAGCAGTGGGCAGCGGCTTGATTCAGTGGTTGCTGTCGTATCGGCAACCGATACTTTCTCACCTACAGAGAACCTCTGTTTGCCGTGGGACGCAGTAGTAGTGGGCTCACAGGTTTGGTTTTTATCGCTGGAACTGAGCTGTGCATAGCCATTCGCGTTAATTAATTCATTGCAATGTTCCTTGAGGCAAGAGAGAGAGAGAGAGAGAAAGAGAGATAATGTGTGTGTGTGTGTGTGTGTGTGTGTGTGTGTGTGTGTGTGAGCGAGAGAGAGAGAGAGAGAGAGAGAGAGGGAATTATTGCAGCTCTCGCTTGGAGTAGCCGCAACGGTATTTTTCCTCGGTTACGAAAACTCGCTTGGGTATTGTTGGGAGAACTCGAATTTCTACATTTAATTTATTCGCGATGCCTCTATGAATTATTGAACACTGGTATTAACTTGCCTTGGATGTACAATTGGAAGAATAAATGCAAATTCCGACCTCTCTGTTATTCCAGAACAGTTCAGCGTTGCCACGAACATAAATAACTTTTAATTACGTCACAATACACTATTTAGCTAATTGCTCGATCACACTGTATCTGCTGTTCCAAGTAAATGCTAATAATGTTCCACTCCCTTGTCCTTTATATGGGCTACGAAGTACAGCTTGAAAACGTGCCGTTAGTTCCAAGAAACGCGAAGTTCTGTTCGTAGTTCGAAACAAAATTATGTTATATGCAACGTCACATGGTTGTACTTTTCATTTGTGTTCAAGATGTCACAAAACTCAAAGAGCATAATAATGTATGTTCAGTCCGTGTCTGATTCATTTTACCCAACAAAAGTGCGGAACAGGATTATTTTGCTTCTGTATTCCTATTCTGAATTGACAGCTACATCCACATTTTGCATGTGTAAACTTAAAAGCACTTTAGGGAGCCCAGCGGAGAAAAACAGATGTCATTTCTTTCGTAGAGTCCCTTACATTCCCGATCGGAAAGCAGGGAGAATGGATGCAATATGGTACGAAGTGTAATTCAACTCTCTGTATGCTACTCATCAAAAAGTGGTGTTTTACAAGATTTACACTGTTAAAGACTTCTACAAATGTTGGAAATTGTTTTAAATGAAGTTTACTACACATTCATTTATCGATATGTCAGTGTAGGTGTTAACATTATTGGGAGAACTCGAATTTATACATTTAATTTATTCGGGATGCGTCTAACGTATCTGTAACTCTGCCATATACGTCAAAAAAGCCTCCGAAAATTCCCATTGCTTTTTTTCTGTACAGACTGAAAAAATACACTTGCACATTGTAACAATGTTTGGTACTAATAGTGAAAGCGTTCTGTTAGGCATTCGGCATCTCTTGTATCTCTCAGTGAGACAAAGTAACTATAATATTCCTAACTTCAAGAAAAATGAAACGCACCGTAGTATATATTATTGCAATCCAATGTCCAAGGGATTGTTGGGTCCACTGTTAACTTCTGTGTCCTTTCTAACTAGAGGGCCACAATTAAGTAATCCGCGTGCCTGTCAAAACGTGTTCAGCATATGTTAAGGAAACATTGTAGTTACCGTTAAAAACTACTAGCATCTCATGTTTTGATCTACACTTCTTTTAATGGACGAGAATATACGCATCACGTCTTTGTGTGCTCTCACGAAGTTCGTGTTGTTTACTGTTTCAGATTAAGTATTTGTTCTGGACATGTATGTTCATAAACTTCAAGTTCGTTAACATATTCCTTACATGTACGAAAATAAGTGACAGTAAATGCTTTCCGATAACTTTGTGAACCTGTCAGATGTACGTTACTTTTTTGTAGATAGCCGATCAACTTATCGATTATTTTACAAATTAACCACGACTTTACATTTCACCAAATGCGACCTAAGCTACGAACGCGGCTGTTTAGATGAATACAACAAGATACGGTGGTAGCAAGATACCCGTCCCGCCTAGAAACTGTAACAATTTAAAATTGCCGAGAAATCCACAATTCTCGAAGCGTAGTGAGCCTGTTGTTAAATATGTCACCCCCTCAAACAGGAAGGTGCTCACATTAACAGTAATTATTACACATGCGTACTTGGACGTAGCAACTTAATTAAACCGGTAGGATTTACCTTTCGTGAACAGCTGTTTCTTTCGATGCAGCATCAGGCAGTCTTGAAAAGAAACACCGAATATAATTCACAGAACTTTCTGTGGAGCCAAAGTAATATACAGTTCGACAGATGTAACAGCGTATTCATTTTTTTCAAAGACATTACGCGCAATGCACTCTGTTCGCTGTTTTCTCTCAACAACTGTTTTTTCTCTATGGTTCGCACACGTTTTCACTAATTCTTCGGCTCGGAGGGGACCTTACAGACTAACGTTAAACAATGATCACCTACAAATCCCTTTCATTAAATAAAATGAACGTAGATTCGTAGCCAGTAGGGTATTTCTGTTTTCGTATGCCGCCTTTCCTTCAACCGTATTTATTTCACGCAAACGGCCCTTACGCGGGTCAAAAATTTCGTCACTGTTATTTACACTGACAATGCTGTGAATCAATATTAAGACCCAAATACGTAAAACAGCTTCAGAGCAACATTTCCGAACGAACAGAGAATGTGATAAGTTTCCTTCTCGTATTAAAATTGCGCTTCCCACCTACAAGAGACAAAATGGCCCAGAGTGCATATTGCCTCGTTTTTTGGTAAAGGAAATATCTCACGGTCGTTCTCTGATATATTTGAAAACAATCTTTGAGCTGATACTCATTGTTTTATCACATATTTCACTATAATAACTGATTATAACTATAATAATAATTATATATGTCCAACATATAATTTTAAATTGGCAGGATATTTCATATGTATACTTAAGTTTATCAAGAACTTTGGTAATTAAAGAAGCACTCATAATTTGATACTTGAACTAGCTTCCTCAGAAAAATTGCTTTGCAATGAATTGATCCTTAATTATCGAAGTAAAGGCAGTTGTAAGAAGTTACAGAGAAGACAGCCAACGTAGTCAAAGAAAAGTGTAAATGTCATCTGTAGAAATATAGTGACTCTGTATTCCGAACATCGTTGGCATAATTCCTACATACAAAATGATTTTCAATGCCCTTAATAGAGCTGTACATGTGTGTGGAACTAGCGATGTATTTAATCTGAGGTAATGTGTGTATATTCCTCTAGTTGACCCAAGTATATTCAAATTACAGAAAGCAGAAATCATTAAGCGCTTGTATAGTAATTTGAGACAATAATATTGTAGATGACTTGAAAATTGTGAAATATAATTTTACTTTGTGGTAGAAAATATGTTCTTTTGCTGAAGACGATGTAAACTTTAGGCGGCTCCTATTCTTAAAAATGAGGCTCAAATTTATGTAAAAGTATCTTAAATCTTACCTCTTACCCCAACGCAATGTTCAGCAAAATTTAAGTTATTATATGTTGTCTTAGGGAAACAGCCTCTATAAGAGGCGTAAAATGAAAGCAAAATTTAGGTTACCTGCCAAAAAATCGTAACTGGGGCCCTATAATTCGCATCTGACTGCCTTCACTAACATTCTGCTCACCAAACATCACATAACCAAGTAATATGTCAAAATGTAAAATACTGTTTCGAATTCATTCATCAGTTTAAAAAAACTGCACACTCCACTAAATTACTGAGAACACAAAAGGAATATCATTTCCGTTGTGTCACTGAAGGTTTTCTTCTCTTCTTACAATACCTAAAGGTTACTTCATATTCAAGTGTAAGATGTTAAGATTATTCGTAAGGAAGTTTTCATCTCAGAGTGACTCCACATTGTACACTGGCTGTCGCGCCGCGGTTATTGTCACAGTTCAAGGCGATTTTCTTAAGATGTGCGTGAAATGAGCGCACCTTCCCTATAGGACTGTAGCTACTTTTACTGCTGTTTGATGCTGATGAAACTCGGAAAAACGTGTTTGTATGACGTTCTAATGTTCTTGATGAGTGTGATACCTCTGAAACACACGCCTTTGTGTAATCGCACTCGCAGCAGTATCTTGCTTCACTTATTGTACGTTGCGTTGCACTATATATATAATTTTCATTCCTTGATTTATAGCTTGTATACTTGGTATGCATTAAACAAAACACAGTTTATTAGAAACATAACTATTTTCTTTATCCATTTATTAGTTTTCCGCATTATCGCAAAGACGAAAGATATTGGTCAACTCTATCGAAATCTTTCATAAATTTATTGTTCATCACAATACATTTCGTTTTTGTATGATTTCCCCTGGTCGTGCTTTTTCTAATAATTGTCTTGATAAATGTAGTGTCACATGACAAGGTGAGGAGAAAGTGCAGAGAGAATAGTGCCTTCCCCAGTGTATAGTTCTAGATTCGGGTTATCAGATTACACTTTCGCAAACCATATGAATAAATAAACAATATCTGATAATTTTTCCAGCATAGTATTATTGTTTCATCAAAAGAAAGCTCATGTTCAGGTTTGTGTAGAGTGTTAAATTTATTTAGGAAATAGCTTAGCACACGTCCAATTTTGTACAGTCTGTTTTGTTGATGCACTGTAAGGAATTGTCATTGAAATTCCACGATTTCTATATCTGGTCAGATTCATTTCTGCTCATTAGCTTGCCAAAAAGCCATAATGTTGTTGTCCTTCTCCAGCCAAATTTCACTGCCAAAAGCTTTGGCATCTAATACTCATACTTTGGTTGATTATAGCTGCGTTGTTTTCTTCTTCACTCCCATTACCACTATCAGTAAGATCATTTGAATCACTAGACCATCAGAACATTTGTTCGCAAACAGTTCAACAAGACTCTCGCTTTCCCTCAATTGTTTTCGCGCCGTATCGCATACGCCATTGCCTGTCGCACAAGCAACTATCTGTTTTGTGGTTCTGATTGTTGGGGGTAAAACGAAATATTAAAATGAGTCCATACCGTAGATCACTGCGCTGAACCCTCCAGTTCATATATAACCTTTTGTTAGATAGAAATTGTTCCTGGCATGAGCCACAGGCCTCAGAAATAGAGCGCAAAACGAAAAATGTTAATTTACGTGTTCTGTCCACTACAGTTGGACGTGGAAACACGTAAATCTATGTGAACTGTACACAATGAGTTATATTCAAACCTAAAACGTTAAGACTATTCCTAAGAAAGTTTTTATCTCAGAGGGAGTTTGAAAACGTAATTTTTGATGTTTTACTTTTCAGATTTAATTGTAAATAAAGTTGCTTGTGTTGGCACAATGTAGTAGGTACTTACATCGTGCGCGTAACTGTAAATTTCATAGGGCATATATGATGAAACACCTGTCATGTATTTATGCGTTTGATATTTGGTAGAGCCATAAGAAACCATAATATACTTGATGTCAAAGTAACTAAAACCTAAATTTCAGTGTTATAGCCATCCACTATTACAACTGCATAAAATAAGAATGCTTTAATTAGCACTCTTACAATTCACCTATTGATATGAAAATTAGAGTATTCTAACTCCTTTAATTTTTTTAATATACAACATTTCTGTTTTAAATGTGATCCACAAATGTGAAAATAAGCAAGAAATTGCAGCTCCATAAATATTTATAGTGTTTCATCTGACTTCACTAACAAATTCTTGCTAATATCTGAGACAGTCAACATAATTATTTAAGCAGTATATATTACTGGCCTGTTCTTCCTACTATCTTATCATAGCCATATGAACGCTGCAGGAGCAAACGTCCAGACATTTGGCATGAAAATGGACACTATATGTTGCCAACCTTTGTGCTGAGAATTACATTATTTGTGTGAATTTTCATGTTATTCCAGTTGCTGTAGCAGTCACCGTTTCACAAAATTGGCAGTGTGATATAAACATGAACCACTTATGTCAAACAAAACTCGGTTAATAACTTTCTATGCTGATTTCTTATTCCTTTGCACATGCATATAGAATCTACTGTTGCAAACTTTCTTTCCATAAAAATAATATTCTTAACTATAACTAAGAAAATCAAGTAAACTGCACATCTCATTAAAAATGAGATGAAACATCTCTGTTGGTAAAGTGTTCACATATGTCATATAACCGTTGTGATTTCTATAGCACTTTTGTATTCATTCTATTAATTACTTAATAATTCGAAAACTATGAAAATTTAAAAACTGTTTCCTTTGATAAAGTTTTTGTGCTATTTTTAAAGCATACTACATGTTTCTGAGGCTATTTTATTCATGCAATTATTCCATCTGTAATATTGTTGTTTATTAAAACGATCCAATAACAGGCACACTGGCAAAAGAGTATGAACAAAATACTGTAAATGGATAAATTAAATACCAGTACTACATAACATTCTGAGGCTATTTTATTCATGCAATTATTCCATCTGTAATATTGTTGTTTATTAAAACGATCCAATAACAGGCACACTGGCAAAAGAGTATGAACAAAATACTGTAAATGGATAAATTAAATACCAGTACTACATAACAATAATCTCATATGCTTTCATGCATCAAATGAAGTTGTCAGATGTCACTTATCCAGAAATAGTACCTCATCAGAGGAAAATAATATCCAAACAATAAATTAAAAAATTAACCGATATTTCTTCATTATACTCATACTTTGTATAGCCAGTTTATCTTAAACTTGCCTTCATAGTGAAATTATGAATTTCATACACTTACATCTACATCTAGATACTTACTCCGAAATCCACCATACGGTGTGTGGTGGAGGGTACCTTGTACCACAACTAGCATCTTCTCTCCCTGTTCCACTCCCAAACAGCTTCTAAGTCTTAACTGACAGTTGTTGGTGTTGCAAATATACAGTCACTTAGAAAACAATAATAATTAATGCATCTGTAGAGTCTTATAATTCGTAGTGATGTATGATTCAATGAGATATTCAGTTTGTGAAAATTTATTATCACTGAATACGAACCACTGGAGTCTCTAAAGGTTTGCCCACCATCATTCTTAATGATGTGTTGTTAATACAAAATTGCCATTTACTGCCTGTTTTCATATGTGATTCATATTACTTAAACTGAATGAAAAATACGTAATTTTAAGAAGCCTATGCAATGAAATACATGAACCGTCTTATTTATTGTGTCAAAAAACTTTCAGTCCCACTCTTTTACTTACAATATTTCTTAAGTCAATTTATCAGTCCATAGATGCAATGAAGTGGTGTGACTCATCACTGCCACATGATATATATAAGTGTTGGAGCATTTCTGTATTCCACTTATGGGGGTAAAGAAAAAAATCTTTTGAGAAATATTAGAGTGTTACATTAATTCTTCTGCATTAAAAATATGTTGAATACCTACAGAATGAGGAAATGACAAACATATAATATGTAATTATGCCAGAGATTGCCGTATGGAGATACTATCTCTGAAACAAAATCAGGCGATTCACATAATTTTGCTGATTAGAAGTCGTAGTAGAGGGCTATCAATGCTGTGAAAACTGGTGCAATCATTAGTTTCACAGTACTAGGATATAGTTATGTACAGCTTATACAGATTTTTGGACAGAGGGGAAATATATATCAAAGAAGAACAAGCGTTTTTGTCAACCGATTGCTTCAATAAATTAAAAAAATTAGACAAATTCTTGTATTTTGATATAGTGTGATTTCCTGGTGATAGGAAGAACTCTTCTATGGGACGTATGAAGTCCAAAGTTGATTCTAATAAAAGAGCACAATAAGCATTTAAGATCTTCCAATATGTTACCTCACACTATTAAAATATCCGTAATGTTGGTCTTAAATCAAATAGGGAAACTTTGCACCTTTTGTATAGGAAAGAGAGAGAAAAATAATCATACCAATACAACTGTTTATTTTAAATATTTTCGAAAACTGATGATATTAGAGGTTCAGTATTATACATTAGACCTTATGGTTGTTATACATGACAATAATTTGTCAAGATCTATCTAAAGTACTTCTTTTTCTTTTTAAATGCTTTTTTAGTTCACCATCTCAAAGATTTGAGACATTGAAGAAAAACCTCTTCTGTAAGCAAATGGTAACAATTTCATCATTTCTAGAATGCTGCACAAACTATAATAATTTTCTTATAATGAACGAATTTGATACAAAAGCTGATACAGATTAAGCTGTTGTACCTACTCAGCATAACAGAGAAATAAATTATTAGAAACACCTGAAAATATAGTCAATAACAAAAAGTAAAACCTGGAATAGTGAACTGATAAACAAAGCAACCATTCTCTGGTATGTATAGGGGCACCTAAGAATGTACGCTTTGTATTGGTTTTCAGTATATGTTATTAAACTGATCGTTCTCAACATATATATTTCACATCTTTACAGAGTTCCATCATAACATATATTTGATTTTGCATCTATAATTTTATAATTATTGCATTTATAATTTATAATTATCATCATTCGTCACAACAATCGTTAGCACTAAGCAATTCTCTTCTCAGTATTGGAAAATACGAAAGTTATTCTTAAATCTGTTAGATCAAAAGGTATTTAGAGATGGAGCACAAGCTCTGGTAGGACAAAAACGGTGGAGGAAATCTGATGTATCCTCTGCAATGGAATAATTTTAATATTTATCAACTGGGATAGGCACTGAAAACTTAAATGTAGATGGGCAAGTTAGTATTGGAATCTGTAGCTCTTGAATACAAATCCATGTACTACAAATTTCACCATCCCCCTCCTTATGCCACTTTCATCCACTGGTAATGTGATTTAGGTCAAAAATTTGTTAACAATAAGACTGAAAATAAATTTTTGTTGTGTATTACTTTAAGAAAATACATCATTATCATTTCTGAGAAACTCATACAGTTCTAAGAAATTAATGGAACTCCAAACACTTTCTGTACATTATTAGTAGTCATTGTCACGTCAGCTATACTTTAGGTTAAATTTTGGTTTTCATCAGGACACCAAAATATAAAGAAATTAGCAGCTGACACTTGGAAAAACGCTGGTGATTTATCACATATTTGAGAATGAGTCAATGAAGTTCACATAAAGCTCATGAGTAAAATACCTCTAGTGCCTTCTTTCCATCTCCTACTCGTAACACTGGAAAAAGTTCAAATCCCTCATAATTCAAACATACAGGGTGATTACAATTAAAGTTACACTTATATGTCCTGTCTTTATGTCTTGTGACTGCAGATTTGAGCTTATTCAAAGTAACATAAAATCATGATGATGTAAAGTTTACATCAAGTTCATAATAAAGTGAGAATATTGATATATAGATACTTAACGTTCTGAAAGGTGAAAAAGTGTGTGCAATGTCATAATGATATACCTGGAATCTCAGAGAAATAACAGAAGTACTAAAGTTACAGGAAAGATAAGTCACTTGTAAGGGATAGGGAAATAACTAAAGAATATATCACATGTTTTCATAAATATCACAAATCGCATTACATATTGTAGGACTGGATTAAAACTGTGGAAATATTTGTGTGATAGAAGTTGTACATTGGTATCAGGAAGCACATCCATCTTGATGAGATCTATAATTTCTATGAATTATTGAGTAAACTGTACCAAATAATTGCAGCAGATTATATATGTAAACAATCCTTAGACATTGAGCATGTAGTGGAGGGTCCTTTGTTTGCTCTCCTTCCTGTACTCATTAGCAATAAATTTTAGACCCAGGGAAAACTCTCATTAAACACAATACACTGAAATTTTGCCAGTACACTTTTTTGAGAGCTATTTCTTTTGTATTTCACATTTTTCCATACACAGTTTACAATTTCTTGGTTTTTCCTTTGTTAAATATTTGTGAAATTGGTAGTATGGTAATTCAAGTATATAAATTCTGGCACTTTTCCTGAGGAGATAAAGCTCGGTTATGTGAGCCCAATAGTCGTGTTTTTCCCCACAAACACGAATGTACATGAATTAGGTCAATATGAACAATACCCCATAGAATAATACTGAATCTGAAAACAAATGGCTATGTATCGTATGATATCTGTAGCTAGATAAGTTAATAGAAAGCATTGTAACTGTCCCAGAGTTATACTAACATATGTTTGATATAATTAGGGGTGCCACCTTTGGCAGGTCAGAGATCGTGACACTGCCACTTTCAGCAAACCAAAAGACAGGACAATTTTGGCAAGTCAAAAGTTGGTACACTTCAAATAGAAGGTAGCAATTAATATATTAAATTTGCTTACTAATGTTTGTAGTTTTTATTCTCACACCAAAATTAAACTACAGACACCATACTTGAAACGTAAAACACTTTGCAATTCCTTCATCATCACCTGTCGCTAAAGAATTTTTGAAATGCTTACCTAAGCATTTATTAAAAAGGGAGCACGAGTTGGGATGGAAGTCATTACAACATAGACGTTTTTCGTCGCAGCGAGACCTTTTTACCAAATTTCAGTCACCAACTTTCTCTGCCGAATGCGACAATATTTTGTTGAGGCCAACCTACATAGGTGGGAATGATCATGAATATAAAATAAGAGAAATCAGAGCTCGAACAGAAAGGTTTAGGTGTTCGTTTTTCCCGCTCGCTGTTCGGGAGTGGAATAGTAGAGAGATAGTATGATTGTGGTTCGATGAACCCTCTGCCAAGCACATAAGTGTGAATTGCAGAGTATTCATGTAGATGTAGATGTAGATGTAGATTCTTTTAACGTCTTTTCTGTGGTTTCCATTCTAACTACCAAAAATGTCGTGAGTCCACTCACTCCCACAGCTGTTTGTATTTCTGTTTAATGTACTAAACTTTTGTAGTGTATAGAACCACAGAAAACCCTAACACTACTGTAACATTAATAATGTCTTGGTCTTATGTAAATGTGGAAGTATGAAACACCTCAATACTTCTCCACTCAGTCACTCCATAAATACAACTGTCTTCTCAACACTATTATGAAAACAATGTGGCAAAACAATTGGCTTTAAGTCGATTGTTTTGTGCTGTTTCATACATTTTACACAAATTGGCTTTGGCTAACAAGGATAACGTGATAAACGTAAGAATATGAAATCACAAAACTATGCAATATGATATGAAAAAAGTAAAATTGGGTAAGAAAACCAAAAAAGTAGGCACTTTAGGATTCTGGCCATACTGTTGTTGGGACATGGGACAGTCACAGAAAGGTATGGACGATACCTACAAAATAGGGACATATGGGAACCCTAGACTCAGTATTAGAAAGATGAGAATGGTAAGTGAGAAAGCATCATACCAATGACACATCAAACATTACTTTGTTGTGGAGCAAGAAGATATTAGTTAACTGGCTACAAATGGAATGATTGCAACGAATGCAGTAAATTATTGTGTCATCCAACCAGCAGACACAAGGGGGCTGAAGACATTTTTTATCTATCTGCTCCTTTACATAGGATATTACACATTTATAGTTTATAATCAAATAATTGTTTATACAGAATCCACTACATTCCCTAGTCATCTGTAAGAAGAACTCCAGAACACTGATGATCTGCATGCTTGATTTTGTTGTTTGTGAATGCATCAGTAAATTCTTCTGGGTGTGTAATAATTTGATCAGTGTAAAATAATATAGTGATGAACCATTCATTTACTTTGCAGACAACATTAATCAGAATGACCTCTTGTGGTGTGTTTGTAACATGTATTTATACTAAAGGGCCCATATGACTGCAGTTATTACATTATAGGGATGATTTTCTCATTTTTGACAGCCTATTTGATGATTAGATACGAAGATTAGAGAAATGACAGTTCATGTACTTTGTGGCGAAATATTTTTCTTCCTCTTCTCCCATCCTATCAATTCATTGTTGATCATTTTACCATATTATACTGATTTTAATCCTGCCAGATTTCTTTGGGGATGCTTCATTTTTAACAAATTATCTTTAGCAGTCAAGCTCTCTTTGACGAAATCGAAATATCAGATTTTCGTTTTGTGCAGCACATTTTTTCTTTCAGTCTTTCTGTTTTTAAACTAATCTTCCGAAACACATTGATTTCAGTACTAAGTGAAACATGTTGAGATAACACTTATTTATCTCGAAAAATTATCATCAAATTCCATCTCCTCAAGTCCTATTAATGTCCCAACCTTCTTTTAAAGTTTTGTTGGTGCCACATCCCTGTCTGAGTTTGAGTTGATAGCCGTTATGGTCAGCCATTGGGTATATTACAGTTTGTATCTTGGTAAATGGTGCTGTACTTTCATTTTTTTGGTTATTGTACATCCAAATAGGGGCAATACGGCACTGCAAGACTCATAATTCACCAAAATGTCCTTTAAGAAGGTTGAGTGCGTGGTATTCATTGTAAAATTTAGCAGTTTACATGGGCGATAAATGTAGATAATACCGCTTGTGAACGAAAATTCACATAAATTTGTTTCTCTCAACAATTTTCTGAGAGTAGTAGTACTATGTCACATTCCACGACGCCCTAATTTTAACGAATTTGCCTTTTACTTTGCAATTCTATGATTCTGCCTAAAATATAGGTTAGATTAGATAGTTTTTCTTAAACCATACATCGGAAATGAGGAGGTGCTCAAAACTGTAAATTGTATTATGAAGCAAGAATGTATAACAGATATCTAGGAAAAAAGTCCTTAACTTTGTTAATTTTCCTTCAATACATCCTAAGTGAAAGACTCATCATGACTAAAATAAGTTAAGCATCTTAAATATGTTCACACCAAACTTGCCATAAGACATTTAAATATTGGGATATTAAATACGGAACTACTGAATAGATTTTCAGAAAACAGCTATATAGTACGAAAATCACTTTCTTAAATGTATTCTGTTCTTCCACCCATGTTGCCTGTTACTTATACCGCCATATATGTAAATTACTTAATCATTCTGTTGTTATCTTGTTAAATAAATAGCCGTACCTTGCTGTTGCGGGGAAAAGGAGTTTTTCATAAATGTTTTTTCATGTCTGAAGTATTTCTCGAAGATTTCAAATGTTAGAAATAGATTTTGCACCTCTCTTTATCATTATATGTTTATTAAAATACTGCCAAATTTCAGTTCGATACGTGTCACTGTGCCTGCTGAATCACTCATTCTACCAATTAAACTGTTTTGAATTACAATAGAAAAGGGAATGCCATATGAACGAACCACAAACAGAACATTGCCAATGTGGGTAAGTGTCAGAGATATATTTCTACAATTTGTCAGTCGTTTGCAGGCACATCACATGTTCAATTGTTGGCCTGTTGGAACGAGTCATCTCACACTTGTTTTGGGTGAATTATAAAAATGTAATATATAATTACTAAGATAATTCCTGTTATAAAGTAAACTATTTGATGAAAAATATCGACTGTAAAGTACCAAGTAAAAACAGTATCCTTACCAAGGTGAAAGTCCTCAACAACAAGAAGTATGGTTACTTTTTTCTGTGCCTGGTTGTGGGTAACAGCCGGTATGGCTTTAAATTTCTTGAACATGTCTCTGTATGATGTTCATGAGTTGCACAACACATGATTCTTTTTCCACGCTACTTGACTGCGAAAATTTTAGTTTCACTTCGTGATTTATCCCAAAAAATGAATCCATATGCCACTAAGGGACAGTAAGGACAACTGTAGCGATATATCATTTTGTGACCACACTTCCTGAAGAATTTCAATGAACAATAGAAAAATTATGGCTGTTCGAGGTTCTCAGTAATTCGAGATCAAGGGACCTCCGAAGCATATCATTTGATTGAGAATTATATTTATCGAAAGTGTGACTGATCATGAATGCATGAAGATAAAAATTAGAAGTAATTGTATTTGCAATAAAAATAAAGCAAAATGTAGTTTTTACTTACAAAGAAACAATTAGAGCTCCAAAAATGTAACTTTCTCATTTGGTTAATTTTCATTTATTTTAACATTTAAAATGAAATAGAGATACAAACTTCTCAAAGCACATAATAAAATTTCGATTTTATTTTGTAATGAAATCAATGAGTTTTTTCTGCTGCTGTGACTTACAGTGTGTTTGGTCAAGCACATTCTGTATGTGAAGACAGCCTACAACACAGCATTACTGTAGTACATTATGCATTGTTGAGTAAACAAAACGGGATCACAAAGAGTAAAATGGCGAAACAAATACAAACACAACTGAGGAAACGATTCATATTAGACAGCGGCTGTCTTCGGATTGCAGAGTGTTTCTGAATGGTATATCATTACTATTAAGAAAGCACATATGAAGAGTGGAAATGTCAAACATTCTGAGTGCCAAATATCACCTTTGTCGGTAGAATCACAAACCAATACACTGCTTTCTTTATATAACCTACTTCTTGTATCCAGAAAGTTGAGAAGGCGTTCTGATACCACAGAATTGTGCTCCTTGCCTCATGACTGTACAGACTAATTACACAAACTTCTGGATCTAAATGTCAATAAGAAAAGTTACTAATACTGTGGCGCTACGTTTTATTTGCGATAAGACAAGTGCAGAAATATGGCAGTAGAGTTTTAACTAGTAGAACTTTAGTCAACCAAGACCACTTCTCGTATGTTTTAAATGTTTTACAAGAGAATGACAACACTGAAATAGCAGAATATCTCTCCATATTGACTTCTGTTTCTTACACAACTCCATTGTTGGGATCAGATGTTGTGGAAGAAACCGCAACATCGATAACAGATTTCTTCTGTTATGCAACAGTCAAACGTGGCTGTTCATAGAGAAGAAGTAAGCCATATCGTCCATCAGCAATGGTATTTGCTTTTTTGAATACATTGACCTTCTCCGGTTATTATTTTTCAGAATAAGAATTTTTAATCACTGTTTGAGGTGGATGAATATAAGTCACATTGATAATACTGTATTTAGAGATCTTAGACGGCTTCATGTCTATTAGCGTCATTAAAAATTAACGAAGTCACTTACACACTTTTAAATAGCGTTATAGCAAGCTTTAGTAGGCATAGAATGTTCTGTAAATCTTGTGAAACAAATGGCTTGCTGGTCTTTTTTCGTTTCTCTATAACTGCAAAATCTCTGTCTTCTGTGGAAAAAGCTGTGCCCATTCACCAATATTGTGTGTGTTATCTGTTCATACCATACCAGGTATGTATCAGGTAAATAGAGGCGACTTGGATGCAGTAAGTAGTGCAGAGGAAAGTACTACTTGGAACAAAGACTGTACGCCATATAGTAATGAATATTTGAAATATATTCTTCGTGATTTGCAAAACAATGGCACTTAGAATGTTTAATGCTCCCAGTCTTCATATGAGGGGCTATCAATAATTAAAGAGACAAACTGATACAGAAATGAAGCAGTTTTTAGAAGGATTTTTATACTTTCAGGGCTTTAGGTTGGCTATACTGAGATGAGCTAAGAACATCTGGCAGAAAAGAACTGTTTCTTTTATAACCTCAATATCGCAGTCAATGATGGTGTACCCAACTGAAATTTCCTCATTCGTCGAAAACCTTTCAGTGATTTATTTTTCAGTGATTCTGAAGGTGCAAAATTGGCAAAATGTTTTTCTTGAATGAGGTTACAATGTGGTGACAGTTGTCTGAACCGCCAAAATTTTTGTAAGTGGGGAGAACAGATCAGAAACCACCTAATCTCAGTGATGGCCAAGCAACGTAATGGTCAGATGGAGTTTTAGCTCCTTTATTCATGAACACCGACGTATTACATTTAAAGAAATAATAAAAGTATTTGCAGTAAGTGTTGGCACAGATTATAACCTTGTCAGTAAGAAGCCTAAGTACATCAGAACAATTGCAATTTGGATACTGAAAGAGTTATCGCAACAACACAAGGAAACTAAACTCAAAATGTGTACAGACTAGAAAGAATGCCATGAAAGGGAAGGTGACCCATTTCTAAACTGGATTTTAACATCTGATGAAAATTGGATTTACAATTTCGATATCGAGTTCAAAGGACAATGCATGGAATGGAAGCACAACAGCTGACTTGTTCGAAAGAAAATTATGACCGCAAGCACCAGCACGAAAAGTCATGTTCAAAGTCTTTTGGGATGCCTAAGGTGTCGTCTTTTGTGACTATTTATAAGATCATGAAACAATAAACAATGTATACTATTCGGACACGCTGATGAAAATAAAGCCAGCAATGAGGATATCAAAGTAAAGGCGTGGTATTGGTATGCGAGAATGCTAGCCATCACATAGCTCAGCTGGCCCGAAAAACTTTTGTAAAAATGGTTTACGAGATACTATCTCAGCCTCCCTAGAATCCAGATTTGGTCCCTTCGGATTTTTATAGGTTTGCTGCATTCATGGAGACATTACGTGATTACACGTAAAAAATTGGAAACAATGAGGAGGTCAAAGAATTTGTGGGAAAGTGGCTGTAATAACAAGACAAAGATTTCTTTAGAATAGAATAGAGGAGAATAGAATATTTATTCACTTTACAATTATCCTTGCCTAATTATGTAGCAAGGAGGCTTTTACATAAGTAACTATTCCAGAAAAATACATTGTAACAGAACTGATCACTTTTGGCAAACCAAATTCAAGATGCCACAAAGAATCAGCAATCATGTTAGTCGCTTTATATGTAAATAACCTGTGTACAGTTATAATACTGATAAATTTTTTCTCTTTATTGCCTTATAGAATATGGCCCAGCGAATCAACATACCACACTGGCAGCTTCATAAAATCTTACAATTCATAATTTAATATAGTCTCATCTCAAAACTCCAAATCATCTATTACATATTCTTCAAATTCTTTCACTGTATAGAAGGCTTTGCTTTTTACCGACTTTTGTTATTACGCTTTTGACTTTATTCAGAGGCACTGAGTGGGCATTTTTAGATAAATATGTGACACCAAGATATTTATAGCTATTGTGGATGTTTGCTAGTCTGGCTTGTCAACTGCATGTCTCTGTCTAGTGTTATGATGGTGTACTAACATCCAAGGTCTATATTATCCAGGTTTTCCTTCATGTATACTGAGCAAATATATATATATATATATATATATATATATATATATATATATATATATATATATTAACTAAGTACAGTCATCATATTCATTGCCTTGAAGTAGTGTCTACATGATTCTCATGGTGTGAGTTTCTTAGGGCATGGCCTTCTTTTCCATTTAAACGCAGTCTTAGATTCAGGCGAGTTTCTCCGTAGCAAAATTCCATACATCAGAAGGGAATTGAAGAAAACAAAGTATGCACAGAGCAGCAGAGTTTGACTTACACAGCCTGTCAACTTATACAGTAGATAAATCACATGTGTGCCTGGAGTATAACTTATCTGTATGTGTATTCCAACTTAAACTTTGATCATTATGGATTCCAAGAACGTTCACTGATTTATTCTCCTTCTTCAGGGCATTCAGATTAAATACAATGTTCTCTGTTTTTCTGTTATTTATATGTAGTGGTTTAGCCTGAAACCAGGAGGTACACCCATCCAATGCTATTGCAACATTCAGCTGTAACTCATCCATGTTAGTATTCTGAGTTATTAATGTGGTGTGTTCTGCACTTAGTACAGTGTCACAGGGCAAATATGGTCAAGAGAAAGAGACCAAGCACGGAGGACTGCAGCACTCCTTTTTAAGAGGTAAAAGATCTGATTTTTGATTACTCACAAACACTAATTATTTTCTATTACTTAGATATGACTGCAGTAGGAGGAAGTCCCTCTCCACAATTCTATAGTACTGTAGCTTTCTTATTAGGATAATATGGGACACTATATAAAAGTCCAGTAGTGGCACACGACTTACTGACTTATTTCCAAAATAGTCATATACTTTTGTTATAATGCCATCAGCTACTTTCACAGTAGAGAGAGAGTAGATCTAAAGCCATACTGAGCAGGACAGATTAAGTTAATATGTTTATCTGCTGGTACACACAGTGCTCTGTTATTTTGGAAATAATTTGGATTAGTGAAATCGGTCAGTAATTGTTAGGTGATGCTGTGCTACCTTTCTTATGGACTTGCTTGATTATAGATATTTTTAGACATTATGGGTACACTCCCTCTTTTAATATTTCGTTTATTAATTTTGGTAAGGGCATTATTATCTCCTTTCTTATTTGTTTAGTAATAAAATTAGAAAATCCACTCTAATTTTCTGTGTGGGAATTATTAAGTTTAGCTATTGCTTTGATGACATGTCGGCAAGTTATATGACTCCATCAAAACATTCAGGTGGTTTATTGTATAATGGTTGCAGCAGTGTTTCAGCCTCGCTTACATTGTCCTTGATGTCGGTTTCTGGTATTGGGTTAGCAAAGTACTGATTTGTGGCTAGTATAAGAAAATCAGTTCAGTGTATGGATTAGCATATTAAGAACTAATCCTTCCACATAATTATATCACTTTTAACAACAAAATTTACATAAAAGGATATGGAATTAACAATGGGAATCAGTTTCGCAAGAATCATTGGAGATACATTAATGACATGGAAAATGATTTCTTCAGGTCAGAATGTTTATTTAGATATAAACTAATTTATTACAGAAGATATGTTGCTGATACCGTTATCCTGTATACTGGTGCTACTGAAGAGACTGAAAACCTTACAAACGCTCTCAGCAGCATGTACAACAACATTAACTTTGATGTTGCCATATGCAACTCTTCCCATCACCCAATACAACACAGAATGGCATTCTTCAGATCTGAGCTTAACTGTATACACAAAGAGCCAGTCAGTCCTCTTGATTTACAAAAAGAAATTAGCAATATCGAAGGAATTTCATACAGGAATAGATATAACGCAGATGTTATTGATAAACTGTGTGTTTCTATAATCAATCAATAATTTCATTTTCATAATTTTTAATATCTGTTATCTTTTTGTACTTATAACATCTCTGCCCATCTTTCTCCTAAGCTCTTTGACCATAACCTCAGTTTTCCAATGTAAAAACGTTAAATGTTGTGAGTGCATGTGATTCAGAAGTTACTAACATCTAAGATGCCACAAATTTACCAAATGCAGTTTATTAGTATGGTGACTGCTATACAGTTAAAGCGTAAAAAAAGAAATGTTCTTGTAAGAATTGATATAAATAATGTATGGGTATGGGTACACCAGCTATATGTAAGTTCTATAATATTTTACAACTGATGCCGCTTAGTGGCTTCCAAATGTTTCATGTTTGCCTATTTGTTTCATCACATGTTTTGTTTTCGATTTAAAAAGTGATCTCAACACTGAGTATGGAAGCATGTAGACGAATGTAAACCACCTGAAGATGGACACAATGCCGGTACTAATCGTGTGTTCTGTTTTGACGGGTAGCGGTTATTATTCTACACCACATGCGAAAACAGTTACGGAGTTGAACTGTATCCTGAAATGTAGCAGGGCGTAACAGTTAATTAGCAAATGCTCATCTTTGTTTCTCGGCGATCTCCAATGCTGCAGCAGCTATAAAAGAATTTTGCGAGTATGTGTTCCACCAAAGACTGCTGCATCTTGCTGAGTTCTTGACAGTGTATTTAATGATTTGGTACTCGCGAGAGAAATTTCAAGAGATTGAGGTTGACGCGATGTCCTCTTTCAGAATCATATATTTATTGCGTAAGACTAACAAAACTCAAAGAAAAATCTGTTGGACAACTGAGGTCCTGACTGCTGAGTCGCCACTGCCTTCACATTTTTCTGGTAATCACTGCTTACGTCCTCCATTATTAGAAACAGAAAATATATATAATGTAGTCAGAAACTTGCTGGTGTATACCGACTGTCGTCATTGAAATTTTTATTATTCGTTCCTCTCACATTGCAGGATGAAGGATTTTACCTTTTAGTATAGAAATTCATTAAATATGTGCGATAACAAAGCTTGATATGAAACTGCTTATATAACGAAGATTATTGGTTGAAAAATGTTCCTGACACTTGCATGACTTTATTCCATAAATACCAACGAAAAACAGGTTTTATGTCTTCTAAAAACTATTCTGGAATCAGAAAACTATTTATGTTAAGTATCGGTTAGTAACAGTCCAATCGGTGCAGAGATATTTATATGCTTGCTAATGTCGAAACGAAATTAATGTCAGAATATGAATTGGTATGATAAATTGAGTTCTAAAATTACCATATGCCGGCCGCGGTGGCTGAGCGGTTCTAGGCGGTTCAGTCCGGAACCGCGCGACTGCTACGATCGCAGGTTCGAATTCTGCCTCTGGCATGGATGTGTGTGGTGTCCTTGGGTTAGTTAGGTTTAAGTAGTTCTAAGTTCTAGAGACTGAGGACCTCAGATGTTAAGTCCTATAGTGCTCAGAGCCATTTGAACCATTTTTTGGATGACCACATATATATATATATATATATATATATATATATATATATATATATATATATATATATATATATATATAAAAGCCCGTAACTGTGGCAACAGATTTAATAAAGAGACTGCATACACTACGCATGTCCGTCCTCTTTTGGAGTCCTGTTGCGCGGTCTGAGATCCTTACCAGATAGGATTAACGGAGAAAATCGAGAAAATTCAAAGAAGGGCAACACGCTTTGTATTATCGGGAAATAGAAGAGAGAATGTCAGTGACACGACACAGGATTTGTGGCGGGCACCATTAAAGCAAAGGCGTTTTTCCTTGCGGCTGAATCAGGTCTGAAATTTCAATCACCAACTTTCTCCTCCGAAAGCCAAAATATTTTGTTGACACCGACTTACATAGGTAGAAACGATCATCACAATATAAGGGAAATCAGAGCTCGTACGGAATGGTATAGGTGTTCGTTTCTTCCACGCGCTGCTCGGGATTGGAAACACAGAGAATTATTGTGAAGGTGGTTCTACCAGGGGCTTTAAGTGCGATATGCGGAGTATCGATGTAGGTCTGGATGTAGATATAAAACCTGACACCTGAGGTCAACACCTCATGTCATACTGATCCTAACGATCATATATTGGCACGTTTCACTCCAGTATGGATAAAATACAGTTAGGTTTATAATATATTGACTAGCAATCAAGGGTCATTTTGTAAACATAGACTGTTATTTTCAAGGTTAGTTTGTCTGCTTAATTACGAGGGCTATCCACAAAGTACATTACGTTTTGGAATGAAAAATAGATAAAGTAATGGAAATTTTTTTTATTATGTACAGATGAAAGCCACACTTAAATACTACTATTCTACATAGTTGCCATTTAAATTAAGGTACTTATCGCAGCAGTGGACGAGCATGGAAATTCCTTCGTCGTAAAATTCGGCCGCCTGCGCCTTCAACCACGTGGTTACCTCTTCTTGAAGCTGCGCGTCGTCATCAAAACGCTGCATAGCAAACCACTTCTTCATTGCTGGGAATAAGTGGAAGACGCTCGGTTCCAGGTCGGGACTGTACGGCGGATGAAGAAACAACTCCCACTTAAAAGATTCGAGAACTTCACGAATGGCATTTGCCGTGTGGGCCCGGGCGTTGTCGTCAATCAGCAAGATCTTTGAGCACAACTTTCCCCTGCGGTTGTTTTGTATTGCTCCTCTGAGGTTGTGCAGAATTTGGCAATACCTTTGATTGTTTATTTTAGTGCCTCTTTCCAGGAAATCCACAAAAATCACACCTTTTCTGTCCCAAAAGAGGTAACCACGTGGTTGAAGGCGCAGGCGGCCTAATTTTACGACGAAGGAATTTCCAAGCTCGTCCATCGCTACGATAAGTACCTTAATTTAAATGGCAACTATGTAGAAAAGTAGTATTTAAGTGTGGCTTTCATCTGTATATAATTAAAAAAAATTCCAGTACTTTATTTATTTTTAATTCCAAAACGTAGCCCTCGTATTTGATGTTCATTGTTTGATTTCTTCGAATTACAGAGTTTTTTCAAGATCAAGGCAGCAATTTCGATTTATTGAGATTTTTAGATTTATCGAGGTTCGAGTTAGTGAGAGGCGTCTGTAACTGAGATCAGACGTCTGCGTTATCTGGTGCGAGCGCAGGGGCTTCCTACAGCGGCGCGGGGGTGCGTCGGCCGCGGTCCCCGCCGGCTGCAGCGCGGCGCCCGCCGTGTTTTGCCGCCGATCGGCGCAGACCGGAGCAGAGGTTAGGGCGTCCGATAAGGCGGGGCGGGCAGCCACGCAGCCCGAATTATTGGCCCACTTAGTCGCGGCCACACGTGCAGATGGCTCGCCAGATAGCACCCCTTGTTACGAATTTGCCGGACCGCCCGCACTTGGCAGAAGTCGTCTCTCCTGTTTTTTTCCTGCGGCTCCGTACGCGCCTTTGTTGGCGGTCGCTGTCGTCGTGGCGGTGGATAATGGAATAGATAAGGCGTCCCGCTATTAGTTTTATCGGGGCGCCCGGCGCCAGCCAACGGGCTAATCGCCGCAACGCGCGACTCCCGAGCGGGCCGTTCTGCCGGCCGGCGAATCCCTGAGAGCAAGCGCGGGAGGCGTCTTCACGCGCTTCTCGGCACCGCGGACTCGTCGCGCTCGTATGGAAGAGCCAGCGCTCTGCGTATCTCTAGCACTTGCCCGTCGGCGAGCGCCTCACAGCATTCCGCTGCCATTGTTCCTCCGTGGTCGCCGTTCTCCTCTACCATCCCTCTCTCCACCTCCGCTCTTCTCCCCCAAATGCTAGCTGACAGTGTAACTTAACCTCTTGCCTGATTCTCTCTATCTGACTGAATCATCCAAAAATTGTGTACAGAAATTAATCGAAAATGGCTACCAAACAAGCTAGTTTCTAACTTAAGGGGGGGGGGGGGGGGGGAGAACGGGCCGACGTGGAGCAGGAGAGCACCACAGGACATTTTATTTTCTACTGTCTATACTTTTACAAATAAATTCATAAAACTTTGTGAGCATGACCAGGAAGGATTCAAGATTCACACTCATAGCAGTGGAAGTGCCAAAACATAACAAAATAATTGTTTTTTAGGTATGAAATTTCATCATTTTTTTCACTTACTGTTGGCTGCATTTGTTGCTATAAGTACATTTTTCTTCACAACTAAGAAAGATTATTTGATGAATTTTGCACAGCATACAAACCATACGTACAGGTGTATGAAACTCTAGAATTTTCCAAATATATAAAAAACTTTGGTAAAAATTGAGATAATTAACTACAAAATTTGATTTTTTTCTAAGGATAAAGCTTAAAACGTAACAACCCATTCATTTTTTGATAAATTGAATAGATTCTAGAGTTTCAGACACCTGCAAGTATGATTTGTATGCTGTGAAAAACTCCTCGAACTGTCTCTCTTACTTAGGAATAAAAGTGTACCTATACCAACAAATGCAGCCAATAGTAAGTGAAAAAATGATGAAATTTCATATGTAAAAAAATTATTTTGTTATGTTTTTGAACTTCCGTTGCTACGAGTGTGAATCCTGAATCCTTCCTGGTCATGCTGACAAAGTTTTATGAATTTATTTGTAGAAGTATAGACAGTGGAAATTAAAATGTGCTGTGGTACCTCTCCTGCTCCAAGACGGCCAGTTTGACGTCCTACCCCTCTTAAACTCATTTACTATACAAAACACTGACTATATCGAATTACACAAATACTTAAATATTATTTGCTGAACAGTTTCTACAAATTGAAGCTAAATGTTTCTATAACGATGCAATGCAACACTGAATGTAACCTGACTTGTGAAATAAGAGCGCAATTGAACGTTCAAAGAATTTCCTGCCTCTAAACTGCATTTTCACTTAACTCGTGCCTTGAAAAACGTTTTTTTCAGATTTCTCGAAAGCAGCGCACAGCATACAGCAGCAAAGCGACATTGAAAACGACGACTAAAAATTCCGTACCACAAAGTGCAACGTGCATACGTACATAATGAACTGAAGGAAGGGTGGGAACTATAACTAGTGACAAATGACTGCTAAAAAAGTGAAATGAAACTCTGTATTCAAAAGCACTGCTTCAAAAATCAATTGGACGTTCACAACAGTATTTACATATCTGGACTTTAAGAAACAACTTTAAGCAAAAGGCAACTCATCCTCATATCAGAGCAACCCTTATTACAATCCTACGATCTACGCTTTCTTTCCTACGATCTCAGAACAATGATGTGCACTTGTGTGCTTACTCCAGTCTCTTGAAAAGCTACGATAGCTTCAGTTTCGTTTACTGGATGACAGGTTTCACCACTCTGAAGGTGCCATCATCGGATCTGAAACGTATATTAACATTTATAAAACCGTATGGACATCATCGCACATGAGGCAGACCATCTGATAAAAATCATTGTCACAACCAATAAAAAATAATAAAAAACTGCTCTCATGGTCGTTCTTTCCATAAAATATAAAACTGAAGTCACCAGATAAAGCTACCACTGTTCGCCTAACACCGGTTGGCATCATCACTGGCCTCCTTAGCTTCTCTCTCCATAATTGGGTCAAAAATGTTCACACTCCAATTACATCAATCTCATATCACACTTATAAAGAAAATTTCCTGACCATTCTTCAAAGCACGTCTGCTACTCAACACTCATCAACTTAGAATGCGTGTAACTTTGCTAGCGCTCTCGGGTTTAGGCGATGCAGTAACACAAAACTCTTGTAACATCGACATTTACGTAAGAAACAGAATTTAGAGAGAAAGCTCTCACGTTGTTAAATCTGCGACTGGTTCGAATCAGTTCATCGACAGCCTGGACATCGTCGTCCGTGGTCGTTGTCGATGGCCTTTCTTTCCGATAACCATCACCCCTGTCTGTGGAGCAATATCGAAGGAACCACTCAGGCAAGGAATCGTCTAGGATGACGAAAGGTGTCACACAGGTAGCAGATTATGAGTGATATGGGATGTGCTACGTGTGTGAAAATGAAGGCACGCTGGAGCGTAGATTGACGCACAGCTGCAAACTAACCTGAGAGTTGAGCGCTAAATAAGAAAGAATAATTTACTGCATGCTGGCACACTGGCAAAATATGACTAAGGGTTGTTCTTTTCACTTTTATCTATGGACTTCACCTTTGGGATTGTTACCTCCGTAACGATTTTGCAACACACTTATTATGTCACACGCTGCTTCCCCAACACTAATGTGTGGACTGTATCATGCAATGCACATAGGTTTTACCGTGATAAACTAGCTAGTTACTAAGTTATGAAATAAAGAGTTGATTTCGAAATAAAAGGACAGCCGACAGAGGAAAACGACTTACTTCAAGATTTTCAGCTACGTTCATTAACGAGTGTGTACTGTTCATTGGATGTTTTGTAAGAGGCTCAGTACCAACGGAGAACGCTCCGTTTGGTTCTCACAACAAATAAAATATTATAGAGAAGATATTTAATTAATCAAATAGACACAACTACTGACACTTAGTATTGAATAACATACCATCCACGAATTTCATAGACGATTTTAGATAAATAACGATCAGTGCTTCCAGACGCAAACGAGTAAGTTTCTTGTATCATGGCTGCGAAACTTAACGCAGCGTGGCTCACATATTATGCAAATTTTGTTGGAAATATGAATTATCACGCTTGTTTTGCCATCAGTATCAATAACTACCCTTGAATATCACATGAGGTTTCTTCCAGGTCACTATACAGATCTCTTATGTAAAACTGTACAAGAAAAGTATTTCGCTTGTAATAGGAATGAAAACGAAATTTTCCCTTCACACCGGGTGTCATAAAAAATATCTGTTAAGCAGTCACGAGTAAATGTGAATGACACAGTTTACAAGCCATAGGAATGGAATTAAACTGATGCATGCTCGAACCGTAGCTAAAAAGCGGTTTCGCCTGTGTTTGTTACTGGAGTCTAATCAGTGATAGGTTTCTTGAAGTCGTAAGTTGCAAGCCGTGCACAACGTACAGGAAGCTGTATCTCTCGGTATCGAAATGGTCGTGATCTAACAGATGATGGTGACAATATGTGATACGAAGTTATATTTGCTTCTTGTAGGATGCCACGTCCAAACATTTTGTTACTTTACCGCCTTAAACATTTTCATATGAGCTTGTGAAATGGCAGTTACCTTGTTTAATTTATATTGGCATATTTATAACAGTAATTTAATTAACCACTACATGTGCCATGTAAAAGACCAACTGATAAGAAAACTATGATCACAATAAAGTAATACCTTGAGAAGAGCTACTTAAAATGTTTCACCAAATTATAATTTAACTACTATAAGAAAGTATTACTATGGATAATGTTTACTAGGGTACGCAAAAGAGTATATTCAGTCACTTCCCTAGAAAGGCAGTGCAACGTTTGAAACGCTGTATTCGACTGAAATACCTGCCATCCAGCTTACGGTTTCTGCTGTCATTCAGCACAATTCTCTTGGTACAAGGAGCCAGCACAAAGGTATGACGGACGCTGATGGAATCATCTACTCACCATCAGCCTCTCTAAAACATAGATCTGTTAGTTTTCAAAACTTCCGAGTGTTTCGCAAAATTTTCTTCATATATAAAAGATCCACATGTGGACTCTGAACAGAGGACAAAAACAAAGATGATAAACTGAATGACTTTTTGAAATCAATACTGAATAGGAACACTCGTCAATGAAATATTTATTCGTTCTTTAAGTAACAATTCTGATTGGTGTAACGTTCATATTTTACCCTCTACATAGTTAATATATAGGTTAACACCCAGTTGATATATATGGAAAAAGATATCGGGTTTCGAAGAATCGCTTGTGATAAGAAAAATAAAGGAAGTCGAAGAAGACCTCAATGAGAATGATTAGACAGGGACATAAGACACAGACCCGCCATAAACGACTTCAACGGCTTAACTACAACTTATATATATTTAAACATGTAACAGTCTTATACAACATCGGGTATAAGTATTATCTATGAAAATCCATTAGCATCTTAACACAATAACTGTTAGCCGAAATATTTAACCACCACGTATTCGCTCCTCCTACGGTCATTCTTTTGCACACCGCACCAAATTCACCAAAGTGAATGAAAAACAAATATATATTAATTTCTCGATAAAGGATATTTCATATTAAATCGATCAGTTTCGCTTAACCACGAACAGTGTGCTGCAAGGTCAGAAACGCAACGAGAATCGCTATTGAAGGAAAACAGCGAAGAAAATTTCTGGTGATGGGAAAATAGGTGTAATGAATATCAGTAAAAACACATTTTCTATAAGTGGCGTCTGCTGTTTCCCAGCTGGAAATTGTTGTGCGAGTTTATTACCTTACGAAGTATTGAGAAAAACATAATTTCTCAAAAGCACGCCTAACTGCAATGAAGCTGAGTCAGCCTTAGGGACGTATTACTGGCATACATTGACCGCTCTACTATAAGATAGGATTTCTGCGTATTTTCGCTATAGGGCAAAACTTGACATACATCCATTGCTGCCTAGCCTATAGCCTTCTACACTAGTCGAGTTCATCGCACACAAACGGTACCACGAAACTTTTTTGTGTGGATAAATAGCCCAGTGTGTGGAAGGAAAATAAATGGGAACGATTATTTTAAGAATTGTTCTCCAGCCTCGAAGTTTACAACAACATTCATAGAAGAGTTACAAGCTATACTGAAAAGAGGGCTAAATGCTATACTCAATTCACTGTACTGATTTTCAAAATTTAGGGTTTATACCCGTGTAATTTTTTGATGAAGATGTGCATCAATGACGTTCTTAAATTGTGTGAATCTGGGCATTTATTGTGCGTTTTCTATGATGAAGAGGGTTCAAACAGCCGTAACTCTACAAATACTTAAAATGAATACGTGTTTGTGCGAAAAACTCTTCTTGGTTTTCTATGGTTCCTAAACCGCTGAAGATTAACGAGACTTACAATCGTAATCTATTTCCCTCCATTTCTTTGCCTTATATAACTACACAACGAGTGAGCATTGCATGTCCATAACACAGTGTGCACTCTGTAAGAAATTTTGTTATTTTCTGTCGTAGTTATACAGGAATGAAATACGAGCAACAGTCAATGAGTATGTACCAGTGACTAAACGTGGTTAAGATGCAGCGCAGGGAGTGGTGCGAGCACGAAACTTGTGCAATTGGTGCAGGAACGTTTGTGGGCACAGTGCTCATTTGCGAGCTTACTAACCCACTCACACTATTCTGTTTGTCTTACCAAATGAGAAAATGGTAGTGTGTGACTGCTGCAGTAGTTGATGTTTAACGAAAAAGATTCTTCTATAATCGGTGGAAAGCTACAACAATACACATTCTAGCAGAATTTTTTTTATTTTATGGAAAAAAATAATTTCGTTAATTTATCATTAACATGGAGTATTTCCCTGTAGCTACATGAGAAACTAAACAGGTTACAAAACAATTGTTTTAGAAATACTTACAAGTCACGAAGTTGTCTCTCTGTTTCTATTGTTCATACCGTCGTATGGTGTCGTTAGCTTTCATAATTGTAAAATTCACTTTTTTAAAAAAATTTTGGCCAAATTCTCTTCCTGGCCATACAGTTGAAGTTAATGTAATGGAGGGACGTCCTCCGCGCTATCTGAATGTGAATCGCGAAAATTGTTCCATGAGTTAATGTGTTTTAGCTGTCTATGTATCGTATCAGAGATTGGTGTTATTAACTAACCTATGTTGTGAACATTAACAGAGTGTGACAATAACAGAGTTGCGAACAATACGTTTCTCTAAATCTGATGTTCATCTAAACTGTCTATTCAAAATGCGGAAGGGAAATGGTAGTTCTCTCGAGAAAAATGACTGGCAAAATTTTAAAATTTATGTTCCGGATAGGCAGTGAGACATTTCTCTGGCTTCTAATTTCTTTATCACAAATGCATAAGGAAAAAGTACAGGGTACTCTCCATCATACATTCTGTGTTTGAAGATTATGTTTGTGTAAATGTCCACTGAAACAGTTAAGTGAAGGTTATTCCAGGATTTATCGATGTGTGATAATTTTAGTCCTCAAAATTATCTGTAGGCTGGATCATATTCAAATTTACAGTTCAGTGATATCAAACAAAAATATTTATCTGATTCTAGCACAGCTTCACAATACACGAGATTCCGCCTGGCCCATTCCAAATTAGCCCGTAGAAACTATTGAAAATTTGGTTTTCACGTTGGCTGCTGTACCAGAATGGTGATAATCATTTCACACCAAGATTCGATCTATGTATGGATTACTCCTCAGTCTTTCAAGCTAGCGCGTGGAGCGCTGAGCTATATGGGCAAGTTATCAGAAAATTATACCAATTCCAGGTATCTGGAAAATCTAAATGAAAATACTGTACTGGGAGAAAATGTTTACGTAACAGTAAAACATGTATAATCATGTATTGTGATATTAAATATCGATTGTTTATTGTTCTGTTAAAGCAGAAAGCAATTCCTTCAGGTAATGTGGGTAATATACATTACAGAAATCATGCTTTAATTCGACGCTGTAGCTTCTTGGATATTTTGAGAATCACAGAAGAAATTCATTTCAAACAAAGAATAAAACTGAATGAATGAAAAAAGGCATACATCAAGCAGTGATGATTTACAAATCATTTACACACGTTAACTAAGAGAATTATACGTGAACAGCAGGGTGTGATGTGTTGACATAATATTAGGACAGCCAAACGCAAAACTTAAGAAAGTGCAGTTTAAGTTACCACTGGTTTTATACAGATTCTATTTGCTGCAACTTTGCATAGGTACTGGACGAGTTTACGTTAAATGCCTGTAGCTTACAACCGTCACGTTCGTTACTCGTAAGGTATAAACGCAAATAATCTGAAGTCACTAAGCTACTGTTCCGGTAATAGCCCTGCTATGATATCCGACGAATATTTCATACCTGACTTCATACTAGTTCTAACACAAGCCTTGCTGAACTTTTTGTATATTGACTTGTCCATAGTAACCACTGAAACAAGCTATTATTTCGCTGGAACTGCTTCGCAGACGAACCACTTTCATCGGTTTTCGATAATCTTGGAACACCCAAACAATTAACGTTATAATTTTTCTAGCGTAAAGCGTGCACGTCCATTATAACAACAGAGATAAGCGATTATTTTCCTTAAAATGTTTCGCGAATTAATCACTTTTGTTGATTTCGGATAATCTTAGAAATAGCAAACAGTTGATTGATACTCTCTGGGTTCTACAAATATGTCCAAGTTTCGTCTATTGTTCCGATGTTATACACAATTTTTTATATTTACTCGGCCTGACGTTTGGGAATTTTGTCGTGTCAACCGACCCTGCGTCCTTTCTTCAAACTATGCAAAAGCCGCCGGTAACAGACATTTTTCACAACTAAATGTTAATGCAAATAAGAATGTTTTCCAGTCTTCTTTAGGCCTAAGAAACCGTCTCTCTTACGGCTAGTCACTTGTCGATCGAACAGAAGCCGATCCTGGAACAGTTTCACGAAGCATGATTCCAACGAAATTCTAGAAACCAATTGTAAACAGACTTCTCTGTGGGAGTTGAGCGAAGTGATCTGAAACATGATTGTCGAATTAGGACTTAAGAACAAATCGTAAGGTGTCACTCAGACGAAAGTATTCACAATAATTGCCATTATTTTTCATAACACCATTTCTTAAATTGCTGACTGTAAAGAAACTATTAGGTCAATAACAAGAATATATAAGAAATTTTAGAACAATGGTAATGTCACATTTCAGACGCTCCATGCAGTGACCGCTTGGAAAAACTGAGGTGGTCTTTGTACGATTTTGGTTTATATGTAAGAGAAAACTGTTTATATCACGAAAATTAAATAATCATTGTGTGGAAGACTGTGTTTCGGGTTTCTTCCACCCTTATAATTTTAATGTTAATGTTTTGGGATACCTCGTATATTCTAAGGATATACATGTTATATAAATGTTGCTGTTTCATGTACGTAGGAAGTAAAGGTATAAAACGTGAATCAGAATTCCATCAACAGAGTTTCGGAGGTTGTTCGGGGATACGTATTTTCAAAGTATTTAGGAATAAAGGACCCTTGGTCTTCGGGTATTTACATTTAGTTTGCTTTCTTACCCTTTGTATCAGTACTGCGCGAAAAGTATCTGTACAACAGTGCCAGTGTCGGCTTTACGCACTGTGTGTCTTATTTAGAGAAAACTTGCTCCATTCACTCGGGGTATTTGCTGTTGACAGCAGTAAGGCCTACTTTACTCTTGCTCCTCAAGTCTGCATTCAGCATTACTGGATCAGTATCGGGTTTGTTTCACAGCCAGCGTTCATTGTACGTCAACAGTGACGCACAGCAATATGGACCAGCATACTATTTAAGAATCGACTGACAAGCATTCCGTCTGTGGGTTCACTGAATGCAACGGGAAGGCGGCAGGACGATACTTTGCCCAGCTATTGCCGCAACGACGGCAACTGCGTCACACTAACTTTGCATCTGAGCATAGGAGATTTACTACTTTTCGTTGATTGCGTATTACCGTCTATTTCTCCGTTGTGAAAATATTTTTACAGAAACAAAAAGAATTCCAGTAACAAAAAGCCATAAATATCATAACTGCATCATTTCCTGTAATGAACCACCGGAGGCCACCGGTATCTTTTTCTAAAGTATCAAAGTAAAACCCCTAAGAACCTCAGAAATGTTGTTGGTGGTATTCTAGTTCACGCTCTTTAGTCTCCACTTTGTCTAAGAAAGAGAAAAGTAATTTAAAATTTATTTGAATAACCCTTTAGTTATCATATATCGTAAAAAATATTACATATCCGTGAACAGTCACAAAAGCTGTGTTATTTTCATGAAATGCACAGGAAGCATTACAGCCGCTGATATAGTCCGTTTCTCACCTTTTGAATATTGTGTGAAAAACAGCAGGAGGCCCTGAATGTTGCTACCATCATTCAGTGCAAATTCTTTGCAAAAAACATGTGATCTAATGCTGTTCCGCAATTCTATCTCACCATCCATATTATCGTTAGTTCCTGAAAAATAATAGTCCTTGGTAACTGTTGATTCATTAACTGCTGTCTTACTCATCAATCCCTGCCGTTTAGATTTCTCTCTTCTCAAACTGACGAAGATACGCGAAGTGAGTTGATCTATGGGTCCCGAATGATAGCTTCTTTGTTTTAACTTAACACGTTGTGAAATGCCGAGACAGAAATATTTACATCTGATTCGTTATTGGTATCCAGTACGAATGCCGCCATTCTTTCCTTCCGAGAGCATGGCATCAATGCAGAAATAAGGGGAATCGTTATCGCAGATACAACACATTTTTAATTGATGTACTTTTATGGCAGAGGATAAATTTTAAAGTAGATAACAGTCAGTATTCTGAAATCTAATTAGATTCGGAACACATATCGTTTAAGATGAAGTATGGTTCAGTTCATTTATTGCTTGAGAAAGAGGAATTTATTATGTTTTCAGCTGAGTGAATGTGTGTTCATTCTTGCATATATGTGCTGCAGTAAGACCGCTTGAAACTGAAATCGATTAACAGAAACAAATAAGGTAAATAAAAAATGGCTAATGTCAGAGAACAAGTTTTGATGCGCTAAAAATTATTATTAAAAGCAGTACAAAAACGAGCGACTAAAACTACATTGTTATTAAAAGATACACATATAATGACCACATTCTTTAATTGTTTTTTAAATTATAGTTAATTCAAACAGCATATAAAACATTTTGAACCTTTAGATGCAGAACACAGAAAGGTGCCATTGCTTTCTATAAATTTCTCACAGATTCGAGAATCAATGGATTGTGAAAACTGTTTAAAAACTCTCAATAACTGTTTGTTACTCGTTCAGATTTTGGAAATGCCTAATGTATGGCTTAGTGTTTTCTTTGAGAAGTTCTCTTTGCGAAGTTTTCAGGACATGTATGACATAATTAACTATCAGAGTTTAGGCATTATGAACTGGTTTTTGTTCATTGTACATGAATACATGTTGCACTCAGAGTGATAGTACATAATGATTGTGGTAGAAGAAGAATCGAAATTTTCTGTTAATTGTTTATACAGTGACTTGAAAAATTAGCAAATAATATTGCACATTTCCACTATTTAAACCGCAGGTGTGGTTTGCAGATTATTTCAACGATCTTCGTTAATGCTATTATCGAGAAATATGTGTAACTACTAAAACAAATTTTATTCAGAGGATAGATGAGGTTAGGAACTTCAACTTTCCTAAAGATATACATAGTTAATTACTGTTGTATTTTCATCATTTAATACCAGAAACAATATTTTCTTTCCTGACGCAGTTTTACAAATTCCACTAAGAAAACGTTATTATAGAACATATAAGATGAAGGACACTTGCAAATAATATGTTGACACAAGTTTTCTGAGCAAAGGCCTGAAGCTACCATTCTTGTTGAAAAACTTTATATTGGGAAAATATAGTTGCAGATCTTCAAATGGCGTGTAATAGTAGAAAATATGAGAGGTAACTTTTATATTGTTGAATGAAGGCTTGGAACTGGCAACTACTGTAATATTGTGCTTTAAGTACTAAGCAGAAAGTAATGGTACATTATGACTATTGCATCTCAAGCTGTATATATAATTTCAGGATTAAAATGAACCAACAATATTATGATATATTTAGAAACTTGCATCAGTGACGAAATTCGTTACTTCTGTGATATTGGAAAGTAATAATGGACTGGTACCACACTCACAGGGAAGGATACATGATGTAAGGTCATACCCCGTGTATTATATATAGAAATTCAATTCATGAGGCAGATAATATTCCTGAAAAAAGCGTTTCAAGTAAAAACGTTTTTGGGAAGAAAGGCACACTGAGCAACAAAGAAAGTAGATGGTGTTTCATCTAACACTTCAGGATAAAAGGTACTGCAGTGAGCCAAATATTAATTTTGTGCATCATCAGCTTTGGGAATCAGTAATGTAGTTGAAAATCGGCTTATAATCCCAAACGTAGGTTGTACAGTAATGTTAACAATAAAATTGTGAAACAAGATAGAAAACCATGTTTGTGTAGTTAAATATTAATTTGTAATTTTTTTTCACACAAAGGAAAGGAATGTAGATTAAACTTTTAATATCTTAGTACTCTGAGGAGTTGATATGAACATTTTTTCTTTGAAAATCAGTTGAAGAGTCTTGATTGTTTTAGCTTAAATATTCATACATATTTTCTGTATTTTTGTTACACTTCATTTCCACAGTCAGAGCTATGCATGTAATATAGGTTATATGCCGATATCTGCAACTGTAATAAATGTCTCACTTAGCCATACACATTATACTTCGTTTCCAAACATCTTTAGTAGGCAGATGTCGTCATACATCCAGTGTCAGTGAAAGTATAGTGTAATAAAATGGAATGCCTATTTGTAGTAGCACATTAGGAGTGAAGCCGGGAATAAAGTAGTCCAATCAGTGAAGATGTTTTGAAATAAAGTGGAAGACATGTGGTCTAAATAAGACTATTAGTACAGTCACAAAAGACAGTATATAATCAGTGTGACTTCTGTCGCTGTTTAATGTTTACTTTCTCTTGATATGCCAGTATGTTTCCACTATCATGTAAAATTCTCACCAGACAAACAGTAATTAAAATCTGGAACAAAGCTGTAGCTTCCAGATGTGGATGTAGGACAAGAATGGCTTTTCTCAAGGGACTGACAAACAAGGATTTTCAGTGTACTCATAATGAATATGATACCATTTTCTTATTCATTGTGCAACTACACTGTATTTTATCACTTGATCAACAATAATTTCAAATGACATAGGTCACTTCAGTACACAAACAAAAATGGTAAGGGACTGTAGAAACATAGTTGCAAGTTGAAATTGGAGATACTGTTGTTAACTTAAAACAATACAGAATGAAATTTAAAAAGAATAATAAGAACAAAGTGTTTAAAAATGGTGCATCGTTATTTAATAAAACATTAGTGTTTGTGTCTTCTTAAAATGAACTCACATTTAGGTCAAAAAGTAATTGGAAAACAGCATGTATATAGTAATTCAGAAGAAGAGTGTTAGAACTGTCAAATAAATGATGACCAACATTTCATTCTGTTGTTTACATTACTCTCCATTTCTTCAGTGAAGTAACCATATCTCAAACTTGTATCCAAAACTTCCATATTATGATTCAGTTTCTTAATCAAATACAATTGAATATCGTAGGGAATTTCTAATACTTTCAAGAAACTTTTTGTGGTTAAGCCTTTTTGATGTATGCACTGATACTAAACAAAAACGTTTAAATTCTGAAGGACAGCTGTTTAGATAAAAATTACATCTGTATGACATAGCGATCATTTATGTACAACTGAACTCCTGAAAAATTAAAATATATCACAGGAATAAAACTTATTTTTGATGCAACAGTTATCAGTCACACTTATCATTAGGCCGAATTGTCTCACTCATTTATAAAATCAGAAAGCTATCTTTTGCTGATAATTTTCATAGTAATGTTAATTATAAAAGCAGATTATCCACATATAACATTATAAATATTGCTCAAGTTAGGCATGTTCCTTCAGGGGGATCCAGTGGCAATCATACAAATGACTTTTTAAAATTTATATTTCAGTTCCAGATGTTGTTCTGTTGAAAATTAATTAGCGATTTTCAAGCCCCTGATTAGGCGAATATAGTTCATTGGCCAAATAGTGTATATTATTTTAAATTTTGAAGACAGTTTATTTCAAATCTTTAAATCAGCAAAGAATTAAATAAAAATGCAGTTGAGTTCATTTTAAAGCCCCGCATTTGTCTGAAAACAAATAAATCAACAAATGTGACTATTTTAACAGTTTTCAACTACTTTTATAATGTAAAATAAAGTGAACATAATCTCATTCCTTAAACAAGAGTTCAAAAGGTTACTGACAACACTTAACTATTAGCTCTCTGGTCTGTTAAAATTTGTTTAATATTAACTAAAATAAAATGAAATGGTTAACAGTTCAGTCTACTGGCAGTAGAACTGATGACCATAGATGTTAAGTCCCATAGTGCTCAGAGCCATTTTTCTACTGCCAGAAGCTGAATACACAATTGATTCATAACCATAATTAAATTGTTTCTAAATATAATATCAACTTCATTAAGCCATGAAATGCTCACCAGTACTCTAGAGATATGGTAACAGATGAACTATGCACCAATTTTGGGGCTTAGAACTACCATATGTAACTGTAAAACACATCGCTAAACTGAACCCAAGATTGACCAAGCCATGTGGCACAGAGGCGAGACACTGATTTCATAGTGGGGATGATAGGGGTTCCAATCTTCACTTTGCCATTTAGGCTTACCTTTTCTGTGATTTTCCTAAATAGCTTAAGACAAATCCTTGGATGGTTCATTTGAAAACGATATGGCTGATTTCATTTCCCATCCTTACTCAATCTGAGCTCGTGCTCTGTCCCCAATGAATTCTTTTTTGAAGTTGAATTAAATTGTAAACTTCCTTCCTTTTCAAACCCAAGACCGAAACCTAAAAATTGGCTTAAGCCTACATATAATTTCTCTCATGATGAATTTGTTTCCTTTGCCATTTTCATCATTTAGTTTAGAGGTACATAGTTATTTACAAAGTGTGAGCTTTTTATCTAACGTCTTTACAGTTTAATTTTTTTTCAATTATCTTTCTTAAAACCTTTTGAATCAGAGAGATTTTCTAGAATACAAATAAGGCATCCCAGTAATGGTAAGGTATTATTTGGCTAATAAAGGATTAGTAATTTATCTGGAGCTCATTCTCAGTTTTTAATGTTCAGTCTGGGTACAAAATGTTGTTCTGGTTCATAGATTATATACTAACATTGTCTTGTCTGCCTTCATCAGTAGTGTACTAATCATAACTTAAACTATCCTTTCAAAACTACATACATTTCAAACAAATCATTAAGTTAAAATATCCAGTTCACAAGTTAACTGTTTAATTGCTGTGCTTACTCAATACATTTTTGTCACTCTATAATCGTTTCTTATTTTTTTACAGAAAATAACCGACAGTAAACGGAACAGATTGGTCAAAAAGGATTTCTATGATCTGTACCTTTATAATGACATTATCATTTACTTTCCGTTTCTGTTCTTGTCACCAAAGTATGTGGCGTTATTGAATGTCGGTTTCGAACCATACTTTGTCCAATCCAACCAGTCCTACATATAGAATCAAGTTTCAATTTGATTTGTGTGCATGTGCATGTAAAGCAGTGCAATGCATGCTGATCTGCAGCATTAGAGCGGTTTGGACGAATCTTCAACAAATGGTTCACCAATAGTTCTGTGTTCAGCACGAAACGAGTTTCACTCGTGTTGTAGGCAAGGTTACGTGCGAAAAGGTAAGAAAAGAAAGGAAAAAAGATTGCAGAAAATTACGCTTATTGGGAAAAGAACAGCAAAAGAGATTCGAGTAACCTTCCCTTTCACCTACCAGAGTAATCAAATATTGCAAAGTGTGACAGAAAGAGTTTCATTCAATGTCATTTAATTTCTTATGTTTCAGAAGTTATTATTTCATAGCTACCATCAGCTACTATTACAAGCTATTTTCCTTTGTTGACATTAATTTCAAGTAATTTTCTGTTGTTGTAGAGCCTTGTTATAATAAGCATTTTAACTTCGCTTTTCGTTACTGTATTAATGCTATACGTGTGTTATGAAAATGTATATCACCACTTGGAAAAAAAAAGAAAAAAAACATAGTACGTCCATAAACATTTTTGGGAGTAAAATCAAGTTTTACATAATGAAAAGTCGGGTGTATGTTATTTCCCTGATTACATTAAAAATTTCTTAAATAGATATCACTATTATCATAATTCTCTATGATACTATCTTTGCAAGAATATTAATATTATAGAATAAATTACCAGCATAACATATCTAAACTATAGCGAACATGAAATTCTTCACATGAGCCCACAAAAGGTATTCTGAGGCTGTGAAATACGGTCATATCGATGGCGACAGGGGTGATAACCCAATTATCTGCAATCGCCACGTAATGCAGTTGGGTTGTCCGCATCATGTGTTGTTAAGGAATTGGAATTCCGCCGCTCAGGATCGTTGTGTTTTCTTCGAGACAGATGTCACCCGGTAAAAGCAGATCATAATACGTCTTTAGTTCTCTCCAAAGCAGTGCGCCTCGAGATTGATTATGTAAAAAAGAACAGTTATTGTTCTGTCAGGAGATGTAACTGTCACTGAACTTGGATCAGACAATCAAGTGCTCTGTCCCACTGTAGGTGCCGTCTTCAATAGTAGTGACTAAATGGTATAGGGTGCACTTATCTAATGATACGCCTACTACATCCATGACGAAATCTGCAACACATATATACCAACAAAGGAAGACGCTGAGAATTGAAGCAAGCACTTGCAGTTACTTTAACACTTTTTCCAGTCCAGGTCGTTTCTTTGATAAGGACGTAGCTTATTTTCTTTTCCTTCTTATCTAAACCAAGCATATGCTTCTTGTCTTACGACCTCTTTGTTTACTTGGTGTGAAACGTAATCTTCCCTCATTTCCCAAATGTTGTAAGTCTGTGTCCAATCTTTGTTGTTGTTCGTTAATTCATGTTGCAAACTATGTAAGAAAAATTGGAAAAAAATTAGTTTCTTCAAACAGATTATTTGGTAAGTGATAAATTATATACAGTTTACCTCGGAATTTGGTAAAGCTGTGGAGCGTTTGTGAACTGGGGCCACAGAAACGATGACAGCAGGTAGTCATCAACTGTTGTTACAGTATTATGACTTACAGTTCTTTAGCGGATACGATTTGGAATGTATGAGGTACGATAGTGGATCGGGATCGGATGCAAAAATTTAATACTACTTAAGTGGGGTTTGCTTCTCCCTGAAGGTGCGCTCGGTACATTAAAAAATACATCCAGACTGTCCTTTATAATCTGTACTTTCAGCATTGTGAAGCAATTATTGGTGAAGTTATTTATGAAGGAGCAATCCATACTGCGATTATAGTAACGAAGTTATATAATAATTATAATACAGTGTAGATATGAAGATGTTAAGTGTAACAAATATGAAAGGGTTGAAGAATGAAGTCGGGAAAATACTCATTGCTGGCTGCTTACTGAATGCAGTAGACTTGCACTTGCAGGTGAATCTAGGGAGAGAGTAGAGGAAAACTGGCATAAAACTAAAATTCTTATTAGGGACAGTAACAGCCTAGATGTATTTGAAATTTCCAGTAGCTTTGGTGTAATATATACTTTTAGAAAAAAATCGGGTATGTACTTTATGTCGTCTAAGACAATGTGTAGCTATTGGAAGAGAATTATCAATACGCGTGTATCGAAACAGTATGCAGAACACGCATGTAGAAATGATAAGGAATGTAGTTTCAAATGATCTCCCCAGCAGCCTGTCATTGGAAAGGGACGCACTTTGATAATCAGTGTTATGTACCATGAAAGGTCAGTTGCGTTCCTATAGGATGAGTGTGGTTGCTGCACCATATTTACCGAAACAAAATTTTCTACTGTCGCATTGCTAGACTACTTGTTTTCTACTGCGAGTAAATTGTCGCAAAAAAAAATGGTTCAAGTGGCTCTGAACACTATGGAACAACATCTGAGATCATCAGTGCGCTAGAATTTAGAACTACTTAAGCCTAACTAACATAGGGACATCAGACATATCCATGCCCAAGGCAGGATTCGACCCTGCGACTGTGGCAGTCGCGCGGTTCCGGACTGAAGCGCCTAGTACCGCTCGCCCACCGCGGCCGGCCTTCAAAGAAACCTTTCTTAGGAAGCACTACTAACTAAAGGGAACAGAATAGTTAGTAAACATAAAATATACACTCAGAAGCAATTCTATTAACGCGTAGTACCGCCTTCTTTCTATGTATACCCAGTAAAGCGCATCCTGTAATTGACTGTGTGTTCCAGCGTCTACGACACCCCACCCAAATCAGGCTGCTTATTCAAAGAGGCCGTGGAAGCTTTTCTCCCACATACTTCCCCTACGAGGGTTTCTGTCTCCAGTGACCTTTACATTAACTAGACGTTCGGCTTTAACATCTTTTTTCGTGCGTTGTCTGAAGTTCTTTACCTCGGAAAAAAAGGAATAGCTCGAAACTAAGATACAATTGTTTGATTTGTTTCTAGTTCTTAGTTGTGCAATGACGACCTCAAACAAGACCGTCTCCTTCTATGATGTCTTAAGGCACTGTAGTCGATTTTGTGCTGCACATCTTGAGGTTATCGGTGAACACCGTACGTTTCTGGTAGCGTTCGCACTGCATACTGTTGCTGTTCAGCTACATGACTCACAGACTGCTGAGGAAGCTCCTTTCAGTCGTCGTTAATAACGAACGTGAAGTAGCCCCGGTAAAGAATACGCTCTGTACACAGTGGGAGCTATCTTAAGGCACAGGTGTCGGCGTAATAAGATGCTTAAATTGTAACAGAAAAGGGATTTAAAATATTCTGTCCGTCTGGCTCGCGCTGTCCCACGACGGTCAAAGTCCGTAAGTAGGTGTGCTATTGCGGTCCAAATAACAGCATTGACATCTTCTAGCGTAGCGCGACTGCTGAGACAGCGTTCTCGGCATTTCTTCACCATTACCTCTCCCACTAAGTTTTTCTCTCTGTGAACCGCTGGGGGCCTGTGGAGTCTACGGTGCGGAGCAAAAGTCTGGCTAACGTCGCTGGGTGCTGGCCTGTTTCAGCTGCGCGGCCTTGCCGGGGCTGGAACGCGCGTCGCAGACGTCGACGCCCTGCCAACGCCTCCCCGCCGGGCAGCAAGGTCGGGACCCGGCGTGAGCGTCCCTCCACAATGGTGCGAGACAGCTTCACGAAACAGATGTCTCAGCTGCTGCAGCATTCCAGCTTCATTTTGACAGCTCCGGGCAGCCGACGATGCTCCTCAAAATGCTGCCGATGTTCTCCATTTTGAAACTGACTGCTGGGTGCCAGGCTTGGAGACCGCCTCCACATGATCTCTCCAGATCTGCACTTCAGCAGCGACATTGTTTGGACGATAGTTTTTCGTCTGAATGCAATTCAACAGCTTCATAACAAATGCCAAAACGACAAATTCTTTTAGCCCGAGGACAACACAGAAATCTGTTTACAGTGAGAGTGCATGATAAACGAGAAGTTATAGGTATTCAACATTTAAAACGGTACAGAAACAGTTTAATCAGAACAGAACCAACTTTTTTGTAAAAATGATTCGTTGGCATATTCACCCACGTCACCGTGCCTTAAAAATGCGTTTTACAGCGCGTCGTAATGGTGATTACGTGCAAAAGAACACTCAATACTTTTTTCTGGAAGTACAAAGAGAAGTTGCCATTTTAAAGACAGATCGCAGTTTACTTGACTGCCTTGTGTAATTTCTGTAAATTGATCCTTATCTTCTAGTAACAGTCTCACAAGAATCTTGGTCATTGCAAAATTTAGTTTGAAACAGCTTTTGAGAAAAATGTTCTGCAAGAATCCTGTAGGTTTCAGCTCATTCCCGAGCAGTAAATTTGATCTCCTCAAAATGATTTTGTTCATCTGAATCTGAATTGTTCTATACCGAGCATTCAGACAAAAAATTGCAAGATTATAAATTATATTTTCCTGCTATTACTGGCCCCTTCAAGTACAGGAAAAGCTCTTCATCCATCTCAAAATACAAATTAAATCTCAGGTTTTAGGAAGTCGACTTTCGTCGAAGGGAAAGGACACTTCGTTGTGCCCAAATTTTGCTTTCAAAATATTATAATACCTCCACTTCATACATTGAAATTTATGGTGACTCGGTTTAATTCGAGGTAATATGTTTGAATTCTTCCAAAAATCTGTGCGTAATAATACACACATAACATAACGGTTTTCTGGGTATCGAGCCACATTTTGTAAAACAAAGGTCACTGGATAAAAATCAGCTTTTCTGCCACAGCTATAGTGATCGAAATGTCGGTTTTATTCAGTGCTGGTCTCTTAAGCTCCATCGCAAAAAAAAACTCAAGTTAACTGACTTTGGCCGTTATAGGAATTAATACAAAATATAATTTACTAAAGTATTAATTGAAGTGTTTGCTAAATTATCACTCATTACGACTGTTACAACAGTTGTTTTACGTACAGTACTTAATTGTCGAAAAATAACGATTAAAATAATTCCTCCAATTTCAGCATTAATATGTGGTTTAAAATGTAAGAAACGACAGGCAGGAATAGTTAATCATAACTCACACATTGGGAAGAGACTTAATTAAGACGTCTGGACTACAGTCACATCAATCATGGCCCAGTAACAGAATGTTTTACTTCTTTGTTCTGCAAGTTCCATACAATAGTGTATAGTGGATTATAAAAGTAGGGCGAACTAGTAGTTATTACAGGGCAACTGTTTCACTCTGGGGTGACGTTAAAGAGTGGATCGGCGAACAACTTTTATAACAGTGTAGGACTGATCGTGCTCAGAATTTTTCATAGCGAAGTATGCAGATTACGAGTCGTGTTTGAAATTGATTTCACTGAAGCTATTATTTATGTTGCAGTAATTTTTGTCCATCCCTTCCATTGATGGACTGCCTTCGTGCAACAGTTTCTGTAAATGAAGTGTTTAAGCGGATATGAAACGTTTAGGTTAGGGGCTACAGTAGATTCCGCTACAGTTACAGTTCATTCAGTTCAGAAAAGTGGATGCATTCTCCAATGAGAGTCTCCGTATCACCTGTAAAATGAGACGTATTCCAATTTTTATTTAATACTGAAAATTTTATCTTTGATTAATGCTTCCTTATAATACTCTACAGAGAATTGAAAATAATTACCCTGGATAGCTGTCTCTTAAGGGTCAATTCTCCTTAGTCATCCTGTAAAATAAGCGATATTTACGAGCTTTATGGTAAAACTAAACAAGCAATCGACGTAAATCTTTTTGCACATTAAATATAGACTCTTGGGCAACAGTTCTTTTCATTTTTTAAGAAACTGAGTCGTCATTCGAGTGAGCAACCTATTTGAGGAGTTAAAGTTGCTCTCTCCAAATTAAAGTGTGTCAATGACGGAAGTCGTTTGCAGTCCGCAAATCTTCTGTGAAATAAAAAAAAAAGCAAAGCATTTTCCTAATCTACAGAACACTGCGCACAGCTTAACAGAGCAGTTTATTTTGTAAATTTGACAAAATAATGAAATGGAGAAACAAAGGTGTAGTTTTGTCGTGTGGCTTGCCGTAATGTTTTTTGCAATAACCAGTAAATAAGTTAAAATATTAAAAATTAGCTTATTACTGCTTGTGATATGGCCGAGGAGTAATTCAGCCACATTTAAGAAAAGTATCTATACTAGTACACACAGTCAATTCCGTCAGTCTTAAATATACTGCATTTGCAGAACTTCCGTCATGAGCAAGCTTCATTTTAGACAGAACAACATAAATTCCTCGGGGAGAGGGGGGGGGGGGAGAGTTAGCAATGACTGAGCTCCATTCAAAGCAAAAAAATAAAAATAAAAAAGTTCTCCTAGAATCAATAAGTCATGTGCAAATATATTTACGTTTATTGCTTCATTAGTTTAATAAAATCGTAAAAATTGCTTACATTGTAGGCCAGCTGATGAGAAGCGACCCTCACTGGAGCAACATCAAAGAATTTAATAGCAATATTTCTCGAATTCTGTGAATTATCATGTTTAGACTCTAATGCATTGAGGAGATTTTTTTTTCCATGTAACTGTCACTTTCCCTCCATTTCTCCGTCTCGCCACTGTAGTAACACTTTTTACTATTGCAAGATTCCTGGTCAACGGTAATTGCCCACTATATAGTTATCACCTGAACAACAAGTGTGCCTTGATGCGACGCATCTGGTAATATGACGAGTGGAAAACGTGTCGAAATGCGGCATCTGGACGCGTTCGTCCAGTCGTCCGACAATCAGTGAACGTTTCGCCGTAAGGCTTGCTGAAGAATCGGCCATAGACTGCACAATAAATTTTATTACAAGGCTACAGTACATCCGAGCTGCGATTAGAATTGCAGGTTGTCGACCCGAGTGTTAATCGCGCTTGGGAGCAGCCGCTGGCGACAGCCCGGCGCACCGCGCCGCCTGTCACGTGAGACGCAGCCGAGGCGCCGGCCAGGCCCCGACCGGCGAGCCGGTTCCGCGGCGCGTCTCCGGGAATTAATTTATAACCTGCCAAAACTCGAACAAGGTATCTGCATTAATGCTAATTTCATTAGGCGCGTCCCGGGCGAGCATGCAAGCAAACAGCCCTGATTAGGTGCGCGTCCTCGCAGCGGCTCCCCGTTCTCGTTTCCATAAACACGCCTCGCCTCGGCTCGGCAGAGCGCGCAGAGCGGCTGTCGCCCGCCAAACACTTGCCAACACGGACGCCCGGCGTCTGGGCGAGTGAGGGCCTCGCTACGCCATTCTTCATTTGACGCAGCAGCACGTGTCAGCCGAAATTTGACACTGCCGTGGTCTCAGGAGCGGCGTTTAACATACCTGTGGCCGCTCGGTATTCAGCTTGCTTTCTTCCAGCTGATTAGCCGTATGAAATAAACTGGGAAGTAAATACTGTCACCACTGAAAGTGGATAAGGAAAAGAAGCCTGTGAGACGATAGAACACTTACATCGTTGTTACGATCACGTTAAATTAGTTTTCTGACAGAGACCAAACGCTGAACTCTTACCTAAAACATCCAGACTCTTGGTAGTTGAACCAACTGTGCTCATCCCAAGGATTGATTCAGAGAGAGATGTTGTCACTAGTTTCTCTCTGTAGCTTTCATCCCAAGCCTGTTCTGATCGGTTAATAATCATATGCAATTTATACTGTACGATAAATTCTTTTGTTTTTAATTTCTACTGCAAAATTTTAATTCATTTCTCTCCACACCTTACGTCAAACTACTCTACGCTTCGCATTAAGTTATCTCCTTCTTACTTCCCGTTCTTCCTGCCACGTTTTGCCCTACTTACTCTCTTTTTCTTTCGCTGATATTGTTTGAGCGCTCTTGCATGTGTATACAGGGTGTTGCAAAAAGGTACGGCCAAACTTTCAGGATAGATTCCTCACACACATGTCCACGTAACATCTTTTCACCCTCTGTGTGTGTGTGTGTGTGTGTGTGTGAGTGTGCCTCCCGCTGTTACCACATCCTTCACCTCCCTCCATTTTTTGTCGCTCTATCGCACACACGCCCACTCACACTCACGCCCCCACGCACAGACAACACACATACTCACATACACGTAGTATCATTACGTGCCCGCCATTTAACTGCTGTGTACAGTATTGCTGCATGAGTCTGCCATAGCGTTCTAAGTTTCAGCTTCTAGGAGTCTGATGACATACACTAATGATGCAAAACCGCTGCCAACTTTGTCACAGCTTACTTCCTGCCACATTGTTAAAACGGGGAATGATTCTACAGGCACACAGGAGCTCCTTTCACCGTTATTCCATTAATTCAGAATTAGACATAACATTTATTCTGTCCACAACACGCATTCTACTTTTGAAACCTCCCCTTGGAAAAATTTATGATTTACTGTGCTGATAAACCCCTTATGTTATTTGATTTTCAAACAGCTGAGTAAAACTGAACGTACTCAGACATTTCTCTCTTTACTTATTCTGATTATCACTAAACTGACACACAATATTTTTAGCGCAACGCAGTCTGACTTTCAATAATCCCTACAAAAGAATGGTCGTGACTAACAATAACCTGTACCTTTTATGAATCACTTACCTCACAAAAATCTTCTTTACTCGAACTACTCCAATACAGCTAGCGCAAATACTGTCAGCTAAATAAAGGATTCTAACTACTGAAGGCACTAACTACTGATAGGCATAGTTAGCAAATGAAAGATTTTGATAGAGAACAAACAATGTTACCTTAATAGTGTTCAAAAGTCATCATATATATATATATATATATATATATATATATATATATATATATATATATATATATATATATCATGACATCCAGTCTTACAAATTTCGTTTTTCTGACGGACACGCGTCCAGATCGTCCGTTCTCAAAACTATGCCATCTCTCTTCCCACATCCACCACTGCCGGCGGCTCACCTCCAATTGCGCAACGCTACGCGCTGTTCACATCCAACTGCTCAATAGTACAATAGCGAATATTCCAACAATCCCAACCAGCCACAGACTGCACACAGCACAGCCATTGAGTTTCATACAGAGCGCTACGTGACGCTACCAACTTAAAAACCTAAAGAGCCTACTAAAACTTTGAATGTTTTCTTGGTTTGTACACAACTAGAAAGTATCCGGTGGTTGATACGTTACCTCAATATTTTTAGTAAATTTGTCACATATCTTAAAATTAAAAGCGTTACAGTAAGCGATCGCACCGGTTTTCAATGCTTACACTATCACTATTTTCACCATTTTATGGAGAGAGTGTAACGAAAGATTGAATGCTTACGGAAGTCGGTTAATTTCTTTGGCAGAACACTGGGGCCACCTATCGTATAGTCTGCTTCATGTAGTTAAATCGTATTTACTTGAACTCACATTTTCAGATGACTGAACAACGATATTCTACCGCCAGGCTTAAAAATAAATTTTCCTTCAACTGTATTTCATACTCTGAAGAAACATATATGCCTGCGTTCCGGGCACCATCTTACAGGCGCTGCCGTTTCGAAAAAAACTGTTAGGATTGTGTGGAGATAATGAAGGCTACAAAGGACACACATCGACGTAGACATTAACGTTTGTTACCCAGAAGTTAAGAGCTGAGGTCACTCACACTGATACTCAATACTCAGCAGCCACTCAAAATCAGTTCCGATGACCGTAATTTTAATTCGTATATCAGTGAGGTAGGAAAGTACACAGCTAGTTTCCATACGAATAAATGAATTATCGCAGTTAATAGACTTCGGAGTGATTTCATGTAACACTAGCCGGAAGATGAATTTTGTATCACGCGCGGTAGGTTGGACATTTATGAGCCGCGTTGTTCCTCAAAAATGAGTTTCAGACATCTTTAGATACAAAATGGCAATGGCACCGTGAGACGTAAATACGATTACTGAGATAGCACAAAGCACAATTAAAGACTGGCTGCAGTAGACTAAGTTTGCAACTGGAAGTAAATACCATAGTTCCATAGCACATATTTAATTATTTTATTAATGTCAGCGACAGTCGAGTTTTAATGTAGATGACTACCGCTTCAACGTTTAATTTAATAACGTATAAGCTGTCTGTAGGAAGACAGAACAGAAGTTGTAATGTTTAAAGTGATTATTCAGTTGTCACAGCTAAAATTTAATATAGATATTTACCGGTTACGGCAAGCTTACTACTATTTAGTTTTCTAAACACATCATTAATTCATGGTATTGCTAAACCGCTATTCTTTGTTCGATTTTACAACCCTGTTAAATCTGAGACACAAGACCTCTTTGTGCACCATATTACACTTAGCGTAGAACGGATGTAGTGATGTCCTTAAATACTGTGTTACAATAAGAGTAGAAAGACAGAACAACTGTTGTAATGTTTTAAGTGGTTAATCGTTTCGGTTGCAACTGCCATTAAACGTTAAGATGGCCAAATTAAATCTCACCTTCGACTGAAGTAAATAATGAGCTGTAACTTCATGACAAGACATAACTGTGTGCCAAAATAGGAATGAACCACGATTACTGCATTCCACATGCAGTGCGGCAGCAGTTGCGCCATCCTAGCACTCTTCACGAACCGACTCAGAGCCTCAACTTCGCTTTTGATACACTCCATTGTCACTATGTGCCACCCAGATTTGATTCGCTACGAAGCTTTCGCCACAGGGTATGCTTTGGTCAAAGCTAAAAGAAACTCACGGACGATCAGTTGCACGCACGTTTAGCCGTGGCTCTCTCAAAATCTCCTACCGCTCAGTCCGCAAGTTGGGGCTCGCCACTCTTCTCCGAAGCTGGTCTCTGCATGTATTTATGGCTTCTCCCCTCTTTCAAATTACAATTATACCCCTAGCGTTGCATTTACCTTTAATTTCATCCTGCATCATTGTATGAATCAATTTCCTTATTGTGTCTTGTGGCAGAAGTATGTTTAAATAGCATTTTTTTTCTTCCGCTCTGCTCAGGACTTGGTTACGTATTCTGACGCAGGACGTATAGCATTTTCACCAGCACCACATCTCACAAGCATCTAGTTTTTTTCTTTCCTGCCATCCTTGACCTCCATCTCCGTGAAGTGTAACGCTTATTATATTCAACATGAAGCTCTTGAATAATCGGCTCCAGCATTTAGGAACATCTTTTCAATTTTTAAATTGCTCTCCGCTTGAAAAATTATTCAGTTTTGGCCATCAGCACTGTTTACAGAGTAGGCCACAATTGGCGCTGAAATTGGGTAACAATGTATTGTACAGGGGATTTTTGTACCACATTTATTCACCAGCCGCAATGGACGTTAGATGTGCTGAGACTGTTGTAATTATTCTCCCTTTTTGCACTTCAATAGTTATTTATTCTAGTTCGTAGATCAATAGTAATAAAATCTTAACCGACTTGTTACCGTTATTCTCAGCTCAGCTTCAGACCATTAACTCTTAACTTTTAGCGATCATTGTTAGCTGATCAAACTGTGGAATACTGTACCCACTGTAGGAAATAACTCTGTGTATAAAAACACCGTGCAACAATAAAATACAAATAGACAACATGATACTACCGCTTCAGTTAAAGTCTTCTCGAGCGAGATATGCATTTTATAAATGACATATTAGCAGTAACAGGAAATTCCACTAGTACTTACATCGTGTATGCGCGATAAACTTAGTTTCAGACCCTAGTGTGAATCTCATTGTTGATAACTTAATATCAATTTACTACTAGTAGTGACAAAAAATGTGTGTTTACAATTCATTCTCTACAATACTTTCTTCTTTTTCTTTACAACGTAATTAAATTATAAAACGCAGTACATTTTGAAAATAAATATTCTTTATCAGTAATAATTATTTGGATTCAACCACTCTATAATACTTGATCAATTAAAATAAGCGTATAAAGAAACAGTAGTCTCATGATGGTGTTTCCGATAGTCAGTTTATGGAATCCATTAAATAAAATTAAATTAAATTAAATGAAAACACATCTATCGATGGTTCCTCGTCTTAGAAAAAAATACCTCTATTTCACGCACCGCAGCAGCAGAGCATGTCGTCCCCTTTCTTCAGCTGTGGGCGCCAAGCATGTTCATTTGGCTATTATCTTGCTCTCAAAAGGTATTTACGAAATACTGTATTCGAGGTGCGAAACTTGTGTTTGTATTTCCAAAGATATTACTTGTCCCACCCCCTAGCTTCTACTTTCATGCAATACTGAATTATTATAATCATTCATATTTATTAAAACAAATAAAAAAGCTGTTAATGCGGCTGAACGCAAATAATTGTTACTGATGAAGTGCCATAAGCAGTGCCTCACATCCACGGAATTGACAATGTTTCAGTTCCATAAAACTGTAAGTTTAATACCAAAAATCAGCCGATATTGTCCACCCTCGTTAGCTGAGTGGTCAGCGCACCGCAATGTCGCGCCAAGGGGCCCGGGTTCGATTCCCGATTGGGGCAGGAGATTTGCTCCACCCAGGTGCTGGCTTTTGTGTTGTCTTCTTCATTACTTCATTCCCTCTCCGAGACGCAAGTCGCCCAACGTGGTATCGAATGCGATAAGTACTTGCTCTCGGCGGCCGAACTTCCCCGAATGGGCGACTCCCGGCCCGCAATGCCGTACGCTCATTTCCACTCGATATTGTTTCGGGTGTTGTTTTTTTAAAGTTGGCTGTAGTTTCTTATGCTCTAGCAGCATTCAATTATATTTGAAAAAGGTATTCAATTCCTTTGGGGTGAACAATAACTTTTGTCTTAACGTCTTGTGCAAAAGCAATTCAATGTTTCGGCTGCCTAATTCGTGACCAAGCAACATAAGCAAATCTGGGTTTCCAGACTTAATCCACACACTTCAAGTGACTTGGTTGGCTTAATAAACAACTGGAATATGCGCCAGATTGTGCTTTACGCTTTAAAAGTTCCAAGACAACTAAATACCAACAGGTCGTTTTGCATACGTTTTTAAATCGTCTTTCCTCATCCCGAACGCAGCTCTTACACCAGTAGACGTATCTTATTCCTATAGTATTTTTATACAAATAATGAGTTCTGTATATCACCAAATAGAGTTGAAATTGCATCAGGGTTTCCTGAGTTATGCTTTTCAGTTACGCGTTTTCATCGGTACCCTCAGACACAGGGACAATGAGGGTGTCTTACTGTCACAATAATTTTTTCAGTGATAATGTACCAAGTTTGGTAGAAATTGCTCCAGTAGTTACAGAGAAGTAGGTATGGCACTGTCTTTGAACCTTCACCCCCCACCCCTCCCCCGCTCCTCCCAAACCACGTGTACCGCCACTCCTACAGGAGAAAGTTTATCAGAACCGTCACCAATGTGCCTATCGACCCCGAAAACTGTGGATTCGGTACATGTTACATTTTGTCACCCTCTCACACAACACTAGAGGTGGTATGGGTATACCGCCGCAATGTTAGTGTTCTACAAATAATTATGCATTTCATGAGTTATGGGGAAACAAAATTTGATTGAAATTGCCCCCTATGTGGGTGGTGGGTGGGTGGTTATTAGCCCATCAGAAACCATCGCCGTTATGCTCACAACAATTCATATAAGTTTAATCACGATCGGTTGAATTGCACAGGAACGCTTAGAAGACGAATAAAAGCACATCTGTTTTGATGTATCAAATCGACCTGTCCATTGAACACGCAGCGCTCGATGTTTCGCCGGAGTGAGATTTGGGAATCACCCCCTCGGGATTGAGCGAGAGATCCGACAGCTACCGTGTTTAGTCGAGCAGCGTACGTGGCTTCTTGACAGGTAGCAATGAGATTCGAGCTCGTCAGTGTCTGGATGGTGCGGGGGCGAGGAGGGTGAGGTGCAGCGCGGTGCGCCTCTGCTCGCCTGTTGGCTGCCTAAACGCCTGCCTAAACGGCCCGGACGGACGGCAGCGCAAGTGTCGGTTGGCCGGCAGCGTGGGTGGAGAACGGCTCGCCTCGGCAGGGAGGACCCGGCGGCAGCTCCGGCCGTGGCGCGTTACGAGCGCCTCCTTGGCGCCGGCCGTAATGCTGAGTGATGCCGGCCGGGCGCGGCGCGCGTTATCTGCGAACAGCGCCGGCGCCTAATTGCTGCGCGTCCTTGTTACGCCGCGCGTGTCCGATGGATATTGCCGACGCCGCCGACGAAGAGGCGGAGGCGGAGGCGGCTCCTGGCCGTGGCTGGCCAGCGCTAATTCCGGCCCAGCGCTGTGGCGGGCGGGGAGATGACGCGTGTCGCTCTGCCCTGCCGGATCCCACCGCCCGCTGCACCCAGACAGCACCCACACTCTGTCGCGTTGCTTCCAAACCTGCACTGAACACCTCGCGAGACGCCGTGGTACTTACGAATTAAAAACTGTTTTCTTCTTAAATAAAGTAATATCGGCCGAAACCGCAGCACCATACTGTGCTCTAAGACAGTCATCCTCTGCTCTGCTCGCTCGATGGGCTTCTCGTCCGCTTTTCTGCAGAAGTTGTAATAGGCTGGTCCGATCTCAAGTTCCAGGGCGTTCATAACTTCCATAAAACTCAATAGACGATCATTCCAAAAACTTGTTTTGCAGCACTGGCTGCAATGTCGACTATATTTTTGGCCCACTGTGAATGGTTTTCGGAGACACTTTTTCATACATCACATTGTAACTCGATAACGGATTTTGTGGAGAACTTCAGGTGAACAGAACAAATCAGACAACATTTCATTGTTATTATTGTTACACAGTATTCTGCCTGGTGGCAGGCCCGTGTCTTCGCACCTAGAACTTCTATGTCCAAGTTCCCTGTCTTCCGCTTCTTCCTTCAGTCTTCTGCATCTCCTTCTATTTCTCATATTATCCGGTTTTTATATTCTGCTTCTCCCTCGTGCTATAGTTCCTCTGATTTTCCCCTAGATGACCTCGTCTATGAGCCCCTCGTTCCTAAGTACATGTCCGATCCAGTTGGCCTTTCTCTGAAGAATTGTGTTCAGAGTAGGGTTTTTTTTTTAATCTTCTACTGTTCTAAGTACATCAAAGTTTCTCACCCGATCTGTCCACTTGATCTTCTCTGTTCTTCTCCAGTATGTGAGAGTACTGGTGTGTAGTATCTGTAAGTGGCTGTTCTTTGGAGGGCGACAACGCCCATTGGCGCAGACAGTCGTAAGTAGAAGCAGTTGTTGAGAGGCTCTGGAAGGTGTGGGCTGCGTGAGCCAAAGGCGGTTGCGTAGCGAAGGATTTATCTCTGTGTTTAATAGTAGTGCCACACAGTTTGAATAATGGTGTGTTTATGTTTGTGCAGTGTGATAAAGGAAATAAATTAAATTTTACCAGTTCTTAACGTGTCTCCATCAGTTAGTACCACATCATTGCATTTAACAATGAGCGAAGTCTCGATATACACGGTCAACTACAACAAGAGGATTGTAACATAATAATCATTAATTAACCCATATACTCTCCGAGGAGACGGGAGCTTATAAGTACCACATTTTAAAACTTTCCAAGTCTTTTTCCTGCAATTTCCTCTTGGTCTAGGTCTCTGCTTCATACAGTGCAATGCCCCAGATGCAGCATTTCATCAGTTTCATCTTTACTTCCAAGCTCAACTTGTTGGTCAACAGAGTCCTCTCCTTGATGAATGCCGCTTTAGCCAAGGCGGTTCTAGCTCGAATTTCGTTTGTGCTTTGGACATCTTTTGTTAGCAAGCTTCCCAAGTACTTGAATTGGATCACTCGATTGTAGACAGTTATCCTTAAAGGTTTCCCCCGTTTCGATATATGTAACACTTTTGAGTTCTCTGTTTTGATTTCCATGCCATATTTTCTTCCAGTTTCCACCAACCGGTTCATCATGTGTTGTAGTGGTCTTTTTTTTTTTTTGGCTAGCTATACCAGGTCATCTGCATCCTTAATGGTGTTGATGAGTCGTCCTCCTCTCGTGAAGTTCCCGCATTCTTTCAAAGACTCTCTCGCCAACTACTCTCCACATCGATTGTAGAGACTCGGCGATAGACAACGTCCATGTCTGGCATCTGTTCCTGTTTCCACGCTGTTCATTTGCCCGTAATTCAGTCACACCTTCACAGGTACAAGTTGAGGATTAGTTTCCGGTGTCTCCCGTTGATTCGTATCTCGTTGAAGATGTTCATCAGTTTCGTGCAGTTGACTCTGTCGAAAGCCTTCTGCCAGTTAACAGCCAAAACTCTCTCCGACAAAATCTTGACCATGACGATGGAGTCTCTGGTTCCTTTTCCTCTCCTAAATAGAAACTGGTCCTCTCTCATTACTTCTTCAGTTCTAGGCAAAAAAATCGATTTTTGAAATGTTCAAAGAGGACAAAAATTCACTGAAAATGTGCCTCTTTTACGCAAGGTATGATCCAAAAATACTTGACAACGCTAGCTGATCACAGTTTAACGGAGATATTCAAGAGTCAGAGCTGCTTCATTGTGTAACGGAAAAGAAACGGGCTCATCATCAAATGACTGAACGACTCTAAGATCTTGATAATATATGGTAGCAGCCCAGCACGACTGAGATCATGTGCAATGAGCATGGACAACCTCACACAGCAGGATGGTTTTGCATGTTTTATGCTTTTTTTACAAATGTGTCTCCGCAATAAAAGCCTTCAGAAGCGAATGATTCATAGCATCAAAATAGGGATGAATGTCAACCAATACTAGCTTCTAGTACAACACCACCAATATCCAGTCCGTAGCATTGATTTAAGTGAAAGTCGTCTTTCTCACATTTACTTGATGCTCTTAAAACCACAAATTCCCAGATTGACCTTCACGTACTGGTGGTTAATGCAAATTTTGCTATTGACAACGGCTATAATGGATCACTATTTTGGATTTGCGTCTGGACTAAGCTTCCCGATAGTTTGAGAGCTAATAATAACGTCACCGTAGAATGTATCTGTAACAGGGCGAACCAGTAGTGATACAAATAAAGGAATACATAACAGTTAAAGCGGCTTGAAGAGTCTTTATTCAGTGTTAAACCCAGCAATTTAGAAGCACTTTTTTGTAAAAGAACGCTTTGAAGATTCTTAATTATTAACAATTCACACAGTAAGCTTAATGACTGTCCACAAAAAAATATCACGTTCCAGACAGTCTTGAACAGTACGAAGTCTTGTAGTTTCGACATGCTGACTTACCTTCCAAGCTGCAAGGGCATGCAAGGAAACTGAGATATTCCTGCTGATAACAGTTGCTTTCACTTTCACTAATAACTCCGCTAAAGTCAGAATTCATCGTAAAGTTTGTGATCAAATCAAGTACAGTTGCAGGACTGGAAACAGGAGCATGTGTGCCACCGAAATACAGTGTTGATTTCATAAATGAGTGGGGGAGGAAAACAAATAAATGCTTCAGTGAAATTTCTCATTATTAATAAGCAAATCAATGACGATGACAAAAATGAACAAAAATGAATTTACATTTCTATGATGGACTACGTGGTGCATAACTGTACGATATTTGAAAATCAGAACAAAAGAATACTTCGTACACACCGGAATACTTTAAGCAAAATTAAATCAGTGGGGGCATAACCAAGCCAATGCGCTAGCCTCACAGGAGCATGGAACAAAATCTATCTGTTTGAATAACAGAAATTAAACTTGAACATTAGTGAAGGTACATGTGCACAAGCGAAAGCGTTCCGAAGAAAATATTACACCAAGCAGCTAAAGCATGACATGGTCTCACCTCAAACTCAGTAGATTGTAGCATGAGAATGCCATGGTAACATAACCTCAACTCAAATACACATAGCCCACAAGCCGTAATTTGTAAAGCAACTATTTCATCAAAATATGTCTAGATAACTGTATTTTCAGATGTTTCGGATCATAGCACATGTTTACGTGCAGTGACAGGACGCCGATACTTTTTGGTCGAGGATATTAAATATGATGCGAAAAGTTAAAATTTTTGTTCCATCTGGTAAAAGACATTTAAGATACTGGTGCGTTACTCAAAAATGATTAACCAATATGTTTTATTAAAAAACTGATGAACAGTTGTTAGTGAGAGTCCTTAACTTGATGCAGTTACATTAATTTTCGATGTTATGTCTCCTAATTGTCATCACTAGTTTTAAATCGCCACGTTCCGCTGTTGAAAATTTGTTCTTTTCCTTTGTCAGCATATTGCTGACTACCCTAAACCCTGTTTTGGCCAAGTATGATGATGAGAATTCAATGGAAAACTTCTTTGTTGCAGTCCACAATTACATATTAATTTGACAAAATTCTTTAGGTCAGTATTTCAATTTCAGTTTTAACTCTTCATTTGTTAACAGTGGCGACATCTCCTTCTGTAATGATAATTCTGGTTTCCGTGAGTTTGAGAAATTTTTTCCAGTTATACTTGCACCAAGTTTGGCAGAAATTGCTCCAGTCATTACAGAGGTATGTAGGTATGGCACCACCTTGGACCCCCACCCCCCCTACCCTCCTCGTAGCCACTCTGGAATGAAATTTATTTGTACAGTCTGCCTTAAGTGCTTCCAGTCGCCGCCAATTCACTAGAATGTCATCATTATTTGTTTCCACGGAGGAAAGATTCGGAAAGTGAAGAACTAACTGTCACTGTCCTAAATTTTGTTGTTACAAGGCAAGTTTTGACAGTAACACAGAAAATTTCGTGAACGCCACCCCAATTTGCCATGGATCAGGAACACCCCATAGATTTCTTCAACTCACATCCGTGGGCAGTACTGTCTCTATTGGGAGCCACTGTTCTAAGGTCTGAAAGGACATATACTTGTTTCGACACATCATATTATAGGTGCGGAATCATTCTTGTATAAAACACAAAATGGTAGAGCTACAGCACTACGTAATGCGGCGGACACATAGCTGCAGCGTTGCTCATCTCCGAGCGAGAAGAACACCGACGGGCCATCTGGTGACAGCAGAATCAGAATTACATCCTTACTAACTTCTCCCAAGTATTTTTGAGTACCATCATTGTGAATTCCGAACACCTCCGTCTACAAAGAGAAAACATAGAATAATCATATTTTGCTGTGATTGTTGGAAACCATTCGCACATATCTTTTTGAGAATTGAATGGCTGTTTCATGAAAGAATATCTCAGTTTCGCATATCACTGAGTGCCGTATACTCGGACTGAGGCCAGCGAATGGCTAGGAGCAGAAATTAAAAACAGAACGGAAAACGAAACAAAATATGTAAATGGAACATACTGAAACATGACAACGTGTTACGATTAACACCATTTACGTAATCTTAAACTCTGGATATTTGAATAACCTGACTGTACTGTCAAAAGAAAAATGACACTTTAAAAATACATTCCTCTTGGTAAGTCTGAGAAAAGAAAGTTTCCCACCAGTAAAATTCTATGTTGTCATTCTTACTGCACTTGATAGTATTCGTTTCCCTAGAAACGAAAATGAGTGTAATTTTTGATGGTGATATTTTCGGAACTATTTTACAGCCGATTAAAAATATAGTTCAGGATAAATCCACGTTCCATATTTAAAGGCAGTTGAATATTTGTCAGCTTAAGAGAGTTTATAGACGCAGTGCTACCCCAACGATATGCTGAATAACGTGACGAACAACCGTTTGCACTTTTCTGTTCACGTTTACAATAATCCCTGCAGCACTATCTTGTCATTATCCTGAATCTCCAGTTGCAACAGATCGTCTCTACAAATTGCCTAACGCGATTGTCTATAATCGGTAATTCTCACATAGAAACGCAGAAACGTTCCGAGGGCTCCAAAAACACCTTTTGTACCTTTTAGCCACTTTCTCATCTAGTGTGGATTGAAATTAACATACTTTCATAATCTTAATGACAGTGGGAACTATTTTGAAACAAGAATCATATCAACTTACGAACCGAAGCGTCATGTCGCTCCAAACATCGACTAGACACTAAACTCTTAGCTTTCTTAAATCATTCACCTTACTATCAGTGTCGGCAAAACGACATTTTTCTGTTATTAAATCAAACAGATTTACAGCAGGTCTAAATTTTTACAGTTATTAATGGCTCTATGAAAAGTAATAAAACAAAAGAAAGGGTGAGTGAAACAGAGGTGATGTGTACTACATAGAAATGATTTTACAAACGTTTGAAGCATTCCAGACTCTTAAACTTCGGTGGGTGTTCGTTACGGAGAATTATTTATTATTTGTATATTGTTAATACTTTCAGTGTTCAATATGGGTACTTATGCATACAGAGTGGTTAATGCAAACAATTTCTGAAATAAAATATTTCTCCATAATGGTTTTTGTGTGTCTCCATGCATTCTAATGAGGAAATTATATCGTCGGATTCCGCCAATAAGCTCCACGTTGACACAAGCCATAAATAAACACTTATATGTGTGAATTAGCAACTGAGGTTTTTGTGTAGCTTATACGTGGGTTCAGGAAGACACATCGCTAACGAAAAAACACACAACACGCATATACATTCAAAAAAAAGACAAATAGCCGTGTACCAAAAATGGTTTATTACCTCAATATAAATGTTCGTCTATTTTTTCAAGTAATCCACACAAACATCTTCGCTCGTCTGTCATCTTCTTACGAGTGTTCGCATCCGTTCAGTGAAGAATTCCTTACCTTCATCCAGAAGCCAGTTTTGTATCTTTCCTTTACTCCTTCCTTGTCACTGAACTTAACCAGGAAAAGCTTATGTTGTCAGCCCAAACAGATAAAACTCCGAAGGGGCAACATTATGCCTGTAAGCCGTCCTGTTCATTTGTGCCGCATCAGGTCGAGCGCCGTCTCGAAGAAGAAGTTCACCTTCCTTATGCCACCTTGGACATTTCCTCTTTTCTTTTCCCCCACAAGTACAAGCTGTTGACAGTGCGTTGCTCCTCCAAAACACCACAGGAAATGGGATCTCGGGCACTCCAAAAGATGGTTAACATGTCCTGTCGAGCCGATCATTACGAGATTAATTCATTACGGACAGTGCGTCTAGGGTGTCCTGCAACGTGCTTTGAGACTTGGACTCTGGTTCAAGGTGATGAATCCAAGTTTCATCACAGTTTCAAAATCGCGTCCAAAAATCCATTACGGTACTGATATGATTTTGGGAGTGGACCAGAAACGAACCATCTATTGCTTGTGGTGAACGATAAACTTTCTGGGGACTCACCTTGCACAAGACTTACGAAAATATATTTCACTTTGACTGATAGAATGAGTTGTGTCGAAGCTTACTCACCTTTATTCGACAATTTGTTGAAATACAATTCAGTGGTCTTCTTGGAAAACTGAAGCATTGCGAGCTTGCAAGACCGAGGTCGGTGCTGCGACGGGATGCCCCATTACGCTTTTGCCACCACTTTCAAGCTTTTCCATCCACGCTTGAAAACTCACTCTGCACATACAACTACTGCCGTATTGTTTGTTGAAGCGGGAGAATATTTCGGACGGTTGCACGCTTTTGGGAAGTAGAAAGCTGGACCACAGAACACTGTTTTTCAAAACCACTAACTTGGAGCAGATACACCAGGTTAACTAAGAACTTAGAGGTTACGTAAATATTAATCGAACAAATGACTAACACCATTCGAAAGGTTCATAACCAACATTTACAAATATTTCAATTCCCTGCATTGGGAAATGTCTACACTAAAAATATTTTTCTGTTTAATTTTTGAGTGAGACTCACACAATTTGTGCAATGCTTGATACTTTTCTCCATCTTCAACACCCATTTCCCAACCATACAACTGGGGAGGACTGTTTAAATTAACTATGAAGATGGGAGTGATTTTACTTTCGTGGTGGAGGAAAATCACAAAAATGGCCCAGCAGGAAAATAGCTGTGGTCGTTGTGTGTAACTTTTAGCAGCTGCTTGCTCCCAGGCCTCGGTGGGTAATTTAGCGGCGGCAGAGGCAGTGCAACCACTTAAGCACCTCTGCACGGCGCACGGGATAACCAGGGGACCCACTTAAGGGCGGAGCGCCGCCTGTGGGCCGTGCTTTCCCAAGTCGATTTATAAAAGTTGCCCTGCCGCGGTATTTAATGGTAAACACTTGTCGGTGCGCTCCCCGAGACCGCCAAACTCTGGCGTGCGACGCTTACCACACGCTGCCTGGGAGCGGCACGGTGTTTTGGCAAGGCGCGTGGCTCTTGTTGCAATTATCGAAAACGATGTCGGCGTAATTGCATAACTGTTTCTCGTGTATGCTAATGGGCTCGCTCCACGGACACTAGGCCGCATTTTCCCCCTATTTGTCTCTTACGCTTGCCCTCAGATTAAAAGAAAGCTCCGCCAGTGTAGCCGCTACACCCTCAGTCGCAGTAGCTGTCTCCGGCGCTACCTGTTCGCGTGTCTTCCTTACCCTACCCCTCTCGCCATTCAGACGGGCTCGCCTCGACGGTTTTTTCTCGCTTCGCACATGGGGAGCAGGTCGTGCTACGACTCGTTACACAGGTTCATTCACCACCATGTGTAAGCCGATGTTCCCCAAAGGAGACAAAGACGAACTACCCTATACATCCGACTGGTACAAATCCGCCTAATCGTCTTGTTTATCACTTCTACATGATATCGTTCAAACACTGGCTTTGCAAGACTGTTTACAGATATGTAACTTGGGACTGCTGGCTGAATGCCGCTCAGCTCCTATATTATTTTAATTTTCTACTCTTTCAGTACCAAACGCTAAACAGTTGTTATATTTGTGGTATGTAGTGCAATTTGAAGACACAGACGAAAAGAGAATTGACACTTACGCAACAAAAATGTTTTATTCACTTTTCTCTTAATCGATCTGTAGCTTACAGCGGCTGTTTGCTGTGTGCCTCTATAACTAATGATGATAAAGACGGTGATGAGGATCATCACCATAAGTCATTTGCCATCGCGTGTTGGTTAAAGATCTACTCCAGACTTACGCCTTCAGCTATACACGTCGGCGCAGCTCCCATGTACTTTCTATCGTCCTTTACCCACAGTCATTACATCCTTACGTCGATATTTTCATACTTGGAACGCCTCAAAGAACTTGGTTACTCCGTTTACGATCTATACGCCTCGCTATAAGTCTTATGCGTGTCTGTTTCATTTCCTAGCCATCCACATACTAACTTCCGTTATGAAGAAACATTCGTATCTAAGCCATTTATCGGGGCCGTATATTCTTAAAATTCGCTACTTACACCATGTTTCCAGTCGAACAACTTCCAGAAATAATAACGAGAAAAATATTAAGTGCCCGACCAGCCTATATTTACTTCACAATTCTCCTTCCTAACTCTTGCACCAGCGGGGAAATCAAAATAGGGTTGGGAACCAGTGTTCGACATGTCAACACCGAAGAGAAAACATCCATGTGATGAAAATTCTACTAATTTAACAAAATCACTGATATATTTAAAAATATTGTTGTAATGAGAGAGTATTGCGTGAAACTCTTTTCAATTTCTACTTGCTATAGGTAATACCAACTGATTCCTTTGTTACGCCGCATATAATGCTTTATTAGGTAAGGACTACCTGAAAGGTGTTACATGTGACAACATCCTTGCAGTCAGTTGATCCTGCTGTAATATGGTAGTGTGCCAGCCGTAAAGGTGTACAGGACAAGTTTCACAACAAGGCCTGCATGTGCTCAGCCTACCTGAGTCTTCTTAAACGTGTCTACCAAGTGTACGCTATCTGTGTACTTTACTTTTATCTTCATACTTCAACTCAAGCTGTCTCAGTGTTTTATCCGAATAACTATACAGCAAGTTTATTCAAAACAAAATTGGAAAGCGTAACGCAGTGTTTCGAGCAACATTGATTGGTTATCGTAAAAATTTCTTACATAACGAATTAAATTTTGAAGAAAGCTGAGCATTAAAACTGTGTTTGCGCTGTACCTCTACAGGTCAGTCGCGTCTCCACCGTTACATCTTCATTATAGTGAATACATGAAAATAATAAGCAGGAACGCGTCAAAGAGTCTCTATAGCGACAACTCCTTTGATTTCTTTAATCGCATCCTAAATCTTTCCCTATTTGGATACAAGTTCTTCACCTTCGTGTGCCTCTTACTCCCAATTACCTCAATAATCAGCTTTACATATTCTGATTATTGTCTGTCCTCCCATTTTTCAGCCCTTCTTGTAACAGAGTCAGTACCAACACAACACTCTCTGAATTCCTGGATGTCCTAGCAATTGCTTCTTCTTGTAATGAGAGTTCTCCATAGATGTTATTGCTCTTCTCTTTATTTCTAATGTTCCTTCATTTCGCACATTCTGTGTCCCTTAAACGTCTCTTTATCCGGTTTTCCCACGATCTTTATTTCTCTTCCACATATTTCTGTGGTTTATTCCTACAACATTATGCATTAAATTGTATTTTTTTTATGTGGCAGGCTACATTTTTGTAGCGCATATCAAGATTAACATGCTTACTTGATAGAGAGCTACATAGAAAACATAGACGTATTGGAAGAAAAACGAAAATGTTTGGGTAAATGTCTACTGTAAGGAAGAAAATAGGAAATTTAATTGACGTATGTAACATCTTCAGATTTCTGCAACAGTCTATCATATAAATATCTCCATATTAACATTAGTAGGCTATCTGTCTTACAGGCAGGCAAAAAAGATTAATAATCCAACGGTGTCACAGTATTTGATTAATAAATAAAGACACAGCAAACTCTCCAAGATTTTGACAATGCTCAACCATCAGTTCAGACTGAGTGTTACTATTTTAACAGATCCCCCACCCTCTCCCCAGATTTAGACAATTCCTTCTTATATAATACAGCTACCCTGAATTTGTTATCATAAATTTTTGGATCTTGCAGAACGTTTGCTCATTAGACATCAAAATTTTTATTCTCATGTTACTTAAAGTTACTAACTGTAATGTATCCACTTGTTGATTTTTTACCCTAATTGTAATATTTAAATGAATGTCTCTACAATTTGCGCTGTATACTTAAAAGATTTCTAAAAATTACAATATGTTCATGCCATATAAACTATAAGCTACTTTCTTGTCACTGTTCTTTGATTTAAATAAATTTTGACTAATTTTTATGTTTGTCTTTCAATTATTTTTCCTCCTAACAACAGTTTAAGCAGGAAACTTCTTTGAAAAAGTTGTGCTTGTAACTAAAGCAAAAAGACGTTGTCAGGTTACACAGTGAGCACTAAAATATTTTGAATAATATGACTGTTAACGTAATTTCATGCAAAATGTAATAATATACACTGAAGAAGTGTTGACTAAACATGAATGCAGCAGATCTGTTTCTGATACGATAGGAGCTGTTCGTTAATAGTCAATGTTACTTGTTAATGGATTACTTTCAAATGAGCCTTCATGGATAAAAGACAACGGTATAGTTAAGTATGACGTTTAAAATATTATCAGGCACTTTGACCAGCCAGTAAGAAGAGGAAAGCTAAGGTAGTCAGGAGAGGTAGTGGTCTATAGATTCATCTTGAAGTAGGTATAAATGTCTAAGAATACACGCGACAAATTGTCCTATGGTTAGCCATAGGTGACTATACTTCAATTGGGTTTTCCATCAGTACAGAAATCTGTCACTCTTCAGAACTGAAACACTCCTGTATTATCGGAGATCTAAATGTCTAAGAATACACGCGACAAATTGTCCTATGGTTAGCCATAGGTGTCTATACTTCAATTGGGTTTTCCATCAGTACAGAAATCTGTCACTCTTCAGAACTGAAACACTGCTGCCAGGACTTCGGTTCTCATAAGACAACGCTACATCCTGAAACAGGAAGACAGATGTCTCGGTTAACCTGCATATACTTTTGACGTTACGATTAAATCAGTTATGGAAATCACCACAAAAGACGTCCGCTCTTGCTGAGTTGCAAGTCCCTTTCTTATAGGCTGTGAAATGTGTGACTTACTGGCTCCAAATGGAAAAATTAAAACCCTTCGCATGTTACAATAGCCAATTACAGGGACAAACATTGACCAACTTCTTCCCAATAATATTTTATTTTTATTTTTAGACTGATGATCCCTACCCATAAAAGTACTGTATAAGTTGTTCCTTTTTAATAAAATATCTTATCAAGCAGAGAGTAAGAGGGTGGCAAAGGAGTTCCGAGCTATGAATATTTCCACACATACACATAACTGATTTGAAGAAACTACAAACAAAAATAGTTCCTTATCTTCTGGTTGCTACGCAGAGTTCACGCAAGTTCCCTTGGTTACCACGCCAAATATTCCTAAAAGTAAGCTTCTCGTCTTTCAGTCACTACCCATGAGGACGTGGTGGGCTTTTGGCTTTTATAGACTTTCTTTCTCTCGGCAAAATTGCAGGAATATGGGAGTGCGGCATGGTTCTCAATCGAGAATATTTTGAGGTGGAGGGCGGAAGAAAGCATTTCCAGTTTGTCATGCACCTGATTTCCAATGGAAAACTCCCAGAAATATTGGTCGGAACTGTGGGCTTGGAATTATGGAAGTCACCATGAAAGACGTGCGCTCTTACTGAGTTGCAAGCTCATTTGTTCAGAAGTTGTTTCTGGGACGAGGTTGTCATAGTGTTAAGAAGGTAGAGAAAAGAATTCTGTGCACAGCAAACGGCTGCAGAACTCACTCATACTAGTTAAAGAAAATCTCTTTTCACTAATCTTTTTACAGAGATACTGGGTGTTAAGTGTGAGAAACAGTGTACAAAAATTTTCGACTGGATCGAACGTTGAAGCAAACGGTTATAATCTGAACTGGCAAGAAATCTCTGAAACTGAGGGCTAGAGGTAGAGTTCTATCAGAGGAACCAGTGAAACATTCACCGACGAAGTGTTTGTTTTTACAGAACACTGAATAGCTCTCGAGTGGATCAGTGCAAACATGTAGAATGAACAGCAAATCACTCGGTACCCGTTTGGTTAGCATCAGAGCACCTACATGACTCAGTCGATAGTAGCACTTCCCATCAATATCTGGTTCCTATACAGTTTTAATCTATTAAACAAGTTTTGCTTAAAACTGCTATCCTTCTGAGCCTAAGGATTATCTTAATCTTTGACTTAAGATTCAGTTACGAGAAAAATATTACTGGACGCGCAGTTATGCTTTCCTTTACAAGAATATAATTCAATAAGTTTTTTTCAGCAACAATGGACTCTTTTCAATGGGATGCGACTGACTGCGATAACTGCAGTTGTTTGACTGAAGGTTGGACAAACATCAATAGTTGTCGGGAGAAATGGAAAGAAATTCGAAAGCAGTGACATCTGTTGTGTGACTTGCAGTATGGTGATTCGCAACTCTACTGTCAGTGACTTCACAAACATTCTAGAGTAACCTGAGTGAAGAAATGAAAGATACCTCTTCTCCATAACGATGCTTATACTGCAACAGCTATATAGCATAAACAGCTTGAGTCCTTTTATCAGATAATTCAATAGTCATCCATTTATCGCAGGAAAAAGTGTGACCTTGTTAAAGGCAATTTTTATTTTTGCTGTAACGTCACTGAGTAATCGTGTAGTTTCAAGTCTTTCAGTAATCGTGCTTTACGTTGCCTGAGGTACAATCGGTCCTGATAATGTTTTGTTAACTGCAGCTACTGGCAAGTGCCTTCCCCGGGAGCATCTGTCGGTGTCTTTACACGGTAGACTAATTCGCATCACAAACGAAAGAGATTTAGCTGCTCGACAATTTCCAAACATCCATTCCTTACTTGTTAATTATTAATGTGTCTGTGACACGTTAGGTATCAAAATAGATAACGAAATTAATTACTGTTTGACCGATTCCTGTAGCAATCGACAGTGTGGTATAGCCCATTTGTGCTGTACTTTGCATGAAGAATTTAGTTTGGTAAAATATTTTGTGGTACCTTTGTTACGTAGCAGTGGTTGAAGCACGTTTTTGGAAAAGACCAGTACTGTCAAAAGACTGGTGCTCTAAATTAAAAAGCGATACTTGAGTGGCGGAGGGCGTGGAAGGGAAAGCGGTCAACAGCAGTTCCAGCAAATGTTTCCCGTTAGATGTAACGTTAAGTCTAGAGAGTGAATAATTCTTGGTAGTTAATAAACTTTTACAAAGTGACGTCTTATAATGACGTATTGCGTTCCTCTTTGACAATCGTATTGAAATACGAACCGCGCGAAGTAGCGCAGTGGAAATAGGTTGGAGCCGTATCTGCGAGGACAGTAGTTGAAATCATCGTCCGACCATCTAGATTTAGATTTTCCGTGATTTCGATAAACCAATCGCAGTGGATTCCCGGATAGTTTCTGTGTGCTCTAAACCAACCAGGGTGAATTCCTGGATAGTTTCTGTGAAACCACACAGCCGAGATCCTTCCGGTATGAGGTGGTGCTTCGTCTCTAATGACCTTGTCGTCGATGGGCCTTGAAATCCTAATTTTCCTTCCAATTAAAAACGAAATAACTGGCTCAGAGAAAAATGGTATAGAATAAGAAGATTAAGAAGACAATGAATATTTAGAAGATGATGTACATGGTTTCGATGCTGATGGTGAGGGATATAACAAAAAAGAGCCTTGACATTTGAAAATATCGAAGCAACTACCTAGTGTTGGGTCCAACATGACAGGCATCACTTGTATCATCTGATAGTTTTAGCCAAATCATTGTCACTACACAGGCATCTTATAAAAGACACGGCATAGCTCAGTCTCACGCTGTGGTTACTTCTCATCATTTGATTCTGATTTCTCTCTAGGTTTCTCCTACGTATTCTCCTGTAAAAAAGGTGTCTCCTGCATCACAATTTATTGCAGTGACTTCTTGAGTTGGAAGCAAATTATACCACAGTAGTTGTTGAATTGCATGACAGATATTACGCAGAGAATTGAAAGCAGAACTGACACTTCAAAAATTAAACTTTCAAATATTTACTATACGCTACGGTACCAAAGAGTATAAAATATGAGATCACAATTTTAAAACAAGATGTGAGAGAGCGATTAGAAATATTGAGGAGTCGCTGAACTCCAGTGCGGTAACTGAAACTACAATGATGTCTACAGAGCACAATTAACAACAGGGATAGAAAACCACGATTACACAATTGTTATAGACATATCGTTAGTCAATTTACCATTGCCAAGCACTCAAAGAGGAAAAGGCGGCTACTCATATTACAAACCATGTCGAGTGGTTGATTGTATAGATCTCAACACTATCACCGGATAGAAGAAAGTGCAGTAAGTGCTGAAGAGTCATTTCATTACCTGATGCCTTCCTTCATTTTATCTTTAATGACGACTATCCGTGGAATCATTTTCCGCTTCACTTCACTTCAATAAGAACATTTAACTGCAGCGATTTCGTTGTACACAGTATGTGTAGTTTCACTATTCCACAATACTGGCGTAGGTTAGTGACAGCTAAGAAAAGGAGTATCTTTGTCTCGATCATCTTTTTTAACGACTGGAACATGTTCGATATGCATCTGTATTTATGGTCTCCTTAATTAACATTTATTTTCATTTAAAAATATAACTCCTCCGTATCTTGTACGAGGTAGGAGCTTCCTATGTTTCCGTAACATGGCCAGTAGTTATCCAGCTCGTTTTAAGACGTCCTCTGTGTGCGTTGTCAGTGCGTGCAGAATATATCAGAAACAGCGAATTCGATTTCCTGGCACCGAGTCGTAAGCATAGGCTTTATCAGGAGGTGTTGATGTAACCTGCAACAAATAGAATGAAAAAGTAAGTACAACCATTGTGATATAATTATTTTAATGCAAACTTCTGCGCTTTTGTCAGGAAGACAGTGTTCTATAATTTGCTCAACTGGTTATCATGAGGAAATAATAATCAGTTAACTGCAAAACTGGTGGAGCTGTTTCTGTGAGAAAGCAGTCTGAGTCAGTACTTTTGTGTTTCTTCTCTGGCAACTTGGGCCAGAATCGTCATAGCTGTCTGACATATGACACATTCGTTTGTATAGCTAATATGATTTCACTAACAGAAAAACTTCGGATTGTGGTGCTCTCTGTGTTTCGTAATCTCGTGGGTACTACACAATTACCACCAGAATCTTCCTTAACTTTTCAAAATAGCTTGTACCAAAAGCCAATTATGCAACAGGAGTTGAAGAATTTTTTTAATTTTAAGTCTCCACATAGACGCAAGTTTGATGCAAGCATGACTTCACATAAGTGATTGTCGTGGGTCCATTGTTGTCGATGTTTGGCATTGTAAATGATAAACTTGCATCAAAGTTCTCCGCTCTTGAAAGTTATGTACCAACTGATCGTCGATTATTTTCGCAGAAGCAAGAGAAGAGGGTGAAAACCTACTCGTCCAGCTACGTTAATTCTTATCTGAGAAACGTTATTGCAAAGGAGAGACACACAAGTATGGATTTCGTTTGGCAATGGTTATCTTGTTTCTTGTGCTGCTTCTCTTTCCCGCCTCTGCAACGCTTATTAACTACTTTCAGACAGAAAATGAGAAAGAGCTACTATGTTCCTTCTTACTTTGAAATGACAGGCACTCAGCAGAGTCTTAGTGTAGTTCTGTTTGTAGATGACTTTCAACAAGGCGTATTTTGAGACTGGTAAAGAAATACTTTCTACAAACTCTCAAAGCACACAGTTACAATCAGCCAGGAGGTTTGATATCATCACACACTCCGCTGCACAGTGAAAATTTCTGTCTCAATGAATTACTGTTTTATGCTGAAACTGTGTTCGATGGCTAATGTTTTTTTTTCCCGCGGATCCACAAACACTGATAACACGAAAACAACTACAAGATGAAAAAAAAGTCTTGAGTGAATCTAAACAAAATGTACTAACGTCAAATGGAAAACTTTCATTGAATTACAAGACTATCGGAAATGTCTTTGAAAGAGACAGCTTGCAAAACTATACTCGTATAGAGTATTCTGAAATGCTGGTAAAATGTGTGTGTTAGTTATCAGGTCAGACATTTAACGTGTACGAACAAGAGCACTCACAATTATCAGAAGCTTATTTCCTCAAGGTTCAGTGTAACCTGAACGACAAAAACTCTCTCCAGGAACGATTTTGAAGAATCATGCGCAATATTTCGCTAGTATCTTCCTATATATTATGCCCACAGAAGCTAACACACTGATGGCTTCTGTAGGCAAAATCTAAGAATAGTCTTCAGTCACAGCTTAAAGGAAAAAGTTATAAACCTTCATTTCTAGCATCTTATGACTATTTCTGCAAATGTATCTATAAAATATTGTATTGTTTCAGGAAGGATATTAGTTCAACAATGAGCTCTTGATAAATCTGAAGGAGTACAAGCGAAAAGACATTTAAGATCGAAAATTTTTGATTAATGAATAATTAATAACTGCAAATACCTGAAGCAGAAGTTACCGACCTATTTACAGGAAGCATAAGACAATAGACAAAGACTATTAGAAACCGACAGCATGCGACCTTATCTGTTGTCATGTTTTGGGTATAGAGTGCACCATAAAACAATGTTACTTGAGTTTAGACCTTATCAGAGTTTTTACAAGTAATGAAGAGCTCTTTGCAAATAAAGTAATTTTTCAGTTGTAATATTTAGAGAAATCAAACAGATTGAATATCTTATGAATTTTCAAACATGACACGCTATTTGAGCCAGACTTGCTAAAATTTTACTCTTGCTGCAACAGCTTACGAATGTAAATACGATTGGATTTACGTGGTCATCATCTTTGAAGGAATGTACTCTTCGCCAGCTCAAAAATAATGAGAGCTCTTGCAATAAAATATTCTAGGTTGTGATTTATAGTTGTAATATAGGTACTTGGTATAATGATTTGTAAACTGTAGTGAATTAAATATAATATACTTTTTCGAAACAATACCTGTCAATGGCAGTTACTCTAACCAGAACAGCGGCCTTCGAAATAAAAAAAAGGAGCCAGTGGCATGCTGATGGTATGACTTGGATACAATTTAGGCTCAGTCCTTGGGTTTCGTTGGACTTAGACTGGAAATAATAATCATGCCTACGTCAGTTGAGGTCCGGTTGCTTAAATGGGACAGTGGCAGCACCAATAAAATAAATTATATTTAGCATATTGGATTCTGAATATGTGTGTGATAACAACAACACTAGGTATGTTGAAAATTGTGAAGCTGCATTACATTTGGGTAAATAGATAAGCAGCATAGCTGAACTTAGATACATGTACAGTTTGCAACAAAAAAATGTTCATCAAGAATTTCAGTGGTGTAGCAACGTACGAACCATTTTACATTGACTGACACGGATCCCTAGTGATGGCACACACTGGCTGAGCACCGTACCCACAAAGCCTTTTGAACGGGTTGTCTAGATGCAGGGGCGAGATGTTACAGCAGCTGTAAACTAATACATAGTTTCGTCAGCAAAAATTCTGCCTCCTTAGTAAATTTCATCTTTCTCTCTCTCTCTCTCTCTCTCTCTCTCTCTCTCTCTGTCACATATACACGATTCAGATATTCCAATCACAGCCCAGTAAATAGTTCAGTCATTGTACCACATTTGGCTTAAGGCGTAATGGAGCTCGAACTTCAATGTTTCCATATCTAAATTGTCGGCATAATTTTTCAAAATGTATATAAAATATCTGCTTTAACGGTACAAAACACAGCTCGGGTTTTGGCTCTACTAATATAACATACTGGTTAAGGTGCCCTTGCAACGAGCATAGTTTGATCATTGTAACATATTTCTTTGCAAGGCACAATGGAGCTATAAATTAAATATTGCCACAACTAAATTGATTGAGCTATCGTTGATAACTGTGCAAAACACATGCTAACTCAAATAATATGACTGAATGATATCAAAATGTCATTACGATATCTAAAACGTTTGTCAAAAATATGGGAAAATCAAAATTGTGTGTCTCATCACGACTTGAACCTCACCCCTTTACCTTTTGAGGGCAAGTGCTCTACGCTGACCTACTTCTACATGAGTCATGAATTGCCCTCAAACTGTACTTCAAACAGTATCTCATTTCCTACCTTTCAAACACACAGACATTCTGTTACATATCTTGCGAGACAATACTGGTGTAACGTACAGTATTTCCGCATCTAAAATGTCTGTACTATTTATCAAAAATACGTAAGCACACGATCACTTAATGCACACAAGCATGCACACACAAATCTGTGGCCCTGTATGCTTGGACAGCAAAGCTCAGGTGATGTATGGGGGCAATTTGTTACAATTGTTTTTTATGCTTATCTCTAATCGTATATAAAACGTGGCAATTTGTTATAATTTCTTTGGAACACTAGTTAGAGTTGTAGCTTCTGGCCTTAGAACAGAATACTAACTGAGATCCAGTAGCAGACGCTCAGTGTCAGGTTATGGCATATGGTCACTTTAAGTGTCTAGTGTCAGAATACTGTTTGAGACCCATTAGCTGACACTCACTGTCAGGACACTGCACATTGAAAGTCACCTTTGCTTTTGCAGTATAGTTTTAAGATCCAGTGGCTGACAGCCACCATCAGGTTGTAGTACACATACTACAAACATGCATTTGCCAGGGGGCTGGGTGTTCGTGTAGTCCTCATCATTTCATCCCCATCATCATCACTCGTCACTGGCTCGATTACACTGTGTAAAAAATTGGGACTTTGTACAGGCGCTGATGACCACGCAGTTGACCTACCCACAAACCAAACATTATCACACCATGCATTAAGAGTAATGGTAGTCATCATGGTTAGATTAATGATAATCATCATACAAAAAGACTATCATTATCCCCAGTAATATATACAACGAATTTAGGTGTATGGTAACCATCATGATCAGGATAATGGAAGTCAGCATTTCAACTGACCATCATTGTCCCAACACTATACACCATTTGTTCAGGGCAGTGGTAGACACCATGATTGTGGGAATGGCAGTCACCATCTACTGATCAGTGGTAGTCATCACGATCAAGGGGATGGCAGTAACAATCTACTGATCAGTTGTTATTACATTGAAGGGTGTAACAGTAGTGTCACATGTGTTTTGTACTCTTACAGAAGAACACTTAAAGTATTTTGATAAATGATACAGCCAATTTTACTTTGATCCATACTTTGTATTTTTGAGGGATGGAACTTTCCTCCTGTGCACCCTTGTCTACCACTGTCTTTGACCATGTAATGTTTACAGATTATATTTGGTGCATTTAAAAAATATGCAATTCGAGTGATACAATGGATCAAAGATCTCGTCAGACACACCATATCTGAGATATGGTGTGGTGAAGTGTCGGAAAATGTGACTCCCGTGGAACATGCAAGTGAGACATAAACACAGATAAGTTGAAGGTCAATAGATATAATACCCAGTCGATAACGTTAATTATATTTTCCTTGATGTGCTATCATGTTTTCTCTTAAAATAGTGTTCGGTCGGTTCGTTTTTATACTACCAGTATCATATCCTCATTTAGACCCAAAAGGGAGTGTGAACTATCAATACAATGCTTGCTGAGCATGTTATTTTAGTCACATCAGCTTTGTACTGTCATGGAAGAATTCAGACGAGGATACATGCCTTTGGCACTTAATTTGAAAGTCTATAGTCATGGTTTAGATGTTAAGTGTAGGTTAGAAAATAACTACAATCTTCCAGTAGATGGCACATTATTTTAGCTAACACGGATTTTACAGAACAGTAACACAGACTTTTAGACGCGGTAATAACACTGACATAACCATAGTGTGTGTGCCTGCAAAATTTTGATAAATAATAGAGAGACTAAGTCACACCAGTATTGCCAATAACTTTACGTATTTCTGATACATATTTTGGATGTGATAATAAGATTATAACGCTTCGTAAGCAGAGTATTTTAGGCAACATTTGTTTTGTGCAGTTGTAGTAGAGTAATACACACTGTTTAAATGTAGGAATATTTACTTTTACGCTTCATTGTTCCTTACACCAACTAGGGTACAGTCATCAGACCACATTCATTATCATGTGGGAGATACAGAGAACAAGACGGCGAATGGCTGATTCGTTTAAAAGGACCATAAAATACTGGGTGATAATCGTCTAAATTATTTTTGTTTGAATTTTTTTATACTGCTAACCTTAAGGAAATGATTAATGCAAAGGAAAGCTGGGAAGTGGTTCTGTATTACAGCAGACAATTCAATATGTTCATCAATAGTGGTACATTGTACTCCAACGTGAAGTACAAGTCCAAGAACGTCGTCAAATTTATAATTTCAGGTGCAACATCACAGCCTCACATTTGGGTGACGTAGCTCTTTGAATAACGTGGATAATTACAAACAACACACAAAAATTTAATTAGAGGTATTGTGTCAGGGAGTGTAGTTTCACGCATTTCAACACTTACATGTATATCCATAAGCTTATGGGTAATGCATGACAGAGGGTATTTAGTACCAATAACTCATTGGAGATATGCTGCATTAAAATGTTACATGAAAAATTATTGACCATGTTCCTGAGAGAATTTATGGGAACGGAGGAGTAACCAGTAAGAAATTAAGAGTAACAATATGTAATAATTGTCAGCTTTATATTGATGCGTTAGGAAATACGTATGAGTCATGGTACATTTGCTGCAATAGCAAACCAGTCTACCAGCCGACAGATTTAGAAAAACAAAGAGAAAAAGAAAAATAGTTAAAAAATGGCTCTGAGCACTATGGGACTTAACACCTGAGGTCATCAGTCCTCTATAACTTAGAACTACTTAAACCTAACTAACCTAAGGACATCACACACATCCATGCCCGAGGCAGGATTCGAACCATCGACCGTAGCGGTCACGCGGTTACAAACTGAATCGTCTAGAACCGCACGGCCACTCAGGCTGGCTAAAAACAGCTACATTACCTACAGATCAAAGTACAGTGTTCAGTTGTTCCTCTTTTTCACTTAACTATCTCATTGTACGTGTAGGAGAGTGATATTATTTTCGTCACATATGTCGTTCAGTTGAATCACACACCCACACTTTTCACCCTCCTGTATGTGATACAAGAAGTAATTGTGGTTATTTTGACGATGGCACGATTCTTAGCGCTCTAGAAAATGTAGTAAAACAATGTGCTGAACATTTAGGCGATAATGGGAATCCAAATGGAAAAATCATGTGTTTGTTATGGTGCCCTATAATTACGAAATGCGGAACCATATGGTATCCGGGAGTAACTAGTACTGCCAGCAGTATCTTAGAAAAGAGCTATTTCGACAGAATTTCTTATGATTCGTAGAACTCAAATAAGATAGAGGAAGTACAGAACAACACTCTGCCTCTGATGAAGAAATAACGTCACATTGTAGATTGACATAAAATTGTTTTTTTTTTTTTTTTTGTGACGGAGAGAACAGGAATAAGCTGCTGCAGCCCTGGTTAAACAGGTAGCTTCAGACTGAGCTTTATAAAATTTTCCGATCAGTGTTTTCAGTAAGACAACTGGGAAGCAAGTAGAACAGACCTCACTGATTGCTGGAAACTAACAGTACAGTTGGTGGGTCGAAGCCACTCTACGTCAGGTGCGAGGGATGCCTGAAGCGTAGAAGCTGTAGTGACTCTTTGTGGAAAGAAATACTCTGCATTTGTACCACTGGCTGGAACTGGAAATACAAGAAAATAGTAAATGGATCTTGGAGGGATCAAGATGTCTGTTCCTGTCGCGAAGTACAGAGACCGAGGGCGGTACTGCGTTCCTATCACTAGAGGGGCACCAACAGTATCTTCTACTCCTCCCTGCCGAGGAGACTGTAGTAAGATTTAGAACTGAATCCAGGTCGTAGGAGCGCGGAATGGCCGCGCGGTTAGACGCACCATGCAACGAATCGGGCTGCCACTCTCACCGGAGGTTCGAGTCCGCCTTCGAGCATGGGTGTGTGGTTTTTAGCGTAAGTAAGTTTAAGTAGTGTGTAAGTCTAGGGGCCGATGACCTCAGCAGTTTGGTCCTATAGGAATTCACAGACATTTGAACGTTTTGAATCACTCCTTTTTACGTCTAAGTTAAGGAAAAGTTATAGGCCCTCTATTGTTTCTGATCTATATTAATGACACAGGAGACAATCTGTGTAGCCGTGTTAGATTGTTTGCACATGATGATGCCATTTACCGTCTAGTAGAGTCATCAGATGATCAAAACGACTTGCAAAATGATTTAGATGAGATATCTGTATGGTGCGAAAAGTGGCAATTGACCCTGAATAAAGAAAAGTGAGAAGTAATTCACATGAGTACTAAAAGAAATCAGCTAAATTTCGATTACGCGATAAGTCACACAAATCTGAAGGCTGTAAATTCAACTAATTCAATTACAATGAAACTAAATCGGAACGATCACATAGATAATACTATGGATAGAGCAAACCAAAGACGGCGATTCATTGGCAGAACACTCAGAAAGTGCAACAGGTCTACTAAATTCTGGAGTATTGCTGTGCGGTGTGGGATCCGCATCACGTGGGACTGACGGATGACATCGAAAAGGTTCAGAGAAGGGCGTCTCTCTTTGTACTATCGCGAAATAGGGGAGATAGTGACACAGAAATGATACGTGAATTGATGTGGCAATCATTAAAACGAAGGCATTTTACGTTGCGACAGGATCTTCTCATGATATTTCAATTACCAATTTTCTCCTCCGATTGCGAAAACATTCAGTTGGCACCCACCTTCATAGGAAGAAATGATCATGACGATAAAATTAGAGAAATCAGGGCATGCACAGATAAATTGAAGTGCTCGTTTTTTCCGTGTGCCGTTCGAGAGTGGAACGGTAGAGAGACAGCTTGATGGTGGTTCATTGAATCCTCTGCCAGACACTTTATTGTGAATAGCAGAGTGATCACGTAGATGTAGATGTAGATGTAGAAGTCACTGGGGACAAAATAAAAGCACGGACAGGCGGAAGATAGAAAAGAAATCCTTTTCAAAGGACCTGTGCCGATATTTGCCACAAGTGATTTGGCGAAACCACGGAAAACGTAAATTTTGATCGCAGGATGAGGACCTGAATGAGGATACTCTTTTAAGTCGTCCGTGTATCTGATACTCTATGAGAGTCATCACTTAACCCATTACGGAAAAGTAAGTGGTCCTCGTTAACACGTGAAATGTACTGTTTGCTTTGTACGAGGACGTGCTGAAAAGTAATGCTTCCAAATTTCTGATCCTGTTCTCAAGATCGATTGAGATATTGCATGTCATGGATTTTACTCTCCTCTGACGCAAATTGCAGACCTCTGGCGCCACAGGACTCCTAATTGTAGGGTGTAACATTCCGGTGTGTACTGTAACTATGTTGTGTTGCGAGACCCTCAGGAAACTGAAAGCACGAATTCAAAGAGCTCGCCCACAAATGAAGCAACCTATCCTTCATCTCGACAATTCGTGACCAGACGCGAGCGCTGCGATAATTCGACACCTTCGGTTCGCTGTCATCAATCATCGTCCACTCAATCCCGATTTGGCCCCATCCTATTGTCATCTGTTTCAAAGCTTAGAGAACACATGCGAGGACCTCACTTTGATAGAGATGAGGTGGTGCAAGCAGAGGCGAAGCCGTGACTCCGTCAACAAAGTCAAATATTGTGAAGTAAATCAACAAACTGGTCTCTGGTTGGGACAAATGCGTTGGTCGCCAACGTGAGTATGTTGATAAATGTAGACATGAATAAAGATGTAGAATGTTAACAGACTTTGTTTTATTTTTAATAGTTCTCACATAAATAGTCCGGCTGCATTACTTTTCAGCAAGCCCTCGTATTTTGAACGTATACGTAGGTTTGATCGTCATAATTACAAGGAAATAATTCGAGCGCACACTCACTAACAGATAAGAATTTGAAATTTCTCCACAATATTATATGTAGTGCGAGAACACCTGGGAATTATCCATCCACCCTAGAAGCTTTTCAGGTGGGGTAAGCAATACGTTCCTACCGTACTGGACAGAACAATAAAACCAACAATACACTGGACAACAAGCCATGAAAACGTTCCCGTATGAAGGCGTTCGCTTCAGCGTATCTGCAACGTAGCGGAATTTGGATGCGCTTATATAAGCGCCAGACGTTACGGCCTTGCCGCAGTGGATACGCCAGTTCCGGTGAGATCACCGAAATTAAGCGCTCTCGGGCGTGGTCGGCACTTGGATGGGCATCCAGGCCGCCATGCGCTGTTGCCATTTTTCGGGGTGCACTCAGCCTCGTGATGCCAATTGAGGAGCTACTCGATCGCATTGTAGCGGCTTCGGTCAAGAATACCATCATAACGACCGGGAGAGTGGTGTGCTGAACCCACGCCCCTCCTATCCGCATCCTCCACTGAGGATGACACGGCGGTCGGATGGTCCCGGTAGGTCACTCGAGGCCTGATGACGGCGTGCTTTTATATAAGCACCAGCATGTTGGTAAGGGTTTAGTGTGGCATTCGTGTCTTTCCGATAAATTTGGGAGCGTGAACTATGCCGACATTATTATCAAATGTGTCCAATCAGGACAAACGTGATGTTAGTTTTTTCTTGGCTATAAAACACCGGTAGACAGCCATCGGAGACTCAAGAATGTGTATGAGGCAGTATGTCTGTCGAAAACTTCGTTGTGGGAAATGTGCGACAAGCGGTGCTGCTGCTTCGTGGTAACACTCGTTCCCTTGTCGCAAAAGTCGTAACCCAAGTTACGCCAACCCAAGTGGAAGACATTCGAGTACCCGCCCTATAGTCCTGATCTCTCCCCATCCGACTATCACTCCTTCGGTCCCTTAAAAATGACCTTGAAGGGTCGAAGATTCCTGTAGGACGAGGATGTGCCACAGCTGGTTACGGATTTTTTGACGCAAGAGGACACGTTGTTTTACCAAACGGGCATCTTGAGCCTGGTGCGTTGGGAAAATGATTAACTCGATGCTTACTGCGATTTCAGTGGCGGAACCGCGAGACCGCTACGGTCGCAGGTTCGAATCCTGCCTCGGGCACGGATGTGTGTGATGTCCTTAGGTAAGTTAGGTTTAACTAGTTCTAAGTTCTAGGCGACTAATGACCGTAGAAGTTAAGTCGCATAGTGCTCAGAGCCATTTGAACCAACCTTACTGCGATTTTGCGTGACTGGCATTCCGATTTGGCCTGTACGGCCTTCGAACACAAATCTTTTTAATCGCCGTTTGTATCTCAAATCACCATGAATGTACACTACTCGACATTCAAATTGCTACACCACGAAGATGACGTCCTACAGATACGAAATTTAACCGACAGGAAGAAGATGCAGTGATATGCAAATAATTAGCTTTTCACAGCATTTTCACAAGGTTGGCGCCGGTGGCGACACCTACAACTTGATGACATGAGGAAAGTTTGCAACGGATTTCTCATACAGAAACAGCAGTTGACCGGCGTTGCCTGGTGAAACGTTGTTGTGATGCCTCGTGTAAGGAGAAGAAATGCGTACCATCACGTTTCCCACTTCGATAAAGGTCGTTTTGTAGCCCATCGCGATTGCGGTTTATCGTATCGCGACATTGCAGTTTGCGTTGGTCGAGATCCAATGACTGTTAGCAGAATATGGAATCGGTGAGTTCAGGAGGGTAATACGGAACGCCATGCTGGATCCCAGCGGCCTCGTATCACTAGCAGTAGAGATGACAGGCATCTTATCCGCACGGCTGTAACGGATCGTGCAGCCACGTTTCGATCCCTGAGTCAACAGATGGGACGTTTTCAAGACAACAACCATCTGCACGAACAGTTCGACGGCGTTTGTAGCAACATAGACGATCAGCTCGAATACCATGGCTGCAGTTACTCTTGACGCTGCATCAGAGACAGGAGCGCCTGGTGTACTCAACAACGAGCTGCGCGGCATTAGCCGAGCGGTCTTGGGCGCTGCAGTCATGGACTGTGAGGCTGGTCCCGGAGGAGGTTCGAGTCCTCCCTCGGGCATGGGTGTGTGTGGTTGTAATTAGGATAATTTAGGTTAAGTAGTGTGCGAGCTTAGGGAGTGATGACCTTAGCAGTTAAGTCCTATAAGATTTAACACACAACGACGAAGCTGGGTGCACGAATGTCAAAACGTCCTTTTTTTCGTATGAATCCAGGTTCTGTTTGCAGCATCATGATGGTCGCATCCGTGTTTGGCGACATCGTGGTGAACGCACATTTCAAGCGTGTATTCCTCATCGCCATACTGACGTATCACCCGGCGTGATGATATGGGGTGCCATGAATTACACGTCTCGGTCACCTGTTGTTCGCATTGACGGCACTTTGTACAGTGGACGTTACATTTCAGATGTGTTAGGACCCGTGGCTCTACCGTTCATTCGATCCCTGCTAAACCCTACATTTCAGCAGGATAATGTTGCAGGTCCTGTACGGGCCTGTATGGGTACAGAAAATGTTCGACTGCTGCTCTGGCCAGCACATCCTCTAGATCTCTCACCAATTGAAAACGTCTGGTCAATGGTGGCCGAGCAACTGGCTCGTCACAATACACCAGTCACTACTCTTGATAAACTGTGGTATCGTGTTAAAGCTGCATGGGCAGCTGTAGCTGTACACTTCATCCAAGCTCTGTTTGACTCAATGCGCAGGCGTATCAAGGCCGTTATTACGGCCAGAGGTGGTTGTTCTGGGTACTGATTTCTCAGGATCTATGCACCCAAACTGCGTGAAAATGTAATCACTTATCGGTTCTAGTATAATATATTTGTCCAATGAATACCCGTTTATCATCTGCATTCCTTCTTGGTGTAGCCGGCCGAAGTGTCCGAGCGGTTCTAGGTGCTACAGTCTGGAACCGCGCGACCGCTACGGTCGCAGGTCCGAGTTCTGCTTCGGGCATAGATGTGTGCGATGTCCTTAGGTTAGTTAGGTTTATGTAGTTCTAAGTTCTAGGGGTTTGATGACCTTAGAAGTTTAGTCTCATAGTGCTTAGGGCCATTTGAGCCTTCTTGTTGTAGCAATTTCAATTGCCAGTGGTGTAAATATCGTTCCTGATAAACTGCACTGCATGACCTTTCCCACTTATCGGGTGAAGAACCCCCGCGTTCAAGCTGACAACGACGTCTATCTTTCCATTTAAAACCACACGTTTACAATGAGGCGTTGTTGTATTTCAGATTCTTCTGCACATCCGATCAGAGAGAGATAGCGCATAGGTTAGGATACTAGACTCGTATTCGCAGTGAGTGAGGTTAGAGCTCCCACCACGGCGTCTCCAGTTACGTTTCCCGTGATTTCCCTGAATTATTTTAGGTTAATTTCCAGGCAATCCCTTAGAGAAATTATTTTTTCCCACCTTCCTCCACTGACCTACGCATGGAAGGGACGTTACGCTGTAGCTTTATTTTAGATAGAAATGAGTAGAAAATCTGAGCTGTTTGGCTAGGAGATTTGTTGGGCCAATACAGCACTCGCGAGGATCGTGTAGAAAGTTGTTAGCTGTGGAGAGGGGCCGAATGTTCTCACCGAGGTGGCAGGTTTTGGTGTCGCGGATGCTGCCAGGATCCACGTCGTCGCGTTTACCCTTTGAGGCCGAAGCTGCGGAACGGGTCGGCGGCAGCGGCGGCGGTCCAGCTGGTCCGTGGGAACGCAGGCTCCGGCAGGTCGCTGGGCTCGCGCGCGGCGCATCCCGGTCGTTGCTGACCCCGGCATTGTCCGGAGCAGATCTGCTCTCTTCTCTCTTGACCAGAGGCTCGCCCCAGCAGCGCGCGGACCTGTTACAGCGGCGCAGTGCGCGGGAAAGCCTCGCAGGCTGCTCCTCGCGCGCTGGGCGAAGGGCGACGGCTCCTCTCAACATCCTCTTCCTTCCGGAGGAACACCTGTGGGATGAATTTGTCATATCTACAGCATACTCGTACCGATTATTTGGGTGTTACATTAAGAACATTCACATGCTTCTTAAGCTATACGATGTCGGTTAAAGGTAAATATTTCTCAGCTTTTCCCATTCCATAGTTGCTACAGCAACCGGTTTCCATAGTTATATAAAGAGATGGTTTCGGTTGGGAAGCTATATTTTACAGATAACGCATTAGCCATTCGTGAGTGTTAATTTTAAAAGTTTAGTGCAACTTAGAATAAAGCCCTTAAGTTGTAATTGTGTATAATTACGTATTTGTCTTTCCTTTTCTTCAACAAAATTTGAGGAAGCCTTAACCTGGCGAAATGTGTTATTCGTAATAAAGATAACTTTGCAACAGACTATATCTTTACACGAAGTGTTCCGAAAATCCCATTAAAAACCTCTTGGACTTGTTGGAGGTGAGTCATTATATGATATTTTAAATCCGAACGAATATCCGAAAACGTACCGTTTCCGTTCTACTACGGTTTTAATTCAGATATTTAATTCGTCTACTTCTGCTTGAGTAACTGAATTAGGCTTGTCGCAATACAATTGTTAGGTAACAACTCGAAAGGAAACTTAACGAAACGTCCATGTGTCGCTTAAGCGTTTTTGTCTTGCGTTAAAAATTAAATATTACGTGTTTACACTTTTCCAGAGGCCAGCATACTGTACGTAAGGAACAGTACTGATTCATTACATTGTGGCGATCACCATTGTTGATTCAGACACTGTATCTACGAGGCATGTCTTGCTATACACTTTCTATCCCACCTGGTGTCTTTTCAGTTTCTAGTGCTGCGGCCAGAACTCATGCCAGCAGATGTTTCTCCGTCTCACAGGAATCTTTTCGCCTACGACCCCACAAGTACACGTCATCCTGTCTATCCTACTCCATACCAGGACAAGCAACTCCGAGACTTTTCTTTCTCCCTCCACGGATGTGGATGCGTTACATAGCAGAGCTGAAACGGTCGTAGAATGGAAACAATACTTCTTCGGTCATGGCTTCGTATTCAAAATATTATGTACTCACACCTTTCCACAACTCCTAGACATCTGTAACGGGTATTTCCGAATACCGTGTATAGGGAAGTATTTTGGAGCAGAGACACTATACTGCTTATTGTTATGATATCAAGTTAACAAATTCGTTCCTAACATGTCTAACACAAGTTACAAATACGTTAACAACATTCAAAAATATACACAAATAACAAACACACAACTGGAAGCACAAGATAGTAACTGACTATCTAGTCTTTCTCTCATCATCTTCCTCTCCCTCCTGCCTCACCTACATCTACGTCGACATACACAATCTGCAGGCCACAGCATGGTGCTTGGCTGAGAGTACCCTGGACACCCACTAGTGGCTTCCTTTCCTGTTCCCCTCGCAAATACAGTGAGGGTAAAATGACTGTCTATATGCCTCCGTATGAGCCCAAATCTCTTTATCTTATACTCGTGCTCCTTACACGAAATGTATGTTGTTCGTAGCAGACCCATTCTGCACTCAGCTTCAAACACCGGTTCTTTAAATTTTGTCGATAGTGATCCCCGAAAAGAACGTCAGCTTCCCTCCACGGCATTCCTATCTGAGTAACCGAAGCACCTCCGCAATACCTGCGAGTCGTTCAAACCTGGCAGTAACAGATTTGGCTGCTCGCCTCTGAAATGCTTCGATGTCTTCCTTGAATCCGACCTGGTGACGATCCCGAACACTCGAACAGTACTCAAGAATGGATCGCACTACTGTTCAGTATCCGGTCTCCTTCACAGATGAACCACACTTTCGTGATATTCTCCCAATAAGCCGAAGTCGACCATCCGGCTTCCCTATTACAATCCTTACACACTCATTCCATTTCATATTACTCTGCAACGTTACACCCAGATATTTAATCGACGTGGCTGTGTCAAGCAGCACGCTATTAATGCTGTACTCGAACATTATGGGTTTGTTTTTCCTATTGATCTGCATTATCTTACATTTTTCTACATCCGCGCCTATCTGCCATTGCACACACACCCCTTCCTCTCTCTCTGTTATAGCGGGATCCACAGTTTTAACTTGAATTATGTAACATTTTGAAACCTGCAACTTCTGGCTTACACAAATCAGATCTATATGAAAAATATGTGAAAAATAACAGAAAAATATACAAAACCAATTGCGGTCAAAATAATGAACTTTGCGAATTTGTCGTCACTGACTCTCTGCGTCAGAGAGTAGAACTTTAGAAATTTTAGCAGTAAACATCTCCGTGATTTACAATGCCTTACTTGTAAAGTCTACCAGTGGAGTGTGATTAACATCTCCATGAGGATATTGTCCTCACTAAAACGATTCGTGACGAAACTCGCCACTGTTCTTTGTACTCTCAACTAATGCCAGCTAGTAAAAGTCTCAGAATGACGAGTGGTAATCAAGAATTTATGGAACTGGGGCCTTCATATGGACTACAGATTCAGGTCAGCGTACTAATGAAAGAAGTGATTCCTCGCCCTTCAAAGACTGGACACTGGGGCTTGCCGATGATATAACTGTGTCAGAAACAGCAAAGGACTTGCTCGAGCAGTTGAACGGAATATGTAGCGACTTGTAAGGACATTTTAAACATTGTTATAGGCTGAAGTCCAGCAACCGTGGGTTAACTTACGTACAGAATGTATGTATAGCCACCTCAGTTGGTATTCAACCGAGGTGGCAATTTACATTCTGTAATTGACTGGTAAATAGATTACTGGATGAATGCCAATAAAAGAAAGCAAGAGTAATGGTATGCAATGAAAATAAATCAGGAGGTTCTGAGGGAATTTGATTACGAAGTGAGACATTGTAGTATTAGCAACATAAATAACGAGAATTAAGTGCAGGGGATATAATATACACACTTTTAACAGTAGGAACAGCATTTCTAAAAAAGAAATAAAACCATGTTATCACTGAACACAAATTCAAGTATTACGAATTATTTTCTGAAGGTACTTTCCTGGAGTGAAGACCTATCAGAAATTTAAACGTGGACGGTAAAGAGTCCAGACAAAGTGAGAACAGAAGCATTTGAAATACAGTCCTACAGAAGAATGATGAAGATTAGATGTGGTGACAGGATACATAATGAGGATGTTCTCTACGGAATGGGGAAGAAAAGAATTCTATGACAAAACTTCACTTAAAGAATTAATTAGTTGACAGGATACATGCTGAGGCGTCAAAGAATGGCCAGTTTGGTAATGGCGATATAAACTGTAGAGGAAGACCAATACCTGAGTACAGTAAGCAAGTTGGAATGGATATCCACTGATGAGCCAAAACATTATGGTCACCGTTCACCACTTGGCGGCTTGCGGACACGTGACGCGGTAGGGAAACTATGTAAGCGGAGCACAGACGAGTGGGGAATTGTTTTAGCGGCGATGCGAGCTGCTAATGCAATGGGGAAATCCACTGACATAAGCGGCTTTGACAAAATGAAGATTGATGAGACATGGAGTAAGGGAACGAGCATTTCGCAAAGGTCGAAGACTGTCTGCTGTTCGCGTGCTAATGTCGTGAGCATCGCAGGAAAATGGTTAAAGGGTCATTGGAAGGGGACGTCCATGCCTTACTGCAGACAGTCGTGTTTCGTATATTGCTCGGTGTTTAAGGATGGACAAGCGACGGGTTATGGCAGACCAGGATACGAAGCAGGCACACTGTTCTGCGCACATGGTGGAACATATGGCTCCGTGAACTGTTTGTCCACATGCTGAGCCAGCGATATTACGAGATAGGATTGAAATTGGCAGTGGAACATCAAAATTGTTCCCTGGATCAATGGAAGCGGACCACCTATCCAGGCGACTCGCATTTCTTTTTACACCAAATCTACACACCGTCTCATTACGCCATGGTGGAAGCGAACGCCTACTCAAAGCATACACCGCGGCAGGGGAGCATGTAAGTGCGAGCAGTGGTATTCTGTGGAAGTCATTCACCTGGGATTCCATGATAGATGTGACACTAATCGAAGACACTATCATGGCTGTGCATTGCACGAATATTATTGCGCCACGTCATATCACGTTTTATGTCTCCCTCGATGGTGATGGCATCTCCTTGCAGGTTGATTCAGGATGTCACATGGCCAGAATCGTGCTATAGTATCTGAGGAATAGAATCGTTGACGTGCTGGTCACCAAATTCTCCCGATTTGAACCCGCTGGGGCACAACCGGGACACCATCGGCACCATATCTGGGTCCACAAACTACCGCCTCACAGTTTACCGTAATTACTTTGATCGTACATGGTCAGCTGGTGCCACATTCCTCCAGAAATCGGCTAAGGACGTGTTCAATACAATCCGATTAAAAATCACTGTTCTATTGCTTTGTATAGGTGGACCATCACGGTGTTAATGGTGAATGGATAAATACAAGTCTTGCATGGTCTCCAAGGCAATCTTATAGCACTCTTCCTGCAAAATAGTGGCGAGTTTAGGTAACGATGATGGTGATGGATAGTGATCGCGCTCCTTCCTCTCCAAAGTAGATCACAAAGACTCAATATAATACTGAGATATGGTGACTACGATGGCCAGGGGAGATACTACAAAAATGTTCAAATGTGTGTCAGATCTTATAGGACTTAACTGCTAAGGTCATTAGTCCCTAAGCTTACACACTACTTAACCTAAATTATACTAAGGACAAACACACACACGCCCATGCCCGAGGCAGGACTCGAACCTCCGCCGGAATCAGCGGCACAGTGGAGATACGACAGGTCATCCTCGTGCTCACAAAACCAGTCCTGGACGATGTGGGTTGTGAACAGGGGCTCTGTCGTCTTGCAACATTGCAACGACATTGCGAAAAAAAGGACTGTACCCTGACGTAGAGCTGACCAGTCAAAATGATTCCCTAATCCTTGGCAGTAATGGTAACTTATAGACTGACCATAAGGCTCACGGAATACCACAACACGGCTGCCAAATCATTACCGAGCCCCTGCCATGTTTTACTCTTGGGACGTAAACTCGGCCAGAGGTTGGAAACAGTGTGAAACAAGACTCATTCGATAAAATTAGTTTCTTCAAAATGTTCAAATGTGTCTGAGATCTAACGAGACCTAACTGCTAATGTCATCAGTCCCTAAGCTTATAAACTACTTAACCTAAATCATCCTAAGGACAAACACATACACCCATGCCCGAGGGAGGACTCGAACCTCCGATGGGACCAGCCGCACAGTTAGTTTGTTCCATTGCTTCGTAGCCGAGATTTTATGGCATCGGCAACACATTTTCCTGTTACGGGGATTTGCGTCGCTGATCGGCGGTAATGGAATTCCAGTTCGCTCTGCAGTTTTCTGCTTGGCTCCTTTCTTATTTTTCTTCAGCCGACAGAGCTTCCGAGTACGACATTCACTTTTGCAGTAACTTTTACATCTGTCGTCTTCTATTTTCCATCTCTATCCTATTCAGTGACCGTCTGTCACAATCATTCAGCACGCTCTTCCGTCCGCGTTGTGACTTAGCGAATGATGTTTTTCCGCTTTCCCTGTATGCCGTATAAACCGTTGAATCGGTGCCTCCTGAAAGTCCAAACACGTCGCCTAACTTGATAACGCAAACAGTCACAATACGACCACCAACAACCTACTCACTTTCGAATTCACTGAGCTCAGTCACAATACACTCACAACTGCAGAGAACACTAATGGCCGGCCGCGGTGCCCGACTGGTTCTAGGTGCTTCAGTCCGCAACCGCGCTACTGCTACGGTCGCAGGTTCGAATCCTGCCTCGGACATGGATGTGTATGATGTCCTTAGGTTAGTTAGGTTTAAGTAGTTCTAAGTTCTAGGGGACTGATGACCTCAGATGTTAAGTCCCATAGTGCTCAGAGCGATTTGAACCATTTAGAACGCTATTCTGACTACGTCTGAGAATGGCGACGTTGTGAGGACACTGCACAGGTGCTGTTCGCGGTCAGCATGCTTGCTGCAGGCTTGATAAGCACCTTCACTTACGTTCAGGAACGCATTTATAGCGGTGTCTCCGTATTTCAGTCGAACCCCCATAGGTTGCACTAGTTATACAGACATGAAGAGTCTTCCTAAGGATTCAGGACTGTGGAGAAGTGCTATAAGCCACTCTTTGGGGGGGGGGGGGGGGGGGAGAGATAACCATAACTAATGAACACTGTGCCCACCCGTTTGTTGCCAGTACCGAATTATTCACCCCTTTCCCGTTGGCGTTTCCATAGCCCACCACGCGGCAAAACGCTGAGGACTCACGAAACAAACGTTCGGAGCGCTGCTGGCGGACCAGGAAGGTGTGTACCGGCGCTTGTGGTGTGCGGCAGCTGGCGTCGCGGCGCCCGGCACGGGACACGGGCCCCCTTGCGCTGGCTGCTGCGGCCAGCCGAGGAGAAGCGAGGCGCGATGAGGCCGGCACAGCAGAGCCTTCCGGTGGTCGCCGCCTATCGATTGCGGAGCGCCGCCGCCCTCCAGATCTGCAGCCAAGACGTCCCTGCCTCCTGCAACACCACCATCACACGCCTTGCCTCAGTGCGATACGGCGCGAGTTGAGTATCAGCCGAGGTCCCAACTTGCCGGCGCGTCCTAGGCTCCAGAGTAAGGGAAACGCGGCTCGTGCTCGCGGCGCATTTTGTAACAGGGCAAAATCAGAGATAAAAGGGAGGACAAACAAAAAGAGGAAACGGAAGTACAGGCAGAAGAAGCAGCAGAAGGAGAAGAGGAATTATAACATAGTACGGTACTGGAGCAGTAGGTCGCTTCAGAACAGTCGAACAGCTGGTCAAAAATGACTTAATTCTACATCTACATCAATACTCCGCAAGCCACCTTACGGTGAGTGGCGCAGGGTGCTTTGAGTACCTCTATCAGTTCTCCCTTCTATTCCAGTTGTTCGTGGAAAGAAAGATTGTCGGTATGCCTCTGTGTGGGCTCTAAACTCTCTGCTTTTATCCTCATGGTCTCTTGGCGAGATATACGTAGGAGGTAGCAATATACTGATTGACTCCTCGGTGAAGGTATGCTCTCAAAACTTCAACAAAAGCCTGCACCGAGCTACTGAGCGTCTTTCTTGCAGAGTCTTCCACTGGAGTTTATCTATCATCTCCGTAACGCTTTCGCGATTACTAGCTGATCGTGTAACGAAGCGCGCTGCTCTACGTTGGATCGTCTCTATCTCTTCTATCAAACCTATCTGGTACGCATCCCACACCGGTGAGCAGTATTCAAGCAGTGGGCGAACAAGTGTACTGTAACCTACTGCCTTTGTTTTCGGATTGAATTTGCTTACGATTTTTCCAATGCATCTCAGTCTGGCATCTGATTTACCGACGATTAATTTTATTTGGTCATTCCATTTTAAATCAGTCCTAATGCCTACTCCCAGATAATTTATGGAATTAACTGCTTCCAGTTGCTGACCTGCTATATTGGAGGTAAATGATAAAGCATCCTTTTTTTCTATGTATTCGCAGCACATTACACTTTTTTACATTGAGATTGATTTGCCATTCCCTGCACCATGCTTCAATTCGTTGCAGATCCTCCTGCATAGTTAATCAGATTGTTCACTTGACGGGTTCTGGATTTATTTTCGCCATGAGATATCCAAGTGCACAAAGAGTCATAATGTACGAGCACTACATAAATTGTAACATATGCTGACAGACTGCGCCATTGAAGAAGAATGGCAAGCATTAGAAGACACTAAAACGGGAAGTGGGAGAAGGGGTGTGAAAGAAAAGCGTGAGAAGATTTAGACTGGACTCTCACTGCGACATGTGAGTCAACTCAGTAACAGTGTGAAGTCTTTATTTTTTGCTTACTTTTGCCCACAAAAAAATGTGTGTGAATTCCTAAGGGACCTAACCGATGGGCCGGCCACGGTGTTCTCACGGTTCTAGGCGCGCAGTCCGGAACCGTGCGACTGCTACGGTAGCGGGTTCGAATCCTGCCTCGGACATGGATGTGTGTGATGTCCTTAGGTTAGTTAGGTTTAAGTAGTTCTAAGTTCTAGGGAACTAATGACCACAGCAGTTGAGTCCCATAGTGCTCAGAGCCATTTGAACCATTACCAACCTCACCGTAGATTTTAAGGACAGAAACATACACTTGGAAGATATTGGCGTTAGGAATGAAGCACGAGTGAAAAATCTGGACTATAATTCTGACAGTATGCAGTTTTGATGTTCTGAGAGTACAGCTTTTAAGCTGGAGCGCGCAACACCCAACTGCCGCCACTTAATGCCCGGGCGCGAAGTGCTGTACAGTGGAGTGACAACCCGAGCCTGCTATCGCGAAGCTGAAGACGAGGGAACAGGAGCGATAATGTGAGCACATCCGACCAATGTGTTTTGAAGTAGCTTTCGAGCTCACATCCTATTTCACGTGAAAAATTTAACTAATATCAGTACAGAATTTTCAAACTCAAGCATATATACGATCAACATTATTTTAACAATATTTTCGTATTGATATTCTGCAGCATCATTATCAACATAAATAAAAATGAAGAAGTACTACGAAATGAAGTTAATGATTTTCAATTTACAGTTAAGGCATGCACTTTTAAGCATGGCTGTTACTCAGCAACCGTATACTAGTTTCAACACAGAATTAAACAGCCAACCGGTTGCACATAAGCGGTAGGTATATGGACCTAGGTTTCGACACCTACTATGGCTGTCTTCATCAGAATGAAAATTTTTATAAACCCTAAAATTACGTTGCTGAAAAGAATGGTCAGAATTTAGAGCAGCTGTCCTCATGTCAAAAGTGAAATAAAATGTTCTAGCTTTTGCCACGTGTGCCCAGCTGGGTAAACAACATATGATGTTCTTTAATGAGCCACTAACTTGTTTCGTTCATTTACACTGCATTTGTGAAACGCAACATAAAAATGTTCAAGCCAAAAAAATCACTGGCACAAGCTACAGTTTACAAATTGCTCACTTTGACACAGTAGACAAAAAACCATGTTATCAGTCTCAAAACGGTAGCTCACAAACTTCATATTCACTGTACTGCGCTGTACTTCGTTCTCGGACACATACGGATGCCGTATGACGGAGCTAGTGAGAAAAGGTGAACGCGCATATTTAAATGTAATGCTTTCAGGTCATAACTACTATCAGAACTGTGGCAAAAACTTTCACGCAAAATCGAATTCTGGGGCTGATACCTTGCAACTGTACTTTCTTCTCTTTAAAATATGAGGTCAAATTGAGGATGTCTCCTTGTGAGTTCCATGGATTCGAATTATATTTCTCTGTACATGGATCATGTGGCAAACTGCTCCACCACTATTTGCATGGATTAATGAAAACTTGATCCTGTGCTATGTGCATCAGGAGCTACCTACCTTACTAAACTCTTGTAACGGGACACAGAAGATCTGAAAATCCTGCAAGCAACTCTAGCTGCACAATGCCAGTTGAAATCTCACCACACTTTTGTAAGCCGTTGCATTTGAATGTTCATCTCAAAGAAACTTCAGAGTAACTAACTAAATCAGTCGTCCGTACCAAAAACGCCGAAGCAACAGCCTGGGACAGCTAGCGCAATGTCTCCCGGAAACGCAAGAGGAACAGACGGACTAGACCAGAATACATGTGTTTCGTTCAGACGGTCATACCCACCACGCGGCCGTGCAGCTCAGCTGTTGACTAGCTCCTCTACTCGTAAAAACACCCCGTTGGAGTCATACCTGTCAAAGACTGTCATACCTTCAGTAACTGATAACTTGGTACGGATCATATTTGCAATTCTCTTGTGATTCAGAATATGCAGAAGGAAGAACACTTTTGAAAGTAGACATCGTGGCGGGCAATTTTCAATTTCTAATTAGTTAAACTGCATGTTGGGATTGTCCACGGGACGTATAACATCAAGTACGCTCTAAGATAAAAATATATGACTCACCACGAAGAAATCATCCGAATGGAATGAAAATCGGTAGATATGTTATACATGTACAGACAAATAAATGATTACAATTTCAGAGGAACTAAATAATTTATTCAAGACAAAGAACTTCACAAAGTGAGCAAGTCAGTAATGCGTTGGTCGACCACTGGCCCACATACAAACACTTATTCGGCTTGGCATTCATTGGTAGAGTTGTTGGATGTGCTTCTGAGGGATATCATGCCAGATTCTGTTTTTTTGACACGCTAGACCGTCAAAATGATGAGATGTTGGAGGGCCCTGACCAAAATGCTCAAAACGTTCTCAACGGGGGAGAAGTAGGCGATATTGGTGGCCAAAGCAGAGTTTGTCAAGCACGAAGAGAAGCAGTAGAAGCCCTCGCCCTGTGCCAGCGTGCTTTATCTTACGGAAATGTTAGCCCAGGATATATGAAAAGTAAGTTACAATTAAATCGAATTTTATGTAAATTGAATGTGGAGGGGGGGAGAAGGAAAAGGGAGCTAACGATATTTGCTGCACCGGGACTTTATGCGGAATCGGCGACGACGAGTAAAAATGTATGGCGGACCGGGACTCGAACCTGGGATTTCCTGCTTATTACGCATTTTGCGTTAACCACTGCACACAGTGGTTACTGAAAACGCGCAGGCTATCTCGGTATGCTCCCGTCAGGAAGGACAGAAGAAATTCATATAACTGACTCGCCGCGATGGGCGTGAATCCTCGACACTTAGTGCGGATGCTCATTAACGTTCGACCCCCAGCAAGAATCTGAAATTAGTGAACATGGAGGACACTGACGATTACTGTGGATGGTTGGCGCTAGGTGGGAGTGTAAGACAGCCGGAGAGCTCGCCGAGGTATTAGGCGCAGTTGCGATAAACACTGTGTCCTCGAGGCGCAGTGGTTAATGGAATCGTCTGACAAGCAGGAAACCCCGGCTTCGAGTTCCGGTCCGGTAGACATTTTCACTCGTCGCCGCTGTTTCAGCTTGAAGTCACAATCGGTAGTTACATCCCTTTCCTTTCCTTCCTTCCCTCTCCATCTTCAATTTACGTATTAAGTATCACAGCAGCGGACTGCTTGCAGTATCTGTTCTTTCGGACATGTCAAAAAGAAGTGACACTACGCATTCATATACCGGGTGATCAAAAAGTCAGTATAAATTTGAAAACTGAATAAATCACGGAATAATGTAGATAGATAGGTGCAACCTGACACACACGCTTGGAATGGCATGGGGTTTTATAAGAACCAAAAAAAGACAAACGTTCAAAAAATGTCCGACAGATGGCGCTTCATCGGACCAGAATAGCAATAATTAGCATAACAAAGTAAGGCAAAGCAAAGATGATGTTCTTTACAGGAAATGCTCAATATGTCCACCATCATTCCTCAACAATAGTTGTAGTCGAGGAATAATGTTGTGAACAGCACTGTAAAGCATGTCTGGAGTTATGGTGAGGCATTGGCGTCGGGTGTTGTCTTTCAGCATCACTAGAGACGTCGGTCGATCAGGCTACACTTGCGACTTCAGGTAACCCCAAAGCCAATAATCGCACGGACTGAGGTCTGGAGACCTGGGAGGCCAAGGATGTCGAAAGTGGAGGCTGAGCACACGATCGTCACCAAACGACGCGAGCAAGAGATCTTTCACGCGTCTAACAATATGAGGTGGAGCGCCATCCTGCTTAAACATCGTACGTTCCAGCAGGTGTTTATCAGCCAGGTTGGGGATGATGCGATTCTACAACATATCGGCGTACCTCTCACCCGTCACAGTAGCAGTTTTGCTGTCCAGCGCCATCTGTCGGACATTTTGTGAACTTCGTTTTTTTCTGATCTAATAAAACCCCATGTCATTCCAAGTATGTGTGTCAATTTTTACCTCTCTATCTACATTATTCCATGGTTTATTAACTTTTCAAATTTATACTGACTTTTTGATCACCGTGTAAATCAACCTTGCCAAACCGCGTCAAAACATGAACCGTGTACCGCACGATAAACTCTAGGAAAGGAAAGGGTAAAAAATGGCCCATTATGTATGTGCCGCAACATATTAATAGTATTTGTCCTATAGCATCATTACTCCTGACAGTACCCGTACTATAGAAGTGGAGACCAGGGGCAGGTTGTCGGAGTAGAGGGCTGCTGCACAGAAGACAGCGTAAACTACAGCGTAGCAGCGGACTGGCGGCAGCTCGCCTCCTCGTGCCTGCGCCGCTCTAGCGTGAAAGTATATTAGAAGCGGCAGGCGCGCCGGAATGTGGCGCGCGCCGCACGCCGCACGCCACGCCACGGGCCAAGTGCCTCCTTGAGGCCGCACGGGCGCAGCTCATCTTGCGACGCAGCCGCGCCCGGAATGCTGCTGTCGCCCGCCGTTGGTTTTAGAGCGCCAGGAATGTGGATCATCCGCGGTATTTAACACCAAAGACGGGAGCGGCGCTCGCAGAATAAAACCGCGCTAAGGAGGAGGGAAGATGCGTGCAAGGAGGTTAAAAATGGAGAAAGGCGGGAGAGGCGGGAAGGAAGAAAGAAAGAGAGACAGAGAGCGAGCCACCGGTGCGCGCGCAGCCAACGGCCGTTCCCATAGCAACGAGCCGTCCCCGTGCGCATGCGCCGACTCGCGCGCAGGCCGATCGTTATCTCTTTCGCACGGCGCTCGCTCCGTCTCTCTCGCTCCGGCAGCATTTTAGGGGCTGTTTTTCCTGTCGTCTCTCTCTGGCGGGCATTCTTCGTCTCCTTTTCGGCTTCCCTCTCTTTTTGCGCGGCAACGGCCACGCGGTCGCCGAGACGCCGGTTTTAAAACGTTTGCGCGGGAAGGATCGCCCGTCGCTCGCAGAGGAGTCTGGCGGGCAGCACAGGCGGCGGTCTTGGGCCGAATTCCCGGGCCGGGGTCCGCCGAGGAAATCGATGTGTTGCCATTAAACAGGCTGGCGGCTGCAGGCCTCGCTGCGGCCGGCCCGGCTGGGGCGTCTCGGGTTCGTAAGAACGCTCCGCGCCCGCCTCCCGTGTTACTTGCCGCCATCAATAACAAGAATCTACTCGCGCCGGTCCGGGGCTATCTCGCCGGCTCCGCGACGTTTTTGCCGCCCCCGCAGCCCCTCCTTCCCTCCCTCCCTTCCCCGGCTTCGCTATTCGGAGCACTGTCTCAAGATTTATAGCGCAGATCCCGCCTGAATAGCGGGCGTCCCTTCTGGTACGAGCAGCGGCTCCGCCGCTCAGTTCTCCGTGTTTACTGCCTGCTGGCCGCGTAACTCGTGCAAAGCCTACTGAGTTGGAGATAGCAGTTCCACTGGCTACATACAACTACTGTAGTTTCCATACTTCCACGTTTGCTGAAAGACAAAAGAACTCGTGTTACCACAACTTTTCAAGCTTATTCACAAACAATCCTTTCCATTTACCATTGCCAAGTTCTTTTCTCACCACTGTGGTATATCTTTTTACATACCTAATGTCCATTGTTTCATAGAACAACTTCCTGACTATTTCTCTGCTGTTACTCTATCGAAACTACGGTAGCGAAATGAACAGCCCAATCTGTGTGAGATCTGATATCTTGTTTTATCTCGATGTTCGTTTCTCTCTATGTAAGCCATGTCAAAAAAAAAAAAAAAAAATGAAACAGATGAGATTGGTCCACAACCATTCGTAGCAGGGAACTGCTGATTCACCTTAAAAAGATCTTGTCTCAACGACAAAGTCTTTGTTTTAATTATTGCCACTCCGAAATCGCTTATGTATCTTTTACAATGACTCTACCGTTTCGCGGTAACACAAAACAGGTTGCCTTCATTGAACTTTTTCGATGTCCTCCTTCAATCCAAAAATGGTTCAAATGGCTCTGAGCACTATGGGACTTAACTGTTGAGGTCATGAGTCCCCTAGAACTTACAACTACTTAAACCTAACTAACCTAAGGACATCACACACATCCATGCCCGAGGAAGGATTCGAACCTGCGACGGTAGCGGTCGCCCGGTTCCAGACTGAAGCGCCTAGAACCGCTCGGCCACATCGGCCGGCGTAGTCCAACAAGACTGCTTATTGTAGACACGTGATCCATAATTACTTCACATAAGTTCTGTGTATTTAAAGATATTTTCTCTAGCAATTTTTCAAAGCAAACCCTTCTTTTTTGTCTGAGATTTCCCATAAACGATCAGAAAAGGAAATCTACAAAGTCCAAGTGCATTACAAATGGGAATGAAGAGTGTAATGGATGGACATTTGAGCCATCGACCTGCATCATAACCATACGACATTTCTTTCAGTATTCTTTATGGTAAAGTACAAATTAAAAAGCAAATGAATGATGGATTACCTCCAGTTATAGAAAACAGAATTGGTCATTCAACAGTACTCAATTCTTAAAAAATGGAAGATGCTGTAAGCCCGGAGAACTTTATTTGTAGAACAGCGATGACTGGGTCTGTTGGCACTCCAGTTAAGAAGAGCTGCATTTCGGATGGCTGAGAAAAATGGTTTGAAACACTCACGGTAGTTAGAAAGCAATGTTGCTGGCATCGATTTGTCTTAGAGGTTTTATTAAGACTCACACTAAACTTAGCCTGCGAAAATCGAGGGTCTTTCACGAGCCAGAGCTGAAGGCTTAAATAAGGCGGAAGTAAGTAAATATTCCCAGAATTAGAAATAAATCTTAAAGGGATATGATTTGTTCGATGAACCAGACTGTATTTGTATCATGGATGAGACCTCAAAAAAAGTCGTAATAGTAAGTGAGAAGTTGCTTCACCAACAAATGTGGAAACAGGACAAAATCTCACTATTGCTGCATGCGTGGATGCATCTGGTGCGTATTTCTCGCCAATGGCTATTTTCAAAGGAGCTAGGAAACGTCCTGAATTTCAAGACGGCTTATCTCATGGCCCCATTGCAGAGATGAGTGAATTGGGGTACATTATTGAAGAGCTATTTACGATCCGGCTTCGACACCTCAATAGATGCAAAACAATGTGTAGTGACTCAGTTGTTTTTATTGACAACCATGGCAGCCGTATCAGCTTGGATGCTGTACTGTTACTGTCAGGAAAATTGGGTGGAGGTTTTGGGACTATCTCCACACAGTACACATTTACTACGGCCTTTAGACAGAACATTCTTCAAGTATTTAAAGGCTCAATACCACAGAAAGGCAACTGAGTGGGTTCATAGTAACCCCAATGAAAGCGTTACAAACCAGCCATTCTGTACAACTTTCTGCGATGCCTGGAGCAAAACTGCATTAACACCAGCATCCAGTAGCATTTCTCAGCAAGATGTTGACAACGACATTTTTCCAACTCCAAAGAAAAAAAATTATCCTCTTGGAAAAGGAAAGCATAGACATTAATTCGACTGACTTCAGATGGAAACCTGGAAAACCTCCAGAGTAAGAGAAATCTATCTCAACAGGAAACAAAGAAAGAAATAGACACGCGCAACAAAAACAATAAACAGTAACGTAGGCCCAGGACTAATGAATAAAGTGTTAAAAACTTCAAGTCTCCAGCGAACAACGGGAATAACCGTGAGTTTCGTTTATTGAAATACTGCAGTGTGGAATAATTGGCAAAGAATGATTGGATTCGCTGCCACAAATGTAATGTTTGGTACTACGAAGTGTTGGGTGGTGCCCGAGGGAAAGATGTTGAAGATGTCAGTGATCAGAATTAAACCAATAGGTGATCCCAACTGTACCTAGCGTTATACAAGTTCTGTAATATTTTCTTGTATTCAAACCAACGCTTTTAATGGTGTAATATTTGTGGTGCATATTCATTAAACATCAAACAGCAAGTGTCACAATTTAAATTATTTCTTCCTCCAGTATGTTTCCAGTTACTATGGCGTTTGTCCGAAATGATCGAAACTGTAGCACCTTATTCTAGATGTCAAGACAGACGCAACCGTCAGTATAAAAGGAGGCGAAGTCTATTATGTTGTCAGTAGAAAAACAATAACAGCAGAATGGGTCGGTCAGGACAGTTCAGTGACTTGGAGCTTGGACCAATTATTGGAGACCGAGCGAGGTGGCGCAGTGGCTAGCACACTGGACTCGCATTCGCGAGGACGACGGTTCAATCTCGCGTCCGGCCACCCTGATTTAGATTTTCTGTGATTTCCCTAAATCACCCCAGGCAAATGCCGGGATGGTTCCTTTGAAAGGGCACCACCGACTTCCTTCCCCATTCTTCGCTAATCCGTAGAAACTGATGACCTAGCTGGATGGTGTCCTTCCCCAAACAACCAAACCCAATTATTGGATGTCACCAGAATAAGAGATCTGCTAAGGACGTTTCAACCTGTCTGAAGCTGCCCAAGTCGACTGTTGATGAGGTGATTGTGAAGTGGAAATTCGAAGGAACAACCACAACTGAGCCAAGACCAGGTAGACCACCAGATCGGAGGCTGGTTGTAAAACATCGCGTGCCAGGAAGCATTCATTTGTTCCAGAGTGCTACCATCAGTCCAGATGTGTGTCGGAAGGGTAAGAAAATAGTTTACAATAGTCGAGTAGCTCCTCATAAGTGACACATTTCTTTAGCCAAAGCTAAATAATGTTTGTGGAGTGGAGAGCAAAGCCACTGGACAGAGCGTGACTGAAAACGAGTAATTTGGAGTGATGAATCGCTTTAGATTTCTCCTGGTAATCAAATAGGAAGGTTTGAGTTTGGTGAATGCCTGAAGAAACTCACCTGCCATCATGTATTGTGCAATAACCTGGTTCTGATTTCTCAAAAATGGCTCAAATGGCTCGGAGTATACGTGACTTAACATCTGAGGTCATCAGTCCCCTAGAACTTAGAACTACTTAAACCTAACTAACCTAAGGACGTCCCACACATCCATGCCCGAGGCAGGATTCGAACCTGCGACTGTGATAGGCGCGCAGTTCCGGACTGAGCGCCTAGAACCGCTCGGCTACTGCAGCCGGCCATGCATGGTGCCTACAGGGGTGTGCAGAGGAGGTAGTGTTACTGTATGAGAATATTTTTCGAAGCTAATGTGTGGTCCTCTTATTGCGCATGCTGTTGTTGTTGTTGTGGTTTTCAGTCCCGAGACTGGTTTGGTGCAGCTCTACATGCTACTCTATCCTGTGCAAGCTGTTTCGGCTCTTGAGGCAGAATTGGCCGCTATTGCTCGACAGACATTCAGACAGATCATTGAAAATGTCACCGGCGGAGTTCAGGCTGTGGTAAGGGAGCAGGGTGGACACACCCGATGTTAGTGTCGACCAACAAATGTTCGGTCACTTTTGAACAGATGGTGTGTTTTGAGATAAGAAAGCAATGTTGTTGTTGTTGTTGTGGTGGTGGTGGCCTTCAGTCAAGAGACTGGTTTAATGCAGCTCTCCACGCTACTCTATCCTGTGCAACCTTCTTCATCTTCCAGTACTTCCTGCAACCTACATCCTTCTGAATCTGCTTGGTGCATTCATCTCTTGGTCTCCCTCTACGATTGTTACCCTCCGCGCTGCCCTCCAATGCTAAATTGGTGATCCCTTGATGCCTCAGAACATGTCCTACCAACCGATCCTTTCTTCTTGTCAAGGTGTGCCACAAACCCCTCTTCTCCCCAATTCTATTCAATACCTCCTCATTAGTTACGTGATCTACCCATCTAATCTTTAACATTCTTCTGTAGCACCACATTTCGAAAGCTTCTATTCTTTTCTTGTCTAAACTATTTACCGTCCGTGTTTCACTTCCATACGTGGCTACACTCCATAAAAATACTCTCAGAAACGATTTCCTGACACTTAAATTTATACTCGATATTACCAAATTTCTCTTCTTCAGAAACACTTTCTTTGCCATTACCAGTCTACATTTTATATTCTCTCTACTTCGACCGTCATGAGTTATTTTGCTCCCAAATAGCAAAACTCCTTTCCTACTTTAAGTCTCTCATTCCCTAATCTAATTCCCTCAGCATCATCCGAGTTAACTCGACTACATTCCATTATCCTCGTTTTGCTTTTGTTGGTGTTCATCTTATATCCTCCTTTCAAGGCACTGTCCATTCTGTTCAACTGCTCTTCCAAGTCCTTTGCTGTCTCTGACACAATTGCAATGTCATCGGCGAACGTCAAAGTTTTTATTTCTTCTCCATGGATTTTAATACCTACTCCGATTTTCCTTTTGTTTTCTTTACTGCTTGCTCAACATACAAATTGAATAACATCGGGGAGAGGCTACAACCCATTTTCACTCCCTACCCAAACACTGCTTCCCTTTGATGCCCCTGGACTCTTGTAACTGCCATCTGGTTTCTGTACAAATTGTAAATAGCCTTTAGTTCCCTGTGTTTTACCCCTGCCACCCTTAGAATTTCAAAGAGAGTATTCCAGTCAACATTGTCAAATGCTTTCTCTAATTCTACAAATGCTAGAAACGTAGGTTTGCATTTCCTTAATCTTTCTTCTAAGATAAATCGTAAGATCAGTATTGCCTCACGTGTTCCAACATTTCTACGGAATCCAAATTGATCTTCCCCGACGTCGGCTTCTACCAGTTTTTCCATTCGTCTGTAAAGAATTCGTGTTAGTATTTTGCAGCTGTGACTTATTAAACTGATAGTTCGGTAATTTTCACGTCTGCCAACAACTGCTTTCTTTGGGGTTGGAATTATTATTGAGCATAAGAAAATGATAATTGCGGATGGATATGAACACAGTTTAAAGCATTGAGTGCTATGAATAGTAGAGAAACATTTCGAATATGAATGAATGTTTGTGTCAGCATTACACTGCATCCTGTCAGAAAGTAAAATCGGTGCAACAATGGTTTATGCGTGGGTAATATCTTTACTGAAATGGACAGAAATGTTCAGAGTTCCACCCGGGCCCAATGTAAAGGCTTTGGGATGAGTGATACGTCCGTCCAAACTTTACCTTCCAACAACATTACCTTCTCTTGTTTCGGCTCTTGAGAAATAATGGGATGCTCTTCTCCCGCAGATATTCAGACATCTCACTGACATTGTCTCCAACACGTTCAAGCCATCATAAAGGCAAAGGGTGGACGCAACCCGTACTAACGTCCCCTAATAACTGTCGAGATAATTCTGATCACATAGTGCTAGTCCAGGACGCGATCATGCATTACCTGTTCACCAGGTTCCCACCTTTGGGAGCGTCCTAACTATTACACAGCACAAAACAGTTACAACGAAACGTACACGTCATCTGAAGTATAAAGCGTGGCATAAACTTATCCCACTTTTGTCTCGCGTAAAAAGATGACTTTCTTTTAAATCGAAGGGGCAACAATTCCGAACAGACATGACCCATTGGAGATGGGGAACCGTTAGTGCATTGTGGATAACAAGCTTCGTGAAAACTATGGAGCTTGACGTGCCAGTGCTCTCCGAGGAGGAATTTGGTTGCAAGGGTGACCGAGCATCTAGATCAACCGATACGATGCAGTGAAAGAGCCTATCATTCAAATAAAACTGGAGGACATCAGAAGAACGTCTACGATAATAGTGCAGCAAAACGGACTGCACATGGGCTAATCATGGTATATCCACAGAAAAAAATGTTCAATTCCATCGGCAGCTGCTGATTAGCGGTGTACACTTGTCCCTTTCCAGAGGAGTCACATTTTCTGCTTCATAAGACATACAGAGGCCTTTATTTCTACCTAGAAACAATGGACAATAAACAGACTTCATAGTGTGGACCACAAATACCTTGGATGCCTGGCCTCGATTAATTATTTCGATTCCATCTTGGGAAGCTATTTCGAAGTTACAATCTCTCTTCAGCGACTTCTTTCCGTTGGGAAATAGACTCACTCAGCAAGATGATAGGACTACTGATCGAAGAATCCACAGTTGACTGTAAGAGCACAATCAGGATTCAAAATATTTATCATTGTCTCTCCGCTCACCCTTCCCCTGTATCTTTGATCGCTGCGTTGTGAACTTCCCGGCTTGCACTCTTCCGCTGTTGTTGCATTCTGTGTTAATGTTTGGCCTCTATACATGGTGAGGCAGCTAATCTGACCGCCGCCAATATATCCTAAAAAGAAAATACAAAGTTTCCCAAGACGAATGGTCAGTATTCAGAGATATCACAATAAAGCTTATTTGAAGCTCTGTTCCGAATGGTTTCCTAGACAGAAGACATTGAATGTACGTTGTTGTTTAAGTAACTGATGCCTTTAAAACAACTAGTTCCAATCATACTTAACAAAAAATGCAAAAAGTTATGCTGTGTTACTCAGATAATATTGGAAAGGTAGAAAATTTCATCACAAAGGAAGTCCCACAGGGTTCGATTTTGGCCCGCTACTATTCCTATGGCAGGAAAACATTCCAAGCAAAGAGTCTTTTATTATTCTTTTATTTAATATTTCTGCTTTAAAACGAGAATTCGTGTTTTTATATGGAATAATGGAACTGTTTTCGCCCGTTCGAATAAATTTTAGTTAAAAAGGAAAACGGATATATAACGAGAGATTACATGGTCGATGGATAAAGAAAATGAGAATGAAGTATCACTCATGGCGACATAGTTTCCTGGTCACAAATACACTGACATAAGGTAATAAGCAAAGGAAACATGCGTTCTTATTAAACATCTACACTACTGCCCATTAAAATTGCTACACGAAGAAGAACTGTAGATGATAAAACGGGTATTCATTGGACAAATATATTGCACTAGAATTGACATGTGATTACATTTTCACGCAGTTTGGGTGCATAGATCCAGAGAAATCAGTACCCAGAACCACCTCTGGCTGTAATAACGGCCTTGATACGGCTGGGCATTGAGTCAAACACGGATTGGATAGTGTGTACAGGTACAGCTGCCCATGCAGCTTCAACACGATACCACAGTTCATCAAGAGTAGTGACTGCCGTATTGTGACGAGCCACTTGCTCGGCCACCATTGACCAGACGGTTTCAGTTGGTGAGAGATCTGGAGAATGTGCTGGCCAGAGCAGCAGTCGAACATTTTCTGTAGTCAGAAAGGCCCGTACAGGACTTGCAGCATGCGGTCGTGCATTGTCCTGCTGAACTCTAGGGTTTCGCAGGGATCGGATGAAGGGTAGAGCCACGGGCCGTAACACATGTGAAATGTAACGTCCACTGTTCAAAGTGCCGTCAGTGCGAACAAGAGGTGACAGAGACGTGTAACCAATGGCAACCCGTACCATAACGCCGAGTGATACGCCAGTGTGGCGATGACGAATACACGGTTCTAATGTGCGTTCACCGCGATGTCGCCAAACACTGATACGACCATCATGATGCTGTAAACAGAACCTGGATTTATCCTAAAATATGACGTTTTGCCATTCGTGCACCCAGATTCGTCGTCGAGTACACCATCGCAGGCGCTCCTGTCTGTGACGCAGCGTCAAGGGTAACCACAGCCATGGTCTCCGAGCTGATAGTCCATGCTGCTGCAAACGTCGTCGAACTGTTCGTGCAGATGGTTGTTGTCTTGCAAACGTCCACATTTGTTGACTCAGGGATCGAGACGTGACTGCGCGATCCGTTACAGCCATGCTGATAAGATCTGTCATCTCGACTGCTAGTGATACGCTGCCGTTGGGATCCATCATGGCGTTCCGTATTACTCTCCTGAACCTACCGATTCCATATTCTGCTAACAGTCATTGGATCTCGATCAACGCGAGAAGCAATGTCGCGATACGATAAACCGCAATCGCGATAGGCTACAATCCGACCTTTATCGAAGTCGGAAACGTGATGGTTCGCATTTCTCCTGTTTACACGAGGCATAACAACAACGTTTCACCAGGCATCGCCGGTCAACTGCTGTTTGTGTATGAGAAATCAGTTGGAAACTTTCCTCATGTGAGCACGTAGCAGGTGTCGCCATCGGCGACAGGCTTGTGTGAATGCTCTGAAAAGCTAATCATTTGCATTTCACATCATGTTCTTCCTGTCGGTTAAATTTCGCGTCTGTAGGATATCATGTTTGTGGGGTAGCAATTTCAATGGCCAGTATTGTATTAACTTATGCGTGCAATATAAGTGAGAAGAGTTAAGTTCGGATAAGGCACACCTTGCCGCAGGCGTTCCGGTAGCAGACGGTGTGGTGTGGAAAAGGCTTGCTGAGAGTGCCTCCGGGCAGTCAGTGTGGGCGCACATGGGCTCCCGCGTGCGCTTAGCAGCCGGCACGGTAGATCAGCGTGTTCGGTCAGTGGGTTAGCTACCCTCTGTAATAAAAACACTGAGTTAATCTATCACTAACGAACTTTAACGGATGTCTTACGACGTCCGCCCCGAGTTGATTCAACGAACAAAACCGAACAAAATGAGATTAAAAAAAAGGGCATTTGCCCACCGTTGCTTTAGCCACTACCCAGTGGTCATCACTGTACACGAAACCCGCTGTGCTACTTCTGACGTCGTGTCGATAAGGGTCAGTTGTTCCAAGCTTAGAGCACTGCCCTGCGTAGCTGTCGCACTCAGCGGCTTATCTAGCCTGCGAGGAACGACAGGCAAGGAGATGCAATGAAGAGCCGCAAGTCATTTTGCGAGAGCCGGTGTAAGACGGAGCTCGTTGAGGGGGACGGTGGCGATAAAAGTGACGCTGGGGCGTCTTGCACAGAGCGCTGTATAAACACGTCGGCAGCAGCGCCGCGTTAGCCTGGCCCGTGCTGGTCTGGACTGGGCAGTAATACGGCAGAGGGCCGGGTCGCGATATTGCGGCCGCCTGCCGGCTGGCTATATTGCGCCGGCCGCATTATTACGCCGTAGCTACACAATGGCTGGCTTACGGCGGCACTCCGCTGCCCTCCGCTTCTTGGCCGCTGGCCCCGCCGCGGCTGGCCGGCCGCGCTCCTCGGCAGCGCCGCGCAGGCTGCATAAACACGCCGCAAGGAGGGGGCGTCGCCTCCGCTGTCGACCAGCTCGTGTCATACATTGTGGACGGCTCCCACGGCGCCGTTCCCAAGTAGCCTGCACTGGGACTACATACACTGAGGTGACAGGAGTCAGCGCCGGCCGCTGTGGCCGAGCGGTTCTAGGCGCTTCAGTCCGGAACCACGCGGCTGCTACGGTCGCAGGTCCGAATCTTGCCTCGGGCATGGATGTGTGTGATGTCTTTAGATTAGTCAGGGTTTACGTAGTTCTAAGTCTATGGGACTGACGACCTCAGATGTTAAGTCCCATAGTGCTTATAGCGATTTGATTTTTTTTTTTTTTTTTTTTTTTTTTGGGCAGGAGTCATTGGATGGCGAAATGCACAGAAGGCGGTAATATCGTGTATACAAGTTATGAAAGGGCAGAGCGTAAACGGAGTTCACATTTGTACTTAAACATTTATGTGGAAATGTTTCCGACGTGATTATAGCCGCAAGACGGGAATTAACAGACTCTGAAAGCGGAATGGTAGTTGTAGGTACAAACATAGGATATTCAGTTCCGGAAATCGCTAGGGAATTCAATATTCTGAGATCCACAGTGTCAGAAGTGTGCCGAGAATACAAAATTTTAGGGATTATCTCTCACCACAGAAAACACAGAAACCTTCACTTAACGACCGAGAGCAGCGGCGTTTACGTAGAGTTGTCAGTGCTAATAGAAGAGCAACAATGGGTCAAATATCCACATTAATCACCATGGGACGTACTACGTACTTATCCGCTAGGACGGTGCGGCGAAATATGGGGATGCAGCAGCAGACGACCGAGGTGAGTGGCTTTGCTAACAGCACGTCGCCGCCTGTAGCGCCTCTCCTGGGCTCGCCACCATGCCTCTTGGACCCTAGACGATTGGAAAACGGTGGTCTGGTCAGATGACCCCTGATTTCAGTTGGTAAGAGCTGATAGTAGGGTTGAGTGTGCCGCAGACCCCACGAGGCCATGGGTCAAAGTTGTCAACAAGGCACTGTGTAAGCTTTTGACGCCTCCATAAGGTGTCCGCTGTGTTTACATGGAATGGAGTGGGTCCTCTGGATGTTCAGCTACTTGGAGATCATTTTCAGCCTTTCAGCAACACCATGTTCCCAAACAACTTTCGGATTTCTATGGACAATAATGCGCCATATCACCAGGACACAGTTGTTCGTGACCGTTTGAAGGACATTCTGGACAATTCGAGGGAATGATTTGGTCACCCAGATCATCCAACACGAATCCCATCGCACATTTATGAGACATAGTAGAGAGGTCCGATCGCGCACAAAATCTTTCACTGGCAACACTTTCACAATTCTGGACGGCTGTAGCGGCAGCATGGTTCAGTGTTTCTGCAAGCTTGTTGAGTCCATGCCACGTCGAGTTGCTGAACGGGATTTTAGGTGGTATCACATTACTTTTGTCACCTCAGGCTATGACTGATGAAGCAGTCGTTCAGTACACTGCTTTTGAATTCCAGATCTAGATTAGCATGGGCAGTGGCTGTTTCGTTGGTTCACTTCTGCCTTTCCTAGGTACTATGAGGTGGTTCCAAAGATTGGAAAGCTCACAAAATGGATGAGGGAGATCAGAGTTTATGTAAGGAGGAGTTTGTCACTAAAAAACTGTGGCACTTTGGAATGTGGCCCATGCCAGGTAACGAGCCTGACGTTTCCATTTCCGAGCACTTTCTGTAGAACGGATGGGCAAGGCTCGTTCGTCTGTCGAAGGAAGCATCGAATTCCTCCCAGAAGCCTTTTTAGCCAGATAAGAGATCTCTAGGCAGTTGTAACTTATCTCAAGGCGTCTTGCTGTTCGACACGATGCATCAGAATAACGTCCAATCTAAACTTTTAGAACACAGCCTCCTGATTCACTCATGCTATCATTTTCGGCAGTGCCCACAGTTTTGTGCTGTGCCCATTTCCAGAGCTTCGCATTTGTCCATTTCAGAATCACGCCATGGAACGGAGGAATTAGCTGAGGTACAATGTAAAAGGAAAGAGTAGGAGATTTTTTACCGCTGAAACATATTTTTCATTCGTAGCCACTCAGAATCTCCGCACTCATTGGCCAGAGATTTCCAGTTCTGGCAGCAAAGCAGACGAATTGCAGACGGCTCTTAGCGAAAACGCTTCGCTTTGCGTTTTCGCATAGTCACTACTTTGCTTTAGCCTTTGGGCTGGAAAGATGACTGATGAGATGAGTTTTGCTAGCGCTAGGAAGACGTCTGTACTACAGCTCTAAGTATGACAGGAGGGCTCTTCTAGCTGTTGCTACCACCAGACTGTTTATGTACGCACTGACCGATTGGTAAGATCGTCGCCCCCTCTGTAGCAGTTTAGGAATGAATCTAGCTCGCTCTCTTCAGAAGGCGAGTCCGTGAACTTAAAGTCAGGCATCGAACTTGTTGCTCTCAATGCGCATTTTGGTAATCTTTTGGTGTTGACTCCTACCTTTCGGTGCACTATCAATACTTACTTAACAACTTAAGCAGTCATTTGCTATGTCCAGCCATTATTACTAAGGCTGTGTTTTATCCTCCATACCCATCTTTTCCAAGGCTATACTTTGAGTTATATTCCTTTGTGCGATTATTAATGGCTCTTTTTAAGAAGTCAATGGTTAATTTTCAAATTAACAGTCAAAAAAGCTATTTGTTAGAATATCCATTTGTTTCCATTCATAGCTAGAAGATCCCTCCTCCCATTAATATGTCTATGTGAGTGGCGTAGTAGCCATTTCTTTCACGCTTAGTTGAGTTTCCCCCATTAGTATTCATTTAAATAAGAAGTTTTCTGTTGTGTGACAGTATCCCTGTTTTCAGTTAATTTGCATGATCATTTGCGGTGGTTCAAAATGGTTCAAATGGCTCTGAGCACTATGGGACTCAACTGCTGTGGACATCAGTCCCCTAGAACTTAGAACTACTTAAACCTAACTAACCTAAGGACATCACACACATCCATGCCCGAGGCAAGATTCGAACCTGCGACCGAAGCAGTCGCACGGTTCCGGACTGCGCGCCTAGAACCACGAGACCACCGCGGCCGGCATTTGCGGTGGTTCCTTATTCTGCGGGGGACCAGAATTTGGTGTTGTGTATCCTAGGGGTATGCTCCGACCACAACTGACACCCCACACTACTTTTCAGGAACAATACAGGCCCTTCGTTTCGTAGTGATTACTGCATTTCCCTATCGTTACTCAGTAGGATCACAGACAATCTCCATTGCATTTACATCTATTAACTGATTTTGTTTTTCTAGCCGTTATGATGGCTATTTTTTTTTCGAAGGTCCGCTAGGTCACAAAATGGAAATCACAGTGAAAATCAAACATATTGTATTTGCCACAATTAGCTTTACCTTCAGCTACTGCTATGCACAGTCGCCGCTCCGACTCAGGCATTTATCGTATCGTTGTATCAACTTCCCAGAACCCTCTTCTTCGCCGATCGTTTTTGCTCCTGTTCAGCTTTCCTACTACAGATGCCGCACCACTCTGTAACACACCTGTCATGTATATATATATATATATATATATATGAAACTTTGAAGCGAGGCTGGGAATCAACTAGTTCGTCATCTAACGAGTCAGAACGTACTTTAAAGACTGGTGACTAGCAAAATTTTAGCAAGTTAATTAAAGGATTAATAAACACAAAAATAATTGTGAGACAGTACACTGTAGAGGTTGGGTGTGGATCTGGGCTGCTAGTGGTCAGGGTAGCCTGAAGTTCATCACCAAAGCCGTGGTGCCGTGGTGTTCTGTCATGAATACAGCATGTTTTATACCACAACAAAGAACAACAGTCGTTGCAGTCCCAGAAGGCGGGAAAGAAACCCACGGCAGAGGGTGCGTTCCATCACTGACGGCATGCTTGACTCATCAACGACTTGTTGCTTGGACAGCTTGCAAAATCCTGCGAAGTGATGTGGTCAGCTCAGAGGGCGGAGGTGCTGGCTCAGAGTGGCGAATAGCATCCTTCGATGGCGTCCACACATAACAGGCATGGATGCACAGCTCAGGGAGGGGTACACCAGAACGTGGAGGATGAAACTGTGGTTCAGACAGTGGTGGCTCGTATTGGTGGAGTCTACCCAGTCCCCCAATGGCGAACAGCTACAGCGTATGCCTGTAGGAGGCGGTGATCAGCAACAAATGTTGCCCACATGGGTGTTGGCGGCAAGTCAGTTAGATAGGACAGGGTCAGTGGAGATTATTCTTATAGGGAAGGCAGCAGCATCCAATTTATGCACAAGATCTTGAATGTGATACTTCCAACAAAGCCTTCTGTCTATGTTTAGTTCCAACTGGTTGACTTTACTGACTGTCTGATCACCCTGGGACACTAAAATTTTGCTTTTATGTCCCGTGTCAGAAACCATTCATTGCGTTGTGTTGCAACTTGGCGTTAATTTGTGCTCTGAAAGCCACGGGCTGAAGTTACTGACTATTTTATTAGTATCATTATTTACAACACAGTGTAATGAATCACCTCGAAGGGGACGATCTATTTACACGTAATCAGCATGGCTTCAGAAAACATCGCTCTTGTGCAATGCAGCTAGCTCTTTATTCGCACCAAGTAATGGCCGCTATCGACAGGGGATCTCAAGTTGATTCCGTATTTCTAGATTTCCGGAAAGCTTTTGACACCGTTCCTCACAAGCAACTTCTAATCAAGCTGCAGACCTATGGGGTATCGTCTCAGTTGTGCGACTGGATTCGTGATTTCCTGTCAGGAAGGTCGCAGTTCGTAGTAATAGACGGCAAATCATCGAGTAAAACTGAGGTGATATCAGGTGTTCCCCAGGGAAGCGTCCTGGGACCTCTGCTGTTCCTGATCTATATAAATGACCTGGGTGACAATCTGAGCAGTTCTCTTAGGTTGTTCGCAGATGATGCTGTAATTTACCGTCTAGTAAGGTCATCCGAAGACCAGTATCACTTGCAAAGCGATTTAGAAAAGATTGCTGTATGGTGTGGCAGGTGGCAGTTGACGCTAAATAACGAAAAGTGTGAGGTGATCCACATGAGTTCCAAAAGAAATCCGTTGGAATTCGATTACTCGATAAATAGTACATTTCTCAAGGCTGTCAATTCAACTAAGTACCTGGGTGTTAAAATTATGAACAACTTCAGATGGAAAGACCACATAGGTAATATTGTGGGGAAGGCGAGCCAAAGGTTGCGTTTCATTGGCAGGACACTTAGAAAGTGCAACAAGTCCACTAAAGAGACAGCTTACACTACACTCGTTCGTCCTCTGTTAGAATATTGTTCCGCGGTGTGGGATCCTTACCAGGTGGGACTGACGGAGGACATCGAAAGGGTGCAAAAAAGAGCAGCTCGTTTTGTATTATCACGTAATAGGGGAGAGAGTGTGGCAGATATGATACGCGAGTTGGGATGGAAGTCATTACAGCAAATACGTTTTTCGTCGCGGCGAGACCTTTTTACGAAATTTCAGTCACCAACTTTCTCTTCCGAATGCGAAAATATTTTGTTGAGCCCAACCTACATAGGTAGGAATGATCATCAAAATAAAATAAGAGAAATCAGAGCTCGAACGGAAAGGATTAGGTGTTCGTTTTTCCCACGCGCTGTTCGGGAGTTGAATAGTAGAGAGATAGTATGATTGTGGTTCGATGAACCCTCTGCCAAGCATTTAAATGTGAATTGCAGAGTAGTCATGTAGATGTAGATGTAGATGTCTGCGTCTTTCGCAATAACCTACGTCATCGGTAAAGAAAATTTTTTTGAATCATGTCATGTTTAGTGCAAAATCATTGGTGTGTACCAAGAAAAACGACGAACCGAAAACAGGAGCATGAAGCATCCCACACTTCACGTGACCGCAGTCAGACTCAAATATCTTCTCTTCTTGTTGACATTAGAGACTAACCTTCTCATTATACTGTTCAGATATAAAGTGAACCATAGTTCAGATTTTTCCATAATACTGTAATGTTTCAACTTGTGCAAAAGTATTACACGGCGCACTTAGTCCAATTCGTTCGTTAAATTGAAGAAAGTACCTACTGCCCTGAAATTATCATTTAACCCTGATAGCGTCTCACACAGAAAAGAACAAACAGCATTTTCTGTGGATATTCCTTCATTAAAACCAACTTGCGAATCTAATAGATAACTGAGATCTGCCACAAGTCTCCTAGATATTGCTTTCTCGAAAACTTTTTAAAACACCGTAGCGAAGAAACTGGCCGGGAGTAAGGTATTCAGAATGTGGTTTCGTAACAAGAATTTTAGTCTATCAGGAACTGACGATGTCGGAAAGACACCTTGGACAGGTGACAGTACAGAAAAAATACGTGGTACAGTGTTAGTATGCCTATTTGGAGAGTGGCTACATCTGACGTGGAAAAAGCAAAGTCTAAATGTATACGTAGTAAGAGTTAATGAAAATGTGTCAGACAAATCAAGTGTAATATCAGTAGCACCAGAAAGTAGTGTAATGGGAAGAAAGGAAGGAAGATTCATTAGGGTTTTAACTCCTTTCGACAAAAAAAGGCTCTAAGCACTATGGGACTTAACATCTTAGAACTTAGAACTACTTGAACCTAACTAACCTAAGGACATCACACATATCTGTGCCCGAGGAAGGATTGGAACTTGCGACCGCAGCAGCAGCGTGGTTCCGGACTGAAGCGCCTACAACCGCTCGGCCACAGCGGCCGTCTCCCTTCGACACTGAGGTAATTAGTTACGGAGCACAAGCTCGAGATGATTCAAGAATGAGGAAGGAAATTGGCTGTGCCCTTCAAAAGGAACGATCTCGGCATTTACTTGGAACGATTTAGGGAAATCATGGGAAATCTAAGTGTGGATGACCGGATCCGGATGTTAGCCGGCGTCCTTCCAAGAACTAGTACAGAGTGCAAATCTCTGCTCCACCTCTCTCGGTAGTAGCGTAATGGGAGGATTCGTTATGATTAAGAACATAGGGCAAGAAATAATACGCTTATTCTGGTTAGAACCGAAACTAAACCAACGTCTATATGAATGTATGTCGAGATCACAAACAGACGATTAAGATATGGAGAGACTATATGAAACATCGAACTCGTTGTACCGTATGTTAAGAGAGATTAAAATCTAATAACGAGGAAAGATTGGAACGTTGTAGTAAGAGAAGGAATAGTTACTGGAGAATTCAGTTACTAAGACAAGAAAAAACTCGTTGAGTTCTGCTATTCATTTGAGCTTTAATAGCAAATACACTGTTCAGCATCATGAAAGACAGAGATATTCATGAAAAAGGCCGGGAGGCACGGGAATATAGCAGCTCGATCATTTCAGGGCTAGACTGAGTTTCAGAAATCAGCTACCATCCTAGAGGATATATTTACTCATATCATAATAATGTGGTGTGGGTTACTTGTTTAAGAGAATTGTTACATCCCGGGATAGTATCCTCAGTGGACACTAAAAATTCTTCCAAGTTCTACCACAGCAGCTCCAAAAAAGCCGAATTGTCTGTGTCAGTGACGAGTAGGTTTCCAGCTGGGAGGAAATGCTGAGCGAGTTGCAACTGACGCGAAGCTATTGCAATAGTGGAGAACGATGAACGCCCACGTCTATAGGCGAAGCACAATGACATCATGAAAGCTCACGGATACCTCTGTACCAGAGACAGAGTGTCGTAAGGCATAACACAAAAATAAGTAATAAAGTACTGAACCAGCAGAAAAGAGCCTCTAAACGGTGAAATTGCGGAAGTCTAAAGTCACTAGGAGAGCTGGCAGCAAAGGAAAACCAAAACACAAGATGACATTGCCATCCCTACCGCTGCAGAGCACACGGGAAACCCCAGCACAAATATCCAACCCATTTTAACAAATGTCTCAGATTACCGACTGCCCAGCTCTTGCGTCAGTTGCGGCAATCCAGTAAGAGGGGAGGCTATGGGGATCGATCCTCAGCACACCTAGCTGTCTTTGATCATCTGTGGAACCACGAGTCTCGCTTGAAAGACGCTGCAGTTGCCAGCAGCTCTGACGACTTCCGAGGCAACGCTAATGTGACCCAGAGGCCCCCATCAACCTGCGTACTTGCTGGAAGCGTGACCTGCATGACCAGAATGCTGTTCGTCGTCCGCCTTTACGAGCGAAAGTCACTGCTGCTGCTCATCCCACTCCTGAGGCGACAGCAGTGCTACCAGCTCCTGTCTCCTAAATGGGGGCTGAGAATCGACCCCTGCGAGTCAGCGAGGACTTCAGGTGGACGTGGGGCCTGACTCCTGAGTGCAAATCTTCAACATGAACAAGAGCGCTTTGGAGATCGATTCACAGAGCTGGAGGCAGCCGGGGTCCATGGGTAGACGGCTGCTAAGTGGCATAACCGTCGCCACCCGACCTTTCACTACGCTGGCAGAACCACATGTCGAGTGCACCCTGGCCCTCTTCAGTTGACGCGGCCACTGGTCTTCCTACCCAGTTGTGGTGCAGCATTTTGGAAGACAATCTTATGTTGCTGCTTATTAAATTCGTCATTATCAAAGTTGCTTTCTTGGAGCTCTAAGTGTAGCTAGGTCCTCATCACCACATCCCGTCCAAATTTCTGCTGAGATCAGACTCCTATGGAACCTTTAAAAAGAATCAGTGGGTAAAGATTTGGGACACTGAAGGATTGAACAATTATTGTGTGCATTCGAAGTTCACTGATACTAATATTTCGGATAGTGTGATAATCAGTACTACTTAAAGAGAAATGGTCATACCTAAAAAGGTCAATCATTGAAACTGGTAGACAAATATAGGTATAACAGTCGTAACAGAAGATAAATTCATTGATGAAAGAACTAATGGTTTGTCTAATTCCTAAACTAATGTAGAGATTAAATAACATCAGAGATAGGATACAACCCTGTCTCACTATCTTTTCAACTACTATTTCCCTTTCTTGTCCTTCGACTCGTACAACTGCAGTGTCGTTTTAGTGCAAGGTGTAAAAAATCTTTTTGCTCGCTGTATTTTCCGCAGCTACCTTCAGATTTTGAAAGAACGTATTTTAGTTAACATTATCAAATGTTCGTTTAAATCTGCGAATGCTATAACCGTAGGTTTACCTTTATCGAACCAATCTTATAGGATAAGCCGCAGAATCAGTGGCGTTTCGCGTGTTCCTGCATTTCTCCAGTATCCAAACTGATCTTCCCCAAGATTTTGAAACCACAACTTATTAGAAAAGTAGTTTGGTAATATTCACAGGTGTCCACACCTGTTTCGCTTAGTATTGAAATTACTACATTCGTCTTAACGTCTTTGGGTTTAAACTGTGTCTCAAATAACTGGCCAACAAGATGGAATAGCTTCGTCGTACTTCTCTTAGGTATCTCAATAATTCTCAGCGTAGGTGTCTATTCTAATGGCATTGTTTAGTCTTAAGTCATTCAGAGTTTGTCAAATTCTTGTCGGATTATCACATCTCTTATCTCCGTCTACATTCTCGTCCCTTTCTATAATATTTTCTTAATTTCTCTTTTACAACCGTTCTACGTATTCCTTTCACATTTCAGCGTTCCCTTCTTTACTTAGTACTAGGCTGTCATCCTAGCTATTGATATTAATGAATCTGGTTTTCATTTTTAGAATTATTCTTAATTTTCCCATACCCTTGATAGAAGGCTAAATGGTTGCCTCCTTGGAGCATACAGAGGACCCAAATTAGATTCAAAGTTTGACAGAGATTCAGGAGGCCAACATTCAGACACTGTAGAAAGGGTAGATAACATTACTCTGGAAATTCTCTAATAAATGGAGGAAATGGAGGAAACGACAACAAAACGGCTGTACTACTGTGTAAAATCTTCGAGACTGAAAATATACCACTGATAATTTGGAATAATATCACCCACATAATTGGGAAGACAGAAACAGGGGGTAAGTCTGCGTAACTAGTTTGACACCTCACACGTACATGCTACTAATCAACATAACGAGTAGAAGAATGGAAAAGAATATGAGGATTTTACGAAATGTGAAGGCACGTGGGATGAGTTCAGAAGTTACTCTTGATAATGGGGACATGACTTACGAAAAGTCAGGACATTATCAGAGGATACAAAAATCATTCGGTAACATAAAACGGTGCAAAAAAAACTGCACGGATTAAAAAGGATTTAAGGCGAGGATACCGTTTTTATCCTCTAATATCAACTCTTGTATGAAATGAAGGAAATAAAAAGTGTCAGTGGCGGACTTAAAATTGAGGACGGAAGCATATCATTATGAGACTTGCTGATGGAAATGCTGTAAACTGTGAAAATAAGGAAGAATTACAGAACTTGTTGAATGGAATGAACAATTTACCGAGTATAGAATAAGAACTGAGAGAAAACGAAATAAGACGACAGTATTGAGGGGCAGCAGAAATGAGATTAACGACAAATGAAAGATCAAAATGGGGGACCAAATAGTAGAAGAAATGAAGGAGTTTCAACTCCTTCGACGCATAATAAAATAAGACAGACGAAGGAAGGAGTGTATAAGGAGAAGACTAACATAAGCAACGAGAGCATTCCTCGCTAAAATTTACTACTGACAAGCATGTGTCTTAATTTCACGAATAACCGTCTGATAGTTTACATCTGAAGCCCAGGTTTGTGTGCAAGTTAATAAATGACTATGGGAACACCGGAGTAAAAGAGAATGGAAACGTTGGAGATGTGGGCTGGTATGACAAGAACTGCAGAATCGGCGTGCAGGGGCAGCAGAAATGAGATTAACGAAGGGAATATGGGGATAACACAGACAGCGTTGAAATTCACTCTGGTGACGAGGCATGGCAGATAGCTTGCTATTGGCTTGCATGTAGTGTAGGTGGCGACCGCTCCCTAGACTACGAAGCCAGTCAATTGACTGACCGCGACCACAACACATGAGTGGAAAATATGAGTTGCGCGAAGCGTCCGACATTCAAAGAAATATTACGTCTTAATGCTCTCTGGAAGACGGGGACATTAAATCCGGAAGACAAACTTGAGAATGAGATACGTCGTTGTTTAACCATTCTTTAAGAAAAGTGACAGACTGACAGAAGAAATATTTCAGTTGATCGATGAAAGAAGGAAGTACAAAAATGTATAGTGAAGCCCAGAAATACAGATATGCAAGATGCTGAGAAATGAAATAAACAGGAAGCGCAGGGAAGCTAAGACGAAATAACTGCATGAAAAACCTGAAGAATTTGGAAAAGAAATGATTGTCGGAAGGACTGACGCAGCATATAGGAATGTCAAAACAACCTTCGATGAAATTAAAGGCAAGGGCAGTAACATTAGAGTGCAACGGGAATTCTGCTGTTAAATACAGAGGTGGAAGGACTACATTGAAGGTCTCTATGAGGGCGAAGAGTTGTCTGATGTGATAGAAGAAGAAACAGGTGTCGCTTTAGAATAGATAGGGTATCCATTTTTAGAACAATCAGAATTCGAGAGAGCTTCACTGGACTTCAGATCAAATGAGGCGGAAGGGGTAGATAACATTCCATCAGAATTTATAAACTCATTGGTGGAGGTTGCAACAAAACGATTATTGACGTTGGTGTGTAGAATGTATGAGTCTGGCGACTTACCACCGGACTTTCGGAAAAATATCATCCACACCATTCCGAAGATCGCAAGAGCTAACAAGTACGAGAATTCAGCATGCATCGAAGTTGCTGACAAGAATAATATACAGACGAATGGAAAAGAAAATTAAGGATGTGTTACATGATCAATTTGGCTATAGGAAAGGTAAAGGTGCCAGAGAGGCAATTCTGACGTTGCGGTTGATAATGGAAGCAAGACTAAAGAAAAATCAAGGCACGTTCATAATATTAGACGACCGGAAAAAGTGTCCGACAATGTAAAATGGTGCAAGATGTTCGAAATTCTCAGAACAACAGGGAGAGAAGGGTAATATACAATATGTACAAGAGCCAAGAGGGAATAATAAGAATGGACGACCAAGAACGAATCGCTGCGATTAAAAAGGGTGTAAGACAAGGATATAGTCTTTCACCCCTACTGTTTGATCTGTATATCGAAGAGGCAATGATGGAAATAAAAGGAAGATTCAGGAGTTGTATTAAAATTCAGGTTGAAAGGATGTCAATCATACGATTCGCTGATGACATTGCTATCCTGAGTGAAAGAGAAGAATAAGTACATGTTCTGCTGAATGGAATGAATAGTTTAATGAGTACTGAATATGGATTGAGAATAAATCGAAGAAAGACGAAAAAGTAATGAGAAGCAGCAGAAATGAGAACAGCGAGAAACTTAACATCAGGATTAATGGTCGCGAAGTAAATGAAGTTAAGGAATTCTGCCACCTAGGCAGCAAAATAACCAAGGACGGAATGAGGAGGGCATCAAAAACAGACCAGCACTGGCAAGAAGGGCTTGCCTGGTCAAGAGAAGCATGCTAGTATCAAAGACAGGACTTAATTTGAGGAAGAAATTAATGAGAATGTACGTTTGGAGCTCAAAATTGCATGGTAATGAAAGACAATGTAAAATTTTACAGTACGTTCGAAATCGGAACATAAGAGAATCTAATCATTTGAGATATGATGTTGCAGAAGAATGATGAAAATTGAGAGGAGTGATAAGGTAAAGAATAAGGAGGTTCCACACTGACAAAGAGAAGGGGCAGGATGACAGAACATGTGTTTTAAGACATCAGGGAGTCATTTCCATGGTACTAGAGGGAGCCGTAGGGGGCAAAAACTGTAAAGGAAGACAGAGATTGGAATATATGCAGCAAATAGTTGAGGACGTAGGTTGAAAATACTACTCTGAGATGAAAGGTTTGGCACAGGAGTGAAATTCGTGGTGGGCCGCATCAAAATTCAAAATTCAAAATTCTTAGGTATCCATATTGACGAGAATTTGAACTGGAAAAGCGCATTTTGGAACTTCTAAAAACACTTAGACAAGCCACATTTTTACTAAGAATCATTGCAAATCTTTAGGAGAGAAGAATCAGTGAGCTGGAATGCACTAAGCCGGCCGGAGTGGCCGAGCGGTTTTAGACGCTTCAGTCTGGAACCGCGCACAGCTACGGTCGCAAGTTCGAATCCTGCCTCGGGCATGGATGTGTATGATGTCCTTAGGTTAGTTCATCAGAAAAAAACAACAGATCTCCACCCTGCCCTCCAATGAGCTGTCGCTTGAAACTGCTGAAGTCCCAAATGACGGTGGTTTGGGGTCAGAGGAATGCACGATACAGGGCGTCTGGCTCGCAACTGTCATTAAATTAATCAATTTGTGACAGTTTGTGGTGTCATTGTGGTGCCACCTGCTGCTCAAACTGATGCTGCAGATGCAGTAAGATGCGACAGACCCATATGCCGAAGCCGATGGTCTTCCCTTGTATTTAAGGCAAAGACGATTTTTCAAAAATAGCTCTGAGCGCTATGGGACTTAGCATCTATGGTCATCAGTCCCCTAGAACTTAGAACTACTTAAACCTAACCAACCTAAGGACATCACACATCACCCAGCCATCACGAGGCAGAGAAAACCCCGGACCCCGCCGGGAAGCGAACCTGGGAACCCGGGCGTGGGAAGCGAGAACGCTACCGCACAACCACGAGATGCGGGCACGATATTTCATCGTCACAGCGGCGCTACTAGAGCCGCTCATACACGATTGGCACGGAATTTGAATAGATTTAGATGTAGAAACATGCCTACCAACTTTCGTTTATGTCGCACAACCTTTTCTTGATATTGTGATTTTTTCCCCTCATTTTATTTTCGTTCAGTAACATCATATGGAATAACGTTCTGGGGAAAGACATCTTTAAGAAAAAAAAGTCTTCGTTGTTATAAAAAGTGCTGTAAGAATGATATATGGTGTTCACCCCTGATCGCCTTGTAGACATCTGTATAAGGTATAAGGAGTTGAGCATTCTGATACTGCTTCACAGTTCATTTATATCCTCATGAAGCTCGTAGTAAATAACCCACTACAGTTCAAAAGGACCAATGATGTAAAATACCAGAAGTAAAAATAACATTCATTTCTTTACGTCAAGGTTATTTTTAGTACAAAAAGGGTGCACAGCGCTCCATCAAAAATTTTTGATCAGTTATCCAGTGATATAAAATGTTTGATAGAATGCGAAGCGAAGTTAGAAAACAAACTGAAAAACATACTTCTTGACGGCTCCTATTCCGTAGAATTTCGTCTGTTATTGTAATGCGTAGAGGTGATGGGTAGAAACTACTAACTTACATCTGTATAGTTAAAAAAATTATTCAAATTAATTTGCGATGTGAATGTAAAATGACTCGTTTCATAGCATTACGATTTTTCGTGCAAAGTGATCCATAGATCTTGAAACTAACTAACTAAAGCAAGACTGGACACAGGGTTTGAAAGTCACCATTTCGATTTAATGTAACTTTGAAAAGTGAATTCCTATGTACTGCAGGTCTATTGGGCTAATAACTGCATCCCGTAGGTCTGCGCCAGATGTTCCGTAGTCCAGTTACTTCTCCTTAGCGTTAGTACCCTCAACTAGTGTCACCTGCAACGATCTATGTTAGTGGAATGTGATGCTTTCCTCACCCACAAGCCGGAGGACTTCGTGACAACAGGTACGGAACTTGGCTACAAAAATAAATACACGAATCAGAATGAAAAAATGATATATTATCGTCCAGAATGTTCTTTTTATTATATCAATGAAATCTTCCAAGGACAGAAATAACGTCAGGAAAATTGGAGTAGGCTATGTTTAAGAACTATGAGAAGGCGTACGAAGGTAAAACACCTTTTCAGATGCCATATATACCAGTCAACTATGCCAAACGTGACTTACGTTTTTACCTACTTGAATAATATTATCTAAATCCACATCACATAATACGGATATCGCACTGTGTGTACACCAGAGTGCGGTGTGCACCCGAGGGAGAGCACCCAGCAGTCTTCTAAATTTTGGAGGCAAAACCAAAAGGGATATCATAATTATGTGATCGAAAACACCACCACCCTGAATCTCCAGAGTACATAATAAGCTTTGTTCGCTATTTCGAGTTAGTACTGTCAGCAAGACCTCCCCTAAAGCGAGTAACATATCTCAGCTACTAGACGAGATGGAGACAAATTTATGGTGTATGGAAATTACTGAATAAACCCGACAGTGCTACTACTGACATTGGTAAGATAAATTACAGCGAAAATGGCATGCACTTTAGCAAGAAAAATTTAAGTGCATCGATACCGATTACAGAATCGTTTTGTGACAACACTATTGTCGATAAAATATATGGTCAAATGCACTGTCAAAAACAGTTATACAAGGGCTTGTCTGTAATGTTAAAGAATATGTGGTGCATTTAACAATTACCCATGTGGTAGTTAAGTTTATCTCGGCGAAAAGCGGTGTCAATGAGGAACTACTATTTCTCCTGTACAATTATGACAGTACGACAGCATGAGTAATATTGGAGATAAGTGGCAGGGAAGCACTGGAAACAATTCTGAGGCACCTCCTGGTGCATCCACACTCATAGCAGTGGATCCACACCCACAGCAGGGTGAGTGGCGGATGGTAACGCGTTTGCTCGAGGCACAGAGCCAGTGTGGAGGCTGGCCGTTTGGCCTCGTCTATTTGCCCTGTGGACAGGTGCCCGCTCGTTCAGCAGCGAAAAAGTGGGGATTTTCCGGTATGACCGTTCACGAGTGTACCGTGAACTTCAGAACTCCGGTAAAACATCAAAACTCCGACGTCGCTGCAGCCGGTAAAAGATCCTGCAAGGATGGGACAAACGACGACAGAAGAGAATCGTTCAGCGTGACAGAAGTGCAACCCTTAGGCAAATTGCCGCAGATTTTAATGCTGGACCATTGACAAGTGTCAGCGTACGAACCATTCAACGGAACATCAACGATATGAGCTTTCGGAGCGAAGGCCAACTCGTGTAGCCTTGACGAATGAACGACAGAAAGCTTTACACCTCGCCTGGGACCGTCAACACCGACATTCGACTGTTGATGACTGGAAACACGTTCTATCGTTTCAAATTGTTATGAAGCGGAAGGACGCGTACCGGTATGGAGACAACCTCTTGAACCCATGGATCCAGCATGTCATCAGGGGACTGTTCAAGCTGGTAGAGGCTCTGTAATGGTGTGGGGCGTTTGCAGTCCAGTGATATATGACCCCAGATACGCCTGGATACGACTCTGACAGGTGACAGGTACGTAAGCATCCTGTCTAATCACCAGCATCCATTCATGCCCATTGTGCATTCGGACAGACTTAGGCAAATCCAGCGGGACAATGAGACACCCCCCCCCCTCCCTCCCCCCCGTCCATAACTGCTACAGAGTAGCTCCAGGTTGCCCACCAAACTCCCCATACAAGAACATTATTGAGCATATCTGGGATGCCTTGCAAACGTGCTGTTTTCGGAAGAGAGCTCCACCCCCCTACGGATTTATGGACAGCCCTGCAGGATTCATAGTGTCAGTTTCCTCCAGCACAACTCCAGTTATTAGTCGAGTTCATGCCACATCGTGTTGCGGCATTTCGCGTGCTCGGGGGGCCCTGCGGGATACTAGGTAGGCGTACCGGTTTCTTTGGCTCTTCAGTGTATTACTTTATGGACTTGGATGTCATGCCATCTGCTTCTGGAATTCGTAACGAACTGAAGATGTATGATTACCTTACATCGGACCATGATTTCTGTGTCCAAGAAGAATATCAAGGAAACGGCTATGTGCTTGTGAACAACGATAAGGCAGTTGAGAAAGAAGGTTGAACGTGAAAGAACATCAATTGCAGAATGAAGATATGTGACAAATATAAATGTTGAATTAAAAGTCCAAGAGTGAACAAAAATATCGGTAAACATCTTATTGGTTTTATAAAGCGCTATGATGTGTTTCTTTGGGAAACTTTTTCGCATTCGTTGGCTAAAGAATATGGTTTTGTAGAACTAGAAATTATGATTTTTAGATATAGAATGGATGGTGTGTCTCACCTTGTCAAAGACAGTCTGAAAGTATTAAACACCAAAAAATAGCATTTAGCGTGTGCTCTGCTGTACTCTATACCAATCGTTCCTATGTAGTGTAAACTGTTGGACAGACTACATAAATGTTACTGTGATATGTTTCACAGTGTTTCATCATTCGTATACTGGACCAATAAGAATACACCGAAGTTAAATGGTGTACAGGTAAACCTTTCACATACCGTGGGAAGGTCATAAACTATACAGTAAACTACATAAGTAAAGCTTTCAGACAAACAGAATCGAGAACAGATTATTAACTACGTTCTGTCCGCCTATGGTTTTAATTATTTGCCAATAAACTATGTGGAAGTTGTTAATACAGAATCCAGCAAGGACCACAAAAGTGTTACACATATGTGCTATAGTAAAACTGAATAGATATGTTAATTCAGGCCATAGTTCTCCACAAAAATGTCAAATATAAATATTGCCAACTTGGGACTGGTTACAATGAATAATATCATTCAACAGGTATTAAGAAAATGAGGTAATGTATTAAAAAGACTTATACAATTCTTTTTGAATGAAATTAGTCCTTTAAATGTAGTTAATGAATCTTAGATGTGCAAACGAAAACTGGAAATGGAGGAGGCTGAAGTAAAGAAAAAAAAATTGGAGTATTTCTTGAAAACAGCTGCGATAAAGGATGAACATAAATCACTACTGGAAAAAGAACAAGCCTTCGCAAATATGCAAGCAAGGCTTACACATCGCTTTGAACGCACGATATGACAAAAATCTGGATATGACAGCGGAAGACAAGATGTTATCATTTACTGCAAATACCAATGTAAATTGGTCATATGTTAGAGTAGTCTCAGAAATCGGTGGATCCAAAGATGTTTACTTCATTAGAGGATATACGAAAAATTTGTTTACCAAACTTCATTCCCACCTTTATTAGCTTAAAAAAGGTGGTTACATTGTATCTACGTGTGGTGGTCTTAAGGTTGTGCATCCAGGAACAAAGAAGACATTTTCAAAATTTGAAACTGGCGGAATAGCTAGATTTAAAAAGCCTTCATTTGCTAAATTAGTAAACCTGAAATTCTTTATGCGAAGTCTGAAACAATGAAAGACAAGAGTTGGGAACATCCACCATGAGGATGTGGAATGCTTTTAACATTAGTCTGATGCAGTAAATAAAAGATAAAATTAAAGTTCCCAAATGCTCTCGGTTAGAAGAATTGCAGGAAGGAATGAAGCTAATTATTAACGCACCACAAGAGTTAGTTTGAAAGACATTACTTATGTTTTAGAATTCGGCATGATTCAGATGTAGATTTAAATTGTAAGTTAAGAATTAAACTGTAAACTATTAAAGTTAGACCAACTAAAAGGGAAAAAAAAATGTTTTCTGTATGTAAATGTATGTACATTAATCAATAAACAATTTTTACAACCAACTTTGATTTATTATGTTCTACTTCGTCAAAATCCTTAAAAGTCTCCAATTTATCGTATTATACATGTATCATGTGGAAGAACTGTTGCTAAAAGCAGGCAGTTTAAAGGATAGCAACTCTTGTTTGTAACGAGTATTTGAAAGAGGATAGTTTAACTTATTTTGTAGGGCTCATTTACTACCTATTTGAGACACAAATGGCAAAGCAGTAATCTACTGTACTTTTCAGATATGGTTTTTTGCTTTCAATTATTTGATTGGTTAAATAAGATCTCTTGCTCCTAACTTAGCTTTGTGTGTTGCTTGAGAATCACTACTTAATTTTACAGAAACGTAATTTGGAATAAAATGACATTGGTTACACTATTGTTGAACTTGTTACAGAAGGAGAGGCATGCAGCAATTACTCGAAAACTCATTAGTTTTAATACTATAACGTATCTAGATTGCGGCTATAACTAGCCATTTCCAGTGCATTTGAATTACAATTCAACAATCTCATAGCAGTACATGTCCAAAATCTAGATTTGCAAGGGTAACAAAAATTAATGGCATTACTACAGGTTGCGGTGTGCATTTCCTTCCTTACAGTCTACAGTCACTGTGCACAACACTTCCTCGTGGAATCAAAATTGGCTAAGATCGTTTCTTATCCTGGGGAGTTGGATGATGATTTTCTTGTATGTCTTTTAGTTCTGTGATGGGCATTCTTGTTGAGTAGTAATAACATTGTGAATATTGCCATTCCCCTCAGTTGCTCCTTCAGTTATGTTTATGAAGCAGGTAAAAATATATGTTATCCAGCCCCTCTTCCCCCTGTGAAACTAGTCTCAACTAGGCCTAAAATATAATCTAATAAAAAACTGTATTATCCAGTCAATAATATCAATAATAAACTTCCTGGCAGATTAAAACTGTGCGCCGTGACACGAAGGACCTTTGCATTTCGCGGGCAAGTGCTCCACCATTCTGGAAACAACAATAATTTTTTTATCCCCTTTTGTTGTTTCACCGTAAAATGGTGTTTGGCGAGTTCAAGGACATGTACCACCAGTAACATAACTTCAAACAGAGTCCAGATCGAAAATAATGAAAAGCTATTCTACCCAGTCAGCAATATCAGTTACATTTTTCTAGTGTATAACAAGATGCATTATCATCTTCCTGCATGAAAACCTAGAATAAATATTAGTGATGACAGCTCGGTTATTGTACCCACCATTCCTTTGATATTATGTACAATAACAGACGCTGTTGCCACATCACAGAAAAGATTATCAGCGATCCATCTGAGCCTGCATGAACTGCGACATCTAGAAGATAGCCGCTCAGCAGTTTACAGTGTTAAAATTCATTGGGTTCATAGATGGAACATTGAGAACAAGGATGGTGGAGGAGGGCGTCAGGGATTGAACTACGAGAGCACAGATGGCAGAGCAGGAGGATCAAAGACTGAACGTCTTTGAGACACAGAGATATAAATCACAGAGCAAGATGGCGCCTCTGGGGCACAGAGATGGAACTACAACGACAAAGATAACAGCTCTAGGGTACAGAGGTTAAACTACGAGAGCAAGAAGATGGCTCTGGGATACAAACTAATTTGCTATTAAGGCAGTAAAATACTTGGTTTTGACTGGGAGAATAAAATTAATGTGTATGTGAGCGTTGATTGTTCGTGTGTGCACGTGCTCCAACTCCCATCCTGCCGCTCTCTTTGCAGAACTACCCCTTCATGTAGGCAACCTATCCGTGAGATGCCACAGGGATGATACTAAAGATGGTCCATCACTAAGCTTGACACTTTGAATCTAAGCCCCATAGACTTACTACTAATATCGCATTTATGAATTGCTTAGAACCCGCTTTTCAGACGCGAGGGCTATCATGCTATAGAGCTGTCAGGGACAGTTAAACACCTGAATTATGGTATATTTCTAGAGAGGGGAGGACGATTGACATATCTCTGTAGCATAATGTTGTACAGGCGATATCATTTATTACACTGATTATCTCAAAACCTTCTTTCGTTTCGTTCTAATGCTCCCCCTCATAGCATCCATTCGGAAAGACCGACTGTTGGTAAGCTTTTGTTTGAACTAGATTTATCTGATTTTATGATCATGGCCATTTCCCGAGACGTATGTGGAAGGAACGATTATATTCGGTTTCTCTCCTGAGAGGATGTTATTTTTAAATCTGAACAGTGACTCTAACGTGAGCAACGTCTTTCTTGTGTCGTTTGACACTGGTGCTGGATGAGCATCTTCTCAATGACTACGCTGTTACTAAACCAATCGAACCGCACTTCACTTCCATCGAACTCCTGAGCGTCATAGACTAATACCAACTAGTACAATTGTCAGACTGCCGATTATTACTCAAGAATTGGTTGAACCAATGTCTTAGGCCTCTTATTTATGAGTGAGTTTCCTTAGGATTCTTCCAAAGTGCACTCTAAGGAAAAAAGGGTACTCCTCGAAGGAATTGTCTGAATGGGACGAAGTTCGGTAGATGTAATGGACACGTATAGACAAACGAATGATTACAATTTCTTAAAAATGGATGATTGACTCAAGAGAAAGAGCTTCACAAATTGAGTAATTTAATAAGCCCCTTAACAGGCAGTTACTCGGCTTGACGCTGGTTGATAGAGTTGTTGGATGCCCTCCTGAGAAATTCTGTCCAACTGGCGCTTTAGATTGTCGAAATCCCTAGCTGACTGGAGGGCCCTGTCTACCATGCTCCAAACTTTCTCAATTGGGGAGAGATACGGTGACCTTGCTGGCCAAAGTAGTGTTTGGGAGACTGACTGAATGTATTCCAACTGCATTTAATGATGACTCCCGTTTCGAATTGAGCGACGACGACTAACGAAGACGTTTCTGGGGATGCCGCAGACAGCGGGCTGGCTGTCGTACGGCATAAAGACCGACATCTAGAAGTGATGCTGCGGGTTCCCACTACTTTTCACAGCAGAGCCCTTTGGTTGCCATCCTTATAGCACAGCGGTTAGCCGACGATATTCTACATCCAGTTTTGTAGCCCTTCGTGGTCACGCCATCCTGGGCTTACATTTGAGCAAGATGATGCACGCTACCATACGGCGAGAGTTTCTACTTCTTATCTTTGTGCTTGCCAATCCCTACCCATAAATATCGCCGAATCTGTTCCCAAAGGAGATGGTTTGGAGCACTGCGGGCAGAGCCTTCCAACAAGCTCGTGATCTGAACATCTAACGCTCCAATTGGACAGAGTTTCGTACGATAGCACTCATAGCCCTCAGGAGAACATGTAACTCGGCCAGTCAGCGTCAAGCCAAATAACTGCTTGCATGAGGAACAGAGGTTGAGCAATGTTTCTGACTTGCTATGTTTGTTAAGTTCTTTGAATAAATCATCCAGTTTTTCTGACATTGTGATCATTTGTTTGTCTGTACATCAAAATCACACCTACACATTTCTGTTCCATTTGGATAATTTCTTCGTTGTGCTTCTACTTTTTTTGTCTAGCACTTGCTTTTCTACATCTAACTTCCTGTCATATAGAAACTCCTTTTTGTCTCACTACTTCTTCACAAATAGCATCACAGGAAATTAAATGAAGCAGGCCTGAAGGTGATTTACGTTGTTTAGAATTCGAAGTGAAGGGTCGATAGAATTTTCAGCGAAATTAACCAGCAGTAATTCTCTTCACCTCTTTCATAATAAAGCACAGTTCTCGTTTGCGATGTGGAAGACGTAGCGTTTAATTGAGTATGAGGCATTAAAATCCTTCCGGGAGGAGCACGCAGATGCATGGCTCCCTCGATGGGAAGCAGGCCTTATCAGCTCTCCGGCGAAACCGCTGCCCCCTCCTATACCAAAGCAGACTCCCGAGAGCCAGCGAAATGTTCTGCAAGATTGCGAGTCGGAGTGAAAGATGCGCGGATATGCCGGGGGCAACTCCCAAGCCGGATTCGGAATAATTAAAACTCGCAAGACGGGCTGGGCGCCGTAAACTCGGCGGGCGCTCTAATTAAGAGAAGACACAGCGGGGACCTGCCCAATACTCGATCAGGGCCGGCCCGGCTCTGGCGGAATTACAGGCGCTGCGCCGGGCGGCACAGCTCCCTCTCATTTGGGCGGCGGCCAGCGAAAACGCCGGCACCCGGCGTGGCGGCGCACGCCGACCCAGACCGCCGCCCCACCACCGTACGCTTAATTGGAGCCGAGCAGTGCCGCCCACTCGGATGGAGTCCAGCAAAGCGATCACCCGCCACGTCCATCACGAGACGAGGCCCGTCAAGGAGGCCCGCACGTGTGTCTCCGCGTAACTACACTCCTGGAAATTGAAATAAGAACACCGTGAATTCATTGTCCCAGGAAGGGGAAACTTTATTGACACATTCCTGGGGTCAGATACATCACATGATCATACTGACAGAACCACAGGTACATAGACACAGGCAACAGAGCATGCACAATGTCGGCACTAGTACAGTGTATATCCACCTTTCGCAGCGATGCAGGCTGCTATTCTCCCATGGAGACGATCGTAGAGATGCTGGATGTAGTCCCGTTGAACGGCTTGCCATGCCATTTCCACCTGGCGCCTCTGTTGGACCAGCGTTCGTGCTGGACGTGCAGACCGCGTGAGACGACGCTTCATCCAGTCCCAAACATGCTCAATGGGGGACAGATCCGGAGATCTTGCTGGCCAGGGTAGTTGACTTACACCTTCTAGAGCACGTTGGGTGGCACGGGATACATGCGGACGTGCATTGTCCTGTTGGAACAGCAAGTTCCCTTCCCGGTCTAGGAATGGTAGAACGATGGGTTCGATGACGGTTTGGATGTACCGTGCACTATTCAGTGTCAACTCGACGATCACCAGAGGTGTACGGCCAGTGTAGGAGATGGCTCTCCACACCATGATGCCGGGTGTCGGCCCTGTGTGCCTCGGTCGTATGCAGTCCTGACTGTGGCGCTCACCTGCACGGCGCCAAACACGCATACGACCATCATTGGCACCAAGGCAGAAGCGACTCTCATCGCTGAAGACGACACGTCTCCATTCGTCCCTCCATTCACGCCTGTCGCGACACCACTGGAGGCGGGCTGCACGATGTTGTGGCGTGAGCGGAAGACGGCCTAACGGTGTGCGGGACCGTAGCCCAGCTTCATGGAGACGGTTGCGAATGGTCCTCGCCGATACCCCAGGAGCAACAGTGTCCCTAATTTGCTGGGAAGTGGCGGTGCGATCCCCTACGGCACTGCGTAGGATCCTACGGTCTTGGCGTGCATCCGTGCGTCGCTGCGGTCCGGTCCCAGGTCGACGGGCACGTGCACCTTCCGCCGACCACTGGCGACAACATCGATGTACTGTGGAGACCTCACGCCCCACGTGTTGAGCAATTCGGCGGTACTTCCACCCGGCCTCCCGCATGCCCACTATACGCCCTCGCTCAAAGTCCGTCAACTGCACATACGGTTCACGTCCACGCTGTCGCGGCATGCTACCAGTGTTAAAGACTGCGATGGAGCTCCGTATGCCACGGCAAACTGGCTGACACTGACGGCGGCGGTGCATAAATGCTGCGCAGCTAGCGAGACGGCCAACACCGCGGTTCTTGATGTGTCCGCTGTGCCGTGTGTGTGATCATTGCTTGTATAGCCCTCTCGCAGTGTCCGGAGCAAGTATGGTGGGTCTGACACACCGGTGTCAATGTGTTCTTTTTTCCATTTCCTGGAGTGTATACCAAGTCCGTGGGGTAGCGATTTTAACCATACCAACCACTGACGATCTCACGGTATGCACAAAACTTGATGAGTTTTCTAAGAACACAGGGGCACATCAGACTAACACCCTGTAACATACGTTGGTAGTCCCCTCAGTTGGGCGAGGAAAACACTTCACAGGTTCCTACAGGTATGCCATATCCAGCTGAAGCCAGTTATTGGTGATTAGGTACCGTAGGGCCACCAAAGTGCAAGGATGTGGACTGCTTCGTTTTCGCAGATGTTCCAAACAGCAGAAAACATTTTCTCGAGGATTGACACCATGTGAATTAAGAACCAGTGTAGATGCGATACGGTGACTGAAGGTTTATCAAACCTGGCACACATTGATGCAACTCTGTAAATCCGGGTGTTGTCATCTTGGAGCACGAGAGTGTTCACAGTTATGATGAAGATCTAGAAGAAATCGCAACTTTTGGTCTTCCGAAAATGGTGAAATACACACTGGTTCACGTTCACAGTAACCTGACCGTGATACGAAAATCAGTCCAGAAATATCGCAGAACCATCTTCTACCTGGTCTATAAACAGGGATCAAAAAATTTCCTTTCGAAGGCCGTACAGCCCGGAATCGGTATACCAATCAGAGAAAGTGGCTATCAACATTGAAGCAATCATCCCAACGACGCACCAGGTTGGAAGGTACCTGTTTGGTAACACACCGTGTCCTCCTGTGTGAATAAGTCCGTAACTGCCCCCAGCTCATCCTTGTCCGAAAGGAGTCGCTGAGCCTTCGAGGCCTTTTTCAAGAGACGGAAGCCGTGACACTCGCATGGGAAGCCATCAAGACTATGCTGCAGGTGCCCTAAGGTCTGCCACCTGCGTTGGCTTAACTTCTGCGCTATGAAGTTTGTGTTACGAGGACGTGCGTTATCATAAAGCAGCAGCGCTACTTGTCTCATTTTTCCCACAAGGAAGATTTTCGACATGCGGCCACATACAAATTCTTCATTCTCCGATGGATATCTACCGGTGTTCGTCTTTCGACAGCCCAGAAAAGAATAACAGCACGTTGGTCCTGTTTGGTCGCCTTTGGTAATAACGGCGCCATAGTTTTCATTTCCGCATTTACAACACTAATCCCTTGCCTTTATGTCGGTGCTTATACACCCGCATCGGAGGTGCTCTAGTTGCATATACGCTGGAGCAAATCCCTCAAAGTCCTCCACACACTGCGGATTTCACGCCTCAACGACGCTCAAGACGTCTTTCCTCATTGGGAAAGAGGCTAAATCGCTACACATCGCGCTACCAGTCAACTACTGAGTCCGCAGCTCATGGTAGTGCGGTAGCGTTCTCGCTTCCCACTCCCGGGCTCCCTGGTTCGATTCCCGGCGGGGTCAGGGATTTTCTCTGCCTCGTGATGACTGGGTATTGTGTGATGTCCTTCGATTAGTTAGGTTTAAGTAGTTCTAAGTTCTAGGGGACTGATGACCATAGCTGTTAAGTCCAATAGTGCTCAGAGCCATCTGAACCATTTTTTTCAGCTACTGTCAGCTTACTGTGTTGTTAAGAAATCCAGCACTATGTGCCACTATGAGCGACGATCTTTTGCGAAATACTAGGCCCCAGATAATTGCTGCATGCAGTTCTCATCACAATGAAAGCTCGTAGAATGCTACAGGTTGACCTGCATTCACTGACACCAGCAATGTCTGTCGAGTCTTAAACCAGTTTTCGCTGATAAAGCGTGCCACTTGTCTTCGGTTCCTGTCGGTTATGATCATCTTACAACCATTGCACTTACACAGTGTTACATGGTTGCCAGTGACACACCACTCTTTGTAGCCGACGTCGAATAGCCCGCGTTCGCACACTTACACGTAGAGCAACTTCATTCACGGTGTGGTTATGGTTACATCCAGACATGGTAGCCCATGTTTGTCATTTTACCACGTCTGCACGTCGACCCATTTCACTGCACCGGTTTCATATAGCGGACTGGCACCTACCCACCACCTGATTGCCATAGCAGTGAAGGATTAGATGACTGTTTGGTATAGGCTGTATACCAACTACAGCACTGCAAAACGACCAGAGTGTTCTTTTAAGGGAGAGACTAATATTTGATCCACTGCGCTTATGACATGCCGGTTCAAACACTTCATAATCTGGGCTTCTTTTCTGACTTCATATGTGACACTTTATGAGCAAACGTTCTGTAGGTAAAGAAATTTCCTTTTGTTATTTATAACATAAAAAGTGATATGATTGCATATCTTTGTATCGTTATGGGGATGTCTTGATCTGTTCTCAAATCTAATCTCGCAGATTATCAACAAGTGCAAAATAGTCAGCTCCTGTCTAATTGGTGTGCTGATAATATTGCATACCAATCTACTGTGAGTTGTGATAGCGGCTGATTTGTGCGGTAACGGGCTGCTGCTTCGGGACAGTGTGGGCGAGCGAGTCGCTACAGGAGACGGATGGAGGTGAAGACGATATAAGCAGCCACTCCGTTGTCGAAAGCTAAACACATTATAATGTTTCAAAGACATTTTACTCGCCCATTAGTCTGCTTTACAACCTGTGCAGATTCATCACGGAATGTGAGTATCTAGAGGCACTGCAAAAATTTTAAGTGAAAATTATTGGGAACAGTTTTCTTACAAATCATCCGAATACCAATGCTCTGTCCAGAATGTATAAGATGAATCTACCGTAAGTACTGAGAAAAACAGCTTCATTAGTTGTAAGACTACATGAAGATTCAAACTTTAGCCGTTTAACAAGATACTTGAAGAAACATTAAATTTAGTAACAGAAGCAGGAGAAAACCAAAGAGAAGTGAAATCTATGCTAAAAAGCTATAATCACCAGCCAGATATATATTGCTCAATATAGGACTCATCGAGACTTATCCGTACATTAGCCCCTTCAGAAATAAGCGTTCACTGTACTTCCGCATATTTAATGATATCGCTTTCAATTAGGTCTTCGTCAAGATCGGTGTTAAAATTCTGGAATCCATCGAGAATCTCGCTGGACCATGTATCATCCGTTCATTTGGCTACCTTGGCTGCCTACATCCATTTCATTTTAGTTGCGATTGCGATTACATTTTTCAGCCCTGCCTGTTCTCTGGTCCTTAAGATTGTTTACCTTTCTTACGTAATAATTCCTTGCACCTGACACTCCATTGCTAACCGAAAGCGATAGTGCTGTGGTAAGACAATGGACACGAGTCAAGAAGCAACCAGGTTTAATTCCCTGCCCGGTCATCTATATTTAAGTTCTCCGTTATTCCGAGTATCACTAAAAGTGAATACTATGATTCCTTCTCCATCCTTTCCCATTCCTAGCTTATGCTTTTTTCTCATGATTTCGTTCTCGACGCCGCATTAAACTGTGTATTACATGGTGCTTCTCCCTTACTTACCGAGCAACTATCAGAGACTGAATAGCTTTCACATTAAAAGTTGAAGCCTTACTGATATGAGACAAAATTCGCAAAACACACTGACGTAAGACATTCCGTTCTCAGACATCAGAAACTTTGGTCCAATCACATCTAGGTTTTGAATTGGAGGAAACGTAGACGGCTGAGCAGTATTGTAAATTCGTATTTATTCAGGCCGATTTCACGTCCTTGTCCATCATCGAGGAAGAAAGAGAGACAGTAAAGGCTTCACATGTCGTATATCAAGCTTATATCATGGATGTACCACACAAATATCATGCATATACCACTCTACAGCACGGCTTGTAGCATAAGCCAAGACTGCCGTTTGCCGTTCCTGAGGACGACAGTCACAGCGACCAGGTCCAAAGCGATGTCGCCTGGAATCACTTAAAGAAGGCTCATCTTGCCGTGAGAAAATACACTGAAGGTCTCAGAAACTGGGAGGAACAATACATGAGACTCGTATGGATTTAATTATAAAGGATTCAGAATTTAGTACACAAGCTACCGCCTCTGGCAAATGGCTGTAATCCAACGATTGTAACCCAGATGGGATGGACAACGGACGCGGGCACTTCATGCCATGCTGTTGAATTTTATGCCACAGTTCATAAATTGTAGTAGCTGACAAGAGCCGTCCCTCGGAAACCTATTAAGATCTATTTCCCGTGCGTTTGGAGAACAAACTGGTCAGGGCAACAATCTAAACGCCACTGTGTCGACCTAGGTCAGCACCGTACTGTAAACACGGAAATCATACAGCCTTGCGTTATCGTGCTGGAAGATTATGTCACGGAGATATTGAATATATGGCACAGACACTGGACATAAGACGTCAGAAATGTAATATTTGCTGTCCAAGGTATCATCTAAAGTGAACCAGAAGTGATGTTGTTGTGTACTCAATTGTACCCCATACCAACACGCCAATTCTGGGCTCAAATTATATTGATGAATGAGGTCTGAAAACTTTCGTTCTTCTTGGAGCCCCTGCACACGGATACGTCCATCTTGGTGATGTATACAGAGCTGCAACTTGTGAAGTAAGAGAACGCGATGCCGCTCCAGCGTCCAGTGATTCCGTAGGGTGCAGCACTGTCGGCGCGCACCTCTCTGCTGCTGCGTCAAGGGAAAGCGCCACAGTGGTTGCAGTGCTGATTGTCCATGCTGCTCCGGACGTCTTAACACCGCCAGTTTCGATACTTCGTAGACGGCGGTTAGTGTTTAACGTCCCGTCGACAACGAGGTCATTAGAGACGGAGCGCAAGCTCGGGTGAGGGAAGGATTTGGAAGGAAATTGGCTGTGCCCTTTCAAAGGAACCATCCCGGCATTTGCCTGAAACGATTTAGGGACATCACGGAAAACCTAAATCAGGATGGCGGGAGACGGGATTGAACCGTCGTCCTCCCGAATGCGAGGGTACTTCGTAGAGGATCTCGAGGGGTCTCTCTGGTCGAGGATGTTGGGTCGGTGTGAATGGAAAGCGTCTCGATGACAGTAGAAGTCATTTATTACCTTCCAACAATTCGTATTTGCAGGTCAAGCCCATATCTGGTGGTATGGTATCGATCCACAGACCTCAGCGGCGAAGTGTTGAAGATGCTTGCAGCTACGTCCAATGCAATCCAGACACGGGGTGATCTTGTGAACTTGTGGTCTGGCGGGCGAGCTACGTCAGCAGCTGATGCCGCAGACTGGCACGGCTAGCTCGCATGTGGGATGCGCTGGTAGACTGCCACAGCTGTGATTGGTGACGGGAGCGTGGAACCCCGGAGTGCGAATCCCGGTCCAGCAGCGTCTGGCTATTGTCTTACTGAATGAGATTTTCACTCTGCAGCGGAGTGTGCGCTGATATGAAACTTCCTGGCAGATTAAAACTGTGTGCCCGACTGAGACTCGAACTCGGGACCTTTGCCTTTCGCGGGCAAGTGCTCTACTATCTGAGCTACCGAAGCACGACTCACGCCCGGCACACAGCCTTACTTCTGCCAGTATCTCGTCTCCCACCTTCCAAACTTTACAGAAGCTCTCCTGCGAACCTTGCAGAACTAGCACTCCTGAAAGAAAGGATATTGCGGAGACTTGGCTTAGCCACAGCCTGGGGAATGTTTCCAGACTGAGATTTTCACTCTGCAGCGGAGTGTGCGCTGATATGAAACTTCCTGGCAGATTAAAATGGTGTGCCCGACCGAGACTCGAACTCGGGACTTTTGCCTTTCGTGGGCAAGTGCTCTACTATCTGAGCTACCCGAAGCACGACTCACGCCCGGTACTCACAGCCATACTTCTGCCAGTATCTCGTCTCCCACCCTTCCAAACTTTACAAAGCTCTCCTGCGTTTGGAAGGTGGGAGACGAGATACTGGCAGAAGTAAGGCTGTGAGTACCGGGCGTAAATCGTTTTTCGGTAGCTCAGATGGTAGAGCAGTTGCCCGCGAAAGGCAAAGGTCCCGAGTTCGACTCTCGGTCGGGCACACAGTTTTAATCTTCCAGGAAGTTTCATTGTCTTACTGTTAGCAGTAGCTCGGCGGCTAGACGAGCTCCCGTTCTGACCTTTAAACAATCAGTGGTGCGGCTGGACTCTCTGGTAGGCGCCATTTCGACGGCCTACTTGATCAGATATTCAGCATTTAGGCTATACATTTAAAATAACCCTTTTTTCTGCAGCTGCTGCTGCCACATAGGTCGCGTGCCGAAGTGTCCCAGTTTTCAGTAACTAGCTGGGCACTGAACGGGAAGTTGGTGGCAGTACCCAGTGCGTGATAAGTAATAATACTGCCCCAGCTTACGACAGAAAGCTCTCTTTCCTAGTGCCTTACCGTTACATCTTACTGTAGATAAGACCATTTTCTGAGTTAGCATCTTCGGGCAGCTTTTCAGTATAAACTGCGAAAAAAAAAGTATTTTGCGTCATCTGGGAATGTGTGGCGGCTTAGATTCAAAAGAAGCAAGGGGTGGAATGATAATCTTTAACGACAACCACAGTGTAGCTAGTCTCTTCGAAATTGCACATTTGTCAAATAAAAAGCTTCTGCTGGGTAGCATTCAATACCGTTTTGCTCCACGCCGTGTGTGAGGTGAGACGTTGCAGCTGAAGCCTGTCGCAGTCTTGGAGGTCCTGCTGAGGTCATTCAGGATGTGAATATGGTTCCCGCTGCGACCCACTGTTAGTTTCAATAGGTTTCAACGAAGCAAAATCGGATTCGCCTCAGAATGACATTACTCTCAAGCTTCTTCAACTGTTTTCCCTGGCGCTGTCATTGTCGGCACCGCCACTTGCGGTCTGCCTTCCAAAACACCGCAAAGCCGCGACATCAAAGGCTAAACTACCACAGCAGCTGGATAGGCTCAGTCGCCCTCGCACCTTGGTGACGTTCTGTGCTCTAAAAAAATGGTTAAAATGGCTCTGAGCACTATGGGACTTAACATCTTAGGTCATCAGTCCCCTAGAACTTAGAACTAGTTAAACCTAACTAACCTAAGGACATCACACACATCCATGCCCGAGGCAGGATTCGAACCTGCGACCATAGCAGTCGCGCGGTTCCGGACTGCGCGCCTAGAACCGCGAGACCACCGCGGCCGGCTTCTGTGCTCTCGACCCTGGCCCCGACTCTGTACACCCAACGTATCAGCGCACGCACAGTGGAATGTTCTCAACAGTCGAACTACATAAACAACGTTTTCACAAGAAAGTCTTTCACCTGATTGCGAGGAAGAAGTGTATCATGTTCTTTTTTTTCTGGATGAACATCTCTCATCATAAAACCGTCGTCATATGAACGGTGCCTTCGAACGTCAGCGTTGACGGTGCTGTGTTGCTGATATACTATTATGGAAACAGCACGCTGTGGAGTTTTTCTCAACGTGCGCAGCAGTATCAAGCATGTCAGTTACTCTGAACGTAGACCAATTAGATGGAATAGCGCCATCTACTTCTCATTGAGGCCATCTCTCTCTTCAGTATAGATAATGGAAGATGCTATACTGGATTCCAGTTGAAGCCCATGTTTGGTGGTTTCTGCATTATAAATTCCGTCCATGATTGTATGCCGTTTGAAAGCACAAGCACATTGAGGGTATTGTTGAATGCACGTCGTTATTGGTAGTACTTGTTATAGTAAAACAGAAAGCGTCATGTCTGTGGTTAAGTAATTTTCCTGTAATAACTTTCATATTATGAAAGATGCTGTTTGAAAGCCTCGGCGCCAGCCACAGGACGATATTTTGCATTTTCATGTATTTCACTTGGTGAAAACATCCTGCTACTGAACAGAAACAGTGATGAAGGAAGAATTAACTTAGTGTTTCACTAAACAGTGTGTAACGGCCTTGCCGCAGTGATTAAGCGCTGTCGTGCTAGGCTAACGCGAGAATGGGTAACCATTTAGGTCTGCCAAGCACTGTTGGCAAGCGGGCTGCACTCAGCCTTTGTGAGGCCAGTTGAGGAGCTACTTGACTGAGAGTAGCAGCTGCAATCACGAAAAGTGACAACAGCTGGGAGAGTAGAGTGCTGACCACATGTACCACCATATCCGAATCTAGTGGCGCCTGTCGGCTGAGGATGATACTGTGGTAGTCGGTACCGTTGCTCCTTTCGAGGCCTGTTCGGACTGAGTTACTTAGCTTCTCTTATCTAAAAAAAAATGACATTGATAGACTGTTGTGAATTTGTATCGCACTATTTGTACTGGAACTTTTATATTCCCATATCATTACTAACTGGAGATAAAAGTTTCTTTTTGCCTTATAATTTGTTCTGGGATATTGAAATTTTTATTTATGTTTACCACAGACAGAAAAACACGAGTAGCATAAGGATATAGGCTGTAATGTGCGTTTAACAGAGCTAACGTAGGAATCTGAAGCCTGTCCATTTCCTAAACAATGTGATTTGCAAGCCAGATATTGCCGACAGCTGCCGTTGCACAGCGCTTCAGTCTCAACTCACCAAGTTACACAGGCATATCACATTAACCAGGACATCCAATGTGAAGCGGGTGCAGGGTCTCGCGTGGTTGTTTTAGCATCCTCGTCCAGGTCAACATCAGCTGCCTCATCCCGTCTGAGGACGGCTTAAAGCTATGGGACCTAGGTTACGCTTGTCCATTTCGAGAACTCGTGTGTACAGTGTAGTTCGAGCGTGCCACCTGTAGCTGCGAACTGCCGCTGGAGTGCGCTGCAGTCGAATATACAACGTTGGGGAACACATACCGTTTGAGCGTTCAGCGACACCGTGGAGATCAAGTCAGCTCGCTGCTCCATGAATGCCACGGCGCGTGTGAGGACGGCTGAAATCTGGATAATAGATTGGAGGATCCTGTCCTGATGCTGCACAACCTTTAATTACTATAAATTGTGATTTCCGTATATGATACAAGCTCAAAACATGACTGATCCACCTCCCTGCTGAACCCGCGAGATTACACTCATCACACATCCACTAATACCTACTCACCTCCACATTTGTTTTACAACGATCACCAGACTGCAAGAACCGGCCATCACTCAGTCGGGTTCAGTTCCACTGATCCCTTGTATACCACCTTCAAGCGGCACAGTGGCGAGGGTTTGTACAGATCTCATAAAGGACGACTAGAGATCAGATTTATCGTGTTGTACAGCGCACTAGCGGGCTATATGGGCCGACACAGCACTCCAAGTTGTGTCCAGAACACGCCGAAGGAAGAAAAATCGCAACACCAAGAAATAGTTAACGTAGAGTAACGAAATTTTGGGAATACTCTTGCCTAGACACTATATTTAAGTTATTGATATTCCAAGATCACAAATTAATACAAACGATAGATAAGCCACTGCAATTGTGACAGGGTGGTATGTTAATAACCGGTGTAATCGCCAGAATGTTGAATGTAAACACGCCAACGTGCAGACACTCTGTTGTACAGGTGCCGGATGTCAGTTTGTGGGATGGAGTTTCATGCCTGTTGCACTTGGTCCGTCAATAAAGGGACTTCTAATGATGTTTGTGGATGACGATGCACTGTCGTCCGGTGATGTCCCACATGTGCTCGATTGGAGACAGAACAGCTTATCGAGCAGGCCAAGGCACTTGTCGAAGCTCTGTAGAGCATGTTGGGTTACAACACCGATATGCGGGAAAAGGTTATCATGCTGGAAACCACCCCCTGGTATGTTGTTCATGAACGGCAGCACAACAGGTCGAATCAACAGAGGCCCATAGACACGGGATCCCAGGTAGATGCCGTGTTTCTAGACTTCCGCAAGGCATTCGAAACATTTCCCCACACTCTAGTCCGCAGCTCGTGGTCGTGCGGTAGCGTTCTCGCTTCCCATGCCCGGGGTCCCGGGTTCGATTCCCGGCGGGGAGAGGCATTTTCTTTGCCTCGTGATGAGTGAGTCTTGTGTAATGTGCTTAGGTTAGTTAGGTGCTAAGTTCTAGGGGACTGATGACCATAGATGTTAAGTCCCATAGTGCTCAGAGCGTTTGAACCATTTTTTTAACCACGGTCGTTCAATGAACAAAGTAAGAGCATATCGACTATCAGACCAATTGTATGACTGGATTGAAGAATTCCTAGATAACAGAACGCAGCATGTCATTCTCAATGGAGAGGAGTCTTCTGAAGTAAGAGTGATTTCACGTGTGCCGCAGAAGAGTGTCGTAGGGCCGTTGCTATTCACAATGTACGTAAATGACATTGTGGATAACATCGGGAGTTCACTGAGGCTTTTTGCGGATGAAGCTGTAGTATATCGAGAGGTTGTAGCAATGGAAAATTGTACTGAAATGCAGGAGGATCTGCAAAGAAATGATGCATGGTGTAGAGAATGGTAACTGAATTTTAAATGCAGACAAGCGTAATGTGTTGCGAATACAAAGAAAGAAAGATCCTTTATCATTTAGCTGCAACATAGCAGATCAGCAACGAGAAGCGGTTAATTCCATAAATTAACTGGGAGTAGGCATTAGGAGTGATTTAACATGAAATGATCATAAAGTTGATCGTCGGTAAAGCAGATGCCAGACTAAGATACATTGGAAGAATTCTAAGGAAATGCAATCCGAAAACAAACGAAGTAGGTTACTTGTTCGCCCATTGCTTGAATATTGCTCAGCTGTGTGGGATCCGTGCTAGATAGGGTTGATAGAAGAGATAGAGACGATCCAACGGAGAGCATCCCGTTTCGTTACAGGATCATTTAGTAATCGCGAAAGGGTTAAGGAGATGATAGATAAACTCCAGTGGAAGACTCTGCAGGAGAGACGGTCAGTAGCTCGGTACGGGCTTTTGTTGAAGTTTCGAGAACATACCTTCACAGAAGAGTCAAGCAGTATATTGCTCCCTCCTACGTATATCTCGCGAAGAGACCATGAGGATAAAATCAGAGAGATTAGAGCCCATACAGAGGCATACCGATAATCTTTCTTTCCACGAACAGTACGAGACTGGAATAGAAGGGAGATCCGAGAGGGGTACCCAAAGTACCCTCCGCCACACACCGTCAGCTGGTTTGCGAAGTACGGATGTAGATGTAGATGTAGACGTACAAATTTGCAGTCACGGTGCGTGGGATAACCAACAGAGTACTCCTACTGTGCATCCCAGACCATAACTGCAAGTACAGTGTGACTAGCACGCAGACAGGCTGGTTGCAGGCCGTCTTCACGTCTCCTTCTAACCAACACACAGCCCGCATCAGCTTTAAGCAGAAAACACAACAAACCTCCACCCCGCCCTCCAATGAGCTCTCGCTTGGCAACACTGAAATCGCAAATGACGGTGGTTTGCAATCAGGGCACTACAGGGCGTCTGGCTCTGAGTTGTCCTCGAAGTAACAGATTTGTAACAGTTCGTTGTGTCACTGTGGTGCCAATTGCTTGCAGTACGATACGCCGACACTATGGTCTTCCCTCTCGGTAGTGCCACGTGGCCGTCCAGAAACTGGTCTTCTTGTGGCTGTACATTCTCGTGACCATTACTGCCAGTGATCACGTATAGTGCCTACACTCCCGCCAAATCATTCTGCAATATCGCAGAAGGAACATCCAGTTTCTCGTAGTCCTATTAGGAGATGTCGTTCAAGTTCAGTGGGATGTTAATAACTGCGTCTTTGTCATCTTGAAGGCATTCTTGACTAACGTCAACCCACCGTCTCCAGTCTCAAGCGTAACAAACGCTCACGGCCTTTACAGCGTGTATTGGAAGCAAACCTGATTTGCATCCGGAAGGCGCCGCTAGTAGCACCACACTGATATGACTGGCGCGAAATCTGAATAGACATCATCTTTCAGATGTATAAAGACGCCTACCAAGTTATGGTTTTGCTGCACAGCCCCTTCATGGTGCTGCATTTTATTTCCGTCAGTGTACAACGTGCAGATCTGTTGCATTGTACTAAGGGTACCTCCGAGCTGTAACTTGCAGTCAGCAATCACCAATCGGAGTTATCGTCCGTAGGCGACCATCAAGTGACAGGTCTACAGTCGCAGTGGAAGCTGCGATGTCTCAGCGGTGTAATCCAATTTGGCGGGCAATTTCCTATACTGGAAATCCTTCACGCAATAAACTGAAGATATGTGTATGGTCTAAGTTTTAGCTCTCGATTCCTTGTGACTGACTGCACAGTGTTCATCAGCAGCTTTCTTCTGCGCTAGCGACCTCCGCTACTGAGGCGGGAAGGAGCTACACGTTCCCTACCGAAATCCCTAGACCAGCGGGACACAGCGGATGAGGTTACATTTGTGGAAAGGGGCAAAAGTAAGTTGCTGTCAGTTGCACTCAACATATAAACTTTATTTGTCAAAACACGCAATAACATAAGCAAGAATTAACAGCTGTCAAGGTTTTAACGAAAGATTTGATTTAATTTAAATGGGCTGAAGGCCACATACGAAAATCCAAGGCCAAAGGCCTAAACAAGGAATTGAGGTACAGGAGTTCTTCTGGAAGTTTCACTTCTTTTAAAAACAATTGTTTTCTTCAATAAAAATAGGCTGAAGGCCTCATCTTAAATCTCTCCCACAGAACTCGGCTGAAGGCCACACATCAAACAGGACCAGTGTTACGGCTTAAGGCCAAAAAACAAACAATTTAACTGCTTAAGGCCTAGGAAGAAGAGCTTCAAATTTGAAAACGCTGAAGGCCTTTTCTCAAAATATTTCGTGTAAAACTCGGCTGAAGGCCTCATACTACATAATAAAAATCTTATGACTTAAGTACCAGACAAAGATTCTGAATTTGTAAATTAAGAAAGATTAAAACTCGTCTGAAGGCCACACACACCATGGAGAAAACAGTTTTAAGGCTTAATGCCTAAACGAAGAGCCTTGCAATTTAAATAAGCCAAAACGCGGCTGAAGGGCACACACAATACTTAAAAATAAAAGGAAATCACCATGTAAAGCAGAAGGAGCGGCCCTCAGGTTCCAGCGATCAGCCTGGCAAGTGACACTATAACGCACGCTTAGGTGAGACAGGCAGCCCGACCGACAAGCTCTTAATCGGAAGGCAACATAACCAAGGGACGGTTCACGGCCGACTGAAAATCTGACCGATATCCAACGGTCCACAGATAATGGAAAATATGGGCCGATGAAGAGTAACGAGATATCAGTAACTTCAAACTGGGCCTCACCAAGATCAAGGCATCAAACATCACTCAAGACGAGTTTAAAAGAATTCGAAAACATAAGTCCCAACTGTCAGGTCACTACCGGAGGCTGCAGATTCTAGGCAAGAAAACACACGAGCTATTACCACACGCGTCATGGTCTGAGAACAGTCCACCAATAACAAACAAATCCTAACAGTCGAGCGCCTCCAGATGAAATTGCCCGTGGCCGCCGCTGCTCAGTTCCGACGAACCAACAAGGTCCAACCACATCCGAACTCGGAAAATGGTGCTCGTCCTGAGGATCCAAGACGACCGGCCGAGCAAACCACCAACGGCAGCCCTACTGTTGCTGGCTGCCAACTCTTCCCCAACTGATACTGGTGTCAGTGCTCAGCAGACCACACGTCGCCATGGACGACCAGCAGATCGACCGACCAACGGCCTTCCGTCTGCGTCGACCACGGTCCCGGCGCGTACTCGTACTGTCTGCCTTCCGACTGACTCTGCCGACTCGCTGCTCCGTGCGCGACTGCACTCCTGCTCCGTCTCCAACTGAACTGACTTCATTCGGACGGACGACTTCCCCGAGACACTGGCTCGGGCCCAATCGTGTAGAGGGAACACAACCGACGTCTCTGCACAGAAAGGAACCGACCCAAATACACGTCTTCGATGAGACGATCGACCGAACGACCGATAACGGTCGTCCCCGCTGGTACTGTCTGTCGCACCTCACTGGGGCTCCGCCCCCGACTGCACTGCTGCTGTGTTCCGACTGCTCTCCTGGTCCGTCTCCAACTAACTGCCAAACACACGACGACCCCGAAATAGTATCGGTCGCTCCAGAGTTGGTACACCAGTGCGCTTATCGATACGCGCTGCTGCTGCCGCTCACGGGCAGGTATGGCAGGAAGTTAGTGACGCCAGTAAACTGAATGAGAAACGAGGCGGCAGGGCCGTAATAGAAGATGACAAACAATAAATGGCATGAACACGAGCCTTGCACGGGTCACCTACATAGCCAGGTTTTCTGAAAACACTCTTTTTCAGTTGGTCCTTGACATTGCTGAAAATCATATGTGGATATGTAGACTGTAGTCCTGAAAAGTTCTCGGATGTATTTGAACATACGAGTCGTACAGCGTATCCAGTTAGTCCCGCCTATAGGTTTGCGGCTTGTAGCTCACACTATCATGGATAAATCTAACATATTCAGGGTAAATTCTGATAACAGCGAGTATTTAACGATTTACACCGAACCGTAGCACAGACGAGGATGAACAGTAACTATACTTGAGGGAGGTCCAAATCCCCGTCTAGTAATATATATTTAGGATCTCAGTTTTACTACTTGATGTGAGCGCTTGGACGTTTTCGTCTAAAAAGCCAAAATCCACTACCAGTTTCCTGCCCCATCGTTGCTGAATAAAAACTTGCGCTCCATCCATAAACACATAATCATGGGCAAGAAACGACAAGAAATTAGACTAGAAGCTACTTTTCTGCGGAGCCTAAGTAAAGAGCTCCTGTCTGTGGAATTAATGCTGTTAATATGACCAGGAAGCAGGCTTTTCTTTTTTTTTTTTTTTTTTTTTGAGTTACCAATCTTCCGTCTCCTTTGATGCAGCGCACGAACGATTCCTCTCCTGTGCCAACCTCCTCATCTCAGAGCACCACTTGCAACCTATGTCCTCAGTTATTTGCTGGATGTTTCCCAATTTCTGTCTTCCTCTATAGTTTTTACCCACTAGGGCTCCCTTATAGTTGCATGTAAGTTATTCCCAAATGTCTTCACGTGGCTAGATTTGACTCCCAGTTCCGGCGGAACCTCCGGACGCTTTACAGAACCACACCACCGTCACGTCCCACCATCAGACAGTGGCACTTCGAGGTCCAAGAAATATGATAGTGTCATGAAGAGTATGAATTCTGGTCGTCCGTGCATGAGCGATGCAGATGTGGAACGGGTGCAACAGGCGCTTACCCTAAGCCCAGCCAAACCAATTCGTGAAACGTCTCAACAGTTGCAACTATCACCAACCACGGTGCACAGGGTGCCACAGAAGAGACTGAAGCTTCGTGCTCACGAGACGCGCTTCATATTCTGTGTGTCGTCGGGCACGGACTAGCTCATAAAGGTGATGTCAACGGACTAAGCTTCCTTTCATGTGACTGATAGATAAATCGGCATCATTTATATGGGACTCTGAGGACCTCCACTTCAGCATAGAAATTGTGCGCCGTAGTCGGAAGGTAATGTAAAGTGTGGTCTGCTTCGCGATCGTTTGGTGGGGACGTTTTCCTTTGCACAGGCGTCAATAACCTCGAGTGTTCATCTGGATATGTCGGATGAGTTTGCATTTCTGGAGGTTGAAGAACTGCAACCTGACATCCTGCAGCAGCTGGATAGTACACCTCCTCACTGGGCCTCGATAGTTACATTTTATTTTCTTAGAGCCTCTGTGAAGGATGCTGCTTGCCAAACCCCAGTGCGGGACCTGCAGGAGCTGCGGGCTCGCGTCAGAGGTCATACGAGGAACTGAATATCACTCAGTATCCTGCGTGCTACAGGTAGCCCACACAATGAACTCCGTTCTCTACTGAAGGACAGAGCAGAAAGTTCGCGATCGATTTAGAGTTCAGTTTTATTCCTAAAATAAACGAGGCGTGGTGGTGGTGGTGGTGCGGGGGGGGGGGGGGGGGGGGAGGGCAAGGGGTGCCAATTAGGAATATTTCTGAGGCGATTTTCTGTTCCTGCATTTGCCTCCAACTATGGGAAAACTGGAGCTATTTCGAATTTAGTTGTGGGGTAGAAAGTACCACTTATAAATATAAAAGCCAGCTGGGTATATGAGAATATCCATTCCTGTGTAAAAAGCAAGTCGATGTCTTGCTCCACATGTACAGAAGTCGTAAACACTAGTACAGTTCTGTAATATATTACGTGTCATCAATAAAATGCATCAGTGAAGACTTACTCTAGTTATCCAATATCTGATTTTAAAGCTGTACCACAACAGCATTTTATGTCTAATTAAATTCACAAATCTGCCATAAAAGCACTTAGTTATTAGTTCACCCATGAATATCAAGTTAACTTCCTTCGTCTCCGGCCAACTGCTCGGTCAGCAGTAGTAAAAGGAAACCACAGTCCTTAATTTAGTGGAAAGCAGCCTAACTTTGCTGGTCTTGCACATTAGGTTACAGCACTACACTTGCAACACAAGTACACATCTTCTGATTTCATACTGTTGACATACTGTCGTTTCATTGCTTCACTTTAATGGGGTTTCCACATCTGCAGTACTACAAAGCAACCCGGCTGGTCCATTCTCTTCTTATTGCATTTTGCCTTAGTACACAGTGCGTCCAATGTTTCTAGTCTGCTTCCTCCGTTCCTTCCTTCCCTTACTACTTTTTCTTTCCCGCTTTTCAATCATTTGTTTCGAGGTTTAGTGGATGGTCATTCTGACTGACAGTTGATTTTATCTTGGGCCTCTGGTCTTTTTAACACATTTAATGAGAAATATTCTAGTTTTAGTCTATATTGATCTCCGCACGTCACTGTACTGTGGATGGCGGTAGGAACCTGCTGTACGATTATTGAGTATTTGATGTCCAAACCATTTGCTGTCCAAACCATTTGCTGTCCAACTTCACTCACGAATAAAGCGGGAGAAGATCTCCGTTTATTGGTGTGTAAGCCACTGTACGCGCTCCAGACTGCCTTATCTCGTTTTAAGGAATCGTACCCTTTATTTACAACGAAGGACTAACAAAAGTCTTAGCGAGAAGAAGATTTGCTTACTCCTGAAAATTACAGTTTAAGTTTACCTAATGTATCTGTAGAACTCTCGTATGGGCTGTAGTGATTTGTTACATTCATAACGGTGCCTCCTTGTAGTCCTTCGCTATCTGAAGAGTGAAAAGTCAAACGTTCTAATACCAAATCTCCTATTTTAATTAGAAAATAACTTATTAAGAAGATTGTAGGTACCATACCAGGGAACGGAGTGGTTCTAAGTGCTAATAAGAGAGGTTTTATTCATGTACCATTAATAATAAGACGCTACGTTTTATTTGCGATAGTACTACAGAAATACAGCAGTATTGTTTTAAATATAAGAACTATAGTCAACAAAAACCATTGATGATATATTTTGAATTTTTATAAGACAAAAACAAAATTACATTCGAGAAAAGAAATTTTCACTATTGACGTTTGTTCTTCTTGGGCTCAAGGTTAGAAAGTTTTCCGTAATATTCAGAGTGCTCTTGAGGAAACAAAGGCAGCATTGCCAAGAGATTATTGTGTTTTGCAACTGATGAAACATGGCTGATTTTTCAGATGAAGTACGGCATGACACACATCCGCCACGGTCTTTCATCTTTTAAGGACATTGACTTTTTCCATTCCTCTGTCTCAGAGAAAGAATTTTTAGTAACTATTTGAGATGGATGTGAATGAGACACTTTTATCATAGTGCACTGGAGATTCTACACGCATCCATCGACAACAGCGCTTCAGCAGCATCTTTAAAATAAAAGAAATCAGTTGTACCCATAGAAATTACGTGGAATGGATGCATAGCTTTAGCTAACTCAATCAAATTCTGTTTATCTTGCGGGACAAAGGCATCGCTTACCTCTCTTCTGCCATGTCCCATCTAATAATGAATATCTGAAACTTTCTCCACTATTTGCCACCTACGAGACAATAGCAATAAAAACGCCTTGTATGAAAAAATGGCAACTGCGAAGTATGACTCTTACACACTTCAATTACTGTGAGGCCTGTTCCATTAGACCTTAGCTACGATGATACTCGAATTGATGCACGAATGCCGTACCCTAGAGGTGGATGGAAATCAGCAACATCACTTTTCCGTTTTGTCTCTAGGCTTAAACGCTGTTAAACGTCTGTGATCAATTTTAGAGGAAAGTCTTCGGCAAAATATTCCTTAGTTATTATAGGCTAACTGAAAGACTTACGTGCTCCAGAAAATGTTAAATGGTACACAATTCGCATGGAACCAATTTACTCGTAGTATGCCTCGCAGCTTCAGGAGATACTACTACTGGCCCGGTCCCGCAGGGATTATTTTCATTTGTGTACTCCCACTGACTTGACAAATGCCTGTACTGCTTTTATGTGGAAATAAAGAAGTGAGTGGAAGCACAAACCTCCTTGAGGTAGGAATGGACTACAATTTCTGCAGCCGAGGTGGTATCCCTGTTTAGGCAGAAGAGAGACTGTTTCCGTAAATAGCGGAGTCAAACTGCATGTACGCCCATTACTCCGAGGCATGTTGCTGGCGACAGAAAATGAAGCAGAAGTCTTTCCAAATACTGTCCCAAAGAGCAGAATTCCTAGTTTCTAACGTAAGCGTGGCAAATGTACTAGAACCAAGAGGGAACAGTGAGTTTGGAAGACGAAGAACGAAGTCCACCGATTAAAAAGTGTGTAAGGCAGATATGCAGTCTTTTGCCCTACTGTTCAACGCAGAAATAAGGGAAAGGCTGAAAAGTGGGAATAATCTTCAGGGAACTTAACGTCAAAATTGGTGATCACGAAGCGAACGAAGTTGAGGCAGTCTGATTCCTTGGAGGCAAAACAACTCGTGACGGACGATGCAAGGATGACTTAAAAAGCAGACTAACACAGGCAAAGAAGGTGTTCCTGATCAAAAGAAATCTATTAGTGCCTCAATCTGAGGAATAAATATCTAAGAATTAATTTAGGAGCACAGCATTGTATGGTGGGCAAATATGGACTGTGGGAAGACCGGAACAGAAGAGATTAGAAGCGTTTGAGACGTAGTGACACAAAAGAGTGTTGAAAGTTAGTTGAACTGATAAGGTAAGGAGTGAGGAGGGTCTCCGCAGAATCGGCGAAGAGAGTAACGTACGGGAAACGCTGATAAGAAGAAGAGTCAGCCAAAGCATTTGTTGCTGACTATCATTACACATAGAAAGATGACATGAATTCTTAAATATCAGCCTGTTGTTTGGTTTAACACACTGACGATCTCTGAAACAAATGGGTCTATGAATCTCCACAGTTGTGGAAATTAACTCTCCCCTAACGTACATTTCATCATGCGCACTTCCTGGTGATAAAATTAGTTTCTATTGCAAAAGTCACAAACTTTAAAAATTCCTGAGAAAGAAGACAATTTTGATCACTGTTGAGGACCCAACACTGTTTTTCCTGCGTTCGCGTTTTCAGGACAGCACCGTTGTTTCTTAACACGGAGGTCAGGGTTCGAGTGCTGTCACTTTCAATTGTGCGGGTTTTACTGTGCGAGTGTATCTGTCAAGAATGCAAACGCGATAATGGGGAAATGTATAGAAAGAAAGTTGATGAAATGGCTGTGTGATCTTGTAGTTAACTGAAAAAAAAAGGCAATGTTTACGTTGACGTTCATAACGCCAGGTGTCGCGCCAGACGCTGTTATTAAAACGCAATTTGCACTGCGCCCATAGAGTCAGCATCATCTCCCAGCAGAGCACAGTACCCCAGGTGGCTGTGTGGGACCCTTGGACAACACTCTGAACTCTAGGCACATGCGGTAAACCTCGAGACAGTGCGCATCTGTGTGCGTTGGCAGGCCTACCACTTGTAGGGTGTGTTAAAACCGATGTGGTTTATGAATGAGTGATGACGTTTGGTGGGTAAATGCCAGATAACAAATCCAGTGCTGAGGGGTTCAACTTTCAGTCCATCCTGGGTTTATTTCTGTTAGCTGTCGCTTCTTTCTTGTCTGACAATGATTTCTTTACAACAACAATGCCAAGTACCATCATTATACAGGGGCCACGTTAACCTGTAGGTCCTCTGCAACTGTCTGTTAAATCACTTTAAACGTCCACGAAAGACAACACCGTAACACAGCCAATCAGACGTAACTTAGTGTCGTGTTCAAGCAAACCTTTGAGTTATCGGCAGTTATACAGTGGAACTCTTAAGTAAAGAGAATTTGTGGCATTCATTTACCGCAACAACGATGGAGAGGGTGTAAATTATATTTACACCTTACAGCAGTGGTGTAGAGGAAGCCGAGACGAGAAGTTTGGTATGGGACACTTGTGTTCTATCAAATCAGAAAACTACCTCATATTGTCCTACAAAAACCACCTAAGCTACAGTGCATTCGCGTAACGTGAGATTTTCAGTTCTCTTGCTCTCTTCTCGCAAACTATTTACTAGTCCTAGAGCCAAAATGAATTGGACCTTTAATGTAGGGAATTTAATATAGTTTAATTTTATACCTGTATACGTTTTCGCTAGGCAGTTTTCGAGTGATTCATGAAAAATTCACAAAAGTCACCAAACGCACTCCCACTCCCTCTCTGATATCCCACCAGACCGGATTGTTAGTATGGTATTCATGGTACCCTCTCCTGCCACTGAACAAATAATTGCGACTGCGCGAAATACTTCACATATTCGATCCTTTTGGTCTTAATTGACTGGGCTGTTACATCACAACCAATCAAATTCACAGTTCAATCCAAACTTAAGCCATTCAACCACCGTAGTTTCGTTATAAAAAGTCCAGACAAACAAAACGATAATTATTTATTTTATGCCGCTAAAACTCACGAAACCCTGACGTAAAATATACACAATTGTCAATTTTACAATTTACAAGCGCACGACTAAGACAATGGAAGAATAGAGTCAATGAAGAGCAAAACGTCGATTACGGGAAATAATTCGAGCACTTCCAAGTTTTTGTGTACTGAAAGGAGGGAGTACCACGAGTAACAAAATGTTCAAATGTGTGTGAAATCTTATGTGACTTAACTGCTAAGGTCATCAGTCCCCAAGGTTACACACTACTTAATCTAAATTATCCTAAGAACAAACACACACACCCATGCCCGAGGGAGGACTCGAACCTCCTCTGGGACCACCCACGAGAGTAACATAGTAAAAATACTGATCAATGGACGGTCATTGGGGGGATGGACGTGCGTCTGAAGGTCAATTTTATAAGTTTTTCTTGAATAACTCGGAAACTGCAATCTCTAGCGAGACTGTATCCCGGTACAATATTAAACAGCATTAAATTTCCTATAAAAAAAGATCACAAGCGTCCCGAATCGTACTGTTAGTCTCGACTTCCTCTAGATCACTGTTTTATGTTGTAAGCAGTTACCACATACACCTTGTGTATATTTTCATGGAGCCACATCGATCACATTTAGAAGTGACAATGGAAAGCAATGAGAAGCACCAAGTAGATGAATTCTGCTACCTTCGAAGCAAAATAATTTACGACGAAAGAAGCAAGCAGGACACAAAAAGCGGACTAAAACAGGAAAAGCGGTCATTGCTGCCCAAAAAGCAATCGACTGGCATCAAACTTCGACTTTGATTTAATAAATTTCTGAGAACGTACGTTTGGAGCACACGATTGTATGGCAGTGAAAGTCGGAATGTGGGAAAACCAGAAAGGAAGAGAATCGAAGCGTCGGGGATGTAGTGTTGTAGCAGATGTTGAAAATTGGATGGACTTATTAACATAAAAAATCTGACGGTATTCTGCAGAGGAGAAAAGTATGTGGAAAACTCTGACAAGAGGAAGAAACATGATGGTGGGATATATGGTAAGTCAACAGGGAATTACTTACATGGTAACAGAGGGAGATGTAGAGCAGGAAAATTGCACGGAAAGTCAGGGATTCGAGTACATCCAGCAAATAATAGGAGATATTGGGTGGCAATCCTAGGCGTTGACGTTGGCATAGGAGAGGAATTCGCGCGCTGGGGGTGGGGGAGGTGAGGGAGTAGGGACACATCAAAAGACTCATTAAAGAAAGTGGAAAATAGATAGGTAAATAAAATCATCCTAACGACATTTTGGGAAAATACCGGTTTGTTGAGACTTTAATGAATTTGTGGATCGCATCTAAAAGAATCATACTTTCAGGATTCCTTTAAGAGACATTGATACCGCGTTTGGGATACACTACGAGTTGAATTAAAGGAAGAAACTGGAAAGAATATTCCTTTTTCGTATTTGGGATTCAGCAAGGTGATTCCGCTACGTCGAAAGCATGACGCGTACGCACGGGATACGAAGGAATTTTAATAAAAGACTGCCAAGAAAATTAAAAGAACTGGTATTTGTGCAATGATTCCGCCAGATTCACAGAGATGGGTGAAAAGCGTGATGATTCTGTCGTGATCTGTTGCCATTGGGGTACTTAAACGAACGAACTACTCACGGCGTGCACTATAGAGCGGTTTGTGAACACGCGGTTCACATCAGAACACCCGCGACGCAGTGTCGGCTGGCTCCCCGCTACGCGACGTGGCCCGTCTGCGCAGCCGTTACTCTTTCCCTCGCTTTCTTTTTTCCCCGCGGGACAGCTGGCGCGGCGCGGCGCTGCGCTGCGTGGTCCATTCAAAGCGGCAGCCTGCCAGAGACTGGGTCAATTTTTCGCCGCGTGAGTGTTTTGAGAGCATCAGTCACAGGTAGCGCGCCACGCGGCCGGCCGCGCAACTACAGCCGTGACACAGTGTGCGCCGCGCGATCGGAAAAGTGCAGCGGCCGCATGGGATGCGATGCGACGGCAACGGATGGAACGGGATGCGAGCCAACAGGTAGGCGCACGCAGCCCCTCCCCGCCACCACACCGCTTCTGAGGCAGCTGCGCACAGGATCGAAAAACACCAGCGCCAAGGGCAGTTAACGGGATCTCGTCACTTCGGTGTCCAATCGCTTCAGAAAATATCTTACATGGGAGAAAGATAGCTAATCCACCCACACGTAGCGAAGCACATTGTTATGTGACTGTCAAAGTATTTTCGAGCAAACGACGTTCGAGACGGACAAGAATAGAATGTATTGCGTCCGTTTCCATTACCGGTACACTGTTTAGCGAGTTGAAGGAAATTATTAGTCGTGCAATGAAAACTGTGTTATGTGAAATTTGTTCATAAAAGGACATATTGGAGAGTCTGGGTGTGATACAGTTGTTAGAGGCGCTGTGTTATGTCAACGTCGCCATGATATTGTTTGGCGAACTTAAGGAATTGTGCAGTGGCGTAATGCAATCCGTGCTTTGCAAAACTTCTATATTCGCATACGCTGAGGAGCATGGATTTTATGCAACGCGTAAAACTATCAAAAACTACCCACTGATTTTCGAGTGCCCTTGTTTACTACGTGAAAACTATTAGTCCTACAGAAAAAAATGAAGAAGACTTCTTGCAGGAAATATAATGTAGTTGAATTTTGTACTGGGATACGTTTCCACCGGAAGCCACGATTTTCGCGTTATTCGACAAAATCGCGTCTGAAAGTCACTTTTCTACGTTTATATTGAATAATTCGAAAATTATGGCCTCTAGCGGAAACGCATCCCGGTACAAAATTTAGCTACATTAAATTTGCCACAAAAATGTTCTTTTCATTACTTCTGTAGGAACAATAGTTTGCGATAAAGAGCGAGAGAATATGAAAATCTTGCATGTGGTATTTGAAGGTGTTTCTGATTGAATAAAACCGTTGCTGTCACACTAACCATATTTTGGATTTGAAAACGACTCTCTTCAGCAGAAATCGGTTATTTTCTTTTATACCACTTTCAAACGACTGAATAAAAACAATCAGAAATTCCGATTCTGAAATGGTCAGATTCTTCTTCAACGCTATGGGGCTTTACAACAGTCGTAAGAGTAAACAGGCTAACGGGCGCTAATTTCGACTTAATCGATGACTTTGTGCTATACTTTGCGAAGCTGACGTGGACGGCAGCTATTTTTACAACAGTTGTGTCGCATACTTACATGGCCAGAACGTTTTCTGAATAAAATGTGTTGTTGTTTACTATGTAGAATAAAAAGGGAAATTTGAGTGTAAAAATAGTGCTGTTGCGCTCCAGAATAATAGAGCTAAACGAGCTGCTAGTAGTGCTAAGGCCAATGTTTACAGATTAATCGTTACTTAAAGTACTTTTGGTTCCAGAAAGCCAAATTCAATCAGCTGTTACAAACCCCAGAAGTTACTGCTGCATAACAGATAATAACATAAAAAACCAAACAGCAGTTTATTGTTTAAAATGGTTAACAACCTTTGTTTATACGTACCAGTATTTCGGTCAATTTCTCTCAATAATTTGTAATGTAAATTGTATTCTTTGTTATTCCTGTATTTCTGATTCCTCAATATGTCAAGTTAAGTACTCCTACATCATTTCACATTTCACTTCAGTGTCTCTCTTTTTCTGTTGTAAATTTGTAGTTGGTTTCTCTCCTTTCCTCTTCTATAAATTACAATTTCATTTCGCACTTAATACTTACTTTTTCATGCTTGAAACAATTTTAAATAGTTTTAAGTAATTTAAGATCCTTATGTTCTGACAAGATGATGACTTGTTCTGCCCATTAGAGAGGTCCATCATTGCAAGTTCAGTAGTTTCCAGTCACCCCACTTTTCCACCCTCCTTTTTGTAGCTGCGTGTAATGCGTTTATCATGATTAACTAGTAAATTCCTCTATTTGTTATGCTCTTTTCAGTTACCACTCCCACCAGAGCATCCTTCACTATGCAGTCTCTCCTCATCAAGCTGTCTGTACAATTTTTTTCCCTTCCGTTAATTGTTCCCAGGATTGCCTGACGTACACAGACATCAGCCACAATTTGTGAAACTGTACATGGAGCTAAGAAACTATATTCGTTTGTTGCAAGCTGGGCCATGTTTCTCGTAGCAGGACAGTAGCTCCGTCGCAGGCCTACATTCCTCTGTCAGTTTATACAGAATTATTAATTTCGGTTTAGTTGCTTTGTCTCTTATGAAATGATTCCGTTTTTCCCTCAAAGGAGTAACATACATTCTTCAGTCCTTGTCAAAAAATTGTGTTTGTTTGAAACATTTGGGACTTCTCTCACTGTGTATTTTGCATGTGCATCTGGTGCCTTATTTTGCGAGATTTAGCATCAGACTCCTGTGCTGCGCCGTCGCTTGTCAAGTGATCCGGCATTTCTTGTTTCTAAAATCCTGCGCAACACGCTTATCGCTCATCAATCTGTCTCGATTTACTTTCAAGCTTAGCTGTAGTCTCCAATTCAAATTAATATTAGTTTGGAATCGCATACTTGGTAATCTTTTTATACCCCTTGTTATAGATTTCTGTTTTTTTTCACGTAGTTCCACTTACTCTAACATTGTTTTCCACAGAGCTGCAATAAAAGTCATTCTGTCTTCATGTAGTTCGACGTAGTAAAATTTGTTTCTTACTGTGAGATTCCCTGCGATAAATTTTCTAACTTTTCTTCCTACTATTACTTAATACAGCAACAGAGATTACAGTAGACTTCAGGCATTTACCAATCAGATTATTATTTAGAAAGTTCTGAACAATCTCAGACCCCGTTTTAACAATCTTTCACTGAGTGTTTTCTCATAAGAAACCTTTGCTTCGCTTTTTCGACGCTGTCTTTTTCGTGGCATCTTGATGTTGCATTTAGTTTTATACGATGTTATGACTGCTTTCTTGTATGACTGTTTGCATATTAACCTCGCGCCAACTGCAATATCATTATCTCTGTGGCCCTCCAGTTCCGTGCCGAATCGATTTTGCAGCGTCTTCAAGTCAGGAGTATCCCGATACTGTGACATCCGTACAGTAATGTTGATGCAAGTTCACACGGTGTTAGACCACCTGTGTGTTGCTGGGCGTCTTCTTCGCGGCCCTCTGCACGCTGGGACGGGTTACGCGGCTCGGCCACTCGCCCACACGGACGGTCTCCCGGCGTTGCCCTCCGACGCGACGCCGCGCGCCGACTAGCGTCGCCCGCTGCAAACAATGAGCGGCGCGTCTTCCCCTTTTCCTCCCCGCCACACACTCTCAAGGACTGCCAAGATGGCCGCCGCCTCCCAAAATCGATGCACCGCCGAGTCCGCCATGCTGGCCAGCTTTTGCAACTCTGCCCCTTCCACGCCGCGCCGCCAATTTTTCACGCGTTCCCCTCTTTGCCTCCATTACCGCAAATGTGCCTCTGCCGGGCGGAGAGGGGCAGGGGGAAGCGGCGCCGGCGGGGAGGGAACGTGCGTAAATTCCTCCCCACCTCGGGCGGCTCCGCGCAGTGGAGGGGGCAGCTCTAGAAAGGGATCGCGAGCGCGCGTAATGAGAACCGAGGGAGGCGGATAATGTATGCGGCGAGTCGCGCCCCTCTGCGCCACGACATTTTTATCGCCGCCCAGCGGAGGGGAAAGAGGCGCCCGGAGGGAGGAGCCAACGGCCGGAGCGGAGGAGGGGCTTAAAAATCGTGAAAAGAAATGCAAAAAGCCCGGCCGACTGGGAGTGGCCTGTTGAAGGATGACAGTGGCGTCGGACCCGCCCACTGGCCAGCAGAGGACCGCGCGCACCAATGAAAAATCCGAGGAAAAAAGGCCTCTGGAAGCTGCGGGGTGGAGCCGGGCCGGCAGACACGCGGTCGCCGACTGCCCCTCCCCCCTCACCCATCCCCGCCGCGCAACCAAACCCTGCGCTGCCCCACGACACCGGCGGCACGCTTTTTATGCGCGGCACTTAGGCGCAGTCCGGCCGTGTCTTGCCTGCGTCCCTAATTTAGAACTACGTTTTTTAGTGTCTCGGGAGCGCCTCACCCTCGCACCTTCCTCGCGCCCGCCACCGTTCGGGCGAACCCACCCCCGCACGCAATTACCTGCGATATACCCTTACTCCCTTAAAGCACACATAAAAACTCAAGTCTGGGAAATGAAAACAGTTGCAGTTCTCATATTCCTCCTTCGCGTGGGAATAGCGTCGGCGTCGAGGGACGAGGGAGGACGGGGCCGTTGCCACAGTAATGGTCAGATCGCCTGCGACCAGGGTGGCAGAGAGGAAGCAACAAGGAGCGGAAGCCAGATCGATGCGGTGCTCTCTCCCGGGGCGCGCGCGCGGGAATTCCTCAAGACGAGTGCTCTGCCGTCCGCTCCGGCCCGCGCAACTTCGTCATTTGCGGGCCCAGGAGAGCTGCGGTCAGCCGGCCGGAAAATAGCGCTGCGACATCAAAGTCCCGCCCGGGTCGCCGCCTGACTTTACTTGATCGACCTGCGAGCGTTGCTTAGGCCCTGACATCAAAGCCCACCGCGCACGGCAGACCGTCCCGCCTTGGGGCACAGTAGGCGGTGGTACAAGTTTACAAGTCTTGAGAGGATATATGACAGATTTCGAAAACCGTTTCTCATGACGTTCTTCGTCATTTTTGAAGGAGAATTTTATTTGTAGGTTTTCCCCAGACTTTTTTTGTAATATTTAGAAATAGCTCTTCACTGCTACAATTTATTCCTTATATTTTGTTTATTTATATTTTAATACGAATACCTTAGCTCAAGACCGTGACAGTTACGAATGTCGATCGAAACTCCAAGTTTACTATGAAAGTCACAATTTATTTGTATGTCCACTGTGTGTTTCAGAGCATTAAACCACTATCTTCTTTGCTCAAGAAAGTAATAAGCGTTACTCATCTACTATCACCTTGTAGATACCTGTTTAAGGAGCTCGGTATTCTGACTACTGTTTCACAGCTTCTTGCAAGTAATCCACTACAGTTCAGAAGGAACAATGTTGTACATAACGACAATACCAGAAGGAAAAATGATATTCATTACTCCGCCTTAAAACTGTTGTTAACACAAAAAGGGCTGCACGATGCTGCAACAAAATTTTTTGATCCCTCATCCAGTCATGTAAAACGTTCGATGAACAGCGAAGTAAAATTTGAATACAAATAAAAAAAAAGTTTCTTCTTTACAACTCCTTCCATTTCCTTGCAGAATTTCTATTATATTAATGTGTAACAAGTGGTGGGTAACTCACACTTGTACACTAAAAAAAAAAAAAAAAAACTTAGGCATGTTCAACATGTAATCACATTTACTAATTAATTTGCGAGTTGAATATAAAGTTACTCGTTCCCCATCATCATGAAATATAGTGCAAAATGATTGATGCAGCATGAAAATAGTTAACTAACTACCTAATTATTGAGTGGGTTTTTGACATTTAATAAGACGTGTACACCTATTGTATGTCCCAATTTTGGGTAAACTTTAGCTACCAGATAGTGTCACAGGTTTACTCGAAAGTCGTACGTATGGTACACGTCTTATTAGCTGACATAAATGCACGTGATTATGGAGAGTTCAATCCCTGAAAAGTACAGGGAAGAAAAAAATAAATCGCGACTTGTTACAGTAAACTTGTAGTTTCATTTATCATTTATTTCTTTGCATATGGTTCTAGGGCTGACGACTTGTTCTCAAGTGCCCATTCATGCAACCGGCCCTGCAGTGACGCTGTAAACCCAAAACTAATAGAAAAGAATTCAGTATAAATAAATAAAATGTAGACACTACACTTTGGAGTTTTTATCGCCGAAAGAAAATAAATTAATAAAACAAGCTAAAAAAATTCTCTTTCTTGACTGGCGTTGTCTGCGCCTTGCATGTGACATAGGACATGATTACAAAGCCACATTGCATTCTCACACTAAATTAAAAAAAAAAGGCAAAATGGCCAACTTATTTTTTTAATCACATTGGAGATTTTATTTTTGCTCTAGACCAAATACCCACAAAGCATCAACAAGCATCTCAAAATTTGAAGCTTCCTGGGAGATTAATACTATGTGCCAGACCTAGATTCGAAATCGGGACCTTTGCTTTTCGTAGGCAAGTGCTGTACCAACTGAGCTACCCAATCACGACCCCTTCTCACAATTTTACTTCCGCCCGTACCTCGTCTCTTACCTTCGAAACTTAACGGAGGCTCTCTTAGGAAACTTGCCGAACTAGCACTACTGGAAGAAAGGATATTGCGGAGACATGACTTAACCACAGCCTGGGGGATGTTTCCAAAATGAAATTTTCCATCTGCAACGGTGTGTACGCTGATATGAAACTTCCTGGAAGATTAAAACTGTGTGAACTGCAGCGAAGTTTGGAAGGTAGGAGACGAGCTGCTGGCGGAAGTAAAATTGTGAGGACGGGTCGTGAGTCGTGCTTGGGTAGCTCAGCTGATGACGTCACGGTAGGTCATTGCGTTGGGTCAGAGGGTTAGCTACCCTCTGAAATAAAGAAACTGACTGAATGGATCAACAAAGAACCTAAACGGGTGTCATCGGACGTCAGCCCCGAGCAAATTCAACGAACAATATAGAACAAACGGAGATCAACAACAAAAACAGAAGTTGGCAGAGCACTTGCCCGCAAAAGGCAAAGGTCTCGAGTTTGAGTCACGGTCCTGCACACAGTTTTAATCTGCCAGGAAGCTTCAAATCAGCGCACACTCGGCTGCAGAGTAAAAATTTCATTTTGTATCTCTAAATTTCCGCGACGTAATCTCGTTATAGGTAGTCATCTCGTGCTGATGTAGCCATGAAAATAATTTGCTGAAAGGTATACAAGCAGCCTTGAGACTGCTCTTCAGAGATCTCTGTCTGCATATTCATATATTCCGTAAATAATTGTGACACAGAAGTATAAGAACCAGAAAGAAGCGTAAAGTTCCATAATAAAGTAAGGAATTTCTTCTATGTCAGTTTGCCATAGTATAAATGTTTTCTGATGGTTCATTTCAACAGAATAATTTCCAAGGATCTATTGCATTTTTTCATCTCATATTCGTTCTATTCTTTTCTTTTCTTTTATATCCAGTCCTTCTCTTTTCTCTTATTTTCCGGTCTTTTCCTTTCCTTTCTTTCCGCTTCTTTTCTTTATTTTTCTATTTCTGTTATTTTCTTCCCTTTTTTTCAAAACTATTTCAATACCATCTGTCGCTTCACTTAATTCCCCCACAGTTAAACAACAAATTAATTGAAAAACTATGTTGGTATCAAATAAAATTTACAGCCCAATATTGAACGAAATTTCAGTCGGGTAACGGTACACCTGAAGAAAAATTTATGTATCAACTACTGTATACAGAGGCAAGTTATTCATTGCACCTACTTTAATACCGAGACTTTCTGGAAAATGCACTTAAAAAAAGGAACCATGTATTTGGATTTGGTGATGTGGTCGTTCTAGTAATTTTATTTTGTGAGAAGCTGGATCCAGTAATTAGGAAACACCATACATTTTTGATTGCTGTGTGATCAGTCTTCAGGATCAGGCGAGTACTTTAGAAAGAATATTTCAAGGCGATTAGAGAAAGGCACCAGTTCTCGAAAATATCAATGTCTTGAACTGCACAGTGCTGTAGCAGGGTTCACGTTATAATGTATGAGGAAATGCACCTGAACTCCCCTAACCTATGACGGTTATAAGGAACCCCTTCCTTCAAAGGTGCATGTGTTTGAGAGAGCCTAATTTTTAATTTTCTTGCAAGAGGGAGGGGGAAAGGAGGTGGTTTCGAGACCTGAAGTGTTGCCAGAGAAGAGATTCACATCAAGTGTCTGTAAGAAGTACATCTACATCTACACTACATCTACACCCGTACTCCGCAAGCCACCTGACGGTGTGTGGCGGAGGGTACCCTGAGTACCTCTATCGGTTCTCCCTTCTATTCCAGTCTCGTATTGTACGCGGAAAGAAGGATTGTCGGTATGCTTCTGTGTGGGCTCTAATCTCTCTGATTTTATCCTCATGGTCTCTTCGCGAGATATACGTAGGAGGGAGCAATATACTGCTTGACTCTTCGGTGAAGGTATGTTCTCGAAACTTCAACAAAAGCCCGTACCGAGCTACTGAGCGTCTCTCCTGCAGAGTCTTCCACTGGAGTTTATCTATCATCTCCGTAACGCTTTCGCAATTACTAAATGATCCTGTAACGAAGCGCGCTGCTCTCCGTTGGATCTTCTCTATCTCTTCTATCAACCCTACCTGGTGCGGATCCCACACTGCTGAGCAGTATTCAAGCATTGGGCGAACAAGCGTACTGTAACCTACTTCCTTTGTTGTCGGATTGCATTTCCTTAGGATTCTTCCAATGAATCTCAGTCTGGCATCTGATTTACCGACGATCAACTTTATATGATCATTCCATTTTAAATCACTCCTAATGCGTACTCCCAGATAATTTATGGAATTAACTGCTTCCAGTTGCTGACCTGCTATTTTGTAGCTAAATGATAAGGGACCTATCTTTCTACGTATTCGCATCACATTACACTTCGCTACATTGAGATTCAATTGCCATTCCGTGCACCATGCGTCAATTCGCTGCAGATCCTCCTGCATTTCAGTACAATTTTCCATTGTTGCAACCTCTCGATACACCACAGCATCATCTGCTTCCTGAGATCAAATTGTCTTTGGACAACCAATGCAACGGTTATATTTGTGAGATATCCTTCAAAACATGCACTCACACTTTACAATGGATAAGAATTAATCTTTTTGAAGAAGAAGGGTAGTATGAATGTTTTGTGTACCTGTTTCATAGATGACTTCCAACTGTACATGATGACTGATATCTGGATGACTAGAAGGTGCGCATGGGTAGTTTCCACTAATGGCAGCTGCAACAATTTTGAAGTGCAGACAATAGGAGAAACACAAAAGATAAATTTTTTAACCAACGACATGATTATTCTATGACATCTGTCCCTCTAGTAAAGACTATTTTTAAGCGGAGTTGAATCAACCACCTGTAACATAAGGAGATGAACGAGAAAAATTTCGTTTCAAAATATGGGAAAGTGGGCTGCAGGTCTATCAGGATACACGAGACACAGGGGAATCAAGGCAGTGGCTTACCACGAAGCAGGGGCTTAAGAGACCTGTGACATAACTTTCTGTGAGTTGTAAGGATACAAATAATTATATATGTGCAACACTCACATAGCTGAGTAATAACACTGCCTTAGCGTGTATGTAAATGCTTATGATGACATTTCAGCTCAAACTGCTACAGCTTAGCAATTTTTTTCAGACATTCGAATAGTTTTGAAGCATTGTAGAAGCAATGATGTTAATTATTTTGCTTTGAGAAAGTAACTACTGCTGACTTTATTGTTCACCTGTTCACAGGAGGCACTACGAGACTGAAAAAGACTGCCGGCGCCTCCAGCAAGCGTCCCACGAGGCCTTCGACTGCTGACTACACACAGTGCTCGCTGTACTTTGAAAATAACTAATAAAGCGCTTCGAGAATGAACACTGTGCTTTCTCTTATCTCTCCTCCTGCATATCCCTTTTCCTGCGTCATGTTCTAAACCCAAAAATAAGAATGGAAATAACGAAACGCCTACCCATAACAGAATTAATATCCCTGAAATACAGAGATGATGCCATGATTGTTTTTGGACCAACAAAAACAGCAATGTTTTTGCACAAGTAATAATGACACATACACACTCATACACACACACACAAAATAACCCAACTAGTTATTTGTTGAGAATATAAGGCTACACAACAGCGGACGTGCATAATCTAAGAATTAACTAAGTTGTCACCAAACGAAAGAGAGCAGCTATTTAAGATCCCATTTTTTCCTGGAAAAAGGCAAAGAAATAATGTATGAATACATTTTTGACTTTCCCATTTGCCAGAAACAGTTTTAAATCAACAGCTAATTTTTAATTTTTAGTAGTTAGATATCAATCGTGTTTTTTGTTGGTATCGGAAGTTGAATTGATCAAATTGCAGGTAAGGTACTCAATGCTTACTCAGTCAAACACGTCTTGAGATGTGTAGAACATACAAAACCTCATTAGACCTCGCCACAAAAAAACTTTATTTAGGAAGGACTTCAAACCATCATTGGCTTTGTGCAAACTAGAAAACTACAGTCAACACGGTAGCCGATAATACTAATAGATTCTGGTGCTAACATGTGAGTACCGGTCAAAACACTGGACGTCGAAATCAGAAGACAGGAAAGTTTAACACAATAGATACTTCTTTTCCTCCTAAAATTAGTTGTGTTCATTACTGCTGCGATATTGGTCAATATCCGTACTTCGGATGACGATCTTTTGTAAAACTGACTGCTGAACTATGTACAGTTCAGACATTTGCTCGGCGTGTACCTCACCTGTAGCCATCACCAGATACAGCATACAAATAGTGTAAGATAAGGGAACAAAAATTTTCCAGTGAGCAAATAATATAAAAACTGTAGTTTAGTTCGATATAACTTCCTTCATTTCTAACGAATTTGATATCCCTGAGACATGAAACTCTGTCCTACCGCATTTTGTTGCCTTTTACGAGAGTTGTCTAAACCTGTCAGTCATATCCGAATGTGAGGGTCTTGCTTCCATTCCGATCATCTGTTCTTCAGAAAAGCGTTCGTAGTGAACTGTAACCTCACTTGGTTACTTCTTAGCAAAATAAAGCATAAATTTTTGCCCTTAGAACAGGAATGTTATGACTAATTGTGAAACAATATCCATTACTTACAATAGTTCCTGTAAGTACAATAGTACAATAGTTCTTAAGTTTTAATTACATAAAAAGGATCTAGTCTGTCATGACATTATCTTAAGAAACTTCACTGACATTCCTGCTTTAGGTGCAAAGAAAACGATTTTAGTAATAATAATTATCAAATACACGAGTAATTCTCGATACTGACAAATAAATTAGACAAGTCATTAATAGGGTCGATATTTCTAAAACTGAAAGTAGTTCTAAATATAATAATAGTTTCTCCGAAGTGGAGTGACAGATAAATCACTTGGTGACACCAAAATTCGTTCAGGAAAGGTGATTCAGTTGGAATGACTATAGAAATCCTTACGCTCTGTTATACATTGATTTGAATCTACAGGTTTTCTTTACACTCTAGAAAGATGTCGTTTTCATAACTATAAACAGATACCTAATATCAAAGCAAAGCAAAATTTTCCATTTGCACTACGATACAATTGGAACTTTCTCGGTCATCAGACTGTCTATTTTAATCATGACATCGTCCTTTACTATCATCAGATTTATGATGTGGGCACATTACCTGTTTGATAGTGTCAAGAGACACTGTCAGAGTTAGAAGCTCCCTAAATTAATATTACGCTAAGCAAAAGGCCACTGTCTGAAAAGTGAATATTGTCCTTCATACGCCTATAGAACACACAATTTTTGAGAAAGTAATGTATTCATGAGTAGCCTCCCATATATGTAAAAATAAAGTACTAACAAAATGTCAGTTTGGTTTTCAGAAAGGCTTTTCAACAGAAAATGCTATATACGCTTTCACTGGTCAAATATTAAATGCTCTGAATAACCGGACATCACCCATTGGAATTTTTTGTGATCTCTCAAAGGCCTTTGACTGTGTAAATAATGGAATTCTTTTAGAAAAGCTAAATCATTATGGTTTGAGGGGGCCAGTGCACAAATTGTTTAATTCATACTTAACTGGAAGAATGCAGAAAGTTGAAATTAGTGGTTCATGTAATGTTAATACAACAGTTGATTCCTCAAACTGGGGGGCTATCAAGCACGGGGTCCCACAGGGTTCGGTCTTAGGTCCTTTACTGTTCTTGATATACATTAATGACTTACCATTCCATATTGATGAAGATGCAAAGTTATTTCTTTTTGATGATGATACAAATATAGTAATAACATCCAAAAACCAAGAACTAAGTGATGTAATTATAAATGATGTTTTTCACAAAATTATTAAGTGGTTCTCAGCAAACGGACTCTCTTTAAATTTTGATAAAACACAGTATATACAGTTCCGTACAGTAAATGACACAACTCCAGTAATAAATATAGACTTTGAACAGAAGTCTGTAGCTAACGTAGAATTTTCAAAATTTTTAGGTGTGTCCATTGATGAGAGGTTAAACTGGAAACAACACATTGATGGTCTGCTGAAACGTCTGAGTTCGGCTACGTATGCTATTAGGGTTATTGCAAATTTTGGTGATAAGAATCTCAGTTAATTAGCTTACTATGCCTACTTTCATTCACTGCTTTCATATGGTATGATATTCTTGGGTAATTCATCGTTGAGTAGAAAAGTATTCATTGCTCAAAAAGGTGTAATCAGAATAATTGCTGGAGCCCACCCACTGTCATATTGCAGACATCTATTTAAGGATCTAGGGATGCTCACAGTAACCTCACAGTATATATATTCACTTATGAAATTTGTTGTTAATAATCCAGCCCAGTTCAAAAGTAATAGCAGTGTCCATAGCTATAACACCAGGAGAAAGGATGATCTTCACTATGCAGCGTTAAATCTGACTTTGGCACAGAAGGGGGTAAATTATGCTGCCACAAAAGTCTTTGGTCACCTACCAAACAGCATCAAAAGCCTGACAGATAGTCAACCAACATTTAAAAATAAATTAAAAGAATTTCTAGATGACAACTCCTTCTACACATTGGCTGAATTTTTAGATATAAATCAAGGGAGGGAAAAAAACTAACTTAAGCATTAGTGTCATGCAATATTTTGTATAATGTAATATCTTGTACAGACATCTTTCATTAACCTGACACGTTCCACATCATTACGAAGTGTCGTATTCATGATCTATGGAACAAGTATTAATCTAATCTAATCTAATCTAGTATCAACGAAAATACTGATACGGATTCCAAACATCACAATATTCGTGAGATATCTGTCATCACAAAAATTGCGGAGACCGAAGGATAAGATTCAGTGGGCACAAAATCTGTGCTGTTGAACAATGAAAGCACGTAATGTGTCACACATATTTTCTTTTACACAGTTCACTACGGCAGCCTGCACGTTCTAGACGTCTTTAACTAACTGTGATGCAGCCTGGAGGTTCCTTAATGTTTTTTTGCGAGAATTTCTTACTTTTGGGTAGTTACTACTCTTATCCAGAAAGGCAAGGTACGTATGTGATAGGGTGAAGGTAAGCTTATTAGTTGACTCTGTTCATTAAATGCGGATAGTGTTGGCAGCTCGGGTTAACATCCTAGTCACACACCTGCAACTGTGCAGTAGCGTTGGATGACGAAATCGATGCATGTCGTGTAAGCTAACCATTGCAGGTTATCTGTATTGAGAAAACCAACAGAGGTTGCGTTACCCTGTTCCAACATCCCTCAGTGAATCAGAGTAGTGTATTTCCAAGGAACGGTGACGTGGAAGAGAGAGCGGAGGGGGGAGCAGAAAAACAAGCAGCAATCGACAGTTGTGAGTAGAGGTTGAAGATGAGACTGGTGTATAACGTCCCGTCGACAACGAAGTTGTTGGAGACGGGAAGGATGGAGAAGGAAATCGACTGTGCCATTTCAAAAGAAACATTCCGGAATTTATCTTAAACGGTGTAAGGAAATCACGAGTAACCTAAATCAAGGTGGGTGGAAGCGGGTTTGAACTGTCGACCTCCAGAATGATAGTCCAATGTGCTAATCAATGCGCTACATCGCTTGGTACAGTTGTGAGTAAAAATGACATCAGTAGACACGAGGAGCTAGAACATTGGCATCGATTTCGTAAAGAAGCCGACCTAAGGAAAACTAAGCAAAGCAAAAATATGAAACTTCGCAGGGGTTCAAATGGCTCCGAGCACTATGGGACTTAACTTCTGAGGTCATCAGTCCCCCAGAACTTACAACTAATTAAACCTAACTAACCTAAGGACATCACACACATCCATGCCGGAGGCAGGATTAGAACCTGCGACCGTAGCGGTCGCGCGGTTCCAGGCTGTAGCGCCTAGAACCGCTCGGCCACTCCTGCCGACACTTCGCAGGGGAAAACACAACAAAAACAGAGAAACCCTAGTGATATAATTTTTTTTATTTCAAATAGAATCTTTTAAAAGCTGTTTGAATCTCGGGGCAAGAATTTGGGCCCAGCAATATGCAGACTATTCAGGACTTACAAGTCTCCCGACGTACTCTCTCCTGTAGATGGAAATGACGACAACACTAAGAAAACAACGCTAAATCTAGAGTCATAGATAACCAGGAGCCCAAATTACAGACGAGACAATTTTTGGCACCGTCCATCCTATGTTAGTTCCCATAATTTATCAGTGTTGATGATCAAACAATTCGTAAAATATCTGTAGTGTGCATTTAGACGTCAATGATAGAGCCATACTTAGCTTCAAACAAGCCTGCAGCACAAACTAATTACTCCATCCAAAGAAACAGCCCCAAGATAATTTACCTTCTTTTGTCTCCGTGTAGAGCAGTATACAGCAAAACTGTTTCATGTGAAAAGAAAATCTTGTTTTAAAAATAAATCGGACTGATGATACTGCGTAATTGTAGTAAAAACAGTTGGAATGTAGTTCCCGGAAGACAGCAGGCGTGTTACCATTTCAAATGAGAGACGTGAAATATAAAAAATAGTCTACTAAGAAATTTATTTTTCAAGGTTTTACATCAGTAATGACGCTAAATATGTTTTCAGTGAAGAAGGTTAAGGACACAGAAAAGTTCTATATGTCGCACCTGAACCATTAATTACAAATACCACTATACCAAAAAATTAGTGACACCTCCACTGCAAGTCATGGAGACTAAAAAAAACGCTGTCAGTCATTGCCGAAGTGGGTGTGTCTTACTGCACATTCGCGCTTCACTAGCACCAATTTAGTCACAGCGATTCCCCAATACTTATCTTAGAAAATAGATTAAGGAAAGCAAACCTACATTTCTAGCATTTGTAGACTTAGAGAAGGCTTTTGACAATGTTGACTGGAATACTCTCTTTCAAATTCTGAAGGTGGCAGGGGTAAAATTCAGGGAGCGAAAGGCTATTTACAATTTGAACAGAAACCAGATGGCAGTTCTAAGAGTCGAGGGGCATGAAAGGGAAGCAGCGGTTGAGAAGGGAGTGAGACAGGGTTGTAGCCTCTCCCTGATGCTATTCAATCTGTATGTTGAGCAAGCAGTAAAGGAAACAAAATTCGGAGTAGTTACTAAAATCCATGGAGAAGAAATAAGAACTTTGAGGTTCGCCGATGACATTGTAATTCTGTCAGACAGCAAAGAACTTGGAAGAGCAGTTGAACGGAATGGACAGTGTCTTGAAAGGAGGATATAAGATGGACATCAACAAAAGCAAAACGAGGATAATGGAATGTAGTCGAATTAAGTCAGGTGATGCTGAGGGAATTAGATGAGGAAATGAGACACTTAAAGTAGTTAAGGAGTTTTGCTATTTAGGGAGAAAAATAACTAATGATGGTCGAAGTAGAGAGGATATAAAATGTAGAGTGGCAATGACAAAGAAAGCGTTTCTGAAGAAGAGAAATTTGTTAACATCAAGTATAGATTTAAGTGTCAGGAAGTCGTTTCTGAAAGTATTTGTATGGAGTGTAGCCATGCATGGAAGTGAAACATGGACGATAAATAGATTGGACAAGAAGAGAATAGAAGCTTTCGAAATGCTGAAGATTAGGTGGGTAGATCAAATAACCAATGAGGAGGTATTGAATAGAATTGGGGAGGAGTTTGTGCCACAACTTGACCAGAAGAAGGGACTAGTTTGTAGAACATGTTCTGAGGCATCAAGGGATCACAAATTTAGCGTTGGAGAGCAGCGTGGAGGGTAAAAATTGTAGAGGGAGACCAAGAGATGAATACACTAAGCAGATTCATAAGGATGTAGGTTGCAGTAGGTACTGGGAGATGAAGAAGCTTGCACAGGATAGAGTAGCATGGTGAGCTGCATCAAACCAGTCTCAGGACTGAAGACAACAACAACAACAATTCCCCAAAATCTTCATCCACAAAGCTGATCATCGTACTCAACAACTTTACAGCCTAGTTACGATACGTTTTGCCTTTCTTTTCTGAGTGGTCGTAAGAAAGTGCGGGATGACTTGGAAAGTATTTCCACTTGATGTAACGAATGACAGCTATATTAAAATGTGGAAAAACGCAAGATAATGTTCATGGAAGTCGAAGGGACCAATATCCGAGAATAAGGCAAATGGTCATCTTCTTAGTAGGATGTGTTGTATAAACATTCGGCGGTTAGTACTACAAAGCCATTTGAAGTGCCACCAGTACAAAAAAGAAGTACTAGGGAAGCGGGACTGAAGATATCGACAAATTGAAAGGTTTTTTGAAATTATTTGGCATTTTCAAATAAAAAGTCGGGTACAAGAGTGACTAATTATAGAATACTGCTCCAGAGTTTAGAGTTATTAGCAGGAAGGTACGTCAGGAAACATAGCTCACACTCAGGTAAAGCATGCTAGGATCATACAAGTGCTGTATAGCCACTACGAAAGTGTAATGGAAATGCTGAGGTAATTTTAATGGGAATGCTTGAAAGAAATTTTCATCAGCAAATAAAACCTCTATTCACGACGCAGTGTTCGACAATTCAGCTACTTCTGAAATATAGCTAGAGTAGGATAAGAGGGGATACGGTGCATACTGTAGCATATAGACAATCATTTTTTACTCGATCGACACACGAACTAAATAATGGTTCAAATGGCTCTGAGCACTATGGGATTTTATCTTCTACGGTCATCAGTACCCTAGAACTTAGAACTACTTAAACCCAACTAACCTAAGGACATCATCCAACACCCCGTCATCACGAGGCAGAGAAAATCCCTAACCCGGGCGCGGGAAGCGAGAACGGTACCGCATGACCACGAGCTGCGGACGAACTAAATAGGACAGAAAATCGCTGATACCTGCATGAAGTACACTCTGCGATGAACTGTGCAACAGCTTGTAGAACTTGTACAGCGCGTTCCAAATTTTTAAGAAGAAATGCAGATGAAGAGTGGAAATGGAAAGGTTCTAAACGTCAAAAATGTCACATTTGTCAGGAGAATCAAACAAAAGAAACATTGTATCTATTTTGGAATATCACTTACTTGTGTACAAAATTTTTAGAACATATACAGATACCACAGAACTACTCTTCTCAGTCCATTACTACACAAATTAATGAGGCAAATGAGAAAATAAATATATTCTTAAGAGCGTTCTAATCTCCTTTGGCTTGTTCTAAGAACCAATGAAACGTTTTGGTTTCCAGTGACATTAATGCAGAAGTACTCCATTTTATTTGTAAACATACAAGACAGAAATGCAGCAGTAATATTGTAACTGGTAGTACTACAGTCAAACCACTTGGCAATTCCTTTAAAATGATTATGAGTGTTTAATATAATTAAATTTAAGAAAAAATCTGTCAGAATTGACTTCTGTTTCTTACACCACTCCTTTATGGGGATCAGATGCTGCAACGTTTATTGTAAAAATTCGCTACTATGGTCTTTCCTATTTTGAATACATTGACATTTTTTTCCATTCCTCTGTTTCAGAGTAAGAATTGGTTTGGCTATTTGAGACGAACGAATATGAGACACTTTAACCATAGCCTGCATTGAGAACAATGTTCCAGCAGCATCTTTAAAATGAAAATTGTATACATTGCTACGAGATGGAATGGGTTCATAGTTTTAACTGACTCAACAATTTTATGTAAATCTTGAGGAACGAAGGCCTTGCATACCTTTCTCCGTTTATAACTGCTAAATCCCTGTTGCAGTTAAAAAGTCTGTGCCTACTCACCAAACACCTGTGTGTTATCTCTTCGAACCATCAATGGCTGAATGGAACTCCACAGGGAGGCTTTACTTGGCACAAAGACAATGCACCATTTCGTAATGCGTGTCTGAATACTTTCTCCATGGTTGCAACAAGTCTAGGAACATGCCATAGAGTACTGCGAAAACAGTCGCACCGAAAATACGCGTGGTGTAAAAATGACGCTTACGTTCTTTCTCATTTCCAGTCTTCATAAGGTGGACAATCTGGAAATGAACACTTTGAGGTAAATGCCTAATGATCGGTACAAGACATCCCGCTTTACAGTGACATGGACGTCTTACGTCTTATAGCCCCAACTTAGACTCATATCAGTTTTTCAAACTGACTACCAACGGTCTCTGTTGGCATTATTCTCTCAAATGCCCCTGTTGTATGCTGTATGACGAGACAGGCTGATATCATCTGATCAACTATTTTCTCTCCAGTCACTGCTGAACTTCCGTACACCAACGACTTCGTGTAACCACACTGTTACAAAGTCTGTGCGAGGTATATCCTAGTGATTGCATTTCCCATGGGGCAGGCTCAATCGTTTCAGTCCAACATGCAAGTATTTGTTGTTCCTCATTAAAATTAACATAAAAGCGGGATGCTGTAACATTGTTTTAAAACTGCAACTTTCGCTGATGACAAGCCTTACAGTCTCCAGTAACAGTGACAGCACATCTCTGGTAGACGCTATATACTGTGCGTCAATGAAATGGAGTGGCTGAAACAAGGTCCTGTCAATTGGACAACAATTGCAGTTTACAAGCTGGAAGACAATCCTAGCCTGTGACCTGAGACGAATATGTAGATGAATTTTCATTATTCTGAACTTTAACTACTGCAGCTATTGAAAACATCATCACGATTGAAAGAGGACTCATCCGAGACCAGTAAGACTATAGGAGTCAAGCCCTGCGCTGGACAACTGCACCTTAGTTTCCACATGATTTGGCCCCACTATTTACACACTTTGTTCATGACAGAAGTGAAACTGCTCATCAACTAGCACTCTCCATATTGTTTACTTCAAAGTAAATGTTTCATGGCAAGTTGGCAGGTGCGTACTGGTGAATCTTTGTCTCACTGTTGCAACACAATCTCCCCAAACTGCGCTGGGGAAATCTACGAGAAGAACTGAGGCCAGCATTCTTTGGCCTAAACCAACCAGTTTCTAGTAGACTTTCCTTCCCCGACGATCAATTTCTTCCACACAGGACGGGGGATGTTGCGAAACTACTCTTTACACATTCGTTCGGGTTTCTGAGCACCGTAAGCAGACGTGCCTCAATCACATATCACATTCAAGGCTTCGTACAGCAGGAAATATTTTTGTCTGATATTGCTTTATTATTTCAAAATACACCACCTGCTCAAAAGTGACCGGACACTTGTTGGTGGACATTAATATCGGGTGTGTCCGCCCTTCTCCCTCACCAGAACCTGAACTCTGCCGGTGACATTTTCAATTATGTTTCTGAATGTCTGTCAAGCAATAGCGGCCAGTTCTTCCTCAAGAGCCAAACCCAGAGAAGGTAGTCTCGTAGGACGCTGCGGTCTGAAGCGAAGTCGATATTCTAACCAAAAGTAAACCAAAGGCTTTCAGTTGGGTACAGGCCTGGACTATGGCATGGCAGTCCATTTGAGAAATATTAATGTCCACCAATCGTTGCCTCGCGGATCTGGCTCTAAGACAGAGATCATTCTCATGTTGAACCAAACAGTCTTCGTTTCCGAACTGTTCCTCTACTGTGTGCTGTGCACAATACTGTAGAACTTGTTCATATTCCTCTGCATTTAGCCGTTTCTTGAGCGCAATAAGGTGACCACACTATAACCACGCAATACATCCCCGTACCGTAAGGCAGCGTCCTCCGTACTTCACTGTTGACACTAGACGTGATGGCAGGTAAGGTTCTCAAGGCATTAACCAAACCCAAAGCTTTCCATACAGTTGCCACAAAATATATAGCATGAAGCATCACGAGGAACGTCTTCCACTGATTTCATGTGATTTTTTACAAACAATCTACACAGTGCTTGTTGGCTGGCCTTGATTTAGCAGTAGTTGTTACTCAGTGTTTCCACTTCGTAGTCACATCATCAACGGTCAGGTAAACTGAGAAGATTAGGAAAGTTGAGTATGGTGTGCCTTTTGAATCATGGGTCTAAGTGGATAGAAATAAGAAAATATTCTACAGCTCAGCCTGTGTGCGCAACTCTCTCTGACGCTATTATGTTACATGATCGTCGACAGACAAGTTGTGCAAATATGTTTTCCTAATATGTTTAATCCAAGCAGCAATTATCCAAAGGAAACAGAAGAGGTAAGACATTATTGCTTATTCACTCCGCCTTACAATATTAGGTCTGTTTAAAATAAGGCCAATTAGCTTACCTTCCACTAGGAACGAGGGTGCACTCAACGACTGTTTTATGAATTTCAAATGATAGAGCACAGCAGTCTTTATTCGGCAAATCTATATTTCGGCTAGTGCCTAGCCATTATCATTTGCTAAAAAGTACAGGAAGTACATAGTCAGGTGATACTGTAAAAAGTTACAACTCTTGGCATAACCTGTATGGCTTACACACTGGATTACATACCACCATTTCATAGTATTATGCATGTACGTCAGTCTCCTGTTGTTCGGCGTCACAGAGGCGAAGAATGTATTATTGCAAATGAACGAGGAAAGAAATCGGGTGAGGCCTTGGTTAAAGCAACAATAAAGATGTTTTTAGCTATATAGACTGTAACACGCGTAGACCTGACGGAGATAGTATGTCCTGGTTTTTCTCTGGCCTCTGAACTAACTATACAGCCAGTAATTGGGGGGAAACGAGGCAGGCACAGTTTAATGTGCACTCAGACCCGCGCCACAAGTTGGCATGGCACTTTTCATAATAATAAAGACCACCAGAAAAAAAAGAAAAATTGTTAGGATATTCTGAACATTATACATTGCCTGACAAAAAAGGTAAAGCACCCAGAAGGGGAGTGGAAACAAAATGATACATTACAAATTGTCATGGTGTGTGATGGTATTTTGGTGATTGCAAAATCGAGCCACATTTACGAAGAACTTGGAAGTACGAGCCCATTTATCAGTATGACGTTACATCCCTCTGGTCTGTATGCAGGCACTGAGTCGACTGGGGAGGGTGTCATAAAGCCGTTGCGTCCTATTTTGACCGAAGTTGGACCACAACTTTTGTGACTTGGCTTTGATATCCTGGATATTGCGAATGACACGACCCTGAAGTCCGAGCTGGAACTACAGATGTTCTATCGATGACATATCCGGAGATACTGCTGGCTGCGTTAGTACCCCAACAACACGCAGGCAGTTAATAGCGATATCTGCCATCTGTGGGCGAACATTGTCCTATTGGAAATTAGCATCACGATGCTGTCGCATGAGAGGTAACAAGAGAGGACAGAGGATATCTGCGACGAACAGTTGAGCCGTCACTTTTCCCTCAATAACTACAAAGTGAGAGCTGAAATAACGCCCATTGGCTTCCCACATAATGACCCACCCTTAAAGTAGTGGGTAGAAGGGGATCTCTCCCCAGATCGCCGATATACTCGCCAATGATGTTCATCCAGGATGCTGCAGAACTGTGATTCATCGATGAACACAGTGCGACGTCATTGATTAGCATATCATGCTTCCCAGACAAGGCACCACTCCAAACGCAATCATCTGTGTAACTAATTTCCTGTTCCGACTGTCACTACACTCCCACTAACTGGAGAATGGTAGGCGCAGATGGGACGCGCGAGGTTCACATTACGGCGATCCTCCCTACACGTTGTCAGACGCGGTCTATAGGAACCCTGACGACTGGCATGCCTGCTCTCTAGTACCCAGTCCAACATCTGAATCCCCCACACATCTGGACGAGGTACGATTGCACGACTGGACGAGATGTCCAAATGAAGACCCAAACCGGGGTCCGTTGCAAACTCAGTCGGATGCAGGTAACGCTGTCTCACACGAGTACTCGGCGACTGCGTATCCTTCACAGTGATCTCTCAACGTCTGATGCTGTTCATACCACTTACATACCCTACGAGGCCTGGTAAAAACATTAAACACGTACAGCACTAATGCATCCGCGTGGTCTTTCTAACTGTCACAGAGAATTGAATCTCTAATCGCTTACATACCCGGTGATGATGTGTCCGTGTAAGAAGTGCCACTGACTTCCGACTATTTCATCGGGGTGCTTAACATTTTTTGTGAAGCCGTATAAATCCCATGATCACTTCTACCAACAATATATATTTATATATATTTATTTATTGTTACCGTTCATGTTAGGGCTATTTTATAAAGCACAACTACAAACAGAAACTTTTTATTTCACTTGAAATGGTCTTGTTATCACGCATTTGATATAGTGCGTGCTTCTGATATCACTGCGTTGCCGAGGAAATGTGTTCTCACGTGCGCCTGCCGTGCCACTATTACGTTTTTGACGCTGCTGATTGCTTATTACGGATGTGATTGGAAGGCTACGGGGGAATGCCGGCGTAGCTTTGTCGATATTTAATGAAACTGCATCGTTCAGTCCTTTCGCAAGAGGACGGGGCCTGGCGTTGTGAACCTCTCCGTTACTTTGTGCCAAATCACAAGAGCGTTCCAGTTGGGAATATAAGATGTGATTCGCTATTCGGGCGTGTGACCCAATGCCAAGTGAGAACTCTCGCTAGACGTGGTCGGAACTGTGAGTGGGAACTGTTTTTAATTTGTTCCAAGAAGTACGTAACCCCCTAAATCTAGTATTTGGTTGTTAAAAATTTTTCTTTTTCTTTGACGAGTTGGTGGAAATACAAAGAATACTGAACACGTATAAGAAGCTGCACCTGACCACCCATTTTATCAAAAAATGGTTTAAATGGCTCTGAGCACCATGGGACTTAACATCTGAGGTCGTCAATCCCCTAGAACTTAGAACTACTTAAACCTAACTAACCTAAGGACATCACACACATCAATGCCCGAGGCAGGATTCGAACCTGCGATCGTAGCGCTCGCGCGGTTCCAGACTGAAGCGCCTAGAACCGCTAGGCCACTCCGGCCGGCACCCATTTTATCCTACCAGGAGCAAATATACTGTTAAATGAATCATTACGGCTATGTCCGTTAGTGAATATGGCATAATCAGAGAGTTGATAATGAATTTGGTGTTGCCTGAAACATGATATCCTGACGTACACCGAGATTGAAAAAGTCGTGGGTATCTCCTAATAAGGTGTTGGACTTCCATTTTGTCTAGCTTAGTGCAGTAGCGCGACGTGGAATTGACATAACAAGTCGTTGGAAGTCCTCTGCAGAAACTGTGACCCATGCTGCCTGTTTAGCCGTCCATTGTTTTGAAAGAGTTGCTGAGTCTATGGCCGTCCATAATTTCGGAAGTGTTGCCGGTGCAAAATTTTGTACACGAAGTGACCTCTCGATTATGGCCCCGAACCTTCCATGGGATTCATGTCGAGCGATCTGGGTGGCCTATCATTCGCCTCTAATTATTTAGAATGTTCTCAAATCGAATCGCGAACAATTGTGGCGCTTGGTAATCCACAAAAATTCCTTCGTTGTTTGGGTACACGAAGTCCGTGAATGGTTGAAAATGGCCTCTAAGTAGCCAAACAGAACGATTTACTGTCAATTATCGGCTCAATTGGTTCAGAGGATGCAGTTCATTCCACATAAACACAGCCCACACAATTATGGAGCCACCACGAGAATGCACAGTGCCTTGTTGACAACATGGGTCCATGGCTTCGTGAGGTCTACGCCACACTTATCAGCTCTTACCATCTGAAATAGAGACTAAATTGATCAGTCGTGTAGTGTCCAACCGATATAGTAAGGAGTGCAGGAGAGGCGCTGCAGGCGATGTAGTGCTGTTAGCAAAGGCACTCACGTCGGTCGTCTGTTGCCATAGCCCATTGACTTAAGATTCTGCCACACTATCGTACAGCATATGTTCGTCGTACGTCCCAAAGACTTTTCTGTGGTTATTTCACGCAGTGTTGCTCGTCTGTTAGGACTGACGACTAGGTGCAATCATTGCTACTCTCGCTCGTTGAGTGAAGGCCGTCAGCCATTCCTTTGTCCTTAGTGGCTGCTAATGTTTGAATTTTTGTGTTCTCGGCACGCCCTTGACACGGTGGATCTCGGAATATTGAGTGACCTAAAGATTTCCGTAGTGACATGTCTCATGCATATACACTCCTGGAAATGGAAAAAAGAACACATTGACACCGGTGTGTCAGACCCACAATACTTGCTCCGGACACAGCGAGAGGGCTGTACAAGCAATGATCACACGCACGGCACAGCGGACACACCAGGAACCGCGGTGTTGGCCGTCGAATGGCGCTAGCTGCGCATCATTTGTGCACCGCCGCCGTCAGTCTCAGCCAGTTTGCCGTGGCATACGGAGCTCCATCGCAGTCTTTAACACTGGTAGCATGCCGCGACAGCGTGGACGTGAACCGTATGTGCAGTTGACGGACTTTGAGCGAGGGCGTATAGTGGGCATGCGGAAGGCCGGGTGGACGTACCGCCGAATTGCTCAATACGTGGAGCGTGAGGTCACGACAGTACATCGATGTTGTCGCCAGTGGTCGGTGGAAGGTGCACGTGCCCGTCCACCTGGGACCGGACCGGAGCGACGCACGGATGCACGCCAAGACCGTAAGATCCTACGCAGTGCCGTAGGGGACCGCAGCGCCACTTCCCAGCAAATTAGGGACACTGTTGCTCCTGGGGTATCGGCGAGGACCATTCGCAACCGTCTTCATGAAGCTAGGCTACGGTCCCGCACACCGTTAGGCCGTCTTCCGCTCACGCCCCAACATCGTGCAGCCCGCCTCCAGTGGTGTGGCGACAGGCATGAATGGAGGGACGAATGGAGACGTGTCGTCTTCAGCGATGAGAGTCGCTTCTGCCTTGGTGCCAATGATGGTCGTATGCGTGTTTGGCGCCGTGCAGGTGAGCGCCACAATCAGGACTGCATACGACCGAGGCACACAGGGCCAACACCCGGCATCATGGTGTGGGGAGCGATCTCCTACACTGGCCGTACACCTCTGGTGATCGTCGAGGAGACACTGAATAGTGCACGGTACATCCAAACCGTCATCGAACCCATCGTTCTACCATTCCTAGACCGGCAAGGGAACTTGCTGTTCCAACAGGACAATGCACGTCCGCATGTATCCCGTGCCACCCAACGTGCTCTAGAAGGTGTAAGTCAACTACCCTGGCCAGCAAGATCTCCGGATCTGTCCCCCATTGCGCATGTTTGGGTCTGGATGAAGCGTCGTCTCACGCGGTCTGCACGTCCAGCACGAACGCTGGTCCAACTGAGGCGCCAGGTGGAAATGGCATGGCAAGCCGTTCCACAGGACTACAGCCAGCATCTCTACGATCGTCTCCATGGGAGAATAGCAGCCTGCATTGCTGCGAAAGGTGGATATACACTGTACTAGTGCCGACATTGTGCATGCTCTGTTGCCTGTGTCTATGTGCCTGTGGTTCTGTCAGTGTGATCATGTGATGCATCTGACCCCAGGAATGTGTCAATAAAGTTTCCCCTTCCTGGGACAATCAATTCACGGTGTTCTTATTTCAATTTCCAGGAGTGTAGTTCCAATTACCATCTTGATTTCAAACGCTGTTAATTCCCATCGTGAGGCCATAATCATAGCGGAAATCTTTCACAGGTATCACCTTGAGTGCATATCACAGCTCCACCAATGATCTGCCGTTTTACATGTTATGTACATGATACTATTATCATCTGTATATGTGCATATCTCTGTACCATGAGTTGTGTCACCTCACTGCAGAAATATATATGTAAAATCAAGTATATGTCAGTTTAATGCGAATAAGAAATAGCCACCAATTACATAAAAGTTGAAGCACTTAAATCTCAAGAACCGCTCGGAACAGAGCACATGTTACTATCTGTTAACGAGTGCATTCACGACAGCTGTTGGTGCCCTCTTCCAGATTCTTGTACGTTCTTAGTAGGCTCTCAGTAATATTTCCTTAATCGCGCGTGACTAACATGACTGCGAAGCGGCTGAATAGCGGGGACGCCTGGCGCAGACGAGTGACCGGGCCTGGCTGGAGATGCTGCAGCGGCGCGCAGCAGCCCTCAGGGTTCACACGCTGGCTGCGTCTTGTGAATGACCTTTTGAGGAGGAGACGGCCCGCTGAGCCCCTGACAAAGCGCGACCCCGGTGGCTGGACGCTCCCTGCCCAGGGTCAAGAAAGCGAGCTGTCGCCCGCTGCAGGTGGTGCCTGCACGCAGCCGCTCCCACTCCCTCCTGATGGCGCGCGTGAGCGAGCGCCTCACACTAGCCAGCGTATCTGTCGAGGCATAAGCCACATGCTGGCCACACAACATCTAAGACATCAGGCACTACCGAACATTCTAACTGTGATCTTGCTTACCATTCGAGCCCCAACGAATCTTAGTACACAGATCTCCAAACCCACTACTTTCGCTTTTTCTCTATCTTCGATCTTTTGATTCCATCCACTACTAATTCCTCGCCTGTGCAAAACTCTTCGTTTCAGAGCAGCACTTGCACCTAATGTCCTCAATTATTTGATGGCTTCATTCAAATATCCGCCTTCACACACAGTCTTAACATGTGTCTTCTTCTTTTGTTAAGTATTTTTCACAAGTTTCTCTCCTCGTCGATTCTTCGGGGAGTCTCTTCATTTTTTGTATTGATAGTCGCCGGCCGGAGTGGCCAAGCGGTTCTAGGCGCCACAGTGTGGAACTGCGGGACCGCTACGGTCGCAGGTTCGAATCCTGCCTCGAGCATGGATGTGTGTAATGTCTTTAGGTTAGTTAGGTTTAAGTAGTTCTAAGTTCTAGGGGACTGATGACCTCAGCAGTTAAGTCCCATAGTGCTCAGAGACATTTCAACCATTTGAACCATCTTAACAGACTATCAGATTTCAACATCCTTCTGTAGTATCACTTCTCGAATGCTTCAGTTCTCTTCTTTTACGGCTTTCTCACACTTTTTCTCTTCCATACACTACTGTGCTCCAAACCTACATATTCAGAAGTTTGTTCCTCATCCTAAGGCCAATGTTTGCTACTACTAGACTTCTTTTGGCCAGAAATGCGCTCTTTGCCCGTGCTAGTTTCACTTTTATGTCCTCCTTGCTTCGTCCCTTGCATATTAGTTTGCTGCCAAGTTAGGAGAATTCATTTAGTTCATCTAGTTCGTAGTCTCCAGTTTTTCAGCTTAGACTTCCTTCGGTATACTCTCAATCGATAGTGTGTGCCCATTACACTATTCGTTCCACACAACAATTTCTACAATTCTTCCTCACTTTCAGTGATGATAGTAATATCGTTAACAGATCTCATCACTGATTTCCTTCCACCAGGAATACATAAGCCTTTTTTTACTTCTGTCATTGCTTCTTCGATGTATAGAGTGAACAGCAAGGGCGAAAGAGTACATTCCTAACTTATACCCTTTCTAACCCCATATTGCTCTTCCAAATCTCTCTTGGTTCTGGCACATATTGCATATTATCCGTCTGCCGTTCACCTTACACCTATTTTACTGAAAATTTCGAATATCTTGCATCGTTTTATAATTTCGAACGCATTTCCTAAGTCAACAATTCCTATGAACGTCGCTATACAAGTCTTTTAAATTTCTTAGCTCGTTTCTTCTAGAGATGTGGGTCTACGAATTCTCTCAATGTTTCGAGGAGTGTAATTTTCATGAAACGAATAAATAAACTAAATAAAACAATTACGTCATGTTTGTTTAATTATCACTGACAGACTGAACGTTTGCTAACACAGACGTTGGCTGAAATCTGTGCTGCTGCCATAAAATAATATCACACGACCGCTCTATCGTAAGACGCGTGGCGCCTTCAGTGCCTCATCTTCCCTTACCTGTGACTGTCCACCTTAGCTGAGACACCATTACATCACAAAACGAGCAGTTCGTCATATTGTTGACGTGACATGTCAATAAATTGACATCTTATACACAGTTTCTTTAGGATGATGGCGAATTTCCTGCTTCATCGATCATCTCACAATAGGAATGGGAGTCCCTCACAGCGAGCAAATTATTATTGTAATGTAATGACTGAGTGAGTTCGACATAAGAGCAGAAGCGCTGAAACAAAAGAGAAACAAATGTTACCATAACATTACTAACAGAAAAACTGTATGGAATGTTCTGCATGTCCGATAATAATATTTCATCTGGGAAATATGAATGCGGAATCAAATATTTTCAGAGTTCAGAGCAACGAGTTAAAGAAAGTAATCGCTGTGTCCGATTGACATTTTCATCTGAGTTACGACACCGTCAGTGAGAATTGAGGTAATTCAATTTTATCAATAGATTCTTTCTAAGAGATGTCTTAAAATAAAGGATTCACGAAGAGAAATGGGAAATTTTCAAGCATTTTTGTACTGTAGTTGACGGAGCTATGGTACATTAGAGCCAGTTATAATACGTGAAAATTTTGATTTAAGGAGCAAGACTTCAGTCAACAGGCAATTGATTTCATGTGTTTCAAATACTTCAAATCCGATTTCGGACATAGAGAGCCATGTGTTCAAGGCAGTTACATCACAAGTGCACCGGCAACAAATGAATAAAGTCGCAGAGAGAATCTACAATAATGCCCAACAGAGTCGTATCTTTTGTGGCCGTAAAGGTGAGTTTTAATTCAATCTCGCACTGTGAATGTTGGTAAAACAGAATGAAAATATGAAATTCAGTGCCAATATTCCACGTCGATATCAAACTGTGCAGTACCGGCAAATGAGGGAATTTCTGCCGGATAGAATAATCGGTCTCAGGGAAATGATTTTACTAGACCGAAACATGTCAGCTCGTACGGGACGTACGGAAAATGCGGTTACGACAGGTGGAGCCGTACGCAAACAGCGGGTGGCGGGGATGAATGGGTTCTGCATCATGCAATACGCTCACGGCACAAGAGACCTCCATTTATTCGCGTGTCGCTAACGTACAGCACTGATTCGTCCATTGACTTGGAGCACTGTAACGAATGTAGAGCTTTCTGCATTGAAGGATTAACGATTTCTTCAGGGGATTGGTCTCACTGCTTCCATACCATCGCGTCAGCTTTCGTTGTTCAGAAACTGTGTGTACCGGACTGCTACGGGCAAGCGAGAGCCATGCTGGTGTGCTGGTTGTCGAAATGTAATGTTTCCCTACTAGTCTCCCTTCATTGATGGTGCGTGCTTACAGTTTACACGCATCCATTGGAACCAAAACGGGATGTCTGTATTACTGAGTATTCCTGAGCGGAATAGCAGACAGGCGTTAAATACGCTGGTTTGTGGAACCATAAGGTCAACCCCTGTATTTAGAATAGGAGTTGATATATCATGTAAATCTTAGAGATAGGTATTACTTCTGATTCAGGAAACGCCACTTGTCATAGATTAGTTGACATTACCCAGTCATGTATAACAAAAGGCGTGCAGGTCGTCTTCGAAAAACGACTAATGACATTTCTTTCCATGACACATACGTTTACCTGCACGTCTGAGACATGGTTGGTTGACGAGTTATCAGCATTGTTTTATTGCAATAAATAAATAAATAAATAAATAAATGGTTCAAATGGCTCTAAGCAATATGTGACTTAACATCTGAGGTCATCAGTTTCCTAGACTTACAACTACTTTAACCTAACTAACCTAAGGACATCACACACATGCATGTCCGAGGCAGGATTCGAACTTGCGACCGTAGCATCATCGCGTTTTCGGACTGAAACGCCCAGAACAGCTCGGCCACAACAGCCGGCTCGTTTTACTGTATCCATCGTAGATGGTTAGATGACTCTCACAGGCTGGTGTGGAGGGGGATTCCTCAGAGACATATAAGAGATCGTTTTTGATCCCGGTCGCTATTTTTAGAGGCTAGGGTTTACGGAGGCACACAAAACTGGAGTACACTTCTGTGATCACAAACGTGCTCATATTGTAATTATCTAATGTGTGGTATACGGTTAATTTTATTTACATGTATCTTCATTGGTATAGTTACACGTTTCTAGTGCAGCAATTTCCACTGACATTAGTGTGGACAGCGAATAGTAATAGACGAAACACAAATCATTCGTACAAGGATATGGGAGCGTTGAGCGATACATCTCGCCATTCGCTTGAATCTCATTTTGAGTAATGGTATCTGCACCATATTAACCTAATAAGGAAGAAAGGCCGTAAGAACTGCTGGAAAAATTGTTATACTCTATGTTTAAAAAATACTGATAAAAGTTCCAGGTCTGTAAGAAATACTGCACATGAAACCACTACGGATCCTACTGACAAACCGAAAAAAGTATGTTGCAAATATCGTAGAAATGCATGACTCTGGGTAATGTAAATGAAAGGGCCGAAACTTTAAGCTCAGCCTCTTTTGAACTTACAGCAGATGGGTGATGCTGAAATAATTAGATCCAGTACTCAAAACGGAAGAAACTGCTTCTCGTAAACAATGTGCCAAGCTCTAACCACTAAGGAATTCCTCTTTACATTGAAAAAAATTACAGTTAGGCCTTGTACTAGCCCACCTTTATGGAGAATTGCTCCGGCAGCACACAATACCACATAATCTAGAGGAGAGCGGGGCTTATTTACGTTAAGAAGAAGGTTAACACAAAGGATGACAGAGCTGTAGACCAAAATCCGTAACGATTGCTGTTGCAAAGACGTTAAGTACGTTACCGTCCCAAACGCACTAGCATTTCCTGAGTAACGGCTCTCCAAGAAATCGGTAAAACGTTTAAGAAAACTACCCTCCTATGAAGCACAGCTCAATCTCTCCTAATACTACACAGCAGTTGTAAGCAATAGGTAGCATCTTCCGAAATGCGGTCTGCTTACTACCAGTCTATCTACTTGTAACTGTTTTCTGAATACAAGATCTTCTCAAACTTAATTTAAAGCGAAGAAATTTTTTGTAAGAAATTGCATATCGACATTTCGTTTGCTGATAAGTCTTCTTCAATGTGAATAAGTGTAAAGTAGTGGGCATACACAAGAAAGGTACTCCTAGAGTGACATAGTGGTTATGATACGAAAAAAGTTCCAGTTCCACACTTTGCTGAATTTTGGCGAACCTGCTACTATCTAAAATATTTTCATAAGCACCCCAGAGCTGAAACTAGGAAAGCCATGTCAAACCATTCCTCCACATCCAATACCATCGTCTTGACAACTATAGGAAATGAAAAGTGGGCCACATAAACCTAGTCCACCTACGCCCATCTGAATACTATCGCAAATCATTTACGTAGTTTCCACATAGCTATAATAGCGTCCTATGTATCACTATAGGCAACGTCAAGCCGTCCAGATAAACAGTGACGTCTGAGCAACAGCAAGTGGGCGTAATCTGTCATCTCTTCTCGATGGGTTCACTTGCCTCTGTCCTTTGTTGTTTGTTCTGCATTAGTGACTAGAGTATGAGACGACGTTTTTGTACAGTACTGTTTCACGAAGTAGGGCTATGTTTTGTTATAAAACGATTCATTCACTTCATAGAAACATTTGTTTTGGGTCACTTCTAGCTGGTTTAATGCGACCTCCTCCTGTGCCAGCCCCTGAATCTCAGAGCGAGACTTGGAGTCAGAATCCCCCAAAACTTGTGGGATACACTGAAATTTCTGTCTTTCTATATCCTTCACAGCTCCGTCTAGTACTGTAGAAATTACTCCCCGTTGTGTTAAACGTGTCCTGCCATACTGTTCCTTCTTCTAGTCAATGTTTTCCCAATGGTTACTCTATTCAGTGGTTCTGTGGAGAACTTTGTTCGGATGGAATCCCTGTTCAATTTTTACAAAGAGCACTCTATGGCATTGGTCCCTTACCTAGCTTGCGTTTATCATGAATCTCTCGCCCAGCACAAAGTCCCAAGCGACTGGAAATAAAGCGCAGATGACTCCAATACATAAGAAGGATTAAAGAACGGATCCGGAAATTTACAGACATCATTCGTCACAAGTGTCTTCTAACCAAACTGCGTGCTTATGGAATATTGCCTCAGTTGTGCAAATGGATTGGTGATTTCCTGTCAGAAACGCCACAGTTCGTAGTAATAGACGGGAAGTCATCGAGAAAAACAGAAGTAATATCCGGCATTTCGCAATGAAGTGTTGTAGGCCCTCTATTTTTACTGATCTTTATCAACGACGTAGGAGACATACTGAGTAGCCCTATTAGATTGTTTGTAGATGATGCTGTCATTTACCGTCTTGTAAAATCGTCAGATGACCAAAACGAATTGCAAAATGATTTAGATAAGACATCTGTATGGTGCGAAAAGTGGCAATTGACCTTCAGTAAAGAAAACTGTGAAGTTATTCACGTGAGTACTGCAAGAAATCCGCTAAATTTCGATTACGCGATAAGTCACACAAATCCGAAGGCTGTAAATTCAACTAAATACTTAGGGATTACAATTACAAATAACCTAACTTGGAATGACCACATAGATAATGTTGTGGGTAGAGCAAACCAAAGACTGCGATCCATTGGCAGAACACTAAGAAGGTGCAACAGATCTACTAAAGAGACTGCTTACACCATGTTTGTCCACCCTATTCTGGAGTCTTGCTGTTCGGTGTCGCATCCCCATCAGTTGGAACTGACGAATGACATCGAAAAAGTTCAAAGAAGGGTGGCTCGTTTTGTACTATCGCGAAGGTCGCCAGTATGATAGTATGTAAGGAGGGGGGGCGTGGGGGGGGGGGGCAAGAACTGGGGGTATGGAATATTTTTAATGTTTTGAAAGGTGAACTGTGACTTGCAAGTAGCTATAAAAAAGCTCTAGTTCGGAAACTGTTAAAAGCTTTTTCTGCAACTAAAATATTAAGCCACGGTACTTATGGTCTACAAAAAAGAATAACATCTTGTTGTAACTGTTTTGTTGGAACCGATGAATATGTAGCAACACAAATGCAAGAGCAAAGTCCTTATACTTTAATACACAAAAAAACTAAAAACGCAGACCTAATAAGATTTTACTACTGGTATTGATATAAAAAGCAAACTGTAAGGCAAACTACTATTCAGAAGTGAATTTATGGACTCACCACTAATATTTATTTGAAAAAGAGAATTGCAAATTACTTTTGTTCTTGCCGAACAAATCAGTCACTTTATCTTCTAACCCAGGCTTTTTCACTCTTTTCCTGTGGACATGAAGACAGTGTTGATGTGTCTGAAGACAGATTGGGGACCCACGTCGATATACTGGAATTGTCATTATTGGTTTTAGGTATGAAGAATACCTTGACGTAAAGTGTAGACAAGTAATAAATGTAGTTGATAACGTTATGCAGTCTACTTGACTAGCAAGTGATCTAGTGTCTTCATTATTGTCAGTTTTATTTGAGAGTATCATTTATGGCCAAGAAGTTTTCTTTGAATACCCAGATTGATGTTTACTTTTATGATCACGGATTTTCACAGAGCATTGTCCTGTTACGTATTTTTTTCCTACGCAGTACACTTTGTAAAAAGGGACTTAATAACTTTTTTATTGTTGCGAGCGTATTACGTATTCCTAGACACTGTTATGGTCACTGACAACGAAGTTTAGTCTGTGCGATGTACAGCCGGCCGGGGTTGCGGAGCGGTTCTAGGCGCTAGTCAGGAACCGCGCGACCGCTGCGGTCGGAGGTTCGAATCCTGCCTCGGGCATGGATGTGTGTGATGTCCTTTGGTTAGTTAGGTTTAAGTAGTTCTAAGTTCTAGGGGACTGATGTCCTCAGCAGTTAAGTCCCATAGTGCTCAGAGCCATTTGATCCATTTTTTGCGATATACGGTGGAAATAAACAGCTGAAGGACAAGTTCCTCTAATTCTAGCGTCCACTCCAGTTTCGTGGCCTGTCATTGTTGAATAGCGATCAAACCCCAAGTCAATTGTCTCATTTATATCAAGGTCAAAATTTTTAATAAATTTTAAAATAGTTAAAGAAATACCCTGAGAATGCAATTTAGTCAACTCTACAAACTTTAAAATTTGTTCATTTATTATGCAGTTCATTTTCTTCTCTACAAATCGTCCTTCCACCGACAGCTGTGCTTCATTCATTCGTTAAATCAATCAATAATGAAAACACTTGTGGTCTGTCCACCTTGTCAACAATTTCGTGTTGTAACACAGACAAGTGCTAAATAAATTGATTTGACCTCTTTGTGATGTATACTATACTTTTGCACAACGGTGTTGTAACGAGCCTCCCCACAGTCGCCCGCTCTTACTCCGTATCAAGGTAACTGTTGAAAATATCCTTCAATCCAATTCTTTCCTCTAATGGATACATCATGAATGTCACAAAATAATAAGGTAACAAAAAATGTTTTCAGTTATTTTCTATTGGTATTTACTATCACTGTGATCTCACACTCCAACTGTTGGATCACGTTTTACTTTCTCATTTGTAAGGACTCAAAAAAAAAAAAAAAAACTTTTGACCTTACCTGTAGATTTGGGATGCCAACTGTTCTTTCCATTGCCTCGAGCATATTCATGAAACTGTTGGTAATCTTCGTCGGCCTTTACCACAATAACGTCACATATCCCTCTTCTTAAAACTGGTTTGAATAGAGTACGGAACTTATAGTCGCCCCCTTCAACTTGGGCGAGTATATTAGCCATGGGTGTTTTTCTAGCCTTGTTTCATGAAAAGGCCTTTTTATAGTTTTTCCTCATTAATGCCTTTTTGAAATCATGAGACGAATTTATAACACGTAGGTTTGTTAGTAACATTGTCTGATGCTGAATGATTTAAGCATCTGCCTGAATCAAAGCTGTGATTAATTGCTAATGAGCATAGCTCCTCCAGCTGGCTGACAGTGGAAACTGAAGTTCATAGGTTGACGTCATCCCACGCAGCAACGTCAAGAGAAGCGATATCAGCAGACTCAATACTAAAGGTGGAAGAACACTGTGGCAAAGACACTTCTGACCACTGTCAACGGTAAAGATTCTGCTGGACTGCAGTTACAAGCTAGCGTTGAGAAAAAACTACGAATTGTTGTGAGATGCACTTCCGAAGACATTTTACGTGACACTGTTAATGAGTCGTACAGGTTCCTTTTCCGTGTAGCAGAAACATCTCTTTGTGAAAGAAATTCCTGAAAATCATCCCTGAAATAAATGTGAGGAGACTTAACTTAGGAATATTTAAGAGCAGTCCTCATGAGACGAAACCGATTTGAGAATTTAGTGTATTTCTTATAAAAAACAATAATACTCATTATTTGTAATGGTGTGTGCACAGCTGAAAAAATGTAAATATTCTGAACCGATGTGATGAAAGAGGAAGGCTAAGAAACAGTACGTAATAAAAGTTATGATTTAGATTAATTTACATTTATTTAAAACTTATTTACGCTCAATGAATACATACATATAACCCCAGACGACGCGTAGGAAGCTGCAGGCCTATACCGGTATTGAAAAATACTCCGTTTTAACATGTTAACAGCGAACATACACGTTGTTGTACTGTGTTGTAGTATGGACTCTGGTAGTGGCTATGACTCGTCAGGGACGTGGCATCGCACACAGCACCTTGAGACCGCTTGAACTCATATTACGAAAAAGAAGCACATATGTAAGAAACGTTGCATACAAAATTTTTTCATTCGGAATCACTTCTACGTCATACGGACTCGTAATTCATTTTCTTGAAAGAAAAGCGCCTAACTGCTTTATATTTTGTACTTGCACTGACAGCAGGGGCCCGGAGGGGGGGGGGGGGGGGAGTCGCAGTCATCCTTTGCCCTCATACATGGGCGCCCTTGGGTGGTTAATACTAGTATATTTCATTTTGTCAGTAATGTCCTCTTTGTCTGCGCTAGTGTGCTTTTTTATGCTTTCCTTGCTCCGTCCGTCGTTTCTTATTTTGTTTCCAAGGTAGTAGAATTGCTTCACTTCCTATAGTTAGTGTCTTTATCTTAAGTTTGTCGCTAATCTCATAATCTACGCTTATTAGACAGTCCATTCCATTAAACACTCCCTGCAGTTCTGCTTCGCTTTCACCTAGGAGAACAGCGCTGTCAGCGAATCTTATCAGTCATATCCTTTCACTCTGAATTTTTGTACCAGTTAAGAAATTTGTTTCTTATTTCCGTCATCGCATCTGCGATATATTCTCATTGCGCTCTAAAGCTTGAAGCCTTTATCTTTAATCTCATCAAAAGCTATTTTGACTTTTCTGTACTTTGATCTGTCCATGCTGTGATCAATTGTTATCGATTTCTTCACACTTTTCTTGTAGCAATTTCGTCTTAGCCTCCAAGAACCTCGTATTTATTTGATTTCGGAGTGACTTGTGTTTCTCTATTCCCGTCTTTACCTGAAAATTTTGTACATCCTTCTTTCGTCGATCGCTCGAAGTATTTCCTCTGTTAACCAAGGTTTCTTCGCATTAGCCTTTCCGTACCTCTATATGTCAGCCCAGCTACTGTGACTGCTTCTTTAAAGACGTCCAATCCTCTCCAACAGAACTGCCCTTTGTCGTATTCATCACCACAGTATCTAGAGGTTTAGAGAACATCAAATGCGTGTCATTATTCATTGATTCTTTCAAACGATTCCATTTACTTCAGTATACTCTCATCATTGAAGTAGACCAAGTCACAGACAAATTCAGTGAAATCTCAGTGGAGTGATTGTCAAACTCGTTCGCTACTACTTTTTAAATTCTCCCAGACGTCTCATTCCAATAGATACCACGTCGTGTCCATTTTTAGGTGCTGCGGCTATGCCGCTTGAAGTGCTACAGCATGTTTTAAGTTCGGCGTCTGGAGACCTTCAGAAGCGTAGCGCGTGTCATAGTCAACACGGCAAGCACCACGCCATCCGTAACAAATGGAAGTTTCCATAAAACGCGGGAGTTCAAGCAGCGCTAGACCATGGCCGTAATTTCCTGCCGACACTCGACACTGTCACCCGACACCATCACCCGTTTCATTTTCTGGCAGTGATACCAAAGAGAACGGATTAGCGCCGTTTTGTATGTCTGTGAAAAAGGCACTATTTCGGAAATGAAGCTACGACGTACGGTGAGTTCTGGAGAAGCCACTCCAAGTCGAATATCGACCACCCTCAGTGTGACGATAATTTGTTTTTCGCTTTGCGGCGAAGAACTTATTTTCTACAATTCACAAGTGCCTGGCGAAGCGAACGCTTAAATCTTTTCTTTTGAGCTCTGATTCTTCTTATTTAATTACAACTATAATTTTTTCTTATGTAGGTGGCCCTAAACAAAATATATTCGCATTCGGAGTAGAAGGATGGTGATACAACTTTCTTGAAAACATCTCGTCGCAATGGAAACCTCCTTCTTTGTTTTAATGATTGCCACCCCAATTCACGTATAATACCCGTGAAGCTCTCCGGCTATTTCGCGATATTACAAAAAGAGCTGCCATACTTTGTACGTTTTCGATATTCTTCGTCAATCCTGTATGGTAGGGATCCTATATTGACAACAGCTAGCGAAGATCGAACAGGAGTTCTGTAGGCAGCCTCTTTAGTAGACCTATTTCATTTTCTAAGTGTTCTGTTAATAAAAAGCAGTCACTGGTTAGCCTTCTCCATAACATCATCTACATGATATTTCCAATTACAGTTGTTCCTAACTGTTATACCCAGATATTTAGCTCAATTGGCAGCCTTTATATTTGCGTGCTTAACCGTTTATACGAAATCTAACTGTTTAGTTTTAGTGTCTAGTGCACGACCTCATATTTTTCATTAATTAGGGTCAATTGCCACTTGCCGCACCATACAGATATCTTGTCTAAGTCATTTAGCAGTCTGTTTTAATCTTCTGATGACTTGACTACACAATAAATTACAGCATCATTTAAAAAGAGATTGTCTGCTAAGTCGTTTATATAGATTAGGAAGAGCAGAGGACACATAACACTTCCTTGGCGGACTTCTGATTTACATGATGACTCTGGGTCAATTACTACGAACTGTGTCCATTCTTAGAGAAAGCTTGCTCGCAGAACTTGCTTTCTTCCTGATGGTTTCACAAGGCTGTCTTTATTATCACGTTCCGCTAGTATTGGTGTAACACGCATGTTTGAATGGAACCCACACTGCCCTTGCATCTGTTATCACGCAATGTGTCCGTTCTATCCATTCTCCGGAAAACCAAACTTAGAATCCCTTGAAAATCTATTTAAATTGACTTGACAGCAATCAGTGCATAAAACAGGAACTATGTAAATGAAGTTACAACAATAAAACATGTAGAAAGAGCCGTCTATCGCATAGAAATATCCTTCATTACCTTCTCTATCCAAGACCTTTCACGATAATGGAGAAGCCTGATTAAACTTTAGGGAGCACTTTTGAAACAAGAATGACATTCATTTACCATGTCGCTTATAGAGACCATTGGAATCACCGTCACAGTGCGTTGAGTAACGGTATTCGGAGTGATAGTTAGGAGTTACCAGTTACCACCCCGTACTATTTACTAATATCAAAAGTATATTGGTATATTGCAAACGAGTTATGCGTTACAGTATACATAATTTATGTGAAAATGTGTGTTAAGTGTTTCCTTATTTCATGAAAGTTCTTCTATACTTTCATTATGTTTTTACCAATTCTGACACTTAACGTACAGGTCTATTGCTTCACACACTATTTTACGCGATTTATGTTAAATACCGCACTTTGAGTGGAACTGCCCTTTTGTTGACAAATTAGGAGAAAGTGAAAGTGCAATCGGTAAATTTTCAGGCCATGTGTGGAGCTCTACATGTTAGAGATCTCAAATACAATAATGGCATGTCTTTAATGCAGGACAGTCTGTGCTGAGAACGTAGTGGTATAAATAGCTTTCCTGTGAGAAACGTACAAGCGGTGCAGCTGGGGTAATGGCAGTTCTTGACTCTGTGTGACGTAGGACATATCATGTAGAATGGTCGGGCGGGAAGATCGTTGATACACAAGTCACATACAGAGAACGAGAGTCGAGTGACGCACACGTAACATCAGATCATTGGATGACGCAGCGCTGCATTTAGAAGGGTCACTGGAGAAACAGGTGACCAACACTTCCTCAAATGGTTCAAATGGCTCTGAGCACTATGGGACTGAACTTCAGAGGTCATCAGTCCCCTAGAACTTAGAACTACTTAAACATAAATAACCTAAGAACATCAAACACATCCATGTCCAGGGCAGGATTCGAAGCTGCGACCGTAGCGGTCGCGTGGTTCAAGACTGAAGCACCTAGGACCACTCGGCCACAGCGGCCAGCCAACACCTCCTCAGCAGCAGCGTAGCGTCTTTTATATTAAGGGCCACTGCACTAGGTACAGCACTGGACAGCGAACGGCCAGAGCAGAGCAAAGCCCGTTTCGCGTTATTGCAACTGATATTCAGAGTTGGAATAAGCTTCTAGTTGGGGACAAACGCATACACAGTCTGGACAAAGATGTTAAAACCCCTACGATAAATGCACGCTTGACCATAAATGCAGATACTAGCCTAGCCAGCACGTTGTGCTGTTGTATTTGACCTCTATCGGCACCTATCCAATGTCCTCAACACGTACAAGTGTCGGTCGTACTCATGGAAATGTTCCGAGTAGTTCTGCGTGTGCTATGTACGAAGCTAAGTGAACTCGAATGTGGACAGATTACAGGTTCTCTTATGGTGGGTACTTCCGCAACCAAGGTAGCGGAAGTGTTTCCTAGAGGTACCGAATCTTATATTTATACGCATTCTGGGAAAACGGAAAAATATTATTATCTAAGACACAACATGGACGAAAGTATGTGATAAGTGGTCGTGGTGGGCGGTCATTGGTGAGAACTGTGACTACAAATAAGAGGACGACAGCTGCAAAAGACACTGCTGAACTGAATGTCCCACTTCCGAACTCTTTCAGCACGAAAAAACGATGAAAGGAGCTTCATAAGCTGAGAATTGCAAGGCGAACTGGAAGTCCAAAAGCACTGATCAGTGATGCAAACGCTCATAAAAGGAAACCGTGCTACCAAAGATATCAAACCTGGACTATAGAACTATGGACGAAAGTCATTTGGTCAGACCAGTCATGTTACACACTGTTTCAAACTTCTGGCCGAGTTTACGTCCTAAACGTGAAACATGGTGGGGTATCGGTGACGAAAAGGGCAGCTATACCGTGGTAATCCATAAACATCGTGGATACGTTGCTAGGTTAAATTACTGCCAAAGGTTACGTGACCATTTTGGCTGCTCAGGTCCATCCCGTAGTGCAATGTTTGTTCCCTGAGACTGAAGATTTGTCTAAGGAAGGCAGCGCCCCTGTTCTCACAAGTCGTATCGTCCAGCACTGCTTTTGTTAGCACAAGATGAACTGAGTCATCTCTCCTGGCCACCAGTCACCAGATCTCAATATCCATCTCCATCATCGTTACGTGAAATTGATACTGTTCTGTAGGGATATAGGTGTAAGATTCCCTTGAAAAGTATTTACCCATTCGGAGGCGATCTAAAGCAGCTTCGGATACCAACGGTTTTCCTACAAGTATTAGATACGGTTATGTGTTTCTGGTTTTTCCGTTTTTTTATTCACCCACGTGCTTTTGTAGACTACTGTTTCATCATCATGCACTGTGCCTAAGTGAGAGTCCCAAAATTAAATCCTGTTATTCAGTTATACCCGTGTGACATTTTCTTTCTACGTTGTTACCTTTCATAAGTTGCCAATGACATTATCGAATTTTCAGTCTCCAGTGCATCTACCGGAGTGTTCGTTATGAACCAATAACTAAAGCATTGCGTCTTGAATGGTTTTTAGTTTTGTTGGCTCCCCTGTTAAGATCATTAATAATGTAATTAATTTTAAATATCATATCATGGAAGTTGAAGAACGCTGATCCGAGGGGACTGAAACCCTCAAAATAAATAAATTAGATATGTATTTTTCGGGTTGATATTAAGTATCCTTTGTGCTTGAAAATGCTATGAGACTAGTGACTCACCAATGGCCGGTGATCCATCGAGGTAGTTCTCTTTTGTAGGTGCTGTACGGAAGTACAGCACTGCCCATCATGCAGTTCGCTGAGTGTGTATGTATGCATGCGTGTGTGTGTGTGTGTGTGTGTGTGTGTGTGTGTGTGTGTCTGTGTGTTGGTGGGAGGAGCAGGAGAAGTGTTTTTCGATACATTTGGGTCCACCCTTCGCTTTTGTAGCGGCGAGAGCTCTGCTGGGGAAATTTTCAATGAGGTGTTTCAATGTCTCTGGACAAGTGGCCCCCTATTCTCCCCTCAAGAGCTGAAACCAGAGAAGGTAATGATGTTGCACCCTGGAGTCTCGAGGGAAATCGAAGTTATAACTTCTAGGCGCTACGGTCTGGAACCGCGCGACCACTACGGTTGCAGGCTCGAATCCTGCCTCCGGCATGGACGTGTGTGATATCCTTAGGATAGTTAGGTTTAAGTAGTTCTAAGTTCTACTAAGTTCTAGGGGACTGATGACCTCCGACGTTAAGTCCCATAGTGCTCAGAGCCATTTGAAATTATATCTCATCCCAAAGCTGTTCCATTGGGATCAAATCAGGAGAGTGGGCAGGGCAATCCACTTGACTAAAATTGTTGTCCACGAACCACTACCTCGTAGATGCTGTTTTGTGACGTGGGCCAATCTCGTGATGATAGAAACAAGCATCATCTCCGGACTTTTCCTCTACCGTACGTTGTATAGAGTGATGTAAAATTTGTTCCTATCCTGCATGTAGCGTTTTCTTAAGCGCAATAAGGGGACAACACCCAACCACGAAAATCACCACCCCTATGTCGCAACTCCATTTCCTCCGCTCTTCACACTTGATAGTATATATGATGGTAGTTAAGGTTACCCAGATGTTCACCACATTTCCACCTTTTCATTGGATTACCATGGGGTACAGCGTGTTTCATCACACCACATAAATCGTTTCCAGTCATACGTTCCACAGTGGCGGTGCTCTTTACGTCACCTCAAGCGTCGCTTACAGTTAACTACTGAAATTTGTAGCGTATGACGAACTGATCGAGTATTGTTCCCCATCCTTTCAAACTCTCTATGCAGTCATTGTGCTACCTGGACTCACGAGTGATTATGAGTGATTATTTCTTCACATTTAATGTGACTTTGTACACCCACCCTCCGCAATGCTCCACGCTTTCTGTCCGTTAGTACATGACATCTACCCGACTTTGGTTGAGCTGTGGCTGCTCCTTATCGTTTCCACTTCGCAGTCGCATCAGCAACAGTCGACTTGGGCAGATTTCGAAGGTTTGAAATGCCCCTGATGAATCTGTTACTGAGGTGACATCCTGTGAGTAGTCCGCGTTAGAGGTCACTCGCACTGCTGTCCTTGTTTCTCTGCTGACAACGCAGTAGCCCCCACTTCCGTTTATATAGGCGGGTCTGCCTCTCGTGACATCTAGTGGTCAGTTCCGAATTACATACGTGCGTCAGATCAGATAGTGTACGCTACGTAATCCAATCACTGCTGTATCCTTTCTTCTCTTCTGCTTCTGTTCTCATCATCAGTAGCACGAAAGCTAATCTTACATCCTTTGTTCGTGGGTCAGTCGATCATCACAGTTATAGGGCTGCTTATTCTTAATACGCACGCTGTAGCAATCATAGTCAACTTACGTATGCTAACGTTAGTACTTGCATATCTTCCGTTCCTCAAGCTAGCTTTTATCACAATTACAAAGATCCTAGAAACTGAAATATTATGAAGAAAGAGGCACCACGTAACAAGTCCGATCTTAACAAGTTAATAAATAATTAGACTGATGAAAAATTCGTATAGAGGATGTCAAATAGAGTAAACAAAGAGACTGAGGGTACTTTAGTGGAAGAACAGTGAGACATGCTAGTGGATCCAGGAATGAAATCTGGGAACTAAGTGTAGGCGCAAGTAGAAAACTGACACGAAACAGCTGAGGAACCACAGTACTGTCGGTTGTTCATGAAATAAAGAATGTGGTGAAGGATGAGTGTAGAAGGAACTAAGCAAAGCTGTGAAACCGAAACTGAGGGCGGGATCACAAAGAAACAGTGTCAGTGTGATAGATGTGAAAAAAATAAATGTAATTGTATTAAAATATGGAACAGTACGTGAAATACTGAATGCAGATGGGATGTCATTTTCATAGCATTAGAAATTCTTGTCGGAAGCAAAATTGTGAAAGAGCAGAGATATGGTCATAAAATTTCGAAGGTGTCTGTGACGTGAACTGCCCACTAGGTTGATGAAACAAACAGGTGTTCGTGTCGTAGCTCCTAGATTTAATCTCAATTCCGCATTTACTAAATTCAACTAAGAGTTTCATAATACGAAGTTCTACAGAACCCCATGAGAAACAGGTGACATTGTTTCAGACTTCCCGAAATGTAAGATCGTCACACTACGAGAGATAACACAGAAAATAGAGGTTCAAATTGGAAATATCTGGGAAGTTCCTATGGGACCAAACTGCTGAGGTCATCGGTCCCTAGGCTTACACACTACTTAATCTAACTTAAACTAACTTACACTAAGGACAACACAGAAACTCATGTCCGAGTGAGGACATGAAACCTCCGAAGGGGATAGCCGGGCAAAACGTGGCAAGGTGCCCTAGACCGAGCGGCTAATCCCCGCTGCTAAATAGTGGTTCAAAACACTGTACTAACGGTGTCATATATCACGCACGAAAATTTGTTGGTAAACTACTACCAGTAAAAATAGAAAGAAAGTGAATAACCATCACTTCCGAGTCCAATGAGGTGAAGTCTCAGAGATGTCACTGTTATTTCATTCTTAGACACGAAAAGAAGATTTTTGAATAAACATTTACGTTCATGGTATTAGTCAGCAAGCAGAAAGCCTTCTATGGCCAACATTTAGCATTGTAATAATGATAGGACTGCGTAAGACGGATGTGGATTGTTAGGGAAAAAAGTAATGCTGTTATAATAGTAAGATATACGGGAAGCCATTGCAGAAATGCGTGTGTGAATTCCTAACGGAACCAACTGCTGACGTCATCGGTCTCTAGAGTTACACAGTACTTAAACTAACTTACGGTAAGGACAACACGCACACACACACACCCATGCCCGAGGGAGTACTCGAACTTCCGGCGGGAGTGGCCGCGCAATCCGTTACACAGCGCCTCGAACCCCACGGCCACTCCGCGTGGCCCATTGCAAAAATCATCGAGTGACGATTCATTATTGCTGTTTTTCTTATATTTACTGAAGATGAAAAATATCTAAAAGGAAATTTAAGAGTAAGTATTAAAGAGTAAGTGATATTAATACCACTTGTTTGAACATAGCGCTCCTCTTACTGAATATAAAGAAGAATCAACGCCAGTTTAATAAAAAGCTTTATAAAACATATACAGTATACAGGCACGTAATAAATAATTACAGGTAAGCAAGCGACAAATCATGGCCAAAAACGACATTCGCTGATTAATGAAAACGCGGTCACCTGCTTATTACCGTTTTGTTCCACTTTAGTAACGCAATGCACCGTCCGCCTCCATAGCGCAGCGGTAGCGTTACCACCTACCACGCAAGGGGACCCGGGTTCTATTCCCGGCAGGGGACTGGGTATTATGAGTCGTTCATCATCAGTGACACGCAGGTCGCCGAAGTGGCGTCAAGTAAAAAGATTTGCATTATGGCGGCCGAACCCCGAATGGAATATCTCGGCCAATAAATGCCATACGATCATCTCTCTCTCTCAACGTAATGCAGCAATGATCATGAGCTCAATGGATTTGCTAAGTCCCTACAAGGTTTCCAGCCATATATGCCACGACATGTCTACGCTCAGAAAACGTTTTTCCCGTAAATTATGTATCGATCATTTAAAGTGAAGAGATAGCGTTCGGTATTGTCCCACACGTGTTCCATCGGGCTCAGCTGAGACGAATTTGGGGGCCAAGCCACTGTGCCATGATTCTGGCCTTGTTAGATGGACAGTTATCCATCAGGAAGATACCGTTGCCGTCAGAGCACGCAGGGATGAAGATTGTCCGCAATAACATTCACGTACTTCGCATGTGTCATAGCACTGACGGTTATTACCACAGGTGCCATGAAAGTGTTGGTAAAAGCGCCGCAAAGCATCATGATACCAACACTGGCACTGTGCTCGTGGCGCGATGCACGTTTTGAGCAGCCATTCGCCTGAATGACGATCTATGGGGACACAGCCGTCGACCATGTATAGCAAGAAATGTGATTCACCTGGCCAAGCGAGGCGTTTCCACTGACCCACAGTCCAGTAACCTCAACATACACTACTGGCCATTAAAATTGCTACACCAAGACAAAATGCAGATGATAAACGGGTATTCATCGGACAAATACATTATACTAGAACTGACAGGTGATTCAATTTTCAAGCAGTTTGGGTGCATAGATCCTGAGAAATCAGTACCCAGAACAACCAACTCTGGCCGCAATAACGGCCTTGATACGCCTGGGCATTGAGTCAAACAGAGCTTGGATGGCATGTACAGGTACAGCTGCCCATGCAGCTTCAACCCGATAGCACAGTTCTTCAAGAGTGGCGTATTGTGACGAGCCAGTTGCTCGGCTGCCATTGACCGGACGTTTACAATTGGTGAAAGATCTGGAGAATGTAATGGACAGGGCAGAAGTCGAACATTTTGTGTATTCAGAAAGGCCCGTACAGGACCCGCAACGTGCGGTTGTGCATTATCCTGCTGAAATATTGGGTTTCACAGAGATCGAATGAAAGGTAGATCTGCGAGTTGGAACACATCTGAAATGGAACGCCCACTGTTCAAAGTGCCGTCAACGTGAGCATAGGTGACCAGACGTGTAGCACGCGATCAGACGTCCAGCTTCCCCGTTTCCGAGATGCCACCGGGTCGTAACAATCTGCCCTTTATCAAAATCGAGGTCCTTTATGCAGCGGATTTTCTTATTTGAGGTCCTGTCATCGCTAGAATAGTGCCCCAGTCTCTGCTCTACTTATACGCTTTCTTTTTTGCGTTACGTGCCCTCAACGCCACACGTTCGCATTAAATATCACTGTGGTCACTGGTCACAATGAGTTGCTCATGAGAGTAATTCAGAAAAAAAAGAAAAGGCCACATGTCATCTGCCAAGATCCGGCCTTTGCTCTTGAATGTAATCTTGCAAGCGATATATGGAAATAAAATGGACATCGCCCACGATAATTGGGCGTTCCTGGAGAGTTGCAACGCGTCAAAGACACAACCACCAGCAGTGGATCGCTCCCGTCAAGGAAGAGTTTGTTGTCCAGCCGATACATAGACAATGAAAATGACTCGCTGGCAAACGCTCTGCAAACCAGGTTGAAGGTGCACCTCTTAAATGACTTATTAAGACTTTTTCCAGTTCCATTAGCGAATGGTACTCGTGAAGACTGATTGTTTAAACGATTCTGTGCGCCGTCTGATTAAACTCTGAGGTCCCTATGGGAGCGATTATTTGGGGCTGTGGAACGTTTGTCACTGAAATTATTTCAAAGCTGCTGAAGTAGGTATTCGCGGGAAAGTTGGTGTCTATCGAAGTCTGCAGGTTCAGGTTTTCCCGAGTCTTCATTAAACTCTGCCATAGGTCAAACAAACCTGTCGCCGTTCGTGCTGACCTTCTTCGTATACGTTCAATATCTCATGTTTGTTGTATGTAGTACAGGTTCAAAACACTTGAGCAATATTCTTGGAGGGTGACATGAGTGTTTTGTATCCGACCTTCTTTGCAGACATAAAATTTTCCCAGTATCCTGCCGAATGAACCGAACTCTTCAACCTGCTTTACCTACGACCTATCCTATATGATCTTTCCACTTCGTATCCCACAAAATGTGAAACTGAGGTACGTCTAAGAGTTGATTAATTCCACTTATTCCAATTGTGTCGCACTGATATTGCAATCATAAGGTACATGTTTTTCGTTGTGAGAAGTCCGCAATTTTAGACCTCTTTTTTCAAATCTTATATACAGGGTGAACCATTTTAATCCATAATGGGGAATAACTCAGGACAGAGGTGAGATACAGCACAATGTTTCAGACAAAAGTTGTAAGTGGCAAAGAGGACTACGCATTGATACTATGGGCCGCGATCCTGAACGTGATTTTCAAGGTGACATCCAGTCGACTACGATGTTGTTCGATACTGTTTGAAAACGTAGTTGTGACACTGATGGAGAAGAAAATTAAGTCTTTTTTTTCAAAGGAACGATCTTGTCATTTGCGTAGAAAAATTTATGGAAACCGCGACAGTCGTAAATCAGGGTGACGGCATGTGCGTTTGAATCTCCCTCGTTGCGAACAGGCGTGCGTTTCCGTAACTACAGCTACGGACTAGCACCAGTGGCTAGCAGGGAAGCATAGAAGAAGCCCGTAGCAAAACTGGAAAGTGTTCTGTAAAGTGCAGTCTCACATTTTAATGTTATTTTGACTTCATTAGAGTTCCCATTCATTTTAGTGGAAGGCGTTGTCACATTAGATAGTCAGACTTATTCAAGGGAAAAAGATACCGTTATATGCAGTTAATCTCCTGGAACGAAAGTGTGGTCTACGGCGGAGGAATATCAGCTCCTCGTTGCAGCCATGACTGACTGTTCAAAGCCAGTAAGCCACCGTGACGTCCTCTGCCAATGGCGTCATTCTGATGCGGTGTGGAGGGTCACACCGCCAGAATAGCGCTCTCACGGTTATCGTCAGTTTCCCAGACTAAGGATCTGGTACTTCTCACTCATCCATCTCCTCAACTGGCACCAACTGGCTGAGTTCTTCCATTTACAGTCCTGCAAGTACCGGGAAACGGACCCGGCAGGTAGACAAACTGACTACACAGCTTCGACTGTAGGCTTACCTGGAGAACAGTTTACTAAAACTCTATTTTCAGAAGATATACTCTGTGGCACTGAATAGATAAACTTGGTCAAAAATGTATTCATATTTATTAGTGGATAAGCAGCGTAACTTTCTTTAAAAAATCAAATAGTAAGCTTTACGATTACTATGAATGAATGTCTGTATTTTGGAATGAGTATTGAACTTGAATTGTCCTGCTGCGTGTAGTAAATGCAAGAGGTGTGCTTACTCTGTATTATTGTTAGTAAAACCTTACACGAATTGATTGGACAATTCAACTTCCAATACCAATAAAGAATTACAGTCACTGCAAAATACATTCAGCCCCTTACGCACTGAATCATCTTGTCCTGTTCAAAAGTGGTAGCTTCGGTCCCTGGGCACATAACAAATTAATTAAATTGTGTTACCTCTAAAGCTGCAACGGTGGAACGCGATATATTCTGGTCTTTCACAAAAAATATAAATATGCTAGCTACAGGCTCAGCAGTGTGCAATGCTGGCCATAATACTTAAAATGCACATGAAATTCATTTGACTGATAAACGAGAACATTTAAGAAAATCCAACTTATTTTAAAAATATGATCTGCACAGGAAGGAGGTACTGATTATGGTGAATTACTAACACTGATGTTTCTTGGCAAAATTATATTGCATGTTTTCAAAAACATCTGACAATTGAAGTTATATTACTCACAATTTATTCACAAACAATGAGATTTAAACAGCCAGTATTACCTAACTTCACTAATCCAACACAAACGCAAATCATCAAATTACATATATCTCTCCTAACAAGTCTTAGAAGCATTACACAACTGAAATGTCTAACTAGCCTTTTTATCAAATCAGTTTAGGAATATTCTGGGGTCACTCAACAATTACAAATTATCAGCCAAATCATTTATACTAACACGCAGGCACAAACAAAATCATAATTATTTAACATCTTTACATTTCTTGCATGAAGACTTCTGCTTCCATGTTCAACAATACTGACATACCTACATTAATCTAACACTCGGTATCTTCACACAGCACACCACAAAGACTGCCTACTCCATCATAGACAGCTACCTACACCTGTGCGCCCAGCGCTCTCTTACTCCAAGAAAGCAGTATCTTTGGTTCTGGGGTAGCGTAAAGTCAGTGATCCGCATTATAGAGCCTATCAGGGACTTTCATCGTTTATAATATACTAGTATCATTTTAATATATTAATGTACTTCCCTTATTCTGGGGCCACATACAAGTGTGCCCCAGTATACTCCTTTGAGCTGTTTGTAAATTGAAGGAGGAGATCGTGCTAGAAGTATTTTTTATGATTGTTCACCAAATATACTAATTGGGATAACTGTGGCCTCGATACCATGAGAACGCCTTAGGGACTACTAAACGTGATTAATGTATTGCTTGCTTATTTATCCTTACTAAGAAAGATGAAAGCACCTCTCTATTTTTAGATTTGATAATTGTGTTTGTAAAAGTTAATAAAGAAAGATTCGTAACAACCGAGCCGGTTTCCTTTGGCACTGTTTCCTTCTTCGAAGAATGTGATGTTACCTAAGGCACAGCTGGACAGCGGATCGTTATTGCGTACGCGCAGAAAAAAATTTTAAGATCTGATTACTATAAAAGAGAAGATTACTTAAGATACGCTACCTTTTGGAGTTATTCGTAGCAATGTAGCGAGTAGTATAAGAGAATATTCAGCAAGTGAGAGAGAAGAGTGGGTGGCCGAGCGGTTCTAGGCGCTGCAGCCTGGAACCGCCTTACCGCATCGGGCATGGATGTGTGTGATGTCCTTAGGTTAGTTAGGTTTAACTAGTTCTAAGTTCTAGGCGACTAATGACCGTAGAAGTCCCATAGTGCTCAGAGCCATTTGAACCAACCTTACTGCGATTTTGCGTGACTGGCATTCCGATTTGGCCTGTACGGCCTTCGAACATAAATCTTTTTAATCGCCCGTCCCCTCCACTTTTCTGTTTATAATGCTTCAGAAGTTAATTAGCCAAACAAAGAGAAAGAAAGGTTCATCTCTAGCAAGAAGCCATATGCTTCAAAATTTCTTCTATCTCAACTGCAGATTTTTCAGCGCTCAGGCCGGCCGCGGTGGTCTAGCGGTTCTAGGCGCTCAGTCCGGAACCTGCTACGGTCGCAGGTTCGAATCCTGCCTCGGGCATGGATGTGTGTGATGTCCTTATGTTAGTTAGGTTTAATTAGTTCTAAGTTCTAGGGGACTGATGACCACAGAAGTTAAGTTCCGTAGTGCTCACAGTCATTTTTGAGAAGATGAGATATGGTTAGCACTTGCTATGGAGGTGTAACACATGCCTCAACATAAGATTGTAAAAGAGCAGGTATAGCTTGAGAACTGCAGGAAACTGTCTCTGACAAGGAAGGAACTGAAATACTTTCGTTGACAGCATAGTCACATGCGTAGATGCCGAGGATTCCGATTTACCATCAGTGCCAGACTCATACTATGGTTGGAGGACCAGATGTCACTAGAATCACCTCAATGAAGACGTGGGAAACCAGTAACTACTGGCAAAGTGCGATGCATTCAGGTTGTAAGTAGGCTGTTTAGGTTTTCTATATTGGTAACGCCACTATTACAAGGTTTAAATTCAAAGTCTATGTCTATCCTACGAAACAAGGTGATATGTTACGCACAGTTGATGAGATTTCTGCATGAACAAATGGTAAAGCAGTTTCTTTACACAACAAAAAATTTATCTTGTTGAAAAGAGTCATTAATAAAACAATATTCTCACTAAGTCTTCAATATTCGCTGTAGATTGTTCCTTTGAGACACATATGATTTTATCATTGTTTCAGATTAGCCTTTATTACTAGTGTTACTGATGAACAAACTGGCATTTATCGAATAGCATTAATCACGTCCAATTAGTTCGTTCTTCAAAGTACTTTTGTTAGTGTAAAACGTAGACTGATAAAAAGATGTCTACAAAAATTCTTTAAAATCGTCTTTAATTGATAAAACGGGCCTGTGGTACACACGACAAACCAGACATGTTGGGTGCTTCACAGTTTAGATTAGAGACTTCTAGGAGTTGTAGAGAGAACTTCGTTACTAGGTAAGGTTTTGATAAAGGATCACGCGTCCGGAAAGTGTTCCGTTTGGATATAAAATAAGATTGTAAATCGGATCACTTTCACACTTCCGCTCCATGCTACGCACACAACAGAGACAATGATCTCTGATCTGTGTGCTCTACAGGAGACCATGACACAGGCAATGTTTCCTATAGCCGTCCTCGGATTCTCTTCTACGTGAGACAATCTAGAGCGCGGCGCGTCCATGGAGAGTTAAAGAAACCTCCTAATTGCGAACGTATCAGCTTCTCGCAGTCCTTATTGCTATTGGAAGAAAATAAGACATCTCTTCAAAAATTCTGGAAAATTAGTAATTTCTAAACCGCGCGACTGCTACGGTCGCAGGTTCGAATCCTGCCTCGGGCATGGATGTTTGTGATGTCCTTAGGTTAGTTAGGTTTAAGTAGTTCTAAGTTCTAGGGGACTGATGACCACTGCTGTTAAGTCCGTTAGTGCTCAGAGCCATTTGAACCATTGCAGTACTCGGTGTTACGAATGGTTCACACAGTTTAAAACTGACCGGACGGAAGTTAAAGATGACCTTCCTTCAGGACGCCCTTCGACGTCTACCGATGACGCTCTGGTCAGGAACATCAGCGAAATTGGGCATGACAATAGTAGACAGACTGTCCAAGAGCTTGAGGAAGAATTTAACATTTCAGTTGGATAGTGTTACGAAATCATGGCCCAGCATTTTGGAATTCATCGTGTTGCCGTCTTGTTCATCCCACGGCTCATGAGTGAAGCCCAGCATGACTTTCGCCTCGCAATCCCTGAAGAGCTTTAGGCTCACGTAGTTGGGCGACCTGTCTCCTGCTGACATTTTTTTTATTTCCAAAGTTGAAAGCCACGTTTAAAGGACAAAGAACATTAACGATAGACGAAGTATCCGGCAAGAACCGTATCGAGACTGCTTCCGCAAGTGGAAACGACGGTTTATCAATTGTGGAAGAGAGTATTTCCACATCATGCACAATAAGTAGAAGATAAGGGTAGAAAAAATTTGTGGACAAAGTTCCCGAATTTTTGAACGGACATCAAATGGCTCTGAGCACTATGGGACTCAATTGCTGTGGTCATTAGTCCCCTAGAACTTAGAACTACTTAAACCTAACTAACCTAAGGACATCACACACATCCATGCCCGAGGCAGGATTCGAATCTGCGACCGTAGCAGTCGCACGGCTCCGGACTGCGCGCCTAGAACCGCGAGACCACCGCGGCCGGCTGAACGGACATCGTAGCATGTGATATCATTATTACAGCACTGACTGACGACGGCTAACTTTTCTCAGATAGTGTGTGTGCTGTGAAACTAGGATATGAAGCGGATGCGACCTTCAAACTTATTTGATATCTTAACGGTGCCTTTCTGCACGTGGCAATATTATTTCAGGATACTTACGCCGAATGTTAGTGTCCTATTTTGGGACACTGAAGTATTTCACGTAGATCATTGAGAATTATGGTAAGAACAACTAAATTCATATTCAGCCAGTGGATATTGTGGTTTCCCGTCATAGAGGCACTAGACAGACGTATCACATGTAGAAAATATGTATTATTCAGTTAAATCAGAGATCCATGACGTCGCTTTTGAACCTCTTGAACAGAAAACAAAACTCGAAATATATGATGGACTAAGAAAGTAGAGATATTTTAAACGAAAAAGGGGGCATATAATAAATGGCTGAGCATTAATGATGGATACCGTGTAACGTTCAGAAATAAACGGAAAGAAGCAGGAAAGGCCACTTCTAAAGCTAAAAATGAGGCATGGAAGGAAGTCAGAGTGGACGTAGGAAAAAAAAAATTGGTGGTACTACAGCACGCAGGACGTGGAAGATACTGATTCCGATGAGAAATGGAAACAAAGATCGTATTGGGATTATTCTACTAAGCATGGAGAAATGGATAATGTATTGCCAAGCGTTTCTCTTGAAGAAGAGAAGGCAACCCATACAATGAATATAAATTACACGGAAGGGGACGAACTTTTGTTTACAGGACAGATCATAAAAGAAGAAATTTTTAAAGCAGTAGAGAGTATGAGAAATGGAAATCACTAGGTCCATATGGAATAAAGATGGAGTTAATAAAGGTAGTTTCTAAATGTACAATAGTGTTTGGAAGTGGACCATATATACAATGAATTGATAAAGCCTGTTATTGCTTCAGTCTATAAGAAGGCGAACAGGTAGGGCTGTGGAAATTATTGGGGCATAACTGTGATGCCATCACTGGCACGGCTGTCCTGGAGTATTTTAAACATAAGAGTACAGATGAAGGTTACTATATCTGATGAACAGATAGTTTTTACACCATGGCGCTCATTTGTTGATGGAATATTCACTTTACAAAATATAACAGACAACTGCTAGAGGGTTAGAGACCAATTTATACTCCGTGGATTTGCAGAAAGTCAGTGATACGGTACCACAAAACAATTTTTGGACTAGCAAGAAGAACTGCGACGTGTCAACTACTTACTCCAGAGCAGTTAAATAGTTGTATACGGATTGTGTGAGTGCTGTCACAGTAGGAAATTCATTGTCACGAGCTTCGTGTTGCAAAAGACCTACGCCAAGGACGTGTTATAGCCGTATAGCGCCGATAATATTTAAAATCGACGTTAGGAAAACACGTAAAGCCTGGAGGAGTACATGTGAAAGGCATGCGATTGTCTGCGAGGGACGAAATCTTGAACATACTTCTCTTCACTCATGACCAGGCCATTGTAGCAGGAGAAGAGAATGACGCTGAGTACACAATGTAAACAAAAGTATCCGGACAACCCAGAAAACATACGTTCTTCATTTTAGGTGCATTGTGCTGCCAACTACTGCCAGGTACTCCATATCATCGACCTCAGTAGTCATGAGACATCGTGAGAGAGCAGAACAGTGCACTCCGTTGAACTCACGGTCTTCGAACGTGGTCAGATGATTCTGTGTCACTAGTGTCATACGTCTGTACGCGAGATTTCCACACTCCAAAACATCCCTAGGTCCGCTGTTTCAGATGTGATAGTGAAGTGGAAACTTGAAGGGACACGTACAGCACAAAAGCGTACAGGCCAACCTCATCTGTTGACTGACAGAGACTGCCGACAGTTGAAGAGGGTAGTAATGTGTAATAGGCAGATACCTATCCACACTATCACACAGGAATTCCAAACTGCATCAGGATCCACTTCAAGTACTATGACAGTTAGGCAGGAGGTGAGAAAACTTGAATCTCATGGTCGAGAGGCTGTTCATAAGCCACACATCACGCCGGCAGATGCCAAACGACGCCCCGCTTGGTGTAAGGAGTGTAAACATTGGACGACTGAACAGTGGAAAAACGTTGTGTGGAGTGACGAATCACTGTACATGATGTGGCGATCCGATGGCGGGGTGTGGGTATGGCGAATGCCCGGTGAATGTCATCTGCCAGCGTGTATATTGCCCTTGTTCTTTTGCGTGGCACTATCACAGCATAGGTCTACATTAATGTTTTAAACACCTGTTGAAGAGCAATCCGGGGTTGGTGATTGCATCTTTCAACACGATCAAGCACCTGTGGCGGACTGGTTAGACGACAATAACATCCTTGCAATGGACTGGTTGCACAGCGTCCTCACTGCAGCACTCTGTGAAGAATTGGCTGCAATTCCGCAAGAAATCTTCCAGCGCTTGATTGAACGTATGCCTGCGAGATTGGAAACTGTCATCAAGAGTAAGCGTGGGCCAACACCATATCGAATTCTAGTATTACCGATGGAGGTCGCCACGAACTTGTAAGTCATTTTCAGCCAAGTGTCCAGATATTTTGATCACATAGTGTAATGTATATGCTTCGGAAGTTAAAAGAAGGCAATGACAAAGTAGATGGGACCTCAGAACTATGTTGAAAAAAAACGAATATCTGTAGAATACCATAGGTTTATCTGGAGTTTGGAGCCAGTAATATCAGGGAGTATGAGTCTTTTAAATGTTTAGGGCCTATGATATCATCAAACGGAAAAAGTGTAGATGACATAAATACTAAAACAGGGTAGGGAAAGACGATCGTGCAGCAGCTGATCTCAGTCTTTTAAAATAACAAAGTAACTAAAAGATCCAAACAGGTGGTATATCGTTCACTTGTTATGTGCAGAGAAGATACATGGAACATTCAAGAGCGTGATAAATACACGACCCTTGGGTTAGTAATGGAATTTTGGAGGCGAAGTTACGTCACCTGCAAGCTGGGACGTGTGCCAAATACCAACATAAAAAAGGCTATGTGTTCTGCAAATCGATGGCATGACGGAGACAAAAGTTCTAAAGTGGTATGGAATTCCCGAAAGGATGTACGACAGGTGGTGGCAAAAGAAAGTGTGGCAATGGACCGCACTGGAAAGAAGAAAGCGTGTGGGCCTAGGAACAGCAACGGCAGAGATGTCCGAGACGCGATGGACGCCAGAGGTCTACAGGAACGAGACACATGATCGGAGGAAATCGATTACGGGAAGGGAGAAGCGAGCGAGCCGTTGAATCCTTGCAGTATGATGTTGATGATGATAACAGAAACTTGTCTCATGGTGGATGTCCAATTGGTCGCCTGGTAGAATAGTGCAATATCCAGATTTGTGGGGCATTCAGATGTTGGACAGCGTGGGAACATGTGGGCCGGCATACTTGTTGGTAACGTTCGGGTCGACCAGGTCTGACTGTGACAAGGGAGGATCACCGTACTGTGCCCAAAGTGCAACCCAACTCCTTCACATCCGAGAAAAAATAATGGACTCCCTGCGAGAATCTGTGTAATCAATAATTATCCATCATTGCTAGGAGACTCACGGCATGAGGACAAGGGAAATACCGTCCGATGCGTAGACACAACATTGGGAACGGCTGCGTTTGATGGCGTGTAGTGAATGGGAAACAAGGACGTCTGATTAATGGCGACGCACTGGCTTCAGCGATGAATCGCGGTTCTACATTATCCCGTACGAACATCATCGACAAGTAAGGTGGAGACTTGCTGGGACGTCCCATTCTTCCAATGTATTGTAGAGGCACAGCTGTGTTACTTGTCACGGTGTAGAACCCGTTGGGTATGACTTCACGTCACAGCTGGCAGCTATTGAGGGAAATTTGACGGCGCAGCGGTACATCACGGACAACCTGCATCCTCCACTTCCATGAAGACCATTTGATTTGCGAACTGTGGAAGGTAAATTAACATATTCCTTTTTTTCATAGATACGTACTGTGTGTTCTTGATTTTTTGTTTTTGTTTTTGATGTGTTCTAAATCCTGCGAAATCTCCTCGCTGTGGATCTATCGGAAAGGGAAATCTAATCTAATCTGACCTCTCATGTGACAGTGTTGTGGTGCCAGTTTTCAACACGACAGTGCTTATCCACATGTGACACATGTCTTGACGAACTGCTTGGATGATGCTGGAGTGCTTCAGTAGACAGCAAAATCCCCAAATCTCGCCCATACAGAACATGTGTAGGACCACTTCCTTCTAGTGGGCTATCAAGGATCAGTTAGAACAGATGTGGGCCAGTTTGTCCAGGAGAGGACACAACGGCGTCGTGACACCCTTCCCAAATTATTCAGTGCATGTGTTCAGTTCAGAGAGGGTGTGTGGTTGTACTGATAACTGGGCTCGGTTCAAATGGCTCTGAGCACTATGGGACTTAACATCTATGGTCATCAGTCCCATAGAACTTAGAACTACTTAAACCTAACTAACGTAAGGACATCACACAACATCCAGTCATCACGAGGCAGAGAAAATCCCTGACCCCCGACGGGAATCGAACCCGGGAACCCGAGCGCGGGAAGCGAGAACGCTACCGCACGACCACGAGCTGCGGACAATAAGTGGGCTCGTACTGCCTAGTTAAGAGTAAATTTGTCTCGATTTTGTAATGACTGAAATAAAATCACATACCATCTTAACAAGAGAAGTTTCGTTTCGTTTCCTCCTCCACTATTTGGTATCCCACGTTTTTTGTCGGACAAAGTATTTACCGCACACGTCTATCTTCATTCAGGCAGAAGATAGCCCTTTCGTGAAGTCGTACTATTAATTTTGAAACCACACTTTCTGTGTCGTGATGCATTGTAGTTGTAACAACAGTGACTCGAAATTAAGTTCAGATGTATTTTCACCTTTAACCTACCAGAGGAGGAGTGCTAAAGAACGTTTGATTCTTGAGGTACACTCCCTGGTAGAGACTGTAAAAAGAGCTGCAGTGTTGTGATGTTGTACAAAATGTACAGGGCGATCAGTATAGTTGACCAAATAAAAGTTGCTGTGGCTGCAAGACACAGCGGTGGCAACGGGGAGGACGGCAGCCGGCTGTAAACTGCAGCGTGAGCGGACCCGGGGCGCTCGTTGCAGACCACCCGGCCGTAGAGTCGGCGTATTCATTAGGGCGTGGTGATTAATGGAATGCATTTGTCGGCTAGCGCAGCGCGCCCTGACAACTGACCGCTGGCGAGCCATCATTAGCCCCCGAAAAGAAAATACCTAATTTATACTGCGGCGCTCGTGATGAGGAACAAAAGCCGATAGCACGTCGCCGCTTGGCCGGTTGCTGGTAATCATAAAGTCTCAGCAGGCTATGAAGCCGCTCTCGTCACACGTCGCCACGTCGTTAGCTCGTCTACCGTGAGCGGCTTGCCATGCCGCGGCGTGGTTCATTAAGTTGTGAGCAGCACCGGAGTGAGGTTCGACAGGTGGACCAAAGAGCGTCGGAGCGAGAGCGAGGCGTCGCTGGAACTTGAGACGCGCCGCAATCGCTTGGGGCTTCTCGTAGCGGGCCGCGCCGCCGCCTCTCAAACACAAGTGTGGGCGGCGTGAAAGCGATACGTCTGCCGCAGGCGTAAGCCATCACGCGTGCACCGAAATTAAACGTAGCACAGTGGGTTAGTCTTGCCAGGTAGCAAAGACGGTAACGTGACACTGGCCGCCATTACACAACACATCCAAAATAGTGACTCATATAGAAAACAGCAAGTTATCAGTTTTGTAGCAATAAAGCGACATTTTTTGTATCCCAATTTTACTGTCTACGTTGTTTTTCCTAACATTAACACTGCCAACTGTTTCGCTGTCTGAAAACGGAAAGTTTTATCTGGATGTGTTTGATTATCTCCAGTCAATACGGAAAAACGTAATGTGTTGCGGTGATCTGCTATAAAGCACTCCTTTGCAGTCCACTACAACACCGAGTAGAGTCGAGCTTATTTAATACCTAATGACATTGATAATTTAATTTATACCTTCCAGATTAGATTCCATTCGATTCCATTATTGAAATACCGCTTTGCTTTCACTCTCTCTCTCTCTCTCTCTCTCTCTCTCTCCCCCTTTACACACACACACACACACATATATATATATATATATATATATATATATATATATATATATATATATATATATATATATATATAGGCAGAGGAGTCTTCAACTAGCAGCGGATGGTAATATAGAAGGTGTAGGAGCCACTACATCAAACAGAGAGTATCTGTAGTCGTTTGAAACATCCATTAGCCCGCTGAAGGTATCCGTGTGCAGGAACTCTCAGCATCTTAACGACTAACGTTCTACAAATCGCAGTGGAAACGGTTTGGATGCTATAAGAAATTGGAACTGCAGACAGGAAACATATGGGTGAAATAAAAGTACATGAAATTAGTAAAATTAAATGGAAAGAGCACAGATTCGTCTGGAGTGATGAGCGAAACGCATCAACGAATGATACAGCAGGTATTTATGTCGGATGAATCTTAAGGTGAATAACACAGTGAGTGGGCTGCTATGAACAACGTGGTAGCAATTGTTCTTCTCGGAAATGAAATAATTGTACTGTTTGCAAGTTCAACTTGAAAATGAAGAAACTGATATAATATTAATTTAGGTACTGGTATATTTAATGTGATACCAGAACTTGTATAGCTTAGCCAAAAAACTCTGTTGATCCGCTCTGCACTTACAGATCTCTAAAATTCTGTTGACTTTCAGACATAATTTAAGGTATATCTTCTGCAGAAGTGTGCAGAAAAAATATTTTATCTAATTTGATAAATAGTCCTGCAAACCTTGAATATCATCTTTTCATTGGTTGTTTAATCTTTTCCTCATGGTCACCTGCCTATTTGGCAGTCCCCTCCCGTGAATCCCAATGGGAGACTGACATATTTTACCAATGGAGAAATAACCACTGCACTTTTTGAATTATAGGCCTCACGACCCGTGAACGCATATCACGTTTCTTTAATGTAATCGTTTCCATTGTCTTCTGTATTCTCAGGGCCGTTGTTCTGTCCTTCTTCCGTTCTAAGGACAGATACCAAACACAGGGCAAAGGTTTGCCTCAAAATCTGCCAGCTTCTCCACCCTCTTTGACATGGCCATCGGTGGAAAGTGGCTGGTTCCTTAGGCAGCAAATTATCGCCACCATAGCTCTTTCTGTCCATCTTCTCATTCCTCTCTGTTAAAGCATTTCCTTCTCTTCCCCCCCCCCCCTCCCCCACCCTCTCACTGTCTGTCCATCTCCGCCTCGCCCTCTTTCTGTCCGTCTCATTTACCCTGTCAGTCTGTCCATCTCTTCCTCACCTCTCTCCCTGTTTACCTCCTCTTTCTTCCGTTTCTCTCTCCACCTCTTATGTCATTCCCATCTCAATGGCAGCTGCGTGGTTCTGATCATCACAGTGCTTCTTTACAGGCAATAAACGTTATGTGTACTGAGTTTTGTTTAAATCGATGCATATTTACTTCCATTTTTATGATATACAATGAAGAGCCAAAGAAACTGGTACACCTGCCTAATACTGTGTAGGGCCCCCTCGAGCACGCAGAAGGGTCGCACTCGCCTAATATCTGAACTTGTGCTGGAGGGAACTGACACCATGAATCCTGCTGGGCTGTACATAAATCCGTAAGAGAACGAGCAGGTGGAGATCTCTTCCGAACAACAAGATGCAAGGCATCCAAGATTTGCTCAATAATTGTCTTATCTGGAGAGTTTGGCTGCCAACGGAAGTGTTTAAACTCAGGAGACTGTTCCTGCAGGCAATCCGTAGCGATTCTGGACGTATGGGGTGCCGTATTGTCCTGCTGGAATTGACCAAGTCCGTCGAAATGCAAAATAGACGTGAATGGATGCAGGTGATCACACAGGACGCTTATGTACGTGCCACCTGTAAGAGTCATATATAGACGTATCAGGGGCGCGATTTCACTGCAACTGCACACGCCCCACACCATTACAGAGCCCCCATCAGCTTGAACATTCTCCAGCTGACAAGCTAGGCCCATGGATTCATGAGGTTGTCTCCATTCCAGTACACGTCTATCCGCTCGACAGAATTTGAAACTAGACGCGTCCGACCAGGCAACATGTTTTGAATCATCAACAGTCCAATGTCAGTGTTGACTAGACCAGGCAAGGCATAAAAGCTTCTGTCGTGCAGTCATCAATCGTACACGAGTGGGCCTTTGGTTCTGAAAGCCCATATCGATGATGTTTCGTTGAATGGTTCGCACGCTGACACTTGTTGATGGGCCAGCATTGAAATCTGCAGAAATTTGCGCAAGTGTTGCACTTCTGTAACGTTCAACTTTTCTCTTCAGTCGTCGTTGGCCCCGTTCTTGCAGGATCCTTTTCCAGTCGCAGCGATGTCGGAGATTTGATGTTTTACCTGATTCCTGATATTCACTGTACACTCGTGAAAGGGCCGTTCGAGAAAGTCCCTGCCTCGGAGATGCCGTGTCCCATCGCTCGTGCGCCGATTGGAACGCCACATTCAAACTCACTTAAATTTTGATAACCTGCCATTGTAGCAGCAGGAACCGATCTAACAACTGCGACAGACACGTGTTGTCTTCTACAGGTGTTTCCGACCGCAGCGCCATATTCTGCCTGCTCACATATTTCTGTATCTGAATTCGCACGCCTATACCAGTTTCAAAAATGGTTCAAAGGGCTCTAAGCACTATGGGACTTAACATCTGAGGCCACCAACCTCTAGACTTAGAACTACTTAAACCTGACTAACCTAAGGTCATCACAAATAGCCATGCCCGAGGCAGGATTTTAATTACTAAAAAATTCTCTACTTTTAGGATACGTTTTCTAGTTCAGTATTTATATTGTACTGAACTATATTTAATTTCGACGTTTTATAAATTCAGTGTATATTATTTATGTTAAGTAAGGAATTAACTAAAATAAAATTAAATAAACAAACAAAAACAACTGCCACAAGAATGAAACTTTTCCTACTCCAAGTAAATTAAATTTAACTTTATGTTGCAGAACACCTCAATGTGCTGCGTTGATCTATTGTCTGAACTGCTTTTCAATGTAAATTAGGGAAATTGAACACCAGAATTCCAGCAACTACCGCAGAATAGTCGCTTTTTTCCCTAAATTATAAACTGCACGTTCATTACAACAATGAAACAAGTGATACTTATGTAACTAACATTCATGATGTGTTCAGATTTGTTGTAGATATGAGTTATTTTTCAAAGCTTTGTTAATTAATCACTTTAAGTAATAAAATTAGACAAGAAATGCAGAACATATAACTTTCTTCGCTTTCTCAGAAAACGTTATTTGAACGGTCTTACAAATAACAGTTACGTAAGCAAGAGTGCTTTTTTTCCCAGGGTGCACTATGGCTACAGTTTGTAACTGACGTCGGTGACAATTTAGTCTGTAGAGAAGAGCGAAGTTTAACGAGAATCGTCCGGAAGATTCAATGTAGAAAGAAGCGGGATACTGAAGTACTGAGGAACGTTGACGTGCGCTTGAAGCTCGCCAAGATTGCAGATACTGTGATAATAAACCACAATAGAAAGTTACGTTGGAGAGGAATAAACATTTCTGAAAAAGGCATCAAAGTAGCTGGACAGACAAATATACGTGCAAGGAAGGTATCTACACAGAAACACTGAGGAGCAGTCGACGAAAGAGAGAAGTACAAAAATGTTCGCCGAGTGGTATTAGCCGAGCGATCTGGGGCGCTGCAGTCATGGACTGAGCGGCTGGTCCCGGCGGAGGTTCGAGTCCTCCCTCGGGCATGGGTGTGTGTGTTTGTCCTTAGGATAATTTAGGTTAAGTACTGTGTAAGCTTAGGGACTGAAGACCTTAGCACTTAAGTCCCATAAGATTTCACAAACATTGAACAAAAATGTTCAGTAAAAGACAGGAATACTTAAACAGAAGTGTAAAGGAAACGCAAGGAAGCAGAGTCGAAATGGCTGCAGGAAAATCGCAAAGAAATTCAGAGAGTAATGATTGTAGGATGGACTGATACATCATGTAGAAAAGTCAAAATAAAATTCAAGATTAAGAGCGATAGATAAACACTGTTAAGCCCAGAGTAGAGAGTGGATGGTTGGAAAGTGTACACAGAATGCTTCTACGAGGAGAAAGAAGTCTAATCACATGACAGGAAAAGAAATGAGAGTCCAAACGGAATATATTGGGGAACCTGTATTAGACTCACAGTCCAGAAGACCCTTTGGAAGACTTGTGGTCAAACAAGGATCAGACACGTTGCTGTGGAGCTTCTAGCAAGTGGCAACCAAATGAAGATTCAAATTGGTCTGTAGAATCTGTGAGTCTGGAGACATCGCACAATACATTCAGAAAAGTGTACTCCTGGAAATTGAAATAAGAACACCGTGAATTCATTGTCCCAGGAAGGGGAAACTTTATTGACACATTCCTGGGGTCAGATACATCACATGATCACACTGACAGAACCACAGGCACATAGACACAGGCAACAGAGCATGCACAATGTCGGCACTAGTACAGTGTATATCCACCTTTCGCAGCAATGCAGCCTGCTATTCTCCCATGGAGACGATCGTAGAGATGCTGGATGTAGTCCTGTGGAACGGCTTGCCATGCCATTTCCACCTGGCGCCTCAGTTGGTCCAGCGTTCGTGCTGGACGTGCAGACCGCGTGAGACGACGCTTCATCCAGTCCCAAACATGCTCAATGGGGGACACATCCGGAGATCGTGCTGGCCAGGGTGGTTGACTTACACCTTCTAGAGCACGTTGGGTGGCACGGGATACATGTGGACGTGCATTGTCCTGTTGGAACAGCAAGTTCCCTTGCCGGTCTAGGAATGGTAGAACGATGGGTTCGATGACGGTTTGGATGTACCGTGCACTATTCAGTGTCCCCTCGACGATCACCAGAGGTGTACGGCTAGTGTAGGAGATCGCTCCCCACACCATGATGCCGGGTGTTGGCCCTGTGTGCCTCGGTCGTATGCAGTCCTGATTGTGGCGCTCACCTGCACGGCGCCAAACACGCATACGACCATCATTGGCACCAAGGCAGAAGCGACTCTCATCGCTGAAGACGACACGTCTCCATTCGTCCCTCCATTCATGCCTGTCGCCACACCACTGGAGGCGGGCTGCACGATGTTGGGGCGTGAGCGGAAGACGGCCTAACGGTGTGCGGGACCGTAGCCTAGCTTCATGAAGACGGTTGCGAATGGTCCTCGCCGATACCCCAGGAGCAACAGTGTCCCTAATTTGCTGGGAAGTGGCGCTGCGGTCCCCTACGGCACTGCGTAGGATCTTACGGTCTTGGCGTGCATCCGTGCGTCGCTGCGGTCCGGTCCCAGGTGGACGGGCACGTGCACCTTCCACCGACCACTGGCGACAACATCGATGTACTGTGGAGACCTCACGCTCCACGTATTGAGCAATTCGGCGGTACGTCCACCCGGCCTTCCGCATGGCCACTATACGCCCTCGCTCAAAGTCCGTCAACTGCACATACGGTTCACGTCCACGCTGTCGCGGCATGCTACCAGTGTTAAAGACTGCGATGGAGCTCCGTATGCCACGGCAAACTGGCTGACACTGACGGCGGCGGTGCACAAATGCTGCGCAGCTAGCGCCATTCGACGGCCAACACCGCGGTTTCTTGTGTGTCGGCTGTGCCGTGCGTGTGATCATTGCTTGTACAGCCCTCTCGCAGTGTCCGGAGCAAGTATGGTGGGTCTGACACACCGGTGTCAATGTGTTCTTTTTTCCATTTCCAGGAGTGTATTATTACACCATCCCTAAGGCTACAACTGCAGATAAAGCGAGAAATTTCTGTCTGCCTAACAGCGTCTCCTGACGAAAATGATATATAGCGGAAGGAAAAAAAGGAAATCGAGTATGTGTTAAATGACAAGGTACAGAGAGGACGTTCTGACATTGCGCTTGATAATGAAAGAAAGAATTAAGAAAAATTAAGGTGTACAGTGTATAACGTTGCAAGATGTTAGATATTCTTGGGAAAATAGGTGTAAGCTATAGGGAAAGACGGATTATATACAGCTACAAGAACCAAGTTGTCAAAATAAGAATGGAAGGATAACCAGGAAGTGCAAAGATTCAATTTATATATCGAAGAAGCAATGAGCGAAATAAAAGAAAGTTTCAGTAGTGATATTAGATTTCAGCGTGAAAGAAACGAAGGAAGGAAGGTTAGAGTCCCGTCGACAGCACTGTCATTACGGGCGGAGCACAAGCTCAGATAGCAAGAGACTGGGCGGGAAATGGGCAGTGCGCTTCTCAAGGGAACCATACTGGCATTTTCCTAGATTCTGGGGAAATCACGGACTAACTAACTCTGTATGGACAGAGGGAGATTTGAAAAAATCGTCGTCCCGAGTCCAGCGTAGGGAGAAAGGATGTCAATGACAAGATTCGCTGTACACAATGCTTTCCTCAGTAACTGCGAGAGGAACTGCAAAACCTTTTGAATGAAACAAACAGTCTAATGAGCACACACTATGGATTGAGAGTAAACAGAAGGAAGTAGAAAATAATGGGGGGAATACCCACAAACTTAACACCGCCATTGTGGACCGGACAAAGTAATGGAATTCTGCTAACTTGGAAGCTAAATAATACATAACGGTCTGATAGAGGAGATCATAAAGAGCAGACTAGCACAGGCAAAGATGACATATTCCCGAAAAGAAGTGTACTGTTATCAAATATTGGCTTTAATTTGGGGAAGAAATATCGGATAATGTACGTCTGTATCACAGCATAGCATGGAAATGAATCATGGACCGTGGAAACGAAGAGAATCAAAGAGTCCGACATGTGGTGCTGTACAAGGACTATGGAATAAGAAATAAAGAGGTTTTCCGCAGAATCGTCGAGGAGAGTAATATGTGGAAAATGTTGACAAGACGAAGCCATAGGACGATTGAGCATGTATTGAGACAGCAAGGAATAATTTCCGTGGTAGTTGCGCGAGCTGTAGAAGGTTAAAAACGTAGGGGAAGACATATATTTGAATATATCATACAATTAATTGAGGTAGGGTGCAAGAACTATTCTAAGACCAATAGCTTGGCGTAAAAGAGGAATTCATGACGTAAAGCAATAAAGTAGGTACAGTACTGGGAAAAATGAACGTCTTAGAGAGACCTGTTCAGGGTATCAGGTGTACTTAAATCAATAGATCAGTACACTACCTTATGGGTTGTTATGGCTGGAAATAAGAGTGAATTTAGGATGAACTGTAAAATTCTAAACCTCGGCCTATAAATTAAAAGAATTTAAAGGAGAAATTTCTATTCAGATGCAAAAAAAAAAAAAGATTGCCAACAGACATCAAGACGTAGCTGGGAAGCCCGAAATACTGAAAACGAACTTGCACACCGTTTTGAGGACCTTGTCTACACGTAAAAAATTATTGCCCAACAGTCTCCTTTCAACAATGCACAAGATACTGTCTAGAATTATCACCAACGACATACATAAAATGTCACTTTTTAAACGAGTAAAAGAAGAGGCTGGCTGGGTACTACTCAATGGACTATTTGTAAGTCTCAACCGAAATTGTATAACCGAGAAATGAGTGTGCCTGAGATTCATCAAATGAGGGTAAACGTTTGAAAAGTTTTCAATGAAATCATACTACCTATCCTTGAATAACAAAACAATGAGTCCCCTTACGTTAGGATGCTGAAAGAGAAATAATGTAACTCATACAGCTTGGTTTAGATTTCATCAGGTTAGAGGGAAACTTGGAATTGGAAGAGAGACGTCAGAAGATTCCATATTAACAAAGATTTCCTCGCTATCATTACAGGAAGCATTCTTCAGACCCTCGGACGGTGGTGATAATTACGAGTAAATGAAAATATGTTGTGGAACGTATCCTAGTCGTTTTCATTTTGTTGGTGACACTGTGTTCTTCGCCTCTATTACAGATAATCTTCAATCTTGATCTGAAACATTTAATACAGAAAGCTTAGGCGTGCAAGTCAAATGAATGCAATATTTTTTAATCGACATATCGATACGAAAATTGTTGAAACAGTTGATAAGGTTTTGAAGACAATTACTATATGGGCAGTAAGAACAAAAACAGAATAAAAAAATTGGCTTAGAGTGCTTTTGGTAAAATAAATTTTAAAAACGAAGACACTATTATTTGTGAATAGAAAAGTTTGCAGTCGGTGTGTATTATCAGATTTGACTAGTGGCGATGAAGTAGAATTTTTAATGTTAAAACTATTCAAAACGTGGGGTTGCATAACTAGTAATGGAAAACTGCATGCCGATAGTTACTAGGAGAAAAAAAGAACGAAATTCATGCTTAATAATGCCAGTGAGGTAGGAATTTTTAATGTGATAACCATTCAAAACATGAGGGCTGCAGGGCGAATAATGGAAAACTGCATGTTGATAGTTAATGGAAATAAAAGAAAAAAACATGTTGACTAATGGCAATGAAATAGGAACTTTTAATGTGAAAACGATTCAAAACACGGGAGAGGCATAGCGAATAATGGAAAGTTGCATGTTGAGAATTACTAGGAAAAAGTAACCTGAAAATATCGCCAGGAGAACGGATGGTAGCTGCTCCAAGGAAGTTTTGCTCAGTTCAAGGAGATAGTGGAAGACAGTGACATCGTCTTACGCCAACAAGGGGAAATGACTTTAGAAATGAAACACTGAGGGCTGGAGATTGCAAAGCATGTAGATCTACAGAAGGCATATTGATTACTGCGTTCGACGTGCTGGAGTACACTATTTCTCGACAAACAAACAGGAAACAAGCGCAGGTTGGTTGATTTGGGGGAGTGGACCAAAAAGCGAGGTCATCGGTCCCATCGGATTAGGGAAGGAAATCTGCCGTGCCCTGTCAAAGGAATCATGCAGGCATTTGCCTTAAGCGATTTAGACAAATCACGGAAAACCTAAGTCAGGATGGCCGGAGGCGGATTTGAACCGTCGTCCTCCCGAATGAGAGTCCAGTGTGCTAACCACTGCGCCACCTCGCTCGGCAACAAGCGCAGGATGACAAGGTGAGTCAAACTGGCTATAAGGATTAAATTATTTGTTATAAGAAATTGGCTTACATTCAAGGTAATAAAAACGGAAGATATGTCATAGTAGCAGCCGGTTTATTATTATTGTCAATTGAGAAAGATTGGGATGAATCTGGAATTGTCAAAGTTGTTGAGTCATAATCAGAGCCAAAGAGTGTGTGTTATAAAAATAACAGTAAATAAATATGTTAGAAAGTATAGTTTCCAACCTGGAGAAAACAGTATCGATGTTAAAAACATTAAAAACAATGCGAAAAACTAAAGAAATAGTCCCAATTATAGGTGGAAACAAAATGCAGAAGAAAGACACAAAAAGGTAACTGAATACAAATAAAAGTTACTTTGTAAAGGAAATGAAAAGCTAGGTGAGAGTAGAATATTAGAGAACCACTAAATTAATAGTCGTTACAAGTACTCAATGCATACGTAAGGAGCTTAAAAACAGTTAGAAATGGAAATGAAAAATTACTATCACCTGTGGGTAGCGATTTCATGGAAAGATTGCTTCAGTTTCCTGTGAAAGGAAGAAAAATTACTACTCAGCATAAAGATCTTCAGAGTTACTATGAGTCTAGAAATTTATTTTTGTAATGTCCCATCGATGATGATCTGATTAGACCTACAGAAACATGTAATCGCCATTTGACTGTATGATATGCTTTATTACACGATCTAGTTAAACAGCCAAGGCCATTATGAAGCGTTACAAATGTTAAAATGTCTTGTGCGGAACAAGAAATGTACGAAAGAGTAACTGAATACCAATATAAGTTAGTTTACAAACGAAATGAAAAGCTAGCTAAGAGTGAGACGAGTTTTGATACTTGTAACACTTGATAATACCCTTAGGATGAAACCTAATTTGTGTCATGAAGCATGTCATACAGTCAAATGCCGGTTATATTTTTGCGTAAGTTTCACGTGACTAAGGCTCCACATGGAGGAAAAATCATCGATCTGATTAGAGCTCGGTTTGGGAAATGATGGGAAAAGAAAACGGCCGACATTTCGACTGAACCATCCTTGTGTATTTGCTTAACGGGTTTAAGGAAAAAACCTAGGTCTGGAGCCGGACGGTGTGGCCGTGCGGTTCTGGCGCTTCAGTGTGGAACCGCGTGACCGCTCCGGTCGCAGGTTCGAGTCCTGCCTCGGGCATGGATGTGTGTGATGTCCTTAGGTTAGTTAGGTTTAAGTAGTTCTAAGTTTTAGGGAACTGATGACCACAGATGTTAAGTCCCATGGTGCTCAGAGCCATTTGAACCATTTTTGAACCTACGTGTGGATGGTCAGACGTCGATTTGAACCGCATTGCAGGTCCAGTGTAGCAATATCCAGTGGCAATAAAACATATTCGCGGATAATAAAAATCAAAGGAACGTAGTTAACACCCTTGTTCTTAGAAAGGAATGAGAGATTTTAAGAAAAATTTACTCCTGAAATTAAGGCGCAGGAGTTAATACATAACAAAGACATGTAAATTTTCGGAGGTACTGGGAAATGTTCTGACTCTATGCGTTTCTCGAACGTATATTTGTTACATCTACCCAAGAAAACCAAAGGTAGAGATTCAAATAGCATTTCAGCACAGGGCGTATGGTAATTTCACTCCAATATTTTTAACTATGGTTTGCTAAAATTGTGATATTACATTGCTGCCATAAAGCAAGGAAGGTTTCTCGCTTTCTTTCGAACATGTATCATTATCATATATCTCATAACGGGACAAAAGACCAAAAAAATTGGTCAAGCAATATGGAAACTGTACATCGCCTGAGAATGAGTGACTACTACATGTTTATCACTGAGAGTCGCAACTCTCGTAAAATGAAGAACAAACCGCCTTCAGTCACAAGTTGCATTTATTTACTGCACTATGCATTTAGAGCCCTGGAGGCTCATCTTCAGGTGCTTTTTAGTGATTTGCAGCAGGTTTTTTTTAGTTGTTTGCAGTCGTAACTCGTCTGAACGACTAAAACTTAATATTCAGCAGTAGTTGGAGTTGTTCACTCCAGACATGACTTTGATTATTGTCTGTCTATCTTCATCAAGTCCGGAACTTTCGAAATAACATGTAGCACGAAAGCTGTAACAGATTTATAAAACAAAAGTAATAAACCTGTCGCAAAGGCGCTACAATAGATTTGTATCATAAAAATATGTGTATGTATGTATGTTCCATGTCTCCTTCAAGCCACTGGACCGCTTTCAACCAAACTTGGTACACATATCACTGGATAGAATCAATTTGGAATAAGAAGCATCTACTTATGAAAGCCGTGTGTGTAGGGGTGGGGGGTAGGGAGCGGGTTGGAAGCTGAAAAAAATTGTAGCCCCCCCCCCCCCCCCAGTCTCCCGAGGAAATGATGAGAAACATTTATCGCTTATAACATTTCACTGTTCACGCAGTAAACCGCGGCATTATAAATGAGGATTAAAATTACTACTTCATTTATAGAAACATATTTTGCAGGCAGCATCGACACATGCGTCTGAATGCATTTAGAAATTTATATCATTGTGCGAAACATAGTTCATGAAATATGGTAATAAACATAGAGCTGAGTGAAAACGAAACCACAGAACGAAATTCGTTAGAGATAAAGAGTGAAATATGTGTACAAGTACTGGTGAAATATGTTAAAGATATAGGACATGTGCTTATGAGGCCAAAACTGCGGATAAAACACCCCTTCTAAACCCCTGGAGTAATCTGAAATAGAATTGGTACGCATATTACTATCTACCTGGATTGAAATTCTGTAGGTGTAAAGCCCAGCAACCTCCTATTGGGGTGGGGAGGACAACGCGGAGAGAGAGCGCGAGAGGGAAGAGAGGGATAGACAAAGGGGGAAAGAGAAGTTAGGCACATGTATGGGGGATGAGGAGGAGGAGGAGAGGGAAAAGGGACAGAGAAAGGTAAGAGGAGGAGATGGACAGAGAAAGGGAGAGGAGGAAATAGAGGTGGTGTGGAGGAGATAGAGAGGGCAGGAACAGATGGACAGAGGAGAGACAAGCAGATCAACGAACAGAGAGAGTGGGGAGGTAAAGATCGTTAGAGGGAGAGGAAAGGAGTAGTAGCAGATGGACAGAGAGAGAGGCAAGAGGAGATGGAAAGAGAGTAAAGTGTGTGGGAGAATGATATGAACAGAGGGGGAGCGCAGGACACGGACAGAGAGAGGTACACGGAGGAGATGGACTAATAGAAATAGAATAAATACACACTGGACACCCAGCTAGTGAACTATAACTCCTTTACATTACGAACTACTCCGTTAGGTATCTAGCATTAAAACTGTTTCAGCTGACACCTGAAACAGTCAATAACAGTAGGGTGATATAAATCGACGTGACTGATGTTGAAACAGTGTGTTGAGGCAGTCTCAGAAGGGCTTGGCTTGTCATCTTAATAGCAGCTCGTCGCAGATATCCGTCAGAACGGACATGGTTCACTGAAGGTTTTCATTATTTACACAAAACAAAAGAAAATTATGGGATCATATAACTTCCATTGTGACATAATCATTGACACATGCCTGGATTGTGTAATCGAAGTATTGTTTGTTAAGTAAGATCTGCAGCTCTTGGAGACACAGCTCAGGGACGTAGCCAGGATTTAGTCTTAGGTGGAGAGGGTCCAATTTGTTGAAGAGGATTTTACGAAGATTCCATAAAAAATAATAAATCATTTTATTCGGAATAAATCTTGCAGTTTTCACCAAGTTGAGATATAGTCCCGTTACTTAGGGGTGTTGTATATTGGAAAACCGCTAAAAAGCTGTCAAGCTCCAATATGTCTTCACCATCCAAGGTCTTTCTTCAGCCTGGATTTGAGATGAGGAAATGATCCGAAATGCACGAGTGCTAATCTTCTGGGACAACGTGATTATTACCGATACGGCTTTTGAAATAAAAAGATCTCCATTTGACTGAAAAGCTAGAATACCTTTTCACGGCAAAAATGCAAAAGCTCTGGAATTATTCAACCTTACACTTTCCCCAATTTCCTCATGTAAGTATGCATCTAAGATGATAGGCTCTTCCGCATGACAGGACATAGGCTTCTAAATAAATGTATTGTTGTGTTACAGATATATGAAGAGACATTAATGTTGATATTTATTTCAAAATCATATTCAGTGTGTTAATTCTGAGCTGGTTTTGAAATGCAGTAGAAGTTTTGCAGCACTACTGATATACTGGTTTTTACGTCTAGGACTTGACTATTTTTATCAATGGATAGTAAGTTGCGTGAATTTTGCAGAAATTATGACATCATTCGTTGCCACCGGACAACTATTTTAGTGTGGTCAATCGAAATTACATGCCACATGGACTCGAAACTTCAGGACTGGTGATCCTAATTGATTTTCCTAAAATTGCTTTGATTTTTCACAGTATATCTTAAATATGTATACTCCTCATACATGTTACAGTACGAAATCATTTGAGTGGCCGGCTAGTTTACTACGAAAAAAATTTAATAGCACTTTGCAGTAATTACACTACTGTAACATTTGATACTCCTCGAGTTGCACCTGTCAATTTACGTTTATACTCTTGTAAGGAAAATAATCATCACTGAAGGCACCAAAAATTCTTTAAGGTAAACACCATCCCATCATTGATTAATGTAGCTTTAGGGCTTGGAAGTGACTCTTACAGTGCAATTAGTCCCCGAAATTAGTTGATGTGAGAATAAAGGTTCAAAGTTTACCCATTAACGCAGAGGATCAATGAACGACAGACGTCGTCAGATCGGTTCTAATCACTGCAGACAGGCCATGCTAGATGAAAGTCCTACAGCAGCATGGAACAAAGAACAGATTGGAAACTGAAATCACATTCCCTTAAATTAGATCGCAGTGCGCAAAGAGCCCTGAAGGACAGACCGGTGAAATGCCTTTTTCCAGCCCAATGTGTCCGTTCGCCGTTTCATCTGAAGAAAGCGTCACATGTCTAAGTGCAGCTGACAGCCGAAATACTTTTGACTCAAACTTTTGGCTTAACGTAACTGTCGAATGACGCATGATGATGGTATGAGAAATTGTTTTTAAAACACGGTCATCTTGTTTCCACAAAGATTAGTTTACGCTGTCCAGTCACATTAATGTGACCATGACACGTGTCAAAAGCCCGAATAACCACAAGTGGTTCAAATGGCTCTAAACACTATGGAACTTAACATCTGTGGTCCCCTAGGCTTAGAACTACTTAAACCTAACTAACCGAAGGACATCACACACAGCCATGCCCGAGGCAGGATTCGAACCTGTGACCGTAACAGCAGCGCGGTTCCGGACTGAATAACCACATTCTCCAGAGTGGACCACTGCGAGACGAGCGGAAAGAGACTCAGTTAGGTTGTGGAAGGCGTCGAAAGGGATGTACAACCACGCGGACTCCAGCTGCTCTTGGTTTCTCGGCTGAGGATCCATGGAGCGAACAGCCCAGTAGAGGTAGATACCACAGTTTACAGACTGGATTTCAGTGCGGAGAGTTTGGTGGTTAGGGGAGTATGGTAAACCCATTCCAGTGTTCTTCGAACCACGCATGAAAGCTGCCTAGCACATTGCATTGTCTTGTTGGCAGGTGCCATCGTGTCGACGGCCAAACTACATGTAGGTGTGGACACGGTCCGCGAAGTTATGGAATGTATTGGTAATACATTGAAAGTAGGATCCTTTATTGTATGATTATACGATAGCGGAACAAACACTGGTAGCAGTTACTTCTGTAAAATATCTGGGAGTATGCGTACCGAACGATTTGAAGTGGAATGATCATATAAAATTAATTGTTGGTAAGGCGGGTGCCAGGTTGAGATTCATTGGGAGAGTCCTTAGAAAATGTAGTCCATCAACAAAGGAGGTGGCTTACAAAACACCGGTTCGACCTATACTTGAGTATACCTCGTCAGTGTGGGATCCGTACCAGGTCGGGTTGACAGAGGAGATAGAGAAGATCCAAAGAACAGCGGCGCGTTTCGTCACAGGGTTATTTGGTAAGCGCGATAGCGTTACGGAGATGTTTAGCAAACTCAAGTGGCAGAGTCTGCAAGAGAGGCACTCTACGTCGCGGTGTAGCTTGCTGTCCAGGTTTCGAGAGGGTGCGTTTCTGGATGAGGTATCGAGTATATTGCTTCCCGCTACTTATACCCCCCAAGGAGACCACGAATGTAAAATTAGAAAGATTGGAGCGCGCACGGAGGCTTTCCGGCAGTCGTTCATCCCGCGAACCATACGCGATTGGAACAGGAAAGGATGGTAATGGCAGTGGCACGTAAAGTGCCCTCCGCCACACACCGTTTGGTGGCCTGCGGAGTATAAATGTAGATGTAGAATGTAGATGTAGAAGTCAGATGGATATTTATGTTGGGCCACTGTGCTTTTCAGAATGATGAGACCAATCAAAGAAGGCCACGAACACGTTTCCTGCTGCGGAAGCTCATATGCAGCAATGTTCGTTGAACGGTCATTGAGGAAACAATTGTTGGAAGCCCATTGGTTTATCTGCTCAGTCGGTTACTCAACAGTTGCACATCTTTCGTCCGTATACATTTCCGCAACCGTCATTGACACCTTCATCTATAGCCGTGGAGCACCACAGCCACCCCACCACCGATTTTGTGCGGCGTCTTTTTGCCATGCATGGTGTACTGTAACTTGTGCGGGAAGCGAACAGGTTACAAACTTTTTCGTTTCTGAAGTGCTCTCACCGTTGGCCAGAAATCTAATGATAGTGCCGTTTTGGACGACAGTTAAATCGCTCCCTTCTGTGCATTAAGATAACAACCACACTGTTCTTCCCCCTCCCCCCCCTCCCTCACATGCTTCATATACCGCTACCACCTACCAGCACGTTGACGTCAAACATAGGTGGTGGTCACAGTAAAGTGAATGGATCGTGTATTTTACCTGTTTTGTATTATAATGAGAGCCTTGTGTTTGTGACACGTGGCCGGCCGGAGTGGGCGGGCGGTTCTAGGCGCGGCAGTCTGGAACCGCGCGACCACTACGATCGCAGGTTCGAATCCTGCCTCGGACATGGACGTGTGTGATGTTCTTAAGGTAGTTAGGTCTAAGTAGTTCTATGTTCTAGGGGACTGATGACATCAGCAGTTGCGTCCCATAATACTCAGAGCCATTTCTGACACCTACCGTGACCGAACGAGGTGAAGCAGCTGCCTGCCATTAGGCTAGTAATCTGGACAGTTCAGCTGTCTAGATTCAGCTTTCCCGTCGTTTCACTAAATACGCTGATGGGAAAAAGTCGCAACACCAAAAAGGAGTCATGCACACATAAATGAAAGTTGGTAGGTGTGTTCCTACATCTGAAAGGTGTAGACAAGCTTCTCGCCAACCGCATAAGAGTGGACGCTAGTAGCACCACTATGTGGATGCAAATAAGGACTGCTTTAAATTCACGCTGAAATGATCATGGCTGTTAGTTACCTTTGAGATTGGGCGTGGTGAGATGATGTTAGTCAAAATGCCTTTAAGGCGACCAAGACGTCGTAGTTAACACTGTATTGTGTTTGAGAGAGGTCGTACAATAGGGCTATAAGAATATTGACGTTCTTTCTTGGATATTCCACAAAGACATGGCAGAAACGCAGGCACTGTACAAGATTGCAGGCAACCGTGGTCACGAGGATGTACGGTCGGAGGAAGACCGGGCTCCAGACGGCCATGTGGCACTAACAGACGGAACTATCGTGTTCGGCGTATGGCTCTGTAGGATAGTATTGCATTTTCAGCCGCAATCTGTGTAGCAGATGGCACCACAGTGACACATTGAACTGTTACAAATCGGTTACTTCAAGGACAGCTCCGAGCGAGAGGCACATAGCTTGCGTATCAGTGACCCGAAACCTCCACCATTTGTGACTTCAGTGGTGTCAAGCGAGAACTCACTGGAGGTCAAGGTGGTTGTTGTGGTGTTTTCTGACGAAAAAGCTTCTTCTGCCTCGGTGCCAATGATAGCCTTGTGTTGGTTAGAAGAGGCCAGTTGAGGGTGTGCAACCAGTCTGTCTGCATACTAGACACATCGGATCCTGACCTACAGTTACTACCTGTAATGAGATTTTCGCGGTTATCCCACACATTCGGACTGCAAATTTATTTATCTGTCAGGTGATTCGACTTGTTGTGCTGTGTTTTCCAACAGGATAATGTTATCCCAATTACCGTTGTTTTAACCCAACATGCTGTACAGAGTGTCGACATATTGCCTTGGCTTGCTCGGTCAGCAGTTCTGTTTCCGGCGAACAATGACGGCACCTTCAGCGTCATTAACCATCCCCGTGCAACATGCACGGGACTCCATCCCACAAACTGACATCCGGCACGTTTGCATGCTTGCATTGGTTATTAATGTACCAGCATTTCTCATTTGCAATGGTTTACCTGGCGCTTTCATTAATCTGTTATCTTGTAACGTCAATTACTTGAATATGTTACTTAGGAAAATTTATTACCGATATTTCGTTACCCTACCGTAACTATATTTTGGTGCTGCGATTTTTTTCCGAGAGTGAGGTTTAAGGCGAATGCAGACATGCTGCCTCTCTAAACAAAGTGGCCAATTGAAGACCTCGGGTGGAAACACTGGCGTGGAACAGTCGCCGAGAAACAGCGTGATTGCATGTAAAACATGGGAAATTACGAAATTACATGCTACGTTTACATTAGCTGATAATTCCACGATAACCCGACATATGACAGTTCTGTCTCAAATTCCAGATTCTGTCTAATGACTACTTTGTCGGCGTGCGTGCATGTAAATAGTGTTAAGTGCCAAAAACTTTGCTTCCAGAAGTAGTAAAGCATGCAACGTTATTGCAAGCAAAATGAGGATCTGAGGATGATGTGTATAAATACGATTCAGATAAAAATCCTAAATATAGTCCTGAATTCAAATGCACTCAAAATTTTGTTGCTAATCTAATACGTTGTGCCCCTAGCCACAGTTGTGTGAAATTACGTGAGAGGGTGATGGCAAAGATGTTAACGGACGTCCTAACATTGTTTACGTGCTGCAGTAAGGCGACAATAAAATTGGTTTTATGTTGTGCTGTTAACTTCTCTGCAAGTAGCAGTGTTTGCTGCATTAATAGAACAATTTAGTGGAAATAGCTGTGAGTATGTGAAGATGTAAAATAGTTTCTTTGATACCTAGTATTGTAATCAAATAAATATTGAAATGCTAATAACAGATAAAGAGTACCTATGTAATAAAGCTTAGGCAGGACCAACTTCTCGAAAATAGTAGCTTTCTTACTAATTTATTTGTTTCCATTTACATGGCAGAAGTGTTGATACCATTAGTCATTACAGTGATAATTTATTTTTAATACAGAAGACATATTTAGTATCCAGATATCTTTGTGCGATGTTAATGTGTAGCCGGCCGGGATGGCCGTCGGTTCTAGGTGCTTCAGTCTGGAACCGCTCTGCTGCTACGGTCACAGGTTCGAATCCTGCCTCGGGCATGGATGTGTGTGATGTCCTTAGGTTAGTTAGGTTTAAGTAGTTCTAAGTTCTAGGAGACTGATCACCTCAGAAATTAAGTCCCATAGTGCTCAGAGCCATTTGAACCATTTTGAATTTGTTAATGTGTACCTTCATTAGTTCTGCATCCCTAAAGGTTATGGTTCTTGATAGGAGCTATGAACACGATGAATGAATGAACGCATGAATTCATGAGTGAACTGAGAAGCCTTATGCTTGAAGCTATCCGTAGATGGATAACATCTGGGATTAAAGGACGGTGAACGCTAGGACCTCGTGTCGCATGCCGATGTGTTGTCTTGGTACGATCTTGATAGATTCGTAATGAACTTCTATATGTAAATGCAAGATTATGGAGAAAAAGTTGCTGTGATAAAGACGAATTGTGTGAGTGTCTTGGTAAAGCTCTTGCGCTTACAGATATTTTTCTTTTCGACAAATAACTTGTATGACTCGCAAATTTATTTCTAACGTTGAGGATCTTTGTTGAAATCGTGGCTAAACGCAAATAGTATTTGAATCATAAAATATATCACCATGTCGTGGTGCGTCATTTTGAAACATGAACGTCGGCAATTCCGATTCTTAGGTACATGAACTTCTAGAGAGCAAACAAGTAGACTACCACCAAATTACGATGTTTTTGAAATAAAGACATGAGATCAGATTTTCATTTCTGAAACACCGTGTATTACACTCTCACGCATGCCCGTATCGATTTAGGAAATGTCTTTTTCTTACCAGAAAAGATACCTGCACAAATATACAGTGTAGGAAACTTCTCTTATTCTTAATTTTCGTCGAATCCCAGACAGGTCGTTATGCACTACACAATTTCGAAATTCTTTACTGTGGCCTATCTTCTGATATTCAGATTTCTTTATCTTTTCATTTCTCGCATTTTTAGCACTTTTCCTTCTTTTTATAATTTCTTAACCTTTCCTATCCTAGTAAACAAACTCATCTCAAGGAGGAGCTGACTTGACCTTATAGGCGACTGTATCTTACTGATGTTTGTTTATAAGTGAATTCGTGGAGCTTTCTTTCTTCTTCAGGGCTGTTCATCAATGCTTCCAGCCGGCCGTGGTGACCGAGCGGTTCTAGGCGCATCAGTCCGGAACCGCGCGACTGCTACGGTCGCAGACTCGAATCCTGCCTCGGGCATGCATGTGTGTGATGTTCTTACGTTAGTTAGGTTTAAGTAGTTCTAAGTTCTAGGCAACTGATGAACTGGGGTGTTAAGTCCCATAGTGCTCAGAGCCATTTGAACCATTTGATTTCAGTGCTTCCGCCTTTGACAAGCTTAATGCTGTCAAAACTTTCTCAAAAGAAGATCACATAAATATTTCTTCATTTACGAACAACCGTATAAACTGTAGCATATAGTACTAAGTTTTGTCATAATACAACATTTAAAATCAATAATTACCTTGTGCACATGGCCATGTAGATATACGTAGCACTGATGACTGTTACGTCATAGAAGACACAATATATTTATGATCTAATAATTATCTCTGGGCTCTACGTATACGGACATGAGCATATGCAAAAGAAGCTTCTTGATTTTCAATGTTTTATTCATTACAAACCTCTATATTATGTCCTACGTTTTATGTACATGACAGCACATCTCATGACGTGACTTTTGAAGAACTAAAGATAAAGGAAAATATGCCAAAAGTGGTTGTTTGTAAATAAATATCTACTTTATCTTGGCTTCAGAAAGTTTCTACCAAATAAAACAGATCGTTCTTTCTAATTTATCAAAAAACGTTCAAATGTGTGTGAAATCGTATGGGACTTAACTGTTAAGGTCATCAGTCCCTAAGTTTACACACTACTTAACCTAAATTATCCTAAGGACATACACACACATCCATGCCGGAGGGAGGACTCGAACCTCCACCGGGACCAGCCGCACAGCCCATGACTGCAGCGCTCTAGACTACTCGGCTAATCCCGCGAGGCCTAATTTATCAGCATGAGAAAATTCAACTTTAGTAGTGTCCTAAATTTCCTCGTCCTTGACAAGAAAGAATCAATCTTAATACCAAATGTCGCACTCTGGGTTGTACATCACTGGCTGACGAAGTCTAGTGGACAATCCTCTGACTCTATAAAAGGTATACAATAGGAGATTGTTGTTATTGATATTCCACATATCTTGGAAAACTTTTCGTGTTCAGCATTAGCACTCCACGTGTGGAAAAACAAAATAATTTGATAACAAGAACAAATTCGCGAGTCGTTTCACGAACAGTCCCGGTTTCAGAATGAGTACATTTCGAGAAGCGCAAACTCTGTAGCTATTTTTAAATATTCAGCGGGGCAAGTCTTCCCGGACTCTGCACCTGGACGGCTCAAGAGTGCTTCGCGATAAGAAAAACGTGTGTCGTCTGCTGCTCGCAACAGCGCAGCGGTGCTTTCGTCCCGCCGACAGCAGCAAGAGGAGGGGAAAAAGGAAGGAATCGAAGGCGGAGTAATATTTGTGACATGTTTACCTGAGCCGGGCTCCGCATGGCTCATCCGGATGATCGGATTAGCGTGGATGGTGCTGGTTCGGTAATTACGGCCAGGTTGCGTGCCGCTGCGCCGAGCCCGTAAGACGCTTTCAGCGAGCGCCGAGTAAACAGCGAAAAAAACAAACGCTCGCGGATTAAGTAAAGTGTCAGCCGCATTTGCATCGTGCTGAGCACCTCTCTGCGACAACTGCTTTCTCGATCCCCGGACAGCGCAGCAGAAAGTATCGTGCTCTCGTCTCATCCGAACCGTCCCCAGTTTCGCCACAACGTGACACGAACAAGATCAAGAGCTAGATAGTAAGCATTCCGTTCCGATCAACTTTTCATGCCTCTTTAAATTTTTGAGATAACTAACACCATAAAATAGTTCTTCTGGAGATTAATAGCTCTGTGAAGTGATATCATACCGTTCAGATACCAGTATTTGAAAAGCTAACTCATTCGTTGATTCTTATCAGCTGAGTCAATGCTTCGTTGCTCTTGACAGATGCCAAACTTCAATCTGTTTACAAGTGTAAGCCTTCAGAACGCACAGAGCACGTTGCTGCCACCTGTTGGTCGGCCAGTAAACCACTGCAACTCAACAACCACTCCTGCAGGCAAAGCTAGTAGGCAACCAGCTACGCATGCCGTCGACATTCAGCCAATGGACCGGTATTTTAGTTTTGAATACCCGGTATTTTTCGCTTACTATTTGACCCCAACTGTAGCGTGTTTTTCTTATTTTTTCAGTAACAACCGGGTAAAAGGAATTGTCATAGTAATTTGCCATATCAGCCAGCAGTGCAAAAATTTTTCGCTTGTAAGCAAAACTTTTCTTAAAAAAGCTCTTTATATTTATTCATAAAATTTACATTGCTTCGAAATGTTACGTTGTGATATAAATTGGCAAAAGTGGTCAGTGCTATTTTAATAACAACGTTTATAGTTAGAAATTAGCGACAAAAACATGACACAACAGCAGCGACATAACTGTAGAGAGAATAATGTTTCTTTTGCCTTCTGGAGGTATTTGTACGTGGAGTGCGCAACACTTGCTCCCACCTGCTCTGTTCGGTTGCCTCTCGCTCTCATCGCCGGACATCGGTTGTGATGTAGAGCAGCGTGGGCCCTAGTTTGGAAGTATTTTACAAAGTGCAGTAGCAATGAAGTACAATTCTCCACTTGCTTCAGGAGATAAAAGCGGGAGGTGGGACACCAAACTTGCGACATCATATTAGGATAAAATGTCCACAATGTTCCTCAGAAGAGAAGATAAATTTGATTGATTTACGTATGATTTTTTTGACGTACTGTAAACTTGGAATAATAACTGAGTTTACAATTTTGTTTTTGACGCACCCACTTGGGAAGCAAGCACAACGACTGTAGGCCAGAGGATGACATGAGGATAACCATACCCGGCCGATGGCACTTCAATCTGGAACCGCGCGACTGCTACGGTCGCAGGATCGAATCCTGCCTTTGGCATGGATGTGTGTGATGTCCTTAGGTTAGTTATGTTTAAGTAGTTCTGAGTTCTAGGGGACTGATGACCTCAGATGTTAAGTCCTATAGTGCTCAGAGCCATTTGAACCATTTGAGGATAGCCCTGTGTGCCGAAACCGGTAGCTAGTAAGCAAAAATCAGAAACAAGTGCGTTTATAAACCAAAACAGACACCTTTTTTTAGATATTTCGGCCCCTGTTTCAACCGAATTTATACCGGAAATATCCTTTAATTTTGTGGTTGTTTCAGCGTGAAAGATTGGTAGAAGATAGAACTGACTATGTGGGAAAGTCGTCAGGTTGTGACATTTCGTTTTCACCGCCACCGCGCCCGTCTCCTACAGCTTCGCCATCTTTGCAGGGGCGCCGCATCCATCGAAGCGCCCTAATCCTTCATCTTCATTTGAACTTTTCAGTCATTGTTCGAAAGCTATATTTGTTACTGGAAGTATCAGCAAAACAAAAGCGAAAATCGGTTATTACAGAAACCGGGTATTGGGAGCGGTTCTTACAGTTGAGTTAAAATGGAGACTAAAAGAGATGGTGCTGCCGAAAGCAGGTTGTTTCAGCAATAACCGGCAAACCTAATGCACTGCAAGACAAACATAAATACACGTTTGCTACATTTTGTTGCACAATTACGACAAAATATAAATGAGAAGCGAACTTCTTTCATTCAATGTAAATCTCGTGCAGAATTCTTTACTCTTTTGCTCTCAGTTTCTACTGGGTTTTTCAGGAGGAACAGTACACATTTTATGAGGTAGTAGTATGCACATATTAAATATAACATTCCATATAAAGTGTGTAAAGTACTTATTGGTTACAAAGATACAGTTGTCAGAATGCAGCCCAAACAAACACTCACAGACAAATACTCAGTCGTTAAAGCAAAGGAAAATGATTGATTGCAAAGTTGATTTTTCATAAAACTCACCTCTGAATCCAATGGAGTTTCTGACCTGAATTTTCCAATTCTCTTCGCAACGCAACGTGTAGATCTTCTGAGGTCGGTTTGGCATTTCTTCTGGCGGGCAGTGTTAATGAAAATTCGAACAACTGATTAATCTCTTGTGTTTACTTTCTCTATGTAGACCCCTATAGGCAAAAATTTAAAGGGTAACAACCAGGAACCTTGATAGTCAAGAAACGTGACTATTTCTGCTGATCTATCTACTGAGGAGTGTTAGGGTCTTTGATGGGTCACGTGACGACTAGAATCTCCAGAGGGCCTGATGCTGGAAGAATACACCCAACGTTGTAGCCAAAGGAACCTGCACCAATAATGCTTGAAGTTCGTTTTTAAAAAAAACGTCTAGTTACTGGTTGTGTATGTGTTTACAGAGTGGCGCTCTTCAAAGGTTGTGTTCACATACGCATGAGGGTTTTCGACGGACTATCGATACCTGTTCTAACTATTATTGAAACTGTCACGAGTGAAAATAGGGTATTGAATATAATTGTTAACGGTAGTAGTAGTATAACTTAGTGATTTGCAATTAGTCAGTGACAAAATTTCACTAGTCTTCCTTCTCCAAGTTGTTGAGTCCCCTGCAAATGCCAAAGTTCGTGAATATGTGATGTCCGCAATGTTCTTGCATTTGAAACACCGATACGTTTAGAAATTCTTTGATCTGCGAACTCAGTAGTGGCTTCCACTCCAACCACATTCTGTCACTGGCACGTTCAGATGAAATACGCTGAGGTGAGAAAAATCGTACCGATATACCATTACACCAATGGCGGTGGTGTCGCGGACGTAAGGTATATAAGAGCAGTGCACTGGCGGAGATCTGGTCCGTAGTCTGGTGATTCATGTGGAAGGTTTCCGACATGATCACGGCCCTCAAGAAGGGGTTTAATATACTTTGAACTCGGAATGATAGTTGGAGCTAGGCGCTTGGGACGTTCCATTTCGGAAATCATTAGAGAAATCGATGTTCCGCTATCTACAGTAGCAAGAGAGTGCCGAGGATAGTAAATCTGACGCATTATCTCTCACCATGGGCAACGCCATTGCCGACGGTCTTCACTTAACGACCGACATACCAGCAGTATAACGAAAATTTCTCTACATTATTTGATGATAATTGGTTTAAAGACGCACACATACTTGGTTTGACAGTATTACTGAAAACAACTGAAAATTATTTGAAAGGAACGTGATACTGTAGGATGTAAGGTCCCCAGTTATGCACAACACCGTTTTTTTCTAAGTTTCCAAGTATGTTTCAGCACCACAGTGCCATCATCAGTGAATGTCCGTTTAATTTACTCTTTACACTTGGGGGGCGTGATTTTTCAGGACCACTTGCGTGTTATTTATTACAAGTAGCTTGTCATGTTTCCGTGTGGAAAGCCGTTTTATTCTCAGCATCATGGTAAGGTGTTGTGAAACACACGTAAATATAACACGTATTTTCACAAATAAGACTGACTGGGCAGGGACACACAACAACCATAATTAAACTATGTTTTGGTGAAGTGCAATGTGTTTTTACGACGTTATTTGTGAAAATAAGTGTTGTATTTACGTGTGATTCACAACACCTCACCATGATGCTGAGAACAAAAGGGCTTGTCACACGAAAACATCACAAGCTTCTTGCAATAAATAATACACAAGTGGTCCTGAAAAATCATACACATCAAATGTAAATATTAAATAAAACGGAAACCCACTGATGATGGCACAGTGGTGCTGAAACATGTTTGGGAACTTAGAAAAAGCCGTGTTTTGTGTAACTGGTGGATCTTTCATCCTACAATTTTAACTGCAAACACGGTAAACACAAGGTGATTCAAATCCAAATGATGAACAGAACATAATACTGTTCATCAGCTGATACGCTGCTGTTGGTCGTCTTGCATTTTTTCTTCATATACGATGAAAGCTTGTGATCGCAGCTTTACCAGTCAAAATATCACTTACACTTCTTATAATTTTACTATAGTTATTCCTGTCTCACTCATGTTAATAAAAATGGTCGAACTGTGTTCACACGGAGGCTTAGAAACAACCGTTCTTCCCGCGGTCTGTTCGCGACCGAGCGAAGTGACCGAGAAGCTAGCACGCTGGACTCGAATTCCAGTGAGCTACGCTTCAAATACGCGTCCGCCCGACCAGATTTAGATTTTCCTTGGTTTACCTAAATCGTTGCAGGTTAATGTCTAGATGGTTTCTTCGAAAGGGCACGGCCGATTTTCCTCCTCATCCTTGAAACAATCCGACCATGTTCTCCTTCTTTAATGATCTCGATGCTGACAGGACATTGAGATGTAATGTTCGTTTGTTTCCCTTCATAATTTTTTTCTACTCTTGAGTAGTCTGCTGTGATAGTACAAACATTTTATCAGCTTTCAGCTTTTTTTAAAAATTCTGGATAGTAAGATATTCAAATTTAAGACTTGATGTGGACAATGTATTGTTTTCATTTTCATCATCCAGCATTTAAATTCCTCCAGAATTATTTTTCACTTTACTTATGACGGACAAGTACTGTACCGACTGAGTTATTCAATTACGACTGACGAGCCACCCTCACATCACTGCTTCCACCAGTGTCTCATCTCCTATCTTCCAAACTTATACAACATCACCTACATAGCTTGTGGGTCTAGCATACCTGGAATAAAAGATATTGTGGAGCATGGCTTAGGTACAGGCTGGGGGGGGGGGGGGGGGGAGGGGATTGGTTTTAGCTTTCGCTCTGCAGTAGGGTGGGATCTGATTTGAAGCTTCCTGGATAATTAAAAGTGAGTGGTGCAGCAGGACTCGAAACTTTGACCTCTTCCTTTCGCCGGTAAGTATTGTACTTCCAGAGCCAAGGATATACCATGAGAGTTATACTTCTGTCAGTACATCACCTCCTACGTTCCAAACTCTCAGAAACTACTAACGTTCTGTCTTCGCCGTGTTCTAGGTTTCAGTGTTACAATGAATGCCACAATGCAGACACGCTTGGAAAACTACAAACCAGAGGACCGAAAATATGACCTGCTTAAATCATTGACACTATATTTCAGCATACATTCTGAAGAGATGAGGTGCAAAATAGAGATATTTTGTTTGCAACTACATCAGTACGATTCTTGCAGCGGAAGTATATGCTTGTTTGCCTTCAGTTAGAACTCTGCACTATCACGAAAATTAACATAAATAAAAATTATATATCATAGCGCCTCAGTCAACACCTGCAATTAATGTACAGGATGTGTCTTGTACAAGATGTATCTTGATTGTCTTGTAACGATTACGCAAAATCGTTTTGTCTCACTATTCTGTAATGAAACATATGGAAGATCCACCGGTATTTATGTGACTTTATATCTATAAGTGTTTAAAAATTGTAATTGCACTCGTCTCCACTTAGTATTTTCAGCTCAATGTGGGCGACGCGACTCCCCTCTTGTTGGCTGTTGCGTTAGCTTGTCCTACGTCTCGTATGCCGTTACAGAGCATAGCGCTGCCATCTGTCGACAGAATGTCAGACATGCTAACAAACTCACGTGCTACCGTGCGAAAAACGTACCCGAGTGACAACAAATGACGAAAGATTAGGAAATATTTAAATATTTACGTAACATTATAAACTAAATTCCGTACGAAGAGGCCACGAAGGCCCAACGGCACCGACCGGCCGCCATATCATCCTCAGTCCACAGGCGCACTGGATGCAGATATGGAAGGGCATGTGGTCAGCACGCTGCTCTTCAGGCCGTATGTCAGTTTACGAGACCGGAGCCGCTACTTCTCAATCAAGTAGCTCCTCATTTTACCTCACAAGGTCTGAGTGCACCCCACTTGCCAACAGCGCTCGGCACAACGGATGGTCACCCGTCCATGTGCTAGTCCAGCCCGACAGCGCTTAACTTCTGTCATCCACTGGGAACCGGTGTAACCACCGCGGAGCTATCAGTTATTTCGTACTGGAAGCACATATTGTGAAATTCTCTGATCATTCACTTGATTTTAATGATGTGCTTTGGGGCGTAGAGCCAAGCTGTTGATTCCATTTAATGAGCAATGTTCTATTGAAAGAGCATTTCTATGTCGAAAAACCTTATCACACAGGACGGAGGTTTCAACTTAAACAAAGCCTGCGCTGCAACGCTCAGGTTACTAAGGTCTCATCCGGCTGTCATATCCAACAGAATGGGAAACATTGAAAGAATATGCTTTTCAGAATATAACAGTGCGGGATCTGATAAACAAAAGACCATCAGGGGATATAGTGGAAGTCAGGAGTCGAGCTTGCCTATAAACAGTGGCGCGAGTCCTGAGTTGAAGTATATATAGCGAATATGTTATCATTTTCATCATCATCATCTTTTACAGCTTCTAGCCCCTGGCTGCGTCTATTTAGAACGTAAACCCCTCCATCTTTTCCTGTCCTCTCATCAAATATCCCTCTCAACTCTGTTCCAATCTTCTTATCTCTTCACCACAGCCGGCCGGCGTGGCCGAGCGGTTCTAGGCGCTACAGTCTGGAACCACGAGACCGCTACGGGCGCAGGTTCGAATCCTGCCTCGGGCATGGATGTGTGTGATGTCCTTAGGTTAGTTAGGTTTAAGTAGTTCTAAGTTCTAGGGGACTGATGACCTCAGAAGTTAAGTCCCATAGTGCTCAGAGCCATATGAACCATTCTTCACCACATATTTGTTCAATCGAACGCTCCATTTGTCTCTCGGTCTTGCTCTAGGTCTCTAGTCTGCAGTTGTCATTTCGTGGCCCTGTTTCGGTATCCTGCCAACTGACATTCTTTCAACCTGCTAATCTTGTCTTTTCTATGGCCTTTTGCATGCGCTTCTCTTACATTATTTCTCCCAACGTCTCATTTCTTACTCTATCCAATCTAGTATGCACTATCCCACTTCTTTGAAATTTCATCTCGTAAGTTTGTATCGTGCTCATTTGGATTTTCATCATTACCCACGTTTCAGATGTACACCTGAGTAAACAGAGCATTACACGCTCTGCTTACTTTTAGAAATATATCCTTGCTCCAGACGAAGCTTCTTACCCTCTGCAGAAAACTGTGGACTTAGCTTCCCCTTTCTCTTTCTCCTTATCATTTTCCCTGCTGCCTTCTATTATAGTCCCTACGTGCTTGTAATTTTCTCTTTTCTTAGTACTTGCCCACTAATATTTAGATCCGTCGCTAAACACTTATTTGATTCCTAGTTGCCACCATCACTTCACACTTTATTTCAATTTATATGTCCCACCACTTACTCCCATACATTTAGCCTTACTTGCACCTCTTCTTATTCATTTACCCACACCACTATATCAAACACCATTGTGTTTATACTTTCTCCTCCTATTCAAGCAACCCGATATGTCATTAATGATTATCTTATCCATAATGGTGATCTTCTGTTGGTATTTGTCTGTCTTCTCTCCTTCTACTTTTTCACGACTCATGCGTCCTTGAAATATTTCTTTATTCTTCTGACACTCATCCTTCGAATCCACCTTTCCTGTAGGGTTGCTCAGATCTTGCGTCCTTTCACACCACCATACGCCTTCTCAGTGTGCTGGAACTCTTATTCATAGTATCTCTGTTTGAGCATATTCCATCAGATCACTGTAAATAATAAAATAAATATTTCTTACATGTTGGTGGTTTTGTTTCTTTATTGGTTATCGGAGTTTGCTTTCTGGGTAAACCTTGTACATAGTGACATATATTCGAGGTATTTAGAAACGACATGTGTGATTTTTAGGGGAACAGACATGAGAGTTTATTTACAACTCGTACGGAAACCAGACGGCAGTTGTAAGAGTGGAAGGATATGAAAGGAAAACACTGGGTGAGAAGGGGGTGAGACAGTGTTGTATCCTATCCCCGAAGTTATTCAATCTGCACATTGAGCAAGCTGTAAAGGAAACCAGGGATAAATTTGGAGAGGGAACTAAAGTTCATGGAGAAGAAATAAAAACTTTGCGGTTTGCTGGTGACACAGTAATTCTGTGAGAGACCCCAAAGAGTTGGAAGTGCAATTGAACAGAAAGTACAGTGTCTTGAAAGAAGGCTGAAGATGAACGTCAATAAAAGCACAACAAGGATAATAGAATGTAGTCGAGTTAAATCAGTTGATACTGAGGGAATTAAATTAGGACACGCGACACTAAAAGCATTAGTTGAGGTTTGCTATTTGGGAAGTAAAGCAACTCATGACTGTCGGATTAGTGTAGGTATATAATGTGAATTGATAATGTCAATAAAAATGTTTGTGAAGAAGAGAAATTTTGCTACATCGAATATAAATTTGCGTTTTAGAAACTTTTTTCTAAAGGCATTTTTCTTGAGTGCAGGCTTTTACGGAATTGCAACGTGGACCATAGTCATTTAAGACATGAAGAGAATATAAGCTTTTCAAATGTGGTTCTACAGAAGAGTGCTGAAGATAAGATGGTTAGATCCCGTAACTAATGCGGAGGTACTATAATTGGAGAGAAAAGAATTTGTGGCATAAGTTGCCTAAGAGAGGCGTTGGGTTGATAGGATAAGTAATGTGATTCAAGCAATCGCCAGTTTAGTCTTTTTGGAAATTTGTGGTAAGGTTCTATGGGACCAAACTGCTGAGGTCATCGGTCCCTAGGCCTACACACTAACTAAACGAATTTAAGCTAACTTACGCTAAGGGCAACACATACGCCCATGCCAGAGGGAGGACTCGAACTTCCGACGGGGTGAGCCGCGCGGACCATGACAAGGTGCCTTTAGACCACACGGCTACCCCGCTCGGCGTCAGGTTTGTACTAGAGGTAAACGTAGAGGGTAAAAAATACAGAGGGAGATCGAGAAACGAATACAGTAAGCAGTTTCAAAAGAATGTGGCTTGCGGAAGTTCAATAAATTGAAGCCGCTTGCACAGATAGAGCCAGTCTTAGGGGTGGTGATCACACAACGACAAACATGAATTGTAAGTTACTACATCCTGGTTCCTGAAACTTAAAAAAATAATTGTAGCAGGGAGTTGATTTGCCACCAGATTGTGATTTGTATACGTGGAACCCGTTACTATCTTGTATTACTAACGGCTATTGACATGGCACACTAGTCTCATATACCCTGAAGGAAGACAACGATATATTTATACATTTTACGCGACGTAATATCTTATGAAACAGTTTGTTGTGAAGATTGAATGTGATGGTCTCAAGACTGACTCTAGTGTCTAACAAGCATTATTATCAAAATATCAGCTTGTGGTAGTTCATATTTTAACGTTTCAAATATACTTCAGTTGCGCAATACTAGCTATGTTAGTCTATTTTAGAAGTTTATAAACTAAGACTCTTTACAGAGTTCTCTTTATTTTTGGCACAATTACTTTTTTGTGACATAATAATAACCGATTTTTGCTTACGATGACCATCTAGAAATACTTTGAGTCAGCAAGTGCGTGAAAGTTTGTTCTCAAAATGTTGCGTCAAAAGTAATTAAATTTTATAATGTGTCAGTGGCCAGTCTCCTTAAATGGAATGACGTTTTGTTTTCCAAAAATTGGCCAGGGCACATGCACTTAGGGTTTCTTAAAAACTGAATTACATATTTAGAAATTTTATTCATTCCAGCAATAGAGAATCTCGACGAGTTTTGAATGCTACAGACATTGATACTGGCAGATTACAGGAGTTTCAAAAAAGTTTTAGTTCCATGTTTGAATTCCGATAATAAATGACGAAATAAATATTTTCATCGTGTGATACAATTACAAATGCACAGTTTCCTGATTTTTTCCTTTAGTTGTATTGTGAAACCTTTATTCTTGTGAAATTTCATGAACCTGCGTCAAGGGTGATTTCTCTCTAGGTTTTAATAACTGAGTTTGCGAGTATAGAAATATGTGAGTTCAGGGCCGTATCACTTGACTTCATTGACTTAGAAGTTTCAAGTGTTTACACCGCTAAGAGATGGCAGCCCTTAATATGTGACATCAATTTCAACTTGATGCGTCTTCTCGTTCTTAGAAAAAAAGAGTTTTGAAAAATCAGTCATACAGAGACAACAAAGTGATCCTGTAAGTGTTCCATTTTTACCAGTCGAGGCACGGAACCCTAAAATTCATGTAGATATTTTTTTATTTTGTCTCTTCGCTTCATGTTAATAGTTTTTTACTACCAATATTTATGCAGGATAAAACAAAGACGTAACTGGAAGGAACGGAATAACACCTGGTAAAGAAGTTATCGCCACTTGCATGCAACAATTTACGTTATTTGACCACTTAATAACTCCGCCCTGATTCTGTCTGCTTCGCGAAACCCGGAGTGCAGTGTATTATCTCGGAGAACGACGCGTGGTGTCGGCCTCACACGTCGCCGAACACGTTCAAAACGAAATTATGCCGGCAGCGGGCGACGTTTTGTGCGGTTGCACAGCACGCCCGATCGTGATACGAGAATATGGCGGACTAAATGGAAAAGACCCTTCGCGCCCGGAATTGTCGTGCGGTGTACCTAGAGACGGAACGGCGGCAGATTTGAAAAGAGGACTCGATCCGAAAGACCGGCTATCAGAAATCAATTTAGCTCAAAAACAACTCCGGGGCAGCGCACCTCGGCCTGGGCGCTGTACATTATCGGACATCATTCAGATTTAATTGGTCGAGAAGCGCGCCAGGACAGCCAAGGCGGCGACAGCGGCTGCATGGGAAGCGGCCTGACGTCAGCAGGGGGAGGGGGGAGGAGGTGGGGGGGGGGGGGTGTTACTAGAGGACAGCAGGAGGTAGGTGACTCCGGATCACACCTCCCTTCCGCGCTATCGTCCCGAGCTCCAATCAGAGCCAGCTACAAAGCCTGATGATTGACATCCACCTGCCTTTCACGCGACTGCGGGGTCTTTAGAGGGCTGAAGCTCAGTTTTGTGGTGCTTACGATTATATTTTGCTCCCTAGGTGAATGTGAGAATTATATGTGTATCTGTACGGACAGGTAACTGAATGAGCTATTGTGCGACGGCAGTCCTTCGGCGTTGCGGGACGTGGCCGACTCTGACATCATTTAGACATTACCACTCCACGATACAGAAAACTTACGTCATTCAGGACTAAAACAGTAGTTATAACTTGTTACAGAGACTGCGGTCTAATCCGGGTTGTACCATGTTCCACAGTTACATTATGAATGGTTTCCTCCTAGAGCCTGGTACTGTTCCTCATACGTCATGTCCTAGCACCCTCTCCTGCCACACTAACTAGTAATGTTGTCTCCGAATCACTTCTCATGCTGACTCATATTATAGTGGATGTGATGCAGCGTTGTACAGAGTGGTCCCGTATTCGAATCGAGAGCTTGTCGACATGGTGTCTACTTACGGAAAGGCAAATGGTAACAGGCGGCGGGCAGCGAGGTAGTATCTGGAGACCAATCCCCGCTGACAACAACCACACATTCAGTGTTTGCGAAAGTACACTACTGGCGATTACAATTGCTACACCACGAAGATGACGTGCTACAGACGCGAAATTTAACCGACAGGAAGGAGATGCAAATGATTAGCTTTTCAGAGCATTCACACAAGGTTGGCGCCGATGGCGACATCTACAACATGCAAGTTTCCCATCGATTTCTCATACACAAACAGCAGTTGACCGGCGTTGCCTGGTGAAACGTTGTTGTGAGGCCTCGTGTGAGGAGGGGAAATGCGTACCATCACGTTTCTGTCTTTGATAAAAATCGGATTGTAGCCCATCGCGATTGCAGTTTATCGTATCGCGACATTGCTGCTCGCATTGGTCGAGATCCAATGACTGTTAGTAGAATATGCAATCGGTGGGTTGAGGAGGTTAATACGGAACGCCGCGTTGGATCCCAACGGTCTCGTATCACTAGCAGTCGAGATGACAGGCATTTTATCCGCATGGCTGTAACGGATCGTGCAGCCACGACTCGATCCCTGAGTCAACAGATGGGGACGTTTGCAAGACAACAACCATCTGGACGAACAGTTCGACGACGTTTTGCAGTAGCATGGACTACCAGCTCGGAGACCAGACAGACAGGAGCGCCTGCCATGGTGTACTCAACGACGAACCTGGGTGCACGAATGGCAAAACGTCATTTTTACGGATGAATTGATATTCTGTTTACAGCATCATGGTGGTCGCATCCGTGTTTGGCGCACATTGGAAGCGTGTATTCTTCATTGCCATACTGGCGTATTGTGATGTTATGGGGTGCCATTGGTTACACTTCTCGGTCCCCTGTTGTTCGCATTGACTGCACTTTGAACAGTGGACGTTACATTTCATATGTGTTACATGTTCTGAGGCATCAAGGGATCACCAATTTAGTATTGGAGGGCAGCGTGGAGGGTAAAAATCGTAGAGGGAGACCAAGAGATGAGTACACTAAGCAGATTCAGAAGGATGTAGGTTGCAGTAGGTACTGGGAGATGAAGAAGCTTGCACAGGATAGAGTAGCATGGAGAGCTGCATCAAACCAGTCTCAGGACTGAAGACCACAACAACAACAACAACGACCCGTGGCTCTACCCTTCATTCGATCCCTGAGAAGAACTACATTAAAGCAGGATAATGCACGACCGCATGTTGCAGGTCCTGTACCGGCCTTTCTGGATACAGAAAATGTTCGACTGCTACCCTGGCCAGCACATACTCCAGATCTCTGACCAATTGAAAACGTCTGGTCAATGGTGGCTGAACAACTGGCTCGTCAGAAAACGCCAGTCACTACTCTTGATGAACTGTGGTATCGTGTTGAAGCTGCATGGGCAGCTGTACCTTTACACGCCATCCAACCTCTGTTTGACTCAATGCCCAAGGGTATTAAGACCGTTATTACGGCGAGAGGTGATTGTTCTGGGTACTGATTTCTCAGGATCTATGCACCCAATTTGCGTGAAAATGTAATCGCATGTAAGTTCTAACATAATATATTTGTACAACGAATGCCTGTTTGTCGTCTGCATTTCTTCTTGGTGTAGCAATTTTAACGGCCAGTAGTGTATTTCGCCGTTTGTCTGAGACAGATTCGTTGGACGATGCAGGAAATCATGAAGGGCGTACCCGAAATGTTTGGATATCAGACTTGGAGGATAATGTGATTAACACTGTGGTAGGCGACTGCCGTGTGACTACCAGTCAATTGGCTAGCCAGAACGAGGTGAGCCGGACGTCCGTGAGGAACATTTTCCAAGACAATTTTTACTACACAGCGTGTGCAGGGCTTGCTGGCGGTAGACGTTCAACATCGGGCGCATTTTTGTCACAGGTTTCTTCACGTGCAACCATGATCCCGGGGTTTGTGTTCATTCACAATTGGAGCGACCTACTCGCTGAATGGTAGCTTTAAAACATCTGTGGCGTAGTTTGCAGATCTTTCATTGTATGGTGGCAGTGCATCATCAGCATCGGGGCAGTCGGGTTGTGTCGGACGGGATAATTGGAGACAGTATTCTGCGACCAGTCTTCCTTCCCCGTCGCAGTAGGCGTTTCTTGCAGGTGACTTTACCTCCGGTGCTGGAGTGAGTTTGATTGATAATTCGAACGATTGTGCGGCTGCTACATGATGGTGATCCAGACTACTTCGCGGTTAACATCCGGGCGCATCTCAGTCGTGTCTTCCTGGTCGACGGATCGGACGAGGTGGTGCAGCTGCATATCCTGGCCGGCCGAGGTGGCGCCGGCACGGTAGCTCAGCGTGACCGGTCAGAGGGTTTGCTGCCCTCTGTAATAATAATAAAAAAACCGAGTTCATCAATCAACAGCGAACTTAAACAGATGTTTTACGACATACGCACCGAGCAGATGCAACGACCAAAACCGGACAAAATGAGACTAAAATAAAAAAGGTGGCCGAGCGGTTCTGGGCGCTACAGTCTGCAACCGCGCGACCGCTACCGTCGCAGGTTCGAATGCTTGACCTCAGAAGTTAAGTCCCATAGTGCTCAGAGCCATTTGAACCAGTTTTGAATATCCTGCTCGTTCACCGGATCTCAACCCGTGCCCGTGCGATTTCTAGTTATGGGGCCGTCTCAAAAGTGTGGTGTATGTAGAGCCCACTCCAGGTGTCGAGACACTGGAGCACCGTATTCATGCTGCCTTTGACACTGTTCGGATGCAGCCTGACCGATGTGGACATGTGAGGGAGGCCTTGCTATGGCGCGCGCACGCATGCTCTGAAGCACATGGAAACCATTACAACACATACTGTAACTATGGCTGCATGGTACAGCACTTACTAGACCGAGTCTCTATAACAATGAATGTTCAAATGAATTGTCTGTAGCGTAGAAACCATGCATTTCTGGACATAAGTTCATTGCACATTTTTGTTCCGTATCCTCTCATCGATTAATCCCTAGAGTTTGTACACGGTGGAAAAAGTTGCCCCCGTCTAATCAGGGTGGTCAGAAACTGTCTGGAAAGCTTCTAACGGTGTTGGAATGGAGGTTATGGCGAGACATAATTGTTAAGAAAAAGATTCGATACGTTATACCGATTCCAAGTTATTTAGCATTGAAGTTAGCCAGTCAGGTCGTCGAGAGTGCAAATTCTAGCAGTCTGCCACAGGCGGTGTCACTAAACGTGTTATTCGTTTGGTTCCCTCAGACCGAACAAATATAGCTTTAGCTCACCTAACTTAAATTTGCCTCTTCCGAAAAAAGCAAATTTTAACTGACAAAGATCATTTCAACAACTGGTAATTCCCGGACCCTCAGATGCCTACGCATCATTGCATATTATTGCGTCAAAAGGGCTTCAATTTGCTTGCGCAGCATCCTGATCGCTAACTTCGATGTGAAATAACTCCTGTCTATTATTTTGTGAACAATTATTTCTTAGAGCAATCCTTCCTGTAATTCTCTTACAAGCTTTTTCAGATTGTTCCTGACTACCCTATGTATACTCCTGCATACACTCAGGTGACTCATGGAAAAGCTATGTGCATATATGCAGGTGGTGGCAGTATCACGTTCATAAGCCACAAAAGGGCAGTGCATTGCCGGAGTTGTCATTTGTACTCATCAGATTCATGTGAAAAGGTTTCTGACATGATTATGGCTCGCAAAACGCGAATTAACGGCCTTTGAACGCGAAATGGTAGTTGGAACTAGATGCCTGGGAGAGTCCACTTCGGAAATCGTTAGGGAATTCAGTATTCCTGGATTCACAGTGCCAAGAGTGTGCCGAGAATACCAAATTTCAGGCATTACCTCTCACCATGGACAACTCGGTGGCCTATTCCTTTCACTTAACAACCGAGAACAACGGCGTTTGTGTAGAGTTGTAAGGGATAACTGGCAGACAATACTGCGTGAAATCACAGCAGAAATCAATCAGTGTGGGACGTACAACGAACGCATCCGTTACGACAGCGCGGCTAAATTTGGCGTTAATGGGCTACGGCAGCAGACGATCGACGCGAGTGCCTTTGCTAACCGCACGGCGTCGCCTGCGGCGCCTTTCCTGGGCTCGTGACCATATCGATTAGACCTTAGAAGACTGGACAACTGTGGCATGGTCAAATGAGTCCGTTTTTCAGTTGGTAAAAGCTGATGGTCGGTTCGAGTGTGGATGATAAAGTGCCATGTCAACGGACCACAATTATTCGCGACTGGTTTGGAGAACGGTCTGGACAGTTCTAGAGAATGATTTCGCCACACAGACCGTCCGACTTCACTTCCATCGAACATTTATGGGACGTAATCGAGATCATTTCGTGCACAAAATCCTTGCCCGGCAACACTTTGACATTTATGGAAACTCTTCTCATATTTTATGGCAGTAGAGGCTGCCTTTTAGAGAAATTCACAGTGTGATTTTCCACGTGTAGAGCCGTCAAACGGTAAACACCCCAACACGAAAGCCCGTATATATATACATCAAAAATGTTTTGCATCACCCTAGTTCCCAGAACTCCTGAGGATGGACGTTGACTGTGGATATTGTAACACAGTCACAGTCCCTTGACTGTTCAGAGATGTCACTAAAGCGGCATAAAGATGTAAACGACCATGCCTATTAGACGCAGAGGGGCCCGACAGGACACCAGTTCCAGTCATTCCATCAGGAAGGAGGTACAAAGCTCGTGTTGGCAGTGGTTCAACCATGCCTAGACGGTCAATATCGCGGTTCGATTGCGTCCGCATTGTTACTTTGTACCAGGAAGGGCTCTCAACAAGGAAAGTGTCCAGGGGTCACGGAGCGAACCAAAACGACGTTGCTGGGGGCTACTACTGTAGTGGATGACCGCTACCTACGGATTATGACTCGGAGGAATCCTGAAAGCAACGCTACCATGTTCAATACTGCTTTTCGTGTAGCCACAGGAAGTCGGGGTAAGATTCAAACTGTGCGCAATAGCCTGCATGATGCGCAACTTCACTCTCGATGTCCATAGCGAGGTCCATCTTTGCAACCACGACACCATGCAGCGCGGTACAGATGGGCCCAACAACATGCCGAATGGACCGCTTCCGACTGGCATCACGTTCTCTTCACCCATGAGTGTCGCATATGCCTTCAACAGGACAATCGTCGGTGACGTGTTTGGAGGTAACCCGGTCAGGCTGAAAGCCTTAGACACACTGTCCAGCGAGTGTAGCAAGGTGGAGGTTCCCTGTTTTTTTGGGGTGGCGTTATGTAGGCCGACGTGCTCCGCTGGTAGTCATGGGAGGCGCTGTAACGGCTGTACGATACGTAAAAGCCATCCTCTGACCTATTGTGCAATCACATCGGCAGCATATTGGCGAGGCATTCCTCTTCCTGGACGACAATTCGCGCCCGCATCGTGCACATATTGTGAATGACTTCAAGATAACGACATGGCTCGACTAGAACGGCCAGCATGTTCTCCACATATGAACCCTATCGAACATGCATGGGATGGATTGAAAAGGGCTGATTGGGGACGACGTGACCCACTAACCACTCTGAGGGGTCGACGCCGAATCGCCGTTGAGGAGTGGGAAAATCTGGACCAATAGTGCCTTAATGAACTTGTGGATAGTATGCCACGACGAATACAGGCATGCATCAGTGCAAGAGGACGTGCTACTGGGTATTAGAGGTACAGGTGTGTACGGCAATCTGGACCACCATATCTGAAGGTCTCGGGCCATGGTCGTGCGACATGCAATGTAGTTTTCATGAGCAATAAGAAGGGCGGAAATGATGTTTATGTGAATCTCTATTCCAATTTTCTGTACCGGTTTCGGAACTCTCCGAACCCAGGTGATGCAAAACATAGCAGTGGTAAGAAGTAAGTAATGACCCAATGAAAATTAATCAATTGAAAAGCAAGGAAAAACAGTAATTCATTATAAATAATGCTATTTATTAACAACAAGTGTAGCCTTTATCTTTCATTGGTGTCATGTCTGGTGATCACCCTCTCGTACTGTCCAGAATGTTCTTCAAACCAAACTCGAACAATTGTGTCCTGGTGACATGGTGCATTGTCATCCATAAAAATTCCATAGTTGTGTGGGTACATGAAGCTTATGAATGGGTGCAAATGGTCTCTAAGTATCCAAATATAACCATTTCCAGTCAACGATGGGTTCAGTTGGACCACAAGGCCAATAAACTCCATGTAAGCACAGAACACACCATTATCGAACCACCACCTGAGTTTCGTGTTGACAACTCGGGTCCATAGCTTCGAGGAGTATGCGGCACTTTCAGATACCACCATCAGCTCTGACCAAGTGAAATCGGGACTCATCTGGCCATGTCACGGCTTTCCAGTCGTCCAGCGTCACGAGGAGAGGCGATGTCGTACTGTTAGCAAAGGCACTCATATGGGTGGTCTGCTGCCAGATTTCGCAGCTCTGTGCTAACGGATTCGTCCCATTTTGATTTCTGCTCTTATGTGACGCAGTGTTGTTAATCTGTTAGCACTGAGAAATTTACGCAAACGCCGCTGGTTACGGTCGTCTTGTCGTCGCTGCGGTTTCGTGGTGAGAGGTAATACCTGAAATTTAGTATTCTCTGCACACTGTTGGCAATGTGGATGCCGGAATATTGAATTCCCTAGCGATTTCGAAACGAAATGTCCCGAGCGTCTAGCTTCAACTACCATTCCTTATTCAGAGCCTGCTAATAACCCAAGTGTGCCCTTAATAACATCGGAAACCCTTTCACATGAATCACTAGAGTACAAATGTCAGTTTCGCCAATGCACTGCCGTTTTATATCTCGTGTATGCGATATTACAGCCATCTGTATATGTGTGTGTCGCTATCAAATGACTTTTGTCACCTTAATGATTTTTTTCTTTCATCTGAAGCATGCTTTTTTAGATCCACAGCTAACGGTCCCAAAAATCAGAAACATCTTAGTCTACATACAAATTTTTCATGCACACGATCTGCATGAGCAAAACATCGACGTTTTGGTTTATTGTGAAAATAATATATATTTTAATGAAACGAATTAGGGTCACTGAGAAAATACTTATCGCAATGTAGAGCTAAAAGTGATTACAACATCAACAAGAAGAATGCTATTAATTGTTGTACTTACAGCTAACTTTGGCTGCTCATGCTGACAGAACTGTAGATACCTATTCTGTTCTTAACTATGATGCCGAGAATGTGGCTATAACTTTTGCACTGAATATTATTGAAAGAAAATGACGATTTCGAGAAGAGATTAAAGGTGAAGGACCGCAAATGATATCCGAATGACGCTTATAATGGAAGACGGTAATGAGTTAGATGTAAAATTATTTTCCGTTATTTTACAGCATAATTATTTCTGCTTGAACGTCATTTTGCAGCAGGCCGCGGTAGCCATGCGGTTCTAGGCCCTGCAGTTCGGAACTGCGGGATTGCTACGGTCGCAGGTTCGAATCCTGCCTCGGGCATGGATGTGTGTGATGTCCTTAGGTTAGTTAGGTTTACGTAGTTCTAAGTTCTAAGGGACTGATGACCTAAGATGTTAAGTCCCATAGTGGTCAGAGCCATTTGAACCACTCATTTCATTTTGCAGGCGTTTCCATTTTTACTCCATGATTCTTGGATGACTTAGAACATATTTTCATATTAAATGACTCGTGAATAATCAGCGCTTTTCATGTTTCTACAGTCCATCAATGAATCACACACTAACTGGTTTCGTTACATTACAGAAACAACTTTTAAACTTACCTAAAAATAACAATAAATATCTTTTTTCGTTATGAATGTATGCCACATTGTGTCACCTGATTCTTCTCGAAGTTCTAATTTCTTACTACACAGTTGTTATTATTATTTGCAGAAAACAGCTGTATTTTATTCACGCACACAAGCAAGCGGTACTGATGAACGAGAACAGAGTATCCTGCTGTCAGGGTGCACAAAAAATTTTGATGCAGCGAGGTCCGACAGAGGGCACCCCCTGCTACTTTGGGCTACACTTCCCCCTGGCGGCGGCGTAGTTGAACTGCTTTGTGAGGACAGGTTAGCCCGCTGACGGACAGGTTTCCGCTGGGATAGATACAAGCTAACCACGTAGTTACGAGAGCTGCCGAAAGATGGAGTACACGTGCACGGACCAGGCGCTAGCGTTACTACCGGTTTCTTGGGATGACCGTAAAAGAAATTTGGACATCGTGAGGGTTGTATATTCGTATTGTGGTATCGATGACGGCTCAGTCCAAACTCGCCGAATAACGATTAGACCGGAATTAAGCCTAGTATTATAATTTCACGGTAAAGAGATGATGGTTCCTCTCATTAGTACACACACATAGAGTATAACTTTACAAGAAGGACGCCATTCGATTTACCATGACCAGAAAAAGATTTATCAATTAAACCTTTTAAATTTTTTCAAATAAATATATCCTGCCTCGTGATATTTGCTATCTCCGCTATAAATAGTACAGTCTTTCAAATAGAGAATCAAGGCTGATGTCTTAGCAAGGGCTCTACCAAAACTTTTTGTTGACTAACAGTATAATCACTGTTATGAAGTCACTGTCTTTTTCACACACCCAGAATTATTCATTGACATTGTGGAATGCGAAAACTATTGTTGGCGTAATTTTCGCAGTAGCCTATCGCCGTATCCTATAATAATATATTCTTTAACCATACATACAAAACAATGGGTGACCCAATTTTTCCATCATCGAACATCGCGGAACAGTACGATTTCCTTCGCTAAAGCGAGGTAGCCAAACGCCAAAACTTCCAACTATTTTTGCTGGGAAGACAAATTATCTTGTTTCAGTAGTAAGGAACAAATGATTCAAGGTGAGCCGAAGCGGATGGCGAATCACAGAAATTTTGTATTGGTACGGCACAAATTTGATGTTCAGAAACTCAGTAATGACTGTTAGTTGATTCATTAAACACTGGCATACAGGATGTCCTGCGAATAATGGTGAATGTTCAGGGACATGACAGGAACGATAACTCGAAGCGAAAAGTCTAGTAAACATGGCCCATTATATGCATATCGTAAAAGCAATAAGCACGTCTTCATTTTCGATGCTGTGAAACAAATCTCTTCTACTTCAGTCTAATCGATTTCCATTATAAGACAAGGTAGTATGAAAAAGCAGAAGAAAAATCTACTAAACACCTTCAGAGGTAGAAGCATTCGTTCAGTACAAAATATGTGTTTCACTGTAGTGAAGATGAACAAGTGTTCATAGAGCATAAGGAATGTGCTTAAGAGCCCTTGTTTACTGGACATTTTTTCTTGGTTTTGTCTGTACCACCATCTCTCAAGAACTTGCTGTAGAAGAAATTTGTTTCACATAATCGAGGACGTGCTCACAGCACTTGAGGTAAGCATTTTAGAGCCTAAGTTTAGTACATATTTTTACTACCATTCCTGTCATATCGCTGAGTATTGGAAATTCCTCCAGAGACACCTTGTACAAAATTTTCTTAAAGTCTGCAAGTACTTAATTAATTCAATAACTTTTCTCTTTAAAATTTCTGCATTATTCCGATTAATGTGATCTGCTATACGAGGCATCAGAAAATCAACACAAGTGTTACTGTTTTGTCAGGAAGCCTGATGAATGCGATAAGTGTGCTGGCTTCTGTGCATCCGTTAAGTAAGTTAGTTGACCTAAAATAAATGGGTGAGAATCCATAGATGTGTACCATTTCCGAGGTACAGGAAAATCTCAGATGAATATTGCCACTCTCTCAGAAAAAAACGAAGTAATACAAAGAACCGTTTCGAACACTAGAACGCCTTATAGTTTGTAAATGTAGCACTGTTTTCAATTCTAAACTTTTAATTCAGTTGATATTGATAAACAACTCCACTTACACGTTTCTTACAAGGAGGAAATAATTGAAGTTTCTTAGTGTCCCTAATGTACATCATGGCAAACTGCGCACACAGTAGCGTGTAATTACCTGATACTGAGAGAAGAAAAGCATTAAAACCCAGAAAATAGTTCTGCTGGCACATTATAAATGTGTGTTCCACTTCACTTTTTCATGTTTTTCCACTGGTGCCAAGAGCTGTGAATCTGGAAGTTACGTAATTTTTCTAGAGAGTCCAAAACCTAAAATAAAAAATAAAATCAAAAGAAACAGGAAACCTTATCTCGCTGTACGCGAAAAGTCGTGGTATAATATTGGGTGTTCAGTCTACTGATTCTGAATTATTATTTTATGTGAGGCGTACAGAACAAAACGGATATTGTTAAGTTAACGTTGAACACAGGGGGTCAAACTAGAGCATCCTCACTGAAGAAGAGTACTCTACGAAATAATATCAGCAACAGATGCACTTGCCAATGATCTAGAATAAAATATTTTTTCCTCTTTAACGGTTTGAGTTAAAATAACTGTACCTTTCACTCAGTTTATCAAGAACCGGATCGAAAAAATTCCGAGTAATCTACTTTGATTCGGGTTTAAATTTGCAATTGAAATTTCCTCCTTTCAGCAGTGTGTCCGTTTCCATTGTGTCAATTCCGATTCCATTGTGTAAATAAGTGTTTACATCTGAGTCTAGAAAGAGTTTTAGCTGCAATAATAATTTAAGTTAATGCTTCTTAGAAGAAGATGCATCAGAAATAAATGTTTTCAGACTAAAAGTGTTAACTTTAGGCAAATTATATAAGTGTAATGGCATAAGAATGGGTATTAAATGGTTTGAAGAACTACAAAAGGGACAGTGTCATAAAATGGCAGAATTTTGGATGAAAAGAAAGCAGTAACTGAGAATATGGGGTGGATTTTTAATTGGGGTTCAAGACAGAATCTCTACCCTTTAGAGTGTTACGCATTAGGTCCGAAAGGAATGTCAGCAACTTGTAGCTGCTAAATAGGATAGTCGTCTTACCAAACACGAACGATATATCACAAAGGAATATGAATGGATGTACAAGGAGTGCTGGGAAACAATGACCCAATCGTAGTAACACTCACTATTCCGAGAAGCTATTCCTAGTTCATTTTAACTCCATATCATTTATTTTATAAATATTTGCATTTCAGTACACGATATCTGCGCATTACCTTTGTGAATTAATTCTGAAAAAGTGCACTAACTAACGAAGTAATGAGAATGATCTTTTCGTTATCTACAATGTGTTCCTACGAGATAGTTCCGTCTGATGCAAATTGTTTGTTTCCTTCGCGGGGAGCTGACATCGCTATATATATTATTCGTAATTTTTACTGCAAAGTTTCCGTAATTTTAACATAACACTGATGTCCTCAAGGACGAAAGAACATAGGGGATTGATTTCCTGATGGAATAAAGATAATAAGGGGGTATATGAAGAGTATAAAAAATTTCTTTCTACATAGGAAAGTAGACGTATCAATCCATCACTTGGCAGGTTAGACAATAGTTTACCGGCTTCGTGTTCACACAAATTATATCTACAAATCGTATCACAGAGTTTCAAGACAAATTTCGCTTTCGACTGACTAATGCAATTTTAAATATTTCACCAGATAAGACAGCGGGAAGGTATACCCTGCAGTACCGCTGGAAGCTCCATATGCTGGAAATTTTTTCTACCATCGACATTTCAACCTTGAAAAGTGCACGAAAACTATTTCCATGGGGTTTTACATAGCAAAAGAAATGTTTGAGTTCAACGGGAGCGGTTAACTCCCAATGAAGAAACTAAAAGGCAGCCGTTATGACAGGACTCCATGTTTCGTTCCAGGTTATAAGACAATTCGTAGAGTGGCAACAAACGGTAGTTACTCTCTGTGTTAGCTAAAAAGACTACGAAACCAAGTAGCTGGGCACATTAGTTTCATGGAAGGTAGGCATACTTCAAAGTCGCGACAGGGTCACGAAGGCCTACTTAAAATTCTGAGTGCTATCATGTTTTAGGCAGCTGGAAATATTCACACTAATGTTACTGCAAATAGCATTTCACAGCGGCAGTTGACAACTTTCAGTCCTTAAGATCAAGAAGACACGTGTCATATTCACTAAAAATTATTCCGTCCGACGATCCAGTTCAGATGGAAAAGGTGACTCAGTGTTCCTCAGTAAGTTGTTAACAAGGACAGAAATGTGAAAGAGTAATGAAAAATAAAATCGTATGAATATTTCGTAAAAAGGCCACTTACGCGGAAATGCTGAAGTTTGAGGATTGTCAAGGAAGGCACGTAAGCGGCAGGAACCATGTGGAAGAGTTTAATAGTAACAGGTTTATATGTGGGCTCTGGAGGTCAGTAATTATATTTAGAACTTTCGAGGTAACCATTAATCATATAACAGCAAAAAAAGCTAATTTTATATTTTGTTGTTTGGAAATATTTTGCTTTCTTTTCGTATCACTACTTAATACTCTTTGTTCCAAACACAATTTACTTCTATCTACAAGTGTAATATCATCAAAAATCAAGTAAAAGTACTATAAGGATAGTTAATTGTTTGACCAGCGTTTGAGTTTCGTGGTAACAAATATGAAATTTATGGTAATAAATTAAGTTGAAATGAGACTAAAGCCTCCATTTATCCACAGCTGGTAGAAGCCTGTTCCGATGATGGTACTAATTTGATATATCCTGCAACTAATATTTGCGAGGGGAAGAAATGTTTACATTATTTTTAGAAAGAATTTCACGAACAACATATCTCCTTGGAGGACGTTAGACAAGGGAATCGTCTTAGATGAACTAAACGAAAAAGACGTAAAGTGTAGATTTGTAGCTTTTAACACTCAAACATATACATGATTCTTTATCTCCATTTCACTTTGTTTGTACGTATCTACGAACAGAGTTCAAAGCAGCGTAGACTTTCCTCACAGTTTATTTCTATGAGAGACTTGGAGTAATTGGTCAGATTTCTCAAGTTCGTGGTACGTATACTAGCACCCACCCATTATTATTAATGTTGTTGATGATGTATTTTTTGTTTCTCTCTTTATCAGTTGGTACTTATTATCTGAAGAGTGTAGAGTGGAGGTAATGACATACTTTTTTAAGACGACGTGATTAGTCGCGAACCAAAGGAAGAAATCTGTAATTAACACTGGCAGTGAATGACATTGTAAAAAGGAATTCGAGAATGGTAGAAATCATATTTGGCTTCTACTCTGTACGGAGAGAAGCAGAGAGCCATATTAGTCCACTGATCCCCATTCACGTGTCCAATTATAAACATACTCAGGGTTAGGCATTAGAACCTAGATATTAGCTTACATAACACAGCACACACAAAGTAGTATTTGATCCATTTCTGTAAGTTACCGAAGAGTGTGAGCCCGTGTAGCTGCTAGTACCCTAGCAACACTAATTTTCATACGTGCGCACCTGCAATTTCAAAAGTATTTCAGAAGAGTAGTTAAATTGTCATTCACATGAAAAGCGACAAGAAAATGTTTTTCTCATTCCCCCCTTCAGTTATAATCATAAATTTGAGATTTGAGCGATGTAGCAGGTTACTTCGTTTGTGTTTGTTAAGAATCATGATAAAGAAATGTATAGAGTATGAAGAAGATAATTCCGTGTTGCTGCAGAAACGTTAGTAATAGTATTACATCGTCATCCATGTTTCCATGCATGCTTCCATGGTACGGATGATTATTGCGGGAAAAAGGTTGCCGAGAGTATGTCAAGGCGAAAATGTCAAAAATCACTCGTAATGTGGCACGAAAAGGGCACCATTTTTTCTGAAGCACGTTATGTATGCAGGATGTAATTGGGAGGTGAAAGCCTGAATATTTTGGAAAGCACTTTGGATGTGATTTGAGAACACAGGCCCATTAAAGACTATATTTTAATAGTTAAATGAATTGTTTGCGGCGTTTCTCGCAAATGACAAGGCTCTGCGTGCCTACATCTACGTAAGCAACCTCCAAGTCAGTGTGCAGTGCATTCTGGAAGATAGATCTTACCAATATTGTCCGTTTAGTTTTCTATTCTACTCGCATATTGAGGAAGAAGAAAGATGACGGTGTGTATACCTTTGTTTGCCCTCTCATCCCTCTCACCCTACTGTTATGACCTCTAAGCGGGAAAAACGTTGAGGGCAGCAAAATGACCATACAGTCTTCTTCGAATATAGGTTCTCTAAATTTACTCAAGATAATTTACGTTCTTCTGGGTCCGCGGCGTGATATAAGTCTTATAATGGCATTATAAATATGATTCAATTGAATGCCATTACTCGCACCGGCCTATTTCAGCTATTACTGCCACTGTCAAGCTATCTGCGACTAATACGTAGAGTCTTATCATTATTGGATTAAATTTTTCTGTATTTGCATGTTAAGGCTCTAAGGCGTGCGTAGAAATTGGTACTTACGTTTAATCATTCCTGACTTCCGTTTCACACCGGTAGGAACTGTCGCTCATTAAAATGATGTTTATGACTGTGTTTGTATTTTAGCGAACTTGTGATAGCTTATCGGTCCTTTCTCATATCAGTGGATGTTAACCAACATATTTTAGTTTACATTTATATGGTACGAACTTCTGACAGCACATTTGACAGGTGCATGAACTTTGCTACATGGTTGTAAAGTTGCTTTATGTAGTTTATGAAATTAGTTGATTAATCACTTGATTTTTTGTGTACTGTTTTTCATTTTGTGAATCAAATAACGTTAGCGTTCTCTGTATTATTCCTCAGTGCGTGTACTACTTTTTGGTTTTAGATTGCCCTCATGTAAGTTTGTTTGTATTATCCCTCTTCACTACATTAATACCGTGTGATACCATCAGGTTTATTGCTCCTTGTCAACTTTATTTTCCGATTTTGTAATCATGAACAAAATGTCAGTGGTTACTTCTGTTACACTGAATGATTTCACTCCTACTAAAATGTCCAAATAGCTTAATGTGTGTGTAACACGCATCAGTTTTCTTCGAGAACTGCGGACAAAAATGTTAAAATTGGCTGCTTTTTTAACTGTAATGTCAATATTTCTTACTGGTCTGTTGGACGACTGACTTTCCTTTAGAAATACCAGTGGTATTCGTCACTTACAGTTTCTGATTGAAATTATATGGCTTGTCTATATAATTTTGTTTGGTCCTCTCTATATATGGTCGATTGGCTCTTGAATCAACTTACTTCATTAAATAAATAACTGAAATTAACACAGAGATAATCGTTCAAGCTTTATTGTGTACTCCAGATAGAGAAGCAGGTATCTGTCACATATTACAACTGTGAGTGGGTATCATGCGACGATCAAACAATAGACGCAAACTTTGAGATGATGACTGGAAATATTGCTACACTTGTGCGATGATAAAGAAATCACATGTATTTCAATAACATGGGAACACGATACTTTCTTTAAACGAACCTCGTGTAAAGTTTCCAACAATGTAATTAGATGAATTACGTACTACTTTAGTTGAAAGATGAAATGCGTGGACACGAATAATTATGTTAATACGTATGATGGGACTACCATAATTAAATAGGTGATCTTAGTTTTTTGACTTTGCTTGCTCATTATGTTTGCAAGAGGTGCAACTACCAACTGTGCCTTATAAGCCACAGAGCGCGTGCTTTAATTAAAAGAATTTTCAGAATAAATATGTTGTCATTTGCGCACGGCTGGTTTCTGGTACAAAATCTGCAAAATTTGAAGCCGTGTGTTTGTTACGAAGGGCACGTACAACAGTGAAACCGCTGGCCTAAATCAGAGCTCGTTTGCTGAAAACTGGGCGTCAATTTCATTTACAAATGGCACGCGGCTTGTGGCGTTGCTCGTTTCGCCATACGTGTCTGGAATGTCCTGTGGAGCTGACCAACCACCGCACTGACGAACAAGCATAGCGCTTATGTTCAGCTTACTGGAAGTATGTGTGAAACGTTGGTGATTTGTCGAAACATTCTAGTGCATATGCGTAAGAAAAATAAATCATTTTGACATTGAATATGAGTATGCGCCGATCAGCAATCTGTAAAGAAGCATCCACAAATACCACAAATACTGGAGTAGCTATTTAGTGATGATTTGAGTGTCATCTACTCTGTAGAGACATATGAGGAATAACGTACTGAGAAAATCAATTATCTTACATCAGTTGCTTGGGCTTCTTAATCTCAGATGATTACGTTGGGTGTACGCCTTGCTCCATAAAAAAAAAAAAAAAAAAAAAAAAATATTGAGGAGATCCTCAAGAAAAAAGAACATCTCATATGACAGGAATACACCATAAATATTTACAAAGAAAAAGAAATATGCTAATATACAATCCACAGATCCAAACTGAAGTGCCCCTTTCGGATGTGGAATAATAAAAAGAGAATATTAGAACATATTTTCATTTAATAAATAATAAGAAAGTACCATAATATGTGAAAATTGACAATACACTAAGGTTCATGTGGACTGTTGGAGCTACGGATCGTGTAAGAGGAAATCAGCTTAGAACACTTTTACACTGATCACACTGCTGCGCAGAAGATGTACAGAATTTCTTTTTTTTTTGTAACGCTCATTTTGTTTGATATTTATAACAATATCTACACCTAAATCGAATGTACTAGAAATTCTTTAGCGGAGTAGAAGGAATTGGCTGTCAATAAAACCTCTAGGCTTCTTTTACACTGAACTTTATTAGTATATAAATATTTTATTACTTCTGGCAAGTTATTGAAATCGGTGTTCCTGAATAATGGACACATTTCTGTACCAAAGTAAGTGACTCCTAATCTTGGTTCAGATTATTTACATATCTAGTACTAATCCCATGAACTGTGATGTTAGTTTGAAACACATGTAAAAAATTTATGGAAAATTTAGTTACGGACTTTAACTTGACTTTATGAGTTACCCCAAAAAATGACACCTCATGACATTATGAAAAGTGAGTGAGCGAAGTGTGCTAGAGTTTTTATTTTTATTTTTGTGTTACTTGTGTCTGACAACATGCAGATTGCTAATACAGATTTGTCTAGGCGCTCCAGCAGTTCTGCAGTATTCCTATGCCATCTGAATCTATTATTAAACTATAATCCCAAGAATCTCACACTGTCAACTTCTGCTATCTGCTCGTCGTCATATTTTAGACAGATACGGGGGAGGGAGGGAGCGGGGCTCTCTCACATGTTCTTAAAAACACATAACACGATTTTTTTCATAGTTAATTATATAGAATGGCTGGGAAATATTTATTTATTTCCATTAAAACTTCATTAACCAATCTTTCTAAACTACGCTAGCTACGGTGTTTTTTGCAGTGTTTTTATCAACTGCAAAAAAAGGAATACACATGTGGTAATGTTATCGAAGGGAGGTCACTGATATACACAACTAAAAGTGAGAGTCGTGGGGTGAAACCTTGTAGGACACCACATGTAATTAGTTCCCTCGCAGAGTAGACCATATACTTCAGCGCAGGACTCTTTCCTATGGAAATCCTTCGTTTCTCTGTCATAGAGATGCGTTTTCAACCATTTTGCAACATTTACTACTACACCGAGATATTATAATTTACTTAAAAGATATTGTGATTTACTCAGTGAAATGCATTTGAGAGCTCACAGAACTTAGAAATAATCTGTAAGTTTTGTTTCATGACTTGAGTAAATTGTCGATGCTTTTGCAAATAGCCTTCTGTGTACCGTAAACTTTCCTGAATCATGATCTGTGACTTAGACGATATAGAAGTATTATTTGTATTAATGTATCTGAGACACAACAGCCGCAGTGACATGTTTTTTGTTTAGTGGTGTCGAACCCAAATGATCATGAAAACCACTTAAATCTCGATCAGCAAAGAAGTTTTCTTAATGTAATTGACTGCAGTATACATAATTTTTGGTGAAGCACCTCACTATGACATCAACAGAACGATTGAGTATATATCATAAATGAATTTAAGGTGTCATGTGAGGAAGGTATACAAGATTAAATAAAGGATGGTAAATGTTCTTTTATAAGTGGCTTGACTCCGAATACATTTAAAATGAAAATAATTTATTACAAATGAATTATCTTGTTTATTACGTCAATGTATACTATGGCTTTTCTCTTTCACATAGGCGACTGGGGCACTCTGACAGCACCAAGAACTGTATAGATTGTGACATGAAAGCTAAGCAACAAGACTTATCAATAAGGAGCCTTTCTTACTCTGTAAACTCCTTGTTACTTGTAAAACAATAAAACACATAGATAAACAAATGGAGTTATGGTCTTACAAGTACACGGGAAGGTAATGAGAAAAAATCCAGAACAGACGTTTAAAAGACATAGGAGTCAGAATGAGTTACGGCGATGACGCATTCCTACAAGAAATCAAGACAGTAAGGTATAAAAATACAGAACAGACATTTAAGAGAGACATGACAGTCAGACTGAGTAATGTCCATGATACAGTCCCACAAGAATACAGAAAGATAAGGGGGTAAAAATATAGTAGAAACATAGAAAAGGGACACGACAGTCAAAATGAGTAACATCGATGATGTAGTTTACCGTTTGTAAGCAATGACTACCAGAAAGAAACGTCATTCTGAAAAAAAGCAAAGCTTACTTCAGATAAATGTCGTTGTGGTTTTTTCCTAACACACGCCTCGGCTGTTTCTTTGCCATGTCCTTAACAATCCTTTTACACTTCCTGAGTAAAGAAATCACCAATAGCACTCTGTAACTACGAAGAAAGATTGCTACGCAAGACAATAACATTTCGCTAAATAACAGTTACTACAAAAACAAATATAAAAAATTATTTTCCGTACGTGAACTCAATTAAGACTCTTATTTTCTTATTCTTTTAGTAGTTTCTTTAGAAATATGAATAGTTCTCGTCACTGCACAGAAAATGACTTCGTCCTCACCAAATTTGTAGGTTTTTGTAAGGATAGGAAACAAAAAACTTAGATGGAATTAAATTTGGGAAATGAGCACATCTTCTAAACGAATAAGCTGCAGCTAAAACGTTTATTAGTCTGCCTGTATTTTGGTGTACAACCCATCGTGACTAGCATTTTGCACAGAGGATACAACGAATTGTATGTATATCGATATCTGCAACAGGACAACAGTGAATATAACAGAGATAACATATTATACATTTCTGTATCGATAAAATGGGTGTCTATTATAAACTCTTTGTACTGTTCAACTTGATGATCATCTAGAAAACAGAAAACCATGTTGACACCTAGAATCCAACTACAAGCACGTTTATGTCAATATGTTAGGATATGAAAGCCATTCACCCTCACATTACACAGGTTGTTGCGTGTATTACTGGCAGTTCTTAGGTAGTGACACTTCCTGTTCACATTTGGCTTGACTGGCACATAATGGAAACGACAAATAAATCAAAGACTCTACATTGGGTGTCTTTTGAGATAATATTTATATGCATCTGTTACATGGATTTATAAATGTAAAATATCGTGTTTCGACAATTAGTATTTAAGGACAGAATATATAAAAAAATTTAACTACCTCAGGCTATACTCTGACGAATTTGGCCTAAATGTAAAATCTGTGTCCCTCGTATAGTGATGTACAAATCAACTTAAGATCCAATGGTGATCCAACTTTTCCTGTCAAGTTAGACAACTGTTCATGCAGGAGATGCAAAAACTCCAAAGCAGATGTATTCGGTTAAAACACAATAACTACTTTTATATATAGAACTTATATCGTAACCCTGCTTGTTAATTAAGTATGTTGTCTGGGAGTTTCATTATACAAGTGCGTCTCTCAATTTCTTCTACAGTGCGTAATAAGATACATTTTTCTGCTTTATGAAGAATGGCGATGTTTTTATTAATGTCGTTAGCAAAATACTTGCATTCTCTTAGCTGTATACCAAATGCTGAGGGATTGGCTCCACTAAGATCAATACGTTCTTTAAATCGCGTAATGAAGCTTCTGCCTCCCTGTCCAACATTAAATTTATCGCATTCACTACATGTTACTTCATACACTTCAGATATATTTTATGCTTGACTCTTATCCATAGGGTGTATAATGTTTAATCTTGTAGTGTTCTCTGCCCTGAAGCCAGTTTGCAGCCTATGTTATAGATAAAAACGATTTATTGTATCGGAGATGTGACCCCAGTGTGTAAGACAATAAATTTACCTTTTTAAACATGCTCGCTCTTTTTTAGTGTGTTCTGATTTCCATTCTCAATTTAATGTTTCTGTTTTTTTTTTTTGTGTAAAGCTTCAAAACTAGTCTTGGATCATAGCCATCGTTGAATACTACCATTTCCAGGTTACGTAATTCAGCATTAATATTCGTGTATGCAGTTTCCATGTTGTAGATAAAAATGTACATACAATTGTTTATTGTCCTCCGTATCAGAAGTAATCGACGATGTTTTGTTTACGAAAATCACCACCTGGCTAATAAACATTTTAAGTGCTGCTTCTGGTTTTTAGAACACGTTCTTTAACGAAATATCTAATAGCTGCGGAGTTCCAGGCATTCAACATTTTTGCAATCATTTTAATTATATCATCGCAACGAGCTAAATGTAAGCAGGCTCATTTCCCTGGTTAAGACGATGTTTCTTACCTCTGATCTAGGGATGGGAAAAACCAACCGGTTAAATACAATAAAAATATTATAGTTCTGAATAAATGGCATTTTTCGGTATTTGTTTGATCTTGGTTATAACAGGTGTTTTTGTTTATTTTTCAGAAATAACAGAGTAAAACACTAAAATATACATATTCATATCAGTTGTGCTAAAATTTTTCGTTTTTGAATACCCCTGTTTTTAAGAAAAGAATGATTTTAGTTCACATGTTTTGAATATTGCGTTACTGTAAAAAATGACAAAATGGACTATGCTATTTTAATGACAATTCCAACAAAAACGAGCAACAAATATTTGGCATAATAATTGGTGCATCGTAGTTGGGAGAATACTGCTTCCTTTGCCGTGTGTGGTGGCTTAAGGTTGACTTGTGCATGCAGTGTGCAAAACTTGCACACACCTGGTCTATACGGCAGTTTTTCGCTGTCGTTGCTGTTGAAATGGCACCAACCCGTCAGCAAATAATTTTACGTTGTGACTAAACAAAGAAATACAACTGCTCATTTGCCTTCGGTTTCTATGAAATAATAAAAGAGGAAGGAAGTTAGGGTAATAGCGATAAATCAAAAACTTAACAACAATTCATGAAAAACATACAACAAAAATAGAAAGTAGGCGATCTGTAGCCTGTAGCTGCATAAGTCGCCTTTATCTGCTTGTAGCCCTTGAAAACGGGAAAATTAACGCGAAAAATAGAGTCTTTCAATCTGAACTTTCGGCCTTCATCATTGACTATGCGTAGTTCTCTAAAAGCAGTATAATCTCCGATTGCAGCATTATTTTTGAGCTGAGTTTTACGACCACTTAACCGCTTTTCGAGAAACATAGCGAACGGTGGACAAGCTAAGTTTTCTTTTATTTAATTTAATATTATGATTCTGTGTCTTGGAACTGTGAGAAACAGAAGTTTTCAGTCTTTGTTTGATTATTTCATTTATTACACAAAATGAAACGAATACAAAACCTAAAATAGGTTGTTTCAGAAACCGGATATTTTGAATGGTTTTACGGTCGGAGTAAAGAGACGTGGAAAAAAGCCTGATATAATCGAGAACCGGTTCTTTCAGCGATAACGACCATCCCTAATCTGATCTTTGTCGACCGCTGCTCTTGATCGATTCAGATTCCAACGTAAACTATCCGGGAATGTAGACAATGAAGGACACGCATTGTTTCCCCATTAGGAGAAAGGTTAATCATAATGCCGTCTTGTTGTTGTTGTTATTGTTGTTGTGGTCTTCAGTCCTGAGACTGGTTTGATGCAGCTCTCCCTGCTACCCTATCCTGTGCAAGTTTCTTCATCTCTCAGTACCTACTGCAACCTACATCCTTCTGAATCTTCTTAGTGTATTCATCTCTTGGTCTCACTCTACAATTTTTACCCTACACGCTGCCCTCCAATGTTACATTTGTGATCCGTTGATGCCTCAGAACATGTCCTACCAACCGGTCCCTTCTTCTCGTCACGTTGTGCCACAAACTCCTCTTCTCCCCAATTCTATTCAATACCTCCTCATTAGTTATGTGATCTACCCATCTAATCTTCAGCATTCTTCTGTAGCGCCACATTTCGAAAGCTTCTATTCTCTTCTTGTCCAAACTATTTATCGTCCATATTTCACTTCCATACATGGCTACACTCCATATAGATACTTTCAGAAACGACTTTCTGACACTTAAATCTATACTCGATGTTAACAAATTTCTCTTCTTCAAAAACGCTTTTCATGCCATTGCCAGTCCACATTTTATATCTTCTCTACTTCTACCATCATCAGTTATTTTGCTCCCCAGATAGCAAAACACCTTCACTACTTTAAGTGTCTCATTTCCTAATCTAATTCCCTCAGCATCGCCCGACTTAATTCGACTACATTCCTTTATCCTCGTTTTGCTTTTGTTGATGTTCATCTTATATCCTCCTTTCAAGACAATGTCCATTCCATTCAACTGCTCTTAAAAAAAATGTTTAATGTGAACACGCGACTTTAACAACACAATAATTTGAACGTAGTTTTGTCTTCGAGGTATATGGTACAACCATATTCGTTCTTCCGGTTATGCTTGAAATTTTCCAAACGCGATTTTGAAATGTGCTTCCTTCAGTACCTATCGTCAGTAGACAGACGTGATGTCTTTCATTATCTTTAGAAGCAGTATTTTTTTCATGATATTATATACTCTTATAAATGAGACACCAGTCGCCTCATCAAGCACACACTTGTATCGTGGCATTTTTCGAGGCATTTCTCCAGGAGAAACCTATTTCAGTATTTACAACGTTCCTCACAGGCAGTGCTTGCAGTAGTAAATGAATGGTTGTGTAGATTACACCTGAACTCAGTTTATATCGGGGCTACAATCCTCTTTCTTGGATTAGACTATTTGGTCGCTGTGTATTATTTATTGTTACCGTTTCTAGAGAAAGATGACAGTGATGATTTGATGTTACTGCAAATAAGAAACTGCACAGTGCAGTAAATTGAAAAGCTGAAAAGTCTAAAACTGAATCACTGTGAAGTCAACACATCCTGAAGTGAGAGCCCCACATGATTGAGGATCAGTTCACATACTGCACACATGTAGACTAATATATTTAATGAACTGTAGGCTACACACGTTTATCGTTGGTGGATAGTCTACTTATTTATGAACAGACTGATGACCTCAGGTGTTAAGTCCCATAGTGCTCAGAGCCATTTTTGAACTAAAGCAACGTTTATTACTGACGTCAAAGTACAGCCAGAACAGAAATAAACTGGATGGAGATTTACACGAACACCGAACATTCAAGAAAGCTACTATTTATACAGACATCGAATACCCTAATGTCAACAAACATGACAAGCATAAGACATTTGTAAAATCTTTTTGAAACGATAAACACTTAGTGACAAATAACTGCTGGCGGCTGCGTTTGAACTGACGACTTGGAGCACACTAGTCAGATACGATGAAGCCTTTGCCACACTGCTGGCCCCGCAGGTATCGGAAATATCACTTCTTATAGAAAATACCTAGTACATTTTTAGGAGATATTGGACCTTTGTAGACCGACTACTCGAATTCTTTTTGACAAAAGTTCTCCCTTTACGTCACTAAAGGTGCCAAAAGTTTTTCAAATGTTAAGGCTTCACAGCTAAATTACCATTCTGAAATAGCTGTAAAATAGCCGCCTACAACTAGCAGGAAATTTTAACGTCTCAAAAATTATTTAGATTTGATACTCAGTGGAAATCCGTGGCTACAAAATCTGATAAATAAGTTGGATATTAGTCATTAGTACATATAGTTGCTCGATGTTCTGTAGTAGGAGCGGATTCCGCGGTCCAAAAAGAAAACTATTCTTTTCTTTTACAATGTTTTTCTATATTTTTCCATGCTCTCTGCTCATTTGCTGTTTCGCTTAAGAAACAGTATACATTTTCCTTTTCTTAAAACTACAATCTTTTGTGCAGATATAACTGATCTCATCTTCTGTAACAAAGGGTTTATTTCCACTCACTGCTTTGATTGTCGTTTTACTTCAGGTTGCGGAGTCTCAAACGCAATAACACATTTATATATAAGATCTTTTGGATTCAACACAGTCAGTATTTATATGGCGCAAAGCTTTCTTATACACACCAAAAGAAGTTTTGCATCACCCCGGTTCCCAGAACACCTGAAGATAGACGTTCACTGGAGACAGTGTATCACAGACACAGTCCCTTTGACTGTTATAGTTCTCACTAAACCCGTCTAGAGATGTAAACAACCATGGGTGAGCAGCGCGTATTAGACGGAGGGGGCCCGGCAGCAAATCAGTTCCAGTCATTCCACCAGGAAGGATGTAAACGGCTCATGTTGTCTGTGGTTCAATCATTCCTAGACGGTCAATACCGCGATTCGATCGCGTCCGCATTGTTACTTTGTGACAGGAAGGGCTCTCAATAAGGGAAGAGTCGAGGCGTCGTGGAGTGAACCAAAGTGATGTTGTTCGGACATAGAGGAGATACAGAGAGACAGGAACTGTCAATGACATGCCTCGCTCAGGCCGCCCAAGGGCTACTATTGCCGTGGATGACCGCTACCTACGGATTATGGCTCGGAGGAACCCTGACAGAAACGCCACCATGTTGAACATTGATTTTCGTGCAGCCACAGGACGTCGAGTTACGACTCGAACCGTGCGCAGTAGGCTGCGTGATGCGCAACTTCACTCCCGACGTCCATGGCGAGGTCCATCTTTGCAACCACGACACCATGCAGCGCGGTACTGATGGGCCCAATAACATGCCGAATAGACAGCTCAGGATTGGAATCACGTTCTCTTCACCGATGAGTGTCGCATATGCCTTCAACCAGACAATCTATTCCAATTTTGTGCACAGATTCCGGAACCCTCGGAACCGAGGTGACACAAAACTTTTCTTGTTGTGTGTAACTAATTCTTCGCTCTTCAAACATTTGAAACTGCCAATCGGGTAATTTATTTTGAACTTTTTTTGAAGCTTTTATTTGTGATACAGGTTTGAGAAGTCCTTCACTCGGATCAGCCTTGTGAGATATATTTAAATCATTGGTTAGCTCTTAAACGTGAAATAACTGACTTTTTACAAACTATCGTTAGTTTCTTGAAATAACCTGTTCAAAATAAAATGTATATGACACAATGTATGAAGGTTGATGCAGTTGGACGAAAAATACTAAATATATTTATGGATAAGAATTGTCGAGTTAACCATCTCTAAACATGTCATAGCATTTCTCTGTGATATGTGGAACAACTCCTGTGGGGACCGTGAGGAGCCTGAGGTAAGATGTTGCTTTGTGTCGTTACGTCAGGCGAGTTCTCAGGTCCTAGTTTGTTGTGCCCGTGAAAACAGGAGTCTGGTTTCAAGTCTCAGTTTGGTTGGCACTGTTTTAAGTTGCAAGGTATTTACATCGGTGCGTGTATGCCACGGATAAACATGTCATTTGATTTCATTGAGTTTATTTCCTAGAAAAGAAGGGAAGATGAGTCTGGGTTCCCGAGAAATGTACGAGGACACCAGCAGTACTGACCCTATGACTTCTTTTGGATGATAGGATTAAGAAAGGCAATTCAACATTTATAGCGTTTGTAGATCTCAAGAACACTTTCGGTAACGTTTACTGGAAAAAACTTTTTGAAATCCTGAACGTAGAAGGGATAAACAGAGGGAGCGAAGGGTTATTTACAACTTTCACTGAAACCAGGCAGCACCTGTAAGAGTTTAAGGCAATGAAAATAAAGCGGTCGCTGAGAAGGGAGTGAGACTGGGTTGTAGGATGCGCCTGATGTTATTCAGCCTCACACTGAGCCAGCAGTAAAGAATATCAAGGAGTAATTTGAAAATGTGATTAAAACTAATGGAGATGAAATAAAAAGTTTTAGGATTTCCGATGACATTGCATTTTTGCCTGAGATATCAAAGACTTGGAAGAGCAATTGAACTAAATTGACAGTCTTCTGGAAACGGGTTGTAAGGTGAGCCTCAGCATAAGTAAAATAGGCGTAATGGGATGCAGTCGAATGAATTCATGCGGTGCAGAAGAAACTGGATTAGGGACTGACACACTAAAAGTAGTGAACGATTTTTGCTATTTGGGCAGAAACCTGACTGAAGATGGCCGTATGTCAAATAGAGACTGGCTGTAGCAAGAACTAGATTTTCTGAAAACTAGCAATTGGTCAACTTCTAATCGAAATTCCGGTTTTATTAAGTTGTATCTAAAGGTATTTGGAGTGTAAGAGTGTACTGAAGTGAAATGTGGACGAGAAACGGTTCAGACACGAAGCTTCTGAAACGTATTGCAACAGAATAATACCAAACATTAGATCTATAAACTGAGCCACTAATAAGGTGGGACTGAATCGACTTGGAAAAAAAAAGATTTCGGTTAAACTCATCTAAGACAAAGGATCTTCTGTTAGGAATCGAGAAAACGTCAATTGAGTAATGGTGGGAGTTTTTTCTTTGGGGGGGGGGGGGGGGTAAAAAGTATTAGAGAGGCTAATTTATGAATACAGAAAGCACGTAAAATGGATGTGGGTTGCGCTACTTATGCAAAGACGAAGTATCTAACACAGGATAAACCAATGAGGAGAGCTATATCATACCAGTTTTCTCACTGACGACCACAACAACAACAATATTTCCTGCGGAGGCAATTATGCATTTATTTTAAAGCATTGATGGAATCTGGTGATTTCGCAGAGAGACTTGTGTACTCTGACGAAGCCACATTTCACTTACGTGGCAAAGTGAACAAACATAATAATTGCATGCCTCTCTGGTACATCAACACTATTCTCAGAAAATTATAATGTTTTCTGCGCCATAAACAAATGCAGGGTCTTTGGTTCTTCGTTCTTCGCAGAACATACCGTGGGTTACGCAGTGGTCTCCGTCGTATACTACATATTTCCACTTTTAATAATTCCTTTCCTATACGATATGCGTGCTTTCTCCCTGGTTGTCAGTTCAGTTAACAGAAGAGTGCCTGACTTCATTTTTCAGTTGGTTGGAGCCGCGACACATTGGCATAACCTGGTACATAGGCACCTCAACGGACATTTTCTGCAGCGCTGGATTGGTAATGCTGGATCGCAAGGTGTGCCGTTCATACTATGGAACTCCATTTCGCCTACCTTTTCCAACAGATTTTTTCCTTTGGGGATGAGTGAAGGATGAGGTACGCCCCCCCCCCCCCATCCCACCCCACCCCTTCACTACCACAGGACTTACAGTAGCACAGGCACTCGATACTGATAGTCGAAGTCGTTAACGCTATCGATCAGACTACGTTAGATTGGGTCTCACACAGCTGCCATGCCAAAAATTTATCCTACCTCGAACGTCTGCCAATTACCATAGGATATTTACGAATGCTTTCGCGGCGATAACAATTAATAAAATATTGTTGGGTTTCAAGTGGTTAACTGCTTACGAGCTTTCGGTAGAGACCTCCTCTACCTTGACAAATGATTAACAGTCGTCTGAGAGACACGCCGCAGTGAGTGACGTCACTGGTGCCTAGTCTCGCGCCATTTATGACAATGTTTTGATTGCGTGACCGCCGATTCCGCTTCAACTCGCCGATCACGGAATCCTAGGCCCTATTCAGCTGCAATCTAGCGTCTTTATTGAGGGTGATGTCCGATACTTTGATCTCTGTTGCATCATGTATTACCTTATCCCAGAAGTCGTTGGTCCATTTAATAAAAGAAGTACCATCGAATGCAATTCGGTGTCCGTTTTCCAATGCATGCTCCACTACAGCTGATTTTTCGGGACACAGCAGCAGGAAATACCTTTCAAGTTCTGTGCGAGGCTGTTCAATAGCACGGACAGTCTGCCGACATAAAACTGTCCACACCCACACCGTATTTGGTATATTCCCGATATTCTCATGCCTACATTTCTTTCGCAGGCTTCATTAATTGCCGGTTCTTTCCTGGGGGCCTGAAGACTGTACTGATTTTCTGTTTCTTTAGGAGCCGGGTAATCTTCATTGCTATTGAGCCACAAAACGGTAAAAACGCAGTCTTCTCCTTGTCTTCCTCGAAGTCCGTTTTCGCGTCTTAACAGAAACTGGTCGAGAAATTTGTGTGTTTTTGTAACCGTTTCCCTTGGAAACTAGACATAAGTGGCTCAGTTCCTTTGACAGGTTTTCGGCGTCTTATATTATTTCAGCCCTATGAACCAAGGTCCTCAGAACAGACCGTTTCTATGCTTGGTGGTGACAGCTGATAGCATGCGGATAGCAATCCGTGTTGGTGGCCTTGCACTGAACGCTGTGACGGAGACACACATTCGGTTTGCGTCGGACAAGGCCGTCCAGAACGGCAAGGAACTTTCCTTCTCTACATCCACATGAACTTTATACGATCTGGGACGCTGTTGATGTTTTCCAGGAACTCTTTGAGCTTTTCACGTGCATGAGGCCGTACGACGAAGGTATCGTCGAGGTAGCGTTAAAACCAAGTAGGCCTTGCCGGAGCCGTGTCAAAGGCCATGTCCCAAAAATGCTCCATACAGAGGACTGCTGCAACAGGAGCTAATGGCTCCCTATCGCGGCCGTCCGTCTGGGTGAAATATTCTCCACCATGTAAAAAATACGATGACGTAAGGGTATGTTTAAGTAAATCCATGGTGGTGTCATTATGGAGCCGGGACAACAAGTCTATAGAGTCACTGCTTGAAAAACGAGAATGTTTTATTAATCTGTGGGATATTGTTTGTTATTGCAGTACATGGTGCTTAACAGTAGTAATATCAATAGGTATAATGACAATCGTAAATTAGTCAAGATAATTTGAAATAACGAAACTATGGCTCTCTTCCTATCACAGTAAAGAAAGATCCTACGGAGGATGAGTAGGGATGCCACGAGATAACTGTAAGTAGCCGTATAAATGTTATAGTGACAGCAGAAGAAAGAAATAAAGACAAGGAAATAGTATTACAGGAAATGTAAACTTAACTCGCATTATGAAAAAAGATAAGAAAATAAGTATATTATCACAGAAATTCCCACGTATGTAACTGTATATACCAGGGACTGCAGAGCAAACCTTCCAGTCTATAACTGTATTTCTGAAATAAAGTCCTTACAGTGCTCACAAGAATACTTCCTTTTTGTCCTATTCGTTTTGAATCACACTACACCTGTTGTTTTTCATACTTCTTGATCTCTCACGATATTTTCGTCAGTGCCAGAGTAGTGGTTGGGGCTATTTACAAACAACTGTTCCACATATTTTCATTTGTTTAAGTTATGGTGAAGAATCATCAGTCAATGTTAGGATCATAATTTTGGCGACCTTGCCCTCGTTTCACAACCTTTCGTTCGTTACTTTTCTAGACTTCTCACAAGAACAGATTAGATTTACTTTCATTCCAATTGATCCGTAGTGACGAGGTCCTCCAGGATGCACAACTAATTTACAAGCTCTTGTTACACCATTATTTGTTATATGTCTACTGTTATTAATTCCTTACTGTTATCCCACCTGCGCGTTGCATGTAGGAGAAGCAATGATTAAAATGTGTCAAAACTTATTTTTCCTTACTATACATATTTAAACATTTCTTTTAGTCTTTAAATGGCGCGATTATTTGCTGATTTTTGTTATGTTGATTTCAAACTCAGAAGTTATTTCAACGAATGCTACAGCTTGTATTGTGTACTTCTACATTCAGTTTTTTTCCTTTTTTGCCTTATTGAATAGTTATCCACAAATTTTTTTCTTATTGCAGTGGCATGTACTATTTTCGGTAATTATGAAGATGACTTATTAGCTTACTTTCCTCCTCTGAGCTAATACTTTAGACCTTCTGTACTCGGCGAGTCACACGATGGCCTGCATCTATATCCCATCTTTTGCTGCATATTTTCACTTTTAATAATTCCTTGTGCATAGCATGTGCTTGTTGATTTTAAATTCGTTGTTTAATCTTTGTTTGACCTTCTGGGGCTGTAATTCTTAGACATTCTTTCTTCTGGTTCTTTTTCTTAAAGTTATTTGTTCTTATAGTTCGTATATGGTGTATTTTTGTTGCTGAAATTTTTAATGGCTCTTTGACACGATCACCTGCTGCTCTGACAATGTAACATGCTCTTTATCTCTTCCCATTCCTACCACAGACATCGTCAGTGCTCAGAACACAACTTTGAATTGATACATAGTTTCAAATTATTTGATTTAGTTTTTACATCAAGTTTCTATATGGAGATAGTGCTCTTGATATATAAATCCCATTAAATAGAGCTATAGTTTGCCTATGCAATAGTCCAGGATGAATTCATTTTCATAAAGAAGCTTCGTAATTCTAAATAATTTTATTTTTACAGACCTCTGTATTACAAATTGCTCTCTTAAGCTAAACTTCACTTTCAGAATATTTTTGGAAATGTCTTCCTCGATAAAAGTACGATTTTTTGAAAAAAAAGCGTATATGCTCAGGAACGTTTGAAGATGTGATGAAAGAAGTGATACTTTTCATTAAGTACAAGACACAAATCCTAGAAAGACAATGTTACAGTGTTGGTTCGAGTCGTACTCTCTACACAATACACAAATTTCTTAAGGTGGCCGTTTTGCTCATCCTTAGCTCTCTGTTTGTTATGACTAACCTAGAAATTTTATGAAAATAATGAGACCAATGGGACCAGACATCATGCAAACAAATGTTTAAACGGATTACAATCTCATTTGCAACAATTTATAGTGTACTGGTTCATAATAAACAAGATAATATTTAGTAAGATAGTTGGTGAAGAAATAAATATGACAAAACATTGGCTGAAATTCCTGATGGCTCAGAATGTGTTATCACCGACCTATCCACTGATAAAGTGATTAAAGAAATATTTTTAAGTGAAAACGGGAAATAGCTTGTCCCTATGCTTGTTCACGAGTAAGAACTCGGGAAGTGCGTACATACTATATGACGAAGATTTCCTTCATATCCATCAAAACACTCCACTGTACTGATTTCGAAAAACATTGGCCTTTCAGTTTTCTCATTTTTCATTAGTTTATTTCTTGATACAATTTTTATTTGCATAATATATCTATTCCTTTTACATGAAGCGCACCAAAGCACCAAAACATACTTACGCCAGCCTCGAAACAGAAAAATCGTCCCGAAAGAGCACTTCATCTCTACAGCTTTTAATCAGGCCTTTCAGTCATGATTTGCGGTCACAAGTAGCATCGAAGTAGGTGCGTAAGAATGGAAAAAATACGTAAGAAAACTACATCAAGAATTGTGTTTTTCATGTTATCCTTATATGATAGGCTCAATAATGAAATCATGACGGATAAAATTTTGGACTACTATTTTTCAACACATTCGTCCCACATACGAAAACAGTACTATAAATTCACGTAGGACAGAGCATAGTAAGTGACACGAAAGCACTAATAACTCATAAAAAAAGAAAACGCAGTTACTCAGTACATGTTTCTCAAATTTCATAACACAAAGCTGTATTTGGTTCATTTATTCTGCTACCTTTTTCAGTTACAAATCATCGTCTGGTACGAAACTCGAACAAAAATATCTTACGTATTACGAAAATGTAAACATAGGAAAGCACCTATTGACACATTCATCGATAAAAATACGTCAATCAGCGTCAAGTTGAAGAATAACATCACAGTTATCAGAAATCAACAAGAAGAGCTGCATACGTAAAGGTGCTGTGTAAACATGTCAGACTCTATGTTGTTGACCTGTTATTCAATTTACATGCCAATAATTACGTTCTTACGCTTCCATTTTCGTGATATTTTTCTATTTTTGTTCAAGTTTCATACCAAACGATGGTTTGTAACCGAACCAGGTAGTACAAATACAGCTTTATGTTACGAATGTTGTGAGACTTGTAACATCTACTTGCAGTTACCATAGCAATGATACATGTCTTTACTGAAAATAACGATTTACATAACTGTTCGCAAATGGTATTTGGTATTGTGCCTGCCTACACTCTGAGATAAGTATAGTCTCTTCTTCATCGTGGAGCCTGAAGGACAAACGTGGGTGGCAGAATGTTCTATCTATCGGATTTTAGTACACGCACTTCCATAGCAGGCGATCGGAAATTAAGTGTCAGTCACAGGAAGACAGCGAGCGGGAGAAAACGGACACGCGCAACCGCTAGATACCAAAACATTCTCCTGACTCCTAGGGCAAGTTTGTATCAATCTAAATAAGACACCACATGGAGACAAGTCGTAATCTAAAAGTGGAAGAAAACATAAAATTTAAATTATTCTCTACTTTGCAAATAAAATGCAATACGTTATTGATTTCGCTGGGAACCCCAGTAACAGAATTCTTGATGTCTTAAATATATCAAAGAACCAAACACTTTAAGTTCACCTACTTGTGTAAAACTGACAGCCTTTATCCGTTCAGCAAACATGTTTCAGCGCTGTTGTCCAATCATGAGTGGGTTCTCTTAATTCTGAAAAAGAAATTTTTTTTTTAAACAAGCCTAATATTAGAGATTTTACACTGAACTGCACCATTGTCAACACTGCTGACAAACTACTCTTTTTTTTAAATTGTAGAGCAGTCACAACAAGAAAATTCAAAATATTCACAAAAATAGTGTTATTTATAATATTATAATGACGATGAAAAATTAAGCTAACGGTAATGTTACTTTGCACACAATGGAAATTCTTCAAATTTATCAACACTACAACGCCATAATCTAACATTAAATATGTTTCCAATAACATTGCCAAATTTTGCTAATTTAAACTGAAACAAAGCGATCTACCGCCGAAAATAGATATACCATGAATTTATTTCGTGTTGGGATTACAAACTATTGAAAACGTTACGTAAGAATAATCAGTCACGAAGACTGCTTATATAAACATACGTGAATTCTGCGAACTCTTGCATAATCTCAATTATGGAAGGAAACAAACCTCAACAAGTCTACAGTTTTATTGTCTTTAGACAAAACCCTTTCATCGTTATGTTCTCAACAAATTTACTTGTTTATATGAGCATTTTTGTCAACAAAAAGGGGAACGGCTAGATGAGTATTTTCTGTAGAGAGATATCGAAATAACGTTCTATGAAGTTCTCCGGTCACGTTTCCATTGCGAACTAATATGTATTTTGGTCGTTTAAATTTTTGACGTTTGTTTAAATTTTGTCAAAAAGTATAATTCTCTCCTGAAAACGACAATAAATATAATTTTCCGTTTGTTCTGATTCGAAAAAGAACGTATCTCTGGTAAACTATACGTCGCCATGTATACAAACAGGAGTATTTTCTGTGGAGGTAAGAGAAACTGCAGTAATGTCTCTAAGGCCGAACGTACCTACACTACCACTAGTGATTATGCAGAGTGTGATGACACTTAGTTCCTTTAACCATCTGCGGTTTTGGTCGAAGGATCGAGTCTCGAATATCGCTCGGACACGTGATTTTTCAGTCTGCCTTTAGCGTAGCCTTCGCTTCTCTGTGAAGCGAAGAGTCTTCAGAAACGATACGTCTTTCGGATTCCACGTTTAGCTGTAGGTTCCCTTTCCGCTACTGGTTGCATCTAATTGAAAGACTTGCACCAGACCATCGAACCACACAATATTATTGTTATATTTTGGAGATGACGAATTTAAGAGTCGAAGATAACATTAATTAAGCACGCAACTTGAAAGCATATTCCTTGAATTAATTTAGATTCTCTTTAATTTGTTTATGGTTGACGATTCTGAACAAAATTCGTATTACTTGTTATTGATCGCCTAGCTGGTAGCGGTTAGAGTTGGTAGGAATCAGCAGCTGCCTTCAGGGGTGAGGGCTGGTTGTCACCTGTGTGGCCTTACAACACTGCTTACAATAAGGGTGTCTCGGGTGCCCTCTTGGATAAAGCATAGCTGACATGAAGGGATGAATAGAGACCTGTCTTGTAGATGTGACACTGCTGCCCGGTTACATATAAAGGTCGGATGCCAAGTTTGGTTTCCTTCTCCCAAGCTGTATTACAGTGCGACACGCGCAGGAAGACACAATAGTGGCTAGTAAGCCTCTCCCAAGCCGACCCTCTGAAGTTGCTGTGCTCCCACCTCTCGTAACGCAGTCTTCACGTTCCTTACAGACAGCTCCTGTAAGGACTCGTGTCCTAACATATCCGTCGCCCACATCGCTTATAATTCTTCACGCTATTCGAAGTCTATTTCGTTATCACGACAACTAAATGGCAGAGAGGTAAATGCGCAGATGTTTAGGGAAACAACTTTGCGAAAGGCGTAGTTGTTAGCGTATCGTACATACCGGAGGTGTTAGCTTGAGTCGTTATTTTGAAACGATTCTACGGAAAACAGCATTAATACAACTTGAGGGTGGGTGTCCGATCTTAAAATGCACTGTGGCAGTGCATAGTTTCTGACAGTCGACAAGTTACTATTTAAAGGAGAGAACAATAACAGTTCCGATATTTTTTTTCATTAACACAAATATGAATTCAGAGCCACGAGATAGTCGAAAATCTGCGTGATACTGGCATAATTCCACTGACGGTTGAGCCACACAAAAATATCTTTGAATACGTATCAGGGAAAATACACTAGGTGTACTTCACAAGGGTACTTCAACAACTGTGGAAAAATTATAAACAAATACACTCGAAATTACTTCTAAAAGAGAAAACGAATTTCGTATACGATAATAATGGACAAGTAATCGCTCCAAGAAAGCTAATTTTCTTACTTTACTCATATTTCAGTGGAAACGACGCTGAAAATCAAGTTGACAGTTTTCTCTGTTGCGTTGTTGCCGTCGATAAGATTTGTATTATTGACCATATCTGTGGTCATGAGAAGAACTCAACGCAATGAATTCTTTGAGAAGCGTTCCTTACGAGATATAACAGGTCTTTATGACGCGTTCAAAGAGACCTAGAAGTATTTCTTATTTACAGATCATGCCAGTTTTGGAAGAGAGTCGGTCAAGCCCAGTTCTCATACTGTAATGACGTTGTTAACCTCTCACAGATTACTCGACATATAACGATCTAACAGTATTTGACATGTACTATGAATGTAGCTGCAGGGTAGATTGTAAATGCTATTCCGGAAAACGTATTAACTAGCAGGAATAGTGCTTCATCAGTACTTTCAGCGAATGCATAAAAACGACAAAAAACTGTTCAACAACTACTGTTTTACCAGTCGCTTACACATTATATGTTAAACATATTAGATAAAAAGTAATATATATTCATTCTTGCACTGGGTTTTCTTATTTACCTTTCTATGAACCTTCTTCAGAATGTTCTCTATTCTTTCTTAAATCACTGCTGAAAATTTCTCTATTGTCCGACATAGTCATCGTTTATCATTTTTCGTGGTTAATAGCTCTTTTTACTTTTTTTTAAATTTCGATGCGGTAGAAAATTATTTGTTCTACGTTTTCATTTTTTATTTTCATACACGCAAATCGTATTGCTCTCATCCGAACTGTGGCTGAGAGATTTAGGTACGACTAACATTTTTTTCAAAATACAGTGTGACTAGATAATAAAACATGTATGGCATCACTAAGGGTCCCCGTATTGATACTACGAGTCTAGGTATTGAATGTTTTTCAGCATATTCACAATAGCTGTTGGAGCATTTATTGTAACAGCGTAACATATTTCCCATGCCCCCGGCAGGAATATATGATGCCGACCGGTTGATCTATGTCATCACGGTGCCTTTACGAGAAACACAAGTTGACGTAAGCACGTTTCCACTAAAATCTGACAATATCAAAGGGTTCTTCCATGTATGCGATTATCCACATTAATATCTACCAGAACTACAACGATGTATATTTTATAGCTACAAATTTTCTTATAGTTTATCTTAACACTTAGGTTTATATGATTTAGTTCAGTAATCGGAGTGTATAAATTTCAAATCCAGGGCTAGTCGTTATCCCATACACTGATTCGGTGCATAAAGAGGTTAATTTTAAAAAAAATGTGCGATTGCACTAACAGACGATCAATTAAGATTAAGAATGAAACATTCGAAAGCCCGTTAATAATACCGGCGAGTAAAATGCTGCATGTGCCTATAGTTATCATTGTGTTAATAACCATAAAGCCGACATGTGAATCTCGAAGGCTGGAAACTGACCTCCTTGAATTTGCAGGTTGATGACGTTCTTCGTTGGATACAGCACAAAAATGGGAAAATATGTGTTTCATAAGGTAACGAAGAGGAGAGACATATGATGGAAACGATATTGTTGCGATTTCTTTATTATATTTTGTATATCGACCCTATAGGTCACATTCCTTCGGTAGCCATGTATTCTCTATACACCTTCACAGTAAAAAGACTGCTTTCATTTATGTGTTTGCACTTCATCTCCACGATCGTTGTAATGGCCATTCCTGAACACTGTCACCATTCTTGTCTCTATTTGTCACGCGGTCCATGTTTCCTGTAGATGTTTTGTTTGTTGCTCAATGTTTTTCACACTATCCTCCTATTATTATTATTATCATTATTGCTTTTGTTATTGTTATTTATGTTGAATGGGAAATGTGCACGAGAGATACCCGAGTATCGAACTCACACTTCATGGTTAAAAGAATTATGACAATTTTTTTAAAAGAAGAATTAATGAAAATCTTATATACATAATATTTGCTACGGGATATACAGCTAAGTGAGCAACTATATGATACATCCTGCATATTAGTGTCACGACATATATAAAAATAATTGTACTCTTCCGTCTTTTCTTCAAGTAATGTTTTGTGTTATTTAGATCGACTTGATACTTCCTACAGAAACTACTGGGTTAAACATTATTTACCAAAAGCAGCTCGTGGTAGCATGAATTTCTTCACATTTATAAGCTCTATTACAAAATAAGTAACACTTTACACCAAGGGGCTCTAAAGTACTTCAGAGTTCTGAGCAGAAGAAAAGAATGTGCAACGAAGCAATCTTTCACAGTATAATTAAAATTTTTCTGTTATCACTAAATAATTTTATTTCAGTTGGAAATCTGTTGAAAATGAAATCTTCGATGCAGTCCTCAGACTTCCTTACAATGGTTGGGGGACGCGTTATCTAACTGCTGATCGTATTTCTGTCTGGGGGCCATCGAGTGAATGCTGTAGCTCCTTGTGATTGAGTCTAAATTATTACTAACCACCATGACACTCTTGAATATCAGACTACACATAGCACGCGAACTGGCTCCACTTATGACTCTTACCTCCCTTTACTAGGCGATGAATATGCTTTAGAATATGTATTTGAATATAATATAGTGGAAACAAGAAAAATAAAAAAAAAATTCCGCTATTGTAACTCTGTTAATTAATATTACTGTTTTTATTAAAGATCTCTGCAGGAGATCCTGAATGTCATATTAGTAAAAACCTATTCACATACATTCAGTCATAAGAATTTCAGGTCTCTTGCTACACTGACGATATTGTGAGTAAATAAACAACAATCATGTGATTTTACTTTAATGACTCGTAATCACGAGCATTATTTTCCTCTTTATTCCTTTCCGTTCTTCTCAATGATATTTCTTATCTATATAGCGACGCTTTGTTAATCTTGCCCACAATCTTATCTCCTTCACTTCTAAGTGATTCCCATTATTATTACTAGTATATGTCTGTCATCATTATTTAAATATTACTGGTGTTGTCTAAGATTCTGTATGCTGCAAAAGAATAAGCTCACAGGAGATCTGTCATACTGACTCAAATGATTTCGTGGAAGACTGAGCTTTAGTCTGTTTTACGTCAGATGAAGGCCACATTATTTTCGGGCTGTCGTCAGAAAACGGAAGCTGTCAAGTGTGACAGTTAAATAAGAAAATTGGGAATTCATATTTAGTTTCAGATAACTCTCACTGCAAGAACAATAGCCTATTTTTGCCAAAGCTGTGTTCTGGGATTGCTTATCTGGCGGGAAAGATTTTCTTAATAAGATAGCTTTTTATTACCACCATAGTTATGAGACTGTTCAATTATATTGTGATTATGAAGGATGGAATTTACTAGCAACTATGTTGTTATAAATGAAATTTTGTCGTAGTAAGAGTCTGAGTTTTGAGTATGTATTTTCTTGTAGGTCCTCCGCCCCCCCCCCCTCCATCATGTATTTATACTATTGTTCCAAAGATTGTCGCCTTCCTCTTCGTCTGAAACGTCCGACGATCGTCGGTGAATAAATGCGTCATTGCTTTTGAAACCAGGAGGTTCTATGGAATGCACCCAGTGGTAACTTGACTGAGGAAAGAAAACTCTGGTGAGCTCTTCACAGTGCATAGTGTTTCCCGATGCTGTGTCATTCCAGTGATTATTTTATTAAATATTTATTTTAAGAATATTCGTGATTAAGAGGACACTACGATAGAGAATAATCAGTTATTTAATTACTCCATGCAGCAAGCGTATTAAGCTTAATTTAAGAGTACGGCAAAGAGAATCTGAACAAAAGCGATAATACTACGCTTGATAACAGTTGTGATATTTTGTCCCAGGGGTCAAAGATATCGTGTCATGCTTTTTCGTTGTTCCAGGGACCAAAAATTGTGAAATCTTTACTTATAATATATCATTCTACAAAGATCTGTCAAATACTTTACAAAATCACCAAAAATCAATGTAGACACATTACTTTTTACCGTACTTGTTAATAACTAAATCGATCAGTTACTACGAAAATTATATAAGCTCTTTCTCCAGTTACTGGATGTGTTTCTTCCCATCAAGAGTCATGTAGTGATCAAGATTAGAGAAATTTTTGTGGAAAAAATAAGTGCTGTCGTGTGTTCAACTTAAATAACGATAAATAAGATTTATGTGACGAATGAACTATGGTTAATTATTTCTCTGGTTTCGATGTTGGAAATGAGCGACAGGTAAAAATGCTCGTTTATGATATTACCATTTAGCAGAGAGGAGCATAAATGTTCTGAAAGTATTTTCCTCAAATAAAGTATGTTGAAAGCGATATAAACCAAATTTAAAAGAAAATATCGTATGTATAGTGTATACCTGAAAAATGTTAGAGCACTATAGTTTGAGTTATAAGATTTTTGCTAGGTAGAAACGCAGAGAAATAAAATCTCATATACAGAGAAATTTGTAAGAATATGGAATTCTTAACGACTTATTTTATTACATTGATTAACGTATATTAGGCGTATCATTTGGTGTCGGATCCTTTGTGTTTGCCCACTGGGAAATGCGAAATATGGAAGTAGCTCAGCTTTCATTTCAGCCACAGTAATTTAATCACATTCATTTGTTCATGATGTCCTGGAGTCTGAAATAGTATTTATATCCAGCTGTAATCGGGTGGTTCTCTTCATCTGTCTAGGACTAGACTTCATGTCCATTCCAGTTTATTGAGTTGCGTTGCTCATATAGTTAGCCTCTATCTCGTTTTCCTAGGGGGTCTATAGGTTATCACAACTTTTGTCATATTAACCCCTTCCTTCCATTGCACATGTTATATCCAACGCAAGTTTTTTGATGGTTTCTAGTTTACAACTAACCTCATATTTACTTCTTCCCTATCGTTCTTATTTTGACTGTGGTACAAGAGACAATCGCTGGTTTTACCAGTGTTCAGATTTTTGTCGTTTTGTTTTATTCAGTGCATTTATTGATATTTTTGTATTTAATGTTTCCGTCTGCATTCCTACATATATTTTGGAGACGGTGCATTTGAATCTCTGCCAGCTTTGTAGATGTTAGCTTATAATTTGACTATGTGTTGTGTAGTTTTGTTTTCTGCAGAATTACTAACTATTCTAACACACATTTCTTAGTGAGATTAATATGTTAAATATTGAATTATACCCGTTTAGATTTCAAAACATGTTGTTGTCTTATAATCGATATTAATTTCCGTTGTTGTGTTCAACATTTGATTACGTCAGTGCTGTACAAAATCAGAACGGCGGTATTCTGTTCAAAGTTAATTTCCAGTCAGAGACTGGGTTATCAAGAAGTCCATCACCCACACAAACTTATATGGGACAAAAGGAGAGAGGCATGGATGTATATGAAGCATTTGGAATTCTCCAGTCTAGTGCATTTAACGGAAGTGGGAAGTAGAATGAATTAAATTTGTAGAACGACAGTTATAACATTGCAGGAAATAAATCACGATGAATGTGGTGAAACAGCAAGTCTATAAAGTAAGATATTTGCTCATTCAAAGTGTATGCAATACCTCTGATTTGCTCGGACCGTCTTCAGACCAAAAATACTGGCTTTCTTCACTCCAGAGGTTGAGATTCCATTGGGCCTAACATGTGAAATCATTCAGTTAAAATTAGTGAGAAAATTGTAATCGAAAGATGCCTTTTCTGTTTGTAGGATACTTCAGTTAAGTTAAATACGTTATATAACATGATATTAATAATGAAATGATCTTCATCGTATTTAGGGGTATGCTAGCAGTTAGCAACAGATGCGCTCTCATACCAGTAGCTTAGTGATGGTGAGTAAGTAAGCTACTGTACGAGTGCATGCGTTAACATCCTAACATCAGCTGCCCTCACGTGTTTGCTTTTTTGGTAAGCATGGCTCGGGACGTGCACCTCGCTCTCCCCACCCACCACCTCCCCCTCCCCCCCCCCTCCTCCTCCCAAACTCTCCCAACACACGATGCTTCGGCATCTGCACCGTCGTTGCCGTACGTTGCGTACAAATGGACATGTGCAACACGCGTCTATGCACCATACCAGTGCGGTGGGTATACATTATGTAACGTATATGTTATGCAACAAAGAGTGTGTAGGTATGGATTAAATACATCGAAGATTGTATAATCATTCTATTAGTCTCTTTGAATCGAGTCACGTCGCACATATCAACCAAGAAAAGGTTTTTCACAAATGTGAAGAAGGTCAAAAGGCAAAGATTGAATAACGTTTTTAAAGAGTAAATATTTTTCCTTAATTCGTGTAATACTCTTCAAATGAATAAAGATCTTTTACTGCACACTTTCTAAAGTCCACTGTGTGCTTCCTAAGGCGTGAAGCTATCTCCATGTCAGATTTCATCCAAACTGGTTCAGCAGCTTCGTCGTGAAAATGTAACACAGAGATACTTACGCATTTACAATATTAGTATGGATAATATTTTAAACTACGGTATTTTTTCCGTAATCCGCTTTTTTAAGAAATAAAGTATATACGGTGCCCCAGTCTACGCCCAAGTTACAGTTGTGTTGTTTTAGATGAATCTTTAAATAACGATTTATTCTTATTTCGTGATTCCCTTTTGAAAATTTCCTTTTGCTGTAGTGATGCCTACATAGTGCCCCAAACTATGTTCAAGTTACCTGATAATTCGTCTAGTGGTTTTGGAGGACTGTGCTCAGACAGACCCGATAGTTTCATATATTCATTATTAGCGCAGATTTATGATGCATTTTCGTGACAGGAATGTGAACGCAATGTAAAATGAAACAATGAAATTATCATTATTTAGTGGATTGTGGGCTGATATGAAACTACCTGGCAAATTAAAACTGTTTTACAATATGGAATGTTACAAAGGAAAGAAAAAGTTTGTTATAAATGTTACTTACTTCTCGTCTGAAACTAGGACTGAAACAGAGTCGTGGGTGGAAAGTGTACGATTTGAGGATTACATGAATGAAAAAATCGGATTCACTACCAGAAGATAAGTCTTTTGACGTTCCTAGCGTTTCGGGACCAGCAAGACCTACTTAGCATTGATTTATCCTCTCACAGTGATTAGAACTTCTAAAGTACAGACGATCGTCCACAGAAACACCTTGTACCAACAGATGCAAAATACCAGAGAACTGCCAATGAATTCAAAGGCATAGATTTGCAAAAATACAGCGTAACGTAAATGCTTAAAACTGATGATTACAGAAGCCTTATTCCTCGGTGATTGAAGGGACATTGGAACTGCTGGCGTATTACGGACGGAAACCTGTCGCAAGAGACTTCCTCAATTTTTCCCCGATTTCTGAGCAGTCTCGCAACACCGAGGGAGAGTTTTTTTCGGCGTGAGACGCGAGCGTCCGCCAGCAGGGTAATTGCATTCCTTGAGAGGGAAATTGAGTAATTACAGCTGTTTCGCTCTCTTCGGCGGCGCGACTGGCTATTTTGGGCCCTTCAAGTGCGACGTTCGCTGCCTGCCGACCTATCAGCGAGCGTAATCACGTGGCCTACTGCTGGCGCGGCTTCCGCACGGCAAGGCGCTGCTCCTGCGGTATACCCTGCAGCCGTCGCACATGCGAACACACACACGGATTCCAGTCTGCGAAATGTCACTAGTTCCTAGAATAAACCACGGCTAAACTCAACGAGCTGAGCGTGTAGAATATAACCGCTACAGCATTCAGATTGTACCGTTCTATGTGAAAAAGGCCACATCTCCGTCATGTATGACTAATTTGCTGTTCCCACTTAAGTGCTGGCAGAGGGTTCAACAAACCACACACTGGATGGAATTTTCACTCTTGAACGGAGTGTGCACTGATGTGAAACTACCTGGCTGATTAAAAACGTGTGCCGGACCGAGACTCGAACACTGGACATTTGCGTTTCGGTGGCAAATGGTTTACCGAGACGAGGTAGTGGCGGGAGTAAAGCTGTGAGAACGGGTCGTGCTTGGGTAACGCAATCGGTAAAGGACTTGCCCGCGAAGGGCAGTAGTCCCAAGTTCGAGTCTCGGTCCTGCACACACTTTTGATCTGCCGGGAAATTTTATGCTCGGTCTATTTCTCTAATAGTCTACTCTCAAACAGGGCACGAGAAAAACGAAGAGTTAAATCTGTCCGTGCTAGCAGTGATTTATCTTATTTTATTTGATCATCAATTCTTCCTTTGTAAGTGGGATTCAGTAAAACATTTTCGTATTAGGGGGAAAACGCTGGAAACTGTAATGTCGTGAAAAAATCTCGCCGCAACGAATAACGCCGTTCTTTTTAACATTTTCCTCAGAATTCGTGTATCAAATCCGTGGCACTCTGTTCGTTATTTTACGATAGTAAAAAATGAGCTACCCTTCTTTGAACTTGTACAACGTTGTCCGGTAATCCTAGCTGGTAAGCATCTCATAGCTCACAGCAGTACTACAGCAAAGGACGGAGATGGGTAGTGTAAGCAGTCTCTTTAAAAGATCTGTTGCTGTTTCTAAGTGTTCTGTCAATGAAACGCAATTTTTGCTTTACTTCCTACACAACATTGGTTTATGAACGTTCCCATTTAAATTAGTCCTAATTGTAATCTCTAAGTGTTTCGTTCAATTTACAGCCCTTAGAGTTTTGTGATTTGCCGTGTAATCAAAATTTAGCAGATCCCATTTGGTACTCATGTGGATGACTTCATGTTTTTCATTGCTTAGAGCCAATTGTCGCTTTTCGCACCGTACAGATATCTTGTCTAAATCATTCTGCAATTGGTTTCGAGCTAGTGATGCCTGTAAAAGACGGTAAATGACTACATCATCTACAAACAATTCTAAGATGGCTGCTCAAATTGTCTCCTAAATCATTTATATATATTTGAAATAGCGGAGGATTTATATTACTTCCTAGGGGAGCGTCTGATATTAATTCTCCATGACTGTCAGTTACTGAGGCCTGTTATCTTTCTGACAGGAAATCACGAATCCAGAAAGAATAATATTTTATGAATCCATTCTGAGAATTTGTGAATAGAGGTTTTTTTTGGATAATTCGTAATGTTCGAACACAGTATATGTACCAAAATTCTACTGCCAATTGACGTAATTGATACGGGTCTGTCACTCAGCGGACTACTTCTACTTCTTTTCTTTCGTACTAGTGGGACCTGAGCAGGTGTCTAGTGTTAAGGTACAGATCTTTCGTCGAGCATGCGGTTTCATAGGATTGCCAAATATGAAGCTATTACAACAGTATATTATGACAGAGACCTATAATGATATGAAGTCCCGGCCAGAAGACATGCCATTATTAAGTGTATTGAGCTGCTTCACAACACCGAGGGTATCTGTCAGTGGGAAAGAGGCGTCTTCTTCTCAGCTTTTTGACGAGACTCCTGACTGGCACAACAAGTGGCGATTTATTGTGAATAACAAAAAAAAAGCCATGAGTATCAAAAAAATTCTGTAAATATAGATCTCACTATAAACTGCACAGATTTAAAAGTTCGTCTATTCAACTAAATATATAGGGATTAAAATCTTAAAAAGATTATCTGTTTATAATGTCTGTGTTAAAGATAAGGCCGCATTCTGAAATAATGATTGTGCCTTTCATTCTTCTTGTTGTTGTTGTTGTTCTTCTTCTTCCTTAGCGCTTTTCCCGCATGCCGGGATTCACCTGTTTTATCTCTTAACCTGTTTTAATCTGCCAGGGAGTTTCATATCAGCCAAAAATCCGCTAAAAACGAAAATTTCATTGTTTCACTTCACATTGTGTTCACATTCCTGTCATGAAAATGCATCATAAATCTGCGCTAATAATGAATATGTGAAACTATCGAGTCTGTCTGAATACTGTCCTCCAGAACTACTAGACGAATTTTCATATAACTTGAGCATAGTTTGGGGCACCGTGTAGGCATCACTTCATCAAAAGGAAATTTTCAGAAGGGAATCTTGTGTCTCGTCAATGGTTCAAGCATGAGATTTTCATAGAGTATGTCAAACCATCGCTGCCTAGGTCGTTCTACTGCCTGCTTGCTCTCAAAATAAAAGCCGTCTCTGCCACTGTTGCATCTGCTCGAGGAACTTGCTTGTGCCAAGGTAGACAATATTTTTTTCGTGTTCTCTATTGTTGTTTTTCCACACACCTTCTTCATTTGTGACATGATCTTGCAGTGCTAATCCTAATATCCGCCAAAGCCTCTCTGCTTGCTTGACTGCAAGTGCTTGTTACACTTCTTTCGCTGAAGGCCAGCCTTCAGCACCGTACAATGTAAGCAAACTGATTGCAAGTCGACATCCTTCCAACGGGAGCCTATCTGGAATCTTCCTCTCACAACGTCCACCAGTCAAAGAATGCCATTTTAGCCAAATTATTTACTTGATAGCTTAACAGTATCTGTTAAGGCATCAGTAAACATGTACTGAAGACTTGAACACGTTCTAGCTATTCTGTTTTTAACGTACTACATTCCAGTATTTACAACACAATTCAATAGAGTCCACCATAGATTATACTGACTAAATACTTTTCTTATTCGTTTTGGCCGCCTTTTACAAGACATATGATTAATGGTTCTCACAGCACAACAGTTGTTTAGATTTTGTGATGTATATTTGTTTCTAAGATACTTAATTTGTGTTAGGTAGTAATTAATTCACATTGTTGCGCTAATCAGTTTTTGTTGTGAACGAATCACATTAAAGCGGTAGTATAATGTGGAATGAACATGTTGAATATATGAATTGTAATCCTGCTTACCACAGACACTATTCGAGATACTCTGTCTCGCCTATACATAGAGTGTAGAGCACTAATTCATTTATGTTCCAGACTTCACTATGTCGCGCTGTATGCCACGCACATTGTGACTGAATGTAAAGTTCAGCTGCTCCTGATGCGTAATACCTTGTCTATTTATATATCACAATTGTATTTACAGGATCAGATACACACCTAGTGACAAATGGTCATGGATCATGTGTTAAAGTGTTAAATATTTGGTATACGCTATGAAAAGAACTAAAAGTAATTTGTAATAAGTGAACTGCCACCATATTGCACTTTTATCAATAAAATTCTATGATAAATTTTGTGTTGTGTCCAGGTTATGCCAGATGATGAACTCCAAAAAGGAAACCATTTGCAGAATAATAAAAATAAGAATTTTAAGTAGCTTGTGTGTTTTTCCTACGAGAAAATGTCAGGAATTATGATTACGAGAAACGTGAATTGGAAGCAACAAAAACAAATTTCTTTGGGGAAGACCAACGAAAGACTATATTTCGTTAGCAGGAATCTTGGAAAACGAAAGAAATCTAAGTCGATTGCCTACACTGCTCTACATCGTTCCCTTCTGGAACGCCACTGCGTGGCATGAAATCCTCACCATGTAGAACTGAAAGAAGTGATCGAAAATATACAAAAAAGGACAGTTCGTTTGGTATTATTACGGAATAGTCCAGGAAGAGTGTCACGGATATGACAAGCGACTTTGAAAAAAGGTCTTTTTAGTTGATCGTTTCCAGTGATCACGATGCTGAAAGGATGTTAAACCCTAAACCACATTCCTTTGTTGCTTTTTAGGTGAGATGAGGTCTTTTCACAAAATGTCAGTCCGTAACCTTCTTCCCCGAACGCCAAAACATTTTGTTGACTCTCTCGTACATTGGGAGAAGTGACCGTCATAAAAAAATAAGACAAATTAATGCTCTTACACAGGGATACATACGTCCATTTTTCTCATATGTTATACGAAAGTGGAAAGCTGCAGGAATAGTCTGTAAGTGGTTCTAAGAACAGCCTGAAAACATCTGTGTACTGCAGTAGTCATGTACATCTATACTTACTGGAAGACGTAGACGTTATCTCTCGCTACAATCAGTTGGCATTTATAAGGTTGAAAATTTTGTGAAGAGGGTTGATCTCTCAGAGTAAAGGTTTCTTTCAGAAACGTTTAATTTGCCTGGGGAAGCGTCGGGGCTGCGGTAATTGTTTTACGAACTACCGCTAACTATATTGCATGCAATAAATGGGTTACCTTTACTTTACAGTCTCTGAGCTTATTTCTTCAGCAGAAATGGACTACATACAGTGTCTGGCAGTACTCAAAATGTCTCTGAAGATCGATGCTCTTATCTATGTAGCCATCAACCGATTTGCCTCCTGTTCGAAAGCAACTAAGTTTCAAAAATAAAAAAAAATTATGAAAAATTATTTCTCGCTGGTAGGGAATACAATTCTCAATTACGAAACGATCCCTAATTTTTCAGAGATTCACCATGGATGTGGTAGGATTTTGTTTAGTTGATAGTTCTGCGTTAGGATGTGTGTTTTCTTCTAATATTTTACGCTCAGAAATGTCATAAACTTGATAATTGGTTTAGTATAGACTCGAATTCAGGAGCAAAGGCAAAAATAAGACAGTTTGTCAAAAGTTTCGTGACGAATTAGTTTTACTAACAGTCGATAAAATATTATCTTTCCATGTATTTACTCAGAGCATCTATTGACAGTATTGGGCTTCTTTTAATTACAACATGTCTAAATTATTTATCTTTTGTCAAAAGTGTTGGGGTCAGCTCAAGAAGATCTCCGTATAGAAAATTCTTGTATTTCTTCCTACTTCACAGGGCATCTACTTTTGTTTTTCTTACTGAACCGTGAAGTGTTGCAAACTAATCATGTCGTTTTATTGCACTTAAATAAGTACTTTTGAACGTTCTTGCCTGAAAATATAGTTTATGAATTGCTTAGAATATTTGTCTCCGCACGTAGTGGAACTATGGATTAATGTAAGACTTGCAGTTAGTTTCTTGATATAGAATCAGTGATATAAAAGCTGGAAGGAGGGAATATTATGTGTTCCCGTTTACGAAGCAAAATCTCGGACTGGGGAGTCAATTGACCCTGTTCTTTCAAAAGATCCATCCCGGTATTCACATTTAGAAATTTAAGGAAACCATGGAAACCTGAATCCGGGGGGCAGAAAGGGGTTATAGGCCGGCTTAATCACGATTGCGACTACAGCGTCTCAGCACTGTGACTTAACTTACTGACAAAACGAACGTTTCTCGACAGTACTAAGTGAATAATGACAAAACAGAGGCTTGGATTGGCAAGGATGATGCAGGAAATCGCCTGTAGCCTTGTTTACGAAACCATTCCAGATATACCTTAAGTAATTTACAAAAGCCACGCTAATACATGTATCCGCGCGGCTACATGGAGATTTGGAACCATTAATGCGACTCCAGCTTTGTATAAGTAAGTGCTGCACCTAGTCGCTCACTAGGAACACGAAGTAATCCTTTGTGAAACCTTGTCGAACTCAAACGTCACGTTTAATCACGACGACAGTAAATGAAATGCTGTTTCCGCACCGACCTTACTAGGGCAACGTGTAAATAGCTATCTTTTGGTATGTCTCTTTTCTTGACAGCATTTGAGTCACCTACTTAATTATTAAGAACGTCATTATTTTCATGGTTCACTGGATATCGTTACATGAAAACAAAGAAAAAGTGAAATGCATAAGTCAACGACAGTGCTTAGTCGTAGCTACTACATTACAACGAATGGCTCTAGAAACATCCATACAAAATATGATAAAGTGAGGGGTCTACTATGAAGGTGTCAACGTGGATTGAAGAATCACTGTTATCAAAACTAATTTTGATTTCAGTTTCTCAAGTGAAGGTCAATTTATACAGTTTGCCTACACATCGTTGTGTGTGTTGTTCAATGGAAATTCAATCCTAAACAAACTGGTTTAAGGTCAGGCAGAACACATCAATCTTCAATAAATAGGGGCATTTCACGCAGATAGGTAAATTAGTTAAATATACCGCAAAGAAGATTCACTGTAATGATGCAATATACAATGCATCAGTCAAAAAAAATACAGCAGACATCGTTAAAAAAAACTATATATTTGTGTGGGTCATTACATAATTCACAGGTTTTGTTCTGGAGTCCGTCTATGATTTAGGAGGAGTTGTTAATCTATGTTTGAGAACAGTTCTGACCTGTTAGCCACTTTATTTCCATGGGTGGTGTTTTATTTACTTGGATTTCACACCTCTCTAGATGGCTGTTAGCAAATGTCATCTGTTCAACTGTCGTTAATATATCGAAATTCCGACAGACGTGTTTGAAAGACATAATTTCTTTTCTGTAAATGCGAAGTTAGCCACGAATATTATGGTCTAAGACATCAGTATTTGGAACTATATACTGAAGATATTTGTCTGGAAAATAGCCTTGTACGGAAATAAAACGTCATCTATAAACCACGCAAGAAGAGGAGATTTTGAAATGTGATGTTACAATGAATGCTGCAGATTAGGTGGGTAGACACAATAAGTAAATGGAAAGTAGTGAACAGAACTGAGAAAAAAAGAAATTAAGTGCACGGTCTCATTAAAAGAAGGGATCGGTCGGTAGTACACATCTTGAGATATGAAAGAGTCGTCAGTTTGGAATGAGGGGAAGTGTAAGAGATAAAAACTGAAGAGGGACACCAAGGACAGGGTACATTAAGTAATTCAAACGCATGTGGGTTTCTGTAGGTGTGCAAAGATGAAGAAACTTGAGCAGCATCGACTAGGGTGTAGAGCTGCAGCAAAGGAGTCATTCAGACTGAAGCGTTAGTAAAAACACCAACAGCAGGTTATTAGTGAATGAAAATATGCAAAAAATATTAACACTGATTTATATGCCTCCAAAAATGGCAGTTATTGATATGGGAAACGTATCTGAACCTCAACGTTTTAGCAAGTCTAACATGTTTTCCCAGTTTAAAATTTTTTGACTAGCAGGATAGAAAAACTTATAACTTTCTCCACTATTTGTTTTTGTTGGTACCCTACATTAATACGAGGAAGGGCAATTTGGACAATACAAAACATGGTGAAACGTTTTGTAACTCTAAAACAAGATTATAACCGTAACAAATAGATTTTCCTGTCGATACTACTTTGCCGGTTCTATAATAATAAAACTGCCACCTGTAGAGATGAATCCTCAATGTGTACCTTCAGCAAAAAAAGTACCTTACAAAACACTGCCTCGACCAATACCTCAGTATTATTCATCGGTGTCAAATCTGTATGAAGTAGGACTGATAGAGGCAATATAGAAGGGACAAAAAAGAGGAGCAGCACGTTTCGTTACAGGTTCATTTAGTAAGCGCGAAAACGTTACGAAGATGCTCAGCCATCTCCTTTGGCATGCATTGCGAGAGAGGCGTTCTGCATCACATTATGGTCTACTGTTATAGTTCCGGGAGCCCACACTCCTTGAAGAATAAACAAATGTATTGCTTCCTCCTGAGTATATCTATCGAAAAGATCGTGAATATAAAATTAGAGAGATTCGAGCCGACAAGGGGTTTAACCAGCGATAATTCTTCGCATAAAGCATACGCGACTGAAACGGGAAAAGGGAGGGGCGACAACTGCACACAAAGTACCCTCCACCACACACCATAGGATGGCCTGCGGAATATAGATGTACATGAAGATGTAGATTGGAATATATTCGATAAGTCCCACAATCTTACTGTTGTTGGTACTGCAATCTTAAAAAAATTATATTAGGTGGTGGTGGTGTTTAGTGTTTAGCGTCAGGTCGACAACGAGGTCATTAGAGACGGAGCGCCAGCTCGAGGTACGGAAGGATTGGGAAGGAAATCGGGCGTGCCCTTTCAAAGAAACCATTCCGGCATTTGCATGAAACGATTTAGGAAAATCACGGAAAACCTAAATCAGGATGACCGGAGACGGGATTGAACCGTCGTCCTCCCGAAAACTATGTTAGGTTCTCTTTGAGTGTATACGTAGCTGATTCAGTAGAAGAGACCTTTCCACATCAGAACTCCGCTTGACTAAGTTCCCTGTTACTGCACTCGTAAATGAAAATCCTCCAGACAGTTATTTTTCTCAAAAATTTGGAAAACTGATGTACGAAGCGAGTCCGGTACAAATGGGCTTCTCGCGTTGCAAGACTGTTCAGCCGACAAAGGGGAGCAGACGAAAGCACACATATAACACCCGTGAAGATGCAAAAATCTGATTGGAAACAGAACTCAGGTGGTCACTTCAATGAAGAAAATGGAAACGAGTGTATGCCGTCAGTGGCAGAGAGTTTTCAGTCGGGAAGTTCGGTCGCCAAGTGCAAGTCTTATTGAGTGCGACGCCAAATTGAGCGACTTGCGCGTCGACAGTGGGGATGAAATGATGATGAAGACAGCACAACACTCAGTCCCTGAGGGAAGAAAACCTCCCTCCCAAGTCGAGAACCGAACGCGGGCCCATGTGCGTAGCATTCCAACACGCTGACCATTCAGCTAACGGGGCGAACTTCACGGGAGAGGAAAGTGGTTTTGGCTTGACTGGGACCGTCGCTACACAGAGGCAGAGGCGCTACAGAAACGATGCCATTCGGAGCGTCAGAGGCCGAATGGGTGCGGCGGCGCGCCTGGCTACTAGCCGGATCCGGACCCCTCGCCCCCTGAGACACCTGAGCGCCTTCTGTAGCAGCGGCCCGCTCCGTGCAGACACTGTGCACGTCACGCCGCCTTGACCCACCTGGTCGTGCAGCCGCTCCCCGACCCTCCTGCCCTCCGGGTCACTCTGTGAAAAGACGTTACTGACGACCCCAACCTCGGACCGGTCTGCGCCGCTCTTAACTGGGTCATGATTTACCGCACGGTCCACGGTGTCGAGCAATTGCTAATTGCCGGTAGAACAACCTCACACGAGTCACGTCCTAGAGTTCCTTGGCCTTACAAAGTAAACAAAAGATGTAATACGTAACAGTGTACACCCTGAAAAGCAAAGCATTTAATCGAAGCACACTACTGGCCATTAAAATTGCTACACCACGAAGATGAAGTGCTACAGACGCGAAATTTAAACGACAGGAAGAAGATGCTGTAATGCGCAAATGATTAGCTTTTCAGAGGAATCACGCAAAGCTGGCGCCGGTGGCGACACCTACAACCTTCTGATATCAGGCAAGTTTCCAACCGATTTCTCATACACAAGCAGCAGTTGACCGGCGTTGCCTGGTGAAACGTTGTTGTGTTGCCTCGTTAAAGAGGAGAAATGCGTACCATCAGGTTTTAGACTTTTATAAAAGTCGGATTGTAGCCTATCGCGATTGCGGTTTATCGTATCGCGACATTTCTGGTCGCATTGGTTGAGATCCAACGACCGTTAGCAGAATATGGAATCGGTGAGTTCAGGAGGGTAATACGGAACGCCGTTCTGGACCCCAACGGCCTCGTATCACTATCAATCGAGGTGACAGGCATCTTATCCGCATGGCTGTAACGGATCGTGCAGCCACGTCTCCATCTCTGAGTCAACAGATGGGGACGTTTGCAAGACAACAACCATTATGCACAATCAGTTCGACGACGTTTCCAACAGCATGCACTATCAGCTCGGAGACCATGGCTGCGGTTACCCTTGACGCTGCATCACAGACAGGAGCGCCTGCGATGGTGTACTCAACGACTAACCTGGATGCACGAATGGCAAAACGTCATTTTTTCGGATGTATGCAGGTTCTGTTTACAGCATCATGATGGTCGCTACCGTGTTTGACGACATCGCGGTGAACGCACATTGGAAGCTTGTATTCGTCAAAACCATTATGACGTATTACCCTACGTGATAGTATGGGGTGACATTGGTTACACGTCTCAGTCACCTCTTGTTCGCATTGACGGCACTTTGAACAGTGGACGTTGCATTTCAGATGTGTTACGACCTGTGGCTCTACCCTTCATTCGATCCCTGCGAAACCCTACATTTCAGCAGAATAATGCACGACCGCATGTTGCAGGTCCTGCACTGGCCTTTCTGGATACAGAAAATGTTCGACTGCTGCCCTGGCCAGCACATTCTCCAGATCTCTCCCCAACTGAAAACGTTTGGTCAATGGTGGCCGAGCAACTGGCTCGTCACAATACGCCAGTCACTACTGTTGATGAAGTGTGGTATCGTGTTGAATTTGCATGGGCAGCTGTACCTGTACATGCCATCCAAGCTCTGTTTGATTTAATGCCCAGCAGTATCAAGGCCGTTATTACGGCCAGAGGTGGTTGTTCTGGGTACTGATTTCTCAGGATACATGCACCCAAATTGCGTGAAAATGTAATCACATGTCAGTTCTACTAAAATGTATTTGTCCAATGAATAATCCTTTATCACCTGTATTTCTTCTTGGTTTAGCAATTTTAATGGCCAGTAGCGTATTGTTTCGAGGTATTGATACCTACAGTGAAATAAGTACTTCAAATGAGCGTGTGATTCGGATTTAACTTCATATTTTGAAGCGAGTCTTCGGGTGGCCCGACTTTTTGTTAGGCAATCTCTAGAGACCCACTGAATACGGTGAAACATAAACGTTTCACGGAAGAGTCAGGCAGTTCAACAGCAGCGATCCGAGACACGTCTGAGAAAGTGTTATCGTCATAGAAAAATGGTTCTCTGTTGCGAGATGTGTACCTTTAACATGAATGGGGCCCTTCATTTCATTCAGAAGCAAATCTTAGCACTCACTGGTAACTGTTCGGCCCTTGCCGAAGCAACCTATGAGTACCACGTCTGTCAGTATTAAAAAACGTAAGTTTAGACATTTTCCATAGAAGGAATAGGTTTTGCTTCATTTGACGTAGCTCTTGCTTTTTGTCTCTCGCTTCTCCTTTCTCTGTGGCTTGAGACCGTGAATCCGTGTTACATTTTCTGTGATAAAACATAGGAGAAAACTACTAAAATTGGGGCACATAGCAACGTCTATACTCCGCAAGTTTTCTATTAAGTTAGCGAATGTCAGCATCCGTATTAGCTCTAATATCACCAATTTTCTCTTTGTGGGCATTTCTTAAGACGTATGTAGAAGGAACGAACTCTCTCGGAATTTCAGTAGTAAACCCCTCCGTCATACACAACACCTGTCCTTTATCGTCTGTCGCTGGAGTTTGTTGAGCATGCCTGTAACGCCCTCGCGCCTACTGAACTATCCCTTCACAAAACGTTCCAGTCTTCGTTCCACCTTGTCTATCTCTTATATTAATCCAGCCTTTTGAGGGTTCTAGACTAATGAGCAGTACTTAAGAATCTGTCGAACAAGTGATTTGTAAGCCACTTCTTTCATGGATCAATTACATTTCGCTGAGATTCTTCCCAGTGCATTACAGCCTGGTGTCTGCTTTTCTTAATTTTTGTTTTATCTACTATCTCCACTTTAGGTTACCACGTGTATTTAATCTCAGGTACGTATTTTAGGGTGCCTACGTCTTTCCGTGATATAGCGAATTCGGGTGCATAGTGATGCGCACTGCGTTATATTAACATTCAAGTGACAACACCAGTCCCAGCACCAATCAACGATCCTGTACAGCTCTTTCTGTAATTCGCTATAATTTTCTACCGTTGCTGCCTTCTTATAGACAACTGCTACATCTTTGGAGAGCGCCATATAGAATCGTACATTATCCGTTAGATCATTTGCATTTACTGTAAGCAGTAAAGGCCCTATCACAAATGTTTTGGGCACTAATGGAATTACCTTTACATGAATCTACTTTGTTCCGTTTAGAGCGCAAAGAAGAGGGATGTGGAAGTATTGGGCAACGAAGAGATACACATGAATTTCTATGAGGCTGTGGGACTCCGCGATAATGAGTGGCTCAGTAGGCAGTCCAACTGAAGAGGAAGGGACACCTCTAAAAAGGGAAATCACAGAAGTTGGATAGAAAAACCTCAGATACAAGAAAGGTAACTGCGAAGAATAAATACTTCAGCTAATTGGCGCAATAAGAATTACCGGATGTTTTGAATGGAAGTAGCAGTCTTATTTGTGCAGAATATGGATTTTGAGTGAACAGAAGAAACACGAAAGGCAACGAGAAGCAGCAGAAATGAGAAAAGTGAGAAACTTGCCATCAGAATTTGCACGACGTTAAGAAATTCTATTACCTAGGCAGCAAAATAATACAAGTTGGACGGAGCAAGGAAGACATAAAAAGAAGACTAGCACCGCCAAAAAGGCATACTTAGGCAAGAGAAGCCTACTAGTATTAAGCAAGGCCTTAATTAGAGAAAGAAATTTCTATCAGTGTACGTTTGGAGCACATCCTTACATGGAAGTGAAACATTGACTGTGGGAAAACCGGACAGCAACGATTCGAAGCATGTGAGTTGAGGTAGAATTAGAGAAGAATGAGGGGATGGACAGCCTTATCATAGCCTTATAAAAATACAAAGACTGGAAGAAAATTTCATATCACGACAGGTGGTATCCAAAGCCCTATTACAAACGAAAACGCGGAAACATTACTGTTTAACGGTTGAAGTATGGATGTTCACGGAAAAAAGTTAGTTTGAGAAATAATTAATTTTTTAGGGCTCACACAGAACATTATAGAGTATTTTACACGAATTTCTTCTTGAATTACTTGCACGTAAATTACAATACAGGCAGATTCACTCTTCGGTAGCCATAGCTGTTTTTCGAAAAGAAACTTTAACCAAAGTTTTCACAAATAATACAAATGACTATAAAGTGTATCTGCCGTACTTAAGGGACGTTCAAGGAAAAAGGCCTTTTGGTTCAAATGGTTCGAACAGCTCAGAGCAATGTTGGACTTAACATCTAAGGTCATCAGTCCCCGAGGCAGGATTCGAACGACCGTAGCGGTCGCGCGGTTACTGACCGATGGCCTTTTGGGAGAAGAAAATCACTTCCATCATTCTGATGAAGAATTATTATTTTTTTTCGGCATATCCCGCTACACACATTAGAATGGGTGAAAAACACCCTGCAGTGTCTACTTAATGCACGTCATGAAACTGGTGTAAGGGTGTGGTATGTGATACAAAAGTAGTGAATATTTTTCTTTTGCAAACACAGGTTTACGTTTTTATTTTATTGGAACAATTTCTTCGGTAATAAGAAATGATTAGTAAAAATTTATTAGTGGACCAAGACTGCTGGATTACGGCCCAAAGAACCAGTCTTCTAACGCCAGACCGTAATGGTTGCACAGTTCTACTGAAACAGTTAAGTAGCATTAGTTTTGTATCTCCTGGTTCCGAACAGATTTTCACATACATTTGCTTCCATCGTACGTCAAATGCCGGACATGGAAAACCGTCTGACATTATTCTCATCCTTGATTCATACAACACTCTAAATTAGGGGAACGAAAGAATTAAATCTTGAATTAGATTTTTGTTGACTGGAAAGAACAATTTGACATAACTTTCACAAGAAATTGTAGTGATTTATTTTTAGTTAGTTCGGATTTAATTTGTCATCGTAAGAATATTGAACAAGTTATTGTAGTTACACTTTGACTTGTTCAGTATTTAGACATAAGATCAGGTAGTCAACCTACAACTTCATAAGCTTGTGCACAATATCAACGGATTAATTAATAATATCAAGAAGTCTGTTAGATATATGATATTAATATCGAATACTTATTTGCAGCCCAATGCACCACTTTTTAAACCTAAATCAGTTATGTGTCTTTATCGTCAAGTGACTAATGCATTCCTTTTAAAGACAAAATCAGGTTAAGTGTCTATATCCTCGAGTGCCATTATCATAAATCATTTCTTTTGTCTTGACGTGATCTATTTATGGAATATTTACATACAAAATGCGTATTGTGTAAAAATATAGTTGAAATGCACAACTCATTACAGAAGTCTCAACAAGACACTAATTCATGTGACGTAGTACTGTTCAGTGAAATATTCTGCGTGCATAATGAGTTATTCCTTAATGTGTTGTAGGATGTAAATGCGCAAATTATAGTTAATACAGTGTTTAGTTAGGATCCCACAGTAAAATGAAATACAAGAGCTGTTAAATCTCCGATATACAGACGTAGTTCCCTGAAACTCTTATAAATTAAGAATTACGTGTGATACTTACTATCTTCTGAATATATATGAAATTTATATTTGGCATGGCGTCAATCGTGGTGTAAAGTAATATCGATTCAGCTAATGAAACCTTACAACTACAACCTGGTAAACATTGCATACCGTTGCTTGGTTACTGCATTGCTATTAGAACCGATTACGCAATCTGTCAAAGCAAGAGAGCAGGTCCTGTTGCCCTGTAAAATTAACAGGTCACTTATCTGCGTGAAGAATAAAAATGGTACTGTGCCAGAGTTTGTAAAATTCTTTTGTGTTAGCCTCTCAGACATTACTACCTTTACTCTCCTGTACTTGAAGTATTTTGCATTGTTTTGTTAAATACATGGTACAATCTTTTTCTATACCACAAAACCATGATAACTATAAGAAGGATCCAAGATTTACGCTGCAAAATATATAGGAAAGGTCACAAAAAACACCAACTTGGATTCTTTTGTTATTTAACTATTCTTGTATTTTGCGGGTGAGTGAATGATATTCAGAGTTGAGCGTCGGATTTAAAGAAAACTATTACTGCGCATTTTCTCATTAGCAGAAGGAAATTTTTTTTTTGATTCTTCAAAGAAACAGTCCTTCACAACTTCCTTTCAGAGGTGACGTAACTAATGGTTAGGACCCCCCTGACTCTTAATCTCCGAAAACTTTTATGTTGAGGCAAATTTTTGCTAACTAAATTAGTTCTTATCGGCTACGCTGTAGGTATTGTTAAACTGAAAATAACACCCTTTTTTGTATATTTTTTTCTGCTCTTTAATGAATTCAGTTAGCGAAGGTTAAAAATATCTTTATGGTGTAGGTGCTTGTTGTTTTGGTAGTTTCTCTTTCGAGTCAAACTAAGTCGGCAGTTACTCTCATTAATATTCTCCCCGTCTAAAATATTAGTTGTAACTGAACAAGTGATCTTTGCGAATTTAATAACAACTGCTAAAGGCTAAGGATTTACCAATCTTCAAAGGAAACACAGATTATTGTAAAGCCTACTGTATATGTAGATACCATTCTTATGATGTGATTAAAGTTACGTAGCCTTGACAGGAAGCATAAACTACGGTGTCAGTTACATTCCCGTTGCAACAGACTATTGGATGCTATTTTGTCCTGCATTTTTCTCGTTTGGTCCCGTGTAGTCGTATATGCTGTTTGCCATCATTAATCGTCCTGCAATTTAAATGTTTAACAGTTTTTAAAATACTTCGGTCTTGTTTTGAATCTTATCGTATAGAGACAGAGAAGAGCGACACGTTTCACCACTGGCTCGTTTAGTAATCGCGAGAGCGATACTTTGATCTTCAACGTATCCCATGGGCGAGGTTTACAAGAAAATGATTCCGCATCACGGAGAAGTTTATTGTTAAAATTTCAAGTCTGGCAACAGATTATTTCTTGCCACCTACGCCTCACTAAGTCACCACGGTGAGAAAATAAGAGGAATTAGGCTTACCCGCAGTCAAACTCTCTCCACACCATTACCGGATAGAACAGAGCGATAGTGACAGCAGATGTCCCTTCCAACACCCACCATAAGGTGACTTTATGAGTCTAGGTGTGGATATCGAAGTAAAATTCGTATTTATTCCGATAACAGAAATGTAATCGAAGTAAAAAATTATGGAGAGGGACAGTCTTGCACGAACTAACAGTTCCGTTATTGACGAAAAATCAGTGTTAGCGTAGCCAAATAACGCTCAGATGTTGACACTGCGTTGCTACCGTTTTGCGTACTGAATATTGTATATTGAATATAGTAACTCATGTTAACTGACGGCGCCGTCTATTATAACAAATTAAACCGATTGCCGTAATCTAGCGCTTACACTAATTAATTAAATTTTTTTCGTTGGAAATACTGACTAGTTTTAGTTGTAGAGTTATGTTCCCTTTTTTTCACCCTGGGAACTAAAGGAATAATCTTTAGGGACTGCTGACGGTCGCATCCTATGGAATAGCAAAACGAAATTAATATTGACCAGCGAAGTGCTTTCGTCCTAGCAGTTTACTTCTAGTCTTTCGAAAATATATATCCGCATTTACTGCTTTGCTGTCATGTATCAGAGTGCACTTTAGGTAAAAGACTGGAATATAATTTCAGTGTGCCCCAGTGACATCTTACTCCTGTTTTAGATTTCTTTTTTGTTTTCGAGAATAGTTGGGGTAACGCGTTCCTTGCTGTGATGCGAATATATCAACTTTCAGATAAGACAAATACCTGGCGATAGCAGTGGTGTAGCAAACATAGAGATGGGCTCCCTCGATATCGGGCATGGATGAATCCGAAATGTCGTAAGCCTTACCTCGAAAATACATGGGGTTACGCGGATATTTCCAGCGAGAAGCACGTGGTACGTGGTAAAATTGCAGAAAGGAATTTATCCTCGGCAACATGTTTAATCGCCTTGGCTTATCGTGCCTTTCTCTTTCGGACGGCACGGGCGCCTGCACAGTTTCAGTGATACCAGGTTAGTTGTTATACCTACATTTCGGCGACGGACTTATCTATTCTCTTTATTTATAATGTTAATGCAATGCCTCTTCTTTGTTTTGTTTAACCCTGGGTATTGGTTCTTCCGTAATCTTTTGCTCATATTTAGTAGGCGCAGGAACAATGTCTGAGGACTTAAAGTAAGGAAAGATTGGTACACAAAGACGTGCGTCAAAACTCTACGTTTAGAGGTTTCTGGATCAATTCCAAGTACTCTGTTGAGACTAAAAGAGAATGTTACGTTTGACATGGGTTGAAAACGAGTATTTTCACGTCCACGACTAAACGTATGGAACATATCAGGCGTTTTTCTTAAAATAAACTCATAACAACATGTGATACTGTTAAATGATGAAGACAAATTTCTGCATTGTATTAAACTACAGGGAGTTTAGAAACACTCCATAGCAGAATAAGACCCTGACTGTCATCATTTTTCAGCCTCGATGTAGTGTTTACACTTTTCTCCTTGTATAGTACCATATTCACAAAATTTTAGAATGTAGCAAAAAGTTTCTATCAAATATCAAGGGTAATATTTAAATCTTCCACAGAAAATAGGTAGAATAAACAAGATTATAAATCAGAGTAACGTACGGTGGCTCTTGAAACACGATATAGTGAATATCCCCAATAGATATGCACTTAATTTTGTACGGCTTTAACACAAAGCCGGGAAATGTTATACAATTATGGTGTTTCCGAGTGGGCACACTCCCCCATAACGTCTGTTTTATTCAATGTAACAGTAAACATAAAATATTTTACAGAATAATTTTGTCGGTGTTCCTACGTGGCTTGTTTGTGGTGCATTCTAATTCCGATATAGGGCTTATTCACTGTTACATCGGCATATATTCGTATAGCTTAATTGACGACTTCTTCATTTGGGAAAAAAGTGGGAATGTCAAAAAAACTTACTTTATAGAATATCACTTCTTACTCATCGAATCATGAACGTGTACGTCAGAAATTTTTCTTCACATTAAGATATGTTTAACAGTTAATCATAACAGCAATCTGTAAAATTCATCACAAATGAAAATGCTTTTCAATTTTTTAATGCTAGTTAGTAGCTTACGACTTTTTCCGAACGAGCTAGAATGTATACATGTATGACAAAAACGACTTGGGAGCCAATTAAACAAAGCCAGAAGTCTTTGCGCTGCGCGAATTTCTCTTTTGTGCCAACCACTTCATCTAAGACTAGCTTTTCGACCCTACGTTATGAATTACTTCTTATATATATCAGAATCTCTGTCTTCCTGTACAGTTTTTACCGTCCACAGCTCGCTCTCGTACCATGGAAATCATTCTCTGACGTCTGAACTCATATCCTGTTATCCTGTTTCTTCTTCGTGTCAGTGTTCCCAACGCGTTGCTCTCTTCGGCGGTTTTCCGGAGAAACGACTTGTACCATATCTTACCAGTACACCTAATTTTCAACAATCTCTGTCTAAAACGTTTCAGCTTTCTTCTTTTTAGATTCTCCCACAATCCATAATTCCTTTCCATACAATATTGTGCTTCAAATTGACATTGTCAGAATTTTCCTCCTCAAATTGCAGCTCATGTTTGATAGAGGTGGAATTATTTTGGCCGGGAAATCCCTCTTACCCTGTGCTGATCTACTTTTCATCCCTTTGCGCTGGTCCGTCATGTATTACTTTGGTTCCAACGAAGCAGATTTTTTTTTCCTTCGCGTACTTCGTGGTCACCAGTTTTGGTGTTAGGTTTCTCTCCAATGTCATTTCTGTTACTCTGATTACTTTCGTCCTGCTTTGTTTTACTCTCAATCCATATTTGGCACTCATTACACTATTCGTTCCATTGAACACATAATGTAATACTTTTTGCCTTTCACAGGGGATCCCAATATTATTAGTGAATCTTACCACTGATGATATCCTTTCACATAGAATATTAACATCACTCTTGTAACTTTCTCTTATTTCCGTCACTGTGTCTTCGTCGTGTGGATTGAACAGTACGGTCAAAAGACTGTACTCCCGTCTCACACAATTCTTAATCCGAGCACTTCGTTCTTGGTCTTCCAGTCTTATACTTACCTCATGGTTCTTGTACATACTATGTGTTACACGTCTTACAATGTAGCTTACACTTATTTTCCTGAGAATTTCAAACGTCTTGCACCATTTCACTTTACCGAACGCATATTATACGCCAACGACTCCTGTGGCAGTGTCTTGATTTTTCTTAAGTCTAGCTTCCGTTGTGTAGCTCAACATTAGAACTACCTCTCTGGTAGTTCCTACACCCAAAGTGATCGTCATCCAACAGATCTCCAGTTTTCTCTTCCATTACTCTGTCAATTATTAGTGATAGCAACTGGGTTTCATGAGAACTGAAACTGACTGTGCGATAGTTCTCTCAGTTATCTGCTCTTACTATGGCCGGCCGAAGTGGCCATGCGGTTCTAGGCGCTGCAGTCTGGAACCGCGAGACCGCTACGGTCGCAGGTTCGAATCCTGCCTCGGGCATGGATGTGTGTGATGTCCTTGGGTTAGTTAGATTTAACTAGTTCTAAGTTCTAGGGGACTAATGACCTCAAAAGTTGTCTCCCATATTGCTCAGAGCCATTTGAACCATTTTTTGCTCTTACTATCTTCGGAATTACCTGGATCATATTTTTTTCGAAAGTCTGACGGTATGTGTCCAGTTTCGTAGTTCGTACATATCAGCTTGAATAGTCTTATGGTTCCACTTCCCCCTAATAGTTGTATAAATTCCTAAGTACTGTTATCCAGTCTTCTGTCTGATCTGAGCGCGAGTCTTCTGAAGCTCGGTTAAGTCGTACTGCCTAAAATATTTGAAGCTGGAGCTACCGAGTAAAGGAAAAATACAGGGTGATTCCGTGATGATGTTAAAAACTCTCAGGGACGACGTAGCAGGATAAATGTAGCAATTTGAAGTAAGGGATTCGGGTCTGGAAACACGTCGAAACTTGTAAGTGGAAATCGTAATGGTAATACTGCCAATGGACCTCCTCTGAAAGCTCTTTACCTTCCGTATTTTGGCAAATCAAGGAAAAATTGTTTGATAATCATGGGATCTAAAATACATACCTTATGAGCTAAGAGCTCTAGTTCAGTATAAGAGAAGTGTATCCTACTGGCAAAGATGGAAAGTGTTCATAGTTTGTAAGCAATGCACTTTAGAGCCCAGGGTGTTCATTGGTCAGGTTTTCGTGTTTCGGTTCATGCTACTTTCTCTCAAAACATGGAAAGCAGAAAGACGCGCCCTGTTAGATGTATCGGAAATATTTTTGCTTATAATATTTGACTCGGTCGTATTCGACCACGGTCCCTTACCACAATTTCATACATTTACCCTTCTACGTCTTTTTTAAGTTCTTGTAACATAATCGCGAAGTAAACCTGCATGGTTTTTTTTTCAACGGGTCTACTGTATAACTATTCTTTAACGCAGTGATCTAGTGATCTAAGTTACCAGTTCTCCATTCTACTGTGTTTTTATTACTTCACTGAAACTTCACATTTGCACTTCCGAGAAGAATAAAAAGAAAGCGAACTATTGCACAGCAGCTTCAGTTCTGAGAAACATCACTCTGTATGCACACTATTTGTATGTACTGCATATTGTTTCAACCGAACGTGTAGGTTTCTTTCCAAATATAGTCTCATTTATAGCTTCTCTTAATCTGCTAGTTATAAATGTCTGTTTCTCAATAATATTCCTTTAAAAACTTGTGTCTCTCTCCTCAAATTCCTTACCTTTCAGCCGGCCGGGGTGGCCGAGCGGTTCTGGGCGCCTTGGGCGTGGATGTGTGTGTTGTTCTTAGGTTGGTTAGATTTAAGTAGTTCTAAGTTCTAGGGGACTGATGACCACAGTAGTTAAGTCCCATAGCGCTCAGAGCTATTTGAACCATTTTTGAACCTTACCTTTCAGGCATAGATTTCATACAAATAGAGAGTTTTACAAATAAATGACTGTAATTTGCAGCAGAAAAGACACATCGTTATAGGCGATTTATTTGGGATTGAATTTGCAACCAATTGCTTTTTGGAATTTTAGATATGGTTTAATGTACAATAACACATAGCAGACTCATCAGCAGATGGAGGTGTTACAGGAACATTATCTCCTTTGGTCCAATTGTAACTAGACTCCCTGGTGATGGTGCTGGCAAAAATTATGAAAATTTAATTGTAAGTGACGAATAGCTTATGAAACGGAAAGGTTATACTTTGGGTACTTACAGTACACTGTATTGTGATCCGGCCTGGGACGCATTGTATTACAGTACAAATATTACACGTACAGATAATATATGTAAATGAATATTACTAGTTGCAGCAGTGTTCTTATACTTTCGGCTACTGCCATCTTCAGATCATAAAATATTCTGATGTAATATCGATGTCAAACTAAACATATAGGTATATAGTACTATGTTCCTACAAGTACCTACATGTTTAGTTCAACTATGATACTACATCAGAATTTTTTATGATCTGAAAATGGCAGTAGCCGAAACCGGTCATAGTGAAATGTAAAAAATGAAAATTATGTGATCAAGATGGACCTGTAAAATAAAGTGCCTGAATTATCATCATGGACTAATTTTCAGACCTTATGTCTTCAATTGATATGTTCCTGACAATGCATCCCAGACTTGCCGTAGCAAGATGTGATGTCTACCAGATTCATATGCTTTGTAATAGCCTCCAGTATTTACCTTCCGTCTATGACAATAAAACCAACAGCAAGTAAATACTGTGTGTATATGAGTGTAATACCTGATAATAATCATAATGAGGACTGATTTGCTATAGATATCACGATGCAGTGCCCTAGAAGTACCCAAAACATAGTAGCCTTACCATTTCATAAACGTTTCATCACCGACAAAAAATTTCCGCAGTTTTCGTCAACACCATCAGCGGGGCATCTAGCTACACTTGGTCCACGAGATAATGTTCCTGTTAACACCTCCACCTGATGATGAGACTGCACTGGCTCGGAAACATGTTAACCGAAAAGAAAATCATATAAAAGTTCCAAAAATGAACTGCTTGCATATTAATTCCGAAATAACTCGACGATTTAAATCGCAGACGCACTGCGTCATCCGTAATGGATATACTGAAAAAGAAACACATTTGTGTATTTTCAAATCCTTGTATTCGGTTTTAACAGTTCGATATGGGTTGAATACCTGACTCAGGGAACGATCCGAACCGTATTGCCACAATTGTTAAATTTGGGGGGTTCATATTGTAGGTTTGAGTGCAATCTGTTTTCATAACGAAACTGAACGTAGCTGATAAGACGCTGAGCGTACCTATTCAGACAAGCAGGTAAGATTATGTCTTACTAAACAACGGTGCCCGCAGTCATACTCCCGAAAAATTTCCCGGTTGTTTGTACGCCATTGGGTTTCAAAGGCACCAGTGTCGATTGATAATGAGCCACTGTAGAATGAGTAATTCCTTCTCTCATTACGAGGATCATAAAAGAAACAATTAGAAAATGTTCAGGGCTGAGGCCCTTAGACCCAAAGGGACATTCAAGCTCTATTGGAAGCCGTATGTAATCTGTCACGTTATTATTTAGTCCGACGTCATACGTAGTGAAGTAAAACCACTGACTTGCCTGAACAACGATTTACGTAAGGGAAACCGGTCACTTGCAAGGATCATGGTGCCAGATAAGGCGTTTTAAATGACACCCTAAAGGGAGCACGAAAGGCGCAGTGTGCGTGTATGTACACCTGTGTTTAATCCAGTGCATAAAGGAAACGTGTTAGATATTATTTTCGTTGTAATTGGCCCAACAGGTACCGAAGAAACAGACATCGTGCATTTACGTCCCAGGGAACATCAATTTGACTGGAATTTGGTACACGATGGACTACTGTTGTGGCTGTAGAGAACTGATTTCAAGGACATGTAGCGTGTAGCGATAGAGAGTAATAAACATGGTTCTAGTGCAAACTGTAAATACTAGAGTTAGTTTTTATTGGGAAGTATTGAATAAGCTGATATCGCCAGTCTACTTCGAGCCACGATATTAGTAACTTCTGGTCAAATTAGTCATCGAAATCAACTATGCCTACAATACGCGCCGAAGCAGGAATGGTTATGCTGATGGCGGCTCACTGCTTAGATTAGCCAGTTATCAACCGTATTGTCACCCTTCGGCCTAATCTTGACCTCTGACTACGGGAAACATTAGCACATCACCACAAGTAAGATTTCGTATTCACACACGTAGACTTCGCCATTTCAGAAACAATCGCTCATTATCCAGTAGAACGGTAATCTACATTTCAAATAAAATAAGGGAGTACTAAATGCCAACAGCGTTAATGTAAGTAGAGACGCATACAACGTATCTTTAAATTAAGGATAAGGAACCTTAATGTAAAAAATAAGAACCGTATAAATTAACTCCAAATATTCCCTGTGGTTCTGGCCAGTCATTTTGGTGATCCCATCTACAAAGTTTCGCCGTACTCCAAATTTCGTCTGTCATATATTCCAACCGTAAAACCTAAACTATGGTACTTCTTGAACATCAAGCACATACACCCCCAAATATCTTTTAACGGACAAAGGTAAATCACCGTGGTGAGCATTAAACGCAAAACATGCGATCTGCCAGTTCAGCGCAAACGTACGAGTATTATCCAAGAAAAAATAGCCTCATGTAACATAAACTATGAGCAGTTTAAGGTCATTTTAACGATATGTTATAACTTATTCAACCCTATTAGATCTATATGACAAGTCACTAAACAAAATTATGATGGTTATACTGTAACTGAATTCTGCCTAGATTCGTAATTAAACGCAGACTGATATGCGACTGATTGCTGTGTTCACTCATGTACGTGAGAGATTAACTTTCTGGAATCAATGTCTGTTTCTCCACCCCCTCCCCCCCTAAAAAAAAAAGATCATTTGTTATTGAGATTTTGTAGTGCGTAAGACACAACGTTTGTGATATTTTTTTGCTTTTTTCTAAAATACAGTCGATGCCTGATTTTTTGTGCACATTGTCTTGATATTCATGCCATGCATTTCTTCATCGCGCAGGTTTTCGAAACGATTTAGATAGTACTTCCGATCACAACAATCCAACAGATCTTTTGATCTTCTTTCAATATCGATACAATCGTCCTTAATATGCGGACATAGGCTAATGCAAACAATGTCTCATTACTTGCAAAAGTGTAAAGCACAGTTGACTATGTAATAAGTTTTCATTGACACTTGTCGTTTTTCATCGATAAAAGTTATAGTCTCAACTCACACCCACGAAGTGCAGCCGATGACCGTCACACAAACATACCCCGCCAATTTTATTGCAGCTGTAACACACTGGCAACAAACTGAGATGTACACCAGGACTACGAAAGATCGCCAGTCAATCACATCACGTACTGTGAAATATGTCACTAAAACCTCTTGCCACTGCTCCACAGACTCTTAATATAGAGGCTAGCAGTTCTTGAAATCAGCCTCCTCTCCTCAACAGCTCGACCCTCAAATCTAAACCTATTAGCTCTCGACGATAAACGCTTCCGTCCACCCTACAGACATACTCCGCAAGCGATAATATGATGCAGGGTTGAGGGTGCCTTGTGGTAGTGCTAGTCATTCCCTTTCCTATACAACTCGCAATCGGTTAAATGACCGCCTATAAGCTTCCGTGTGACCCACGATTTCTCTTATCTTGTGTCCACAGACCTTAAGAGAGATGGACGCTGGTGGGAGCAGGATCGTTTGGCTCACTAGGTAGATACATTAACACTTGTACAGGCTACCCTGCCACTCCTGCCTCCCCAGCCAAATTCCCACTCAAGCCTTAGCTCATTTGGGATTACCCCTTAACTTGAACAGCATTTCGAAGGCTTTGCAAATGCATTGGAAAAGCAACCCAGCATCGAACGAAATGGGCATGGTTAGCGCATGTGCCTAATGAGCAGGAGAGCTATGTTAGAATCCTGGCCTTGGTACAAATTTCCATTCGTTGCCACAGTCTGTATACATAGGTTTGAGACTTGAAAAGGTCTCTGGAACTATATAGTATCTTTAAAGCACTTAAGCCTCGGTCTGAGGCAGGATCCCCCGTTTCGTTCGATGGTGATGTGATGTGCCAATACAGTTGGAAAGCCTATGTTCGTGTTAAGTGAGCTTACCAAGAGGGCTGGGCGTGAATGGGAATTTTGATTGAGGAGGGAGGCGTCTGAGGCTAGACTATGCAACTGTGCAAAGGCATTGCGCCACGGTCGCATAGTGGGTAGCACATTTGCCTGGCGAGCAGGAGACCCGGGTTCAAATCCTGGAAACAAATTTCCATTCTGTGCTTCAGTGTGCACATATATGTCATAGATGTTTAAAATCTCTAAAGATATCTGAAACGATATAGCTTATTTGACTGAAGAAAAAAATGGTTATAGCGAAGAAAAATAACTTAATAACTTCTTTACATAGAAGGAAAACGTTTAGTTATTATACAAAAGCAGTAGATAGGATATTGTCAGAGCATCCGCAATTGTGGTAATTAGTAAGAAGCATAATTTATATTATTTAAAAAACAAGAGAGAAAATCTGGAAATTTGTGGTAAGATCCTATGGGAACAAATTGATGAGGTCATCGGTCCCTAGGCTTACACACTACTTAATCTAACTTAAACTAACTTATGCAAAGGACAACACACACACCTATGCCCGAACTAGGTTCAAATGGCTCTGAGCACTCTGGGACTTAACTTCTGAGGTCATCAGTCGCCTAGAACTTAGAACTACTTAAACCCAACTAACCTAAGGACATCACACACATCCATGCCCGGGGCAGGATTCGAACCTGCGACCATAGCGGTCGCGCGGCTCCAGACTAAAGCGCCTTGAACCGCTCGGCCACTCCGGCCGGCGCGACCGAACTAGGACTCGAAGCTCCGACGGAGGGAGCCGCCCAAACCGCGGCAGGACGCCTGAGGCCGCGCAGATAAACTGTGAATCCTCCATACAAGAGAGACATAAAGGGTGAGGAGATCCGTTATCGATATCCGAAGATACAGAGGCCGCGTCTCTGGATAAAGCTTATGTCTCTGTCTTGCTAGGCAACAATGTCGAGCTATGACGCTATTGATCACCGTACCCGAGCCGCCTCCAGTGAAGGAAGGATAATGTGGTGGTGTATTAGTTTCCATGGCAAAGTGGTACCTCACGACGAAACCACAACTAAGGACAGTCGCTGTTTGACGCAACAGTAAATGAGACACGTCGTCTAAAAACGCCCTCAAGAAGATTCATATGCTATCACTGCTTGGAAGGTTATTACGTCACAGCGTATTGCGGCCCAGCCCCTGTCCTTAACTTCTGAGGTCATCAGTCCCCTAGAACTACTTAAACCTAACTAACCTAAGGACATCACACACATCCATGCCTGGGGCAGGATTCGAACCTCCGGCCGTAGCGATAATGAGTCTACTTGTCTCCATATCACCGTAAAATGTTGCGACATCTTTGTAGCAGAGGTGTATGGGCTTTTTCCTTTGTTTTGGGTCATCTGTGTTCAGACTATTTGCATGCAGTTGACCGTTACTTCGTCTCCCTCTGGTACTACGCATGTTATTCTGTCATGTCTCTCTTCCTTACGAAGACAACATCGTCTTAATTCAGATCCAGCAACGCGAGTTGTATTAGAAGACATAACTTCGTTGAAGCTTTTACTGAATTGTATACTGAGATGAGACTATCATTCGGTATTCTGTCAAGTGATAAGTTACAGCTACAGCAACAGTAACAAATATAAGGCGTTCGAATGGAAAGGTACCAAATGTCGTAACAACCAAACAGGTTCAAATCTGGAACTTCAGCTTAGGGATAACGTAGTGAGACTTCGAGGGACGCACATGTAGCATCGTCACCTCCCCTAAAATTTCAAAGCTTTGATCTCGGCAGGCAAGGTGACGCTCAACGACTTCTTCGAGATCCGACGTCCTATGCTCATCGAATTCCTCTAGCACAGACAAACCATGGATTGTAATGTGTACTGTAAGATACTCCTTACCCTACGCAAGTCCATCAAGAGCAAATAGCCTGGGCTGTTCACGAAGGGAGTGACTGTTTCACGATAACGCCCGTCCACACCAAGTTTAATGGCCAAGTTAGAGTGTAAACGGGAAACTGCCCTGCAGCCCGGATACGTCGCCACGCGACTTCCATGTATTTGGTCAGCTAAAAAGCATCTCAAAGCGAAGCACGACAATTCAGATGACGAACTGAAGGACACAGCGGAGGACTGCCTCCTGTCGCAGCCACACGAATCCTGGGAAGAGGGAATCCTTCGGCACGCGCAACAGTGGGGTAGTTGTGCGCAGGTATCTGGTATTTGGTCTCGAATAAAGACATCAATTATGCCCATACAGTTGTTTCGCTCCCTTTCTTTTGAACACCCCTCGTACGTAAGTGATATTCCTGTGAACATTGATTGTCTTCAAGTTAAGTATTTGAGATTGTTCAGGTTTTGACAAACTGATTTAATATTTTGCGTTTGTTGTAGTATCTGCTAGCCCTCTACCAGAAGCAGATGTAATTTTCCTTGGGTCCACTACAGTGCCAAAAGGAATGACTCAAGTGACTTTTTATCTTTTTGTCAGACACAAGACTGAGTGAGTGTCGTGGGAAAGCTGGGGACGTGTTCGTATTCGACGGAACCTCAGTGATATCATTTTTAATATATGTTCGCAGAGTGACCTGAAAGTGTGGACTCAAGTGAGATCTTGAGTCTCGAGCACTGGTGTTACAGAGTCATGCTTGGTGGGCCAGCTAGCTTACCACCGAAATTACGAGCTATTTATGTGCTGTTGAATTTACTGCCCGGATTATCTACAGGTCAGCCGCACCAACAAGCACAACATGAGTCATCTGCTAATTTGGCTTGATTCCGCCGTATTGCTTGTGGATTTTCTTAGTGTGAAAAGAAGAAAGAACGCAACCAATAAGCATTGCTCTTTATAGGTTAGTACGCAAACGCTTGTCAGTTTCTGGTATTAATGTACGCCACTCATCAACTTTTTTCAATACTTCGATGTTGTTCGGGAGCGTTTTGTGTTCAATTTGTATACTGCGAGTGGCACAGACTATTCACCCATTTCTTCAGCATTTTTTTCGCAGAGTGCCGGTAAGGATTTAGATTACATATTTTGGTGGTTATTGGTGCAGTGTTTTTAAAATTGTGTACTCGTATAATCAGGCACCTCTATTCTTACTTGACGTTCTTGAATATTTTGAACGGTTCTGAAAAGGATATATGTTTCTTTAGCTTTGTACTTCGTGAAGATTAGTAATCCGTTTTTCGTAGAGAGACCTTTTGGGTAGCCTGTGATTATGTCGCTGTAGGTGCTCTCGAAATCATATTTTGCAAAAAAATTACTTTTTTCTCTCTCGTTTTTTGACTAACTATTCGTACAACTTCGTTTATTTACTACCTTATAAGGAGGTGTGTATGGACTCTTTGCCATTACCTATAATCAAGGATTAAAATTTTATCGACTGAGAGCCCTCTGATTTAAGATCTGTTGTGGCACCGTTACTTGGTTTTCAAAAAAATGTTACCCAAATTCCTACACTGTCTTTTACCAAGAGGCTTTGTGTAAAGTGTTCCTTTATTCTAGAGTGTAAGATATCTCAATTTCTTATTTTATTTTAAGACAAATGTTACTTTCTATGTGTGTTATATATCACTAAAGAATGTTATCCCCTCTGCATAATAACAGATATCTGTTTGAGTAGGGAACATGATTGGAATACCGGTCGCGGCTGTTACTCGTTAAACCCACAAAGGAGTTGTAATCTGTTTTAATTTTTAAACTGTACATGCTTTAAAGAAATACTGTTGTTCAAATTTGGTGTCTTTCATTGTCATTACTCAAATTTCTCGAAAATTTTTCATTTGTTAATTTCCTTGTTGCGTCAAGAGATATATTATTTTTCCACAACAACATGACAGAAGTCGTTTCGTATTACTTAGTGAAAAATTCAGGACAAAAAACAAGGGCATAGAATCCAGGCAGAGAAGGAAACATAGAGCAGCGAAAGGAACGGCTATAAGAGATTTCTTTTTTTTTGGGGGGGGGGGGGGGGGGAGGAGGGGGAAGAGTACAAAAATGGGATGACACGGTCATTGACTAGTAATCAAAAAGTTTCGGGTTTTATCCCAGCCAATGCTCAAATTTTGAGTATATGTCATGAGAAATGGTGTCCAAAGACTTCCGGTAGAAGGAGTCTGTCAGTCAACTTACGTAAGAGGGTGGAGGAGCGGAGAGCGATTCGGGGCAACCTCTTTTTTTTTCATATAGAAACTGTCGCTAAAAGGAAGAAGAATTACCAACGATTGACGACTTGAGAACGCAGAAGGAAATGTAAATCAGTGTATTAAAGACGCATAATGTTTATTCGCAGGACAAGGGAAACTCCAGAACACTCGGTAAGGAATGTCCGAAAACATATCCGCGTTAATACTCCGTTTCCATAATGAGTCTACTTGTCTCCATATCACCGTAAAATGTTGCGACATCTTTGTAGCAGAGATGTATGGGCTTATTCCTTTGTTTTGGGTCATCTGTCTTCAGACTATTTGCATGCAGATGACCGTTACTTCGTCTCCCTCTGGTACTATGCATGTTATTCTGTTACGTCTCGCCACCTGTCATGTCATTCTGTCTCTTGTTACAGTAATTAATTTCAGTATATATCTCTCCTCGTCGACCCTGCGGGGAACGTCATCATTTCTTATTTTAACACAAGCACGGCTATGCGTGAAGCGTTCGACGAATACTCAGGTATACTAAGTTGACAGAAAATCCTACGAAATTCTGGTCCCATGATAAATCAGTAAACGGATCGATGCCATCTGTGACCAAAATGGCATTGAGACAGAGAATGACACAGGAAAGTCCGAAGTACCAAACACCTTTCTACAAGACTATTTCACAGAGGAAGAACAACTATAGTCCCTCCTTAAATCGACTCACGAACGTCAAAATAGATATGGAAATAAGCCACCAAGGGAGAAAAAGGCAACTGAAATCACGCACACAAAAGTGGCCAGTGGACTTAACGCGATACCAGTTCGAGTCTACAAGAGTATTTGGAAGAACTTACCCCTCTCCTGGTAGCAGTGTACTGTGTGTCTCTTGACGAGCGAAGCGTTCCTAATCATTGAAAAAGAGAGCAAGTCGTTCCCGTTTTCAAGACACGTATCCGAACAGACGCAGAAAACTTATAGGCCTGTGTCTCTGTCGTCCGTCTGTTGTATAATCCTGTAACATGTTTATGCTCGCGTATTATGACTTTTCTAGTGCCCGAAAATCTCTTCCGTAGACACCAACACGGGTTGCGGTAACAACGATCGAATGAGACCCAGCCCGCTGTGTTGGTCCACGAGTCGCAGCAAGCAGTAGGTAAAGGGAGCTTGACTTCTGGAAGTCATTTGATACATTTCCGCACTGCCGCCTATTGAAAAAGTATACAAGAGTATGGAACATCATAGCAACTGTGAGACTGACTGCAGAATTTCTAGCAAACAGTACACAGCATGTCAATCAGACAAGAGAGCAGTCTTCAGACGTAAATATAAAGTCAGGCGTGTCCCAGGGGAGTGTTACAGAACAATTACTTTTCACAGTATGCGTACACTGAAGAGCCAAAGAAACTGGTACACCTACCTAATGTCGTGTAGGGCCTTGCGTGCACGCAGAAGTACCGCAACAAGACGTGACATGAATTCGACTTAAGTCTGAAGTAGTGCCGGAGGAAACTGACACCATGAATCCTTCAGGGACTACCCATAAATCCATTAGAGTGCGAGGGGGTGGAGATCTCTTCTGAGAAGCACGTTGCAAGACATCCAAGATATGTTCAATAATGTTCATGTCTGGGGAGTTTGGTGCCCAGAAGAGCGTTCCTGGAGCCACTCTGAGCAATTCTGGACGTGTGGGTTGTCACATTGTCCTGCTGGAATTGCCCAAGTCCATCGTAATGCACTATGGACATGAATAAATGCAGGTGAGCAGGAGTCCCATATCATTCCAGCTGCACACGCCCCACACCATTACAGAGCTTCTACCAGCTTCAACAGTCTCCTGCTGACATGGAGGTCCATGGATTCATGAGGCTGTCTTCATACCCGTACACATCCATCCGTTCGATACAATTTGAAACCAGACTCGTCCGACCAGGCAACATGTTTCCAGTCATCATCATTTCAATGTCGGTATTGACGTGCCCACGCGAGGCGTAAATCTTTTTGTCGTGCAATCATCAAGGGTACACGAGTGGGCTTTCGGCTCCGAAAGCGCATGTAGATTATGTTCCGTTGAATGGTTCGCACCCTGACTGTTGTTGATGACCCAGTATTGAAATCTGCAGAAATTTGCGGAAGGGTTGCCCTTCTGTCACGTTGGACGATTCTCTTCAGTCGTTGTTACTCCAGTTCTTGCAGGATCTTTTTCCGGCCACTGCGATGTCGGAGATATGATGTTTTACGGATTCCTGATGTTCACGGTACAATCATGAAATGGTTGTACCGGAAAATACTCACTTCATCGCTGCCTCGGAGATGCTGTCTCCTATCGCTCGTGCGCGACTATAACACCGCGTTCAAACTGACTTAAATCTTGCTAACCTGCCATTGTAGCAGCAATAACCGATCTACCAACTGCGCCAGACACTTATATAGGCGTTGCCGAACGGAGCGCCGTATTCTGGCTGTCTACATACCTCTGTATTTGAATACGCATGTGTATAACAGTTTCTTTGGCGCTTCAGTGTAAACGACCTAGTAGATGACGCCCGAAGTTCCAATACGATTTTGGTGGATGATGCTGTTGTACAGAGAGAAGCCATGACGTTAGAAATTTGTAGCGAATTGCAGGAAGACCTGCAGAAGGTCGACGCTTGGTGCGGGAAGTGGCAATTGACTCTCAACATAAACAAATCTAACATATTGCCGGCCGGAGTGGCCGAGAAGTTCTAGGCGCTACAGTCTGGAACCGCGCTACCGCTACGGTCGCAGGTTCGAATCCTACCTCGGACATGGATGTGTGTGATGTCCTTAGGTTGGTTAAGTTTAAGTAGTTCTAAGTTCTAGGGGACTGATGACCTCAGATGTTAAGTCCCCTAGTGCTCAGATCCAGGAGCAATGTCGCGATACGATAAACCGCAATCGCGATAGGCTACAATTCGACCTTTATCAAAGTCGGAAACGTGATGGTACGCATTTCTCCTCCTTACACGAGGCATCACAACAACTTTTCACCAGGCAACGTCGTTTAACTGCTGTTTGTGTATGAGAAATCGGTTGGCAACTTGCCTCATGTCAGCACGTTGTAGGTGTCGCCAACGGCGCCAACCTTTTGTGAATGCTCTGAAAAGCTACTCATCTGCATATCACACAATCTTATTCCGGTCGGTCAAATTTGGCGTCTGTAGCACGTCATCTTCGTGATGTAGCAATTTTAATGGCCAGGAGTGTATATGTTATAATCTGTGTTTTCCTGTCAATTGAATGAAGTATCAATCTAGACTAATCAGATTTTGGGAGCATAAATTACACTTTCAATAACACGTTGTTTGCAAAGAGGGCAAATCGTCGCTTACCAATGTCGTAAGTCAACTTGCTGACAATAGCTGATTTTTATAGGGACGCCGTACACTAAGCGATCCAAGGTATCCGGCTACCTGTAAGTGGTCATTAATGTGGGATGAGTCGACCATTCGCCAATATACCGATCTCTTTTAAAGAGACATCTGAATATGTGTGGCGATATGGCAGCCCATTCTTCCTCAAGAGCCGAAACCATATAGGACAGTGATAGTGGACGCTGGGGTCTGGGTTGAAGTCGACGTTCGCAGTCACCCCAAAGGTGTTCTATTGTGTTTGGGTTGAAACTTTACACACGACAGTCCATTTCTGGAATGTTATTATCCACACTCAGTTGTCTCACAGATGCTAATTTATGACAGGTTCTATGGTCTTGCTGATACAAATAATAATCGTCTCCCAACTGTTCCTCTACTATACGTAGCACACCATGCTGTAAAACAAGTTCATATCCTTCCGCATTTAGAATTTTCTTAAGCACAGTAGTGAGTGGAAAAGACCCCCATATCGTAATGCCAAATAATCCGTACTTCACTGTTGGCACTACACATGAACTAACGTTCTCCAGGAATTCGCTAAAACCAAACCTTGTCATGGGGTTTCCACAAGATACAGCATGATTCATCCCTCCAAATCACTCGCTTCTATTCTTCCACTGTCAAGTGGCTTCGCCCTTTACGCCACTTTAGGCGTTGCTTAGCGTTTATGAGAAACGTGAGGATTATGAATAACTGCTCGACTATCATACCCTCATTTTGTCAGTTCCATATGCACACTCATAGTGTTAGCTGAACTACTGGTTGCACTATGGAACTCAGGAGTGATTTCTCTCGCTGATTTCATTCGATTTTCACAAATACCCTCTGGAACAACAACAAAAAAAAAAAAAAAAATGGAAAGGAAAGGGCAGAATGGAGATGAACTTATCTAAATGGTCATGGCAGAAAAGCTACTTCTCCTCTAGACATGAAATGTATTCGCATTTAGGAATATTGACTACCTGTAGAATGGAACGACGACAGTGAAAATTTGTGTCGGACCGCGACTCAAACTCGAATTTCCCGCCTATCGCAAGTGGTCGCCTTAACATGTGGCTACCAGAGCATGGCTCACGACCATACCCAAACTTCCATATGTCGTCAACCATGTGCACCCGCACATCCGTTATGTTTACTCCCGTAGTCGCTTACCTTGTGTCGGAGGATAAATGCAATACTATAGTGGCTGTGTTATTTCGAATTTCTATGCAAATTTTTTACTGCAAGTTATAGCGCTACAGTGCGGCGGCGGCGTCCCCTTTTACCATGTTGCGTGGTAGACTTCTGCTCCACTGTGGTGGTCAGTTGCCGGCCAGGAATCTGGCTGTGACATATGGTACCAGGAATTCTAATTCCCGGAATACCGCTCAGCAGTGTGCGTTCCAGTTTGGCGCAGAGTGGCTGGTTTCGTAAGGCACCAGCAACGCGTAGGTCTGCCCAGAATGTTGTAGGGGATGACAGATGGTTCAAATGGTTCAAATGGCTCTGAGCATTATGCGACTTAACATCTGTGGTCATCAGTCTCCTAGAACTTAGAACTACTTAAACCTAACTAACCTAAGGACATCACACACATCCATGCCCGAGGTAGGATTCGAACCTGCGACCGTAACAGTCGCGCGGTTCCGGACTGCGCGCCTAGAACCGCTAGACCATCGCGGCCGGCGGGATGACAGACTCTGGGAGTGTAATTCGCCTCTGCGAGCTGTGGCGCACGGCGCCTGGATGCCGCTACTAGCATAGAAAGGGGAGGGGCTGCGCTCCCCCAATCACTATTTCCTTCCTCCCAGGGCAGGAGTCTGGCTGCTGCTGGACAGGCTGGAGGCAGCTTACCAGTAAGAAGGCACCAAGTCCCAGGAGGATGACTTAGTGTCCAAAGATGATGCAGCAGTGGCTGCTTTCTGACCCACACCGCTCCAGCACTTGGTGTAGTCATCTCATCGTAGTATGTGCTGCTGGGTTGTGACACCCAAGTATGGAACAATAAATCTTTGGCTTACCGGTGTAGAAACCGCGTGATCTGGCCTGCAGGAGCCATCTTTCCATTGCACTGTCACTATTACGGTACTTGACAGTACAGGCCATTTGGCTGATGATGTTATGGATTCAAGTCATGAAGATGAAGAAAAAATGAGAATGTATTGTAGTTGTGGTCATTCCAATCATAAAAATTTAGGTCATGCAGACATGTTGATTATAAGCATTTCCTATTTGTTAAAATGTTTGGAGTATTCGGAAATATGTGAAATGGTAATAAACCTTATGCTTGGTTGGAGCAATTCGATTTTTCACTCCCACCAACCTGACCTATTGGTCAAAAGATTGAATTCAAATGTGTTTATTGGGAAGATGAGAATGTTGTATGCATGCACAGCTTGGTTAGGAATTGTGAATCTTACGAGCAGTTCAAGTGCTTGTTCTTGGCTGTATATCGATCACAGGCAGCACCTGAAAGAGTCAGACATGGTGTTCTGATAACGTAAAATTTTAATCTATGTTATTTTACCTAAGCTGCACAGTTCTGTGAATATATATTGTTGTTGAAAAACCAATTATTCTACTGTCACTATAGTACTGCTCAAGGGATTCACATTTATCTCATGAAACTTCAGTCAGATATACTTCACATTATTCTTGCTGCTCCTGATGAAGATGATGTACAATGTTTTCAAAGTTTACTACAAGAGCTGGAATAAGACTGTAATAATGAGAATGTTCATTTTAGGAATGATAATCCGCTCTCTTAGTTTGATCTGAGATAACAGGGGGAATTAGAGTCTTGGGTGATATGATCCATGTTGTGAGAGACATGGAAATGGTATATGGAGGCATCAGCATGATGTACCTGACTGCAATGAAAGTAACAATTTCAGAGGAAGTAGAGACGTTTGGGACAGTAGGAAATTTGGTTATAACTGAGGAAGTAGTGGAAATGGCAGGGGTAGTCATTGGCACAAAAGACATTCAAGATCATGCATTGTGGAAGTTATCTGTAGAGCAACTTGTGTGTTGAGAGATAGCAGCTGCACAATAGGCAATTGCAGCCTGGAGCTAATTTGGCTGGTTCAAGCATGACAAACAATGGCTATGTACAGGTGAACACATGGGCTTTGAAGATGTGAAAGAACTTTTGTTTAACCAATGACAGGAAAATGCAAATTTTTTGTGGACTCCATGCTTTGAGTAGACGTTCATGGTGTGAGACGATGATTCAGAGGTGTGTGGTTGTAGGTTCATGACTTCTTCTACCTTCAGAGTGGACTGGGGTGAAAGGGACTGTCATTGATGAAGTGTGGAGGTGGAAATTCAAGTGTTCATAGAGATTATTTAATAAGGTAAAAGGCTTTCATTGAATTTTTGTCCTCACATCAACCAATGAGGCAGCTGGGTTGCTATCAAGACATATTAAAGTGTAAGAGTCTATATTGAATGTGAGTTTTGGTGACTGTTCAGTTAGGGGGAAGAGTTCAAACCATTGTCTTAAATTTCTCATCAGCTCTGAGTTGTCTTTCAAGTCAAAGCTTGTTGTGAGTAACAATGGTGCTTGCGAATTTATACTACTAGACTGCCTACAAAGCGTTTGCATTAAAAAAAAATATGGAATTGTGTTGACTGTTATGCGGAGACAGATAAGATAGTGAAAAAATATTTGTTTGCTGGGCTGTGACGTCATTTTTAAATGTTTTCTGAACAGCAGGGTACAATTAAGGGTCCTTAATATCATTTCAAGGTTAAGGAGCATAGGAGCTTCTTTGTCAGTAATATTCCATGTCATTGATTTACAAAAACAGATGTGACGCTGAGATTGAGAAAATGTAACAGCATTGTATAGTTGAAGCTTCTGTCAGTTAATACAACAGTAAATTGTTAGTGGTAGCTAAAAATAGAGATAGTGTCAAACTGGCGTAGGATTACAAATAGATAAATGCAACTATTTTAGCAGAAGCTCATAGATCACTAACATCACATCACATTTTGCAAAAATTTCTTGGCACCAAGGTCCTACCTTCTATTGACTTAAAAGCGACATATTGGTAGACTGACATACACCCTTTGTGTAGAAAATTCAGAGCATTCTCATGTTATGGGTCTTACTATCTCTTTCACAAGCTACCTTTCAGGTTTAATGTCCATTCAGCTGCATTATTTAGGGCTTTAATAACTTTCTGTCAGAAAATTTGAGAAAGATATTAACCATATATGTAGACAATGTACTGAATTCAGAGGACAGTTGATAGATGAATAATGAGATTTTGGACAGGTCATTATTTTCGAAGAGCTTGTCACTGTCAGTGTAGAAATCCTAGAGTTTGGGGGGGGGGGAGAGTCAAGCGAAATTTCTTGGACACATTGAGACTACATCATGGATTCAATCTGATCCAAAGGAATATGAAGTAATTAGAGGCTTTCCTGTCTTTAAGAGAAGGAAATTGATACACACTTTCTTCAGATTAATTAATTATTTTAAAAGCTTTATGACTTTGAATATTTTGTACATGCCATGACTGTGTGTGTTGACAAGCAAGGAAATTCCTTGAGATTCGGATATCCTATTGAGATCATAATTTTGGGGCATAAAAAACACTCTTGAAGAGGCTCCTCACATCCAGTTTTAAGCAAAGAATTTTATTTAAGCTCAGACAGCTCTAAGATGTGTCCTGGTGCTTAGCTACTTCAACAATTTAAGATAGATGGAGTGATGAAGTGTCATATTATTGCTTTTGTGATTGAGTTGCTCATGAAGTGTAAACGCCACTATACAGTCAGCGAGATTTAAACACTAGCTGCTTATTACTTTGAAGATATTTAGGTGTTATTTGTTAGGTCAGAGTACCAAGATCCGTTCTGGCCACAGTATATTAAATTTTCGATGTGTGCGAAGTTGACACGTGATTACGTAGCCAGCTGGGTGATATAATGACAAGATTTCAACTTCAAGATTGTTTACATTCGTGGTGAGGGTAACATCGTTGCTGATGCTCTTTCAGTATCCCCTCTAAAGCTGAACCATGGAACTAAGGACCATCGTAATGAAAACAATTACATATTTGCAGAATGTATCACCTAATTATTTCCTCATCACTTCAATGAAGAATATTCATATGGAGCAGGATAAGGATCCATCATGAAAGTAGGTGAAGGAGAAGAGAGAGATCAAGAAAGCATTGGTGTCAGGAAGTTTTGCTTAGTCAAAAATATTTTGTTTAAGGAAAGAAGTGGAAATAATTTTCAGTGTGTTGTTTGTAATCCTTATGATTTAGTCAACGAACTGATTAGTCACATTCAAGCGAATTATTTTCCCTTTGGTGTAAAGTAGTATTTTCACAAACATCGTGAAACATAACGTTTTCTAAAGATGGAGAAAACCATCTTCACGATTTTGGCTTCATGCAAGCCTTTTCAAAAGGCAAAACTACCGCTGATGTCTCATTATGTACCTTTATTCAAGAGCAGTCTATCGAGGTTAAGAAAGCTTGTTGCAGTTATCATCCAAGAACCAGTAGAGATCATTTCTATGTTTTCTTTTCTGCTGATTTAACTTCCAAACTTTTATCACTTAAGCCACTGAGGACTAGTCAATTTATTGTAGGAGCATTTATGATTGATTTTCTGCATAAGGTTTATCATGTTGACAAAGTAATATCAGACAGTACTACACCATCCAGGTCAGTTGACTGGAAAAATGCTTTGTATAACAGAATGATAAAATCACTTTATATTTCGTTGTATGAGTACCATCCAGTACCTACACTCTCTGCGACTGTCATGTAAGAGCTTGGTGAAATACACAGACTTTACTACCACTCATGTCATAAATATGAGCTGGAGCATACGTTAGTTGTATTTTTTATGTATCTCATATTCGCGTATTAAACATCCTTTTCTCTAGGGCTTTTGATGAGAGAAAAATACATGGGGTGTACATAAGTTTATTTTCCATTTCATTGCAGAAGGGAAATGTTTGTTCATCTTGCAAAGAAATAGTTCTTTTATGGGTGTCCCTCTCCCTTTCTCAGCCAGAAGAGGCTTGTCCATTAGATGGTGATATTGTTTAGTTTTATGAGGAGATCTTCAATTATCTTTTTTTCTCGACACAAGTTGTGTCAGTTATCTGTTTCAGAAGGGAGCAGACACATGAATGATTGATCTTGACCATGGTCACCAGCAGATGTCAGTACCTAAGAGTTGGGCCCTGTGACGCTGAATTTCGTAGGATAGCTATGAGTAGGTTAGAGTGTTGTGTAGTGTAATGAGGTAGTTTGTGGCTACTAATATGAGATCTCTGTGTAATCTGCTCATTTTATGTTTTAAACATACTGACATGACTTAAGTTTTGCTTGCATAATATGATTGTGAACATTTGTGACCCACCTGTCCTTTCTATTAGATTCCTTTATTGTACTGTAACATTTATCTTCCTTGGCAGTGTCTTTTGTAACATCGTCACAGCTCTTTTTTTTATTTCGTTACATTTCTGAACCCTTCAGACAAATCAGTCTGTCATGTGGCCATCACATTTTTAATAATAATGTTTATATTATTTTTGTGAAGCCATAATTAAGGTGCAAGTTCTTCCATACTATTAGGATAAGAAAGTCTAAGGGGGAGAGAGAGAGAGAGAGAGAAAAGGAATGGGTACAGGAACGCGTTATGTAGACGGATAAGCGCTCATGGAGACAGAATATATACTATAACTGAGTTAGACTAAGGATCCAAACATCTCCAAAAGTCGGTCATTTGGGGAGGTAACTGAAATTTAGTGACCTTCAGATAGATGCATACATGTGTGCATGGGAAGTACATATTTATTGGTTTAGGTCTTGTGCACAATCTGGGACTCTGCCATGTTGTCTGATCACACGGAGTGTGATTGTTGCATGGATGTTATTTACGCCAAGCCACTCCACATGCTTCTCTCCTCAGGCTATATTTACAAAGGAATTATATTGTATGCAGTGTAGTTAGGTCCTCCCTCTCTGTAGACATACCTTCTTAAGTATTGGTGTTAATGTTAGTATACCAAAACAAATTTCTTCTTCACCTTCTTATGTAATGAACAGGTCAAATACTTTCCATTATTAAGTGGCAGCTTACTGTCAAACTGTCACATAAACTCTTCTTATTTCTTAATCTGCAGACCCCAATAGTTATTCAACTCAGATCACTAAAGCTCCATGAAATCTGCAAGAAATATTCGTTACTGACTGCATTTCTAACTATTTATGTATCTTCTCTCCTCTTGGTATTATATGGGTGTCTTGTTATCACGGCAACCTTAGAGACTTTATTTCAATCGGGAAAGGGCAGTTCTTAGGGGAACGGAATAGTCGGTTTCTGTTGAAAGTCATTCTCTGTGCAACCCGATAGGAACATCAAGGACACTGGGCAGCATGTCGTAAAAGTGCACTGCGGGAGAAATGGAAGAAATCCTTTTCAGCTACAAAAAAAGAGGCTTCTGAAAGGCAGAAGGAAATGTGAACCCACAAAGTGTGGGTCCAGCCGTTAAGCTCATGCACTGCCAGCTGGAACGTGTGGTCAAATTCTAGTAAGGGATTCTCTGGTTGGCTCATAGTAATTTTTGGTAGTGGAGATTAGTTTCCGTGCTTGTGGATGTGCAGATATCTTGGTTCCTCATGACTGAAAATCTGTTAAGTAGTGAGAGAGATCTTCTGCCTTCTCCTCCCACACCACAGGACAAATACACCTGGTTAACCACAAGAAAATCAGCAAGAATAGGAAATTCTTAAAATTGTTTATTAAAATATCATTGGTCAGAACTCGCAAGGTCTACTTCAACGGTCCACCGAGATTCCGCTGCTAGCAGAACCAGCTAAGTTTCGCAGGGCAAGATTAGAACACACTTGCATTGGGGATGTCTTCTAGAACACTCTTCTCCTAAGGCAGATGTACAAGATATCTGCTACAGGTCGTTACAGAGAGCAGTTAGGGAGATCTTCAACATAGAACAGAATGAAAAGATTGAACTGACTTAGAATTTTCAACCATTACAGCAGATATCTTCTAACCTCGCAGAGCTTCAGAGCAGTAACCATATGCTTTGGTTTTAGCCACCTAGAGGAGGCGACTGCAGAGACATTTAATGTGCATCGGGATTTCCTTTCGCAGAACTGATTTTCACAGCCACGTAGTTGTACGCATCATTTGCTCAGGGGAGAATATTGTGTTCATGCATACTTTTACGGGGACCTTTCTTTAGATCTGTAACCATTAATCATTCGCAGTAATCGCGACATAGTTTTATGTCGTGCTTTTACGTATCGACCCAGTTGTGCCAAGTCTATAGTTCATGCTTGCAGTCCCTTGTCCACTTGACATCTGTCTGTAATCTTGATTCAGGGGATAATTAATTTTTTATGTATTTTGGGAATAAATGAGATCGTTAGAGACCATCAATTTATTTCGTAATATTATGTGTCCCCCTATAAATATATCTGTGTGAGGTCCAGTACTCATACTTTCACGCTTAAGTGAGCCCCTCCAAGTAATAATACGTTTTACTTTGGGCGATCTTGTTTCCTTTAAATCTGCATATCTTGTGGGGTTCTTCCCCTCCCTGCAAGTCACCGGGGATAGCATATGTAGCATCAGAGGGTTTTGTTAAACAGATCAGTCGCCACCTAACACCAAGAAACAATTCTGTTACTCTTTGTGAAATATATTGAACAATCTTGTCTCCCTCGACGTTTTGGATAAAGATTTTTCCATACATAACATTCTGGATATGATAACTGAATTTATTGCAACATGACAGCTTTACACATTTTATGTGTTAGGATGTATCTCACGTGGTCAGTAATATTTTGCTGTTCTGTGTAACATTTGAACTACTACATAAAGACAGCTTTATATGTCTTTACATATTAAGATATATATCATTTAGCTACAATTATTTTTCTGTTATGTGTAACTTTGGACTACCACATATACACAGTTTCACACATTTTATGTAGTAAGATGTACTAGGTTGTTCACCAGAAGAATTTGGATCTTTTGTACCTCTGTTTGATCTAGATTTACTCAGTATTTCTCTCAATGTTAAATTCGCCTATTCTGAATCGACTTAACACTTGAAAAATGCACACGAAATGTAATATTAGACCTTAACAGAAGGTTTTCCGTGGTGAAAAACTAAGTTAATCGAAGTCAAATTCTGCGAAATCACAGCCTAGCACTGTGAAGCCAAGGCTACCGTACAATGCTTATTTGTCATTCAATATTCACTTTTCTATTAATATCTGTCTGCTCCGATATCTGAGTGGTCAGCGCGGCGGTCTGTCACGCCGAGGGGCCCCGGGTTCGATTCCCGGCTGGGTCGGAGATTTTCTCCGCTCAGGGACTGGGTGTTGTGTTGTCCTCACTATCATTTCATCTTCATCAGTGGAAGGCAACGGGAAACCACCACTGGAATCACTTCCATAGACGCTCATGCGGTGGACCTCTCTGACGAGGGTTCCCCCATGACAAGACATGGCGTACGGCAGAACACAATGTTCTTTTTTTTTTAATATCATTACTGAATAATTTTTTCTTATTTACGAGCGTGTTAGGATGTGACATAGTACTGTGTAAAAGTCCACCTGTGGAGTCCCCCAGAGCACATTCCGAAGTTATTCAGTTTACTAAGGAGGGGATGAAGGAAGTAGCCTGTTAATCCGAACTTTTATTTCTTTGTATTATGTTTTGTTTGTAGTAGATCGCGATATTTATCTTTACAGTGCTACATGTGAGTGTGCTGCAATAAGCTTCGATTAATCGATACAAACACTGTAGTAACCTCCTTGCTTGGTCATTGAAGCAGTTTCACGTCTTTGGGAGGTGGAGGGTCAGTTTGCTTCCGACCAATGGGAATAGTTCTTGATTACAGACGATGAGGCCCTTCTCGTTCGAAAGAGATTTCACCGCAACATAACATTAGAATCTATATGTCCGGGTTCCGTTAAATTATAGGTCGTCTAATCGTGTTTGGAGAGAATAATGTCAGTCTCTAGTGGAAGTCCATGCGTTTGTGGAGACTCTACAGTGAATAAACACCTGGGCGACACAATTTTGGTTTACTTGCTGTGGTAAAGCTTAGTCGCGAGGTTATATTGATGTCGCTTAGTTGTGACGATTCCACTAGTAGGAACGAGGCCGTGTGCTTGAGCACAGTAAATGGAAGCTCATAGGTTACTCACACTTAGCTGAATGGAGGCTGATTACAGCTTCGTACCTTATCTTTTCATTTTGTCGTGCTGTTAATTCAAAAAGTTAGTTCTCTCCTGAACTGTAAAATAATTTTTGCGTGTTCAGAAAAGCGTGACATGAGAACAGGATGTTCCGATTACTTGTCATGAATTTGAATCCTGTATTTGTGGCTTTGAGTGCCCATGAGGGCTTGTAAAATCATTTCTTCTGCTCAGTCACACTACATTTCCTTATCGGTCCACTTCTTTTGAATGTATTTCAACGTATATCTTATTATTCATTGCAATAAGGCACTAGAGCATGCCACTTTCCTTTGCTACCATCTTGCTCGAACGTTTTGCTTCGCTTCACGACCCACAAATATTCAGACAGTACCGAAAACAAAATACTGAATTCCGTTTGCACAAGACTTCGATTGGAAGCAACTTTCTTTGCATTGTATTAAGTTCCATGCCCAACCAAGCTAGATTCACAGGTGCTGCTTCGCCGATTGCTACACATCGTTTGTTATATAACGTGCAGATAGTTTTTGCATATTCTTATGATGTTAGATAAATTTGATTTCATGAATTACATTTTGGCTCAGATGTTTAATGGACTTTTATATTCCAAGGCAACAATTTCAAAACTTCGGGGACATCCTTAAACTGTTGGATTGTATTAGTAAAAAGCCAACACATTTTACATGTATTTCACTGCCTTTAGAAATTAGTAACTCATTGAGCAATACTGAAGTGTTATCTATGCAAGTCCATTTCCTGTTGCACTAAATAATGAAAGTACATGTGCCTGTGTGTGACTACAAACGAAATAGCGGTAACATATCGTTTTCTAGGACATAAGAAGTATACATTTTGTTTAACTTGGAGGCTTCATCGCTTGATTATTACTATTTATATGATTAGTCTTTGCTTTTCATCACAAGACACTTCTTTCTATAAATATGTAGTTTTCAGATCCCTCATCAGGCATCTACCAAGATGCGGTTGGTACTGGAGAAATAAAACACCAAAGGCCAACAAATTACCGTAGCAAAATCAATCAGCGTCTGAATTGACATACAGTGGCCGATGGTCGCTGGTTTTACAGTTAGTTGGTTCGGCTGCTAGACATAGGGCCTGATCTCAACAACTACGTCTTAAAATCTTGTTATCTCTCTGGAGGTTGCCAAAAACAATAATTAACTTGAACCAACCCTTACAGAACAACAGGAAAATATTCCACTGCCCCAGGCCCAAGTCAATAGATATTATACCCGTTTTGTCCATGGGAGTCTGGTGGACGAAACACGCCATGTAGATGGAGCGGAGCTTCTAATATCCTGTTCAAAGAAAACAAATTTGTCTTCATAGCTATACTCTGCTGAAACCATGAAAACCAAAATACCTAACGAATATGCTTCACAGGTTAGATTCAACATTGTAGTATTGTAAGAAACCCATTCAAAGATGAAAATCACTTCAAGTCTGAGAATTGCAGGGTCTATAAAGGAAAACAGGCGTGCAGATCAATATGGCACTGAAACTATTTGGCACATGTTACCCCGTTTAGAATTCCCTCACAGATTGAGTCACTGACTACACCTCACCTCCATAAAAACTATCAACACTGGCAATAAATTCAGGGAACATGACATACACACTGATTATTATGTTTGTACCAACAAATGACTATAACACAAAAAACTCATAGGTGGTAGAAGACTTCTGAATATTTTTGGAAGAAATCATGATCAAATATCCCTTATATAAAATCAAGATTTCACTAGGTGACTTAAGTGTGACGATAGGGAAAGAAAAGAAACCTAAAATAGTCACAAGATCATAAATAATTTACAAATAAACGAATTATAACAATGAACACCTTATAAGGTTCTGCCAAAATTTTAATCTCATAATTATGTCAACAGAGTTCCACAAATCCACAAAGAAATTGAAGACATGAGGAAGAAAGACTTGGAGAATTGCATGCTGTCCGCGTTCCAGGAGAAACACCAAAGAAGTCCTCAATGTAGATACTAGGTGAGGTCTTTGTCAGACGAACACTTACGCCACATCAATGCAAAACTTCAACCCAGCAGGAAACGGACAAGAGTAACCCAGATTTTCTAGAATGATCGCTAATAACTATCAAGAATTCAACAAGAATAAAATCATGGACAAATCTATAGGCCTAGAGTGGATGCCACGAACTGACCTGAACTAAAGCAAACAATAACACTGAGTGCACCCTCGGAAAAAAATGTAGGTGGTGTACCATCACGTGCTGTCAGGCTGTTTAATAGAAGATTAATGCGTGGAACAATTTCAATAGTCATATTACAACAGAATAGTAGCAAGTATTCGTAGAGGTAAAGAAAATTGTCTCTAAAATTGTTCAACAGCAAAAAATTAACTACGACAAAAAAAAGACTGAACGAAACAGGAGAATACTTTACCAAGAACAACACTCCCAATTTTTACGAGACCTGGGGAAGAAACTTAGCTGACTTGGAGCACTTAGCAGAAACCGTCCAACCCGCAGAATTGCACACAGTCTCCATTATAGGAAGAATATTCAAAATACATAGACGTACAAACTGACAAGGAATCGTTACAGCAAAAAAGCAGCACCATATTATGAATACCTACGACATCACAATTGTTTTACCAGAAGACTTGCGTGCGCCCAAAACCACAGAAAATAGAGGAATGGAGAAAATTCATGACATCGTAAACAGGTACGGAGAATCTAAGAGAAATCCACGGCGTTGTCCTCGGAGTAATGACCTGACTCAGACCATCTAGAATGGAACCCTACAAAACGGCAGCCCAAATCACAGCTAAATTTAGGAAAAGACGCCTACAGTTCTATGGACGCCTACGCAGGATGGATGAAAACAGACACACAAACAAAATTTTTAACATCGTTGAAGCAAATTAAATACGAGTTGGTTGAAAGGAACACAAGAAGACCTGGACGGTTTGAAAATCTCAGAAGAAGACATAAAGGCAAGAAAACAGCTCGAAGGTAAAATCAGAAAGATGAAAATTGAAAGCATTTTTTCTTAGTATTGATGTTATTATTCTTATTGTAATGAGAAAATACATCTTGAATTTTGCTTGTCTTGGCTGCTTCTTAGATTGGCCTCTTTCTTTGTGATGACAGTCTAATGGGGACACTGTTTCCTTGTAACTTTTAGAGAATTACATTTAACTATTTACTTGAAAAACATATTCAAAATAGGTTCTAGCGTATAGAGAAGCGTTAAGTCGAGCGATTCATACTTCATTTCAATAACGATTCTCCTAAATGACTTGTTGATTTAGCAATTGTGCAAGGGACTAAGTTACGTAATGTGGTTAACCTGACAGTATATTTTCCACAAGAAATGCGTATTTGTTTCATTTAAGATTGCAATAAGAATGAATCGTTGAAGTATTACCATCTCCTTGTACATCAAGTTTTACGACTGATACTATGGCATTAGTGAAGCTGTGGGTTCCTAATAAATGCCAATAAAAACCAGCGGAAAACAGCAGCTGAGTTTTACACCATGTATCGCAAGAAAATGCTAATATTTTTTTTACGAAAATATCCCATTGGTGACCTCAATATTGTAACGCTTGCAAACACTCTAATGTACCACAATGACGCAAAATCTTTGCTTCTCTATGCTTTCATAGACAATCTATATTACCCTATTGCTTTGTAACTACATTTGATTTTAGTATAGTTTGGGAGGAGGGGTTATTGTAAGTAAATACTACCGTTCAGTACCACCTATGGCAATTATTTCAGTATCTGTAAAAATTGATGTCCTGCACAATGATTCTGTTTTCTCATTCAGCGCAGCTTCAGCCGATTCATAGGTCGGCGGAAGAAAGTTTCATACTTTCTCCATCAGGCAAGAAGTACTAATCACAGCGGTGTTCTAGAACTGTATCAAAATTTATGCCCCATAAGTGAGCCAGCGTAGTGTAGCATCGATGTCTGTTCCGCTTTTCCTGTAGTATAAGCGAAGGACACGTGAGCATAATGACTGTCGGTAGTTCTGCGTATCATCTCTAATTTTACGGATCTTTTCGTTGCGGTCACTTCTCCAGACGAATAGGGAAAGTAATGTCTGACTGACTCTTCCCGGACTGTGCTTTCCTCGAATTCAAGTAGTAAACCTGTCAATACTGCACAACGCCTCTCTTGTAGCGTCTTCCACTGAGTTTCGTTGAGAATGTCTGTAAATACTTGTTGTTGTTGTTGTGGTCTTCAGTCCTGAGACTGGTTTGATGCAACTCTCCATGCTACTCTATCCTGTGCAAGCTTCTTCATCTCCCAGTACCTACTGCAACCTACATCCTTCTGAATCTGCTTACTGTATTCATCTCTTGGTCTCCCTCTACGATTTTTACCCTCCACGCTGCTCTCCAATACTAAATTGGTGATCCCTTGATGCCTCAGAACATGTCCTACCAACCGATCCCTTCTTCTGGTCAAGTTGTGCCACAAACTCCTCTTCTCCCCAATCCGATTCAATACTTCCTCATTAGTTATGTGATCTACCCATCTAATCTTCAGCATTCTTCTGTAGCACCACATTTCGAAAGCTTCTATTCTCTTCTTGTCAAAACTATTTATCGTCCATGATTCACTTCCATACATGGCTACACTCCATACAAATACTTTCAGAAACGACTTCCTGACACTTAAATCTATACTCGATGTTAACAAATTTCTCTTCTTCAGAAATGCTTTCCTTGCCATTGCCAGTCTACATCTTATATCCTCTCTACTTCGACCATCATCAGTTATTTTGCACCCCAAATAGCAAAACTCCTTTACTACTTTAAGTGTCTCACTTCCTAATCTAATTCCCTCAGCATCACCCGACTTAATTCGACTACATTCCATTATCCTCGTTTTGCTTTTGTTGATGATCATCTTACATCCTCCTTTCAAGACACTATCCATTCCGTTCAGCTGCTCTTCCAAGTCCTTTGCTGTCTCTGACAGAATTACAATGTCACCGGCGAACCTCAAAGTTTTTATTTCTTCTCCCTGGACTTTAATACCTACTCCGAATTTTTCTTTTGTTTCCTTCAGTGCTTGGTCAATATACAGATTGAATAACATCGGGGAGAGACTACAGCCCTGTGTCACTCCATTCCCAACCACTGCTTCCCTTTCATGCCCCTCGACTCTTATAACTACCATCTGGTTTCGGAACAAATTGTAAATAGCCTTTCGCTCCCCGTATTTTACCCTTGCCACCTTCGGAATTTGAAAGAGAGTATTCCAGTCAACATTGTCAAAAGCTTTCTCTAAGTCTACAAATGCTAGAAAGGTAGGTTTGCCCTTCCTTAATAGCTACTAAAATATCGCATGCCGAAACGGACCGCTCCGCGTTGGATCATTTTATTGACGTGAACAACAGAGAACCTATTTATCTTAGTTGGACCAATTTAATCAGGTAGTTTCTCAAAATTCCTGAGGGCGAACGACATTCATCACCATCAAGCCCAGAGGGTTTAGTCCATGTCAGCCACGAGCAGGTTAATCAGAATAGGTATGTTTACCGCTTAGGGTGCCAACGGGCCTAGGTCAACTGTCTGCAAGGTCAGAAACTCGAAAAACAGCAACGTGGCGTGCGATAGGGCCTCCCGCCGACTACTCGTCATCAATGATGTCAGTCGTAGAAGAAGATTTGACACACACGAGAAACATTTGTATTAGTTTCAGAGCGCCCAGCAGCCTCAAATATAACGTAAAGCCGCCGGCATCAGCGTCTGGCCACTGTCTCTCTCGTCAACTAATCCGCCTCTAACGAGATCGTTGTCGATGGGACGTTAAATCCTATGCTTCCTTTTCTCCTTTCATCGAATGAGAACTAAGTACTGCCACAGTCTCCTAACCTGATTAAGATAATGCAGGTAACAGACGCCATTACTACATATTCCACTCTTCTTGCGCTCCATCCGTCATTGGAATTCGAAGAAATCTTTGTGTGTGGAGGAAAGATAAGAAGCCTCAGCCACGCACTTCACAAAGATATAATATAAATGTGGAGGCAGATGTAGCTGAAAGGGCAGAACGTTCCTGCTACACAGTTCATTATCACCCTTCCTGAGCCCAAGAGTTGGGAAAAATCTAAAACTTGATGCAGCCCTCGCAGAATGAGGACGTAGAGTGAAGAACCCATTCTAGGTAATCTTATGTAAGTATTTTTCGATGCTTCTAAAGAACTTCTAATAAACTAGTAATGATTATGTCTCAAAAAGGGGCACACGCCGATATTCTTTCCATCGTTTCAGCGTCGTGATGTAATTATGCGCCTAAGCTAAAGTTAGCTGCAGTATTACAACGACAGACAAGCACATAAGTAGAAGGAAAGAGACGTTGGAGGGTGTATCAACTACCTAAGAAGCAATTCTTATTTCACATTGAGTAACGTGATAAACATAAATAAATCCAAGTGTGGACTTACGGAACGCCTTCAACAACGTATGATGGAATAAAATGTTTCAAATCATGGAGAGCACAGGTCTAAAATACAGTACTTTACAACAATTATGAAATACTTAAAAATGAACAATCGAGATTACTATAATATTTCTTTATTACTGGTTTCGGCTGATCTGCAAGTCATCTTTAGAATTTTTTATGGCCTCGTATCATGAAAAATCCGAAGATCCATCAGCACCGGACAACGCGGCAACAAAAAATTCTGAAGATGGCCTGCAGATAAGCCGAAACCGGTTAATAAAGAAATATTATTGCTATGTCGACTGTTCATTTTTAAATATAGAATCACTTTGCTACTCTCCGTGGACTATGTTGTCAAAATTTATGAATTATGAAATAAATCAGTGCAGTAATAACTAGAACAGTAAGACATTTGAGGAGCAATGATGTAAAAGGGGTAGTCAAATGAAAACGAGACATGGAAAAAAAGTAAGTATACTGTTTACTGTTTCAAAAGTAATCTCCATAAGAGTTTAAACTTTTATCTCACTGCTAGACAGCTTCGTCAATGCCTTTATGGAATACTGTTTGCGGTTGCCTGCGTAGCCATAATTGTATCCACGGGTGCATGTCTTCTATACAACCTTGGCACACGTGGGCGGGCATTATTCTGCAATGGAATGACGCCATCCGTCAGCATTTCTGGGCGACTACGCTGCACAAGTTCCGCTGGGAGGCCCTTACACATCATCTATACAGTGCTGATCTCTCCCGCATGCGATTTCCAAATTCTTGGAGTCCTGAAGACACACGCGAGACAGATTCGATTTGCTTCAGACGAAGAATGCAAACCCGAGTGCAGTCGAATATGTGACTGCAGAAAGGTATCTAAATATTTTCTTGTTGGGGGGTGGGGGGAGTGGCGGGAGTGGTATGTAACCGTTTTCGGTATCCATACACGTAGACAAAGAGAAAGGTGCCTTTGCCACTGATATCGTAAGGGTGACAAATCATGTACAAAAATAAGTTGCACTGCAGAAAGGTTCCTGAGTCGCTGTCTTGGGTACTTTTCTGCTTTCCCATGCGTGAGCACTAGTATCGCCAAAACCTTCACAAACCTGTAACATGGCGGAAAACGAGACTATGATTGATGTTTTTTCCGAAGAAAAAGAGGAAGGGTGTTGTGAGATGTGAAGAATATAAAACAAATGCTATTAACACACCACGTGTAAGTGGTGAAGCGTACATTTCCTTTAGTGGAAAGATGGTACCTTACCGAGAAATGTGAGCAAAATGGAGGTAAATATCAAGAAGTTTGAGATAGTAATTCATCGCTTTAAACTGTAGGTGCAACATTTAGTACGTTTCAGGAATAAGGTTTGTTATTTGTTTTCTCTGAAACTAAATATTTAAAACTGAGTAATAAATAATTGGAGACATTGTTCAAAGGCTGACATTTCCGATTTGTTGTAAGGGTAACCCTATTTGTATTCCTTTGTTTGTACAACAATGTTTAATTGTCAATATTAGTGTCGGTCACGGTGGCAGCATTCAATACTTAAATTCCCAGTGAGAATAAACAAATTAAATTTAGAATCATACTACATTTGGTATCATTGCCCCAAGTAATAACAAGATGTTGCAGTTTGTCACCTTTAGTACCTGATTTTATGGAATTGTGTTTGGTTCCTTAATTGAAAGATGCCTTAAGAAACTTTTTTAGATTTCCACTGAAGAGAAACACACACAAAAAAATTCTTAACTTTCTGTAGGATGAACACAAAGGATGAACAGTATCTTCATTTCTGACGTAGACCTCGCAAAGGAGCTCCAACTCTGAGAGACAAAGCATTTAAGTAGAATATACTGTTGCTTGAGAAAAAATGCAGGTTTTCAGGGATATCCCTCTTTTCCTTATACAGTGTGTACTGTAAACGCAAACGCAGACTTCATAGATTGCTCACCAGATGATGCAATTGGCAAGGGATAGATTGGAAACATATAACGGCAGAGCAACTGAGAATTATTTAGAAAAATATTGAAATATTTCCAGTGAAGTAAATCTATAATTTTTGCAAAATAATCCACTATTTAGATGCGTCTTTGTCTGTGAGCATGATGTATTCACTTTTTAAAGAGACACAACCAAATAATGAGAAACAAGATATAAGTTTTGTAACAAATACTTCGGTGAAAACCTTGCACAGCGATTTGGGTCCTTACAAGTAGCTGTATGCTGTGTACATGAGGAAGTAACCAATAAAATTAAAAACCCCAATCTGAATCAAACGCTCAAACGAGCAGCAGTAGATTAACCTATGTTCACAATAGATGAAGTAATAAATTTTGCAGTGGTAAAAAAGGAAAGCAAGGAATAACAAAACACTGTGTCCTCAGTGTTTGACTTCCTGCAAAACCTACATCTCCTAGGAACACCAGTTCAATCCGTCAATGTGTTTTCAATTTACAATTTGAAGATAAAATAAATACATTTAAATGTTTACCACAAGGGACAGGGCAGTAAAGATGCAGATTGAGTGCTGTGATTCCTTAATGGTTATACTGATGAATACGTCTCATAAAGCATAACTGAATTATACTTGTTTAGTGACAGCCTTAATGGCTAAAATAAGAAAAACACTTCAGTAAGGTTTTGCTTGGCTTCAACCGATATGTGAAGGGAAAGAGAGACAGGATTTACAGACCCTATGAATATTGCGAGCTTATTGTTGCGTCTTCGAGAACCGGTGTATTTACTTTGAAAATTGGTGAAACAAGTGATATGAAGTATTTAACCAATTGGTGGCCTCAATTTTATAAGAAGATGGTGGTATCCCTAGGAATATCACATGGTTCTAGAGAGAAAACAGCACTTCAATGTATCTCAGTTTAGTTATTTCAGACATTCATCGAAAAAGGAAGGGTGTGTTGTAACAAGGACACGGATTGGTGGATTTATCGAACACACCTTGTATCTGTCTTAGTCAGGAAGAGCTGCTCCGCACACATCTCCCACTCAGGCATTAAACCATGAGTATAAAGTTCCTATAAAACTTGGTAAGATAGTAGATGTTTGGAATATCCTACGATATATCGCTGAAGAATGTATGAGTTTTTATTAATAGTTTTTATCCTGTCTACATGTTGACACTAAAACTTTTGCAAATAACAAATACAGATATTAGGTTTAGTATAAGCAAAATGTTATCAATAAATTGCAAAGTAGACCTACCTAAAGTTTAGATTATGTGTTTATAGCAAACTGAAATAATGTTTTTTGAAATTTTGTTTTACTATCTGTGATGTTATCCCATTAATGTATGTGGTCAATAACAACATTCATCAGGTAATAAAGTTAATCTGTGGAAATAATTTCATTTGGGAATGGAATCAAACACTTTCACTGCAGAAAGCTTTCTAAGCCACCCTATTATGTATATTATCATACACTACTTCATGTCCTTGTCGACCATTTATCTATTAAACAATTTTATCAGAAAAATGAAATATTATTTTTTCTGTTATTTTATATCCTCAGTTATTGAGTTGGACAGTATTTTGTTGTTCCTAAAAATTTGCTTGAAGTCACCTCGATACCCTTCTGCAATGACACAAGCATATCAGGATTCCCTAGGCAACCAAAAACATTTTTCCATAAAGGGAATGTTTTAATAATTTGGCCCATTAATTTGAAATAGTAAATAGTTTACTTACTTTTTCCCGTCTGTAGAGTTTTCATTTCAATGCTCCCTATAACTGAAAAGTAATTCGGTCTAGGGATAAAACTATAAAAACAACAGGTAATAATCAAAGACTTGCAAGAGTATCCTGTTTGAAAGTAGAAAGTGCCCACAAGAAATACTTTGCTTAATGGATGTATGACTCAGTTTGGAATTATATTAAAGGTGTATGGACAAGGGGAAAGACAAGAGTGACGGATAGTTGATGTACGGGAAATAGTGTCTTGCTAAACATCAAATGTGGAGAGCAGAAATAAGTTTCCAAACCTTTAATTAGAATTATGGGCCAAAACAGAAGCACAGTGCTGTATGAAAACAAAAAGTCTCTTTCAAAGAGGAGTTGAAATGCTATAAAATATTGACACAATGTATTGGCGGGACATTTTTAAAGAAAACTTTATTCTTAAACACAACACTGGAAGGGGAAGAAGCACGAGAAATCTGAAAAAAAAAGATACGGTACCGGAATAATTTTAAATGTGTTCCAGCGAAAAATTTTTAATAAGTAGGAAAATGAAATACAAAAGTAGATAAACTATAAGGATTTACGTACTGATACTAAAGAGAACCTTTAATATAAATAATTACAAGACTGTGAGAGAGTCCTTAAATCATTTCAGGGTAGGTAAGTAGGCTGGAATCAAAAGCAATGGTAAAAATTGCAGAAGTTTACAAAAATTCGAATCTGTCAGTCGGACTGTGGAGAGTTTACCGTAGTGCTTGTGGAGAGATAGCAGGTATAAAGTTCAACAGGAAGAGATGAAGGACAGTACGCAATCTATGAAGAGACATTACTGGAAAATAAGAATAACAAAAGAAAGAAAGAGGTGCACATGCAATTATGAAGCAAGGTTTTGGTAAGTGACCACTAATCCTACAACGATCATGTAGCCCGTGGTGTGTTCCACGACATAGCAGTTTGGCTGGTGCCGATGTCGTCGATGCCGAGGGCTTTACAACATAACAAACACAGCAAAAGAACAGTAGTTCCTTAGATGCGCGGATGATGGATCAACCATACGCTCTTTCGTGTCTTTGCCGCTAGAGTTTTATCAAATGTGGTGACATTTTAGATGCCTGCTATGTCTGTCTGTTAGCAGGGCACCTGAAGACATTTGTTACTACTTTTATGCATTCTGTGTGTGGTGGTGTTGTCACTGGTGCACGACACCAGTTAAACTAAACCGTGATATGCCTGACGGTTGGTTAGAAGATCAGTTCTTTAGCAGATCTATTTCTATACGTCGGGTGCAATTGAAGGTTACCTCAATTGACAGCCAAACATATTTAGAAGATTTTAGAGTGTCAAGGCGGTGGGAGAGGGGGGGGGGGGGGGGGTGTTCCAGTTTAAGAGGAACGGGAATGAACAAAATTCAGTACCTGTACTTGCTGTACTACACTTCAAGCGGATTAGTGGTGGTGGTGGTGGTGGTTAGTGTTTAACGTCCCGTCGACAACGAGGTCATTAGAGACGGAGCGCAAGCTCTGGTTAGGGAAGGATTGGGAAGGAAATCGGCCTTGCCCTTTCAAAGGAACCATCCCGTCATTTGCCTGAAACGATTTAGGGAAATCACGGAAAACCCAAATCAGGATGGCCGGAAGCGGATTAGTATCCACATGTAGTTCTTGCACGAAACTCGAGTAGAATCTTTGGAATTTAGTTCAGGATGTTCAAGTAAAGGTCAACATCGCCTTATATTTCCTACCGAGCGAGGTAGCAGAGTGTTTAGAAGTATATTTTAATGTCTGGTGGAGCTGTCTACACTCAGTTTTTCTGTGCCTGCACTAAATAGCCTAAAACGAATGGTTGTACGATTCGTTCGATAAACGGATCATAACGTACGAAGCAGTATCTTTGCTGGACGATGATGTGCTAATGTCGAAGAAATTTATTACATAATTCACCACCGGCCGGTGTGGTCGAGCGGTTCTAGGCGCTTCAGTCTGGAACCGCGCGACCGTTACAATAGTGCTCACAGCCATGTGAACCATTTTGGAACATAATTCACCTAAAGTAATTTACCACATGGCGTATAATCTAAGTCAGCTGATCCGAAAGGGGATTTGTTCGCATGATTTGGTATACATGTCAAGCACATGTGAAGAGCATTTGAATCGCATAATCTGGAATACATATCCAGCTTTGTAACTGCGGTAGCGTCTTACACGTATAGTACATGTATAGCATCTTACACGAATAGTATCACCACCTTTCTTTTTGGTTCCATAGCACTGAAATTATATTATAGTGTTGTAGGACTTACTTCTCGAGCATTCGTTCTGCACCGATGCTGTAGGGAGTGCACTGTATATTATGCATCACAAGGAACTGGTTTTCCCTCATACGTCCGTGAACAGCAAATTTTTCATTTGATCAGAATGCAAGTTTCCGGCTTACGAACGTGAGGGAATAATAAATGCCGTATCACTCCTAGCACATCATTGCTTTCGTGTGGCAAGCTGTGAGCTGCCGTGTTTTCATGTCTGTTGGAGTTGATGTGGAAATTAAAGCAACAAAACTAGTAAATTTCCCGTACAAGCTTCAACCGTCGAGGAGTCAGAGATCTTAAGTTTCTCATCCAAGGAATCATTTAAATCTAAACTAATTAGAAAATCTTCCATTCGTAATCCACAACAGTGTGGCTTATTCCTTTTGCCATTTTCCTGAGACCGAGTTACTTAAGTTTCCAGTGATCGACAAGATGTTGACAGTGGGCTGTTCAAAAATGTTCAAATCTGTTTGAAATCTTGTGGCTCTTAACTGCTAAGGTCATCAGTCCCTACGCTTACACACTACTTAACTTAAATTATCCTAAGGACAAACACACACACCCATGCCCGAGGGAGGACTCGAATCTCCGCAGGGACCAGCCGCACAGTCTAACAGTGGGATGTCATCATCCTTTCTAAATACCTTCCTGTCAAAGCCCGCTTATTAATGTTTCTGGTGATGCATTAGTTCCAACCAACTGTGTCTATGTATGATGCTTTCAAGATACAATACCATTACTCGTCATCGGGAGTAGTTCTGGAATTCATTATAGAACGACTTGAAAACTGTGGGAACTACCCCATTCGTCAGTGCCGTTATTTTGAGTGTACGCTGACATTAAAGGTGCAGAAATTCTTCCGAAAATGTCTGAATACCTTGTTTGGAACACCTGCTCTCTTCATCGTGAGTGACGTAGCCACAGGATTGAACAGAGGCACTTGGCGCCTACTCACTGACAGCTGGTCGCAGACGCAGACCCAGGAGCCGTCAGTTGAAGGTGTACGACGTCAAATTTTGTGATCCCAGCCGGCGCCGTAGCAGTGTTCTGCGGAAAGCTGCGGCGTTTTTCGCTGCGTCGCGAGTCCTCTGGGGGCGGCAAAAGTTCTGTCGCCGAATCATCCCCGCCGCAGAGGGGTCGGCGCGCTTTGTTCCGGGCCTGTCGCGCATGAAAGGCTGCGTATTGTTTCTGCAAGAGAGCGGCCCGCGCCAAAGAAGTGAGGAAATGAGAAATTGCCTCCAAAATGCATGCCGAGCCCCCACACAGTCGCTGCCTGCCCCTGCCGTCATTTTTCTGAATGCTAAAAGGAACTAATGTTGCTGTGCGGACAATCTCAAGAATAATTCACGTTCCGTTTACATGAAAATGCATTAGGGGCGTGAAAACGTTTCGGAACGCTGTGTGGGTTTCGGAAACGTGTAATAAGCTCTGATATGAATTTGCATTCCTTATTTCTTTCCGTGTATATACGAATCTTAAGCTATTAAATCACACCGGGGAATAAACCCTACTTTTGGAAGGATTGTATTAATGGGCCTGTTCTCACTCACCAACACCTTTGACCGACATGAGTGGAAATGGTTTTCTTTTCATGGACCTGATTCGTCTACATCCACAACAGTGCACTTGTGTACCTCTGTGACTTTCCCCTTTACCAATGATTGGCAAACAGAGCCAAATATCAGCAGTACGGTGATTAAAATTTGTTCTGAGAGTCAAATTTTTTAAAGGTAAGGTATATGGATATGTACACAGTTATGAACAGAGGATACTCCTGCGTTGGTCTTTACTTACAAGCGTCCTCAATCTGTATGCTGCACGTTCCCAGAGGTCAACCCCTTCGAGCTGTTCTATCCACACACGACTTGTACACTTGTTTCGACTATCTCCTTTCGTGTATCCCCTCTGTATGTCCAAATCATCTCAACGTATCTTTTTCAATACACCATGTCTTCTTTCACTACCTATCACCCCCAAAATTAACTTAATGGACTTTAAATAAAGTTTTAAATCATAGTTAAAGTATAGGTACACGATGAATAAAACCTGCTATCCTTCTTAATAAAGATTTTAATTACTCCTATAATTAAAATGTAAGGTATCCATAAAATTAAATCATGACAATGGATGACAAACCCTGATGTAACAATGGCCTTGCATGTCCTTAGAATGTTTAGGCGAGTCAAGTTTGTATGTTGTTTTTAATTTTAGGTTCAAAACTGGTTCAAATGGCTCTGAGCACTATGGGACTTAACGGCTGTGGTCATCAGTCCCCTAGAACTTAGAACTAATTAAACTTAACTAACCTAAGGACATCACACACATCCATGCCCGAGGCAGGACTCGAACCTGTGACCGTAGCGGTCGCGCGGTTCCGGACTGTACCGCCTAGAACCGCTCGGCCACTCTGGCCGGCTTTAATTTTAGGCTCGATTGCAGGTTCTCTAAGACGACGTCTCAATTTATTCTTGTCAAGGGTCACGCTTGACATTGATTGTTCTAGTGAATGCGTGGACCAGAATAAGGAAAACACAGCAAACGTAATTTTTTCACCTGGTTATGTGAGTCAGTTTTTAAGATCATACCTGCCTTTTCCAGGATTTTCAAAGCACATTACTTGTGCTGTGAAGTTAATTGACTTTTGCTTTTCTTCACTATTTGTATATGAGCAAAAAAACGTACAAATTTAGACGTGTGTAATTCTTAGTTTCTTGAATCCAGCAATTGCGTTTCGGAGTTGCTGACGCGAACATGAAAGGGACAAAAATTTAATTTTCTTACAGTAACATTAAGACGTTAGTTAACAAAGCCTACATTGGCTTCGCAGTTTCTGAATTCCTGAAAACTGTAGAGAGAAGCTTCCCTCATATTTACAAATGTTGTACTGGAATAGAAAATATCAGGCTCCGAATTATTTTCTTGGCAACTTTCAACAGGTTTCGAAAATGATTCATAGTTTCGCTTTCAGTATCTAGAGCAGTAGGAGATACTTTGTTTTCGAACGAAACAACTTCTTTTAATATCGAAAGAAAATGTTTTTCCTTTCCACTGACTGTAGCTTACTATTAAGCTAATTTAGGCCAGACGTAATGTCAATCACGAAATAAAACTGTTTGTTTCATTAGTCTGTGTAGTGAAAACCCTCATAAAGAGGAAACACTTTAAATCAGTTCACAAGCAAAACGTTGACAACCGACGTGTCTTTTTGTGCAGTATAACATCTGCGTACTCATTCTGCATTGCGACTAAAACGTCTTTAAACTGGCGGAAATCTAGATCTGTACGAGGGCGTGCGCACGTGGTGTTTTCTGGGTGGGCCACGCTCAAACGGCCCAAGATCAGCATGTGGCTCCAGAACCGTGTTTCGCTAACCACAGCCCTATACCTACTGCAGTCGCAAATAATGTGTTAGAGGGCCGACTGCTGGCAAACTTACATGTGAACTCGAATGTCTGTAGTTTTATCTACATGGCCTTTTCACGAGGTATACGCGGAAGGAACAACGTGATGTTTGACTCTTCTAGGAACATACGCTATCGGAACTTCAACAGTACTGCACAAAGCGAAGCTTAATTACTCTCTTTCGGCGTCTGCTACTGAACTTAGACGAGCATCAGCGTAACTTTTTGCGCTTCCCAAACTAATCGGTGAAGAAACGAGTTCTCTTCTTTGGGTGTTCTCCATCTCTCCAAATCTGATAGGGGTGCCAGAATGACGAATAATACTCAGGTATTGGTAGAACAGTTTTGTAAGCTTTTATATTCGTAGATGGACTACATTTGATGAGGATTATTCCAGTGAATCTCAGTCTGCCATCTACCTTTCCGTGATTAGTTTTATGTAGCCACTTCAATTCAAGTGACTCTGTAAACATAGGTATTTAATGGACGTGACTGTTTCCAGTGGCTATTTGCCAATGTTGTGCTTATTATATAATGGCTGTTTTAAGTTATTTACGCACAATACCACACTTATTTATGATGAGAGGCAACTACAAATCCCTGCCTCACGCGGCGATCTTCTGGAGGTCTTCCGGCATTTCGGTAGAATTTCTGCCACTACTACTTTCTGTGTACAACAGTATAATGCGCGTAAGGTGTCATGAAGCTCCCGACGTTATTTACTAGGTCATTTATACTGCGATAGGTAACGGCCCTAAAGCTCTCCATTGGGGTAGGTTCGAAGTTGTTTTTATGTCTGGATATCTCTCTCCTTTCCGAATTAAAAGCTGTTTTCTATTTGACAGGAACTCTTCAGTCTAAACAAAAAGTGGGTCCGATATTCCGTAGGCTCGCATTTTATTCATTAACTGCCAGTTCGGACCTGTGTCGAACGGCTTCCGGAAATGAAGGAGAAAGACCTCAGTCGGGACGCCGTCGCCTAGTGACTTCCTAGTCTCATGGGCGAACAGAGCGTCCCTCGTTTTACTACATCATTGTTTGAGGAGTTACTTTAAAGTAGATTTTCGGTCTGCAGAGAGGTCTTCATCTAATGAAGTGTAACAAGTTTGCAAAAAATTAAGACATAACCATAAATTTTTAAACATGGCTCCTTGATTCAGTGACCGATTCTAAATTGAATCTCAAACAAATGAGCCCTCGGTCACTATTATTTTTAGTCTTATTGATCAGGATTCAACACTTAAAAGAGTTAAAATTAATTCTGGTGAAGGCATTCTTAGAAGTGTTGAAACCTGGTCAACAAGACTAAAAATAATAGTGACCGAGGGCTCATTCGTTTCAATTTAAATAATCATAACCTATTACATAGTTATTACTCAGGAGTCTTACCAAAATGCTCACTTGAATAATGAGGCTATACATATAATCAAAAACAACAACTTCTGCAATGTCAACAGGTGCATAAACTCGAACCTCGAAATCTCTTAATTAGATTTCTCTCTCCAGAAGGAAAAGATATAGTTTTAAGGTGCTTCCTGCTAGCTACAAGGTAATGACACAGCGTGCTCAAACAGCCACTTATATCTTCGTCAAAGCTAATATGAACCTCAATAAGTGAAAAGTACTGTATTGCTTTTGTTCTACAGAGTTCATTTATTGAGTTAACCAGTTTTCGGCTTACAACGCCATCAGCAGACTTTATTTGACTATAATCGCCAAAGAAGTCACAATATTGGTAAACAATACTGGAAAACATGTTATGCATCTATATTGAGGCACAAACAAACACGCAATACATCTTTGAGATTGTGGTGATAATGTAATTTAAATTGTAAAAAGCTAAGAAATAAATAGATATAAACGGTGCAAGCAGAAAAAAAAATTAACACTTAACTCGGAAACGGAGTCTAGATAACAGTTTACATTAATAAATAAACTCAATAAAACAAAATAAAAGTGTTACTTCACAGGGCTACTTGAATAGGCATGAAATTTGGAAACCAATTAAAAGACAGAATTAACAATTGTAACAACAGAATATATGGAGTACAAGCAATCTCAATGAGTTAAAAAGAAATGAATAAAAGCAATAAAACTGAGGACTCTACTGGAACACAGAGTAAATGCAGCGGAAATTCAATTTAAAAGGTGAAGAGTCGAACAGTACAAAATATAAAGCGATTTAATATTAAATGACCGAACACAGCCCAGCGCTTCCTCTCTTCTAAATTTCACATAATCTTCTCAGTTCCAGTTCCTCCCACACTGCCTGTTCCTTCGTAATTCCTTTTTTCCTATATCATTATTTTACTTTATTGTGACTGCCTATGTACTGCATATATTCTGTTGATATAATTACTACTTTTTTCCTTTCAGCTGGTGTCTGTAATACTTTCTGTGTTTAATACCTTTAGAAGTAGTCTCATCAAGCACTATTTTAGTGTATTTCGTTTGTTTAATTAATGTAATTGTTACATAAGCATAATTTTCGAATATAGTGTTTAATGTTTACCTTGTGTAGCTCTCTTTACATTTATTTATTGTTCAACATATTTACCTTTCAAATTGCGTCACTATCGCACTGTCAAATATTACATTTACTGTATATTCCCTGATATTCATACTTTTTCCTGCATATCTTCATTTCTTTTTATCTTACTGAGTTTTCTATGTATTCTCTATATTCTGTTATTGCAGCTGTTAAATCTTTCTTTTAACTGGTTTCTATATCACTTTCCAAGTTTATTACCTCTTGAAGTAGCCTCGTAAAGTGCTAAATTTATTTTGTTTTGTAGGGTTTATTTATTAATGTAAACTATTAAGTAGGCACGGTTTTGGAATTTAGTGTTAGTGTTTTCCTTTTTGCTCTCTACTCATTTTTTATTGTTGAACTTTTTATATGTTGAATTACATTACCACCATACTGTGAAATATGAATTTACAGTGTGTTTCCTCACATTCCTTCATTTGCGTATGTTTATGCATTTCTTTATATCTTCTTGAAATTCCTTATGTTCTCCATATATTCTATTGTTACAACTCTTAATTCCTTCTTTTAATTGGTTTCTGTGATATTTTCCACATTTATTACCCCTAGACGTAGCCTTGTAAATTACTATTTATTTTATTTTATTGCATTTGTTCATTAGGTAACTGTTACCTAGGCACCATTTTTGAGCTCGATGTTAACGTCTTTTCCTGTTTGATCCATTTATATTTACTTATTGTCGAACTTTTTACCTTTCAAATTGCTTTATCGCCACACTGTCAAAGTTGTCATTTACTGTGTGTTTGTGACCCAATGTAGATGTCTGACAACTTTTCCAATGTTCTTTACAAACGTTGTAACTTCTTTGACGACGATAGTCAATAAAGATCTAATGATGACCTTGTAAGCTGCAAACGGATTCATTGGATAAATGAATCCTGTAGAGCATAAATAATATGGTGATTTTCATTTGTTATAATATTGTTACACCAAAAACCGATAAAGGAATCGGTTAACGATACATGAACCCTGTCACGACGAGTCAGACATTAAGAGACCTTTTAGCGATTTGATGCTCTGACATTTATACCATATTGTTGCTTTATTGAGACAAAACCACCCCATATTACGAAAGCAGGCTGTGACCATTCCAAAGGGAAAATGTAGCGTGGATCCTAGTAAGCATCAAGACTAAAACGCTTATGAAGTATTGTGAATTTAGGCCTTTTGTCCACGAACTCTAACGGAATAAAGAAATGAGACTATTTTAGTACATACACCTCACTGTAAAGTAATTGTTAATTTTCGTTTATGTGCCTAATCGTTAACAGGAAGCTCAGCCAGGCATAATCTGAGAAAATCTTGTGTTTGTTAGAGTTGATCACAACGGAAATACTCACTCGCTCCGTTGGCTTCTTCGGGACGCGAGGTTCCCCTGATTCCAGATCGCCACTTCCTTACACTCAGTGACAGCCATTACTCTTCAGTCTGAGGTCAACAACCCTTGCAGTCTTTTTCTTGGATGCCCAGGGGTTTTGAGCCTTTCATCTTCGTGTCCATAATCTGACGGACTATTCTGCCGGCATCCATTTTGACAACAGGTACTGCTCATAACAAATATCACGCTTTGACAATTTTCACTACCGAGGGTTGCACGAGAAGCTTAACTAGTCCTTCATTGGATATCCAAACTCATATTTATATTTCTTGTTGAGTGTTAACCGAAAAAGTATTTTTGTAAACTTTATTTTCGAACACTGATAGGTGGTGCTCTTCTATTTTGGACAAGCTCCATGTCTGCGTTCCGTGCAGGCAGTACTGGCCTGATGATTCCGTTATAGAGTTTCAGTTTGACTTTCTTGGCCAGCTGTTAGGAGTATAGAAATTTTTGCAGGAAACGATATACTTTGTTTAAGTTGTGTAGTCTAATTTGGTATACGATCTGTGTACTGCTGGAGTAATCTATACCGACACGAATGTGTTTGGAGCTGAGAGTGTGTTTGAAAGCGTAGTTTTCCATATGAAGGTTGTCAGGTTGTTGTGCAGTATACGTCTTTCATTTTTATGATCATATATTGTGTTTTTACTTTATTACTTTTTTAATCTATTCTCATGGTGGTTTCATTTAGTTTGTTCAACAGCTTTTTGATTTCACGACTGTTATTTTGTGTTAAAACTACTCGTATGTCATCTGCATAGTCCTGTATATTTGCTTGATTGTCTGTGACGTTTCCATTTGTTGCTTGTTTTGTTTCTTTCACTACTTTTTCCGTGCCAAGGTTGAGGCAAGTGAGAAAAGACGATCTCCCTACTTCACACCGGTTTTGTTCTCCAAAGAGTCGATAACGACTGCAGTTGGTTACCCTGTTTACCGCCTTCTCCAAACTCATTTTTAACAGGCTAATGAGTTTCTTAGGGATGCCATACTCTATCATGATTTCACACACCGTTTCTGCGTGCACCGAATCTTAGGCCTGTTGGAAATCAATAGTCTTGGTGCAGCATATGCTGTCTGTTGTTGATATGTTTCTCCGAAAATCAATTTCGTAGTCCCCTATTATGTGCTTCGTATAGAGTATGATTCTTTGCAATATTGTACAAGATAGTAGTTGGAAAATTCCTCACTAATTGCAGCAATTTCGTTTACTTTCATTCATGAATACAGAGATAATGATTTATGACTTCCATTGACCCAGTAGCTTTTAATCTTGCCAATTTTTAAAAGTAAGGTGAAAGTACTTTGCGACCGCTCTGTTTCAGCAGTTCAGCTATTCCTCCGCCAGTTCCAGCTGCTTTGTGGTTTTACCAGCTTTTTAGAGATGCTGGTTACCTCTTCGTATATTGGGTCATTTATAGGAGTTTCAACTGTTGGAGGTCAAGTTTTCTCCTTTTTGTTTTCCGGATTGGGAAGTTTAATCAATCGTTATAATATCCTTTCCAGATCTGTAGTATATCATGTGACCCAGCGATAACGTTACCATTACTGCCCGCAGTTGATATTCCTTCCTGATGTTATTTACGATGCAATGTACCTTGGAATATTACGTTATTTCTACAGTGTGCTTTAAGTACAGCTTTTTTGCTTCTGGTAGAGTATCGCTAGTTTCCTTCTGTATCTCCCTTTAGTCCTGTTTTCTAATCATTAGTTCTGTGTGCTCTGTAGCCATGCCTTCCTGACTGTCATCTTGTCGTTTTTCATGTATCGTTGAAACATTTCTTCGTCTTGGTTTGTTCTACTATTGGTTACGTGTTTCGAGATGAAGATTGAATCAGTTTCTTGACATCTTCCCAGATTCCATTTATGCCTTTAGTTTCACGTTCATTGGCGTCTGTTGTTTTGTTAAGTATTTGAAATCTTTTACTCCCTTCAACTTGTTACTAACAAGTTTCAGAGCTGTACCTCAATTGTTAAATTTCATAGTGCACTTCCTTGGTGTTTTCCATGACGAATATTGTTGACGGCACTTCTATACCTGTTTGATATTAATATATGCTCGATTTGGGTTGCTTTCTTGCCATCTACCGAATGCCATGTCTCTGTGAGTATCCGTGTATGGAAAGTTTGTAATTCTAATTAATGCTTTCTGATGTAGCAAATAAGATAAGATGGAATCCATTCTTGTAGGTTTCCTCATGGAGGCTTTCGTTGTCTGTCATCCGTGCCAACGGTTCCCCTTCCTTAGCAGGGCAATAAAGTCTCCCCGTGCGATTTTGATGTCGCCTCACGATGGGATATCATTACATTGTATAGGAGTTTTATGAACTAAATTTCGTTACTTTAGGTCCATGGTCCCAATTTTTTTGTCATCAGCCTACCGGTTTATGTCTGTATTAACCATCTTCAGATCTGTTTTATAAAAACATGTTGTAATGTACTGAAGCCATAGTGGGGTAGTGGGATCGGAACATGGTTGTTATAGACCGAAACCGCAAGTCTGCCGACAAAAATTTGTGACCATAGACGTAAAGTAAACGAAATTTATTCTATATTCAGGTCACTGTTTTATTCGCGTCCATATGGCGGATTGTGAAGTTATATAAAGTATTTTACAGCATCTTCATTGTCGTTTGTAGTACATCAACATTGACACCAGAGATGTTGTGTCATCCGCATTTCATTATTTATCTTAATTTATGGAATCCAGTATAACAGAATTAACATAGTGTTCAGGAAAGCATCATTGACACATACTGTGAATTGACTTATGATGAAGGTATTGTTTTCACATAACTAATGAGGAAGTATTGAATAGGATTGGGGAGAAGAGAAGTTTGTGGCACAACTTGACCAGAAGAAGGGATCGGTTGGTAGGACATGTTCTGAGGCATCAAGGGATCACCAATTTAGTATTGGAGGGCAGCGTGGAGGGTAAAAATCATAGAGGGAGACCAAGAGATGAATACACTATACACTAAGCAGATTCAGAAGGATGTAGGTTGCAGTAGGTACTGGGAGATGAAGAGGCTTGCACAGGATAGAGTAGCATGGAGAGCTGCATCAAACCAGTCTCGGGACTGAAGACCACAACAACAACAATTGTTAGAAACCACCAACACAGAAAAGAAGTATCTTGGTAAAACTCACGAGGCTATAGCATGCAGTAAAAAGAGAATCCTTGAGAATGGGGAAGCAGATAACCTTAAGACACTGAGGGAAAACAACAGTGAGGACGTATTCGATTAGATGGTGACAAGGCATAATTTACCGCACGAAATATTTAAAAATATGTGCTGATATTTGTCATGTACACATATTCAAAACCAATAATCACTGCGTTCTGTCATTGTCTAATGGTTTCCGAGCACAATTCTTTCACAGACCGTCCTCTTTCTTTCTATTGCTTGGTTTTCCCTGTTAATGATGAAAGTGTTGTGTCTGATGGCAAGCCCAATAACTTTTGATTATGAACTTCTTTTAATAATATTCTCTTCCCGAGTCTTCGCTCAAGTCTTTTTACCGTTTAGCTAGTTCTTTTTTTCCGCCACATCTAGTTTCAGCGTTTCTAATCGGCCCAGAGTCCAACTTTCACTGCCATAGAACAGCGTACTCCGTACAGACGATTGTTCAAATGGTTCAAATGGCTCTGAGCACTATGGGACTTAACATCCATAGTCATCAGTTCCCTAAAACTTAGAACTAGTTAAACCTAACTAACCTAAGGACATCACACAGATGATTGTCTATAGGATTTACTGTGATCTATATTCATATGGTATTTTTTTGACAATGTAATACTTCACCTCCATTAAGCATCTGTTGTCGTCTGTGATTACACTACTGAGAACCAAATCGTTTCACCTGATCAGTTATCTTATCATTAGCTTTTACATTTGTTTTAATTTCTATCATGTTTTGTCCGAACTACCGCTTCTTTTTGGTTTCCGGTTATTCACTTTTAATTCTCATTGTTCTTGTGTTTCTGATAGGACTTGCAGCACTGTATTCGTTTCTTTTTCGGAGTCTGGAACCGCTGCGATGTCATCAGCAATAGCATCAGTTGAGGCGGAGCACATTTCCCCCACTCAAGCTGGGTGTGTTTTACATTTACATTTATTGGGCATGCTGCTTGTTTTTCTCTGTGATGCGCTCCCACACTAAGCACCTAAAAGTGCCATATCGGTGCCGCGCGTGGTGTTCGTTCATTGACGACCAGCTAATTATATTTCGTCCAACAAGCAATGAAGTGTTTTGCACATGAACTCCGAATAAGAAGTTCAAAGATACGCACAACTGACTGCTCCGTAACTAGAAAAGCAACCGTTTCGAGAGCCGTCTCGATATTCTTTTCTACATATTTTACGTAAGTTATGTGATACAGGGTGAACTGTTTTCGATGCAGGCAGTATTGATCACTTTAGACAGTAACCTAGCGCAATTCTGATCTTGTACTTTCGCCCTAAGGTGAATGCTACTGTCTGTGGCGCGTGGTTCGTTGTTGATATAAGCGCAGTAAGACCAAAAAATTTCCGTGTTCAGTAGGCGTACATACTGGTCCGCATTTTGCGGAAAGCCGAGCAAACGTTACGGTGTAGGGATATCCGTACCACACCCGACATTCTAGCTTATACTGCAGGGCGGGGGCTAATTCGTCAACTTAGGAAAATGTTCCTCAGGGCGCACGTTCTATTTTTCCCCAGCTTTTCGTTTTGTTTCCTACTGGCAACTTTCTGGAAGATATATTGTTCATTAAATTAGAAGCTATCTAAGCCATTAATCTGCGACGATATGAGGTAAAATACGGAATTAAGCCTTCCATGGCATCCAGCCCGAAGGGGCTGCTGGACACTGGACACCGGACGAGAATGGTGTGGGTTGAAGGGGAGGGGCGAAAGGGGGAGGGAGGACAGGAGTCTGCAACCGTCACAATCTCGGTGCGAACATTTAATCAAACGGCGCGGCCAGGACCGGGCCCGAGTGACACGTGAAAAATCTTGGAGCCGCGTGCAGCGGCGGTGAATGCGCGCAATTTGTATGCGATTGTGCAGCGCGCCGAGCCGTCATTATGCCCGCCGGCCGAGGTGTGGAGCGCCTGCATAGTAATGAGCCGGCCCCGTCCCGGACGTGGGGATCGCGGACGCCTAAGGAGCCGAGCTGCCGAAACTGGCCGTCCTTGCCACTTACAAGATCTGGCGAAATCCGTGCCGCGGCCGAATTTCATGTTCGACAATGAGAATGAACAGCTGCCGGTTTACCTTGAAGGGAGAAAACAAGGGTAGAAATTTGTTTAGGCAAATTTTTTACTGGCTTGAAATAGTCTACATATCTACATACATACTCCGCAGTCCTCCATACGGCGTGTGGCGGAGGGTACCTCGTACCAGAACTAGCATCTTCTCTCCTTGTTCCACTCCCAAACAGAACGAGGGAAAAATGACTGTCTATATGCCTTTGTACGAGCCCTAATCTCTCTTATCTTTATTGTGTTTCCGAGAAATTCAAGTTGGTGGCAGTAAAATTATACTGCAGTCAGCCTCAAATGCTGGTTCTCTAAATTTCCTCACTAGCGATTCACGAAAAGAACGCCTGCTTTCCTCTAGGGATTCCCACCCGTCTTCCTGAAGCATTTCCGTAACACTCGCGTGATGATCAATCCTACCAGTAACAAATCTAGCAGCCCGGCTCTGAATTGCTACTATGTCAGCCCTCAGTCCGACCTGATAGGGATCCCAAACGCTCGAGCAGTACTCAAGAATAGGTCGTATTAGTGTTTTATAAGCGGTCTCCTTCACAGACCAACCATATCTTCCCAAAATTCTACCAATGAACCGAAGACGACTATCGGCTCGTGATGACTGGGTGTTGTGTGATGTCCTTAGGTTAGTTACGTTAAAGTAGTTCTAAGTTCTAAGGGATTGATGACCATAGATGTTAAGTCCCATAGTGCTCAGAGTCATTTGAACGACTAACCGCCTTCCCCATAACTGACATTACATGTTTGTCCCACTTCATATCGCTCTGTAATGTTACGCCCAAATATTTAATCGACGGGACTGTGTCAAGCGCTACACTACTAATGGACTATTCAAACATTACAGGATTCTTTTTCCTATTCATCTGCATTAATTTACATTTATCTATATTTAGAGTTAGCTGCCATACTTCACACCAATCACAAATCCTGTCCAAGTCATTTTGTATCCTCCTACAGTCACTCAACGACGACACCTTCCCGTACACCACAGCATAATCAGCAAACAGCCGCACATTGTTATCCACCCTGTCCAAAAGATGATTTATGTAGATAGAAAACAACAGCGGACCTACCACACTTCTATGGGGCACTCCAGATGATACCCTCACCTCCGATGAACACTCACCAGCGAGCATCTATTTCTAAGATCCATTAAAAAAATTTTAAAAACGCGATTTGTTGCATGGATGTCTGGCGTAACCGAGCGCTAGAGAGGTGGAGCAATGGTTAGTACACTGAATCGCATTCGCGGGAACGATGGTTGAAACCCGCATCCTGACATCCAGATTTAGGTTTTCTGTGATTTTCGTAAATCGTTCCAGGCAAATACCGGGATGGTTGCTTTGATAGAACACGGCATATTTCCTTTCCGATCCTCGATATCATCCGAGCTTTTGCTCCGTCTCTAATGACCTCGATGCCGACGGGACCTTAAACTCAATCTACCCTTCCCTCCCTCCTTCCGATAATTCGAATCCAACCGATGTCATACTGTAAGAGTTACCGACAGAGGGGTCCTGTTCTTTCAGAAAATATCACAGAGAGCGTTTGTATCACCTAAAATACTATCTGAACCAGATTTCTTTTCGTAACACGATTAGATTACGGTAAACAGCAAGCGCTTGTATCGCTTCTGCTTAACTTGTCATGTCGATTGTCTTTTTTATACGAAGTAAAACTTATTTATACGAATAGAAAAGGCTCTAAATGTAATCCCTTTCGTAAAAAAAGACAGTTAATCGATATAAATTGGTCAAAATGAGAGTGTTTCGATATCGGCCAACTGTACAGTGTATATTCAATTTCAGTATTAGAAAACACAAGTGAAAATTTTAAACGCTTTTTTCAAATTAACATTTTCCAAGATAGCATGACACACCATAAAGCATTTGCACTATACCTATTTACAACGTGTGAACAGGGATTTTCTGTACTGTAGCACGTAGAATTTTTGCGATGTAATATAATTTCGATTTTTCTTGCACCTTTTTATAACGACTTTTTTTGTCGAATAAGTTGACTTTTATCTCAGGATGCTACCATTTTGGCAAAAACCATTTTTAAAATATTCCTACTTATAACGGTAGATGATACCAGCAGTTCCGAAGTAGCTTTCGAAAGTGTGTTCTATATAGAAAATTGTGGCATTCACAGCACCCACCAATCGCCCTTGGACTCCACAAAGGTCTTTCGTCGATGTTGCGTAGTGTCCTCTGGGTGCAATTTTTTTCTTAAATCATTCATTGTTCAATCTTAAGGATGTACAATAAGAGTTTCAAGTCAGTTTTGTAATAAGACTGTTAGTTTATTGAAAAATAGCCGTGGATATCGGAACCAAAATCTAGGGTCAACCAGGCCTACCAGCCTTAAAAGTTATAATATTCACGACAAATATCAATCCAGCTTCCGAAAACTCCGTAGTACAGTAACTGCATAAAGTGAGTGACGACATCAAACATGCCACGGGCGGACGTGAATCGACCATTTTGACACTGTTCGATTTCAGCGTGTCTTCCGGTACAACTTATTCCGATATATTACTTATTAAGGTGGAGCAACGAAATGTCGCCCTACGGCTACCTCGAAAGTAGGTGTCCATGAATTATCTGTGGGTCGCAGAAGTCATCAACTATGTGTTTCAGAAGTCACCATGAAAAAAAATGTGGTCTCTTGAGCCTCCCAGGGTTCCACCCGAGATTCATTGATTTTCTCACTGTATATCTTCATTCTTGCAACCAACACTAGTATGATAGCGATATAAGTCGTGCCTAAGTGCCAGCCCTGAGAACATTGCTGCTGGTGCCAGATCAGGTAAGAATGATAATATGTGTTGGGTATCACGATTGACAGAAATCTAGGCCTTAAACAAAACTCTAGAAATTTACAGGTTATCCCCATAACACACCAAAAGTTGATCAGCGGGCGTTTCCGTGCAACAATGTTGTCCAGTTGCCGTTTCAAAGATAGTGAAATACCTGGGAGTAACCAAGGATGAACATCTAAACTGGGGAGAAGAAACCGTTGCATCATGCAGGAAATCTGCCTCGTATCTACAAGCAATGGAAAAATTTAGAGAAGTACTTCCACCTCATATTAGAGAAAAACTAATCCAGTCTTTAGTCCTGTCAAATCTTTACTACTGTGACGGACTTCAGACGTCCCGATGTGGCGTTGAACATTTGCTTACTTGTGTATAAAATTCAGCTGTTTGATCACATAAATCACTCCTATACTCAGGCTGTACACGTAGTTTAGATGTGATGTGTTTAATTCATCATATAGTTAGTCAGTGCTGCTCACTAAACATCTCTTCACGCATCAGACATAATTCCACTGTAATACCAGATCTGGTATGACTAGAATTTTGCCAGTATCTTTACATGACACTTAGTCTTTCACCATCTCTTCCTCCATTTCAGTGCTATTACTGTGAAAAAAAATTACCGTCCAACCTGCTTCGCCTTCAAAAGCACTCTGCACACAAGAGGAGTTTAAAGTTTTGTCTTTTGTCATGGGCGTAGCTTCCCTCTCTGCATAACCTAACTGTTTTCTGTATGTCCAAGAGGGAAGCGGTATCTATGCACACAGTGAATTATCAATGCAATCATTCCTTTTTAATTCTGGTTTCTTCCTTCCATGTCATGTCCTAATTTTACTCTATTATTTCTCGTTTCTCCTCCGACCAAGCAACTTCTTCTCCACAATGACTCCTTCTGTACTGTGGTAAAAGGTTTCGGTTAAATGTCACCACTGGGATTTCGCCAGAAAGTAATGAGAAGTTTTCTAAATTTTAGTAAGAAAAGCATTCCTTACATTCCACATATCTATTACAGTACATATTGTCGTTATTATTATTATCTTTATAATTTTATATTGGTCATGTGTAACCTCAACTGTAATGTTTGCTCAGTGAGGAAGTTTGGTTAGATGAAAGAAAGGACCTGAGGACCTTAATCTTCCCACATGGAATAATTTTCATAAGTAAATAAAAATAAGTAAGTGACGGATTTTAACTGACTTTGGAAGTTCAACAATATCGTAAACGAGCCATACAATATTTACTCGTTCGGTAAACTATAAGCACACATGTGCTTCAAAAAGTGTAAAAAGGTAGTTAAAAGAGCAACAAAGAAAATGAGGAACCACTATTTATAGAATATTGACTTTTCTTCAGACAGCTGGGCGAAATGAACAAGTTCGATAAGCGTCTGTCAGTTCCATGTAGGCTGAAGCCCAATAAGTGCTAGTCTTCCATTCACTCACCTTCACATGGAAGGTCACCTTGAGGGCCTCACAGAGTCATCATTTCCATCCGCTGAAGCTCTGCTGACTTTCTCTCAGCCCACCATCACTTTTTAAATACGATCTAAACTTTTTATGCCGGCCAGAGTGGCCGAGCGGTTCTAGGCGCTTCAGTCTGGAACCGCGCGACCGCTTAGGTCGCAGGTTCGAATCCTGCCTCGGGCATGGATGTGTGTGAAGTCCTTAGCTTAGTTAGGTTTAAGTAGTTCTAAGTTGTAGGTGACTGATGACCTCAGATGTTAAGTCCCATAGTGCTCAGAGCCATTTTAAACTTTTCATCGTATAAGAAATACATTTTTAATATTATGCTTTCAGCAAAACACGTATTTACCTGAGCTTCCCTTCATTTTAATTAAGTTAAACTGTTCTCAACCAGAAGATAGGTTCGATCGCCACAGTGCTCCACAAGGCATTCTCCTATAGGAGGTGGTACATACTTCACTTTCTTCCAACCTGTGAACTAACTTTCCCAGCCAGATACAAGGGGATCTTTAGCATAAGATAGATTCAGCATCACCACACAATAACAAATTATTGTACAGCACTTTTGTAATCTGGTATGTATCTACAGAGCCTCAGGGGTCTACGCATTTTCCTTAACTGTACATTTGTTGTTCACGTCGGTGTCTGTCTTCTACGTTACAGCTGATGTTTCAAAACTGCTATTACCCGTAATTTTGTTAGTGGCAGAGGTTTTCACATTGTCAAAACACTATGAAATATATCCACAACACCCGGTGTTTCACTATTTTTGAAATATTCCTGTGGTCCATCATAAAGGGAAACCTACTGATCGAAACGCAACACAAATGGTGCATGATAGAGAAAGAAAGAGAATAAAAGAAATTGTGTTTTGCTAAAGGCATAATCTTGAAAACATATATTTTTTTAAAGGATACACGTATGCACTTAGTGAGTTTACTAGGAAAAACGCACCTCAATCGTACACGTCGAGTACGAGACAAGACTATCATATATGGGTGTCTTTGTGGCCCAGGTCCTTTTCCAGTCATCTCTGGAGTTAAGCTCTCCAGTGTGTCATCTGGCGGACCTTTATTTGAAGTGCCTGACGCGTATAAAATTGTGATGTATGGAAAGGTGGGTCTGCTTCGATGTATTACTCCTCTGTCCTTCGTAAAGCTTTTCCAACACTGATGCGCACTAGAAACAGAAGGTACCTTCAATTAATGTGCCAGTGGGGGCCTAAGATAAACATAACTGACTCTTGTTGTTGGAAGTCTGGTCTAGGCACGTGAACACTGTTGTGCTAAACAGATGGCCAATATTCCACCAGCATCAGCGCTTACGTCCTGAAATGGTTGTATCACAGCCTCTTTAAGTAATTGTTGGTTTCTTCAAAAGGGGTTTATGCTTCAGTTCTTTCAAGTGGGATTCATAAAACAGCGTTCTACCCACAGTTAATAACAAATGGTTCAAATGGCTCTGAGCACGATGGGTCATCAGTCTCCTAGAACTTAGAACTGCTTAAAACTAACTAACCTAGGGACATCACATACCCATGCCACAGGTAGGATTCGAACCTGCGACCGTAGCGGTCGCGCGGTTCCAGACTGGAGCGCCTAGAACCGATGGGCCACACCGGCCGGCGCCACAGTTAATCAGAAATATATTATAGTCTCTTCTGAAGCACTGTCAATTAAGTTACAGTGATCTGCTGGACTAAGAGTGCTTCAATTCCAACTGACGAATAAAATGATTATCACAGTTGTTGGAATATTTTAATTGTTCATCAGAGAGTTAACCCATTTCGGGCAAACAGACCAACATGCTCGTGTCATATTCCCATAGAAAACTTAACACGATTGGAGCAGTAATACCACACAATTCCATTTACAAAAGAAAAAAATCTATAACCTATTAAGACTTCAAACATAACGCTATACCTGTAATACACTAAATCACTCCTTCATAGAGGGCAATATGAATTCTGAAGACACTGATCATTCGAACCTCGATCTTCTCACACACAATATTCTAAGAGCGACGGACAGAGATGAAGCTTATTTCAATAAAACAGCTACGGAAAGTAAATAGATTTACGTCGAATTTATGTACGTATTAAAAGAAAATATCTGTGGCAACTATAGACATTACAGTCAGTAAATACACAAATGAATAAAAATATAATATTAAAATTAGAATTAACTGAAGAAATGTTTTGAAAAATATAATGTTATTACAGATGAGTTAAAGCACTGTTCAAATTTCTTTCGAAAAGAAGACACTGGTCGTGCATTCATTAGCAGTTAATTCGATTATCTGTAGTAATGAGAACAGAGCAACTGTAATAGCTTTCACAATATACTCGTGAAGTTATATGCGACAAAATAAATGGACTACATAATGTATCTGAAGAGAAATAAATAAAAAACCACAAACCAAACGACACATTAATAATAACAACTTTGGAGTCGGTACACAAAGCTCGGTGACGAAAAGAGGCGTTATAACACGTAAATATCTATCCGATGCAAGCGTCTTACCATTCCACTGGGTCTTGAACACGTAATGTTTGCTATATCTTGTTTGAGCTAGACCATAATAAAATATAGCGGGACACTGTAAAGAAGTAAATGCAATTCACTGAGCATATGTTAATGGTACCTTCAAATAATAATTGCTAAAGCCCTCTTACGTAGATGTCAAAACTAGATTAATGTTCTGTGGCGCAGAGTCACAGTCATAAGCATAGAAAAGGTACCATGGGATTATGAACATGTTTAGACATTTGGCAGTGTTTCTACCACTCTGAAAAATAAATAATTGGCCTGTGAGCGAATGAATGTTAATTCAGATGGTACACACTGTTATTCAGTCTAGGTGATAGAAATCCTTTGTTTTCATAAGATTTAAATATACACATCAAAAAAAGTTTGGCATCACCACGGATCCCAGAACACCAGAAGATAGACGTTGACAGTGGATATTGATTCACAGACATAGTCCCTTTGACTGTTCAGAGATGTCACTAAACCCGTCCAAAGATGTAAACAACTATGCATGAGCAGCGCCTATTAGACGGAGGGGCTCCGGCAGCCGATTAGTTCCAGACATTCCACCAGAAAGGAGGTACACGGCTCGTGTTGTCTGTAGTTCAACCATGTCTAGACGGTCAATACCGCGGTTCGATCCCGTCAGCATTGTTACTTTGTGTCAGGAAGTGCTTCCTACAAGATAAGCGTCCAGGCGTCTCGGAGTGAACCAAAGTGATGTTGTTCGGACATGGAGGAGATACAGAGAGACAGGAACTGTCGAAGACATGCCTCGCTCAGGGCGCCCATGGACTACTAGTACAGTGGATGACCACTAACTACGGATTACGGCGCTGTGGAACCCTGACAGCAACGCCACCATATTCAATAATGTGTTGCGTGCAGCCACAGGACGTCGTGTTACGACTCAAACCGTACGCAGTAGGTTGCATGATGCGTAACTTCACTTCCGACGTCCATGACGAGGTCAATCTTTTCAACCACGACGTCATGCAGCGCTGTACAGATGGACCCAACAACATGCCGAATGTACTTCTCAGAGTTGGAATCACGTTCTCTTCACCGATAAGTGTCGCATATGCCTTCAGCCAGACAACGTCGGAGACGTGTTTGACAGCCACCCGGTCAGGCTGAACGCTTTAGACACACTGTCCAGCGAGTGCAGCAAGGTGGAGGTTCCATTCTGTTTTGGGGTGGCATTATGTGGGGCCGAAGCACGCCACTGGTGGTCATGAAAGGCGCCGTAACGGCTGTACTATACGTGTATGCCATCCTCCGACCGATAGTGCAACCATATCGGCAGCATACTGATGAGGAAGTCCTCTTCATGGACGTTAATTCGTATCTCTATCGTGCACATCTTGTGAATGACTTCCTCCAGGATAACGACATCGCTCGACTTGAGAAGCCAGCATGTTCTCCAGGCATGAATCGTATCGTAAATGCCTGGGATAGATCAGAAAGGGCTGTTTATGGACGACGTGACCCACCAACCACTCTGAGTTTTCCACGCCGAATCGCCGTTCAGGAGTGGGACAATCTGGACCAACACAGCCTTGATGAACTTGTGGATAGTATGCGACGACAAATACAGGCATGCATCAATTCAAGACGACGTGCTACTGGGTATTAGAGGTATTGATGTTTATAGCAATCTGGACCACCACCTCTAAAAGTGTAGCTGTATAGTGGTACAACATGCCCTGTGTGGTTTTCATGAGCATTAAAAATGGCGGAAGTAATGTTTATGTTGATCTCTATTCCAATTTTCCGTACAGATTCAGAAATTCTCGGAACCGAGGTGATGCAAAACTTTTTTTGTTGTGTATATAAGTAGATTATTCCCGCTTACTGCACTACTCAATTTTATTCTCTTATATATGTAACAACCGTGCGGCATAATAGTGCAACCCTTTATTGGAAGATTGTGAACATAATTTGTGTGAGAACTAAATTAATTTTCTATGACTAATAAATACAAATTTCTGTTATAAATAGACCATACATTTGAGACATTTGAAAATTTGAAAAACTTAGTATAGGGTCAGAAAGCTGATCAATGATCTGGCAAAAATGTGTATCACGAACAGAAGTTCGCGATTTATTCCTCTTATAATCACCTACACTAAATTACAAACAACAATAACCTATTCGATAACTGATTAGAACAAATAACAGAGAGAAAGCAAAGTTACTCACATCGTCAAATGGAAAATAATTACTGCAACAACAAATGAAAGCGTTTGAAGAAAGTCGTATTAATATATATAAATACTGCATTTTACGTATTGCAATTTTGAATGGATTGTATAAATCACGCAACTAAAAGTGTCTACTTACAGTACATTATAAGTAACTGTCTAAACCAACCGGAAAATATTTTATTTCGTTTTGTTTGTTCATTGAACTTGTAATGTGGTAGCTCTTTGAAGGTACTAAGAAATTTCAATTCTTCTAGAGCGTCCATGGCCAGTGACAAAACAGACTTCCGAAATAAAAATTTCCTGCTTTGTTTGAGTCATTTATTCTAATGTGTTGTAAGTAAACGCTTTCAATCAAATAAACGAAATACCGACTAGTATCACTGAATTGGTGTTCTTTGATGTGAATATTACGTTGCTCTCTCTGCCTAACGTAAGCCAATACGTCAGAATATTATACGTTTATAAGAATGTCTACAAAATAGAAATCTTTTTCCAACTCCTTTTCGTTGTTCTCGTTACGTAGTGTTACGTTTTGTAACTACGTGAAAATAGCTTAAACGGAAGTGCTATCGTGTAATAAAATTCTAACAGCTGAATGCAAGATGACGTCGTTTAACAAATTTACAGAAGCTGTGGAGCTTTGGAGCTCACAATGAGAAAAATAAAATCTCTCATACGTAGTGTGATTAACATGTAAAGAGGAACTTTTCGTTGGTTTCTGATAAAATAACTATGACGCTTCGGACATAGCCAATAATTTACAATAGCTCGGACATGTCAAAATTGTCACCAGTCATTTTAAGAATTTCTCAGGAGGGAAAAAAATATCCAAGCAAGCAAGGTGCTTTCGATATTTTGTACAGGAAATTTTGTCTGAGTAGGCGTACAATGCGTACGCTAATATGTTAAGAAACCGCTGAAGTTCGGCTGGCGGATCGGGGAAGCTGAGGCTGTAGGCCAAAAATCTCGGCGAACTCTGTTCGGCAACTTGGTGCAACACAACATCAGTGATCGCGTCAAGATAACACTTTGTCTGTTGTCCTAGGTACCCATACAGAAAGTTTCCTTAGATTCTTTGACTTAAAAAATAAATATATCAAAGTGGTTTAATTTTCATCTGGTATCCTGAAGCATCTATTAACCCACCTCTGCTTTACTTTTATTTCACTGTATTAAGCGTGGAATGTACTAATCGGTTGATATAACTTTGAAATCATGTATATAACACTCATGATGGGACTTATTAATACCGATCACTGCAGTAGCCCTTACATCCCTACTACAATAATATCCATCTTCAGTCCCTAAAACAACAATGACAAACACACGCAATTGACAGAGTTCTTGTAATAGTTGTTACATCTGCGTCTGCCTTGCAATCGAGAGATCGAGAACACAGAATTGTTACAAGTATTGAAACTCTAATAGTGCAAGCAGACAGGAAGATAACTGAAAAAAATGTCAGAAACCATGTTGCGACTACGCTTACCCAATGTTGCTCTGAGAAAATTGGAAGAAATCTCACTACCAGGTAATTTTTAGCCGTTTCAGTGTCCTAGTAACAGACATGCTTCTCCTTCGTTTACCTTGTTGACCGGAACACCTGAAATCAACTATTCCATGAATGGAGGAAAATGAGAAGAGGAGGAGAAATAATGTTTTGGTTGTTTAACTAAATATGAAGTACTTCATCTTTTACTACAAGTCGTAATCAATGGTAGACAGACATAGACTTTGAATGGAAAATGTACACAGTAACACAAACTCGCTCGGAAGCGTATGTTGCGATTTCGGTGAGAGACAGTAAAGAAAGTAAATGGATCAAAGAATAGACTGGAGCAGAAGACGTAGTTGTGACTGTACTGAAGATTAAATGAAATAGATGGCGTGTGAGTCATTTTAGTTAGTGTGTGTAATTAGTTTCATATTCCGTGGATCATTTTGCACAATAATTCGCAACTATGTGGAAACTGTCGTTTTACATTCATATCACAACTTAATAATTAATTGTTGTGTTCACACACATACACACACAACACACCACACACACACACACACACACACACACACACACACACACACACACACACACACATTGTGTATGTCTGAATAATTCCTACCCACCACCTTTCGCAGTTAAATATAATTGAAATTCTTTTACAGAGTACAAGGAATTTACTTTGCTGTCTGTCAGACATTTTATATAACTGGGAAAGTGATACACACAATCTTAACGTGGAATAGTGAATGCCGTTTTTCCTTCTGGTATTGTAACTATGTTCACAATTGTTCCATTTTGAACTACAGTGGATTATCCACAACAAACTTCAGGTCGGAATAAAATACTGTGAAACAGTAGTCAAGACACTCAGTTCCTTAAACAGATGTCTACAAGATGAACATGGCTGAGCACTATATACTATTATAACAGCATGTGCTTGAGCAAAGAGGACTTTCTTGCTTAAAGATGAGTTACCCAAGAACATTTTTCCATATCATATTATTCAATGAATTTAGACTATGTATGTCAGCTTACCGTTTTGTCTCTCTCCAAGATCTGGAATAATTCTAAGTGCAAATGTGGCTGAAATAAATTGTTTTAGAAGTTCTAAAAGGTGCTCTTCCCAGTCTAAATTCTCATCAATATTTGGACCTAAGAAATGTAAAGTTTCCTCTTTATTTACTATTAAGTTACCTTTGCTGTAGTACCCCATGAGGCTGGGCCAGTTTCTCATATATAGACTAAGGCAGTAAACTGATAGACACTAAGAAGTAATAAAATTCTGGGAAGATTCTGGAAAATCGCAAGAGTAGCCTCCAGCCGTCTAGACGACGACCACGAATCACGTAGAGTGCTGAAGGAAGTACGTGCACGGCAGTAATTATAGCCCGAGGTTGATAATGATGATGATGATGATTATGATGACTAAATATGTCCTCATAGTTTCGTACTTTGATCTAAAATCACAATGATATGCATCTCTCGAAAATGTCGAAATATTTCAAGAAAATGAGTCTACAAACAAATCCCCAGCGTTCTTTTCTTATTTTTCTGTTATAACAAATCGTGTCGCCTGCGTAACATGCACACCTAGTTAATTCTTTGAAAATCTACAAGTGCCGGAACCATCAGGTATCTGTTTATTAACAATATGAAGTGCTGACAATAGAATACATTTTTTGAACAGCCTCAGTGTAACTGTACGCACTGCGCAATATATGAAGCAAACACTTCTACATGAAACAGAAAGAGCTCAGGCCTTCTCAATAGACGGGTACAGGGACGATGCGGCTGTAAAATAGATTATATTTCGATTTTTCCTATCACAATGACAAACTGTTTCAATCGGGGAGCTACAGAGAAACTGAAAAAATAATAATTCATACAGGCGAACTGAAAGTTTGTGGTGTACATTCATAAGATGGACCAATTTGACATCTGCCCAGAATGAGGCTTTCACCACGAAACGGAGCCTGATCTGTTTTGAAACTTTATGAGAGATTAAAACTGTGTTTTGCACAAGGACTTGAACCCATAATCTTACCTAGCGCTAGCAATGACCTAAACGACTCAGCTATCCAGACGACTTAAATGGTAAAACTATGTCTTCCTAGTTTCCCTACTTCGCAGAGGTTCTCCTGTTTACGTACTGGCGGATATGAATCGCTGAGGATGGGTGGTGAGTCGTGTCTCGATACTGAAGAGCAAAATTGGAGATATGTACGTTCTTTTAACAAAAAGCATTGCACCAAGTCAGTTACATTCATCACTTGGTAGTAACAGCAGGTTGTTTTGCACTGCCGCAGGTATTCCGCTCTATTAAGTTCTTAACAAAATCATATTCCCCACAAAACTGTTTGTTTGTATTATGTGCATGTGATTCACAATGTCAGTGAAGGTATTTCTGTTACAAATTAATCATTCTTATCACTGATTTCTCACGACTTTTTAGAACTGGAGCGTACTACACCTTAAACCTACTCTTCCCATGTCGTTTGGGAAATGTGCTTGCAAGTATGTGTGTTCTGATTATTCTCCTCTGAAAAATCATCACGTACTAATTTTGCGTAGGCATTGACTTTTTTATCTGGAAAGAAAGAGAAACCAATTACTGTGGCATGACAGTAAATATCATTTATGTCAAGCAAAATGACTGTGTGCTTTCATCTGGCTTCAGACGCAGTATCTATGTACAGAACAACTTTATAATACCATGTCTTGTAGAGAGATTTCCGGTGACATCAGTGATAACAAAAGCGTTCAAAACTTGTTATTACTCCTAGGGCACTGAAATTTGCTCATATTTACATCTGAATTTCCGGAACGGTGACAGAAACATATAAATGTTCTGACTGAGGTTTGGTAATGTATTAGTTGCTATTTAAGGATGAAAGAGAAAATTATTTCAACAATAAGCCAACCTACACTTTTATATTTCTTCAGCTGTAAAACAACATTTAACTATTAAATGAAGGCGCTAAGGATGTCTTAATACAGCGTTAAGTTCCGAATTGTCAGACAAATATACTGCTTTCATATTAATTTTCTCTGCACTGCTTCCATGTCTTACCCTTATACATATCGTTACCTGTCGGGATACTGTAATTCAAATAATAGGCAGTAACACTTTCGTTTCCAGACGTTTCATTTGTTCTCTCTTAAGGCGAATGTTATTTGCTTCCTCAGGAACCGTAGTGTAAGATATATATTTAAACGATACGTTTTCTTGTATTCGGTACCATGTTCTGTCAGTTAATATGGGTTTTTCATTTATTACGACATAGACATTAATGTAAGCCGAACAAATATTTATAAATACAGTCAAATATCTTCAATAAGCTTTTGTGTAAAGTACCCCTAATAGTCATTGAATTCGTAGTATTCTTTAAACAAGCATTTACAATACCGACTGTACACCGGTAAACATTTCTTTAACGTCTGAGAAATATATTATGAGGAAAGTGCGCCTATTAGTTTTCTGTTAACGCCTTCATTTTATATTTAAATGCATAATTTTATTTTTACCTCCATCGTATTACAATGTATATCACACATAACTGTTGATGCTAATCAAGGTATAAATGATTTTAATTTTATAAGTCAATTTTCTTTGAGTTTTGAGGTAGCAGTATTTATCCTTGCTCTTGTACCAATGAACTAAAACATCTGTAGTACCATAACACTGATAATTTAATTAATATGTGAATTGGCTGTTGTACCGTCCTAGGAAATAGTAAAAGGACAGCAATGATATAAACATTTTGTCCTCAATTGTAGTATCTGAAGGAGAGTTGCCGCCCTTGACAGCATCTTTGAATAAAAGTAAGTGGATAATAACATCACAGTATTAAAATGATTATGGGAAATACTCTTAATAAGCGGTTAGCTCTCATACACTTATATTATGTGTTGATTATTATGAATATTCCTGCATTACCTACATGTAAAAAAATATGGCTATTTATTGTCTGTGTTAAGTTTATGGTATCTGAATTTTCATCACTAGAAAATATGCGGGGTCAGCCATCCAGTTTGCGGGCTTTCATTCGAATCTAAATTCTTACGTGTTTAATATCATGATACCTTAATGAAAGCAAGTGTTCCCGTATATCTTCATTTGATAAATACAATACACCCATCTGCATGATACAAATGAAAATTCGAACTGAAGTCGAAGTCTTGAAATGGATCCACAACATACAAATTTTCATCCGAACAAGATGTCATGGCAAGGACTGTACTATAGTTCAGGCATGAGTTTATATTCCATACTTCCATACATAAAAGTAGTAAGTAATTGTAATATTTCTGTTGGGTGACATCTTGTGCATCTCAATTTCTCTGCAATTTGTGTTTTGTTTGATCCAACAATTCAGAAACACAGGGGGTTATTGTCAGATAAAACAAAATATAGACACACCCGAGTTTAGAAATATCAGTTCGCTGTTTTCATATAGCTGTCGCCCTTGTGATTACCACTCTGGTGGCGACACAGAGAATTAGAGTTGTTTGAAAAACCTGCTAGTAAAATAGGTTTTTTGGAAAACGCTTCAGATTTTATACTAACAAGTGGTACAGAAACTAGTATTATAATTACGAACAGCAACAGCCTTCTTAAAGGTCACAGTTACGCGAGTGTGAGATTGAGGACCTTCTTCCTAATGGAGCAGAAAGTTCACAGTGATATGTCACTCTGGGTTCTGGAAATGTTTATGTACCCCGTTGCTATAAAATGTGTACCCAAGAAATACATTAAATATGAAATCACTAATTCTAAACAGATATATATGAAATTGTACTTTAGACGTCTATTATTTAGTTATTTACTAATTCGAATTTATTCATTACCGTATTATTTAAAACAAATTTAGCAACATTCAGTGTCACATAAACTGATTTGGAAAGAGGAGCATCAATAGCTATTCGTAACCACATGTTACGCTTCAACAAATGAGCGTGAGAAATCTTCCAAGAAGCAAAATTATCAATTCCGAATACACTGTCAGTCCATTGTTCTCCTACATTTAATTTCCTATTCCGTATTCCCATGCTGAGATCACGAAACAGCTTCAATTCCTCTTCTTTCCTTGTGTTGTTTTCTGTTTCTCCAGCAATCCCTCATTTTCTCGCCATGTTGTCATTTCCTTTCTTCTCTACATGTTGTTACAGAGTTCTTACTTCTTCCGGATTGAAACCTTTCTGAATTTAATATTTTATTCTTAAAAAACTTTCTGTCTGTTGTTTCCCATTCTTTGATGTTGCGTCTTTCTAGCTTTTTCCTTATTTCTGTAATCCATGCTGCTATCGATTTCTTCTTCCGGAAATACTAGAATATCTGTTTCGTTAGACTTCTCTCATTCATTCGGTAGTGCCCAAAAAGAGTAATCTTCTTTAAACCATAACTCCTGATATTTCCTCTATATTTTTTTAGGTCTCATGAATTCTCAGTTACCACTCATCTTGTTTTCTAATACTAAGGCTTTCAGGTATCTCTATTCGGTACAGCTTTTAGTTCATCATTAGGTATTCAGACCCATAAAAACATTCCGGTGTTACTGCTGTGGCGAATCCTTTAAGTTTTATTTTGTCAAACCTTATGCTGGTCCATTTTTTTTAACACATCTGCTGCAGATTTTCTAGTCCATTCTCTTCTATGACTTCTCTAAGATATTTAAATTTCCTTAATCGTTCAATTTTGCCTATTTGTGTTTGTATGAGGTTTGGTGCATTTTTTTTTATATTTGTCATGAAATTTGTCTCTTTGGCTGAAATTTTGAGATCACTTATATTTGTTATTTCTTTCAGAAGATTTATTTGAATAATTACGTCTGTCAGATTTTCTGGAAGTATTGCCAAGTTGTCTGCAAAAGCCAGTCAGTTAACAGTAATTCCACTTGTTTTTCTTCCCAGAATTATTGGTTCAATTTTTTGGGTTCTTAGCTCCAAATTCAGATTCTTAATGATTTTGTTTATAGAAAGCAGTTAAGCAATAAAGGTGATAAAGCATCCCGATTTCTAACACCAGTTTTTACTTCAAATTACTGAAATACTTCTCCCATAAATTTAACTTAAGTTAGCAGCTATTTTTAGAATTTCACGAATTATGCTTGCTAACCTAAAATTTTATTATTTGTTTAATATAATTTGAATTATGTACACCGCCAATCTATTTTTCGAAAAAGGCATACAAACGAAAGGAACTAGTGTTTATTGCTCTTTCGTCGACAATGTATATGGCTTGTTACGTTTTTAGGAGATAGCTAGCATAGGGCCTGTCAAGGGCATGTAAACACAGAAGGCCAATGTAACCGTGAACGAAAAGTTGGTTTTATCAGGAATAGGTTTTAGGATATGACGTAATATCACTCTCAGAAAAACTCATGTAAATTGTCAAGGGGTGGCAAGAGTGAATGTGAGCTAAATTGCGATGTAAATGTCTCAGTGAAATAGGTTTCTTTCCCAGTGTCAATAGATAATTAGGTGTGAAATTTTACAGCATTAGCTTACAGTGGCAAAAATCAATAATTTTAGCTAAACTGGTCCAGAAAACTCCTATAGATGATTACCATAATAATGTTTATTAACCTATATTTCACTTTCGTAGAGGTGTGTAACAACATTAATGGGAAAGTCTCTTCTTCTGACGGTATGCAGCTATAACGATGTTTACAGTAACATTGAATGATACAAAATGTTAGCAATATCTTAAATCGTTTATGCTGCTGAAAGGTAATGAATCAATACTGCGCCAAGGTTTTCATTTGTACTACTTCCGTTTACAAGACAAAACTTCTTGCTCTTGTTGATTTTGTAAATAACTGATGGACTAATGTGAATTGTTCTCTAACGGTATAAATAACTGACATTTTGGAAGAAAAGAAAAATAAAACAAGATAATGATAAGATAATGATTTCTATCCATTCCTTATTTACGAAAACATAAAACAAGCATGTATCAAACTCTCTGACATGTAAATAAAACCAATTGCTATGGTTATTACAGTGAAGGGAAATGTCTCATACCATATGATTTCTTTCTAAAATTAATAAGGACAATAAATAGTGCTAAATAGCGACTCTTATTACATGCTTGTGTATGAAAGAGATCTGCGTTTCTTTTTCATTGCCCCGTTTGCATAGCTTTGCAGAGTATATACTTGATTATGCGAAATTAGGCAGCCTAAATTCTGATTACGAATCTTCAATGAATGTTATAAATGCTTGGGTAGCGTAACAGAAATAGTATATCGATCGTTGGATTCGTATTGTGGAGGCCAATTGTACTGTAGCACTATGTACTCGTACCTAAATTGTAATCCTCGAAAATGTTCATTGCATCATGAGACCGTGAAAAAGCTAAGGGTAGCATTCAGATGAAATATTTTAAAGTATAAACACATATTTCAACAGATAACACAAACATTGTGAAAGGCACTCTTGATGTTAACACAGTGGTTATAAAATAAGCACTAGTAACGAGAAACAAAACTGTGTTCTTTATGTCTCATCAAGTACTGGTTTCTGGAAAAGGTTTATAGAGCTTTCTCCATTTCTGAACGGTACTGTCTACCGTGAGCATGAGTGATATATTTTTGTAATACCCTACACAGTGCTGTTAGTACGACGTGTACGTCACATACAACCCTGCTTCTTGGTCCTGTGTGGAGAACAGTGTGGCACATTGCGCAGTCTGATCAACAACTGCTCTGAAAATAACGAAGCACAATTACTTTCAGTGTTTCATAGTAATACGATTTATTGAAAACCAGATAGTAGTACGTTGTCTCGGATGTGTAGTCGTCTACAGATGCGGAAGGTTGTGCATTAATCACTTTAATCACTTAATGGATAATAATATAAGTTGCTATTACCAGAATTTTTGCCGAATCATTCAATTACGTCTGAGGAAGTTTTATCTGTTAAGAATTATGGTAATATCGAGTTACATGTTGTAGAAATCTGCTTGGTACAAAGATTGGCCATTAACTCTCAGTATATAGTAATTGATGTACTTCAAAAGACGTAAAAACTCAGTATACAATTACTCAGAAACAACTAGACCCATTTATGTAGTAGGAATATTAGGGAATATCAAATTATCATATATTTTTAGGTAAGGTGTACACATTACTTCTATTTACTTGTGGGACACAAGAAAACTGGTGATTGACTACGAGGGAGATTGTCTACAAAAAAAAAAAAAACTTGTATTATTCCTACTGGAATATTGCTCAGGGGTGTAGAATTAGTACAAGATAACACAAAAACCGAAGATCGTGTGTACACAGAAAAGAATAAGCCAAATAGTCGCAGACTTAATTATTTTACCTTTGGGATAGTGTAAGAGAAATGCAAAACTGCTGATAAACATGATGTAAATTTTATATGATTCTGCTTGTAATATTCCAAGAGTTGGCTTCCAGAGCACAATTTTCCTACATTCTAGCGCTGCGAGAGTACTGATCTTCTGAAGATCATGGACGTAAAATAACACTAATAACAATTCTAACAGAGGCGTATCAACAGTAACTCTTTCTATGCTCGATTCTTGAATGGAAAGAAGATGCAGCACTAAGAAATTACCTTCTCAGAGCCGTTGGCAGAGTGTACATAGAAGCGTGGAGGCAGTTGTCGTTAAAATATTGTAGTTTACCCCAAATAGTGTATGCGCTCAGCGCAGTAACAAGTAAAACCTGAGGTCGGCGTGCGGTCATTGAAACATTAATAAGACTCTGCAATCTCATAATTTATGTGCGAGATTCATTTCTAAAACGACTGTTGAAAGTAAACCCTTTTATGAGGTCACACGAATTTACTTTATGATTGAGTGGTAGCAACACGGCAAATAATTTGAGTGAAGGTCAGCTTGTAACTTCCTTTTTTACGTAAACCAGAATCCATATAAATGTATATATTTTCCTACTTATATTGCTTTCTGAGTTACATATTACTTAATGTATCAGCTTCTTTTCTTTGTTGTTGTCTGCCTCATATGGCTTAAATGACGAGCAGTAACGCGGACAAATTTCTGTGACGTTGCCCGCTGATCTACAAACAAATCTAAGTCGAATGTAAGGAAGGAGACTGTGAGAACTGCTTTTTTATTGTTGTCTAAAAGCAGTCAAGGAGTTTGGAACAGGATAAGTGAAGCAGGAAACAAGAAAACGGAATTTGTTTTTCAACTTCTTTTCGGTGAATTTAATTGCCATGTCTTGCAGTTTCAGTTAGAAATTAATCTCTCCTTAGTTCATTCTCGCGTCGTTCTACCACTGGTGTTGAAAACTCGCCATATAGCATTTTTCTGAGTTTCTAAGCAAAAATTATCTTCAAGTTTCTTTGGAAACAATGTTAACATTTCGTAACAGTAGTCCTTACTTAGCTGCTAGGAATTGACGAATAATGACAGGGTATATTTAATAAAATAATGTAAAGTTACAGATTATGGACGTAGGTTGCAAGTGCTGCTCTAAGATGTAGACGTTGGCACAGGAGAGAAAGTCGTAGTAAGACGCATTAAACAAGTCATCTGACTAATGACCCAAAACAAAAATTCTATAAAAAATATAACGTTTCTGTCTTGTAACTGAAGTTGCGGAAACACGTTGATCTTTGTTTCGGGAGCCCTTGGCCACAGTTTGTCAAGGTTAAAAGAAATTAAGTGGCTTTCTCTTTATCGTCATTCTTCCTACAGGTTTATTGCAAGCTGCCAAGGAATCCTCTCTCGTGCCAGTCCTCTGTAGTTTATCCCGTCTACGGCTATCTCTAGTACCGCGAAACTTACTCTCTGATGTCTTCATACGGATCCCATCACACTATCCCTACTTGTATCAATGATTTTCCACTAATTCCTTTCCTAGTTGATTTCCCGGAGAACCTCATTATTTCTTATCATTCCACTAAATTGCCTTCTGTAACACTACAGCTCAAACGCTTTTGAAACTCTTTGTTGATTTCGTGGAAAACCTTCTTATTTCTTATAATTCCCCTAAATTGCCTTCTGTAACGCTACATCTCAAACGCTTTTGAAACTCTTTTTCTCCGGTCTCCGATTCGCGAATACGGTGCTTACCTCCACAGCAATCTTCTCATAAATTTCTTCATGAGCTAATGCTAATACATCTGTTTAGGTGAATATTCTCATTCCACTGGTTAATCTACATCATGTATGGTACTTATTTTGCATGTCATGCGGCACTTTGAGACGTAGGTAACAGAATTCCTTTACTTCGACTTCGTTGTGAACTATGATAACGTCGATGATAATTTTTTTGCTACACTCATTTCTGTTCATTCCATTTGGTTCTCTCTCATTTCAAATTCTGCACTCAGTAGACTGTTCACCCCATTGAACAGGCTCTTTAGTTCTTTCTCACTTTCACATCTGGAGCGCGTCAAAAACTATTTGAAAGGAAAAGGTTAGGTTTCTCGCCTGATACACACTGCCCTGAGAAACCTTAGGTCGAGATAAATAGAGTAACGTAACATATTAACAACTCGGTAGAAATGGATGGAAGTGCGGGAGCGTGTTGCCAGAGGCCTGCCAGTGGTGTACACAAAGCTGGACGTAGCATGGCGTGAGGTCGGAGTCACTACAGCGCCGAATGAAGCTGGCCCCGCAACACGAGGTAGTTGAAGGAACGGGAAAAGACCGAGTGTGTCAATCAGCGAGCAGTTACGGTGCGCTGTGCTAATGTTGTCATTACAACATGGCCCAGAGACGACATCTGGATGACTTCACATGGGGAAAAATCATCGGGAAACTGTAAGGACGAAGTGTGACGAGTGTAGCCCAGCAGTTTGGTAGTGCTCACAGCATTGTTTCCCGTTTTTGGAGAGCGTTCCGAATCACAGTCACTGATTCCCGAAGGAAAGCATCAGATTACCACTACATTGTGCAACAGAGAGGAAGGGATCCACGTCAGTCAATGGGTGCAGTTGCAACCACATTTAAGAGGACCGCAACACATGCAATCCAACACTCCACGGCAATAAGGCGACTGCATCGCGGTGCTCTCATTGCACGACGACCACCACATTGTGTTCCGCTGATACTAGCACTTCTGTGGCACCATTTGCAATGGTCCAAAGAGTGTATGGACTGGAACAACGTGAAGTGGGGTCGCGTGGTCTTCTCGGACGAGAGCAGATTCAGTCTGAGCAGAGATCGTGGATGTGCCCTCACATGGTTGGAAGCGGGATCACGTAATGCAGCCTGTTTCTCCGACTGAACAGTATAGTTTTGGTGATTCAAGTGATATGATTGGTGCGAGGAAGCACAATGTTGTGTTGGCGTACTGAGCTCCACATCTTTGAACACGGACACTCACCGGCCAGAGTTAAACACTGTAACTCTTCCCACTTTTCGTCTTTTGAGATATGCATTCGGCCCAGGTTTCATTTTTATGTATGACAATGCAGGATCGCACCGAACGGGGCAGGTTGAGGAGCTCCTGGAATAGGAGGATACTCCTGGATGGACTGACATGCCCAAACTCCTTATCAACCTTGTCGACAGCGTGGAGGCATGTGTTGCCGTAGGTGATCAACACACACCATTTTGAGAACCATGTTCGGTCTTTTCTAATGTCCAGAGGACAATCAGAAATCGCGGTGACCTCAGTGTAATTATTGTCGTTGAATAAAACTTTCATTTCTGACCATCTGATTCTACATTGCTTTCGCTACCTTCTGCACTATACTGTAGCAGCTATTTCTATGCATGATCCAAGTTCCATCGAGCTCAGTTGTGCACACCAGTATACAGCGAGAGTCGCGTAAGGCACAACGCCCGTTTCATCTCGTGAACGGTTGAAGATATCGGCAGGAGATATTCGGTTAGTCCTTTCAACTACCATATCAACCGAAACACTGAGGGGAAAGTGAATGTTTTAAGCACAACTTTATGCTTGTTTTATGGGCACTGAAAAGCTTTCTATAAAGTGGGTAAATGTGAAAACGTTTGATGAAACTTCTCTCAAAATCATCTGACATATGTGCTAGATTGGAAGGCAAGGGGATCAGGACTATTTATTGCAAAGTAACGTGGAGCCCAACACGAAAAATCCCATTTGGTTGTCTTTTATTTCAATTTGAACACATTTCTGGGCTACAACAGCAAAAAATTTCGACGCCATGTTAGCGGTCATTATATGACAGTAGCCACATCTTCAAGAGCCATCCGATGCCGATTTAAGGCTAAGTTGTTCCATTGAACAACATATACCTAGCTTGGTATGTAAGTTATGTACATTAAACATTGAACAAAATTACGTGACCTTGTGAGTACTACAATTTGCTTAAAATCTCATCTTCTCATTTTGATTCATACCCCGTCAGTCTGAAATGTTTTGAGACTGCATTAATAAAATATGGATAAAAGCTAAAATGCTCGGAACTGTCAGAAAAGTGTTTCTTTAGGATCTTTTGCAACTAGTGCGTCACACTCGCACGTTATTCGGTTTTGGCGAAGGATCAGTGATGCATTCCGCGCTTTGTCGTTGTAGTAGATTCGTGCTGATAACACCACCTCTCCTCACCCGTGGTGATTTCTTTCAGAAAAGAATAGCCCGCGTTTTTCATTTCAGTCACGTAGTGGCAAGTGTCCACATGTCGTTGTTTTGGTTCAGAAGTCAAGGTGTGCATCAGAAACTTTGCACACATTTTACTCCTTCTTTTCCCCTACCTCGGACACTTGAGTTACAGGCCATTAATTTGTGCTTCCATTGCGATTTGTGACGCAACAACGCCAAAGCTGACACTTGGTCCGCACTTCCACTACTTACCACTACCTGGTCATAACTGAGAGGTCGGATGCGTATCTGTTATTTACAGTTGTTAGTTCAAGCCGCCTGTGTAGCTGCTGCACTGACGTATAGGTCTCAAAACTTCCTCGACGGACAGTGTAGATACCCAGATGGAATAAAAATGCAACACCTCAATTATTACTGTGTTCAGTGGCGCCAGGCCATAAGGTGAGGATATTGAGGGGTACGTACTCCAATTAACAGCTTTGGCCATTTGGATGTGGTCACTTTGTGGACCTGCACGAAGCTCGATGGACATGCCAACGGACTGATGCACACGTTTGCCAGAATGTATTTTTGGTGTGTTGCTCCTTTCAACAGTGGTCTGTGGAACCTTGGGACACTTCTGGGCGTTCTCGTAGTACAGACGCACCTTAAAGATCGACCCGTTAACTGGGCAGCGGTGCAGATGGAGCATCATCCAGAGACGAAATACGTGCACATGTTGCACCTGTTGTGTAGTCGTCAAGGAGTGCTGGGAATCGTCTACTTGAAGTAGGATTAAGACCAAGTGTGCCTCTGGCTAGGCTACCACTGACTCTACGACACCGCCGAGCATGGCTACTCTAGTGTCGTGAGAGAGTTATCTGGAGAGTCGAAACGCGCTCTGTTGACTCCAGTGGTGAGAGGAGGTAATGCCCGTCCGCGAGTGATGGATGCACACTTGTTTACTACGGCGTTGACATCATCAGCTGCGTGTCCTGCACTGTGTTCGCCCACAACGCAAAGGTACCATCCCAAGCTTCATGCCGGCAGGGGTGGCCGAGCAGTTCTAGGCGCTATAGTCTGGAAGCGCGCAACCGGTACGGTCGCAGGTTCGAATCCTGCCTCGGGCATGGATGTGTGATGTCCTTAGGTTAGCTAGGTTTAAGTAGTTCTACATTCTAGGGGACTGATGACCTTAGAAGTTAAGTCCCATAGTGCTCTGAGTCATTTGAACCATTTTAAACCAAACTTCATGATGTGGGTGGCCACAGTTAGAACTCGCTTTCAAATTTGGTGTTTCAGCATGGTAAAGTAACCAGGACCAGCTGCATTACACAGCCTGTTATCCCCCAGCTACTGCCATTTCTGACACAGTAAGGTGACGTGTTTTCTCAGCAGGTCAATGAATGTTCACATACGGCTGCTGCAACGCAACATACTCTTCCTGATGTACAGGTGCCGTGACCAGCAAGATCACAAGATGTCTCGCCAGCTGAACACGTATGGGACACGATGAAGCCGGAACTTACTCGTTCTCCAGAACCTCAATAGCCTCTAACTGGAACAAAAGGCACAACATACTTGGGACAACGTATCACAGGTTGTATTTCGTCTCCTTTATGATCGTCTTCATACGAGAATAAGCTCATGGGTTGCCGCCAGATGGGAATTACAGTGTAATGGTGCGACTATTTGAGTTCCCCGTGACATATGTGTTTTGGTATGAATTTGTTATCATGCTATTCTAGAAGGATGAACCACTTGTCGCCCCTCTTTCACGATAATAATCTTGTCCTTGAAGCTGTTGCAATTTTTTTCTCTTTCGGTAATGTATATTGTTGCTTGGGAACCAACATCTCAGGAGAGTCGCGTAAGGCAGTGCAAGTGTGGGAACAGGTTCAGAGCGTTTGCTCCTAAGGTCTTGCCGAGGTCGCGCAGCACCTGCCGACGCGTGCTGGGCCCGCGGCGGAGGGCCGCGTGTGGGGTCAAGTGTCGCCTCGGCTCGTGTCGCCCTCTGGCCGCCGCGTGTCGCGTGTCGTCTGGCGCGGCACACGGCCGCTCTCCAGACTTGCTTCACCTCGCCGGACCGGACCGGAGAGGCCGCTTATAATTTAACCAATTCCCTACACCGGACTCTACTCCGGCAGCGCGCCGGGGAGAGAAAGTAGGCGCGCGCAAGCTCAAAAAAACTCATAACGAGTATTTGAATTTTAAATAACTTTGACACTTTGATTTCGCTAGATGATACAGCAAATGCGTAGGATGTGACGCCGGCATTACATTTGGTAGGTATAAAGTGGAAGAAGCAGACACAGAGAGAGAGAGAGAGAGACAGGGACAGAGACAGAGACAGAGAGAGGGAGAGGGAGAGAGAGAGAGAATGAAAGAGAGAGAGGGAAGGGTGGAAAAGAATGGGATTCAGCATTTCTCTCTCTCTCATTCTCTCTCTCTCTCTCTCTCTCTCTCTCTCTCTCTCTCTCTCTCTCTCTCCCTCTCTAACTGGAGAGTTACCTTAGCTTTTGAGTCTCTGCCTGACGTCTCATCTCAATGAAATTACTGTAAAGATTTCTTTTAAATGCATTCCTGTGTTTTGAATACTAAAAGAGAAGCAAATGTAAAAGCAAAGTTATGGTATTCACTGCTAGCACCCTGTGTTTCACTGAGCGACTTAAAATTTGATACACCAAAAACAGGGTAAGTTATTAATCCAGTCCTATTAGTGCATAACGCCCTATTCAATTGACCTTGACCAATACATCGTGCACAATTCTATTATCAGAGGTGATTGTTTACTTCTGGTTGCACAGATAATTAGCAACTAGCATCAAACAGTGGCTGCTCTTGTGACTTCAGCGTTCCATTCGTTACGAAACGACAGAATTACAGTTGCTTCTTACTTCATTTACATTACTTGCACTGGAAGGAAGCCCCTGTTTCAGTTGACTATTTCAGTTGATGAGATCTAAGGTACTGAGCAGATAAGGACTCAGATAACTTTTACCACAGGCAAATATTAGTCGGGCAGGTTCAGATATGTAATGTATCATTTGGTATAAAGCTTTTTCTCTTTTTTATACGATAAAGGGAAACTCAGGGATGCCAATTTCGATGGTATTCGAGTGCAATTCTTTTTTATGAGGTAATTTTATTATGTATTTTGAAATACTCCAAAAAATACAGAAAAATAACAAATTACTCTTTAATAAAAAAAATAACAAACTTTTAAGATTTTATGTGGTTTTAACTTTGACTACAACTACAATCCAATTTTGTACACCATAATATTAGTATTATATGTCTGACATGAAAAACTTTGACAACAAACATAAAATAATATGTTAATATACTCTCTTCATTGTGTGTTATTTCATGTTACCTGTTTTGCACGTTATGTTATGGTGCCGTTCGAAACTTTCTCGTGTGTGAACATGTCAGATTGTCAGTATCATCTTAAACTTCACTTTCATCGCTGCTGATGCAGTGTGTGCTACTTATGTTAGATATTACAATATTCATACATGTCTCTAAAGATGCACATTTGCAATATGCTGTGTAAGATAAATTATAAAATTTGTAGCTGCAGTTACATATTTCGCTTGTCATAAATCTACGTGCTACTAATTCCATCAATTCAGGGTGCACTACAGAACTCATTCTAGTTAGGGTATCCATGAGACATTTTCCACTGAGACACTGTAGGAGGCGACAACTGCCCTGCTTATTTCTAGTAAATGACTTGCAAGTGATCGATTTTTACATGGTTTTGCAGGACTTGTCTGTTGGTGGAAATAACTTTAAGAGAGAAGAGATTTGCTGGTTGTACACAATAGATGTAGTTGAGTTTTCGATTCACGTGATCTATCGTTACACAAAACTGAAAAATGTTTATATCAAGCTTTCATTAATTGATGATGATCAATATAAATCTCGTCTATTAATTCCAAGCCGAGATCTTCATGTTTCTGCTAGAAGGTGCATGCAGCAGCCTTGTCTTTCCAGAATAGGTAAGAGACAGAATCACGTTAAAGCATCTACTGCAAATATATTATTACATTGGTCATCCAGATTATTAGCACTATCTTTAATATCAGCTCTCTACCCATTAAATCTTTTTTTAGCAAAAACTTCTGGGAGCAACCGTTTCCTGTAAGAGTACGACTATAAAATAAACACATTTATATCTTCACTAACAATTTGAATGTTCTTCTTATCGCAGCAGAAAACCTTGTGCACAGCATAGAAAATCTGAGTATCCATGCAGTGTGAGCAAATCAATTAGCTGTTCCTTGTTTGGATGCTACCTCAGACTATGTTTTGGGTAGGAAGTGTTGTTCTCAATGCCAGGAGCATTTATTATGAGCACCAGCAGGTAGGAATCTTTTTCGTTCGTGGCTTTTAATGGATGGAATCTCGTAATTGTCAAGAACTGTATACTCGTATGTGTCCTAATCTCCAGTCACATCATTTATAATGATCGATTGGAGGAGGGAAACATTAGAACCAGTTTCCCATTTCATAAGTTACATCAAAGCATTAGTATCAATGAGCTGACCTTCTGGAGAATGAGCTACTGAAGTAGTGACAGAAAGTTTCTTTAGCAAAAGCATTATTACTGTATTCGAGAAACAATGACAACAGGACTCCAAACAGTTTATATTTAAGAATGCCTCACAAATTCATCTTTCTTTGTTGACAGATAACTAATAAGCGAGCATAAATGTTACAGGAATAATAATTTTCCTTACCAAATATAATGCTTTTATTCATTATAGCCATGGTTGTCACTTCTTTATTGATCGAGTCGTCAAAGCCATTAAGAAATTTGTTTTTGAAAGCTGTGGTCATTCTGTCAGCTATAGCTAGATCATTGTGAACATCTACTTTTTTATCAGCTTTCTGCCCTGTCATAATATTGACTGTAGTATCTCGTTCAACTAACAAAGGATGCATATGTTATGAAAAGAGAACTGTACTTTATTATTGTCTAGGGTATCTAACAAGTGTATTCAATGATTTTCCATATCTTTAGGTGAAGTCGTTACTGTTCAAACATAAGGTCCACTGACACTAATACTTCATTACACATGTACTGTGATAGTACCCATCCAGCTATTTGATCAGGAGACGACGTCATCCCTAAAAGAGCCCCTTTCACTTTCCGGTGGCGGTTATAAGTCTTTTTACGGAACTGGTCAAGACATACATAATTCCAAACGCAGGTTCCTATCGACATAGGTGTGCTGCTTTTCTTAGAAGAGTCTTCATATCTTTTGGCAATATATTTTTCATTTCCTATGAGTGAATTGTCATATACCTTGCATAATTTCAGTGGCTGGCTGTAAAATAGTATGGAAGCATACTTCTAAACAACGCATAGCTAACAAGTAGTTCCTTCTCTTTGCAATCTTTTAAACAGCTGGACGAATATTACGGAGTTAATAATCAGATCTACCCTAATTGACCAGTAGGATTATCTCTAATTGTCTCCAACGATTTTTAAAATATATCCTTATTGCAAAGATCAGTAGTGACGAAAGAACGAAGGAAAGCTGTGACCACCATAAGTGAATATCTAACTGCTTTTGCACATGCTTGCCTAACAACGTACTGGGAACACACATACGTATAAAAAGGAACATCAATCAAAGTTCAAAAGTCCAAATCCTTTTTTTTGTCTGGGGAATCCGAACATGCAAAAGAAAAAAATTTGTAATTTAAGGTTTTAAAGTTGTTCATCGGACTAAACTACTAATGGGGGAGATGATAAAATTTTTCACGTCATTCTCTTTCTCACTGCGAGTCTAACACGTAGCTTTAAAGACAATTCAATATATTCAGTAAAATTGATCGTACTATAGGTTATGTAATAAGACAAATTAAATGACGTCATAAAATATTATTCTCGATAGTGCCAAAGTGGCAACAGCCAGAATATGAATTATTTAACATCTAACTTACACTATATGTTACGGTATCACTAATTTTTACATTGATCAATTTTTGTGCAGTTCTTCTTCCTCGTCTGTGCTATTTTTCTGCATATTTCCTTATGTGAGCTGATTACAACATGTCTCAGGCTAAACATCAGAAGTCTTAAAATTCTTTGCTTACAGCCGACCAGGTTAAGCTCTTAAAGTGAAGACTAGTTTTTTATTTGTATGTTCACTCTTCCGAACTGTCAATATAAGGAAGACTTATCATCTAGGTGAAGTCTCTCTCTCTCTCTCTCTCTCTCTCTCTCTCTCTCTCTCTCTCTCAGACACACAAACACACACACACACACACACACACACACACACACACAAATATAGATGCAGGTATGATTATAGTTGGGCTTTAAGGCAAATTTTATTATCTGTTTTATTCCCTACATCAATGTGTAAGTCGTTAACGATTTCTGTTGTTGAATGTCTCGTGTTTTCTGTGACACGTCTAGGCTGGGTGCTGGACAGTGCAAGCCTTTTCTCCTTCTAGTATCATAATATTAGTTTTTATAACTGCAATTGACTGTCGTTATTAAACTTCATTAAGGATTAAACGTACCATGTGGCTGTTCTCAGCTGGCGAAGGCGTTTAAAAAGCAATGAACCTGAAGCTGAAGAGTAGCTTCAATATATTATTTTTATAACACGCTTCTGTGCAGCGAACACCTTCCGCTTCAGTTAAAGAAAGCAGTAGCTGATGTTGCATGAAATGAAGTTTGTGAGTTCAGGACGGTTTAGTCGTTACATTTTATCGTAGATGGAGAGTCATGGACATATGCATAAATAATCTCAGACGTGATCCAGGGAAACGTATTAGAATCCTTACTATTCGTATTGTATATTGATTACCTATCAGAAAACATTAATGGTAACCTGAGATTTTTACTGATTTTTATTATCTACTCTGAAGCTGTTTTTTCTTCGTTTTGGTGTGTACCCCTCTGGGTTTCTTAACGTGGCACTGGACACTGAAAATTATTTTACGTAGAAACGGTGCAAATTAGTAAACAGTCAACTCTCAGATGGCGTAATATCTGTGTTTCTCTAGGTGAATAATGCTAATTTCACAAGCAAATGCAGTTGAAAAGTGACAGAAAATAACACTTCGTTATACATATTTTATGTTACATGATTTGTAAATTTCGATGTGCTATGGAGAGACCCATATGAAATCCAAATGGAGACTATGTTAATTTCTGATAGACGTGCTATTGTTCTTGTGTAATTATTTACAATATCTATGAGAAGGCGTAAGTAGTGGCAACTGTCGTTATTATTAAACTCTGTAATGGGATCTAACATAGACTATTACCTCATGTTTGGAAATACAACTGGTGATAGTGATACGCAGTGTACGTGACTATGTACATCACAAATCTGGGAGGAACAAAGTAATAGGATTTTATCTGAAATATTATGAATCCCAAGACAAGGTTTGGTTTTGAAAAAGTTCATTACATACTTGGGGCAGCAAGAAGTAACTGTGATTTGTTTGCACATATGTGTCATTGTTTCTTGCATTTATTCTCTTCCTTTATGCTTTGAATTAGCTACTACAATGTTTTGTAATATTCTTGGTAAGCTGTTAGGAAATAAACAAATGAAAAAAGGTTTTACATCACCCCAGTTTCCAGAACTCCTAAGGTGGACGTTGACTGTGGATATTATTTCACAGACACAGTCCCTTTGACTCTTCAGATATGTCACTAAACCCGCCCAAAGATGTAAACAACCATGCACGAGCAGCGCCTGTTAGACGGTTGGGTCCGACAGCCGATCAGTTCCAGTCTTTCCACCAGGAAGGAGGTACACAGCTCGTATTGTCTGTAGTTGAACCACACCTAGACGGTCAATACCGCTGTTCGATCACATCCGCATTGTTACTTTGTCCCAGGCAGGGCTCTCGTAAGGGAAGTGTCCAGGCGTCTCGGAGTGAACCAAAGCGATGTAGTTCGGACATGTAGGAGATACAAAGAGACAGGATCTGTCGATGGCATGCCTCGCACAGGCCTCCCAAGGGCTGTATCTGCAACCACGACACCATGTGTACAATGGGCCCAAGTATATGCCGAATGGACCGCTCAGGACTGGCGTCACGTTCTCTTCACCAATGGGTGTCGCATATACCTTCAACCAGACAATCGTCGGAGTTGTGTTTGGACGCAACCCGGTCAAGGTGAACGCTTTAGACACACTGTCCAGCTAGTACAGCAAGGTGGAGGTTCCCTGCTGCTTTGGGTTGGTATAATGTGGGGCCGACGTACACCGCTGGTGGTCATGAAAGGCGCCGTAACGGCTGTGCGATACGTGAATGCTATCCTCCAGTCGATAGTGCAACCATATCGGCAGCGCATTGGCGAGGCATTCGTCTTCATGGACGATTATTCGCGCACCCATCATGCACATCTTGTGAATAACTTCCTTTAGGATGACGACATCGCTCGACTAGAGTGGTCAGCATGTTCTCCAGCCATGAACTCTATCGACCGTGCCTGGGATAGATAGAAAAGGGCTCTTTATGGACGACGTGACCCACCAACCACTCTGAGGGATATACTCCGAATCGCCGTTGAGGAGTGGGACAATCTGGCCCAACATGGACTTGATGAACTTGTGTATAGTATGTCACGACGAATACAGGCATGCATCAGTGCAAGAGGACATGCTACTGGGCGTTAGAGATAAAGGTGTGTACAGTAGTCTGGACCACCACCTCCGAAGTTCTCGCCGTATGGTGGTACAACATGCAATGTGAGGTTTTCATGAGCAATGAAAACGGCCGACATTAAGTATATGTTGATCTCTAGTCCAATTTTCTGTACACATTCCGGAACTCTCGTAACCGAAATGAAGCAAAACTTTTTTTTTGATAAGTGTATAATGGTTATCTCACTAAGGTAACTAATTAGACACCTGTTTTTTTAATTAGATAAGGTAATCCTCGAATTTCTTAAGCGATTTTCCGGTTTCGAATTTAGCTGTTCCCCATATAGTTTTAAAGCTATTAACTGATGCAGAGGTTTATTGTTTTAAATTACTTTCCATAAGATCGTAAAGTATTTCTCTTAAATCGAATTTTCTCCATCTGTTACGCGTTTTCTAACCGTTTCATATGGTTTCCTTTACATATCACAACACATTTTGATTGTTTTTGTTATCTATCACTTCTTAATATTTTATGCTATACTTCAGTTTTTTCTGGGAAAAACAGAAATGCACTAAATTTATGCTGAAATCTGTCAAGTCATACTCGTCACTTGTGTCAGTTTTCTGTAAGGGTGCCATGAAAGTTTCTGTAGTGTGTTCACTGATAATTCTGACTGTTTTCTGTGACACCACTCCTGTGATCAGGCAAGCTATTAAGTATGTCTATACGTGCATCAAGCTTACAAAGGTCATTAATGACTGGATAAACAATTATATTTGTGACTGAGTATTCACCTCTTCAAACATAATGTCTCTCAGACTTCTGGTCCCCTGCGCCATTTTGGTGGGAAAATCGACAACAGAACACAATTTATAATCGTTGGTTAACTTTTACAAAACGTGAATTACATTTTAATATTTGAGGAAACTGTCATTTACTTTAACGTGTTCACCAGGAGGCTTAATGACTCAGTTTTCGCTGGAAAAAACTGAAGCCTTCTGCTGAGGAAATGGAGACTTTAATAATTATAAGCGAGTTTTATGACAGCAGTAGAATCACACCCATATACTTTCAGCTGTTGATCTTAGCTTAAACTACAGGTTCAATAATTTGAACTTGAAACTATTTCTTATATATATGACATCTCCTTTTTTATATTTTCCCTACAAAAATTGGCTAATAATTTAAAGTCTTCTGCGTTTGAAAATGAATTTCTATACTTAAGGGGAGCTTGTGTATACACAATACATCAGTTTCCTAGTGACTCTGTGGATCATACAAGCAGACCCGGAATTCATTAACACTCTTTATCAGTCTTTTGACAGTCTGATTCACACATAGTAAGCTTCTTCCAACACGCGATTTTCTTGTGTAACTTAATTTTTTTTAAGCCCTGTCTGACTATGTTCTTTACTATTCGTTCTCTCAACACCGTTTTTTGTCACCTAATTTCTTTCTCCTCCTTCGATGCAGTGACATAGCGTGTCCCAAAACGAGTTTGTTTTTCTTAATTTTCCACAGATCTAGAGTTTGCATACCAGTTCCGTCTATACACATTTCTGTATGTTGTGAGGGATTACGATTCGAATTTCTTTCTTAAGGGCTTCACTTAAGGTTTCTCTCATAATTGAACACACTGGGCCGACTGCGTTTATTGAGTAATTTTCCTTTTAATTCCATTTTTCCACAGGGCGAACCATCTCATCAAATTCGGCCTCCTTCCGATGTTACATCCTGTTTTCCGTAATTGTCTTAGCGAATTCAGTCGTCTGATAGATGTTGACTACCTCCCAATAATTCAAATCTTTTAATTCTGTATCAGACTCACTATGCACATTTCATCGCTTATTTCTTCAATATCAGTTTTTCTTTTCCCCTTTATGGAGAACCCTAGTTTTTGATTTGCTTAGAATCTTTCTATTGACTGTTGCTACCTAAGCAGTTTCTTAAAGCAGCAGATTCACATTTTCACATCCTGAAATTATATCTCATCTTTCAAAATAGTATATGTTTTCTTACAACAAAAATTAAATAGAGTTTAAATGAAGCTGATTGGTCACATGGTTTTATTAATGTTCTTGTCATTTGACTTCCTTTCTCGTCTGATAGACTCTTGTTATTCTTTCCTAAACTGATGCTGGTACTTTTGGATTTAAATTTTCCGTTAACTAGTATATCAAAAGATTGTTTTACCAATCTGTGTTGATAGCTTTATAAGGCTAACGGTCGTCGACTGAAGTAATTAAAAACGTGTTTTGTAATTCCTTACACTGTGTGTATTTCACATCCTCAAATGTCAACTTTCATTTTGTATTTTCTGCTACTCGTTTTGTATTAAAATTAAGTCGCTCTCTGTTCCTATAAATTCACTTCAATGAAGCATCCAAGGCCTTCTGTGATGCATGTAAACTGATACAATTCTGTTACTTCTAGTTTGTTTGCCTTTTTTCTAAATTATGAGCTTACTGAATCTCTTAGATATCTGTTGGAGAATTACAGGAGATAAATGTTGCTCTAGCGCAAATTATTTGATAATCCTGCCACCTTTTTCCATTCTCCTCCAATTACAATGAACAGATTTTCATCCCATTAATATTTCATAAACTAAATGATTTTTCATTATTTTTATCTATTTTCGATCCCAGTTTGTAAAAACTGTAGTACATGTCGTCTAATTTTATTCCCAGAACAATAAATTTTTCATCATTTTGAATTTAGTAATGCATTCTGTATTTTTATGTTCTGTACATAACAATAGACTTTACTGCTGACATAATGGTGGCAATTTTCTGATATGCGTTTCTTCATTCGCTTGTGTGACAACATTATCAAAACATTTATATCTGTACTTAGAGTATAAAATAATTAGAACGTCATACATTACTTCATTTACTGGAGACTATACAGTGACCTTTACAATGGAAAAACTGTCAGTTTTGCTGAAGAAATAGTAATTTTAGCTTTTGTGATGGCGTACTTAAATTTGTCAATATCATTGCCCCTGATTTAATGAACAGGAACTTCCTTGTAGAATATCAGTGGATGAAAAAAGGATGTCACACATAACTTTTTAGTTGGTACTAATAATGTCAAGTGCATTTTGAAATTTTACGATTAAATCTCTTGTTTGGCGTTGCTAAACAAAAACTGACGGCTTTCTATGTTTATTCCTTCAGAATACACACAGCTGGATATCTTAGTTTGAGATTAACTCCATTCTTATCACTACTGTTTAAGAGTTTGCATCACTAATTTCGTAAACTTGATTTTGTTCCTATCTTGTATTGATCGTGTTTATGTGTGTGTGTGGGTGTGTGTCCGTGTGTGTGTAGGGTAAGGGGTGTGGATATAAAGATCTACTTTTACTACTAGATGCTTTCATATTTCTTGCAACATGTAACTAATATATATTTTTCGTATTAACAGGTTAGTGTGATACTGAAAGATACTCTCTCTCTTCGGTCACTCTGTGCAGTGATGCAGTGGCATCACTTGATAAGCCCCTTAAGACGCTGTCTCCATGAAGTTCTGTCCTACTCATGGTACCTTGCTTCCTGCAATCCTGTCCTAGTCAACTTTTTAATCTGGTCTCTCCACCGCAATAGAGCGCCTCTTCTTGTTCTTCACCGGCGACTTTTCCCTCTATGGCTTTTTCTTCCATTACCTCTTGCCTTCTGTAAATGTGACCAAAATTTTGCCAGCTGCGATATGGTCACGAATATAAACAGTGATCGAGGTAATGTCAAATGCTTATTTATTCCAGTCTTTGTTTACAATATAAATTACGGCTTCATCACTTTAGGATATGGTGTAGAACAGATCTGAAGGAGGTCATTACTGACAGAAACCGGACATTGTCGAATAAATTTATATTGTGATCAAATACTGTAAAAAAAAGACATTTGTGAACAAAATGTTTCAGCTGATTTGGTAGACAAGAATCGACAGTCTAGTTCTAACGCCCGTGCCTCAAGGTCGACTTATTTGTCGACGTTTTGTCGGTGGTATCCGAAATAACCTTCTATAGTAACACATTTCCAGAGCATTAATCCTGCGACGATCGACCATTTTCGTCGCTCAAGTTCCTGTTGCAGAAATACTCGAGGTGACTGTCGACTCACAGCCAGAAATTTTTGTGATGTCAAGTTCATTGTCATTAGGGTGATCTACAGTTATCACTTTTATTTTTGTGTTACTGATTTTAAGACCTTATTCTCTGCTTCGTATGACCAAGCTTTGTATGATGATTTCCAGTTTACGTTCTTTTGCTACAATGATTAGAATATCATCTGCTTACCTAAGATTGTTTTAGGTCTTCTTCTATTTCTCGAATACATCAAAAATCCTCTTTGTGGGTCTGTTGTTCATTCCACGTGTTTCCGTTGAATGTCATTCAGCATTTTCTGATCACATCTGTGTCTTCGCACAATTCTTTGGTTGCTTTCTTCGTTCATATGTCATCTCTGTGTGTTGCTCCATAAATTTCTCTGAAGACTTCAAACTCTAATTTTTTTGTCTCTGTCATGCCTGATGCTCCGATTGTTGTAGTTTCTGATACGTAGAGTGCTTCGGGTAGTACAACTGTATTGTAGTGTCTGAGTTGGGCCAGTCTTAAAATATTTCTTTTATTGTAGTGCATCCATGTTTTTATTCTTTTTTAATTATTATTATTACTATTTTTATTTCTTTTTAGCTTTTTATATTCTTTTTTAAAGCTATTATTATTATTATTATTATTACTATTACTGTTCTGTGGATTCTATGTAAATTTTCTTGCCTTAAACAGCATAATTCTTAGTTATTACTAATACACATCAAATAATATTAAAATGTTATGTGCTAAATTCATGTCAGTTCATGTGCAACATTCAGTCTGCTCTTTGATACAGATACCAGATTAAAAGGAAACAGCAAATAAATAATTGTCTCACTAACTAAACTGACAAACTTTAAACGAATGATAAGAAGATCGACACTATCAATCAGAGATCAGTTTCTTTTCTCCGAGTGAAATCTACTTTGATACGTAAAAGCGGAGTTTTCACTCTGTGAACTTGACAAACATGCTAGTGTTGTATATGTTAGGATTAATCACGAATCCATAGTTCTTTCGCTAAACTGAAACAGAATAGACCACAAAAAGCGTGTTAATAAACGTTATAAGAATGTGAAAATTATGCAAGAAATTAGAGAAACTAGAACTAATAACTACATAGTGTGAAATTAAATCTACATGTAGTAAATTATGTGGTGAAAGTCATTTAGTTAGGTCAGACAAAATAACCTACTGTGTGCAAGATTAAAGAAGTGCAGAACACTGGCAAGGAAACAAATGGAAATCTTATATACATCTATTATCATTGTCAAGGAATCACAAGATTGTACTTCTACACTACGATGTTCGCTACGATGTCACAGCTACAGAGCTGACATTGCAGGAAGTAACGACAGTACTCCAGCTAAGATAATATACATAACTCGTAAGATACAGAACCATAAATAATACTGTAATGAATCAAGAAAAGTCATCGCCACTCTTATAAAATTGTGAAAATTTGGAAATAAATAAAAGTCCACAATAATAAAAGCAGCCAACCACACTTAGTGTGAAGGTACGGTCAAAAAAATTGCAAGGAAAGTTAATATATAATAGTAATCATAAAAATACGCATATATTGCTTTAATGATACTGTCATTTACTAAAGAAGTATTTACTGAAGCAGTATAGCGATGAAAAATTGCCATATTTTATGAAACTTGAATTATTATATCTTTGATATTTTTTTATTAGTTCTACACATAATAATTATGCTCTGTGACAGAACTGTTAGAAAACTATTAGCAGTTTATATCATGTACAAACAAAATGAGCCATTTCAGTATTTCTGAACTGTCTACCGGGGTAAACGACAACTGTAACACACACAGAAAAATAAAAAGAATAATTTAAACGTAGCCGTTAACTTGAGTCTAGCAAGGAGGCTATTGTACGTGGTTAGCTATTAGTAGTAACAGAAAATATTTGTAGTATTTGTTCTGTACAGGAAAACCGCCTTTTTCTGGCTGCATTGGATTTTATTTGGTCCAGATGCGTTTCGGCTATTAATTTAAGGCACCTTCGGTGGAATCTAGAACGATACAATTTTGTTTACGTGTGTGATATTTGTAGATTACGAAACTGTTCACTTATTTACTCAAAAAACAAGTCATGAGTTGTTTCATAACCTAGAAATATCGCATATCAAAACAAAACTATATCATTCTCAACTCCACTGAAGATGCCTTACCAAGTGAAAGGTGAAAAGCGTATGGAACAAATCAAATACACTTCTGGTAGAAAATGGTGGTTTTTCTTTAGCAAATGGATATTCCTGTGCTTGCTGCGGATGATCATCACGCAGACAGACTTAATATTTGTAGTATTTGCCACTCTATCAAAATGAAGTAACACTTCGCTGTTATTCTAAGGAGCTTCTTCTGCAGTTTAACTGTAGAATGAGGTACGACTTAATTCTTTTATGACTGAAAGATAATGTAGTAAACTAGTATGTGAATGAAGTTAACTGCGACATGTTATAACAACTATATATACTACGTGTTACATGATTGAATTTTATACTTGAGGATTTTACAGAATTTTTCCTACTTTTCACACTGAATTAAAGATTTTTCGGATTTTGTGATCTGATACCGTCCGTGTATAAATAAATGTAAAATAGAAAAAAATTAAATAATAGAGATAAATTAATTCTTTTATTTTTGTACTAAAACAATTACGTTTTAAGGTAAATCAGAAGTCCGTAATCCTCCCAGTGTAGCACATGGCTTAGGGGTATTACTCGGGCTTTGCACAGAAACCTTCTAGTCTAAAAATTACGTCTATGATTATATATTTCTACCAGTTTAAAGAGATGTAGCAATGACTAAGACAGCATTATAATTATTTACTGCGTTTATCGTTAAGGTTTCATGTGAAATATTAGAAGATCCAAAGAGGTAACACTCTCATGATTTTTGATAGAAATATATGATCGTTTTACGTCACCAAGAATTCTCCAAATAGAAAAGGATTCTGAAAAAATCACTCCGAATATTCAGAATCAAATTTGAAAATTTGAATAGAGATACAATCTGGTTCTATGGGAAGCTCTTCACCACAAATGCAAACCAGTAATCATCTATTACGCAGCAGAAATTTTTGCACCTTTGATAGATGCTGTGAGATTATAATTGGAAAAACGGCGTGTGCAACAAAATTAGATAGAGGAAGAAGAAACTGCCGACTGGAGACCACAAACTGTGTGATAATGAAAACTTGACTATCTGAAGTCGCCCAGTGACCTCAGTGTGGTAAGCTCTCTCACAGGTTATAGCTCTGCTAAACTATATTCTGATTTCTTCTCTAAGCTAGACACAGTCGCACAGCTTCTCCTTCTCCGGCACTATCCTGATGCCGTTTTCCACCTATTCATTTCTTACTCTATCACCTACCACAGCCCGACTTGCTCGTAGACCTATTCAAAATCTGGTTAGATTATGCATGCTAGTTAGTACACTATATATATATATATATATATATATATATATATATATATATATATATATATATATATATATATATTTGAAAAAATTAATTCTGTAACAAAGAATACAAGTATAAAATAATAAAAAAGGGAAAAATTCTTTTGAGAAGTGGTAGCACTTGTTTTATTACCTTCAAGTCAGTTGTGTTTGATACACTACAGTGTGTCAATAAACCAGAAATAGTGGTTAAATTAAGGATAGTATGGGACTTAGGAGAGAAAGACCTAACGAAAATGAATAAGTTTCCGTAAATAACAGCAACAGTTGTCGTAAGAGTCGCAGTCTACATCGTCGCACACAAGTAACATTTAGATAAATTGCGTTGAACTCAATAATATTCTATCAACAGCAGATAGTAAACGAAATGCTTGTCAGAGCGAAAAGTTCAAGCAAATGACAGAAAAGTGGACCAAACTCTGTCAAGAAGGCGTACACTCAAACAGATGCCAAGAGAAAGTATCTGAATGGAGGAGGGATCAGAGAAAGTTAGCTAAATAATGCAAGGAACACTGCTACCGTTTTAGGGAAGAGATTGCGCATGCCAAAGAAGGAAGAATCCAAGTCAAGGCGAGGGAAGAGCCTAGATGTGATAAGGAAGAAGGAACCGACGAAGCCGGAAACGACGGACACGTCAGGTATATGGAAGACAGAACATTCTTGCATACTAATATGTTATATGCCTCCTATTATTAGCGAAAGAGATACCTTGCTTACATCTCTAGCATTTAAGCTTGACGCAGTATCCTTGAAATAGGAGAAAGTAAGCCTATAAAGTTTTTAACTATGTTGTAAATTTTCTCTGTGAACTGTAATTGCTTATAATTAATGATAAAGAGAATGGTAAATTACAATATTAATCTGAATAAAAGCATATCAATTATAATAATGTGGTGTAAAAGAAAATAAGAGTAGACATTTAGTTGAAATTCAGTGAATTCTTTTCGTAAATTGAAACTGGTTGCGAAATAAAAAAAAGAAACGAGATCGGCGCTAACAGTTTTCGTGATTCGGGAAGTGTTGATTCCAAATTAAATGTAGTAAAGCAAAGGCTTAAGGAAGTGTTTTAATTCTTTGAGAAAAAATATAGGATATAGAATTATGCTTTATTTTAAAACCAGAAATGTTAATGAGCTAAAAAAGAAAACAGTGATGCATAGTATACTTCTTCCTTGAAAAGTATTTCGGGGCACGTCTTCTGTGATATTCAGGTGTCCCAAGAAATAACAAGAGCGCCCAATTCCGGGAGCTTAATTTCTGTCGTACTATAGAATGCTGGAAGTATGGTGTTTCATCAACACATTTTTAGTCGTTCGGAGATACGCTGATTTTCCACCACATTGTACATTACAAACCTCCAGATAAATTTTTCGATTCACGGCTAGTTGGTCCATATCCATAAACTGTCCGAAATTTGCTAACGGTATCTGATGGAATGGCAGAACACCATATTATTGGCAATATTTCTGAACGTAGTAGTCGAAGACATACTCAACTTACGGAAAGATGTAGGACAGCACTGACAGAATGTTTATCTGAAAACAAGAAAACGCCACGATTGAAACTGTGAATAAGCTGTGCTTCCATAAGTCACAGCCTCAACGAAATATTTGTTATGGTAGCTACTTATGTGCACTGAAAAGCTGCAGCTTTCGAAACTGTTGTGAACTAAAGGTGTAGAAAGAGAAGGATAGTGCCGCATCAAGAGTAAAAGACCTAAGCCTTGGAAAATAAAAAACGTTGACACTACCTTAATTGCAGTATAACTTAATGTACGGAGAGGTATCACGGAAATAATACAGTCCACAACGTCTTATGTTTGATTTATTTACTAGGCTTTCGGTTAAAATAATCACGCAGCCACCGACAAACCCAAGTTCCGTTTGTTATTTCAAGGCGCATACAGTATCACTAAATTTGGTATTTAGTGGTACATTTAGACGAGGAAATTCAGAAATGTCGTGAATATTCAAACAGTATGGCCGTGAAACCTGTGTATTTGAGAAAGATATGTTCTTGACTACAAGGAATCATTTATGCATTCGTGGAATAATAACAGTGCACGCACTCTCCTCTGATTGATTCCTCTGCAGAGTTTTCCTACTCAGATGTCCTCCCATGAAGTTGGCCTACCCGACGTGGCGCTCAGACACTTACATGGAGGATAAATTATGGAAATGAGCTGTCAAGATTAGGAGAAATCCAGTTGCTGATAGCGTGGTGAAAGTTAGCTGATCGTTGCCTAAACTGTTAGCATATTATGCTTCCTCATTGTGTACCAAAAACATAATAGACAGTTTCTTCTACTTGCACCATATTCACAATCAGAGGTGTCTTCCCTACGAAATTCCTCATTTTTTTTTCAACATCCATGCTCGAACAAAGCAATTTACGTGTAAAACTTTACTCTTCGCGCCCCTCAATGCTGTTGCTTCTTCCTCATGTATTCCCTTACAACGTCTGACTGTACTTAGAGTCAGACATTCTGCTTACTGCTATTTATATTGACTGGGTCTGAATGTGATCTATTGTTGCAGCTTCTGTTAATTATTCCTTGATAATTTATTGCCATAAGATCACATTTATCACAGAATGTTTGTAATGCGGTATGTTTCTCTAAAATAAATAATGGTGAAACGCGGGCTCATAAAAATGGGATTCCTTTCTTCGCACACATCATCACGCCACGAACATCAAGGTCTCAAGCGTACCTCTCTGTTAGGCTGTCATTCTTGAAAATCCTTTAGGTGGCGTAAAGCAGCCTAATCCGTGCCAATGCAGCTTGCGCCATCTATGATTGTTGCAGTGCCTGCTTACAAAATGTTCGTCGATTAAGACTGTCGTAGATTGAATTTACTCTCTGTGTACTCTATGTAGCCACAATACTAAAACGACGAGGCGGCTTGCACTACCAAGGAACTGTTCTCCGTATTGTATTGGTGTGATTGTGTCTCTCTGAAGTGACAACTTTAACCAAAATCTGTATCCTCAGACGCCTTGGACGAGCCGTTTACTAGAGATCAGATGGTATGGTTTTTTGCACTCCTCTTGGAATGAAAAGAAATTATTGTTCGGCATTGTTGCCGAGAGGCGCCTTCCGGGGAAGTTCCACCGTCGGGCGGCAAGTCTTATATCAAGTGACGCTACACTGAGCGACTTGCATGTCGGTGATACATGAAAGGATGATGAGGTCAACACAACACTCAGTCCACAAGCGGGGAAAAACTCTAAACCGGCCGGAAATCGAACCCGTGCCCGCTGCATGTTAGGCAAACACGTTACCACTCAGCTAAGCGGGTCGGACACTTCATCTGGGTGTGGCCGAGCGGTTCTAGGCGTTTAAGGGCGGAACCGTGAGACTGCTACGGTTGCAGGTTCGAATCCTGCCTCGGGTATGGAAGTGTGTGATGTCCTTAGGTTAGTTAGGCTTAAGTAGTTCTAGGTTCTAGGGGACTGATGACCTCAGATACTAAGTCCCAGTGTGCTCAGAACCATTTGAACCATTTAAGCCACTTCATCTGGAAGGCACAAACGATGCAACTCTAAGCAGCGCCATGGAAAACGGGATGTTCTGCAGGAGTAAGGAATGTATTGCGACGTGTCTGAACTCGAGCGATTCTTTCGGTGATGTCGACCAACATTAAATGAACATACTTGGTTTGTTGACATTTTTGAAACGTAAATCCCATGCACATTTGCTGGAGAAGTTCAAGAAAAAGTCTGTAGTAAGCTACTGGAGAGCTATGATTGAAATGATCGATTTTAATGAAACTTCGTACAGTGTATGAAGACAATGCAGTGTCGAGAACCAGCCGAGCACTAGTACTTTGCGAAAAGTGTTTAGGGGAAAAGGAAAAAGAAGAAGAAGAAGAAGAAATGCATAATTGCACTGACCTGTACAGCTGTCTGGTATACATGGTATTTCGCAGTTCCTATTACCGGTTTCTAGGGTATTTAGGCATGGGCTTATGTCATGAAATGTAACGTTTGGATGTGAAATAAGCTTCGAGATCCGATCACTTCGAAATCTTCCGCTTCTCGGTAAGCGTAATAACTGCAGAGAGTGAACTACCGTTAGTACCTCTTGTTATTATGACACCACATACAATTTTGTTCCAGCTACAGCAGCGGGTGCGAGAAACTGGTACGGATGCAACTGTGGGGTTGACTGTAGCGCTCCGCGAAATCTCCACTCTCTCGACTGTGAAGACAACATCATACGTCATGTAGAACATAGCCCCAAACAGAACGCGACAATGACTACTCGAAACGCTACTCATGCCATGGGCTTCTGTACAACACACCGATCAGAGCTCACTGTCTCCGCCGTGTGGGTACCGTGATTTGAAAGCGGTCTGATCTTCAAACTTATTTCACTTCCAAAGGTACATTCCCGGACGTTGTTGCCTTAGAAAAAGTTTGGCTAGTAGATCCCGTCGACATTACCTTGAAGCCTATGGTCAGCATAGATTAGACTGAGGTCAACATTTTTGAAACAGTTAGGGACCTGCCAGCGTTTGCCGGTAATATGAGGAAGGAATTGACGCAGCAGTGAAGACGCGTAACAGGCATTCTGGAAGACTGCGGTTCATATCCCCATCCGCTTTTTTTCCCGCCGTTATTCCTGTTTCCTTGAAATTTGTCATCCACGGGATGTTGGTGCCGAATCTTCTTACCTCCCTTCCACCAACTTTCACTAAATAGATGCAATTGCTTTATAAAAAAAGGTATAAAATTCCGTTGCCTAGGTTTTTTTTCCGTTCACTTGCAGAGACTATAAGACGGTTGGATGCCAAATCTGGCGCTATACTGTATGCGGTGGGTGTTGGTGTTCTATCATTTTGCCTAATACCTATTTATGGAGGTTCTTCCCGAACACTACGTTGTTGAGGAATATTTTCTGATTATTGTGATATAAGGGAACCGTGGCCTCCAGGGCTCGTTCCAGATAAACTGTATTTGTCTTGAAATCTTACCTCATTTGATCTCTGCATCAGCAACACTTCAAATGTCAATGACACGCGCTGAATGGCCTTTTTGAAAACAAATTTGTTTCGGTCACTTGCCGTGTTTGCTGTTCATAAAAGTAGTGGGCTCTTTCGTCTTCGCCGTCAAGGTTGCATTCAGTATCGCTAAATTCTGTCTCGAGTTTCTCCGATTGTGTTAGATGTGCAGTAACAGTGACCCACTGCGATTCGGACAGGTTTACTGATGAGCGGTTGGCCCATATGCACCTCGTGTATATATTCACCCAAAGAAAAGAAAAGAAAGGAAAAAGAAAAGAAAAGAAAAAGGGCAAAAAATAATGGCACATAGATGCTCTTCTGGGCTGTTCCCATGGCGACGGCATCCACATCACAGTACTTTATCGTCTATGTGGATGGTCGTTTCATGTTCTACGTGTTACTGTTACGTATTTCAGGCTTTTTGCTTTTTTGTGAAGGTAGAAACAAAGGAAATGGTGGTTTAGAAGCTGAATGAAAAACTATTACTCTGAAACGAGGAATCAGATCTGAGAAGTCCATTACATGAAAATGCCTACCCAAGAAAATCCTGAACTACTTTCGAGATATTGACGGTGCAGTGCGTAGATTGCTTATATTCTCCATGTAGATGGAGTGATATTTGAAGCTGAAGCTGTTCGACACTGCTACTACGTCTAGTGAGTCTGACCACGCACGTACGGGGATGTGTAATCGCCAAACTAGCACCGACTCGATTTGTCACACCTCTCGAGGCAGGGGATATCGAGGCCAGCGAGGCGAAGGAACCGGATCGAGGGGGCAAGACGCAGGGCGCCCCAAAGACACCCTTTCAAGGAGCGAGATATGTGTCAGTTGTAGTAAGACTCCCGAAAGGAGGCGGCCAGGAACGAGTTTGAGGAGCGGTCCGGCGCACGGAGCCACCTGGCCGCCCGAGTGCCGGCCGCTGCAGGCGGTGCGAGCTGCGAGGTGCGAGGCGGCGCATTGTGCCGCAGCGGGCGCGCCGTCTTGCAGGCGCTGCAGGCGTGCGCGCCTCCTACTGACACACTGAGCTGGACCGCGGGCCGGTTCCCTGCGGTCGGCGCCCGCTTTGTGCAGGCCTGGTCCACACACTGAACTACTGACGATCACTAAAGCCCGGTCCGGGCCGAATTCTCGTGTTCCCACCGAACCACACCAGATATTCGTTGCTCGGATAAAAGAGAAAGAGCAACCCTCCACTGGACGTCTTCACACGGAGAAGGCGGCCGCAAATGCCGTTATGTGCAGCTGTCCAACAAAGAATATGGTGTGCCTCTATCGTGCAGCGTCGGACGCTGATACTTTTCGGTGTCTCGTCGAGACACCTGATGGTCGTCTTCAAGCGCTGATGTCACGTATCGGTAAAAGGTACCAGCAGCTCGTTAAGTGTTGTTGCGAAACAACAGTGCGAACCTCCAACGTCTTCCAACACAACACACTGTTACCAAACTGTCTGTGTTTGAGAAACAACAGTGCCAAAAAACAGTGCGAATCTTCAACGTCTTTCAACACAACCCGCTCTTACCAAACTGTCTGAGTTTAAGATCGTCGCAATACACGGCAGACATCGCCACGCTGGGGTCTCTTGATAATAGCCGATACAGTACTTGGAGATGAGGAGGAAACGCTATTTCCCAATATGGCCCATGCTGCGCCGTATACCATCACCAAACTTACAACTTCCACAAAGTTTAGGACAGGTCCTCATTGGTAGCTGCACGGTCATCGCGGCGGATCGCTCGGATCCGATTCCCGACCGGGTGGGAGATTATCTCCGCTCGGGGACTGGTTGTGTTGTCCTTATGTTTGTATCGTCATACATGGCACTCCACGGCTGACACTGGGCACATTTCGAACGCCAATTAAAAAAACGAAATTCTGGGACAGCACAAGGAGTTGTTAGTACACAGTTCAAAATTTCGTGAGCAATCAACTTTCCATTACCAACCAAATTTTAATAACAATGTTCTGTTGTCTTCACTCCTCAAATTCTCAGTTCCTTTCTTTTCGATTCAGGACAACTGAGGAAAACGTAAAGAAACTATTTACTTCCCTTTATATTCACCCTTTCTTCATTTTCCCAGAATGAGCTTTCTTCCTTTCATATGAACAGTTTACTCCATTTGATTTCCTCTTTTTTTTTAAATTACTGGAAACGTTTGACTTTCACGACTTCTGAAATTGTCTCTCAGCAGGTCTCCTGTTGAAACTGCATTTCCACTACATCCTTCTTCATCTTGTCTCCCCAGTCATTTTCTTTGTTTGCTTCCTGGTTTTCGAAGAACTTCTTCGTTGACCTATTTTCCTTCATTCTCTCTACATATCCTCCGAGTGTAACACGTCTTCACCTGATTTCGTATATTATTTTAGGTATCATGAAAATATCTCATTATTTGATCTAAACCCCAATTGATCTCCTTCGTTCCTAAATGGCGGTAGTATTACTCGCAACATTCTTATTTCTATGTTTTTCAGATCTTCGAAAGCCACTTTGCATCCAAACAAAAGTAATGTTTGTGATCCATGAAGGACTTTTGGGTCTTACAGCTGTGTATAATGCGTTAATGTAACATTCTTAGAAATTATTTTCATTGTACGGATGTTCCAATTCCATGTATGCTCTATTCAGTGTTTCTGTTCTGGCTTTAACTGCTTCTTTTTCACATTTATGTTTATAATTTCATGTCACCATTTAAAGTTGTCATCTTTATTGATGTTGCCATTCTCGGGTTTTAAATTTTTGCATGAGTTGCTTTCGTTGGCCGTGTATTCTGCCTTTTCAATCTATATTTGAAGATCTGCCTTTTCAACTCTTTCCTTCAGAAGTGAACTCATTTCTATACATTGTCAAAGTTGTCATCTATCAGTACCAGGTCGTCTGCGAAGAGCAAACAACTGATTGCTTCTTCCGATCTACTCAGCAATAAGCCATTATTAAGTTTTTGTTTTTCTTCCCCTACTTTCTATTATATTTTAATGTTTTACAGGACTAAGTTAAATAATAGTGGTGACAACAGTCTCCTTTTCTGAGTCCCGATTTAATTTAGAAAGGACTAAAAGTTATTCCAAGAAATTAAATATTAGGTGCTTTTTTTGTAAGAATTTGTTTAGTTATTTCCGGATAATAACAGCAGTCTCCGTCTATCTAATCGTAAGCTTTAAAATTAACAAATATTATTTTCTTATATATTTCTAGTTACCTAGATATTTGTTTAAGATTTAGTATTTGCTCTGGACAGGATTTGTTACCCACAAATCAAGCTTTATACTCTTTAATTTGTTTACCTTATGTCCAGATGAGCCTGCAAAAGATTTTTTATTCTTAGAGTCGTAATTAATTGGACTCTTATTACTGATATCTGTTTTATTCTGTAGTGAATTAATGCATTCTTCTGATTTTGTCCCAGACATTATCTACATTTTATTTTATAACTGTGACAGCTAGCTTTTAGAACTCCTGCTGTGATACCCTCTTCACCTGAAGACTTACGTGTGTTGTTTGGCGTAACTTTTATTAATGTTAGTGCTTGGCAGTTTTGAATACTTTTTTACACGTCGTTAACTCTTCAAAATATGATGCCAATAACTTAAAGTTCACTTCATTGTTAGGTGCAAGTTTTCTATAATTTTCCTGAAGCATGGTAATTGCGGAACGTACCTAGACGTACAGTCCTTGAATGTTTTACGGTAGTCTCTTGTATTATAATTTTAAAAGTGTTCTTCTGTAGTGTTAGGTTATTACTTTTCAAATTCCTCTTTTGCGCCCTTGTAATTCTACATGCTTGCTTCTTATAAAAGTGATAAATGTATCCAGTTATTCCTACACTAGCTTTCCCAGGTTTTCTGTTTTTGCCTGACTGCTTCTTCATATTTATTGTTCCAGCATCTGTGGTTTTTTTGCTTAAACTCTGTAATTACTTAAAATGCAATATGTTTAGTCGGCATCAGTAAAGACTTCCTTAACATCTTTTGAATATCGAATTCCTTTACCTTGAAGGTAAATCTTGTGCTCAAAATCTTGACTGAGTGCTGGTACATACTGTGCAGTGGTTCACGAGAGATATCGAGTTTTATCTACATTTGTCACAGCCAAAGACCGTAGTGTACCACACTGCGTGTCTGTGGGAGTCATCATCAGTTCCTTGTTTAAAATTTTCCTACAGACACAATTCCAGAAACATTATCTCTGGTGAGTGTTCAGGCCATTTTGTATTCCACGAACAACCGATCCATTGGTCTCCAACGTTCTGTTAAGAAGGTAAGTAATTATCTGTGGAGAACTGGCAGAACATCCGTCATGTCGATACCACATTGGTTGGCCTACGTCCACTTGAATGTCTTCCAGTGACTACGGCCCAATATCTGAGAGCAAGCAACTGCCTCACACTGCGTATTCAAGTGTTCCCTGTAAAATATCATTTTTGCTAGCGTAATTCCATTTTTTCTCTTTTCTAATTCAGGCGATCTCATTCATTCAGACGCTTATTGTATGATTCTTATTTCCCTACACCAGTATGTACATCTTATTCTATACCTTCATTTAGGTCCATGCGGTAGCACACCACTAGCCTACACCGGTGTCATTCCTTCCTCTGTTTTCCAACATCTTACTTTCCTTTTGGGGTATAATATACAGATCATAACCGTGGCACACATCTTCCATTCAACAACTAAGAAGTTGTTACAATTTAAGATTTTGTCGAACATCGTTTTTCCTCTTCTTTAATTTATGAAAAAGAAAAACAAAACCAAAAAAGATTCTGACTCCAGAATGTGGAGTCCTGTCCTTCCCAGTTTAGTCGATATTCGCTCCTATGTGCAATAACTGGAAGTTAGTGCTAGTATTTTTAAGTGTATTATGTTCTGGAATCTTAGGATGTATCTGCATGTATTCGTTAAGCTTTTCATCCTCGTGTATATACTTCGCATATTTAAACATTTATTTAAATATTTATAATATTTTACTTGTACTGAAATCGTATTTCGTTGCTGATACCCATGTTTCATTAAATGTACCTGACTTTCTTTCGTCGACGAATTTTTTTTAACATATTAAGAGCTCGGCTGTAAACAATGGTAAGTAGCAAGTAGTTTGTTTTGAGAAATTATGCTATGAAATTTGAATAAAATCTCAGAAATCAGATGTTATAAGTACATCCATTTGAGTTATTTATTTAGAAACACCATTGTTTGTTCAGATAAACTATTTTTTCCTATTATTCATACAGTAGCAACATATGATTAAAATCATATTACAAATGTGCCAATGGGTATGAAACATTGTTTACTGCAAATTGAAAATACTTGGCACGGTTACACTTTGACTGTTTACTTACTGCCTCGAGTAAAGAAACAATTGCTGTGCAATCTCTCAGAAACAAAAATTTAAAATATTCAAACTGTTTCAGTTTATAATGCTAAGATTGGCGTCATAAAGTTTTGCAATAATAATTTGTAAAACACCTCACACATTAATTCCATGTGCCATGCTTCTTATGCATTAACTCCATTTCTCATCAATTGTTCCTCACCACTGATTCCAGCCGAAGACTTCATATGTAATTATTGGCTTCTTAAAATAGAAGCTTGAAGTTTCTGCTATATATCTGATCAGAATATAATGAATAGACCGTCAAGGTTCAGACAGCACTCCGGTTCCTAGTGTAAGTTCTCAGGCGGATATTCTTTTTCTTCCAGGTAAATAAGACGTCAATAAGTGAATTATCATTAGCGAATAGCTTCTGTGATACATTTATTTGTGAGAGCATGTTAGGTTAAATTAAGCATTATTGGAACCTATTGAGAGCTCATGACGCGTTTAGCATCTATACCAATTTCACTTACATTAAATATTAAGGAGGCGGAAATACTTACTATCTACTTTCAATCAGATGATTTCCCTTTTTGATTCCTATCTGGTTCAGATGAAAGTGTAAGTGTTTGAGCAATCTTTTTTCTACCAAAACTTAGGTGTGCTTATTCAATAGCTTATTCAAGAATTCAGGAGTGGGTGTTATTTCCTTGTCACCTCATCTTTCGTCGATAGGAAAATATGTTTATATATAGTCTATGTCAAGATTTCACTTCCTTGTGTAAGAAACTAAAATTAAAATTAAACATCAAACATCAAACGATTGTATGATTCGAATACGTAAAATATTTTAAATTATTGAAAATCTGTCACTTCTGACGAAATAACAAAACAAAATTCCGTACCACAGATTTCGGCGGAAGGGGAAACTAATCCACGTCTCTTACGTACTGAAGTTTCTATATATACGCAGTCACGAAATTCCAAAATAAGATCATATCGTACTCTATAGGGCATCTCGAAAAATTGAAATCTTTGAGGTGATAATCTCATAACGTAATCGATTTTTATTTACATATCGGCATTTTCGATCGTTTTGACCTCGTTTATCAAAATATTTGTCGCATTTGCTAATAATAGATGTCGTTATTTTGTCATGCTAAAATTAGACTAAATTCGTGTAAAATATCTTCATGTAAGAGTAGCACTTGCACCTTACGACCATAATTAATTATTTAATTCACGCCTCCCTCTACAGTTTTTACGATATAAAATTCCGTCCAGTACCATGGAAGTAATTTCTTGATGTGAATTTTATCCATAGTGGATGCTGTTGAACTCCGTGGCTGTTTCTTTATAGGGTGTAGAAAAATTTATGCTATCAGTAGTGACAATAAAAGATAATTTATTCGTCACACGACGAGTATCAGGCTTGTACCGATCCTCAGGTGTTTGTACATTCATGTACATGTTTATATTGCTGGAGATCACTGATTAAATACAAATAAAACTATCTGCAGGTGACTAAATAGATGCAAGTAGAACATCTGTAAGCGGCAAGGCAGTATTTGTCGAAAATATATCTGTACTTAAATAAAGATGAATTATTCGTAATTATACTTTGGTGACAGTTTTTTCTCTCAGTTGCGCTTTTGTTACCATCTTCACGTGCATGTTTCAGTGTTTTAAAAATTTAGCTGCATATTTCATTACTGTGTCGTGAACTCGTGATACACACTGTGTTTACATTCAGACATGTAGGTTATGGACAAAGAACTTAGATATAGGAGGTACAAAGATATTGCTCATGCACAAACATGTGGCTTATGGTTAAAAGGCTTAGACACAGAAGTGCAAAGATGTTGTACACATAGAGACTTACAAAGCCTTTACTAAAATGATAAATTTTTTATCCACATTTTTGTCAGAGTGAAGTATGTAGCTAAATTATAAAAATTAAAAACTGTAACACGGACGTGAAAATGGTAAGAAATGTGCAACTGAGTGGAAAAACTGTCACCACTGCATAATTTTCCTTGTATTCAAACAGTGATATCCAGCAATATCAACATATACAAGAATGTATAAATACCTGAGGATGGGCACAAGTCCAAATCCGGTCGTGTGACGATTAAATAATCTTTTCATTATGAGTGGTAGCGGAAATGTTTCTACACCCTAATTTCTTCAAGTCTTAATACATCTGCTATCATCGTCTACCTCCATTTGGTCAATGATTTCCAGATGTTCCACTGCTGGCTAGGTCTGTGGAGCACCTCCTCAATTATTATTCCAAAACACGACCTAGTTCCAACATCCTTCTGTATAAGCCTATCGCAAATGCTTCGATTTTGTCGTCTTTCCCACAGTCCATGATTTACTAGCATACAGTGTTGTGCACCAAATTACATTCTCACAAATTTCATCTTCAAATTCAGCTTTTTTTATGATACTGTTAGATTTGTTTTGCCCAGGAATTTCTTCTGTACTTGTGGTTGTCCGGTTGTCACGTCATCCCAGCTTCGTCCGTCATGTGTTCTTTTTTTCCTAAGGTAACAAGATTCTTTAACTTCGTCTACTTCGTGGTCACCAATTTTCATGGTACGTTTATCCATGATTTCATTTCTGTTCCTCCCCATTACTTTTATCTTTCGTCTCTCATATCTAGAAAAGGTTTACCATTTTTTCACCGCATAAGTAGGCTAATGGGAAATTTACGCCTTCAAATCGTATCAATAGTTCTAATTTTATTCAATAGATACTATGGAAGATAAAATTATTTATAGTAATTCAATGCAGAAATTACATCAACTAAAGAGACAGCGAAATATAAACAAAAAGGGAGAATGAGAGCGATAAACAAACAGATACACACACACACACACATTCATAAGGAAGAAGGAGAAACAGAAATAGAGATACAAAGAGAGTTTGATAAACAAAGAAAGAAAGGTAGGGAGATACGTATAGGACAGGTAAAAAACTTTGCGGTCAAGTACGATGACATGTAGGCATCAGAAAAAGTAAGGTGTTTGTTAAATGAAATACAGAATGTAGCTACTTTCTTTACAATTAGATTCAGTAATACTGCTTAGAATTTATAACAGAAATATCACAAATGCAAGACATTGACATTGCAATAATAATAACAAACGTTTCTGTTTATCAATCACAGAATGATTGATCTGCAAATAATTCAATGAGTAGTCGAGATGGAAAGAAGAGCACTGATTACGATACTGATTTACGGCTAATTATGCTCAGACGACATTTTATTTTATATCATTCAATTACCATCTTCTCGCTGCTTGCGCTGTTCTTATTAAAAACTGAGAGAATTTGTGTTACTTCAGCCGCTACGTCCGTCACAGTTGTACCAGTCCTACTTCTTGAGGTTTTCACACTATTATGTTATTAAAACATATACAGTGACCCTGATGTGCATCTGAAATTATTGTTTTATTTAATAACTTTGGAATAAACAACTTTTTGACATTCTGATAAAGAAAAATCAAATTAAACTACATTTTTACCGTGGATACTGCTTGAAATTTCAGTGAATATTTTCTGCTGGTGTTATATACGTGAGAGATTAGGAGAATAATTTCCTTACGCAAATTTCCGATTCTGTGTGTAAGTTGTTTATGTACAGGACAATTTGGTGGTCTAGAGAAGACAATGCACGTATTTGAATTTCATCAAAATATCGGTCTGTTGTGGCACAGTATAAATATTTAAATAATACAAAAGTATTTAAATATAAATCTTTAATAAGTCACATTTGGCTATGCTATTGCTGTATGAAACTGCTGGACTATGTATTTCGTACAGAGAAAGTATCCCGCATTTTGGGTCTTTGTTACGTGTTAGGAGCAGAAAAACCAAATCGTCTACTCGTTGAAAGTAGATTAATAAATCGTGTTTTGAGGTGACTGTGATATGTTTTTCGTTCTGTCCAAGTACTTGCATATATACGTGGTAGGATCATTAGAAATATGTTATATGCTATTTTTAGAAATCAGCTCCTTATTTAATAGGAAGCACATGATATTTTCCTGACAATTATCCCCAGGAGCTGTGAGAGCACACCGGCTAGAAAAAAAAATATATTGGACACCATTATGTCTCCTGTGCAATGAAACACAGTAAAGTAGTATTTATTAACGAACTAGCCATATCCCGTTGGCGGACTCCAGTTTGCGCATCGGATTCCGAAGTAGCTCTTACATGCTGCAAATATCTTAAAGACAAGTTTTGGCTTAAGATATTGTCTTAACGTGTAGCTCTAAAGACCAACGGAAACGGCAGAGCTGCCCATAGCCTAAGGTTTTTGGCGGGTGTTTTAACATTATACCGTTGAAGACCATAAGTCATTTACTTTCGCTGTGAGTTGCACAATTAAATTCTGAAGTAGCTTCATTCCAAAATTCTGCATCACCTTCTCGAGAGAGAGCCAATTGTTGTTGACAGAATTATGGCTTGTTTAGTGAGTAAGACAACGGTAGACAGGCGTTGCTTTGCGATTAGTTTAAGAATAATACTTTTCTTATTGAATACGTCTTAGTACTTTCTCGACACTGTATAGCCTAAAGCATGAAATTCAAAATGGTTCAAATGGCTCTGAGCACTATGGGACTTAACATCTATGGTCATCAGTCGCCTAGAACTTAGAACTATTTAAACCTAACTAACCTAAGGACAACACACAACACCCAGCCATCACGAGGCAGAGAAAATCCCTGACCCCGCCGGGAATCGAACCCGGGAACCCGGGCGCTGGAAGCGAGAACGCAACCGCACGACCGCGAGATGTGGGCATGAAATTCTATGGGAACAATAAAGGAAATATTTAAACACAATTTACTGTTACCATAGCCTTAGGGCAAATTTTTCAGAGGGACGAATATCGCCTTCACGACATTGACAACAAACTTTAGTACTTAAGACCTGAAAAAAAATTAACATTTATTTGAGGTTACTGTCTTTGGGCTCGAATACTTACAAATGATTCGCATTCCTTATTTCCTTGCAAGGGAACCACTGTGTGGAAATGAGTGGGAACTATACTCACTAAAAATCTTGAGCAATTAACTGTTCGAGAAATGGAAACGGTACCGATGTGAATACAACGAAACTGAGTATTTGAGGATTTGTATTTCATAATATTGTTCTGTTGTGGATCAAAGTAGACGGCGTACTTAAGAAATCACATTTGGCTAAGCTATTGCTGTGTGGAACAACTGAGCAATGTATCTTGTGTAGAAAAAGATAATATTTCCATTTTGGGACTATGCTACGTTTTATATTGTTATAACATTTGATTTTGATACGTAAGTAATCGTTGTCCAAAACGTTCCTCTGTGTCCGGAACACGCCATTCACCTACCAATCACCTACTCGTAGAAGGAAGATTAAGAACTTGGCTTTCCAACTGACTGTAAAAGTTTCTCGTTCTATCAATGTAGTAGTGTCGAGGAAAGTGATGATCAGGGCCTAAGATTTCTGTCAAATATTTTTTATACTTATAAATAAACATTAAAGACATACATTATGGTGCAGTTATCAACTGGTAATTACATCATTGTTTGCTGTTCTTTTTTCAGCACTCCTAGTTAAGCATCTTTATCTCCTTTCTTCTCTCGCCTACAGATTCTTTTTTTTTTTTTGTCCCTTAGCTTTAGCGTTACTCGTAGTTTCTTGTTGTTAATCCAACTTCGCTTCTCATCATTAGACTGATCTGTCATTATTAAAAGCATTAGGAAGGCATAAATGTGCTCCAGTTGTTTGCCATAGCTTACTGTCGAATTCCTGCTACCATGCTGTCTTTCGCCGTGGGATTTGTTACTCGCATATAATTCAGTGTATTTTCTTATGTGAACTGCTACGCGCTTGTCTTACCACGTGATATCTCAGCCCATTATCAGTTTTGTTAATATCTAGATATCTTATATCCGTTTACTGAAGGATTTAATATTTCTAGCGAGTCTGTAATTTCCCGCAGCTGTATAGAAAAAAAATATATCGTTGCCTTCTCATAATAACCATGTCCATACTTCATTACGGAGCTATGTTTTCTTCTGATGTTGTGTTAGACGTATCACAATCAAGATATGCTCTTGATGATTAGCAACTTTTTCAGAAGAGAAAATTATTTTCGTTGATGGTCACTTTACGCCTTGGCCATTTGTCGTAATGTTGCACTTACAAGTCACATACAAAAACAAGTAGCGATTTCACATTTAGTCTTCGGTTTACTGGAAGCGCCTTGCAGAAGCAAAGTGTACACGCCAAAGACCTCTTTTCGGATAAATGTCGCCCGTATTTCTTACCGCAGCTCACCTGTGTGTTTCGACGGCCTCCTCTGTTGTTATCGTCGAGAGTCCGTGTGGTACTGTGGTTGGCGGACTGCTTCACGGAGACACCACGAAACACGAAATCTACACAGACGTTAAGCCCATGTCTGTGATCAAGCAACATTCATTATGAAGGTGATTTCGTTAGACGGTGGATAACTCGGTTTATATCTGTGTCACATTCAACGTCAAGCGCCTTCTTCCATCCACCACCAAGGGTATAGGCGCTGTCCCGATTAAAACTGTTGTTGACTGTTTTGATCTCAACGGCTTCCTTGTGACAGAAAGTCAGGGGTAGATGCATGGGATTTGATTTACGTTTGTTTATTAGGCCGTGTTTGGCAATACCAAACTTGTCGAAATCGTGATGTTTATGTTGAATACTGCGTTGAGGCTCTACGTATGCAATGTTCTGAAATCGTTCGGAACGTCTGATCGCTGTAACTAATACCGCATTCACAAGGAATTTTACTGACCTGAGAAACACAGATACAAAGGCTAAACCCTAAAATCTCTTTAATTTTCTTGGGTAGCCAGAAATTTTTTTGAATATTATATCTGTCCCAATATGCCCATTTAATTTTTTGTAACCCCGCATAAAGGAAGGAATGCTATAGGCTGATAAACATGTGATGGTTGAGTATCTCGTTTTTTCTTTTCCTAGATACAGTTAACTTATCATCCCAATCACTACAATCATTCTTCCGGAACAACTTTTTCAGATATCTGTCAAAGACCATCTGTATTCAGAGATCAAAAGTTTGAATACATGATCTCTTGACGATCCTGATGTAACATGAAATGCATACACAAGATCTCCTCCGAAGACTGCGACAACAGATTCCTTAAAGTTGGCGAGAATAAGATCAATAAAAAATACTGGAGCGATGTATATAGCGTGGTCAGTAAAATCTCTATTTGAAGATTTATTAAAAAATCTGTGAACGTGTAAAGCAGTTGATGCAAACATTAAGTTTTCTCTCGTGATTTCTTACACGTCCATCTAGATAAAATTGTCTGGCAATAAAGAAAGAGTCCTATTTCAGACAGTATTTAGTGTAACACGATGTATTTGTATTACATGTTTAGGTGCCTTATTATATTTCCCTATGTTGTTGTTACAAATTTTCTAGCAGTGGATACTATTTTTACGTAGGTGGATATTGCGGACTTGCAGGAGACATCTTGTTGACTATAAATTGGTTCACTAGTAATTGATGTCATTATAGCTAAATTTTTTTCACGTATCCAAACATATTTACTAGCATACATTGCTAGTCACTACATTAATTTTTTACGCAAACACCACTACGAATGTCCTTAGACCTTGTCCGTATTAGTGAGCGTTGGCCTGTTGTTTGTCTATGGGTCTCTGTTGATTGTTTCGCACAATTTTACGATTTTATGTACTCTTTGTTTTGGAAAAGTCTGTTCTTTTAGCCAGGCATTAAGATACTGCTACGTATTCAATGAGGTTGATGGGTTCCAGACCTTTTTGTTGGCTTTGTTTGTATTTATATTGCTGTTTTGCGGCATAAAGAGTTAAAATATCCTGGGAGAGCTATCCAATGTAAATCATGCCGCTTGTTGACACTTCCTCTAAATTTATTCTAAATGTCTAATTTTGAAGTTAGCAAAATATGCTGTTATATTCACTTTTGTTGCTACCAACTAGCGGCGTGTGCTCAAATTGTCACTTATGCTAAATAATTTGTGTTACGGTAGGCAGAAATCATTCAAAATATTTATATCGCGATGCATGATCTATATAATCAGTGTACTTTACCCATTTTACTGGATGTCACAGCTAAGCTACTCCTATTTTTTAGCCTGTACATCTTACTACAAAAAATGAAATAAATATATCCTAACAACAAGCGTATAAGGTTTCTCCACAGTTGCGTCATTGTGAAATTGTTATGTGTGTGTTTATGTTATTCTTACAATCAAATAATAAAATTTAAGGGCCATATATTTCTATAGGCCCACTTATTAGTGCCAAATTTCAGTACTCTATGTTCCTCCTGCAGATCCAAAATATACAACAACATAAACTAAGCAAAATGATGGAAGACAGATAAAATACTACCACACAAATATAGAATGTCAACTGGACCAGAAGATGTTAGCGTGCCACTTAACATTTCGCACAGATTTTGTTAGCTAAGTCTAGCTGAAGCGACAGCCTCTTTTAATTTATAGTACGTAATGAAAAAAGCATAGACTTCACAGAAAAACACTCTTCCACAATCAAGAGGCTTATACACTGCTAATAAATATCGTTACTACCTGGAAGACTAACTCCGCACTACGTATCAGCATGAATGAAATACGAACTACATCTTTCACTTCGTGTTTAGCAGTAGATGGTGTGTTAACTGAGACAAGAGTTGATCATCATGCTACACAGACAACTAACTCAACTGAAGTATTGTTTATTCTACGACAAAGATTTTAAACAACCTGTTTAATTTCTTTCGAAAATCTATAGAAAAATTAATATTACTTCATGCATATTAATGCAGGGTGAGCTCCATGTCCATGGATTAAATTGCTTTCAGCAATGTAATTACAGTTCAGCACTTCAATCTCTTTTTGTACCAATACGCGTTTCAGGGTTCCCTTCATTTTTTTACATATTTTCCTTTTTTTTTAACCTAAGGGTAGAGAATGTTGTTTGTGGTGCAGCGCACTGTAGAGTTCCAATTCGGTTATCTTTATTTGGTTTTGTACAATATCGTTAATGTGAATACCTCAGCTACATTTTGAGCGGTGCAGCGGTCTCTTATTCTAGTTCCTTGTTCCAGTCTTATGTTTACATCACAAACATCTTTACAAATGCTGGTAGACAGTATCAGCGCAGTACATGCCACGTGTCGAAGTTAATTTACGTTGTAAACTGAAGCTGATATTAATTGGAAGAATTTTACCAATAATGAACATTGGCAGTGTTTCAGATGTATCTTAGGAGGCAAAAATCCTCTAGGGCTACGGATAACGCCCAGAAAATACTCACGTATCAAAAATGTAGAAATTTATAAAATGTGTGTTCTTTTCATCCACCGAATGCATTTTCTGAAACATTCGAGCAGACATTAGTCGACAAGCTGTTCACTGTAAACATTCGTGATGCAACTTACTGTTAGCTAACGCTTAATCATCAACAACTCCTACATGACGTGACATCATTTAGTTAAAGGTCATCTCAGCGACATTTTTGCGGCGTATGGATAAGGAGCTGGGCTCCCCGCAGCCTGACTTCTTTTTCAGTATTTTCGAAAATGTGTCAGTCTCTTGAATACCCTGAGTTATTTATTCATCCATCTCAATAACCTTAACACCATCAACACTGAGTTTTCCCGTTCTGCTTCCATTATATTTGATTTTCCTAAATAATATAGTATGTACTTCGCCTTGCTGCTTTTTATAGTGTTTCTTTCGTCACAGGGTACTATTATGCAGTTAGTTTAATTTAACGCTTTGCTCAAGATTGTCGTTCTGCAGCTCTGCATTCGAAAATTTTCCAGTTTTATGATCTTAAACTTCCGTATCACGCAATGCTACAGAGAACCAAAATTAAATTCGCTAAGAAATTGGGCTGCTGATGACTTTTTATAGTGGTGAAACTCAGTTTATAACCTGACCGTATAAACCAGTGGAACTACCGCATTCAGCTAACCATACGCAAAATTGCGTTGTTTCTTGTAGTTCGTAATTTATTAGGGTTATTCTAGATACACGAAACATCTTTTTGTTATGTGCTGCCGTTCTGCACCTCATGTACCCCTTATAAAGCTGCGAATATTGTTTACAATGATGTAGATCATCCACGTGAGCAGAAAATCTGTCAGTGATGATTCACCTAGGAATCTTCGTCACCATTATCACATTATATTCAGCAACATCATTTCTTCCTCTTTTTCTCCTCCGAAGGATCACGCTATGCGACCCATTCTTCTCTATTTAGTTCTATTAGTTGTATTGTTTTAGAATTTTGACCTTTCGTTGCTTTCCATAAAGACGTTATTCCCTTTTGACATAATCACATTATGCCTATTTATCCTAAAATTATCCTTCAGTTTCATTTGTTATGAGGCATGAACTGCAAATAACTAAAAAATCTTTCATTTTTCTACTCTGTAGTCACGATGCTTCTGTACTCTGATATTTGTCATTATATAGTTCACTGAATTTGTTCCTGTCGAACTGCTGCTTCCCTAATGCTTCTAATGAATCTTGTCTGTTGCCAAAAGTATCCCACTTTTACTGCTATTGAAGACGGGATTTATGTCGAACGTTGACGAACCGTCTTTTCCTTTCCATGCAGAGTAGTGTATAAATTTTTTTTAACAGATAATGTATTCTTTCTCTATAAACAACTTTTGGTGTTAAAATCTGCTTTCAATGATATCTCAGGAACAGTTTTAATTTCTTATTTTAATTTCTACAAAGAAACTCCAATTGTTCTATTTTACTTAATACCATTTCGATTTAAGCTACTCACATTTTATTATTTTACAAATACCTTAAGTTTATTCTGTAGAACTTGCAGTAATTTGGAGTTTGACAACAGTGTAGGGGTATCTATGGGTGGAATATTTCAATTACAGCTAAAAGTTAAATACAAAATTTGAAACATAGCAGAAAGCAATTTTTAGTAACTTAATTACATGCATTTTTCTCAGACTTACCTGGTGTCTGTGTAGTACTAATATATCGTATTTTCCTGAAGAAAACAACATGTGCCGGAGCATAGTAAGCTAAGACGAAACTTTTGTATTTTTCACACATTTCTATGACATCATCAGATGCAGGAACTGCTAAACAAGCTTCTGTACCTATTCTGAAGATTACCATAATCACTACTGTAGTAGTAAAATGACTTATTTGCTGCTCTTGTATGTAGACGAACAGAACGTAGTTTAATTTCTGCGGAGGAAATATTGTTATTGCAGTCTACTTCGTTTTATTTTGGATGGTGGTGCTATGTTATTCGTTGTAGGTGGTGGTACTCAATTGCTTCGAGGCCTAATGCAATTTCTTGCGGCCGGGAGTCCACGTAGGTTGGCCTGTCAATAAACTTTTACACGTACGTCCTGCAATTGACGACCCGGTGGTATTGAGCGCAGCGCTACGTCCCGACGGGGGCAGTTAATCTACAGGAGAGCGCCGCGCCGGGCCTCGCCAAGGAGGAGAATACAATTAGGAGGCGTGAAGAATGGACGCGCCCATTTATTGTGTGCGGTCGAACGTCCAGGAGCGCTCTCTTCGATTTATTTGCTGCCACTGCGCCTCACGGCAGTCTTCTCACCTCTGCAGAAACGCTGGCTAAAGCACGGTGCAGACCGCGGCTGTTACCTGGGCACCGCCAACCGGTGAAGGCTTCCATTGTCGTAGTGGTTCGTCTTCAGTACAATAAAGGGTATGTAGGGTACAATCTGAAAAATCAGTGTTCACCTCGCATCAATTGGATTCACAGGAAAAATTCAAACAACGACAATTTTTTTCATATGCTAGTAAGGTCATATACACTCCTGGAAATTGAAATAAGAACACCGTGAATTCATTGTCTCAGGAAGGGGAAACTTTATTGACACAATTCTGGGGTCAGATACATCACATGATCACACTGACAGAACCACAGGCACATAGACACAGGTAACAGAGCATGCACAATGTCGGCACTAGTACAGTGTATATCCACCTTTCGCAGCAATGCAGGCTGCTATTCTCCCATGGAGACGATCGTAGAGATGCTGGATGTAGTCCTGTGGAACGGCTTGCCATGCCATTTCCACCTGGCGCCTCAGTTGGACCAGCGTTCGTGCTGGACGTGCAGACCGCGTGAGACGACGCTTCATCCAGTCCCAAACATGCTCAATAGGGGACAGATCCGGAGATCTTGCTGGCCAGGGTAGTTGACTTACACCTTCTAGAGCACGTTGGGTGGCACGGGATACATGCGGACGTGCATTGTCCTGTTGGAACAGCAAGTTCCCTTGCCCGTCTAGCAATGGTAGAACGATGGGTTCGATGACGGTTTGGATGTACCGTGCACTATTCAGTGTCCCCTCGACGATCACCAGAGGTGTACGGCCAGTGTAGGAGATCGCTCCCCACACCATGATGCCGGGTGTTGGCCCTGTGTGCCTCGGTCGTATGCAGTCCTGATTGTGGCGCTCACCTGCACGGCGCCAAACACGCATACGACCATCATTGGCACCAAGGCAGAAGCGACTCTCATCGCTGAAGACGACACGTCTCCATTCGTCCCTCCATTCACGTCTGTCGCGACACCACTGGAGGCGGGCTGCACGATGTTGGGGCGTGAGCGGAAGACGGCCTAATGGTGTGCGGGACCGTAGCCCAGCTTCATGGAGACGGTTGCGAATGGTCCTCGCTAATACCCCAGGAGCAACAGTGCCCCTAATTTGCAGGAAAGTGGCGGTGCGGTCCCCTACGGCACTGCGTAGGATCCTACGGTCTTGGCGTGCATCCGTGCGTCGCTGCGGTCCGGTCCCAGGTCGACGGGCACTTGCACCTTCCGCCGACCACTGGCGACAACATCGATGTACTGTGGAGACCTCACGCCCCACGTGTTGAGCAATTCGGCGGTACGTCCACCCGGCCTCCCGCATGCCCACTATACGCCCTCGCTCAAAGTCCGTCAGCTGCACATACGGTTCACGTCCACACTGTCGCGGCATGCTACCAGTGTTAAAGACTGCGATGGAGCTCCGTATGCCACGGCAAACTGGCTGACACTGACGGCGGCGGTGCACAAATGCTGCGCAGCTAGCGCCATTCGACGGCCAACACCGCGGTTCCTGGTGTGTCCGCTGTGCCGTGCGTGTGATCATTGCTTGTACAGCCCTCTCGCAGTGTCCGGAGCAAGTATGGTGGGTCTGACACACCGGTGTCAATGTGTTCTTTTTTCCATTTCCAGGAGTGTACTTCATTTGGGAACGATGTCTTTAGCAACGATTTATGTATGGACTAATTCAGTAGAAGTGTTTCGCATTTACGAATATGAACATGTGGTCATAGTTATTAAAGTATGCATTTTGGACAACATGTTTGTTATATGTTTTTTTCTTGTTTTGCTCAATACTTCCCCCCCCCCCCCCCTAAAACATGGAAAGAAAAGACCTTGCAGTAAAAGAGACCTGTTTCATAATACCGAAGATGAACAAGTGCTCATACCTCTTAAAGTGTGCAATTTTCAGCCCATCTTTACTATCTCTTTTTTTTTTAAATAATTTCTATATAAGGAACCAGCCCCTAAAATTTGGCGGTTTCTTTGGGAGACACTTTGCAAACATTTCGACTTTATTGTCGATGCCACATGTGTGTAAATACTCTTCCATCTCCTTCACCTCCAGAACCAATCAGCTACGATGACTGTGCGTTTATGTTATAAGCAGAGATCTGCATGAAATCTTGCTCTTTCTTCTTTTTCCTGACCTTATCCCGTATCTACGTGAGGTAAGGATGTAAATATTCGGATTTGGCAGTCTAGCGTTATCCCATGTGATAACGTGCAAACATTTTCTAAATGTTACAGTATCACGTAAATAGGCGGGACTTGGGTACCAGCCTAGTATTCACGAAGTCGGATGTGGAAAACACCCCAAGAACCACATTCAGGCTGTCCGGCGCTGCGACCCTTGTCGTAAATCCATCTGGCGTCTTCGATTCGAGATTGGCGCGTCTCCCCGAATCACGGAAGCGATCTCCTAGAGCGCGTAGTTATTCCGGTGGTTTTCTTTGTCTTCACATAAACATCTGGTGAGGGACACCATAGAATTATTGAAATTTTAAGTTCTATGTTCTCGTACGAATCCAACACACCGATCTGACAAATATGGGAGTCATGTTATCAGACCTAGAACTTCTGTCGCTAAGGCAGTGTGTGACTGGGTGCAGAAGCTCCTTCATCAACCCAGGTCGTTGTAAAACAAGTTTAATTCGTCGCCTATTTTGCTACATGTAGTCCCTCTCGCAGGAATGAGGACAAGACGCGGAATTTAGCAGAGATGAATCATCCTGCAGATGATGATGTTGAGAATCAGAAAAAGTTCGAATTTTCTCTCAAATTTAACGCGGAAATAATACACGCAATTTTTACAGTATTTATTTCATACCCTGTGCCCTGCTATAATCGTCTTTCGGTTTAGTAGGCTGCTAATATTTGTTGTAGTGAACATACAGTTCAGAAGAGAGAGAGGGCGATTATAATGATGACATCAATGACGAAAAGCGGCAAAGCAAGTGTTCTAAGCCTATCTTTAATACGACGTTGCGTGATCGTGATAAGATGGTTAATTCGTTTTGAGAATCAGAGCTAACTTTTCAATAAAATTGCGCTCACAAGTAGATATTGGACTTCGTTATCATGTAATTAAACGAAGCATGGTTTATTTCCTCGAAGATACTGTCAACAATCAAAGGCTGAAACAGCAACGGTTGATCCATTGCACCATAGTGTTAAGACGACCAAATACGAATACCTGCTGAAAAATGTTAGAAATTATTACATTAGGACAAGGAGTAAATTAAGTAATACAGATGAATTATCTCAATCTTCGTCTTATTGTAATTCAGGTAATCGAAATTAACATTGTAAAATCTGGTAGTTCCTCCGGTTCTAATCTTTGCAGATCTCGATTCTATTTGGTTTTGTCTCCATCCAATTTTTCTTTCATGCACCAAATTTTCGATTACTTTCGAATATGTTGATTTCATAATTCATATATTCTTTTACATCACTTCACCACTCTAAGAAATCTGCTTTATATTCCTTGTGTTTTTTGTTTGTGTTTTATTCATTACCCATCATTCATTTCCACCTTATAGGATTGGCTATAACATTGGTTTATAAAATTTCAGTCGTACTTTTTCCGTGTTTTATGCTTTGAAGTTCTGTTAATTGTCTCACAGAAACTTTTTCAGCATAATATAAAATTCGTCCTCGTTTTCAAACGATGTTTTGGATCCAAAATAGTTAACATAACTTCGTCAATTTCTATTTCATTACCTACTACCTTACTATTCACTGAATATTTCCCGTAAATTGCGATTGACTTAGATTTATTACAAGACCTTTATTCCGTGCGTGCTCTGAGAATGTACGTTTCGAGAACAACATGGTATGGTAGTGAAACAAGGTTTGTAAAAAAAAAGAGAAAATAAGGGAATCGAAGCGCTTGAGCTGTGGTGCTACAGACAAGTGTTGAATGTTAGGTGGACTGGTAAGGTGAGGAATGAGGAGGTTTTGTGCTGAATCGGAGAGGGAAGAAATATGTGGAAAATACTGGCAAGAAGAATGGACAGGAAGATATTACATATGTTAAGACATGAAGGAATAAATTTCACGAAGAAAATCTCTATTTTGTTTAGTTCAAAAATTAGTTTTGGTAAATCAGCTTTTCTTCGAGAGATCAATGTAAGCTCATCAACATATAGGAGTTATTTTACTTTTGCCGAGTTCTTTGTTTGTATCCCAGTGACTTTTATCTTACAATGGCATCTTACAATTACCAGCTACATCGTCAGTGTAAAACTTGAACAGTGTAGACCTCAAGTCCTGTCTCAATTGACGACAGCGTTAAGTAAGCTCCCATTTCATACTCAGATCATTTTTGTGAACGAATCGCTAGTGTAGGGGATAAATTAGACTTTTCTCATAACATTTTTCTATAGATTCTGTATACATGCCTTCTATATCTAAGATTATTGATATTTTTTTATACAGACTTCTGATATAAACTATGAAGGCTATCCTCTCTGTTCAGTTATTGTCCGTAGCTTTTCTATAACCTCATTATTGAAAGCCTTGTCAAAATTGTAGAAGCTGTATCTGCCTCTGTTAAATTCTGTCTGCATACCAGTAAGCTGTCAAAAATAAAACTACACAAATCATTGATCGACCCTTTGTAACCCGACCTAGTCTTCCCATAGTTAACGTTTTACTATTTTTCAGTCTTGTGCGGAAAATACTTGCATAAAGTTTAAATGATGTATCCAGTAGATTTATTTCTCTTTACTCTTCAAACTTATTTGTTTCTCCTTTCCTAGACATCGATATTACTTTTGCTTCCTTAAAATATCGTTGTACATCTTCTTGCTTCCAGCACATGTCAGACAAATATAGCCGATAAGGATGTAGGGTAACCTTTCAAATTTTTCATAATTTTTTTTGAAATTTTCGAAGTTGCAAGTTCTATTATTTTTATGTTATCTAGGTTTTTACTTCTAATTTTGGCCCTTTTCTTTCTTCTCTTCCATGCTAGCATCATACCATAAGTTTTTATGTTATTTAATTCACTCTTCTTGCATAACGTAGTTCGAATTCTATCCTTTTTCTGTTTTACTTAATGGTTTTAAAACATTACACGGATCTGCTGATGGCAATGAATATCATGTTCCATATCATTAATGTTTTTGTCCCAGATTCTCTGGTGGGTATGCTTCATTATTCCATTTAGGTAGTTTCTTTTCTGTTTATAGATTTGTTTGCTTTCCAAATTATCTTTGAAAGATATTTTATTGTATTTTTTTTTTGTTTCTCTGTATGCAGACTACGTTTATTAATCCTCCATTACGCGTTTCGGTATTTGGCATCATCAGACATTTATTAAAAAAAGATGAATACTGTAACTAAAAGCATAATTATTGGTGCTGATTGTCGCCACATTCAAGCAAACGATTATTTTTCCTTGCATTGCTATATAGACTTGCAAAACTGAACCTCGGTAGGGATTGCGTAGGTACGGGAAGTGATGATGCAAATCGGTATGAAAAATGGGTATACAGAAGGGTTTATTCCTAATAAAGATAAAGGTGTATCTTGTAAACAGGCTTCCAGTCTTGTTTAAGTGACGACAGGATTAAGCATGCCTTCAGTCCATATTCAGGTCATTTTTGTGAAAAGGACGCTAGTTCTTTCAGAAAAGCTAAAGTACAGTTTTTCTTCCGTACACGTAAGAAACTCAGGCCTGACTTGTGCATTTCAGTAGAACAAATTTTAGAAGTCAGGCGTTCACAAAATCACATGTGGATTATGCCATCGTAAATATGTTGGGCAGACTGGTCGTGATTTTAACACCAGGTTCAGAGAGCACAATTATGAAATCACTGCTGCCCTTGGATGTCATTTACCTAACGAGAATCAGTCCCTAGGACTAACAAAGTGCATTGCCCAATCAGTCTCTAGGACTAATTGAAACTGCAGTGCCCATCTTGCACTCTGCATCGAAAGGCACATACTTAGATATACGTGAAGAACGTGAATGCTACAAACATCGCGTGAATGGTTTACGCAACTTCCTGAACTAGAAAACCAACTCGAATCGTTATCGGTTCTTCCTTGTATTAGCATCTCGCTTCTACCTTGTGTCTGCTTGCCAAGACGTTAGCTCGTGTTATATCCTCCCCAAACCCAGCACCCCTCAAACTCACCTCAGCCTGTCTCATTTTTTATTATGTTATTTACACTTTAAAGGTCTACTCATAACAGCTAATATTTACGACTCTCTTCTTAATCTTGGTAAGTGACCTTTGGTCGTTTAATCATAGCTTTTTTTTGTTACGAATAAAATGATACACGTTGTTTATTCTGATCATAATGCTAAACAGCAGCACAGCGCTCATTTATTTTGGTTGTACACGTTTCTATATACACTTTTATTTCGTTGCGTGTGGTAAAACGTTTGCACTGAATGTTGGGTTCCTCTCAACTATTTACGCTATGCAGTACATGTAGCTATACTAGCGCTTATGTACTCTTTTCATTTAGATGAGGCAGAGAATCGTACTGTTTGGGTTATTTGTGATGCGCTTGTCATCAGCAAGCCAAGCCTATTTTTTATTGCAATTGGTGTCATTTTTCCTATGTATTGTATTAGTATATACCACTGGTTACAACTACGTCACTATGTAGCGTCGCTCTTGCTTATGCAACGCCATATGGCATGGAACACTTTTACCCTCGTTAATAGTCACACAGAAAAGCTGGGAATTATACTCTGTACAGTATTTTACACTACACTTATTTTCTGTATACTTTTCTCACTTTTACTGCAAATTGATTTGCATTCTCTTGATTTGATGCTATTTGTAAGTCATATTCAATTTATCCAATGGTGCTGTGAAACACAACACCAACTTCTCCATCGCCATCCGGTATTTAAATTTTGTATTTTGGAATAATAGTCAGTAACAGTAATGTATGTTACCACTACAATATGTAGCTATTATTTCCACACTTTATTTGAAGTCTCAAGATACCTTTTTCTTCCCATTGTGTTCCACACACTTCTTCGTCCTCCGATTCAGCGCAAAACCTCGTCATTTCTTACCTCACCAGCCCATTTAACATTCAATACTCGTCTGTAGCACCACATCTCAAACGGTTCGATTCTCTTCTGTTCTCTTTCCCACAGACCATGTTTCAGTACCATACAATCTTGTGCTTCAACGTACATTCACAGAGAATGCATAAAATAATCATGAAAATATCTTCCAGTAAATCTAAGTCAATCGCAATTTATGAAAAATATTCAGTGAGAAGTAAGGGAGTAGTTAATGAAAAAAAATTGACCAAGTTATGTTAACTATTTTGGATCTAAAACGTCGTTTGAAAGCGAGGAAGAATTCTAGATTAAGTTGAAAGTATCAGTGAAACAATTAACTCAACTTCAAAGCACAAGACACGTAAAAAATATGATTGAAATTTTATAAACCAATGCCATTGCCAATGCCCTAAGATGGAAGTGAATAATGGGTAATGAATAAAATAAAAACAAAAAACCCTAGGAATAGAAACGAGATTTCTTAGAGTGGTGAAGTGATGTAAAAGAGCAGATGAAGTATGAAAGGAAAATATTCGAAAGTAATTGAACATTTTGTGTGTTAAAGAAAAATTGGATGGAGACGAAAACAAAAAGAATCGGCACTTGCAAAGATTGGAACAGGAGAACTACCAAATATTACAATCTTAACTTCGATTACCTGAATTACAATAAGACGAAAATTTAGTTTATTTATCTGTATTATTGACTTTGCTCCTTGTCCTCATCTAATAATTTTTAACGTTTTTCATCAGGTATTAATCATTTTGCATTGACTTTACCCTCAATGACCTATTCAGCATTTTGGAGAATAAACACGTTTTTCAACATCATGGTCGCTCACCTCCTTCGTGACTTTAGGTCACGGCTATATTATTTGTTTATATTGTATCGCTCTCGCAAAATCTGTTGACCATATTTTATATGATCAGTCTCTGTATAGAAACTTATGTATGGTTTTGTATTTATTACATGACTTTGTATTCATCTAGTAACTATTGCATAATCCATAACTTGTCTGCATCCTATACGAGTCCAAGTGTATGTGTGAATCTAATTTTTTTCTAACAAAAAGTGTTATTTACTTTTAAATCATTAAAACTAGGGAAATCTCTAAAGCAATGGTCCATTCCGGCTACAAGTAATTTCTCCGTACAGTCAAATAACATTAGGTATTTGTCTCCCGAGCTTGCATTTTTGCATTTAGGCCACCAAACAGAACAATTTTGTGTCTTCAATTACTAGTCCACAGTCTTTCGATGTGTTTCATAAGAGATAATTGATATCTCAAAGTTAACTTCCTCCGGTGGGTCAACCACTTTTCTTTTTTTAAAATAAACGGTTGTGGCTCGGTATGTGATGTGTCTTTGCTGTTAAGTTGGCCATATAGCGCTTTGATTACTGCAGGGTGGGTTTCTGTGCATCAACTATCATCTGTATTTGTCGCACTTACAGCGCAGTATGTAACTAGTAAGGCAATTTGTAAAATAGACAAGTGACAAACAAATAACCCAAACAGTATGCTTCTCTGCCTCTTCTAAGCAAAAAGTAGCGTAAATAAGCGGTAATATAGCTACATTTGCAGTATTGCGTAAATAGTTTACAAGAATCCAACCTTGCGTGCCAAGGTATATCTTACACGTACATCAGTGCACTATAATTGTATTACGAATTTATGCCTCGTTTCTATAAAATTGTCATGTCACCTGTAATCTTCTGTGTAGGAAGGTTCGAAAACCGCCACAGTGTCCGAAACTAGTTACCATCAAGAGATAAAAAAGTGGATGATTATTTTTCTGTTTTTATTGTTTGTATATAAATCTTTCGTGAGACAGATTTTGTTAAGGCCTGCGGTAATTCCTAAGAACATGCACGCACTAGCACTCTACTTAAAATATACAATAAGGGATTTCATAGACAAGAACGAGCATAGGAGTCATTTACCTATATAGTGACGTGAAGCAATGAATAAAATTTGAAGAATACAAAACGGTCTTTGGCTGCAAAATTTTTTCTTTATTTTATCACCTGTTTCGATCTAAGAGTCTGACTTCATAAACTAGTAAACAAAACACGAGAATTATTTGTAGCCAAGAGTGGCAATGTAGAACAATAACGAAATTATTATAAGTGTTAAAGACCTTTCATGAAGGGTCACTCCCAGTGTGAGTTAATTCATACATTATGCTATTAATAACATGGAAGTTCGAAAATTTGAGATTTATGTTTGTTATCAGTATTAATGCTTTGTAGCAGCTACTCAGCCAATAACAGGTTACGTCAAATTATTCAACATTTATTATATGCTAACATCCCGTACATTTTTACTCTAATTTTTCGATGATCATATCTTTCCGTCGACGGTTAACTACAAATTTCTCATCTTGTGTTTCTCTTTTATTTCAAAAGAATGGTTAAGCGATTTTTGTGTATTACTTAAAATGAATCAAATACAGTGAATGTTAGCAATAATAATAATGATAACGATAGTAATAATAATAAAAATGGCGTCAGACATGTGTGTAGCCGAAGAGGGGTAACTGGAGAAAGTCTTTATCCAGAAATATCTTGGTAAAGCTGATGTCAATGGATCCTAGTTCTCAAAGAACTGCATATAAAATTTTATTGACAGAGAATTATTGCTTGGTAGGTCGCTGGTTAATGCCATCTTCTCAGTGTTCGCCTACAATGTACCATAAGGAGAGTTCATTCTGCCTTTTTCCCACATGACTGGATCTGTTTTCATATTGATAAAACATTCGCAGGACTGCTGGTTTCATATCTGCCGCCCTTCACATATTCACAATACCGGACGATTAATACGACAATAATTAATGTGTTTTCGATATGGCACTGACTGGTCTCACGTCATACAGCGTGAGTACAGGGAGCGTTTCTGTAACAGAGAATACTGTCTGAGTGTATTACTCCGTTTTCCGTGGTGAAAGCTAAAGTTCATCCTCCTCAGAGACTAGTGTGGTGATACTGTGTTTAATGCTGATCGATAAGAATATATCGAGAGAAATGTTGATTGTAGCTATTGCTGTTTGAGTAATTTTTGGAATGCAGTTTAAGTCCGTAACACAGCAAATGCTGTAAAGTAATATTCTGTAATGTCAGCCGTGCTTGTTTCTAAGTCGTACTGAAAGTAGGAAATCTGTTTATTTCTGTTGTCACTAGCAGCTACACAGTGTCAACGAAACTGATACCGGTGATTCTATTGAAAACGAAAACTATTGTATAACGATGTCACATATGCTAACAGATTTTTAGGAAACTAAGTCTTCAAGGTACTGGGTAAGGTCTGTATACATTTGGACGGAAGCGGTCTCCCTATGCGTTCTTCCTCGGCGTTTTCGGAAGATACATAACTTTACGTCATGGATATATTGATGTTTCTATGTAACATTTCGCTGGAAATCTGAAGAAACTTGTGGCCACTAAAAGATATTTATATCTATGTTTCATTATTTAATGTAAACAATCTCACTTTTATTAATTTTAACATTGGAATATTACAATAAATTTGTGATAGAGGTCTACTCCCATGTAGTTTTGATGCCTGGCAAACAGTCGTGCACAAATAATCAGGTTTCACCATACACTAATTTCAATGTACTGCATGCGATGAGTCAGGGATGACAATCCTAAACGCGTTGTGAAATCACATAAAATGATTGGTTACAAGTATTTACGAATTTGAATTACTGCTACTTGCCGTTACTGAGAGTCCGAAGTAAACTAGGAAGAACGATTTGTTATTTACAAGCAAGTGATACAGGAATACTGGAAACAATTTACATTCAGAAACCGCTATTTTAGTCTATTCTGAGAGCCATCAGCCTTTTACGAACTCCATGAGCTGGAATGTTGTCAATACCAGGTTACTGTTAGACAATTACATTAATCGAACATCTGTACTTTGCGATGTAAAGGCGCGTTGCAGAGTCTCATACCTATCCTGGATATTGATACTTTTATCCAATATTTTCCAGCATTGACTTTACAGATACTTGATGCTAAAGGAAGTTTATATCATTCTGAAGGCTACCACTTTCATTTGCTTAACGTAGAAGGAGTCGGTTGGTGTGTCAGGTTTCTCGGTCTGTGGCTGGTTGGAAGCATACCAGCAAGAGCTCAGTCGGGACAACTTTTCCACCCCTCCGCAGGTTATTTCGACGTGAGATGAAGTGGACTCAGTGAGGAGTTGACCGTGAGGAGGGCCTTTACGTGTTCATTGTCTGGGCCTAACCGATGCTGAAAAACTCAACTCAGCTAGAGACATAGGCCTAGAATCAGGTAATTTACAAAATAATTTATGAAAACGGTTATTTGTTTTACAAGAATTACCTTGTGAACGGCTGCCCGTTCTTTAGATATTGTCGTTAGGCTGTTGACAAATTTCTCTTCGTGTAGAGCAGCAATTGCCCTCCTCGTTCAGTCAATCTGTCATGAGGTCCTTCTTTCTTGCAACATTTCACAAAAGTTCTCGATTGTTTCTCTCCTACTGGTTGGCTCTGTTTACACAGGCTTGTCCCTAGAGCTCACGGCCTTCCTATTTAGATTGATAGAGTGAGAGCCTCTATTTAGCAATTTAAACACAACCCTGCTTTATTACCACATATTTACCCATAATTAAATTACTTGTTACTAGAATATTTATCATAGAAAATCACTGCATTTTCTAATTCAAGCCTTACCGCTATTTCGGAGATCTCTGAAGCCAACGTCTAGTGTTTCATAATAACGTACCTCCAGCATATGACAACGTGGGCAAACGTGGTATGTTCCAAGTGTTCCAGTAAATACAGGAGGTAACCTTATATACAACTGAATAAAAAACTGGATTGTTTAGGGATTATATGCAAGCCATGCTAAAAACATTGCACGCCACTGCCGGACCGTATCTTGTATATTGATCCTCAGTGTTTAATTTCAGATACAGATTGAATTTTGACATTGCTCCTCTCACGTGTGAGAAAAGTTTTCTCGTTTCCGTGAGTTTCTACCCTAAGACTTGATATATAATATACATAGTTTTAAATGAAAACTGTTGGAGAAAACAGGAGGTCTTTGGTGCTGGTTACTGTGACCATTATACAGAAATAAGAAACTTTAATGTTGAGTGAAGGCTAAGGTGAAACACACATTATTGGCCATTGAAATTGCTACACAAAGAAGAAATGCAGATGATAAACGAGTTTTCTTTGGACAAATACATTATACTAGAACTGACATGTAATTACATTTTCACGCAGTTTGGGTGCATAGATCCTGAGAAATCAGTACCCAGAACAACCACATCTCCCCGTAATAACGGGCTTCATACGCCTGGGCATTCAGTCAAACAGAGCTTGGATGCCGTGTACAGGTACAGCTGTCCATGCAGCTTCAACACGATACCACAGTTCATCAAGATTAGTGACTGATGTATTGTGACCAGCCAGTTGCTCGGCCACCATTGACGAGACGTTTTCAGTTGGTGAGAGGTCTGGAGAATTTGCTGGCCAGGGCAGCAGTCGAACATTTTCTGTATCCAGAAAGGCCCGTACAGGACCTGCAACATGCAGTCGTGCATTATCCTGCTGAAATGTAGGGTTTCGCAGGGATCGAATGAAGGACAGAGCCACGGGTCGTAACACATCTGAAATGTAACGTCCACTGTTCAAAGTGCCGTCGATGAGAACAAGAGCTGACCGAGACGTGTAACCAATGGCGCCACATACCATCGTGCCGGGTAATACGCCAGTATGGTGATGACGAATACACGCTTCCAATGTGCATTATCTGCGATGTCGCCAAACACTGATGCGACCATCATGATGCTATAAACAGAACCTGGATTCATCCGAAAAAATGACGTTTTGCCATTCGTGCACCTAGGTTCGTCGTTGAGTACACCATCGCAGGCGCTCCTGTCTGTGGATGCAGCGTCAAGGGTAGCCGCAGCCATAGTCTCCGAGCTGATAGTCCATGCTGCTGCAAATGTCGTCGAACTGTTCGTGCAGATGTTTGTTGTCTTGCAAACGTCCCTATCTGTTGACTCAGGGGTCGAGACGTGGCTGCACGATCCGTTACAGCCATGCGGATAAGATGCCTGTCATCTCGACTGCTAGAGATACGAGACCGTTGCGATCCAACACGGAGTTCCGTATAACCCTCCTGAACCCACTGATTCCTTATTCTGCTAACAGTCATTGGATCTCGACCAACGCGAGCAGCTATGTGATGGTACGATAGACCGCAATCGCGGTAGGCTACAATCCGACCTTTACCAAAGTCGGAAACGTTATGGTACGAATTTCTTCTCCTTACACGAGGCATGACAACAACGTTTCACCAGGTAACGCCGGTCAACTGCTGTTTGTGTATGAGAAATCGGTTGGAAACTTTCCTCATGTCAGCACGTTGTAGGTGTCGCCACCGGCGCCAACCTTGTGTGAATGCTCTGAAAAGCTAATCATCTGCATATCACAGTATCTTCTTCCTGTAGGTTAAATTTCGCGTCCGTAGCACGTCATCTTCGTTGTGTAGCAATTGTAATGGCCAGTAGTATCGCTTCAAACAGATTTCCTTAAATTTTTTCTTAGAATACTCTTTTCTACGCTAAGAGAAATCTCTTTTATAGCCACGAAGGAGATATCCTTCTTAGTTGCATGTCGGTGACGATGGTATAGTAATTCATAAAAAGAAGGACCTTAGGGCGAAGCATATCAAAACCGAGATGCAGCAACGAAGATCTCAAAATTAACAGCAGTTCTCATTTACCATAACCTCGTGGTAACATACTGCACCTGACTTTAGGAACAGTGCGAGACGTTAAACCATATAAGGCGCTTCAGAAGGAAGAGAGGTAAGATCAAAATTCCTAGCGAATTGTTTATCGTTGCAGCATGACCGAAAATCCGTCTGAGCCATCGTATTCCGCCTGTCACCCTGAAGAGGGACCCGGCAGCAAACTTCAAGCCCTGTGACGCTCCGTGAGTCTCAGGTGGTGAGGCTGCTGGCCGCTGCTGACCAAGATCAGGTTCCGAGACCGGATCCAGGACACACGCTCGCCTGCAACTGGATCTGTGCTCTGCAAGCCACCTTACGGTGCGTGCCACTTAGTCGTTGGGGAAGGTGTTCACAGCAGTCGTCTTGCTGCAGACCTATAATTCTACTGCGTCAAAAGTTTTGCAACAAACTGCAGGAGTGCGAAGCGGTGCTGCAGTTGGTAGGTCGTTGGCGTCATGAAATTAGCTTACGCATTTGCAAACATAACGCCATCAAAATATTTGTCGATTTGTGATCGCATCATAACTTTATTTTCGATTGAATGTGTCAACTTGCGAGCCCAGTTCTCGTCATTTACGACAAGTTTTGATTTTCTGCTGTAACGTGAATAAATTTGGGGCAGTGTCTCATCAAATGCTGGGTAGTGCCTATAGTGAGCATCTGTCAGTGAAAGAACGTGCACAGAATGGTTTCAGCGCTTCAGGAACGGCGATTTTGGCGTCGGAGATCGGCATGGCGGCGGAAGAGAGAAGGTTTTCGAAGCTACTGAAACCGACGGAAACCATCACAAGATATGGTTATCGAAAGTAATTGATGCGCCGAATTACAGACGGCACAATACAGTGACAGATATGAAAAGGTGATTCTCCAGCATGGTAGTCCTCGACACCGTGCCTCAAAACCGCTCAAAACATTCTTGGAAATGAAACTTCCTGGCAGATTAAAAGTCTGTGTCCGACCGAGACTCGAACTCGGGACCTTTGCCTTTCGCGGGCAAGTGCTATACCATCTGAGCTACCGAAGCACGACTCACGTCCGGTCTCACAGCCTTAATCCGCCAGGAAATTTCATATCAGCGCACACACCGTTGTAGAATGAAAATCTCATTCTGGATTATTGGAAATGTTGAAATGAGAAATAGTAGGACCTACTGTATTCTCCAGACCTTGCTTCCTGTGATTACCAACTTTTCCGATCAAAGGCGCACATCCTGACTGATCAGCACTTCCGGTCTTACGAACAACTGCAGAATTAGATCGATTCGTGGATCTGCTCAATAGATGCCCAGTTCGCATGATGCCCGAAAGATGACAGAAGGTAGTGACCAGCAAAGATCAATACTTTAATCGTAAATTGTTCGTAAGTTTTGCACAACAAAGCGCCAACCATTGAGAAAAACGGCGGAAACCCAATTGTAGAACTAATACCTAAGAAAAACGGGAGCAATCTCTCGCGAGCAAGGTAAATAAAACGACTTGTAACAGATGCCGACAGCAAAATTCTGGGAACTTGTTCAACCTTGCAAATTAAAACGTGAAGAAGTGAATGAAAACACTGCTATGTGCAAAGAAGGAAGTGCATTCTAGTGCAATTGGGTGAAAATTGTAGACTGTGCATATCGTGGACACAGTCTGCCTAGGTTATGTTACTTTGTTGGTGACATCGTCAAATACTGAATTTCGTGTCCTTGTGTGGATAAGCTTCATCATCAATGTGTTATTTGAGCATGAAGAGAGAAAACTTCCATGGGCTAGGTGCTTTATAAGTACTCCATATCATTGTCAGATATATCTCCCAACACACACATAAACCACGAAATAGAGACAGAAAGAGAGAAAATAATGTATATTCACTCAGATAGTAAGAGACGAGGGAGGTGGTGTTGTTTGAGCGTGGAAAGAGTTGTCGCTATTTGTGGTTCAAATTCTAGCACATAGTCAGAAGATTTTTACCCATTCTCTACCATTAATTTGGTAGTGTTGATCCGTTTGCCTAGTCCATTTATACGGTTATAAGCAGCACTGAGTAATACACTGTTAATTTCCTAAACTGTATTAGAATGTCTTAGAAGGAAGCGGAGGAAATTCATAGATATGATGAGAGAAAAGCCGTGATCTACAGGTAAGTCTTCGTTTTTTTAGAGGGATTGTCCTAAACTGGACTCTCTTCTCCCCCTGAAGTAGACCTTCTTGCTTCTCGGCCGCAGATTCTGCTGAAGTCCACAGGCGCCACGTGTAAACAGTAGTCTAGGCGTCCAACACTCTGTAGCGGGGTACACAGGTCGCCTGCTCCATTTGTTATTTGTCAATTCGCCATTACATGTTTGCAAATGGAAAGAGTTTTTATATTATGCTGCATTTTTCAGTTTCTTTCGTAGATGTTAGCAGTTAAGCATTCCATCCTGTAAGTGTTCTTGAATTCATGAGAAAGCCATTTCACTCAGATGTTTGCTTACAAATTTATATATTTAACAAATTTTGGGCTCTAGTTGCGTAAATAGCATATCCTTCAGCTGCTTAAACCTGATCCCTTACTTCTTCACGTTTACAGTGTCTCTGTCTTAGTACACACTCTTATCCTCTTTAAATTCTCTTGCAGATTCCAAGTGGAAAAAGGGGAACATTGATCAAAGAAAGTAGTGTCCGTCTAAAATAACTAAAACTATTGATGCAGTTCAGAAAAAGAAGATGCATTGTATGAAGGCCAGTAAACAGTTTAATGTTCCAAAATCAACACTTAGTGATTGTCCAAAATAGTCTAAAGTGCACACGAGGGAGCAGCAAAACAAAACACAGGGAAACTCTGAATTCTGAGTAAAGATGTTGAAGAAAATCTGGCATAGTGTTGGGCTTAACCGTAATTACTTGTGAAGATGTGCTGCATATTTAGCTGAGAGCAACAACACTGGACCAATTTCAAAGACAAAACTGATGGTAAATAGTGAGTTTTTCTATTTCAAATGCCACACAATCAATAGTCCGGAATAAAACCCATAGGAGAATCCCATTCCAGGGCTTTTGGGTTAAGCAAAGAAAACACAGGGAAATTCCAAAATCTTCTGGAAGCTATTACATGATATCTAGTTTGAAACTAGGTTATTTAATACAGTTCGCCAATTTTGTTTACTTTTATGTTGATTATTGAAGGCTCACATTTGGACAACTATTTTTCAAACTCGCTAAGTGTACGGTTCTTTAAAATAATTTTTTCCCAATATCTTTTCATTAAATTTTCTAAGAGTAAAATGTAGATGATGCATAATATATAAACTAAATATTACATGTTTTTAAAACATAATTTTCTCTTATTCGAAAAGGATGGGAGTCTGGTTTTGAGCACTTTCTTCTTGTAGAATTGCGAAGGCTGGTAGGGTCATGGTAGATGGTAAAGAAATGGACAAGGTGGGGGAGGGAGGGGGGGGGGGGGCAAAAATGTGAGCATCACCCCTGCCGTTGTCGTGGCTGGCATCTGTCTCGGGAGTCAGCAGTCAGCATAAGTTGGCCACGTATTGCGTGTAACCTGAGTTATTGCTAGCAGCACAGATGCAGATCTCCACATTGTAAAGCTGCATAGTAATATAAACGATTGCTTCTCCAATTTAAGAGCGTAATAATTTGAAAGATACGTAGTACATACGTTCATGGAACGTCAATGGTATGTTTGATGCAAGACGTACCCAAAAGCTTGTAAAAGGTTTCATACCGGATTCATTAACATAAGCCGGCGACTATTGTATTTGCTAGCAGTTTCGATGGCACGTATCGCCATCAGGTTACCTCCATAACAACGCTAAAGTGTAAAAATATTTTAATATCTTATCACAAAAATGAACGGAATGCTATGTTTTAAATTAAAAGTAACTCTCATATACTTACATTCATCCACTCCTTTTAACATCGAAAATACTGTTATCCCTCGCAATACCGATGGGGCAGCGGTGAGGGAGGGGGATTTGTACGGCGTGCTCACGATTTGAAAACATTGTAAGCTAGTCATGTACTTTATATTTCATAACGTTGGAAAAAAATATAATTTTTGATAATTTCTTATACCAGATTCTGTAACTATTTATAATTTGTGGTAAATCGTAAGTCGGAAACGTAAGTTTTTATAGTGAATGTAAGTTTTCGCAGTAAAAGTCATATGTACATTTTCAAATTCAGGACCATTCTTCGACATCTGTACATTTTTAAAAAGTATAATGTGAATAAACTCAACGACAGTTAACGAAATTTGTATTTTTTACTTTTTATGTTTGTCATAAAGTATTCTTGCTCTGTTCTTCTAACATTACAGAAGAGGTGTTGCTATTGCCTACTTATACCTCAGTACCTATTTAAAAATAATTTGTTAGTAAAAATTAACATCATTTACCAAAATTTGTTTGTTTTCTGATGTTTAGTGATGGGTCTGAAATAACTTTACCCCAAGCATTTTTGAAAAATGCGTTGGTATTCCTACGGTACGTTGTGGGGGCCAATATTACAGTCATACGCACTGCTGAGAAACAAAAAATAATCTTGATAAATTATCAACAAATAGTTGTCTTGGCACTTATTCAAAAAATGTATGGCGATAAAAATTTTATCACTCTTGTCCTTATACGATTAAATATAATGTCAGTACATTAGTGTTGAACTGATATCAAGTGTTAAGGATTAATAAACGTCTTTCATCCTTGACAAACTTTCGCAAGTGTATCGATAAGAGTTTCAATGCAGCTTTCTTAGGTCTACGTTCTTATTTCTGAGCAGAAATTTTGACTATAAGATAAAACCAAAGTTTTTTTCTTTTCTTTTTTTTCCAATTACAGCCTTGATGACCACTTGTCTCACCGAAATCGGTAGTAAATATTTTTATTTTTGAGTCGGGTGCTTAATTCAGGGAATATGAATATATTTTAAAAAACGTACAAGAATTCATGATTTTGGGAACGAATACTTCGACACTGCATGTGTAACACGCGTGGATCAATAATGTGCAACTCTTCCTGCGATAAACATGTGCGGTATTGTCACAGTACGCCTGTTTTTGGACGTCTCTGCCCCATAAGTCAAAGAATGTATCTCAGCCTTCAGATAATGTCAGTCTCCGACACACCTTAAAAGCGCTGATACTGTTCCCTGTCCTGCTATTGGCTTAGGAAATATTATTGGCGCAGTTTCATTCCCAACCATTTGACCTGACGAGAAAATTCAGTTTGAACGGCTTGCCGATCTTATTGGCTAAGTTTTAGTCTGTTTTCTGTGAAGGCTGTATACTGGAGAAGTGTACTACGAACTCCAGTATCGTTTATAAGTGTGGAGATGGTCAAGTATTTCAGTACTCCATGGATAGTGAATAGATAGATTTCAATTCCTACGAGCGGAAAAGAATCTTTTTCACGCATAGAAAATAATTTATTCATCAGTACAAAATTGAAAATGAATTCCAGCTACCATTTTCGTGTGATGTAAAAAAGGTTCCGCGACGTAAACAGAAAACGTGGAAGAACATGTGCAGAAATGTACAAGGAACAGTAGCCAAAACAGATACATGATAGGATATTCGAAAAAAATTAATCATTTACAGTAAGGGAGTACAAAAAGAGTAAATGTTATAGATATATTTAAATGCCCAGAAGCTAAGTAACGCGTGAATCAGATACTTTGGGTAGATGCATTCTTTTGACAACGACGGAAGAAAACATTGAACTCGAACAAGCGAGACTGATCAAGTAAGGGGATACTAACCTAAAAGTTCCCCCATTCTGTATATATGATGTTATTGACAACGCTGAACCTCATCGTAGCAAAAAGGAAAGTTGCCCTTCTTCACGTGCAACGGTGACTTGTGATGTAAGTCACACGTAATCACCACAAGGCGTCACGTCGGCGCACTGAAGGCTGTCCAGAAGTGTGGAACGCGTGAAAGAGGCATTAATTATTTTTATCTTCGGTATGAGAACGTAAATCCACATATTTCTGAATGCAAAATAAAGTGTCGCCCATCGATTCACTGATTTAATTTCTGTATATTTAATTCATTCTATAATTTCTTCGACATTCAAATGTACAGAATTCAGATAAATTAAGAAAACAAATGGGAAATATTTACCACATGCTCGCAACTTGCAAAATAAGATAATGCCACCAAACAGCGATGTGGAAAAACTACTGGTGTGACAGACGAATCACAACGCTAATTACGCTAGCATCACTGGGACGTTAACGTGAAAAGGAATGTGATTAGCGAATTTGAACCAACAGTGGAGGGTCCTTACGTTTACTTCATGTTGTAATAATTAAACTTGGGAATTAACGCGACCAAAACAGCGGCCGCAACACCTACGAAACCTGAACGCAGTTCATTGAAGATTCTAACATGGCGTTCTGTTGTTTTAAATATGGAAGAGTACACAACATGCTGAGATTGGTGATAGATGCAAGAAGTTGCAGGAGGTGGTCAGTGTCGATTTGCAGGTAAGGAGAAAAATATGTAGCGTGCAGTGCCTAAAGATGAAGCTATAATGACATTGAATGCCTATAGTACTTTCTACAAGAAGGTGAAAACATTGCGGTATATTCTTGAGCAGTATAGGATACTGTGCGTGTTGTGCAAACTTTGCCACAGTACGCTGACGTGATTAACCAGTTACGTTCGGCCTACTGTCGTTCATTTAAATTCTAACTTTTAATTTTTGACTGGCATTCCGGGCCATGGTTACTTGTCACATCAGGTTGGTAGGTTATTGCTTGGTTGTTCTTACAGTCGGAAAAAAAAAAATTGACGCATTTAAGAAACCCTGGACGCATACTTCAAGCTTACCTGATGATCCATTAATTGCATCATTTGTTCGTAGACAAGGAAAGTTAGGTCACGTCCACGTTGGAACTTAATGTCATGATACACCATGCAAGCAATTTTCCATATTTGTCACTTCTGATTGTAACTATAACTCGTTCACAATTGCAGCGAACCGATTTAACCTTACGATGTGGCTTGTAATCTACGAAACCAATAGTTAAACAAATTATTTACAAAAGCAGCAAAATGTTTATTATTCGAAAAGATTAACTAAAAATTTGATTACCTAGGTGGTAATATTGCAAACAGAAATTGTTTTGTCATAAAGAGTGTAAAAAGAATATAAAGACATGCAAACGGTTGAAAAAGTTCGATTTCAAAGTAGATACAGTACAAAAAAAAAATGATTCGCATGGCAGTGAGAACACTACGACCAATTATATAGGAAGGAACTGATGATGTTCGCTACGATTCCCAGCATAAGTGACAACCTGAAGATACTGTAATATGCATACGTAAGAGAATTTAAAAGAGATGTTTTGTTTTGATGAGTGCTTATAGAACCCATAATTATGACTGTAGCAGCTTTCACCGAGGAAAAAGTAAAAAATAGAATAAAAAAGATGCTGATCATTGTATTTACTGCTAGAGTTTACTTTTGTAAAAGTAATTTCATGTAATAGGGATTATAATGCTGGGATACTGGAACAAACAACGAGAAGGTTGATTTTAGTAGGATTCAGTAACATCCTGACATTATGTTTACACGAGGACTTTAAGTCATCAGACACTACGTAACAGTAACGGCTAACTCTAATACGTTTGATTGGCTAAGGAGTAATGCTGTGAGGTGACAATTTCTCAGGTGTAAATAAATCAAAACGATAGTAATGATGAAGGCTAAGGAAGCATAGTTTAGATTGCTGGGAATAACAAAGGCCAAAAGTTGCTTACGGCTTCCGGAGGAACGAATTGCGATCGTTACATATTACCGTGTAAGTGAAGGCCCTGTATTACGTGCATGCGAAAAATAACGGTAGGGACGGGCTGCGCTGTTTTAATAAGGGTGGAGGCGAACAACATTCACGGTGGTACAAGCCCCCAACTGGCATTAATTCACCATCGTAAAGATTTTATTATCCTCGACGGGTGAGTAAAAAGAAGTAAAATAAAAGAGCGAAATAAAAAGTAAAGGGAGAAAGCTCGCGAAGTTGGGCGTGTGTCTTCCCCCCACCACCGCCACCATTGGGAGCATCCCTCCCGCGCCCTCTGCCAAAGCCCTTTTCACCCCAGAGTGCGAGAGAGCCTACGGGCTCGTAGCAGCAGGTAGGCAGGGAGGAGGCGGCGGTGGTGGAGGCGTCGGAGGCGTCGGAGGCGGAGGCAAAAGAGGTGGAGGCGACGGGTGATTTAAGAGGCGACCTCGTCCCCGGGGGAGCGCCGAGGCCCGGCGGCCGCGGAAAGACGTGGAGGCGGGCGCGCACGCCCCCACCACCGCCCCCGCGACCGAGGGCGCGGATTAATATTCATAAGATCCGAGGCGCGGCGCGGCGCGGCGCGCGACGGCGGCGCAGGCTCCGCTCTCGCGACGCGGCGGCCGAAATAGTAGGCCTAATTAATAAACCGACCTTGTTATTTTTTTAGGCGTCGGGAGCGGACGCCGCTGCAGCGCTTCGAGAAGAATGTTCCGCGAGGCTGCCGGCAGAACAGGACACAACATTTCTCCCAGCCCCCACCCCTTCCTGCTTCTCTGCATTTCTACCTCTCCTTTCCTGCCGGTGGGACCATTCTCATCGCCTCCCTAGCAGCGCACAGAAGGGGGAGCAACCGGCGTTCGAGTACGAGGAAAAAAAAAAGCAGCGGGAGAAAACTCTGCTCGGAGGAGGACCGGTTTTAAATGGGAAAGTAATTACCAACATGGAAATTAAAATTAGCAACAACATCGGCGCTGGATACTGGTGAAATTTTTCAAGATGGTAAGTAATTTATATATAAAAACATAGGAGTAAACGGAAGTAGTACGTGTGTTGTTACTTTTTTTTAATACTGCCGGCTGGGAGTGCAGACCTCAATAACGCCGGAAAACACAAAACAATAAAGTGAATTTAAATAAAACAGGCTAAGTTGTGTAAAGATGCTTTGGGGGTGCTAGGTAGGTGGTGGTGGTGGGGGTGAAGAGGGGGGGGGGATGGTGTGAGAAGCAGAAGTAAAAAAAAGGAGTAGGGAGAAAGAGAGATTATCGTGCAGAAATTACGAGTGTAGCAGCGGCTGCGAGCGAATATTCTGAAGTTTCCTCGGTGTCGGCAGACGGCGCCCGGGTCCCGAGGGACTCTGCGGCCTGCAATTGGCCGCTCTCGGGGCTTCTGGCGGCTTCGCCTGCGCACTGCGTCGGCGACCGGGAGGAGAGAACGTGCGAAACCGGGAGGCCACTCGAGCAAGATCACCCCGTCATCTGGCCTGGCGGGATTCCACCCCCGAGCAGCTCGCGCACGCTGTTTCTTGCACTCTGCCCGGTGCTCCTAATGAATGCCATTTATTACGGCTGAAAAAAAAAATATCGGGGAAAGCGAGGGAAGAAAGGGTCGGGGGAAAAGGAGGGAAAGAAAGGGAAGAACAAATGCGGGTTGATTGGCTCACTCGAGAATGCCGCAGAAAGACGGCACGGAAGAGAGGGTGCCACCAGAGTCGAGTGAGCACAATGCAGAAATTGCTATCGACCGGCGAGCGGCGGTGGCTGCAGACTCACCTGCCATTATCGCCGGCGCTGGCGCAGACGGAGGACGGTCCGCTCACAGACGCGCACGCCCGAGCGCGCGCACTCACACACACACACACACACACGCGCGCGCGCGCAGACGGCGGAGCCTACAAGGAGGACGCGGCACCTCGGCGGCGATCTCGACCGCATCTCGACGCCGCACTGGAAACGGGCGCAGGAGACGCGGCCGGCTGCGGCGGCGGTGGCGGCCGGGCTACCTGATGGCAGTTCAATATGACCCACCCCCTGACACGCGAGCGCAGCGGCAGCAGCAGCAGCACACACAACACACACTCGGCAATTTGTGTGGCAGGCGGGCCGCGGATCCCGGGCGAGGGGTGGCGGCCGGCGAGCGAGCGAGCCGGGCGGCGCGCGGCGCGGCGCGGCGCGGGGGGCGGATGGCTCACATTGGTGACAGGCTTCGGTCATTGATTGTATTGTTATCACGTGGTGGGGCGGGAGGGGGCCGCGCCGCCGCCGCCGCCGCCGCCGCCACCGCCGGCGTGTTTTTTTATGCCCGGAATATTGGATAAACAGGGCGCGCGCCGCCATGTGGGTAGCGATGCAGCGGTGCGTGGGGGGGCGGCGACGGGTGCGGAGGGGCGGCATTTCATCGGCTCGCGGGGCGGCGGCGGGGCGGCGGGGGTGTGTGTGCGGCGGTGCGGGGGAGGGGGCTGATTGACCGGCCCGGCCCGCCGCGGCCAGCAGTGCCGTTGCCGGCGCCCGACACGCAGACGACGACGGCGCCTCCGCACCTTACGGTGCGACACCGTCGGCCGGGGAGAGTTTGGTAAGGTTTGTCTGTCGGTGCGCTTTAATGGAGTGGCGGGGACTGTCTCTGAATGAAGCCTGGCAAATGAGACGTTGACTTCATCGCAGGGTTTTTTTTTTTCCTTTTTTTATGGGTGAGAGCCCTTCCACTGTCGTACAAGCATGGTGACCTACTCAAAAGGCAGGCCGTAGTGACAGAGCGGCTCTAGGCGCTGCAGTCTGGAACAGCTCGACCGCTACTGTCGCAGGTTCGAATCCTGCCTCGGGCATTAGTTAGTTTAAGTACTTCTATGTCCTAGAGGACTAATGACCTCAGAAGTTATGTCCCATGGTTCTCAGAGCCATTTAAACCATTTGAACCAACTCAAAAGGCCTACTGTCACCACCGCATTGTTAGTGTTTAGAATCGAGAAGATCGCAGGAGCGAGGAACTGCGATGTTGTCCGTACGTCTGGGTAGGGTTACCCATTAATACGGGTGCATCTGGGTGATAGAAGTGGTCGAAAAAGGTCGACAGAATCGAGCTAGAAAGAAGAGCGGTTTGAAGGGCAGAGGGAAAAAAGTGCCAAGGAAAGTGCCAAGGGAAAAAAAACCTCCACGACAGTAGAATTGGAAGGTGAATCATCGTTGGTCTTTTTTTGTTTTATTATCCACAAAATCGATTTTCGGTGACTTAGTGATCATCCTCAGTGCTGTAATATTCAATTAAAATTGGTAGGCACTGGTATCAACAAGCTTCGGGCGATCACATTAACTGTTAGTGTAGTGTTTGCTCAGTTTATGTTATCGCTATAAGCTTGTTGATACCAGTGCCTACCATTTTCGTTGTATATTGCAGCACTGAGGATTGTCACTAAGTGACCGAAAAACGATTTTGCGGATCACAAAACAAAAAAATACGACCAATGCTGTTTCTCCTTCCAATTCTACCCAATATTTGGTCGTGGTGCACAGAACACTCCATGGAGTCGCCAATCAACTCTACGATAGTGTCAGGTTGGGTAGTAGGGGCAGTAGCGGTTTCTTGCTATCTGCGACAGATCGTGAAGGTAAGGTTATGTTAGCGGTTGGGTATCATCCATCAGTACCACAGAAGCAATGCCAGATTGTCACGGAATGATCAGTGCTGTCGAGAAAGTGAGCGCTGCTGCTGCTGGGCCGACGATGTCTCCTGGGCCATCTGCTGCTGCTGCTGCTGCTCCTGTAACATAGCCATGTCGTTGTAGGTTTGTCAGTTCGACGGTCCTCATAGGAACTGGCAGTGTGATACGTGTTGGGGGTTTGTTTTTGCTACGAGGCCTGTTCGGAAAGTAAAGTCCGATAGATCGCGAAATGGTAAACGCAGTGAAAATCCGATGAAGATTTCCGCAGATGCGTTACGAAGTATCTCTAGTACGCGCGTCGATCGAGTCACCTCGCTCTTTTCTAGTCCTGAGCCCACAGTGAGCACGTAAAGATAGCTGTAAAACTCTCACGCCAAGTATGAAGGCCTGGTGAGAGATTTCGCCTAATGTCATGCCAGCCATGTAACGTAACTGTCATCCATTTCTTCCTTCATGGCAGTTCTCGGCCGCAATCCGCAAGGGCTATGAAGTTTCTCCTGCAGCGCTATCGATGGGAAGTGTTTTAAATGGTTCAAATGGCTGTAAGCACTATGGGTCTTAACATCTGATTTCATCAGTCCCATAGACTTAGAACTACTTAAAACTAACTAATGTAAGGACATCACACATATCCATGCTCTAGGCAGGATTCGAACCTGCGACCGTCGCAGCAGCGCGGCTCCAGACTGCAGCACCTACAACCGTTCGGGCACGGCGGCCTGCTGGGAAGTGTTTAATCGTCCACAATAAAGCCCGTAATTGGCTCCCCCTGAGTTTCACCTTGGCTCACGTGAAACACTGGCTATGAAGACCACATTTTGCCTGAGACAACGAGCTGTAAAGCAGCGTACACAATTGATAGAAAGCACGGGCCGCTGCCTTCTATGACCGGGTCTTGTGAATTTGGTACAACGCTACGAAAAATGTCTAAGTCGGATTGGAGACTATCTAGAGAAGTAGCTGGAAGGTGCAGCTATCTGTTGCTAATAAAACATTTTTGATTTTTACAGTCGTTTCCATTGAGACACCGACTGGATCTTCTTTCCTAGTAGCCATTGTATAATGCCGCTGCATATTACATTACGGCCATGAAAGCTCTGCAGTGTCTGTACCATTCAACTAACGCGCCAGGTGTAGCAACGAGCCAACGTTCGTTGCTGGAGTAATTTTGATCTAACTCGACAAACGCAAACGGCGTCGCCCCCATACCCTGGAATCGTCACCGTCTTCCCGGGAGATTCGCTAATGTTCTTATGCCGGAGTATTTCTGGGGATGAGGACCTTCTTTCTTTAAAGCTTGGAAAACGGAATGACGAACAATTTCCTTGGCTTCATTGTTCGACTGGCATGTGGGCTCCCCAGAGTCTGATTCTGTAATGCTCATTTTAAAAGCCAGCTACAAAAGTTGTTGTACATTGTCCCATTTCATCTGATATTTTGGTCTAACGCAAGAAACGAATGACTGAATCCTCATCTAGCTCACACCGGGACTGCGAAATAGCCCACTGACATCGATCTAGCACGTGAAGTCTCAGTGAGTTGCAGATGTGTCACTTCGCGGCAGCGGTGTAGCCTGAACTAACAACGTTGCCCACTTACCACGGTAAGGCTGAGATGCCCCATGCCAAGACTTGGAAACTAGTGGTGCGCATGCGCAGATGCTGCCTTCCTCTTACGGTGCCCGTCACCCCTCGATCGTGGTCTAATATGATGGCCTTGCTTGCCTACTGGGAATGGTACACGGCATGCCGATTGCCCAGCTGCATTACGCTCGATCGTTAGCAAAACAGTGCGGATTCATAGGACTGTGCGTCACTGTCGACATCATCGATGACTCATGGGATTTGCCCACCCCGATCCCCACCCCGTTTGAGAAACGCCAGTTGCCCTATGTATAAAAGGGCGGGAATTCAAATTTTGGAGGGAAATTCAAACTATTGGCGGGAATTATAAAAAAAATTGTCAATTTGCGGTTGTGTTTAATGTGGAAGTAGTGCTGTGATCTAAATAAAAATTGGCGGGAAATTCAAAGTGATGCATTGTCATGCTCACTTGGAATACTGGGATTTCTACCGAAAGTCCAAAACCACGACAACTTGGAAGCTCAACGTGACGCACACATTTATGACGAAAAGCAATTTTTGAACCAACAGACCATTTTTCTTCTTTCTTCAGATCGAGACGTATGATTACGAGGTGAGAGTGTATAACATACACAATCCGAGAATGCTGAATCAACGCCATCCAAAAATCGTTAGCCATACATCCAACTAGCAAGTTTCTCATACTACGGTCACAAACTTTAAGAGGGTGAAATTGCTACCTTGGACACCAAACAACTTTGATTCTGTATAGAACAACTCATTTACAGCTTCCAGAAGGTGTATAACAGCAGCTATTTACGAAATCCATATCCGATTACAGTTCGGATATTGTTGTATGTTCACCTCATCCCATATAAAGTGGTTGTAAACCAGGGTAAACAAGTGTGACGAAACAAACCAGGGTAAACAAGTGTGACGAAACAGCGACGTAAGACGCCTGCATCAGAAGATCAAACGATCACAGAAACTCCTTATTTTATCCATAAAACTAAAAAAAAACTGTTGTTCTGATAAGCAAATCGCATCTTTATTTAATCCATAATAACGTGAAATCTGTAGCGTTTCCGTGCCAGTTGCCCCACTTACATGTGTAGGATTGCAGGCCGGCTAACCTGCTTAATATACACTGCGTTTCGTATCTGACATCGAAACTGGCCAATCAGCACATATTACCTCTTAACTGAGCCCTCCATATTAGGCAGTTAACATGGTATGAACGCGTCCAGGTAAGCGGAAGTTTTGCTTTAACAGAAAGCACACGTCTGTACCGGGCCAAACCCATGAGGCTCATTGTTTTTAGATGGGGGAATCACAGCAGATATCAGGTCTTATACCATTTTAGATTAACGCCGGAATACTCCTTCTAAACGCCCAAGGCTCATTCATCTCCTTTCCTCCTCGTATTGGAATTTCTCTGTCGTTTCTAACAAACATGAACGTCGAATCTCTCAATGTTGTTCCAGATCTTCCTCTTCTTGGTGTTCATCCCTTCTCTTTCTAGGCGCTCTTACGTTAGTCGTCTGCCAATCAGGCGGGAACACACTAGAGGGACGAGCCTTCAACAGTAATAAGAACGAACGCACTAATTGGAGACTAGCGAGAACGATGTGTGAGTATGAAGGCAGGGAGCACCGATCTTCTACTAAAAGAATCTTTTCGATGGCCAAAACCCGTAAGTGCACTCCTAAACCAGTCTAAGAGATAGATCACTCTTTCGTGTATTTGCGTTGACGCAACGAACGAATCAGTAAGAGAATCACTAAACATATTATTTTGGTCTGAACCTAGCGTCCAAACATTTCGGCAGACATGGCGTAAGCAGGACTAAGGGCTCCCACTCTACGTTTGTGTAGTGGTTATACGATTCACTTTAGTTCTAATCTGTCTTTCACTCGCTTGTTGTTCACGCCACACAGCTACAAAAGTCAAGTGAGCATTATCATAGAAGGACGCTGTCAGATTACGAAACTCAGGGAGGGCAAAGAAATCGAACAGCCAGAGAAAGCAGCATCATTTGTTGCTTGCGTCATTTGATAACAGCACGGAGGACGCGACGCTCAAGTACAGATGTAGCATAATTGTTGAAAGAAACAGTGTTGAAGTCAAGAGAGCCTACGAATTGACGCAGATGCAAAGAATAGAAGTAATAATGCACCAAGCTTTCCATTTTGAAGCAACAGTGTATTCATACGTCTGAAACCGAGAGAGCTATAATAGTGGTTACGACACTGGAGTCGTATTCATGAAAATTGGAGTCATTTATGTTTAGACTTTCCTTCGTTATTTTAAGCATCTCCAGGTGGATGAAGACTTCCTCAAAAAGACTACCTCCGATGTTTATTCCCAAACTTCTGAACTTTTGTTTCGGCGGGGCTCTGGATTCTAACGCATCTTTTCACAGTGCCAAACCGAGCTTTCAAATTCAGTGTAACTATAAACTGCTGTGTTCCTTGGAAACTACATTCCCAACATCAGGCGAATAACCTGAATTAGTGGAAAAGACAGGAAACCAATATTAGCAAATCCACGCAAAGATCAAACTTTGTTTGTGTTAGGCCAGAGTTAGTTATTATGGTGACAGATCCAATGCAGTTTGAATGAGTTCATATCCTTTTGCTTAACAGTGACGAAGTCCTATTCAGCTTTCCATTGATCAGTTCATAATTTCGTATCCATATGGAGGGTGGTTTGCTTATCGGTCTAACGGTTTCCGAAATAACTGTGTGACGTATTTGTTCTGTGAACATTTATATCACTATAAACGGCACGGCATCACGAGTGTATTTGAACGTCTCTTTCCGGACATCAGACCAATGAATTAACTCCAGTACAGCTTTTTTGTGAAAATGATGTCCGCTGCGCAGGTTTACATGCTCGCTACAACCGGTCATCTTCATCAGTTTGAGAGCAACAAAAATACGAACCGAAGTCAAAAAATAAATGCAATGTTTTGAAATGAAACTTTTTATTGAGAGTACAATACTGCAATTGACAACATTTCTCTAGGTCACCCAACTCAGCGTCTGTGCACATAGTACAGCTAATGGCAAGATCCCTTATTCAAATTTGGACGTAGCTTTGTTGCATCGTGCACATCTATTCTTGCTCCGCTTCCAAAACCTCGGCATCAGACGAAATCTTGAATTCAAACAATCATCATACCGAAAGGTAAACATCACTACTTGGAGCTAGGTCAAAACTGCAAAGAGGTTACTCCAGCGGCTCAAAGCCAAGATTTGGAATACACTGGGCTGTTTTCCCAGCTGTATGAGTGGAGGGATTTTCTCTTCATTTTGATTTTAGCATTCAGATCTGGTAGCAGCGGTAAATATTTGCGGTGTGGCGTTTAGGAGTGCAGTAAATCACCCATGTCATCATTAGCTTTTCTGAAGTTCATTAGTATCTTCAATTTCATTTCTGTATGCTAAGAAGGGTGTTTCTATAACAATCTGTGCGGCCAGCTACGTGGTTCGTAGTGATTGATCCACCTGTCGTCTTCGTTTAGTATTTGACTGAGAAAGTCTTCTCCTTATTCTTGAGGCGGCCGCTGTGGCCGAGATGTTCTAGGAGCTTCAAAAAATGGTTCAAATGGCTCTGAGCACTATGGGACTTAACTGCTGTGGTCATCAATCCCCTAGAACTTAGAACTACTTAAACCTAATTAATCTAAGGACATCACACACATCCATGCCCGAAGCAGGATTCGAACCTGCGACAGTAGCGGTAGCGCGGTTCCAGACTGAAGCGCCTAGAACCGCTCGTTCACTCCATCCGGCTCTAGGCGCTTCAGTCCGGCACCGCGCACCTGCTACTGTCGCAGGTTAGAATCCTGCCTCGGGCATGGATGTGTGTGATGTCCTTAGATTAATTAGGTTTAAATAGTTCTAAGTTCTAGGGGACTGATGACCACAGCAGTTAAGTCCCATAGTGCTCAGAGCCATTTGAACCATTTTTTGAAGCTCCTAGAACATCTCGGCCACAGCTGCCGGCTCTAGAATAAGGAGAAGACTTTCTCAGTCAAATACTAAACGATGACGACAGGTGGATCAGTCACTACGAAACACATAGCTGGCCGCACAGATTGGTATAGGAACACCCTTCTTAGCATACAGAAATGAAATTGAAGATACTAATGAACTTCAGAAAAGCTAATGATGACATGACCTCGGATGTGAAGTCCCATAGTACTTAGACCGATTTGAACATTGTTCTTGAAAGCGCTGTAACATTCTTTCGCCATCTCCAAACGTTCTTGTTTGTGTTCGTCATTGAGATGGTGTACATCAGTTAAGACATTTATGGACGACTGCAAGTGCTGAAAGGTCGCCATTGTTCAACTCATGCTCAGTATCAATAGTTCTAGGACGAAGGTCATCAAGAATGATTCGCTCATCTGACTCGATGTTCCTACACATTTATGAAGTGCATTGCCCCACCCGAACACTCTTCGTCGCAGACATCTACACGTCCACATTTAAAGCCGGTTACTAAATCACAGTAAATATTTCGTTCACAGATACAGCAGTCACCATACTTGACGTGCATTCTGCGACTAATCTCTGCAGCGTAAGTGACTTCAGAGTAGATTAAACTTATGAATCCCCTCAAATCTTGGCTGGAGTTCACGAAGAAGGCGCACTCGTAATGAATTGCTCTGAAATCACTGAATCGGCCAGCCGGAGTAGCCGTGCGGTTCTAGGCGCTACAGTCTGGAACCGAGCGACCGCTACGGTCGCAGGTTCGAATCTTGCCTCGCGCATGGATGTGTGCGATGTCCTTAGGTTAGGTACGTTTCATTAGTTCTAAGTTCTAGGCGACTGATGACCTCAGAAGGTAAGTCGCATAGTGCTCAGAGCCATCACTGAATCATCGCAGCCAACGGTCAAGAATCACAGTGGGGATTAAAGCACGTAGTTGTCGAGCAGGAAAAAATTATCTTGATATATTGACTTGTTTTCGTATAACGCTAGTATTAAGAAAGCCTTAGTTTATCACAAATTTGTGAAGAAGTGGCGAAGATAGAGACAAAAAACCGAAAGGCAAAATTTCGGCCCGCGAGGACAGTCGGTTGTTACAGGTAACAACGGGATAAAAGTTCACTCAGGTGCAATGAATTGCGAGACGTACGCCTTTGCTTCCCGACAGTGACCGCGCTCGTGTGGTGCAGAGTTCTTCGTTTCGTGCACTCGACGCAGCTACAGACCGATCGACAGCGTCTTCCAGGCAGCGGCATTCCTGTGGTCGACGCCTTGTCGGAGTAGCGACATTCTAGCCGAGCGCGGCCTTTATGTGGCTCAGTCTGTCGGCCCTCTCGCCCGCCGTTCTCCAGAGCCTCTTTTGTTTCCCACAGGAGGGTCGAAGGCACGTCGAACTCGCGAGAAAAAGAGGAGGGAACGGGGGAAGAGGGGGGGCGCGGGAGAAGAAGGCGTGCGAGGAGCAGGGTCCGCTCTGAATGTCAACACACGAGCGTTTTAACAGGTCGTCGTAAATTTCAGATCACAAAAAAAGCTTAATGAGAAGCTTAAAAACCCGAAACTTACGCGTAAAAGGGAACGCGAGAGGAGAAAAATGAAAATAAAAAAAGGGCGAGAGAAGAAGTTAGGGCCTGGAGAGGACTGTTAACGATAATAAATGTCAAACGCAGAAAAAGTTTACGTAATTGCAATTAATAATGTGTTCGAGAACAAATCGGTTTAGAAAGCGAGTAATTAAACCCTTAAAAAGCCGTCACCTCGTTTTAAATTATATGAATTGGCCATGCAGCATTGATAATATTTCTCTCCCTCGAAGATCGTTATTGTTAATCCAGCACATTTTCTTTGCACGTGAGTGTGAATCGCTTGCTGGGAAAGAATGGCAACGCGAGCAGATAATCTCGCTCGTTCAACCGTGCTGTCGCATATCAGGAACAGAGGGACTTTAACGCTAGTTTCATTTATTCGCTATATGTCAGATGCAGCTGACGTACGACTTGAGGTACTGCGAGATTCGAAACCAAACAATTATCGAATAAAGAACTGAGGCGAATGCTTCTCGTTAACGATGTGTCTTGAGAGAACGATTGTCACTTTCAGACACAGAAGATCTCCAAAGGTGTTTCCAATTCCACGTAACATTATCTATTTATTGTCATAGAACAATATGGAATACTGGTTGAGAACCAAGTTCTCTTCGACACCGTATCCATTCAGATATTCGACAAATACTAGCATGGATTCGACGATAAGGCGAATGCCGATCTCTTCTTTTGTCGGATGTAACCCAACATGCATACAGTGTCTAATGACTTCATCGTCTGCTTGGAGTTATACTGTAACTTCTCTTTGTTCGTGCGTCATATCTGGCGCTAAGGCCTTTGGAAGAAGAGTGTCCAGAGACTACCTGCGGTCAAATACTTCTTTCTAGAAAGAATATTTGTTTCTAAATGTTTCCTCCTACAATTATTTGTACCCAAATGAAAACAATAAGGTTACCGGCGCGACGCAAGTTGAGGTAAACGAAACCATTCGATATTCGTGAAGAAAGTAAAGGCGTCTGAAAATGATGGTCTTTCAAGCGAAATCTTAAAGCGGGATACAGTGAGTGAAAGGAAATGAACTTTGACGTAAACCATTTACAGAATTTATGGAGAAAGACATTTTCCCAAACTTGAACGATAATATAACTGATGTCACTAAAAAAATCCAGAGGAAATATAAAAAAGCTTTAGTCTTAGCCTCCTTCTCTTCCTACTTATCGTATGACACTTTATTTGATATTTGTGCATTTGAGAAAGCATTACAGTCAGTTTCAACAAATTATCATATTTACCCCAATAAAAAAGCATTCACTGGTCATACTTACTTTATGTCAGTACACTGTCAGGAACGTGCAGTGCTGCAGCTCCCGTTCCGATTTCTTAGAACAGCGAGGAAAGAGGAGTTAGGCAAGGCGACTCGATATTCCAAGAATTATTCTCAGCAACACTAATGCTAGGTTTGGACCATTAAACTTGGAAAACCGAGGAGGAGCGAGAGTTTACTGAAAATATGTGAACCATCTCCATTTTCTGCTGATGGTGTGCGGTTTGATTCAAATACTGACAAAATTATACAAGTTACAATAAGACTAAAGTAAATCGTAATCAGCACACTGAAAAGAGAATTGCAAAAACAAATTATGAAATCATACAACCAGATGGTATGTTTAATCTTTAAGTGAAATGAATACGGTCCTTGCATGATCACGATGTAACAATAAATGACAACTTACAATCGGTATGAACCACCGAATACTTCTTGTGACCAAGAGATGTGAGCTGTCCCCGAGAAACACATTCAAAAACTGAGTGTAGAACACTGAAAAAAACCAGATATAAGACGGGAATAGATACGAGAGAGACAGGAAAACAATGAAATGTATTAGAGGGAAGACAGGAGAGCAGTACGTAGCTGTCACAGTGAATGGATGGTAAATGGATAGACGAAGTTATTTACTGAAATCCAAGGTAGGAATGGCGGGTTGGAGACAATTGAAGATACGCAATGTTATCATGGATAAGTTGGAGATCGTAAAGCATGGAGAAGTTTGGTGCTGCTCTTTACCCGGAGGGTGTACTTGTAATAGTTACTGATGCTGCTAAAGTCGCTAACTGCTGCTAACCGCTAGACTACGACCTCTTATTTACGTCGTGTCATTCAATGAGTGTAAAGATTTTACAATCGTTCACAAGCAAAAGGGAGAGCCGCATTACATAACATTCGTATTCTTGACGTGATTACATTATTATGAATTGTATGAAACAAGAAAGAAATAAAATATCCATAATCATAAGCAGTTGTTATTGGTGTCTACATAGGCTACAGTCACAGTAATGTTACTTCACACACATGCAAGGGGCCATTAAATAAATTATTAATTTGGCTCCAGGAATGACAAATCATATTCTGAACAGCTATTTATTTTAAAGGCAGTCAGTGACCACAGATTTAGGACTTGAGTAAATATTATAGAATTGTTTGTGGATTTCAAAGCCGACTTTCATTCTTTTGGCAGAGAAACTGTAAATAAAATAGTACGAGAATCGGGTTAAAGTCTAAATTAGGAACTACAGTCCGTGAAACACGTATGGACCTACGTATCCCCAAGTTTCTTGTGCTCTAGGTAAAAACAGTGAGAATCTGAAAAGAATAACTCAACGACAAAAAAAAAAAAAGATTCACCAGTAACATTAGTAAAAGAAGGTGTGTCGCATTGCTATGCTTTCTGAAAATGTGAAATTGTTCTAATATAAACCAAATTTGTAGATGAATAGTTAGCAAGATGGCCTCAAAACATTCTGCAGGCAAAACCAAAATTTTAACAAATATTAAAAATACGCCGAAATTTCTGGAAACAGAAATTGGCCAAATAGGGAAAGTTAAATCTTACAGGTCTTGGTGGAAAATTGAAGAAAATAATTTGGAAGAAATTGCAATAGAAGAACGGAGAGATTAAACTGAAAAGACACACGCTATACATAAAGATATTTGCAGTAAAATATGCCTGTCTGTAAACGCAAAAATGAGGCATTACAGTACAGTAATTGTGACATAATGTCTACATGCAAGAGAATGTCTTGCATTCAGGTATAATTTATATATATTAGAAATACAGCAAGAGCTAATAATTCGAAAAATTTGAGGCGTAGGGAAAGCAGAAGAACGAGAGTAATTGCAAACTAACGATGAAATTTATCGAAGCGTAGAAAACGATACAGAAGTAAAGACCAAAAGAAAAGACTTGCACTTTTTGAACATTTACATCGAATGCAAGAAAGTAGATTAACCAAAAGATCTTCTCAGACACTTATTGAATAATAAATCAACTTAACTTGGATCCACGGAGTACAAATGAATTTGGAAAAAAAGTGACATAAAAGATGAAGAAAGAGAAGGCAAAGGGAAAAAATATGGAATAAGGTTGGTTGGTTGTTTGGGGGAAAAGACCAAACTGCGAGGTCATCGGTCTCAGCGGATTACGGAAGGACGGGGAAGGAAGTCGGCCGTGCCCTTTCGAAGGAACCATACCGGCATTTGCCTGGAGAGATTTAGGGAAATCACGGAAAACCTAAATTAGGATGGCCGGACGCGGGATTGAACCGTCGTCCTCCCGAATGCGATTCCAGTGATGGAATAAGGAAGGATTCCGAGGCAGGAGAGTGAAAAGTATCGGAAGTGCTCAGAAGATATAAAGAAAGACCATAGTTAAGAAATGAAAGAGTACTGGGAAGAAGAAAAATACAATGAATAAGGAATTGACATTGACAAATGGCCCTTAATTCGCCCATCCAAGAATAAAAAACAAACAATATTAGTACCCTGTTATCCTAAGACATAAGTAATAATGATGACAATAATAATAATACATCCCCATTAGATGCGTGTTTCATAGGCGGGTAGTGAGAAGATGACGAACACTACTTATGGTTGGAATCCATACTGGTATAGCCGGAAAAGGCTAGGAGCTTACCTGAAAATTTGTGCTGAAGACTAATCGATACTGTTGTTATTGTCAGGTAATGAAACATTCACACGAACTACTCGTTTCGCGGTCGTTTCTCTGAACAAACACTTGTTGTCAATCTCATGTAAGAGAAAGGGCACTGCGACTGGTTTGGATGTTAAAAGCAAATTATAAATATGGTTTGTAAATGAAGTACCCATTCTCTTCTCTGATTTTCAAAATGTCATCCCACATCTTGTTGTAGGGGTCCAAGTGTGCAACATCGCAGGTACTGAAAGAAAAAGGTCGCTGCGTTCGTCTTCTGCAGGACGTCGTAGATGTGTGACCCCCTTGGAGATCATTTCATTAGTGGTTAGTCCCAGTATGATGTGTTTAACATCACCAACGATGCCACCACGTTAACAAACAAAGCGAATTATGATATCCTGCTAACAGAATAACGTGTGGGAAAGTAAAGGCAACTAGGATAAAATTTCGAGCTACCTAGTCTTGGCTACTATTTCCGGCCCTATAAGTCCTTATGTAAGCATACCATCACACATAATTAAACATTAGATTCCCTTTTTTGGAACGATCTACAGCATTTCTCTGAAAATACTACATTGTGGCACTATACTTGCCTGGTTCATTAACTACTATGTGAAAACGAATGATTATGTTTCTCATAGGTTCCCAGAACAATGGTAAAAAAGTAAGCGTGGGGTTCATACATTCTGATGCAAACTTACAGCGTCCTATATAGACCAACTATGTTGTGCTCTTCAGCAAAATCTGGTGATAAAGCAGCTACTTATACCATTGTGCATCGAAAAGTTAAAGGTATTTCAAATATTTTCTTCGCCTCATCCGTTCTTTTGTGTTTACAATAATATTAAATGTAGTCATATGTAAACTTGTAAAAAGTGACAAAATGCATATGCTACAGCATGTAGCTGATAAGGTGACATCGTTTAATCTATAAATTATTTTAATTCTTTTCTTTGAGCCTTCTACTTATAAATCCATGGCAAGTCAAGTGTGATTATCAAACAGAATAAATATCAAAAATTTATAAAGCAAACGGAAGAAAGGAGACACTCTTGTATGATGTCAGATTTTTTATATTCTGTTAGATATTTTTCTATTCAGCTTTTATATTTTCCGTGGACTGAGCTCATACTAAGGTTCAAATATCAGTCACCATGCGTTACAGTGGTCGGCGTTGTAGGTTTCGTAGTATGAAATCACGTGTAACTCTTAACGTACAGTGTCCCAATCAGTTGTGCGAAATAATAAAGGGCTCGTCGAATTCGTGCTACGTAAATAACAACAACGTTAAAGACAAAAACCTGAGCTGGGATGACAATTAATATGTAGATGAAACATGCTGAACGAAATACGGATGTCGTATAGAGTCGAAAGAAAATATTTTAGTTTAATGAACGATATTACTATTCAAATAATTAACAGGATTGCATACTTGCCTGAAGCAGTGCATTTACTTCCACCACATTAAGGACGCTGAAAGGGAAATAGAAGACACTGCTTTATTGAAATCCACAGAAATCATGACGATGACTGTAGCCCAGTTCATATTGGTAAATAAAGGTAGGGATCTTCATCTGAGGAAATTGATCTGTGTTCTTTTAGAAGCATATGCACACTGATGAATGGAAAGAACAGCCCAACGAGTACAGAATGTAGATTGAGAGTGGATTGAAGAAAGGCGAAAGTTATTAGTATCAGAAATGAGAAAGCGAGGAAACACCAGAACAGTAGATCAAGAAGGAATTCTGCTACCTATGCAGCAAAATAACCCCTGATGGACGGGGCAAGGAGAACATAGAAAGCAGACAAAAACACGATTCCTTGCCAAGACACGTCTAACACTGTCGAACATAGACTTCAACATGAGGAGCAAATTTCCAAGAATGTGCTTTTAGAGCACAGCATAGTACGGTAAGTCGCCGAAGTGGCGTCAACTCGAAAGACTTGCACCAGGCGAATTGTACGGTAATGAAACACGGAATGTCGGAAAACCTACAGAAGAGAATCGAGGCATTTGATATGTAATACTACAGAAGGACGTTGAAAATTAGGTAGCGCTGTAAGGTAAGAGATGAGGAGATTCTTTGCAGAATCGTCCAGGAAAGGAATATATGGAGATATGGAGAACACGACAATGAGAAGGGGAAGGACAGCAGGACATCTGTTAAGAGATCAGGAAATGGAAAACTGGAAACTTGCGGTAAGGACTATGGGACCAATCTGCTGAGGTCATCGGTCCCTAGGCTTAGGCACAACTTAATCTAACTTAAACTAACTTACACTAACGACAAGACACACACCCATGCCCGAGGGAGGACTCGAATCTCCGTCGCGGCGAGCCGCGCAAATCGGGACAGACACCTCATACCGCACGGCTACACTGCGCAGCTCAGGGAATGACTTCCATGAAACTAGAGTGAGCTGTAGAAGGTGAAATCTGTATTACTCTGGAATCAAGACGTTGGCAGAGATGAGGAACTTGTGGAGGAACCCAGTCACTAGGCTGATTAAAAAAAAAAAAAAAAAAAAAAAAAAAAAAAAAAAAAAAAAAAAAAAACCACACAAGTTCTTACACACTGAAGAAGACGTCTAGTTATGCAGCGAGATGTTTGTTTGTAATCCGTTGATCATCTCCATTGAGAATGTCGATACATTCCAACATTGCAGGAATTGCAGCTATGTGCGGGCAGCCAGCATGTCAATGATCGTACTGGTTTGTATAATCTTCTTGTTTGATGACAGAATGACAGATGTCCCACCCAACGACTCACCGTGCTTTTCTTCTCTGCCAGGCATCCGTTGACAAGCTGCAAGCACCTCTGAATCTCTGCTTTGCTCCCGTTTTCCGCCTAAAGAAACTGGATGATAGCTCTGCCTGCTTTGAATGCACCTCCATTACAGGTACTGTTTTGAAGGCTACGTATAGTGTCGCACCCCACTGGAACTTCATGAAACTTAGGGTCTGAAGCAGGAATCTTACATGGTGTCCCACAACAAATTCCGCATTGCTTCAGGAGCCACCGGGGTGGAAAAAAAAGTTGCATTAATTATTGGTCGCCCCAGGTATATGTCTGTAAACGTACATTCTGCCCTGCCACATTAAGAATGCAAAGGAATGTAGTAAAATGAAGAAAGACTGCTTCATTAACACCCACTGAAATTACGGCGACGACTGTACGTCTCTTCTGTAAATAAAGGTAGACATCTTAGCAATAAACTGAAGAAATTCGTCGGACTGGGCACTTTTAGAAGCTAACATACAGCGCATTCCACTTACCTTGGACATCCAAACAGGTGAAGAGGAGAATTATTGAATAAAAATATACGGTGGTACTTAAAAAGACATACGTGTGTTCGTACACCATGTGATCAGAAGTATCCGGACCCCTGGCTGAACACGATTTACAAGTTCGTAGTCCCTCCATCGGCAAGGCTGGGATTCAATATTGTGTTGGCCCAACCTTAGCCTTGCTGACAGTTTCCAGTCTCGCAGACATACGTTCAACCAAGTGCTGCAAGGTTTGTTGGGGAATGGCACCCCATTCTTCAAGGAGAGCTCCACTGAGGAGAGGTATCGATGTCTGTCGCTGAGGCCTGGCACGAAGTCGGCTTTCCAAAACATACCAAAGGTGGCCATAGGACTCAGATCAGGACTTTGTGCAGGCCAGTCCGTTACAGCGATGTTACTGTCGTGTAACCAGTCCGCCACAGGCCGTGCATTAAGAAAAGGTGCTCGATCGTGTTGAATGATGCAATCACCATTTCCGAATTGCTCTTCAACAGTGGGAAGCAAGAAGGTGCTTAAAACGTCAATGTAGGACTGTGCTGTGATTGTGCCACGCAAAACAACAAGGGGTGAAAGGCTCCTCCATGAAAAACACGACTACAACAAAACACTACCGTCTCTGAATTTTACTGTTGGCACTATATACGTTCACCGGGCATTCGCCATATCAAAATTCTCTCATTGGATAGCCACTTTGTGTACCGTGATTCGTCACTGAACGTTTTTCTACTGTTCAATCGTCCAATTTTTACGCTCCTTATTCCACGCGAGGTGTCATTTGGCATGTACAAGCATGATGTGTGGCTTATGAGCAGGTTCTAGATCATGAAATACAAGGCCTCTCACCTCCCTCCTAATTGCCATAGCATTGCAATTTGTAATTCCTGTGTGATAGTCTGGATCGATTTCTGCCCATTGTACATTACGACCCCCTTCAACTGTCGGCGGTCTCTCTGTCAACAGGCGAGGTCGGCCTATACGCTTTTCTGCTGAACGTGCCCCTTCACGTTTCCACTTCACTATCACAACGGAAACAGTGGACCTAGGGATGTTCAGGAGTGTGGAAGTCTCGAGTACAGACGTATGACACAAGTGACACCCAGTCACGTGACCACGTTCAAAATACGTCAGTTCTGCGGTGCACCCGATTCTGCTGTCTCACGATATCTAATGACTACTGAGGTCACTGATACGGAGTACCTGGCAGTAGAAAAATGGCTCTGAGCACTATAGGACTTAACTTCTAAGGTCATCAGTCTCCTAGAACTTGAACACCTTAAACCTAACTAACCTAAGGACATCACACACATCCTTGCCCGAGGCAGGATTCGAACCTGCGACCGTATCGCTCGCGCGGTTCCAGACTGTAGCGACTAGAGCCGCTCGGCCACTCCAGCCGGCCACCTTGCTGTAGATTGTAGCACCTAATATATTAAAAAAAAAACATATGTTTCTACGGGTGTCCGGATTCTTTTGTTCACATAGTGTATCTTGGAAACGAATCAAGTTAGGATGAGGTATAATCATGGTTTTTAATGCCTCCTGTTTAGTAAACACCATTTTCTTGATAGATTTACTTTACTTTGCTTTCTGAGAAGAAAGTTTGGGTGGTCAAGGTTATGGGGCACGCTGTGTGTTCTTGGTAAATGAAAATGAGCTGGTGGCATCGTTGGTCGGGAGGCCCCATGCTGGAAGTTCGGCCGCCAAGTGCAAGTCTTATTTTCAGTCGACGCCTCATTGGGCGGCTTGCGCGCCGGGGATGAGGATTCAGTGTTGATGAGGGAAACACTACACCCAGTTGCCGAGAGGTCAGTCTCCAACGCAGCCGGGAATCGAACCCAGGCCGGCTTGCACGGGAGGAGAGCACGTTACCACCCAGCTAAGCAGGCTGTATTCTTGGCCAGAGCTGTAGGCAGTTTGGGAGCTGTACGATGCGATCACAGTCATTGAGCCCGGGGAGATTTCTAACGGCTTGTATGTGTCGCCTGATCCAAGGGCTCCGCCAAGGGTCGTGCGATGCTCTGGCACGCACCACTGCAGTCTCCCAGGCTGAAGACCAGCCGGTCGGCGCGGAGGGGTCAAGACGGGTGTCGGGTGTAGGGTCAGGGTCGGTCCGCGGGCCGCGGGCACACAGGAAGACGCTGCAGGGGGCTGGCGGGCTGGCTGGCTGGCTGGCTGGCTGCTGGAAGACACGGACCGGCCCGGCACTGTGTCACGAGCACCAGTCTGCAAAACGGGGTGGGGCCGCGCCCTCACAGGGGTGCGTCCGCCGGCTGCAGCGCGAATATTATTCCTGTTTACTGCGGTGCCGCCGCTTGCACGCCTGCAGCTGTCGGCGCAGCGCCTGCCGCCTCTGCTGGTAAGAACGCCGACGTCGGCCAACACCATCTGCCTCTTCCGCTCACGCAGTTCAGCACCCTGTTTGCCGACAACACGCCCTCGGAATGTGAAGTGTTTATCAATGTGATGCGGTTGACCTAATTAGAAACAACAAGCACGGTTTCATGTGAAAGTGGACAGAAGATATTTCAGTGATTTCTACGATATTACGCGACAGTTCCACCGACATTCACACGTTTATGTCGAAATAAGCAACTGGAAGTTTGCTTAGGTTTTCATTGTGATCTTTTGAATTTGTAATTAAGTTACGTTTTAACAACTACCAGTCACTCAAAATGGTTTTTCCTTTTCAACTGGGGAAGTGGTGCCACGAAATATAAGTGCACTGGACTGATGCCGGTTCGAACGTTCACTAGATATTTTAGATACGTCTGTATTTTGTCTCAGGTGAAGACAAATTTCTAAGAATACTGCCTCGCTTAGTATACGTTCAAGTAGTTTTGAACTACAAAAGAGCTTGTTAAATTGAAAAGGTGATGAGAAAGACCTTTCTACAACATATCTTTGTAGAAAACTCGTGGATTATGACCCTCATCAGCCAAAGAAGAAGGTAATAAAGTATTACATTTTGTTTTAATCTAGATTGCTTGCTGTATTTGATCTTACTGGTCAGCGAATCATCTAATTTCTAATGTTGGTCCTGTAGCTTAGCGTGGCAAGTTCTTGAATGTAAACACCTTCTCGGAGAATACGCAGAGTGATAATTTTCGCTCCAACCTAAGGTGACTGATAAAGTGTTTTTTCTTCTCTTGAGCTCCTGTCGTTGTTCGTTGGAAGATTGTTTCGTTATCGTCTTTGCTTAGTAGCTTTTCTTTTTGTTCCGCCGTGTCTCCAAAAGAACAGTGCAGGGACTCTCCAGATGGTGTTGCTTTAGCTTAGTGCTGTGCTGCAGCTAGATATAAATGTAACAGACGTAGTACGGTACCATGTTTGTTTGTGGGTGTGAGTTTGTGTATGTGTGTTTGTGGGTGAGATAGATAGATAGATAGATAGATAGAGAGAGAGAGAGAGAGAGAGAGAGAGAGAGAGAGATGAGTAGAAGACACTCCGCGAAATATATCTAATAATGAAAAATATTGAGCCAAAGAAAAGTAACAAGGATTCCCACACTTATATAAACGTTCATAGGTGACATAATTTGGGAGCTGTTGCGCATCAGCGGGTTACCAAAAATTTCTACGGTGTTGTGGTCACTAATGTCACTTTTGTCTTTGGTCATCTTGATAGAGTTTGAAAGTTGTGGAACTGACAGCTTCAAAACAATTGGATTAATCCAATTGTTATTAATTGTGGAAGAGAAAGACACCTCGTTCTATTTAGGACGAGTGTGTGGCACTCTGACTAATATAGTGCCGATTTAGGAAATGGATTGTGTTAGATAGATATTCAGTGTCCGATCACTTCAAAATATCATTTCAGTGTGATAAGAATAATACAATTGTTGCTTTCATTTGTTTACGGTACCAGCGTGATCCTATGGAACCTGACTTGTAACTGATGTATTTATCTTTGTTAGGACCAATGCTATGCAATACACAGATCGAAATACATATTTTAGTAGAGACAATGGATTTAACAGCTGTAGGCTGTAAATACTTAACGTATTGTAAACGTAACCTTGTTCCATTATTGATACAGTTTGTAAATGCGTAACATACTGTCCATTTAACCTCATCTGAAGTTGTACTTTGTTACATAAATTACATTGGCAGTAAATACGTTAACATTCTGTTCATTTAACCTCTTGCTGAATTAAATGGACAGAAAGTTACTTATTTATAGCGAATATAAATGATGGAACAATATACATCTGATAATTGTTATGCCAAGTAAGCGAATACATACTTGGGATGGATTTTCGACACGTTGATGGTCTGATCATAGACCGAAACCGATTGTTTCCAATGACATATGCCGTTCTTACATTCATTGAAGCTGTCAACACTGCCTACATAAAATATTTCTGTTTCTCTGTTGTTGCCATAGACCCCTCTTTTGTCCTTCATACCTAGGACTCACGTTATTCATGGTCGCCACGAAAGTGTCCAGACCGTTGAATCAGGCGCAAGGTACTTTATTTACCATTTACTTATAAATCTACAGACTGTAGCTAAAGTGTCTGCCATGAAATGTTTTCTACAGGCATTGACCTGAGAAATTCTCCCTTCGCTGTTCCATTTTTACCTATCGAAATTGTGTTCTTTCATTCGTAACAAAGCAGTAATATCTAATTAGTGCTGTCAAATGTAGAAAGTGTGTTTGCCTTCCTGACGAGATTCTTATGTCTCATTGCTATAACGAGAAAGTGTACCGATGTGTTGTATTCACATCTGAGTTTTATGAAGCAGTAATATCTAATTAGTGCTGTCGTATCTAGAAAGTGTCATTGGCCCTCCTGACGAGATTCTTTTCTTTCCCCAAGCCCGGCTTGGCTCATTGCTATAACCAGAAAGTTTACCGATGTGTTGTACTCACAGATGAGTCTTATCCCCCAGTGATGACTGAATGACAGCCGTTTACGGTTTTTGTGTTGATTCAGTTTTCGATAAGTCGATAGTCTCAGTCACGCCTATTAACAATATTTTCTTGTACACCAAAAGAGGTTTCACAATTTGATAACTTTTGCAAATGAAGAGTGTAATAATTATCATGTTTCTTAATAAATGACAATGTTTGATACTAATAACTACGGGCGCCATTTACATTCTAGGAAAAGTGTTGTGCTATAGCTAACGGACTCCTCCGAGGTGCAAATGTAGACAGACGCTAAATGACTGAATATTTTACAGATAGTCGTAAGTACATTCCACGCAATATATAAAAGATGGATAGGCAGATGTTTAATGGGATATTAAAAATCTGACATCAGACAAGATATGACTCCTTCCTGTTCCATTTATTTTTTTAAAAAGGATTGTGGCTTTTTATTCTATTTCATAATCACTTCGGACATGGCAGTGATAGAGGGTCCAAGGAAGAGAGTTCAAATAATTTACGGAGTAATCTATGTTACCTTAGCAGCGCTGCGTCGCAACATATGAATTCTGTCGCTTCACAGAAGTTGATGTATTTTTTTTTGTAAATGTAAGAGAATGGATTTTGGGTAGAGAATATTTGTAACAATTTATTTGTATGGTACACAATGGGATAATCAACTATTTAAGCACTACATATTGCTACAAATTTCTACATGCTTGGTCTAGCTGGAAAGTGAAAGTCTGGGTCACAGATTATGCCCCTCTTGCTTAGATTTTATTTCTTTTTTTTATTTTTTTTATTTTTGACTGTGCTGGGAACCTGTGAGAGACTGATGTGATAAAACAGTTCACTGATTTTTCCATCTTAGCTGAGGAACCAGGCTAGCAAAATTTGTACCACAATGTCCTCTCTTCAGAGAAATGCTGCACCTCCTTCCAAAATAGGGAACCTAATGAGAAAATATGGATAGGTTTATAGAGCCGGAAATAGAGACCTAGACGAATATACTGAAGTAGCATCTTTCGCTGTTCTGATTGCTGTTCGTAAGTTACCCATAACTGATGTGATTTGTGCGTTTCCCCGTAAAGCAACCCGATATTATCCTAAGCAAATAAAATAAATAAATAAACTATACTTTATTAGAGTCACGGTAGAAAATGTTGGAACTTGTAACGAGCCAGTGTCCATAGAGCACATGGCATATAAGCGAAGAATTTCAAGTACTTAATTTGACCGATTACTATATTACACTAACCACGCAAGAGTAAAATTTTCATGTAGCTACGCATCAGCATTTCACTTTTAGCCAAGAATTATGTTGGGTGCTACAGCAGTATATTAGAAGAAGTGGGCCAATCAGACAACCATGAGATACGCACCCACCTGAGAGAAATGTAAACTCACAGAGTACTGCATGCCACTGAGATGTAACGTCCCGCTTACTGGCTGTTCTCTTGCGAAAACTCTATTGAGCAGCTAGTTCAACAACTCACACGCAATCGAAATACTTTAGAACTTGTATCTACAAACGAGCAAGACCTCATCGACAGTGTCAGTACAGGTACAGGCAGTAACGATAATAGATCCATCAAGAAGGCTTGGGTGGTTTTCATGCTGGATAGAGCAGATGAGCAGTTGTTGGTATCGTACTTAGACTACGAAACGACATAATTTAGTTGCAGTATATAAGACATAGAGAATTGTGTGAAAAGTATAGACTGCTTCGTATTGTGCTTTGTAGAAGTATTGCCGAGCAAGTGGATTAAGGACAGGAAAATCCGTGGATTAAAATCCATATTAGAAAAAAGCTGAGGAAAGAGAGATTGTTGCACTCTTATTTGAGAAATGTCAGTTGGAAAAAGACAATAGAAATTAGTGAATTAGAAAAAAGATCTTGTAGGTTAGCTAAAGGTCGTGCCCGAGAAACCTAGTGGAATTATGGTCCTACGTAAATTTTCTAATCGGGTCGAAGGCTTCTATTTGTCACAGGTCGACCAGTATGCAGCGTCAACAGAAGACAACATAAGGAAAACAAGTTTTTTTAAGTATTGTGTTCATAAAATCACGTATGAGGTTTGTACAGACACATTATCTTTTGACCATCCTACAGACTGCATTATGGATGACATACACTGATCAAAAATATCCGGACCCCTAAAGTGAATATTAGTAAGGTGCGAGTCTACTCTTCGCCTTTATGACGAGTCATAGTCAGTTTGGAACATTTCTGTTGGCTGTCTGAATGTATGTTGAACAACGGCAGCCCATTCTCCCTCGAGACTCGATACCGGAGAAGACAGCTAAATGGAATGCTGGGCTCTGGAGTGAGGTCGATATTTTAAATCATTCCAAAGCTGTTTCATTGTGTTCAGACCGGTATTCAGGGCAGGTCAGTCAATACATGAGTTGAGATTGCTCCTTCGCGTTCACAGTTCACAACTACACCATCAACAATCGACTTGGGAAGCTTTAGAAAGGATCGAAGAGCTCATAATGGATCTCTTATTTAGGTGACATCCTATGACTAGGTCAAAGTGTAAGCCACGAAGCTCTCCACGCCGACTCCTTCTGGTGTTGTCCGCAGCTCGTGGTGTCGCGGTCGCGTTCTCGCTTCCCAAGCATGGGGTCTCGGGTTCGATTCCCGACGGGGTCAGGGATTTTCACCTGCCTCGAAATGACTTGGTGCTTGTGTCGTCTTCCTCATTTCATAACCATTCCTCAAAGTGGCGAGATTGGACTAAGGTTGGGAACTTGTACGGGCGCTGATAACCACGCAGTTGAGCGCCCCACAAACGGATCATCATCATATTTCTGGTGTTACTAGTTATCTACGGATAACACAAAGCTCCACTCCTGTTTTAGAACTCGTGTGTCAGCCTCTCGTGACATCTGATTGTAAGTTCGCATTAGATAGGAGTGTCGGGATTCTTTTCCTGAGATAGTGCAGAAATAGGCAACACTGGTGTTGAGATGCCACTAAAAGGGTTGAAGGTAAGTGCATCATCATTTATGGATGGATTCCGAATTTGATTGTATAGGAACAACTCTTACTCAGATTCAAGTTATTCTGAATTCCTCGCCCAGTGGAAAGTCCCAGGCGAGTGGAAAAAGAGTGAAACTGACTCCCGTAATCAGAAGCATAAAAGAACGGACCTCGAAAACAACAGACCAAATTTCCTTAACGTCGGTTTATTGCAAATTTCCTTGAGGTGGCCTTGCCCATAAATGAGAAGGTATTTGGAAAGAATCGCAAATCCGAAACGCAGCTCGTCCTCCTTTTGCATGATTTGCTGGGAACCATTGATGAAATCCAACAGGCATATTTCATATTCCTAGTCTTCCGTTGAAGACTGATGATGTCATTCCGAACAGGTTCTCGTATAAGTGAATCGCAAGCAGATTTTTCTAAATACTAGAAGCAAGTATATTGTCGTTATCGTCGAGTGTTCACTTCAGACAAGAATATCCTAAAGAGCGCCCTTGGGATGGGTGATAGGACTACTTCAACATTCAGCCATCGGGATCTGCTTATTGTATTAATCTTCTGGTCTCCCCGTACAATTTTTACCCCATACTCCCCCCCCCCCCCCCCCAAATAAAACTGCTTATGTCTCAGAAGGTGTCGTATCAACCGACCCTTTCTTTTAGTCAAGTTGTGCAAGTTGTGCTACAAATTTCTTGTCTGCCCAGTCCTGTTCAGTACCTCCTCATTATCTACGTTACCTACCTAATCTGCAGCACTGTTCTGTAATACCGCAGTTCTAAAGCTCCTATTCTCTTCTTGTACAATTTGTTTATGGTACATATTTCACTTCGATACGTGGCTACGTTACAGACAAATGCCAATTCTGTATCCGAAAATGCTTTTCCCGCACTTACCAGTCAACATCTTATATCCTCTCTTTATCGGCCCTATCATTATTTTGCTGCGCAACTACAAAATCTACGTACTACTTTAAATGTCTCGTTTACCAAGCTAATTCCATCTGTATCACCTGATTTAATTCAACTCCATTCCATTATCCTTGTTTTGCTTTTGCTAATGATAATCTAAATGTCCTCATTTCAAATCACTGTCCATTCCGGTTAACTGCTCCTCCAATTTGTTTGCTGTCTCTGTTAGAATTACAATGTCATCGGCAAATCTCAGAATTTTTATTTCTTCTCCCGTACCTTTAATTCGTATTCTTTCCTTTCGTTTCCTTTACAGATTCAATAACATCGAGGATGAACTACAACCCTGTCTCAGTCCCTTCTCAACCACTGCTACGATTTCATGCCCCTCCACTCTTATAACTGCTGCCTAGTTTCCATAAAAGTTGTAAATACCCTTTCGCTCCCTGTATTTTACTCCTACTACCTTCATAATTTCAAAGATTGTGATCTGCTAAACATTGTCAAAGGCTTTCTCTAAGTCTAAAAATGCTATAAAGGCTTGTTTGCCTTTACTTAGCCTATCATCTAAGTTAATTTGCAGGGTCAGTATTGCCTCTTGTGTTCCTACGTTTCTCCAGAATCCATACTGAGCTTCCCCAGGGTCGGCTTCTTCCAGTATTTCCATTCCTCTGTAAAGAATTCGTGTTAGTATTTAACAACCATGACATAATAAACTGATAGTTCAGTAATTTTCACACCTGTCAGCAACTGCTGTCTTTAGAATTTAATTATAACATTCTTCTTGAAATCTGAGGATATTTCGCCTGGCTCATACACTTTCATGCGAGATAGAAGAGTTTTTTCAGGGACGGATCTCCCAAGTAGCTCTGACGGAATGTCATCTACTCCAGGGGCCCTGTTTCGACTTAAGTCTCTCAGCGCTCTATCAAATTTTTCTCGCAGTATCATATCTCATCTTCATCTGCATCCTCTTCCATTTCTACAGTATAATATGGCCTTGCAGTCCACTTCTCTCTTATAGTACCTCTGTATACTCCTTCAACCTTTCAGCTTTCCCTTCTTTGCGTAGTACTGGTATTACATCTGAGTTCTTGATACCAACAGAGCTGCTTCTCTCCTTTCCAAAATTAGCTTTACATTTCCTGTAGGCGACACCTGTTTTTACCCTAAGGCAAATCCGCTTTTAAATTCTTACGTTTGTTCCCTAGACATTCCTTTTTAGCCATTTTGTACCTTGTAGCAATCTCATATTTACAGGATTGTAAATAAATGTGATTGACAAGAAGTGCAAAATGACTAAACAGTAACTACCAAGAGGACAAGTGTAAGAATTTAGAAAAATAGATAGTGCCTACAAGGAAACTAAGAGACTTTTGGAGAAAAGAGAAGCAGGTGTATTGATATCAAGAGCTCAGGTGGAATACTAAGCATAGAACAGAGAGCTGAAAGGTAGAACGTGTGTATAAAGTTTTATCTATGGTTGAGTATTATGGAAATCCTACGTAAATGAAAATGGGATGCCTTGAAGAAAAAAAGAAGTTCTTTAGGGAAACACTATTGACAAAATGTTGGTGTCCGGCGTTTGGTGTTGAAAACCGAACGAGTTTACAGATAGTAATGTACACCTAATAAGTTATTACCTCTTATAGAGGCATAGAGACATTTTCATCTCTCCATTTTCGAGTAAAACAGGAGAGGACTCAACAGTTCTTAAATGCAGTATCCTCCGCCATGTACCCTGTATGTGTAGTTACAGATGCTGCCTTGGCTCCAGAATATTAAAGCAAAGCACATGTCAATAATGAACAATTGTATAGCTTCCCATTGTAGCATACTTGCTAGACAAGCTTCTGTTTTGGCAACGTTTGGCATGTGAAGCCACTTCATTCATAATATATTTCACATTTGCCCTTGTGAACGCGTGGATAAAACAGAGCCAGACAGGTCTTGTATAACCCCATCTAGGTGGTATTAGTTTATTTTTGGAGGAAATAAGATGTAATTTTTTTTACCCGCTGAAGATTATTATGAGAATATGTGTGAGGCTAAACTGTTCAGTGGTCTAAACATCGAGTAGTCTTCATTGGTAGGTGTCGCATGACAGGAATCACAAATAACACCTGTCCAGATCTTTACATATCTACACCAACCAATGTCCTTCAAAGAAAAAGATGCAGTGTTACGTACCACGATCATGAGAATTGATCGATACGGGACAAAAGCAGATTATAAAAGCCATTTATAAAGCCATGTGATCGTACCCACATACACTTGTTAGAAGAGTAGGTGCAGCGACAACAGACCACCAATCAAACAAAATTTGAGCAATACTATATCCTTGAATACATCTTGGCAGATAACTTAGTAGCATATTCAATACCTAAAAAGTGTTACAAACGTGTCTTGAAAAAATTTTAATGCTATTGCAACGCCAGGAAAAGAAGTATTCATCCTCGGAATAACAATAATTTGCAGCCGTTGGAACAGAACAGACTTCTTTTTATATTGAACTAGACTGCAATAGCCTAGGATAATAAAGTACAGCGAGTTTATCAAAGTTCTTTATCACTGAGTGGGAAGAAATAAGAAAAAGAGTATAGTTTTCAGTGTAGGTTTCACAGATTCCATTTTTATTAGCTTTTGGATTTGTGGTGATGGTCACATCTCAGACTTCAGTATCTCTAGAAATTGTGAATTTTATTACTTAATTGTTTCTTGGAAAATTTTATTCTGTCTTTTGGTAGACGGCACAAATGTCACTCATTTCTGACTCGTCGATTAAAAACTTCCCTTCGTAACAGCTGCAGGATATTCAGTGAGACATTTATTTTTTATTTTCTTGCCTCCAAGGTCAAATACTTGTCACCTTAGGAAGTGAACATTTAGTAATGGGTAGGACAAGCTCTGCGGCTCTGGGAAGCAATTAACATTTAGCTCAACACCGTAGCGTTCTCGAATTATTTATGCTCCACAATTATGTCTTTTGTTCTTCGGAGGTCGTTTATATTCATGTCGTTAGCGAGAATTCGCAAGTTCCAGTCACGTTTTCATCATAATAGGCGAGAAACGGAAATAATTCATTGTGATACGTTCTTAATTTCAGAAATACGTTGTTGTTGGGATGCAGGACGGTGTTTATGAGACATATGGCATTAATTTTCACGAGTTAGTGCCTTACACAGCGTGACGACGCATTAACGAGTTGGTGTTGCAGATGACGTGCAATAGTGTACACGATCTGGCGTCATATTTGAGACGTGAAATCCTTGTTGATGAGGTTAAAAATAAAGGCACAAACCATGGAAAATTATTAAGATTCTCGCTTTGTGAAGCCGAGAATTGGTAGTCAATCTTCTTAGCAGATAGAAAATTTTATGTTAATCGTGATAACCGATTCCTTAGGAAGCTAAACATCGCAATGAAGTGATAAAAGCCGATGAGCGTTTTTCATATCAATAACTATTCCATATAGGAGATAATTCTATGCTGTGAGAGACTAAAATTAACTAAAATTAATTGTATACGCAAGTATGTAAACATGGAATGGATATCATTTCTATTAATCAAGGACTTAGCGCAGTTGCCACGACATTGGTCTTGAAAATAAATCCCGGTTCTAATGTTTTGATTTGAGCGTTGCGAAATCTTCCTGAATAAATTCAGTATAAGAACGTTACTCCATTCAGAATGGTACTTCATAATCCTTACTCTACACTTGTCAGTTTCTTTCGGTCTGGACGAAACTTTAAATCTTTAACATTCTCCCTTTCATCTTTTTTATGGAAGAATAGCATCACGTGTACGAATGACTTGTATTCAAGAAATGTCGTACAAATGCAAGAAGACAGGCCTTAACGGGAAATACAGAACTGTCAGTTTTTACCCAGGGGTAATAAAAAACTCTGGCCTGACCGCTTTGCCGAATTTCTTCCTGGTTGATTTCTACATCAGACATAAAAATATGTAACCGCTAATGAAATAGTAAGAATGATAGTGTACTCCAGGGGAAAATTGTTTAAAAGAGAGCGCCTGTTGATCTTAGCTGATCCAAGGAAATAATAAATAACGCTAGCGGAATTAGGTGCACAGATGAGCTTGAAATAAAGAGGACCCGTGAAGCATAGCCGTGGAAAGAAGTATACAGAAAAGCCAGTTTAATGCGGCATCTGCTTCGACACCCACTAATTATTGACTTGATGCTTGAGGAAGGAGAAGGAGGAAAGCTATATGAGCAAACAGAGGCTAAGAAATCTTTGGAGAGATAAGACGTAGTAGGTAGACACAAAAGTTTGGGACAAACTAGAGAAAGGTGAAGAGCATAAACAAACAAATTGACCGACTGTTGAAGAAATGTTATCATTACTGTCACCATTAATAATAATAAAGCTTAACTCTGTCCACATAGTTATGCTGTAAAATCGTGATGCCTCAAAAAAAGTCTGCGAAGAGTCTATAGAACCAAAAACAGCATCCTTTTGTCAAGTTGGCAACTTCAGAAGGCTTAGTTATGCTCAATACCAGAAGATTAGTTCGTCGCTTTAATGAATAACATAGTTAACCTATCATTTATAAAGTTTTCACTGTATGAATACAATGTAAAACTGAGTAGGACCTGCGGCCGAAATGTAGAGCATAGGGAACATTGCCTTAGTTGTCAGGAAGCTGTCACATACCTATACCAGGTTGTTGTGTAAACAATGTCCTCGTCATAATCGAGAAAATGCAACGATCATGGTACAACTGTCAATTGGCTTTTGACTGACTGCAGATAACCTGTTCATAAAAAATAATACATGGAAGGCGGACGCACATTTCAACAAGATCATGGTGGGCACTTGAGGCAAAACTAATTGGTAAAATAGATATAAAATTTTATACATTTTTGCAGATATCGTAGCCATCCGTAACCTGGAGCAGCCTGGTCTGTCAAAGAAAACTACCTCGATGACTAACGACTCACGATCTGTCAGCTCAATACAATCCAAAAATGTCATGAACACAGAGACTAGGTGTGTCCTTGTTGAAGGAGCTATCCCGGTATTTGCCTGAAGTCATTTAGAAAAGCCAGAGTAACAGGATTAGCGTGCCAGCACGAGGGACTGTCTGTAACGCACTTATGGTAAGACGTTAACCTGCTCTTTCTTCTTTATAAAACTCGAGAAACATAAGCAGCAATTTTTGGTTCACAGGACGATTTTACAGTGACTTATTGAGATTGAGGGTGCCAGGAAAACATCAGTCATCTTTAGTAACGGCTAAAATAACTTTTTCTAGGGTGGAGTATGCCACAGTACAGATTCCAAAGTGTTTCTATAGCGTGTCGTCAGTAAGATCCAGCCGGCCATGTTTAGAGGCCGATATAGTTCTTTCGTAAATGTTGCTGGATACTGGTTTATGTGTGGCACAGTTTGTAAACAGGTTGGGACCTGTTCGGTGGTACGTGTTTTCGGAATCGGCTGATACATCGCTGTCACATCAGAACTGCTTACACAGTACTAAATATGATTAGTGTTTTTCAAACCTTTAGTAAATGCAGTGCAGTAATTTATTCCACAAAGAATAATTTTACGACGACTCACGATCTCACAACTCAATACAATGAAAAAATGTCATGAACACAGAGACTAGGTGTGTCCTTGTTGAAGGAGCTGTCCCTGCATTTGCCTGAAGTGATTTAGAAAAGCCAGAGTAATAGGAATTGCATGTCACCACGAGGTACTGTCTGTAACGCACTGATAATAAGACATTAATCTGCTGATCACGTTCACTTTGCCTTTGGCTTCTTCGGCTCGTTCCAAGTCAAATGGCAATCAGTACCCATCCCTAAAAACTTTGTGCTTCGTGCACAAGCTATAGCTTTGACATTTACTATTAACTTGACAGAGTTGTTTTCCACTTTAAGCTGAAGATCCACTTCCATGCTTCTTTTCTGTTTAATGTTCACGTATTACATACTGCCCACATGTAAACACCCTTGAGGGTTCCTTTTGCCTCCTCAACTAGTTCTAGTGTCTTATCAGTGACTATAATGTTACAGCCATCAGCAAAGAAACTTTTTTCTCTATGTCTTATATCGTCGGATATCACAGATATAAATTAACAATAGAACTGGCGCTTACATGTATCTGAGGAACGACTAATAACATGTTTTGCGTTTGATATTGCTGGCACTAAAAAATTTGCATCATTCGAAGTATGAGCTACCTTCGCACCCTCTTTACCTCAATTGCCTCGAACTGCCCCTTAGCTATTCCCCTTACATTATGCTTATAGTTTATGTAGCAATATTAGTTGGTTCAAATGGCTCTGAGCACTATGGGACTTAACATCTGTGGTCATCAGTCCCCTAGAACTTAGAACTACTTAAACCTAACTAACCTAAGGACATCACACACATCCATGTCCGAGGCAGGATTCGAACCTGCGACCGTAGCAGTCGCGCGGTTCCGGACTGAGCGCCTAGAACCGCTAGACCACCGCGGCCGGCGCAATATTAGTAAAAACTCATGTGCAGATCTGTGTTTCGGTAACCCTTCTCGAGAGCTACAAATAACACTTTTGTTAATTCTTTTGTGGCCGATGTTGTACTTTTGCTATCTCAGAAACCAAACTGTGCTTCGTTGAGATGGTTGTGTTTATTAATGCATTATGATCCAGCTAACTGAAATGAAACTGGCTGGTAGTACTTATAAAGAATAACTCAGGAAAATTTATGCAGCCGATGGGATTCCCTAGTCGAGGATTCCTTGCTTAAATAGGGAGGAAACTGCATCGTCGTAACCTCATGCGGCATCGCAGAAGTTCTACGAACATTCTGGTATAATTGTAGTTCCATTTCCAAGGTATCTTGAAGTTGCTGTCGTCTGAGGAGTGTCTATAGTAATTCCGCATGCAAATTATTTAAATAAGTTTCAATGTTTGTTTGTATTATTACTTGCATACGAATTATCTTACATCATGTTTGTTTGTATTATTACTTGCATACGAATTATCTTATATCATGCAGAGCATATGGATTTCTGAGCTTCCATATCGCTCTTATTCTGTCTATGTGGGTTATCTTTTCTACTTGCACTTTGCTGATGTGTTGACAATTGTGGATATTTTGCTGATGCGCATCTTAAGTACTATATTCAGCATATCTTTATGATGACGAAGAACCACTTTTTGCGCTGTATCTGCTCAATACGTTTTCTAAATAATGTTGCCTAATGGCCGTAGAAAACTCAATAAAGTTAGCGACAGAGTATAAGACAATACTGTTTCTGATACGGAGATAAAGAGCAAATATGTGGGCGGATTCTCAGCTTGACTACGATGGCAGCAACTCTTCGGTTCACCAATTGCACTGTGGGTTGTGGATGTCAGAGTCTGTCCTCTTGAATTGAATTGAAAGTGATTATATATATATTCACTTCTGTTTCACCCCCTGCTAAGTAAATCACAAGATACAGGGAGTTAGGCAACGAAGTGAGTAAAACACTATATAGGGTGACGTAGGAGGACCGGTCAGTACTCGTGAATATAAAAGGAGCGATCATTCGATACAAAAAAGTGTTGTAAACATGGGCTCAAAAATGTATACCAGAAGAACTATCGGCATATAGAGCCTGTGAAAAAAGCTTTTTGCTTCCCATATTTTGACAGGTGGACCAAAACAAGAAAACACATCCACTATACATGGGCTCTAAGCTGCATACGTTACTAGCTATGGGCAGTTATTCATCTTCGAGACTAAGAAACAAACTTCTGTTTATTGAACAAGTATTCATAGCTCTTAAGGCATCCATTTTAAAGACAATGTTTACCAGACTTGTGGCCATTTTAAAGGAAATGTTTACCGGACATTTTTCTTCGTATAATCCTTCCTCTCAAATTCCCCAATATTAACCATTCCTCCTGCTACCGCCTGTATTTGTGCTCGTACATAATATGAAAAACGCCGGCCGCGGTGGCCGAGCGGTCCTATGCGCTACAGTCTGGAACCATGGGACCGCTACGGTCGCAGGTTCAAATCCTGCCTCGGACATGGATGTGTGTGATGTCCTTAGGTTAGTTAGGTTTAAGTAGTTCTAAGTTATGGGGCACTGATGACCTTAGAAGTTAAGTTCCATAGTGCTCAGAGCCATTTTTAATATGAAAAACAAGAGTAAATAAACAATGGCTTCATTGTATGGGCGAATGGAATCATTTGCGCGTTGTGATATTAGTAGAAAGCCTCTCATCAAAATATCCTTAATTTCCACCCAAAAAACCTAAAGATTATCGGTAAATGTGTAGGAAAAAGGAGAGGGGGAGAGAGAGAGAGAGAGAGAGAGAGAGAGAGAGAGAGAGAGAGAGAGAGAGAGAGGGGGGGGGCAGAGTAGACGAAAAAAGTAGATATAACAGACAAAAGCATTCGCTTGGGAATAGAAAATGTTACACAGGGATAAGCAAACATTGCTATGAAGTCATCTGTAAAGAGTCAACAGTGAAACAAGTACTGAAATAAATGAACTACTGTAGCGAAAACTGGAAGGATCACTTCGAAAGAAAGCCTGCGCAGCAGAATACTAGGTATAGCTTGAAATTGAGAAAGTGAAAAGAAAAATAAACATCAATGCATGTTTGGCAAAACTGGCACACTTGAAGGAGCGTAACGGGTGATGTGGCCGTACCTTGGAGTGAACTTGATGGTAATATTTTAAGTAATTAGTAGGCGTGGATGACATTATCTTTTAACTCAAGAAGTGCTGTCTCTCAGACCGCGAAAACATTTTCGAAATCGCTGTGCAAAGTCTGCTGTGACGGAATACTTCTATACTGGACGCGCGGAGCGGCCGCGCGGTTTGAGACGTCATGTCACGGACTGCGCGGCCCCTCCCGCCATTGGTTCGAGTTCTCCCTCTGGCACGGTTATGTGTGCTGTTCTTAGCAATAGCTAGTTTAAGTTAGTATAAGTAGTCTGTAAGTCTAGGGACCGATGACGTAAGCAGTTTGGTCCCTTAGGAAATAACACACATTTGGACATTTGAACTTCTGTATTTCTACTGTCCACCTTAAATTGCCAGCTCTACAATGTTTTGTTGCCGGTTGCCTTGTCGTCTTCTTTGTTTGTTGTTGGCACGTGTTATTGATTCGTGAACTACGTACCTGTTTCCTTCAGTACGGTACCTTACAGCACGTAATATGTTCGCAGGAAGGTGTCACGTTTAGCTTTCCCGAGTTTGGTGAAATAGTTAGTTCGTGAATGGAGGGAGATGTCAGTGATATAGTTCCAGAAATAGACGAAAAGACCGACGATTTTACAATAGCCAGTGTTCACAGATCTAAATAACTCAGAGGCAAAATTTCAGGAGAAATGTGGCGGAGATCTTTCCCCTCCCTCCCCCCTCCCCTTAAAAAGTATTATCAATCAGTTGTGTTCTGAGTGTTCACAAGAAAAATGTAGGTCTCATCATAGAATGTCAGTTTATCAGACTTTCTATTTGTAGCTGTCGAGTGGAATTTTTGTGCACAAATTTAGACTTGTAATGTTTTATGTGGAAATTTAGTTGCTACAGAGATAGTATAATTTTTCATAATGTGAGATTCAGTTCTCTAAGAGGCCATTTATGTGTGTTATTGAAAGAACCACGCTATAGTATGTGACTTCACGGGATAAATAGCAAAAGGTTGCAGGCTTTATTTAGTGCAATACATTTAAGAACAAAATTTAAACAATACTTAAATAATTGTAAAAATAAATCTTACGTAACATAAATTAAAAATTTCAAATGATTTGTGCCTTAAGTTTCGGATTAAACATAAGGGTCCCAGAGTCCCCATCTCGCAGCATACGCTGCAGAAAAGGCACCTCGTTAAGGATTATTACTCCACAGCCTATTGCTAGAAATGACTGAGTGCTTCTCGGGCAGTTCAGATAGAACGTGATAGCCAGTTCGACCAGTGTTCCGTCACGTGATCTGATGCTGTCACCTGCGGCGTCAGTAGGCAGTGCTGCCGAAGCACTGGGGCCGCTGCCGAAACCCGCGCGAGTCTGATGTCCGGGAACGGCCACGCTGAGCGAGGCGCGTCGGGCGCGACGGTGGCTCTGTCTTGCGGCGACTGGCTGAAACATTTCGCGCCGTTATTAATTATAGCGGAGCGCCGTCGCGGACGACCGCCGCCGTATATTACGAGCCGCTGATTAATCATGAGGATTTTAACGTTTCTGCTAGACAAATGTCTTGTACAATATAGCTATAAATTACACAAAAAATATTGTTTGCATTACTAAATGCAAAATTTGCACGCTACGGAAAAAGTTATATGTACGATATTTTAAAGCGCCATAATGAATTGCATTTTTTTTGTTTCCGTTTCATATTTATATTTTGAAGAGTTTCCTCATCATTCTAGAAAGTGGGATTTTCATTCTGCTAAGCACACATTTTGAAGAAATTTTGTTCATTTGCATCTCGAAGCGGATTTCATTGTATTACGAATAACAAAGGGGCCATTTACAGCCGAAGAAAATTATGAAACTGATGGAATGCTACAAAGTCGGAGGACGAAAGTGAATAGTAATGCATATTCCTACTAGTTTATACTGTGCTGCAGACTGACCTTAATAATTCGGTAGTTTCATCTGTCCTTTCAGTGTTCTCGAGCAGTAGGCAGTTTTTTTAGCCAACCACACTCTCTAAAATCCTCTTTCAGATAAGATAGCTTCTTCACATTTTTGAAACTGACTTGTTTCGAAATTGGCCGCTGATACGAGTTAGTAATACGATTTTTCCAGTCGTCACTTCTGCGATTCCTGCCTACTATTGCATTCCATAAATACTCGATACATACTCTGGATCACCATTTTCGGTACTGCACTACAGTGGCATCGCAAGAGATCTGTAATGACTATGTCAGTTTTCTCGCAATCGAAGCAATTTCATTGTTTCAAAACGTTTCATACGTCTGTCATACGCTATAAAAATTCTTGAACTGAGAGACTGTCGCAGAACGAAACGGAAAAAAAATGCAAGTATAAGCAGCATTTAACGGACAGTATTTAGTTAATAAAATGACTGTCAGATTATACTGCTGGATGATATGACGGAACGGAAGTGATGGGTGGGTGTTGTGTGTTGTCCTTAGGTTAGTTAGGTTTAAGTAGTTCTAAGTTCTAGGGGACTGATGACCATAGATGTTAAGTACAATAGTGCTCAGAGCTATTTGAACCATTTGAACGGAACATTCACTTGATACCTCGAGCTGGAGAGTAATACACAGTCTGTCTCGAGGCATGGCAGCTGAAACATGTGCTGATATGCATGACCTGGGGCACTAGTAACCTATAGTCTGTACCGTAGCACACCCTAACCTCAAAAGATTTCTCACGAAGGGAACAACCGGATTCTCCACTCGCATTGTATTATGGCTTGTACGTTATTATGAAGATTTGTTCCCGTTCCTGAGGGAGTAGAGCTCCTTACACCTCACCGCTAATAGAGGACGGGTATTCAGAGGAGAAGTTGGGTGGGGGATCTGCGGGACTGGGGCAATGGGAACCGGGAGAGTCGAGAGGAGAGAAATGAACGCTAGTGAACACGTCCATTCAGTTCTTTCGTGGTTTCGTTATTCATTTGAGGCTCTCGTCGATGTTATCTTCCCTGAAACCACACACATTCTTCAACCATACATTTCTAATTTACTATTTACAAAAATCGGAATCAAGTTGCTAAGAATATACCCTGATGATTTGCGAGATGCATGCCTGACAATTCAAACCCATTTTAAATTAAAAGCAGCAGCTAGTTCTGTGAACACAAGAGGGAGGACGAATTGACTTGTTTACTCCCGTGGATGGGACCCTTACAGTTATGCAACAGCCTCAAGACTAGAAGCAAAATGACTATCAGAAGCAGCCTTCTCCAAAAACTTACTGGAAAATGTTAGACCAGCCCTCGATGGATAGGAATTTACGGTTGGCATTCTTATTATATACGGCCGAGTATGGTGTACCTGCGTGAGATTTATCATCGTAGACAGCTGATTCAGTCCTCAACCAAAATGCAAGTCTCATCACAAGTGCCGGCCGGAGTGGCCTTGCGGTTCTAGGCGCTACAGTCTGGAACCAAGCGACCACTACGGTCGCAGCTTCGAATCCTGCCTCGGGCATGGATGTGTGTGATGTCCTTAGGTTAGTTAGGTTTAATTAGTTCTACGTTCTAGGCGACTGATGACCTTAGAAGTTAAGTCGCATAGTGTTCAGAGCCATTTGAACCATCACAAGCTATCTCAAGTCAACCCACAACACCGCCGACACCCACTGCCTGCCATCTCTTCCTAATATTTACGTACAGGGTGTTTCACAATTCGTATCACACACTTGTAGAAGGTGTAGAGGGAACTTAGTAGATCAAGTTTTACATAGGAACCCATGTTCGGAAACGTCATGCAACGATTACATAGAACGTCGAAGTTACATGTGCTGCCGTCTGTAAATTTATGTGTATATAGGATGATTCTGTGATGGTGTTAAAAACTTTCTGGAATGAAGGAGAAGGATCTGTAGGAGACGAACGAGTCAAGAGTTATAGGCGACAATTGTTCTGATACCTCTGACTTTGAAATACATGTAGTAGTACTGTTCCTGGTATAATTCTAAGATAGGTAACTCTGAGAGTTGCTGCTACGGGCCAAAACAAGGAAGAAATTAAAGTAGACCTGGGCTCCAAAATGTACACTTGATAAGCTATAAACACCTTCACCTTAGCTGCTATGATACACATGCCCTCTATTGAACAAGTGCTTTTGGCTCTTAAGGATGCATTTCAGAGCCCATGTTTACCAGATATTTTTTCTTATTTTGGTCCATACCATCATCTCTCAAAGTTGTGTACGTTACAATCTTAGCAATAACAGTACCAGTACATGTATTCAGCGCTCAGAAGTATCAGAACGGTTTTCTCCTATAACTTGCTCGTTTTCGGTAGTGGCACCACTACCTCAGATTGATACTTTTATCCTTCTCCATCATCCTCGAAAGTTTGAAACATCATCACGGAATCAATAGGTATATATACACATTATCATATGACTTGGGCGCTCTGTAGCGTAGGCTGATGACGTTGTGTAACATGAATGTGAAACATCCTGTATATAAATAAGAATGTACATTAGTTTCTTCGTAATTTATATTAATCTACAGTTTTACTCCAATGTTGGCGAAATTTTCCATTTATTACCTTCGAGACTAGAGGAAGATAACTCCCTACATAATATTTCGTAATCTTACTTGAAACGTATATGTATGTAATATATAAAGGGACAGGCTGTTACCGAAAGTTTCTAAAAGGTCTTGGCCGATTTACTTGAAATTTCTGCACGATCCCCTAACGATCATTTGTGCTCACACAGGTTATATTTTTTTAATATACTCAATACATAATATATATAAAGCAGAAACGTTCTTACCAAATATCTCGAAAAGTACTTCACCGATTTTCTTCAATGTTCTTGGCTGTTTTACTTCAAATTTCTGGGCTATTGATAAATTATTTTAATATGCAATTTAAATAGGAATTGAACATAATGTTTGATTTCATTGTTATTACTGAACTTTTGCTTAGAAATTCGTGTATACTTGGACAACTCAGAATCGGAAGCCTAGAGCCTTACTTATATGAATGCCGCAGGTGAAAACGTGTTCATTCATTGCATTCCATTCAAACCAAGTGATTCATACATGCACCTCGATTTAAAGCGATTGCAATTCTCAATTTGGATGGCATTCTCTATGGGTATCAACAAGACAGAAGGCCAATCACTTTGTGTAGCAGATATTAATTGTCCTGGGCTACGCCATGCACTACAACTAGTACTATATGAAATTATTAATGAGCCGGGAAGATAGGAACCAACGACACACCCCAGGCACCCCATTATATGGTTTTCAACCAGCAGGACACAAGAATCGGATGACGCCACAAGGTCTTAGCAAGAGTTACACATCTGCAAGAAAATTCCGATGACAGAAGACTTTCGAAGTCTAGACGACACTAGGCATCTCATCATTCCTTTAAACAAATAAGATGAAAATTTTTAACCCCATTCGCTCCTGCTGTCTGCAAGAGTAAAGTGAACCTAGAACGACACCACCTTACAGTGAAAATATCGTATGTCTACGTAAAGAACCATAAAATGCCCAACACCTGCTGATGTGCAGTAACATGGGCCAACTCAGCAAAAGGGAACCCTATCGCTAGCAAAACAGGCTCAATATTGTGAAAGGGGGACAACAAAAATGAGGAAATAAATTAAAAGTTGAGAAAGGGGTTCGATCTTTATGTTGAAAGCACGGTGTTAGACACTGTTCAATAGACACTAATCTGTTACAGATATTTAGAATGGATTTTATTAACAAGAATAGCCAGTTGTTAGTGACAAACTGCAGTTTTCTGAGCTCAAATTGGAGTAATCTCTGTTGGTTAATTCCCTAGTTCCATGCTGGAATATTTTAGGTAAACTTTCTTGCAAGTGCAACACACTCTAAAAGCTGTTCATGTTAAGAGGAAACAGGCCTTCTTTTCTAATCCAGCCATCGAAACTGAAGTTTTGCATTGTGTCCCCAAATCATTTCAGTTGGATGGTTCACACAGAAAGCTCATTACTGGCATCGCATTACGTTCACATTCGGTTGTTATAATTTTTTTCGTAGTGGACTTCAAAAAGGTCCTGTTTGTACTGCGAATTGATCCTTGATCGTAGACACACAGGTCGAATGGAAAGAAAGTAAAAATAACGAAAATAAATATATACGTATGGTAAAACTTGTATGTTTCCACCCGACCAGAAAAGAAAGAACTGACATAGACAGTCTGTGTGCCAATCAGTGCGGTCGCTCTGGTCAGACACTGCTCCTGACTGAGGTCATGTGGCACTGGTCGGATGGCCAAGTTTCGAGTCTCGCTGAGAGCATGTTTGTTTACTTACTGAGGTATTCAAACTAAAGAATTTATTGAGGAGAATTCCTCCGAGTTAGTTTCCTTATCGTAAAAGCACCTCATCAGGTAATGGAATAATAGGTGCCTGAATTTAAAGAAATCGAAAAGAAAAGAAGAAAAATGAGTGTTGGAACGTAAGGTAGTTGAAGACGACGATAGGGCAAGTAAAAATAGTATGCAATACTTCTGATAAACATAACAGAATTTCCAGAACAAAGAATTCTATGTGTCTGAAACAGAAAGCTTACATTCACTGTGTATTACCAATTTCGACCTATGACAGTGTGATAGAGAACTTCAAGGCGAGAACATTTAGACAGTTGTGGACTGATCTACTACAAATGTACTGATGCAAGATGTGAGTTGGTAGCAAAGACAGGAAAATAATTTAATGAACGACGAGCCTGGCGTAAAACTTGTAAGTATGACTGAAATAAAAATGAAGCGTCTCCTAGCAAATGGATGACAGAGTGATAAAGTACATTCTCCGCTGGGCCCGACAAAAAAGAAAACACAAGAGTTGACTCCCTAGAGAGCGACATTATGAAACATTCGTATGTAACATACATTCGAATTTTGATGACCACAAATTATAGAAAAATTTAAAAGACATATTTAACATATTTATCAAGTAGTGAAAGCTAGTGATGCCGTTATTTTAATGTCTGGTATTTCAAATTTCCACTATTCTGTGGTCTCTACAGACAATAACTTCAATTTAGAGAGAGCTAGGAAAGTATTCGGCCATGTACTCGTTCTGTGAACAATCACGTGATTTTTCGTAAGTGAAAAGTAAGACTGCACGATGATTTGAGCTTCAGTATTTCAATCACTCACCAGATAGGTAATTTTTATGAACAGAAACACAAGGTTGATAATTTTGTGGGATATTTTCCGAGTCTTATTCTCGACGGAAACGAAATGAAACTTCAAATAATTACCTATAGCTCTTATCACGCAAATTCTCACTACTTACACGAATTCATACGTCAGAAAAGATCGAAGTACATTTTAAGTAGACTGAGTGATCCAGAAAGAGCTCAAATAGACAAAACAATATTTGACTCTACAACTCAGTTGCACATACCGACACAGATCGTATTGAGATGATATAGATGAGTAGATTGAAATTCAGATTCACGAAGGAACGTATACGTCTTATGAAACGAGATACACTAAAACAATAAACGTCAAAGCGATTTTATCAATTAGAAGTTATCAAAATGTATGACCAAGGCGTAACAGAAAACAAAACCATTAATTAACTAACAGGGGGACAACTATAAAACAAGAAATAATTAAGGTTCTGAAACGATTACAGAATAAGAAGCGACGATAAGTGTAGAAATATTAGGACAAGAAGAAAATTTCTCAACCTAGCAGTGAAAGGTGATGTGTTCAAAAGAAAAAATACGTTTCGGCAAAGTCTCCTTTGAGGTCAATGGAGGCAGTCGGCATATTTCCTAGTTTCCATCTCTGAGGCTACTTTGCAAGCCCCATAAAATATTGCTACAGATTCTGCTTTAGATCGAAACGTATTTCGGAATTTATATACAACTTACGGTAGTAGGAAGCCGAAGGGTGGTAAATGTAGTGAACAGTGCAAAAGTTTCAAAAATTCGTATTTAATAGCCCTCAGTTTTTGTCCACTACGGAAACATTATGTTTCTAGGTGCACTGTCGTGATGCAAATTTTTTTTTCTGTTGCAGTCCAGGCCACTGTTCTCACTCATTTGTACACCCAGTTGTTCCAAAGCAACTGTTTAATACTAGCCTGCTATTGTTTGCCCCTTTGCCATGAAACCAATAAGAAGGACAGTTTTACATCCTGGAAAACTCTGGCTGTATTATTTCAAGCAGGTGATACCTTCCTTCCCCTCTATACGCTGGCTATCAACTTTTGCACCTATTGCATTAATGTGGTTTCGTTTTTGAAGCGAAGCGATTTCTACACGACTCAGTCGTTATAACACATCTGGGCGCAAAGCCTGACCAGAGACTTCTCGTAGTAAATGCTTTAGGTGTTTTCCTTTCTGTTCACACCTTTCCCGTGTGAACTATTTAAGCCCCAAGGAATTGTCTAATGTCATATTGTGTTCTTTATCGATGACTTCATCCGTGGCTATAGATTTAGGAATTCTTTCAGACGAATTATCTTCAAGAGAACCACAACACGAATGACCTGGCCAAATCACTGATTACCTATTGAAAATAGAGGGGCGGAATCCTACCAAATAGTTATCCACTTTGGATATATTTCTGTTAGAGACCAACTGTTAAATACACAGACTTTACTACGAGAATGGTATACCAGCTTATCCATGTGAACGAAACGTGGAGAGCACCACAATTTTTGAAATCAACATATAAGACAATTTTTGGCACATTAGTTGACACATGACAAACATTTTTCGTACTATGTATGCTACAAGATGATCTTTTGAAGTTTGATAAAATGAAATTGGAATTCCAGACTGGCACGCTAATGGTGAACAGGGCGTAAGATTTCACTTTTAACTCTCTTGCGCGTCTTGAAGCTGCAAGAATGGAAATCAAGAAGAGAGATTTACGAGAATATAATAAGAGTAGCGATAGTTACCGGAGTCAAGGATCCCAGAAGGATCAACGTACGGAAAGCTAGGGAGGGCTGCTATGTTGGTGTGCTGACTCGATTTGCAGTATCCTACAACAAATATTTAATTACATTACTAGAGTACAAAAACATCAGAAGAGCATTGGTATGGGCCAAGAATGTGTTCCTCTAGAAACATAACCGGTTATCATCACGTGCATCTCATAGCAGATTCTATGACATGCCACTTTAGCTGTATGGCACTTACATGGCTGCTGAAAGACAGTTTCTGTCTTGGAGTAATCTAAATTGTATTGACAGTACGAGGTCTAAGAGGGAGTTTAAAGTCTATAACTTCTGCAAATAAGTGGGGAGTTATGCAACCACGAGAACCTCACGCATACTGATTTCATGTAGATGTACATGTTAAATAAGGTGGTATGATATTGATCGCTTATATGGTGTCGTATCTTATGTGCAGTGGTGTTAGTACCGTCCCAAAAAGTTAATTCACACTCTTCACTGACCTCTATTCACCCAGATACAGTCGCGTGGTGGAAAGGACAGATGTTGGAGTAAACTGTGATTATTTCCTTAGATATGATTACAAAATAGAGTCCAAAGGAATGTCAGCGAGCTGGTTTATGATACTGTGAAGCATTAATATTGCTGAGTATAACAGAATGAGATGTGTAGCTGGTGTCCAGTTAAAGAAACAAAGTAATGTTTAGGGGTACCTAACATTCTCTTCATTCGCTGCAAAGAATACGTTGGTTTAGTAATAATGTGCAGGACACTGTAAGACGTGACAAGTAAGGAAACAGGGGCAGACTAGAAGGCGTAGGATGTCTGTGATTCGTACTATTCGTTCATTGGAAGTACTCAGAGAGGGATTTATTCATTGCAACGTATTTCTTTGCCACCTGTATTGAAGATAGCAAGTCTCAACCCTGTCAACCACACCCGTTGTTGAGTACTTGGGGGCGCACCCCATTATTTCTTAAGAGAAAATTTATCTATTAGCAAAACTCACTTGACATTTTCCGGAAATATAGAATAATCTATGATCATACATGTCCAACCTCAGTCTGTTGCCTAGGGAAATGCGACTGCTAGTGTACAGTGTGACAGATCGTGGTATTCTTCATCGCAGGAAAGGAATAATCGACTACACAAGCTGTAGCAATACATTTTACGTCTTACTATAATACCAGTGGTCGAATTGTTAATATCAGTTGTCAAATCGTTGTTATTATAGTTTTCAGTCTGAAACATGGTTTGTGTGCAGGTCTCCATATTAGAGTTTCTGTGTAAGACTCTTTACCTCAAATTAACTAATGCCTTCAACATCCATCTGAACGTGCTGCGTTTACTGATTTTGTTATTGGTTGGTTCATTAGTCTATTGGCTGTTTTTGATCCTGCCAACCACGGATTCCTCTTCTGTTCCAACCTCTTATTCTCAGAGTAGTACTGTCATCCAGCGTCCCCTACACTTTCCCTCTAGAGCTCCCTGTTGTGCTAGGAAAGGTAATCCTTGATGCCTTAACGCATGTCCTACCATCGTATTCCTTCACACCCGTCAATTTTGTTACACGTTCCTCTCCTCACTTTCATGTTGTCGGGTCTCCACCTCACAGTTATTGCCCCTTCTCCCTCTTCACAAATGCATAGTTCCTTCCACTGCTGATTTAGTTATTGTTTGATGCATGAGGATATGACCTATTAACCAATGCATTCTTTTAACCAAGTTGTATATAAAGGCTTTTTTTCTAAATTCAGAACATTTTAATCGTACTCATCTAATCACCAGCATTCATCTGTAGCACTGCTTTTCAAATAACCTGCTCTCTCCTTGTCTGAACTGTTTACCGTCCATGTTTCACGTTCGTACAAGTCTATGCTCCAGATAAACAAATTCAGAAAAGAGTTCCTAACGTTTAAACTTATTTTGATGTTAATTTATTTCTCCTGTTCAGAATAACTTTTGTTTCCTTATTTATACCCTGTCCATACCTGCCCATTATAAATTATTCTGTTGCCAAAATAACTAATCTTGTTATTGCAAATAATGTCTCATTTTGTGATCTACTTACATTAGTATAACGGGATTTAACTCGAAAACACTCCGTTACTCTTGCCTTATTTTTATGGACACTCATCTAGTAACCTCTTTTCTAGACACTACCCTTTCCGTTGACCAATCGTGCAGGTCCTCTGCCCTCCTTAGCAGTATTACAGTGTACTTCTTTAACTTTGCTTCCAAAGCTCTCCTTAGTGTCCTTTACTGCTTGCTCATTGTGAAGACCTAATAAGATGAGGAACAGGCTAGAATGCTGTCTCGGATTGTTCTCAATTACCTTCAGTTCTTAAAACTACAGTCATGTTTCTATGACTTTAAGATGCCTGTATTTTATCCATGAAAGTTCCAGAATTCCAAAAGGTGTATTTCACTCTAAATGTACAAATACCGTAAGTGTTGGTTTGCCTTTCTATAACATGCCGTTTGAGGTAAGTTCTTTCCCGAGTTTCTCCTATTAGCACCTGTAGTCTTCGATATTAGAATTATCATATTAATTTTGAAACATTAAGAGCATTACCCGTGTGTCATACACATATCACTGTGGCTGGTCCATAGTCCGTGGTCAAGGGTTGTTTCACTACATGTTTAATACTGCACAGAACCCATGGAAAGAAATTAGTGAAATGTGGAAAGCTGTTAAAGAGATGCATTTTATACAAACTTGTAGCTACAAAATATCAAAATTTGAATCATCTGATATTAATTATACTATAAGAAAATATATTACTGTTACTAATCGTAGAAAGGTTCTACAAGAGGTCTAGTCAGGACGTTCTAACATCAAACATAATTCCTGTAATACGCTATATATTCTGAAAATGTTGTTTCTGTTAAATATAGCTTCCACGCATAATGGTCTTTCTCTTTAAACTTACATCTTACTGTCACTGTACTCAATAAAAATTTAGGTGAACCAAGGGCCTTCGTTAAATCTAGGTTGTAAGTTTTACAGGTCATACCGCCGTATATTTGTGGTCATGGAGGAGAATACTATCCATTTCTTGAAGTTCAATACATTGCTGAAATATATTTCTAGATTTTGTGATAAATAATCGTTTGGATGTGTCTATCTCTAACGACCTAATGTCGACAGAACGTTGAAGCAGTAGTCTTCGTTCCTTCCTCCAATATTACGACCGAAATGTTGTCAGTACTAAAGTAAACCTTGTTACTTTGAACCACTTTGTACCATGTCAGTAGCTAAAGTAATTTACTTAGCCCTGTGTTTTATTCTTGTTTCCCTATCATATGCTAGAAGGGAAAAAAAATGCGTCTCATTGCATTGAAAATGGACGGTAAGAAAAGAGCCCCTGGTATACTGTAAGTAATTGCTACAAATTCATAATACTTATCAATATTTGATGGCGATGGAACTGATACGCATTCCACTCTATAACTTGAATAATACAACTCCACTGGATTTTCAGTTTTGGTTTGTGCAGTCAAAATAACTGATAATTTGTAAAATGGTCGTAATTTCAGATTTATTTGCGATATTGGGTACACAGTCGGCAAACTGACACACCAGGTTTTGTGAGTAAGCCCTCATCTTCACAAATGTTTTTGTTAAGCAATCCAACATGTTAATATAATTGATTTATCTGTATCAGCCTACTTTATTATATTGCAATAATTCCTAGCACTTAGACATTGTGAGACAATTTCACACAAAACGCGGTCCGCAACTCAGATGCATTTTATTTCAAAAATGTTGCTTGACGATTTTCAAGGGGGAGGGGAAAGGTGCTAAATTAGCTGACTTTTTAAATAGACAGTCTCTTTCAAATAAGAAAGAGAATGGTGTAGAGGAAGACTTCTTTCAAGAGATTTAATGCTCCTGTCGCCCAACCTCTTACTTTCGCTTTCGTAATTTCGTAATTTCGTAAGTTCTGCCACCTTTCGGATTGCTTGACACAGGTACTTGAAGATATTGTAGTGTAAGAAACTATGGTTCTTAATGATGGGTGCCAATGGTGATTAAATATAGATTCGAGTAGAAATGTAATTCCCAATTGTGAATCTCTTTCTTCTCTCAGATCTTTCTGTCTTTCCCCTGAGCCAACTGATTTTGAGAGAAGTGAATATCGTAGTTAAATATCCCTAACAGTTGTAGTGAAATTAATTCGGGTACATTTAATTCTATTTCGCCGTTTAGAAAAGAGGAACACTTTATCTTTGCACAACGTCTACTAGCAAATCATAGAATTTTCTATGTGGAACAAAATTATCAGATATATCTTCCTTTCATGTCTACTTCTTGATAACGCAAAATACAGTGAAAACTGCCTGATAATCGTCAAGATTATTTTCACCTCTAAATTTAGGTCTTCCGTTTATTTACTAAATCAGCGACAGTGATTTCCTTCTAATGATATTTGCTATCCTCCTACGGACTCTTGCACTACGTTAAAAGAGACGTTTACATCTTAGTTTCCAGGCAACGAACCTAGAGCCTTTTACGTCCCATCTTCTCTACTCTACTCCACATATGGAGATCTTGGCAGGGAATGTTAGACCAGCATAAATAAAAATATCTTTTAGATTTCTGATTTGATAGCAACAGTCGGGCTTAGGTGAATGATAAATTGATTAAAAGTGGACAGTTGTCTTTCATCCTGACAGAGTATTAATTCTGTAAAACTTAGCACTTCCACTTTACTGTAATGTATTCACATATTTTGACAATTTCCTGAGAAAAGCTCGAGGTAATAAGTATTTTATTCACTGTGTCTTTTTTTTGTGGATTTTTATGACTTGCTCTACACCCATGAGGAACATTTCAGTTTTGGGTGATTGGAACGAGAACTGAATCTAATATAATGTAATTTTGCTTCTTTTGCAAGTACAATATTTCTCATTTAAGAACGATTTTCATCCCTATATCGAACATGGTTGATTTAAGTATGATGATCATGTTATAGCACTCGACAGTAAGAAAGCTGATTGTGTTGGAAGTATTGAATGGAGCATCATCCTCATTATCATCATCAGAATATAGCTGTTGCCATAACAGATATTTTGACGTACTGTCATGAGCCTTGGTCGAGTGCCAATGATTATGGTAAAATTCAGAAGTGTGTTCAGTGTTTTAGTACTGAGCGGAAGTAATCGTTGATGGTCAGCTGGAAACACGATGGATGACAGATTGAAGACAGCATTCAGTGTGCGACAGAAGGCAGCCAATAAGTACTATGTGACGGTAAATGCCTCCAGCGTCACTGGAAAGGATGTCTAACTTCCGGCAGTCGTTAAGAAATAAATAAAAATTGAATAATTTGCATAACGTTATACTTGTCGTTCTTGTAGGATTTCATTAATTACCTCCGTAAACGAGAAAAACTGTCAGTATGAAAAATTAAGAAATTAAAATTAATTTATGAAATACGACAGTTTGAGAAGTAATAATAGGGCCTTCTGCCATGTATCTGTACCACACCTTTTCCGTACTGGCAAATATATATATATATATATACTTATTTCTAATTTTGTCGGCATTTTTATTTATTTCCCTTCGTGTATGCCCTGTTAAACTATTATATATGTTATATGTGTGTGAATATATAGAAAACAGAGGGAGAGAAAGGAAGTTCAGCATGAGTCTCCTTATATGTATACACATAAACGTGTTTCTTCAATGTGTCTTTTGTTTCCTTTTTCCTCTACGCAGGATTCGATGTAGTGGTAGGTAGTCTTAAGTTCTGTGGAAAATTTATTTTGTTCCAATCTTTTCACTAAATAATTTAAAAGCTTCTTTTTGTTTGACTTGTACCACGTTTAATTAATCCGTAATCCTGTATTTACTCCAATGTTTCTCGAATATATCGGTATTTCAACTTGTTTGATATTCATTCTACTTCATTTCCTTAAATCTTCGGGCATTTTTCTGTTTCTTGCTCTTTGTTGTCGCATGGTCATCTAATATCGTTATTTCCATCATTTCTTTGCATTTTCCACATCAGTTAAGCTCTTTACCTTTAGCTGTCATATTTAATACTTCTATCTCTTTCATTTTCCTTGTTGAGAATTTTTGTCGTTTTATGTACCGACAATTTTGCCACTTCTTGCATGTTATTTGCTCTCAGTTGGCTTCTGGTTGGTTCATTCTCAGAGTGTTTCGTTCGTTGGAGATATCGTGAACAAATATCATCTGCAACGAGACACTCTGGGAAATAGCCAACCAGAATCCTATTGAGCTGCAAACAAGAAGCAGGAAGTGGCGATGGTTAGGATACTCTTTTAGGAGACCAAATGACGTATGGCGAAGGAAGCGCATTATTGGATCCCGCAGGGACGCCAGAGACGAGGGAGGCCCAGAATGACTTGGAGACGATGAGTTGAAGGAGAAAGTCAACAGCGAGGAATAGGACGCAAGAAGTGAAAATATTAGCAGGTGACAGAATGAGATGGCGATCCTTTGTTGCAGCCATATTCTCCACATAAGAAGTTGAAGGAATTAATAATAAAAATAATAATTCTGCCATATAAGTGAATGTATATTACTATTATTTGGTCGTAATGATAGCCATACAGTGACTGCTAACGAGATTGGATGAATACTTAAGTTCTATACGCCATTTTATGGTAAGGAACTGACGATAGTTAATCGCTCTTAGGGCAGGGACACAAAACTCTGTGGCACGTTTTACTGTTTGAGAGTGCAAGCAAACAACAGTGTTTTATTGATTAGACCAGAACACAAATACTACTTTAATCAGTACAAGGACTCCTCGCAAATGAAACGAATTCACCGTCTTACACTTCACTTGCAGTCGTTATCCTATTGAATAGTGATCTGTATCTCAGACATTCCTATTTTCTATCTTAATGGACTGTTCTATCTCGAGAATAACACTATTCCTGGCAAACAGAGTTTTAACTCGTAAACTAGTCACCACCGTTTTGCCAGTAACTGTTTTCAATGTGTGTTTCACTTAAAATAAATCATACACTCTAGAGAGGAGTTTGTAGTGGAGTCATTGTTTTGAGAATTGTACATAATTCTACCTGTATCCTTGAACGAGGCTCAGCGTGGAATCTGTGTCATAAATGCAGTTTTTTGTAATAATTAATTAGTCGATCCTGCTGACTGATAACAAGATTCCGTCCGTTCGAAGCTCCTTAGTAATACAGTTCGGAAAACAATCGACGCGAGTTATTATCTGGGTATTGGAAGAATGGAAGACATTAGAAGACTAAGTCAAAATTGTGAGTTAATGCGATACTGCTTCAATTTTTCACTTGGTTCGTCTTTGTTCGCAATATCCGATTGAAAAGGGATAAAACTAGATCATCTAGATGTTAAAAAGAAACGGACGAAATTGTATAGTCTTTTATACAGAATAAATTTTACTACGTAAACATGTTGAGAGCGTCGTTGTTGGATATAACTATACGGAAATTAGCTTTTCCTAAGACGAGCTACACGTTGCAGAAGCGATCGGCGTAGATAAATGGGAGAATAAAGGATAGAAATCAAAAAAGATCTGTAGTGACCTGTTTCTCCATTTTTGCTATTCCAAATTTTATGATCATTTACTATTTTTAATAATATTTAGTTATTATTATCCTATTGGTTTCTTCTAATAACTATTGATGTAGGTCTCATAATTACTCTAACGAAGGAACTTTTTGTCATTACTTCTCAGTTATGCTGCTACATGCCTGTGTAGTTATTTTTTAAATTATTATTTTATGGTGAACTGTAATTCAACCAGTAAGATTTTTTCCTTCCAGATAGTTTGTCAGTTGTCTGTAGGCCTTCGATGGTTCGACCATTACATGAAAGACGAAGCTGAATTGGTTTCAATATGTTTCTTCATTCTGATGATGCAAAAAAATTCTACATTGTCAGAGCAAGAAAATATGTTTGAATATAACAACTGCGAACCACAAACTGTTCACCGATCTATTTTACCTGTGGTGTTTTTTACAGTGTGAATGACAGGAAATTACTAAACATCAGTAGGAAGCATAGCGACCACACGGAAAATTATATATTGTCTTAGTAATTTTATACCTGAATCACAATCACAGCCACACTGAAGGTAAAACTATGCACAAAGTGAATAGAAGATGTCAGCTTGTATGCTGGAGCATTCACATATATGCCTGTGTGATTGAATTAGATTGCGAGAAATTTGAACTAGATGATGTAAAGAGGGAAAGGATCGTGGGTACTGGCTAAAAATAACAAGTATTGGACGAGAGGGGAACAGTTCTACAACTTCATTTACAACTTGAGTTTCCTGAATCCAGTAAGTTGGGATTTTTACTAGAAGTAATAAGGGAAGAGTCTCAACCAGTCTGAGGGATTTAAGTTCAGAGTTTCTAAAGGATTACGGTAGGAAAAATGATCTGGAAAGCTTATTTGGATCATACAATTCTATCTCAATAGCTGACTTCCGAAAACGAGTGGATGAAGAAAGTATTACCCTAACAGATAATGTTTCCCTTGATGAAGCTGAAAGTGAGGAAATACATAGTAACAAATTCTCTCCCTGATTATGATGCACAGTTACGATCAGAGGAAATTAGAATAATTAATGACTCCAGAACAAATGTAATTAAAGGATTGTTTACAGGAAATGACCTGAGATGAAAGTGATTGAGAACCAAATGCTACACAAAATTCAGTCTTTTCCATGATGAATTCGTATAATTTTTTGAAAAGGCTGTCTGTATAAGATACTCATAATAGGCATTAAACTGCCACGTAAATAACCATGGGCCACTGGAGGGATTAAAGTAACCTGTGAAAGGAAAAGTGAATCATCTCAAGCGGCAAGAACGATACAGGTCCTGCTTGGCTGCCGATTAGAAAAACCACTAAGAAAAGGTGCTAAAACTGAGGAACATGCGCTTAATGTCAAAAAGCAGTGATCCGCACATGAGACGTAAGTCCGTATGGAATGCAGTGAAATGAAAGACAGAAGAACTGACCAGCTAACGGGATTATATCGCCATTGACTTAAATGTAAGGGCTATAAACGAGTCGCAGGTAGCAAATGACTGTAATAACAGGAGCCCGGGTTCGATTCCCGGCAGGGGAACTAGATGTGGTTTGTCCTCCATCATCATTTTCATCATCATTGACTCGGAAGTTGCCGAATTGGCGCCATCTAAAAAGGACTTGCAATTCGGCGGCCGAACTCCCACGAATGGTGCATCCCGGCCAACTATGCCGCACAATCATTTCCATTTCCATAAATATAGTAGAAAATATAGAGGCAAACAGTTCTAGAGAAAAAGCACATCAGTATGTAGAAAACAACAACTCTCATAAAATTCGCCAGGTTCTTCCTGTAAAATCAAGAAAATTATATATTCCCTCAAAAATAAAAGGTAATATAGATTTGATGTTGTTTCCAACAGAGTGCTGAAGATTAGTCCCTATATAACAAGCCCAGTCTCATTTAAAATATGTAATGCATTACTTACTCATGGCAATTTTCTAGATGTATTGAAATATGCTGTTGTTAAAATCCATAATAAGAAAGGTGATAGAGGAGACGTCAGTACCTACCGATTTGTTTTACTGCTGACGTTTTCTAAAATTTTTCAGAAGGTGATGTGTTCTACAATACGATCCAAACTGGGCAACAATAAGTCCTCAGTAAGTTTGGATTTCAAATGAGTTGCTCTACTAAGAATGCCAATTACACATTAACTCACCAAATTTTCAAAGCATTAAATAACAAAACAGAACTGGGTGGCATTTTCTGTGACTTACCTCAGATATTTGACTGTGAACCATAGTATCCTCCTACATAGACAGATACTTTATGCAGCTAATGGTATAGGCAACCAGTGGATGATTTCATATTTAACCAACTGAATGTGGGAAGTTGTACTTGGAATTAAACCTGTGTAATAACGGTAGTTACCTCTAATTGTTGAGAAATCACATATGAAGTTCCTAAAGGCGCAATCTTAAATCCACCGTTGTCCCTCATGTAACGGTCTTCCTTCTCATGTACAACAAGAAGAGTTAGTTGTTCTTGAGGATGACTCTGCTATTGCAGTCAGTCCCAGCGTATACACAGCAACAGAAGAAATGCTAAACCATGTTATTAACAGTGCCATTGGTTTTACCGCGAATGGTCTCTCTCTCTCTCTCTCAATTTTAAAAAGACAGATCATTGTTCTGGACATCTAGAAGTACTACACCAATGATAAGAGTAACACATCGTGAGAGAACAGTAAATACAGTGGAAATTTAGGTACCTGTATTGATCAGAATTTAAATTCTAAAAAACACATGTAAAATACTTAAAATAATATAGATCGTCACCATTTGCACTTATAATCATTGCGTCTTGGGGAGAGACGAGTGAGTAAATTAATCTGTATTGCGTATTTTCATTCAACCATGTCGTATGGAATAATGTTCTGGGTGAACTCATCTTCAACAAATAAAGTCTTCATTGCTCAAAATCATGGTGTAGGAATATTATATGTGGTGCTGATCTACATTCATCTGGTAGCCATCTGTTTAAGAAATCGGGCATTCTGACCACTGCTTCCTAATGTATTTATTCCTTCATGAAGTTTGTCGTAAGTAGTCCACTGCAATACAAAAGGAACAATCACACATATAACACCAAAATGAGAAACAACGTTCACTACTCACATAAAAATTGTTTTTAAAAGAGCGCACAATTTTGCAACTAAGATTTTTGATTTATTACCAAGTGATACAAACATCTGGCCGACAGCAAAGTAAAATTTGGGAAGACACTGACAAAGTTTCCCGTGATAGCTCCTTCTTTTCCTAATGCTTCTATTATTGCAAATGTGTACAGTGTGGTGGGTTCATATTACTAACTCACATCTCTAATCTCTATATTTAATAATAAAAATGAAAATTATAATGTTCAACATGTAGCCATTTTTTTGAAATTCAAAAGGACTAATTTCACATCATTACGATTTACTCTGCAAATGATGAATGAATCATGAAACTAACTAACTACCTAACTGACTAACTTAATCACCAGTCTTACTGTCAATGTTATTATTATACATTTGAAAGAACACATGAATATAACATTCATACTTATTATCCATAAATTAAGAGACTCTCAACTAAACAAATACTCAATTATGTTTTCTAATGTCGCTGAAGTACGTGAGTCATTAATTTTGTGTATTGTGCCCTGAAAGATCATTTATTTTCGTGAGTGTTATTTCTGCTTTCTGTTCTAACCTTGTTTCACATGACCTTGAGAAGAATAAAGTGTAACTAATAGTGCAACTAATAGAAAACGCTGTGGATGCAGAACTGGCTTTTATTTTAGTTAGTGACAACGCCACACAAAGTGACATATACAAAAGACCTGAGCAGACAGGATATTGTTGATATATGAAAAGACCTGCAATGGTGTTGGAACTGAGATATGTGGTGCAGGTAATTGAACTCTTTTCGAAGACAGCTGTTTTGTCGGAATCGACTCCCGTTTTATAATGTTGGAGGATGGTTAACATGCAGTTATGTTTGTGGCCGGACATTTTGGAATACGAAATAATAGTGACGAATGATGCAACAATTAAGTTGAACAATCCTCAAAGATGTGTAGACTCGCTGGATGGTGATGAGACTGCAATATGTGTCAGATCGTCTTCTTTATTAGAATAAGTTACTTTTGTCTGTTTTGTGTGCTACTCCATCACTTTAAGGACTCCTTGTCATATCCAAGTATTTCTTTGTGTTTACAATGACTTCATGTGATCAGAAAAAAATTCGTATTATTACTTCGCAACAAACTAGTGTATTTGGTTGGCCTCTTTGGCTCAGTAATATGAAATAAATGCATGTCCTGTTGGTTATGATAATGTGTTCTGAATGTACTTAGACAACGATGGTTTAATCATCACATGACACAAATACAAAATATGGTGCAGGCTACATGGTACACTGTACTGCCCTGGTGGTAGGACGCTTACGTTGATGGCAGTTCAAGACCTCGTAAAGGTAAAAAAAGTTGATGGGTACGCCAAATCGGTGGGTATATGTCTGTCTAAAGCCTGACAGTCTTATGAAAATGTTATAGCAATATCTTACACTTATTGTCCACAAAATACATCAGTTAATGTATCTACATTCACGCAATTAGAACAGACAGGAGCATAAGCAACACGTACCTGCCCATTGTATGCTGACCGGGGTCTGGCCCATAGCCACAGCGGCAGAGTCAGTGGCGTCAGCACCAATTTCTACACAAGGCCATTGTGCCGTGGAGTGAGCTCATGTTGCCGTCCGCATTGGTCAAGGTGGCCAACAGCTTCCTGTAGAATATGACCATTGTACCTATGACACTGTCATGCAGTACACTCAGAGAAGCCACCTAACAGCTCTGCTCGGAATACTTGAAGGCAAGTAAAGATTTTCTGTGGTGTCCCATCAACAAAGAGAGACAGGAACCATCGAAATTCTCCACAGGAGCAGAGCTGTGGGGCAGTGGGATGCCCACATGATGACAGATGATGATCTGCATCCAGACCTCTGGAAGGCCTGCAACATGGTGCTGGTCACAGTTCCTTTCAGCCTTGACTTGGTAGTCGGTGCTGAAGTTCATAGCGACCAAATCACTGTAGAAAAGGGTTTCCTACTGCATGAAAGGTCAAAGGCGACTAGACGTGCAGAGATTCGATCGACAAAGGCTTCCCCTATGGACAGGACAGCTGCCTGCAAACTGAATAGATCTCCTCCAGAACACAAGTTGTATTTAAGGGCATACGTCTGTGTACCTTGCTACAGTAAGATGGCCGTGACATCAAGTGTCCAGCTTTTCTCAGTTGGTCAGGTTGCTTCACGTCTTCATAACTTCAACTTTCGGACACTAATTCTGCTGTGTCAGTATTCTGAATAGTTACTATTGTGCACGACTTAGGCTTTCTTGTGACACACTGTGCTGTCACTGTTATGAAGATATCCCTGTCTCGTCAAGATATCATTCTACGACGTTGCTAGCTCAGATCCTCAGGTCATTCATGTTGTCGCAATAAGTACCGTGTTTGCTGCTGCTCTGCTGGAAACTCCTTCCACTTGGAATTTTGTCAGGTTATTGACCTATTCTGCTCTGCTTCTATTGGTGCTGGGGAAGATCTTCGAAATTTTTATGCCTGCACACAGTATACTATTCTGCCGTCCAACTGTGTGTGCAAGAAACACTAACAGAAAATCACTATCTGCTTCTTTGTAATTTCTATCTGGAAAATGCTGAAATGTAGTGATCACTACACTAATAACCTCTTTCGTATCCATCATGTTGATGAGATGCTATGCTAATTGAAATGGCTCACAAATGAAGGGCCATAAAATGTATCTAAGTAGTTTTCTACCTAGTGAATTTCTGGCCTCTACGATCATGGCAGTATCATCTCACTGGCAATAATATATAAACTGAAATTAACTTATTACATGGAGTTATTGTTACCAAAAAATGAAAAATAAAATACTTCATCACAGTAATCTCGTCCAAATTTGGTACAGCACAATGGATATAGTTCCAGGATTTGAAAGATAAATTGACAGAAAATACTCAACATTGCTGATGCGCCTCCAGTTCACAAATTTGTTGTCTGAATGACAGAGATTGAAATGTAATGAGTCGCTTCTATAGACTCGCCAGGAGTGTGATGAATGCACTGGTCTCAGCGACATCGTCAAAGACAATTTAAACAGCAACGCTGCTAGTTACATGGGAATCCACTGTTGTACAGACGTTAGGTTTCTTTGTACTGCTGCAGCCGTCACACCATCTTCCTACCAGCGTGCCTGCTGCACCAATTGACTCAACTGTTTTGCGCTTGTGTTGTAATTTTCGCATTACATTTTCTGATCTATTGCTTGCTACCAACTGATGTTCTGCTGGCCTTGGCTCATACGACTGGAAAGATTCCCCATACTTTTGATATTAATATTATAACATGCCATCTTACCCTGTTCACTTGCGAAAATAGTGAAACGCCGGCGTGGTTCAGCCCTCTGCCATATAAAAGAGGCTACTTAATGGTTAGCCTTTCAACAAATCTAATGCTGCCCTCTAAATCTTCCAATCCTATGGTAATATTAGCACTCTTACTCGCCTACCTTACTCATCGTAATCCGTTCAAGGCGGTCTACCACGTAACGATCCCTCTTTGTGGCTACCTCCATTGTGTTCGTGGATGCTTTTGCACCTGTTCCACAAGCCTGTCCCGGCTTCTGATAAGAAAATTCTACGTAGATATCTTTCCTTATCTATTGTTTATTTCTTTCTTGCTTTGATTGTTCACTTAATAATCACCATCTTGCCACATCAAAGTACACTGCCTGACAAGAAGAGTGAAGTACTTACAAGGGAACAGGGAAGGAAATGAAACTTTATGTTTGGAAGAGTATGTGCTGTTATTTCAGTGACCGAAATGTTAGGTCATATTTATAAAGAACGTTGCAGTATGAGCACACACATCAGTATGGTGTTCATCCCGTCTGACTGCAAGCAATGATTTGGTTGGGAAGGATATCATAAAGCCGCTGTATTCTCTCTTCGAGGCAAGCTGGCCCAGAACTGTTCTGGGAACCTCTTTGGGCACGGCACTACCTCAGCATCATACACAGAGTTTGTAGCGACCTGTGCGATGTGTGCACGAGCATTGTCATGTGGAAAAATGACATTAAAGTACAGTCACATGAGATGTAACACATGTGGGCGCAGGCTTTTCGCAAAGTACAGTTTTGCTGTTAGAGTTTTCTCAAGGTCTGCCTGCCGTCACCTGAAGTTTGTCACCTAGGTCATCGTCAGACTCGCAGACGATGATCGTCTAGGGCAGCGCTGAATCACGTTCATCGCTGAACGCAATGGGACGCCATTCAAGCGCAGTCTGTACTTATCAGCTACGGAACTGCTCCAAACGCAGCCGTTTGCTTTGTGACATTGGCGGTAACGGTCTAGTCCAGCTGCGGCCCATCTCCGACCAGGGTTGCGGATGGCACAGAATGTTGCGGGGAGTCCTTTGCTTGTTCTTAATGGCAGGTGCAGCAGATGTGAAGGGGTTCCGATGTGCTTCGTGCACAGTACGGTGATTCTCCCTTGTGGAGCTCAGACGTGGTCAAACGGAAAGACAGTTACATCTGACCTCTTGTTCCTATGCAGCCCAGTTTTTTTCTTTAAAATAGGTTGATCCCCTGCACGCCCACACCAGCATCATGGCCAACTCAAAAGGTCTACTGCCATCTCTGCTTAAGGGATAGTTTTCACTCAAGTGAGGTGTCGCAGGATGTGGGTACTGCAATGTTTGCGTACGTCTGGTTAAGGTTAACCATTAATAAGCGCTCATCTGGAGATAGATTGGGCCGAAAGCAGGACGAAGGGTAGCGGTTTGAAAGGCAGAGGAAAAAAAAGTGCCAACGGAAAACACCTCTGCGGTAGTTAGGTCGGGTGGTAAGAGCAGTAGCGGGTGTCTTGCTGCCTGCGACAGCTCAAGCGAGGCTAGACTTGGTTAGTAGTGGGCATCACGCATCTCGACACCTTTCACGCTGTCCGGTTCTGTTACTCGGCGGCTGCCGCTGGGTGCCGGTGTTGATCTCTCGGTCAGCGTCAGCGTACCTGTTAGATGCATCATCGTTTTGTGTTCGATGGCTCATTTATCATAGGCACAGTGTAGGGTGATGGTGATTTGTTTGTGCGTCAGTGGGCGAGCTCGTCGGTTTCCCTGCTGTAGCATGTTGGTCGGCTGTAGTGGCAGCTGGTATTTCCAGTCAACGTTGCTGATGTACAGGAGCTTACTGACGTTTGTCGCTTGTAGGTGTGTGTTATCTACTCATAGTTGGTTGTGCCCTAGCTTCCAGTGTCTTTGGCCGCTTATGCTTCCACCTATGGCTGCGACCATAATTTTCCAGAGTAAGGATCAAATGATTGTTCGAGTGTCTCGAGTTCCTGTATAGTCGTCAGTGTCATATCTGAATGTCCCAAAATTCTGTGTAGTGCATGGTTCGACAATGTGGCCAAATGCAGATCCACAATTACGCGCCTTTCATACTCTGTCTGGTGCTGATAACGTTGTCCCACACCAGTACATGGCGTCTCCGTGTCGTTCACTGTGATCAAACAGCATGTGGTCATAAACAGTATGAAGAGCTCGTAGGGCGTTGTAGGACTGTGCTGAAAGATAGTTACTAAAATACAAATTCGATACTGAGTTAATTAGCATTGATAGTAACCAATGAGGCTGTTCTGCGCGAAAATTCAAACGGTCCGTCATGAGCAGTTAGTGTCAGTTGTTCTCGTAGCGTAGGTGGTAACGGATGAGACTGCTCAGCCTATTGCTCAGATTCGATCCTTATTACGCCCCATGTCTAATTTTTACATCGCTCTCTTGTTCGGTTTTTGGAAACCACCAAACAAAGAGCACGTTTCGTGACGCCGTCTTAGGGGGACTGCTGAAACTTGCGAGCTTAAAGGCCTGATCAGCTAGCTGATAAATTTTTCAGACTGCCTGTGATCTTCCTGTGTACCCTAAGAAGCGTGGTAACAACACTAATGCAGAGTGGTAGCCGTTCTGCCTCTCACAGTCAATTACATCTCTAATGATCTGCACATCCGCCCGTGTGCTTGTGCATGTCCGAAGTTCCATTGACGTCCAACAATAACGTCATGGTACTTCACGCTATTTTTTTTTTTTGTGGTCAGCCAGTTTATTTGAAATACTTGTAATTTATTCTTTACCAGTCATTAAATGGCTAATTGTCCTGCTAGGTGGTACAATTTTACATTTCTATTTAATGGCCTTTTTGTTAATCTGTTACTGATGTCTCCCTTGCTTCGCCTATGTTGCCTGTCTAACACTGACTTTTAAACGGCAAATATATTTTACTCGCTATAATTTTCATGCTTAACAAGTCGGTCCCCCCCCCCCCCCGCTCAAAAGTTTTGTTTAATTATACTAACCTTGAGTCTGTAAGTTCCTTGTTCGTATAATTTTTATAAGGTCCATGTATCTTACGAAAATACCACTGTGTCCTCTGCGAATCTTAGTATTGTGATCAGTTCCTCTTGTACTTTACATTTTTCGTATAACTTTTTTCTCGTCAATCACTGATGTTTCGATTTTCTACGATCAAAATCAGTGACTAGGAGCCATATCCCAAGACTTAGCAATAAATTCCTTTTCGCATCTTCCACTTTATTTCTCGCACTTGTCTGCCGCAGGTACCTTTTGGTTCATCCTTACTTATCTCCGAAATGTGTAATTTCTGAAGGTTTCATAGACATAACAAATACCATGAATGTGTACCCGTTTAGTTCATTCCTTCCACCAGATGAGTTCTTGCACCAGACGAAGTGGCAGCATGGTGAGACAGCTTACTCTGATTTGGGGGGACGGTGGTTCAAATTCCGATACAGCTAGCAGATTTGGGTTTTGTGTAGTTTTTGTTTGAGGTAAATGCTAGAATAATTCCTTCGAAAAGACACGCCAGATTTTGTTGTCCATTCTACCGTACACCGGACTTTTGCTAGGTCTCCGATGATTTTTCTGTCTACCGGATGTTAAACGCCATCTTTCTTTCCTTTATTCTTCCGTCAACTGCTAGAAGCATGGTAACCATACCGACGTAGTTTATTCTGTAATCAGTCGGAATCGTCTCCAGGGCTTTCTCATTTTGAAGATTTCGTACCACAATCGGTAGTAATGGAATCCTTGTGAGTTCACTTTGAAGACCGACTCTCCTGTCTAATCGTCTATTAAAAGCCGTCTTTATCGGGAACGAGCAGACGTATCAAGTTGAAATTTATGTTCCAGACTAAGGTCTATGGTCCCTTGACGATATAATAAACGTTAGCTTCTATGTCAATCCACTCGAAGGATACGATCATTTATCTTACAAATTTTGAGACACTTTTTGTAGTGTACATCCCCTTGGTCTAGAATAATGAAATTTGACAAAAAGAAATATTTCACAGTACAAGTCAAGAAAAAAGACCTAAATTGTTGAATTGTAATTATATCACAAGAAAAAAATATTTTTTTCGTTTGTTATCCGACTGTCTGTCTGTCAATCCATCTGTTACGAGCCATTTTCTCAGGAACATACTGACGTATCATGTTGAAATTGATGTCTCATGCTGAGGTACATGATCCTTTGGTGCTTTAAAAAAGTTAAGGTTGTAAGTCAATGTAATCAAAAGACACGACTATTTATGTCACTTATTTTGATACTCGTGAACACATTCAGTGAAACCTATAGGGAACTTCCCCTTGACGAAGAATTATGAAATCTGGCAAGAACCAAGGTTATACAGTACATGTCAACGAAAAAAAAGAGATTTATTAATATGTAATTAAATCACACAAAAAACATTTCTTTTATCATTTATTTAAGATTAAGAGGTTATCTAAACTCTTGCAATCCCTTGCCAGTATCAATATCGATAACAGACAAAAATCGTCGCGATTATCAATTCCCGGCATGGATGAGGTGTTTGTATACATAACAAGTTTGTACGCAACCCTCAGTGCGAGAGCCCTACTCGCGCCTGACCAATTTTTCTTTTCATTCTGCTGTGTATAATGCTGACCAACAATCGCCAACCGTGCTGTATTGTACTGAGCGTCCAGTAGTTCACATATCAAGTGGTGTTACCAGTGTTCTGTGGACATCTGGAGAAACAGACCTGCAAACGTCAACATTCAAAAATAAATATCTTTCAGATATCTTCCATTTTTTATGACTAACGGCGTAGGTTTAGACAAAATATGAGATTCTTAGTTACATAAGGTACTTTCTTGATAGTAGTATATGTTACTGAAAACACTAAAAGAAAGTCCCTCAACTCTTGCAAGTAAATATGTACAATGCGGAGACTGGGAGGGATGTTCTATGTGAAACACTATGAAATTTATACTCTGCCTCTTATACGGGACGTTTGTGATAAAGACGTAACGGTCGCAGCATCCGTTGCACGCTATCTAGCCGGTAGTGCGAGGCTGTAGATTAGCCGCGGCTTACCTCTGGCTGGCGCAATCTTTACAGCGACAGCGCGCCGTAGGCCACCTGGCGGCAGACGCTCGCAACTTGGCGGCGCGCATGCGCCTGCGTAGCTAGCAGCGCGGCACGGACAGCGCGCGAAACGCGTCGAGTTTGTATTGGCGGCAGCATTCTACGTACGACGTCTTCCTTAACACAGCTGTAACATTAGCTCGGACCGACAGTGGCACTGGCCTCATATTGAAATACAAACCGGAGAGTGCGAAACAGTTTTTGGATACGAATACCAGAAATGGAAGCAAATCATATGTCCTGAACACGACCACTCAGCCTCACAATGTTGCTGTTGTGGTCTTCAGTCCAGAGACTGCTTTGCTGCAGTTTTCCATGCTACTCTATCCTGTGCAAACTTCTTCATCTCCCAGTACGTACTGCAGCCTACATCCTTTTGAATCTGCCAAGTGTATTCATCTCTTGGTCTCCCTCTACGATTTTTAACCTCCACGCTGGCCTCCAACACTAAATTGGTGATCCCTTGATGCCTCAGAAAATGCCCTACCAACCGATCCCTTCTTCTTGTCAAGTTGTGCCACAAATTACTCTTCTCTCCATTTCTGTTCAATACCTCCCCATTAGTTATGTGATCTACCCATCTAATCTTCAGCATTCTTCTGTAGCAGCACATTTCGAAAGCTTCTATTCTCTTCCTGTCCAAACTATTTATCGACCATGTTTCATTTCCATAAATGGCTACATTCCATACAAATACTTTCAGAAACGACTTCCTGACACTTAAATCTATACTCGATGTCAACAAATTTCTCTTCTTTAGAAACGCTTTCCTTGCCATTGCCAGTCTACATTTTATATCTTCTTTCCTTCGACCATCATCAGTTATTTTGCTTCCCAAATAGCAAAACTCCTTTACTACTTTAAGTGTCTCATTTCCTAATCTAATTCCCTTAGCATCACCCGACTTAATTCGACTACATTCCATTTTCCTCGTTTTGCTTTTGTTGATGTTCATCTTATATCCTCCTTTCAAGACACTGTCCATTCCGTTCAACTGCTCTTCCAAGTCTTTCGCTGTCTCTGACAGAATTACAATGTCATCGGCGAATCTCAAAGTTTTTATTTCTTCTCCATGGATTTTAATACCTACTCCGAATTTTTCTTTTGTTTCCTTCACTACTTGCTCAATATACAGATTGAATAACATTGGGAAGAGGCTACAACGCTGTCTCACTCCCTTCCCAACCACTGCTTCCCTTTCATGCCCCTCGACTCTTATAACTGGCATCTGGTTTCTGTACAAATTGTAAAAAGCATTTCGCTTCCTGTATTTTACCCCTGCCACCTTTAGAATTTGAAAGAGAGTGTTCCAAGCTTTCTCTAAGACTACAAATGCTAGAAACGTAGGTTTGCCTTTCCTTAATCTTTCTTCTAAGGTAAGTCGTAAGGTCAGTATTGCCTCACGTGTTGCAATATTTCTACGGAATCCAAACTGATCTTCCCTGAGATAGGCTTCTACCAGCTTTTCCATTCCTCTGTGAATAATTCGTGTTAGTATTTTGCAGACGTGGCTTATTAAACTGATAGTTCGGTAATTTTCACATCTGTCAACACCTGCTTTCTTTAAGATTGGAATTATTGTATTGTTCTTGAAGTCTGAGGGTATTTCGCCTGTCTCATACATCTGCTCACCAGATGGTAGGGTTTTGTTAGGCCTGGCTCTCTCAAGGCTGTCATTAGTTCTAATGGGTGTTTCTCCTCCTAGAGCCTTGTTTCGACTTAAGTCTTTCAGTGCTCAGAATGCAGTGCGTAAATTTTGCGCAGTATCATATAAACTGCTTCATAAAATATAGCTCAGTGGGTCAATCTGAACGGTGTTCAGGTACCTATCAGATCGTGTTTTTTGAATCACTTATGGCAATCATCAAGAATGTATCGTCAACATACCTGTAACTGCAACACGGAGTTTCCACATTTTCGTCTAATAAAATTAATTTACTGTCAATAATATCGATGTCGTTAGAATGGACAATAAAGAAACACAAAAATAGGAATGATTAAACTTCTTTCTAATTATTCTCTGACCGTACTTATTAAGAAAAGTTATATGACTTTCAGCCTATTACTTTGCTGGCAACCAACGATAGTATTATAGACACTGGATACTACAGGGAAATTAAATCACTTAACTCACAACAAACAAAAGGCACTTTAGATTAATACACTCAACAACTACTGGCATCGGAGGCACAATGGCTGTGTTGTAAACTGATGGTGTGATATTGTTTGCAGGTGTGTATACTCACAACTGCACAGGGCTGAAAGTAACGGTTCAGTTAGTGGGATCAGAAGAATCTCCGTTTATAGTATATGAGTCTGAAGATAGGTACGGAATGTAGCAGAGGACTTCGAAGTTACTCCTGGAGACGATACTCAAAGCAAAATACTTTCCATTGATAAGGAAGTAAAGAATACTAGCCAATAATAGCCATTCAAACTGATGCTTATCTGACTGTCATTTATTGCACCTCGTATGCTACTATTAGAATGTGAAGCAGTTGTTTTGCCTGCATATTCCAAGAGTTGTTTTCGACGTGCATATCATTTTTACATCGCATTTCGTTAGAAGGTCCCAAGCATCAAAATAGATCTTTACTGCATTGTTCATAATAATTTTATTCTTCTGAAATATGAAACTGTTTTAGAATTAACGATTACTTTAGACAGCAGACAAATTGATGTAGCATGTAGATTCCTTCACCTATTGTCAAGCTAATAACACTACTTTTCAATCACGGCCTTGTCTGGCGAACAAATCTTTCTTCTGTTTATCGTACAGGCCAGAAAATTAGTAGTTGCAAGAAACTGATCAAAGGAAGTAAATCGCAATTTACCACTTTCTCATTGTATTTTTGGTGGCACATATCTTAGCTCTTGACATATTATCGAAAGCTCTGTGATGAGGTACGACACGAAATCTTAACAGAGACTCTTTAAGAGTTAATTTTGTGAAAAAGTATTTATACTGTTCCAGTTACGTAACATTTCCATAATTGTCATTTTATCTATGTTGATTTTAAAGTTTATGTCAAACATATGAAATATTGAAGGAAAAATCAATTACAAAATATCTGTCATTAATTCTAATGTCTTACTCAAAAAGAAAATACTCTTGAGATGTCATGAATTGCTACTAAACCTTATCTGGAACTTTACTATGCGCATTACTGGTTGAAAAATTGCAATAAAAAATAATTACGTGTCCCATGTGTGCAACAGTGTTAGGCCATAAGTGCAGCAAGTCTTGGTCAGGTGGACTTAAGCAATTTGCATAGACTCACCAATGTGTAGATGGTGTAACGTGAAGTAGAAAGTCTGTTTATGTATGAAATCAAAATTAGTAATGTGCTGGTACTGAACTATGAAAATGATAGCGAAAGGCAACAGGCGTAATGACTGTTGTGTATAGAATGGAGTACCACTTGTGAATCGCTGAAAAAATTGCTTCAAGTGGCCTTCATAATTAAAATTGTTGGCAGCAGGTGACGTCAGTTGTGGTAGCTGATGATCCCCCTTGGCGTCTCATAGCATCTTGATTACTGTTAGAGACTACCTTTCCACACCATCAGGGCCCGTGATGTGTTTCGCCTCGTTTAAGAACATTAGATTTTTGATGCCACATAGAATAAAGTCACAGAGCAACATTGTTCACTTACTTTACAAACACCATGGAGTTGCTGTTTGATAATCAAGGTAATTGCACACTTTACTGGTTGTACATACACTTGTTAATTTGGTGTGTTTTTTTTTATTTTATTGAACTTTTGTTCAGTTTCACCCACATGTTAATGACAGACGTTCATGGAACATGTGCATAAAAGATAAAGAAAATTCACAAAATCTGTGAAATTACAGCAAGAAAACTACAATGAAAATAATAACAGTGACAAGAATGTCAAAAAAGAGAAGAGTACTTCTAATTTTAGGAAACTTAATATCACATATGTAGGGGGAAATTTCTAGTCAATTGTGAATGACTCAGAAAACGATTAAGTGCCTAATTAGGATAGTGAAAGCAGACAATTAAGACTCAACTCTTTTTACGTGAGCAGTTGCTCTATTCGCTGTACTAAGGTGTACTTAGCACAACACGGAAAAGCAATCTAAGGTGGTCATGCACGAAATATATTGTCAATGCTCATCACATCAGCCAGTTACATTCCCATCAGATAATTAAGTTTATCTAAAGTGCTCTTGCAGAGAACACCAGGAATTAATAAGAAAGGGAAATCTTAAATTCGTGCTCGAAAGTCGCTGGCTTGTTCCTGAAGAGTACCCAGGCATACACTTTCAACGTGAAGAGAAATGGTGTGTCTCGCGTTCACTGGGGTTATGCTGCTACACCGTTTCAACTTGTTCATGCTGTCAAAGAAAAATCTCATAAACGAGAGCATGTACTGAGATGTTAGTATAAGAATCCTCTAGCTTATTAAACAGAATCCAGACGAGATCAAACACTTCAAATGGATGTCATGGCTCAGTTTTTAGATAAAGATCTTCATCTCAGACTAGCGCTTACACTCAAAGTGCTGAAAAAGTTGTTGGAATTTCTCGTAGCCCTGTTGTTCGTCTAGTTGTTATTAGATAAAGACCCCTTTCCTCGCTGATTATGCGAATAACCTCTTCCTTTCTGATCTTATCAGTTGATTCTGTCTTCAGCATACTTCTATAACACATTTCAAGCTATTCACTTCATATCTTTCCCGAATTTCCCATAGTCCATGATTTATACACTATGCGACAAAAGAAGTGAACATCCAGAAGGACGACGAAATGAAATGAAAGTTCACGGGTTGGAAGAGTATACGAGATTATTTCACTGATCACAAAATCGAGTAACATTTACAAAGAACATAATAGTATAAGCCTGCTTCTCACTGTAGGCTGGATGCATGAAATGGTTCGGTAGGAAAGGGCGTCATAAACCTGTCGTGTATTCCCCGGAACTGGTCTAGCCCGCAATTGTTACAGGTTATCCTTGATATCCTCCAAACTGACACAGGGGCGGAGTTGACATCCGAGCTACTCCCGAACATCTTCCATTGGGGGAAAATGCGAATGTCTAGTTGGTCACTGGAGTACCTCATCACCATGCAGACAGTTTGTAGAGACCCGTAGTATGTGTGGACTGGGAATGTTCTGTTGAAAAATGGCACCAGGGTATTATCAAATGACACATGAGGACGCTCGCTGTACCATCAGATTTCTCTAATCGTTAGCAGCCACCACCTGAAATCGTACCAGATAACTCCCGACATCATAACGGTCGAAGTGACCACTCTGTGTCCTTCCAAAGCACTCGAAGAATTGTACCTCAACCCAAGTCGCCGCCATACTTTCCTACTGTGGTGACCCAGTGTAACGGTCATTCATCGCGGAAGACAAAGCGACGCCTTTTGTCAACAGTCCATAACTCATGGTTGCGGAACCACACGAAACGCAGCCGTTTATGCTGTGGTGTTAACGGCAGCCTACGCATGGGCCGCTATTACTTTGTGAAAGTGTTTCTAGTCTCCGACCTGTGGTACGGAATGTTGCAGGGAGCCCATTATTTTAATGTAGTTATTCTATGTACATTTCGGAATTATGTTCAAATAGCATGTGTTTTATTCATTCCAACTCGTTTGAAACATAGGTAAAAGGCTAAAAAAAGAACCAAATCAATAATAAATAAGTAAACAGTCCATTACTATTTCTCAGATGGCAGGTGCATATGTGAAGGAGGTACGATTTGAGTGATATACAATGTACTTCTCACTTATGGTGGTGAGACGAGGTCGACACGAATCTTGACTACTAATATGTCCGTCCTCACTTTCCCAAGCAATCCAACATCGGGCCACTGTCACATCCGAATGCTCCACGGAGCTAGATACTGCGCTATTCGATCACCTGGTGAAACAGAGACCCACAATGTGACCCTTTTCAAAATCTGTCAGATGCTGAAAACGTCATCTCATACGAGTACGTGGCATCTACGTGTCCTTCGGAAAGATCAGTCACTATCTGACGCAGTTCACGTCACTTATATACCTAGGGACACTTGTAACATAGCTGAACACTCATAAAAAAACACACACACTCCAGTGCCCGCTATAGATGTCACAGAGAATCGCATTCCAAATGATTTGCATACCGAGCGATGGTGTGTACGTTTACAAAGTCTTCAAGTCGCCTAACGTTTATTTGCTAGGCAGTGTGTGTCACTATACTAATGGCTCTAAACCAGTCTTTGTGGTATCTACATGCATGTTATACTGGATATTGCAAATATGTACTCCCATGATAATTTCTCAACCTCCTCAGATTCAGAAATACTGTATCTTCCACATCTATGTCAGCGCTGTAGGAGATTTGAATGTTAGTACCGTTGTAGTTACATCTAATGGACTGGATGTACCGTGCATCATAAAAGGTGAGGAGTCAATTTCTTATGCTCAATCATGTGGTTCGACTCGGAACATAACATACTACATTTTTAAGTTCCTTTTCCCTGTAACAATTGTATTTGTCCCCTAAGCAGACGAAACAGATGTAGAGTGATTTTCAACCATTAATAAGACTTAATCCTAGGATGAAACTCTGATAAACACATTATGCTACAGTACTCCATTGATAGGGCAACTGATTCTCTGTGGTTTCAGTATGTAAAGTAATTTTATTCTCCTTACAAATGAGGTAAGACTGACGACCACTGAACACCTCACCCTAAATGCCTTGACGGTGTACCACGATTTACGTAGTCAATACCCCTTGTTAAGTCGCAATAGAAGCAGTACAGTTCATGGGATTTTTTTTAAAGTAACAGCGACATTTACTGATTGAGCACAACATACAGAACCGATACGCTCCTAAAGAACACCTGATTACCTATTTTTGATATTTTATTTAGGCAAAAACAGTGAACATGAATCCACAATAATTGATGTGAAAAATGCATTTGGGTTAGGATATACTCATTTTATAAAAATGAATCAGTTTTATTATCTGTATACCATTCGCAATTTAGATTCCTCTGGACTTTGCACAGCTGTTGTTGGTTCCTAATAATAAGATGATGGAGAAGTTTCCTTGTCAAAGCAATCTGCCTTATCTTCGATAACATTTATAACGATACACGTATCGTGAAACAAATTTTTCCGCTTATCTTAAAACAGTAGTGTCATCCATTCCCAAAATAATCTGCTGAGTCCTGAATGTCGTAGAGTCCATTGCCTTAGTTCGCATTCGGGAGATCTCCGTACTACGCCTCACGAAGACAGAATTCCAATAACATTCCCTGTAATTTGCTGAAGTTACCCTAGTTGCACAGCATATGACTTTTCTCTTTTTGGGCATGTTAGTTTTAGAGGTTGCTAGTGAGACATACTCCACAGTGGTAATACGTTCACAAAGTTTCAGGGTACTAGGGACTTATTGTTCTCTTTGTCGTGCTCATTATTTCATTTCTTCTCTGCCGCTTCAGTTTCATCCTCAGACAGCGAACCGCCGAGCACGCAAGTCACCAGCAAATGTTTCCACTGAGTATCACTGATACCACTTCGTTATCAAGAGCGAAAATCAGGTCTTCCAAGTGGCGTGTAACTTCAAATTCTTTGTCCTGCAGCGCCATAAATGCTCAAAACAAATAAATCCCGAGTATCTCCTATGTGTGCCAGGGACACATGATGCCTTAACAGACCTTCCGAGACAGAACAGACGAAAACACTTAACAAGTAGGCAGTGCGTATTTGTGCATATAAGCTCTAACTGCAGATAAGGGAACGTATTTTTGGTGAGTACAGTAATGGTTAAAATAAACATCCATTGCTGCATAGCGATAAAAGTATAGGATGTTTCAGTGAATTGCTGAGTAATATAGTAGACGTAACACCACTTGATGAAATACGAGGACGTGCCGAGATGTAACACCCCTGAATTTTTGGTGTGAAAACTGTTAAAGCTTTTTACATAAGACGAACGTTATAACAAGCTACATCTTTCTACTTCTTGTCTACATTTTTGCAGCTCTCTGCCGCTAGGCGTCTTATAATTGTTGCATGGATCATGGGGGTGTGTATCATAGCTCTGTAGTTGCGGGAAAAACAGCATGATGTCGTCGAGTTTCGAATTCGTAGAGTTCGTTCACATAGAAGACAACCTCTCCTTCATCATGAGACCACAAATGAACGCTGCAGCATCTGCAACAAACCGATGCCTTATGTTCTGTGTTATCGCTCATCTTACATTCAGGCCTGATTTGGCCCCATCTGGTATTAATTTGTTTCCAAAACTTAGAGAACGCTTTCGAGGACTTCATTCTGGTAGCGATGAAGCAGTGCAAGCAGGTTGTGGCTCCGTCAACAAAGTCAAACATTCTATAGTGACGTTATCATCGAACTGGTCTCTCGAAGGGGAGAAATGTGTTCGCGGCCAGAGTGACTATGTTGAGAAATAAATACGTAGACATGAAGAATAAAGATGTAGAATGCCAATGAAGTTACTTGAACTCAAAAAGCTCTAAGAGATTTCACACAAAAAATAGGAAGCATTACTTTTCAGTACATCCTTGCAGTCCTAGGAATATAAAAACAATTAGCTGACCGTACCTTAAGCTGACAACTAATATAATACCGCGTGGTAAATATGGAAAATTCTTACCATACGAGTACCAAACTTGGTAGCAGTAATGTCCAGAGGAGTGTCCATGATTTCCATGCTCTCAGCGCAACCGTCCAGTTCCAACTATGGCCACCAGGTGCCGTGACCAGTCATCGTGATTCGTAGTCACACAATCCTGACCAATCGCAGTGCACTTGTTGACGTGTCAACATGAACTTAGACAAAAGGAGCAGGGTGGCTCTATTATCAAAATAACAGTAATCTCGCAGCTGCACTTCGAGTATATCGCCGGATGAAAGGATTAGGGAAGGGTCTCTTTCTCTACCTACTGTGCATGATGAAGAACGTACCAAGTGGAGAAATGGGCGTCTGACGACCTGTTGCACCACAGGTGCTTGACGAAATCGCTGTTGCTATGGCAGGCGACGTTGCGCACAATTCCCGATCGTGACGCAGTGCGCGCTGTGTCAACACAGTTGAACACCCCGTCTTCCACTGTGCGGAAGGTGCTTCGAACCATTCTCGAATGGTATTCGTACAAGATCGATACCTTCCAGTATCCTGCACCACAAGACGCTCAATGACGTGTTAACTTCGCTCTTCAGTTTATCGCAAGGACTGAAGTAGGCGAGGAGGTTCGAGTCTTCCCTCGGGCATGGGTGTATTACTTAGAATAATTTAGGTTAAGTAGTGTGTAAGCTTAGGAACTGATGACCTTAGCAGTTAAGTCCCATAAGATTTCACACACATTTGTACAGAAAATGGCTCTGAGCACTATGGGACTTAATATCTGAGGTCAACAGTCCCCTAGAGCTTAGAACTACTTAAACCTTACCAACCTAAGGACATCACACACATCCATGCCCGAGGCAGGATTCGAACCGGCGACCGCAGCAGTTACGTGGTTCCAGACTGAAGCGCCTAGAACCGCTCAGCCACACCACCCAGCTACATTTGTACATTTTTTTAAGTTGGCGAGGGATGGCCTTGGATCAAAAGGTTATTTATCTCTCACGTGTAAGCTGACACCCGAACTGCAGGGTGTGGGGATCTTCACCCCCAGTCACTGTGATGATGAACATTGGCGATCAAGGGCCAAAGACTGGTTAATGTGGCTACGATACGCTTCGCCAGCATGTCATACCTTCCTTAGAGGAGAGAAACGCATTGAACTCAATAGGTTTCATGCAAGATGAGGCCTCACCGGACATCGCTCGTGAAGTTCACTTATTTCTCCGAAACAGATTTGGAAACGATTGAATTATCAGTCGATCGTTTCAAAATGCTCGGCCAGTATGATTACCTGATCTCACTCCCTGTGATTTCTGGTGGGGGGGGGGGGGGGGGGAGGGCTACCTGAAGGACAGGGTTTACCAGAAGAAATTCACACTTGTACTATTCTGAAGCGCAGTATATCAAGATAGGTAGCAAGCACATCTACGGACATGCTTGGTTCTGCTGTGCAGAATGCAATCGTGTGCTTTAAGACTCTTCTGGACACTGATGGGCGACAAATTGAGCCCCTTTTGTAGCAGTAATGTTACGGATAAGTAATGGTATGATGTACCATAGCATAACATAAAAAGTGTTTCAGTTGCATTGAGTGGGCATTCTTTCTCTTCCCCGTGTCCTTGACATCAGTGCTACCAAGTCTGGTACTCGTACGGTAATTAGTTTTTGTGTTATAACGTGTGAAACAGGGAAAATTTAATTATAATCACTCGGGACCTAAATGATTATAACCTGTTGGGCAGTGCATAGTGATTTGCCTCAAGACATTTTTTTTGACATACACTGACGAAGAAGAAATCCCGACACTGAGAAGTAATTAATGTAGAGTAATGATATTTCGGGAATACATTTGTCTAGGTAAGGTATTTAAGTGATTATCGTTGCAAGATCACAGGTTATTGAAGCGCGAGAAAAGCCACTATAAACGTAAATGCTGGTCAATTAATAACCGGTGTATCCGCCAGAATGTTGAATGCAAGCATGCAAACATGCATGCATTGTGTCGTAGAGATGAAGGAGGTCTGTTTGTGGGATGCAATTCCATGCCTCTTGCACTTCTTCGGTCAATGCAGGGACGGTTCATGCTGGTTATGGATGACGCTGGAGTTGTCGTCCGATAATGCCACATACATGCTCGACTGGAGACAGATCTGGTGATCGAGCAGGCCAAGGCAACATGTCGATTCACTGCAGAGCATGTTGGGTTACACCAGCGGTATGTGGATGACTGTTATCCTGCTGGAAAACAACCCGTGGAATGCTGTTCATAAATGGCAGCATAACAGGTCGAATAACGAGACTCACGTACAGATTTGCGGTGGGAATGTGAGGCCTACCGACGAGAGTGTTCCTGCTGTCATACGAAATCGTACTCTATACCTCAACTCCAGATGCAGGTCCATTGTGTCTAGGCGGCAGAGAGGCTGGTTACGGTCTAGGCGGTTGACAGGTTGGTTGCTGGCGCTAACCTGGTCTCCTCTGAACCAGCACACGGCCACCACTGTCACTGATACAGTTCTGGCTCTCATTTGAAAACACAAAAGACCTTCACTCTGCCCTGAAACGAGCTCTCGCTCGATAGCATTGAAGTTTCAAACGGCTGTGTTTTGAGGTCTGGACTGTGCACTACAGGGAGTCTGACTGTGAACTGTTCTTGGAGCAACTGATGCATATCAGTTCGTTGTGTCTCTGTGGTACCAACTGCTGCCCATATTGCTGCTGCAGGTGCGGTATGATGCGTCAGAGCGTCTGCCCGTCCGTAGTGCCACGTGACCGTACCTTCTCGTGATCACAGCTGCAAGCGATCATGTACAGTGTCTACGGTCTTGCCAAGTCCTTCTGCAATATCGCGGAAGGAACAACCATCTTTCATTAGCCTTACTACACAATCTCATTCAAACTCTGTGAGCTGTTAATAACGGCATCTTTTTTGTCTTAAAGGCATTCTTAATTTTACATCAACTCACTACGTCCAGTCTCGAAGGGAACTAAAGTTCACCACAGTTATAGCGGGTATTTGAACCAGATTTGAGTTGCAATAATGGTGCATTAGCGTCTCTCTTATGCGATTGGCGCGAAACCTGAATGAACGGCATCTTCCCAGATGTAAAAACACGCTTCCCAACCTCCGTTTACCTCGAACAACTCCTTCTTGGTATGATTTTTTTTCATCAGTTTATGTATTCTAGACATTTAGGTGACTACCAGTTCATATTTTAGTCCAATGCTTCGATAATATTAACTTAGTTGAAAATACGACTTGTGATTATGAGTTACACGAACAGGGTTGTTCTAAGACACGGAAAACTTCATTTTGTTTATTAGTGTCCGCAGTTTTTTGCTAATGACCTTAACAATTATGTCGTTGATGATACTGTGATAAAATTTTTGGTTCAGCTTTCGTTTTAATTAACATAGGTAGGTGATGTTAAACTGTGACATGGCTCAAATTCACTTATCTTATTCTTTTAATGCTAGCACGGATGCTGCCTGTGTAAACGATAAATTCCTTAACTTCATCTACTTCCTGATCAGCAGTTATGATGTTGAGTTTCACGCTATTCTCATTCCTGCTATTTCTAATCACTTTGACCTTTCTTCGATTTACTCTCTTTTCATATTTTGTATTCATTAGACTTTTATTCCATTCAAATGATCCTGCAATTCTTCTTCACTTTCACTGAGGATACAAATGTCTCCAGAGAATCATTGATATCCTTTCACTTTGAATTTCAGTCCCATCCTGGAACTTCTCTTTTATTTCCGTCATTGCTTCTTCGATGTATAGACTGAACGGTAGGGGCGAATGACTGTATCTCTGCCTTACACTCTTTTTTAATCAGACCGCTTTGTTCTTGGTCTCTCACTCTTACTGTGCTCCCTTGGTTCTTGTACATATTGTGTATTACCAGTCTTTTCCTATAGCTTACCCTTATAATCCTTGAATCTCCAACATCTTGGACCATTTTACGTTGTCGAACTCTTTTAGCAGATCGACAAGTCCTATGGATGTGCCTCGATTTTCTCCAGCCTTACTTCCATTCCCAATCGCAACATCAAAACTCTCTCTCCAGTACCTTTCCTTCCTTAAAGACAACAACCCAGGTTACTCCATAACACAGTCAATTTTTCAAAATATTCTTTTTACGGTGAACGACTAGCACCTCTGAGAAATTACGTCTTTTGTTTGAAACTGCAGTTTAGGTCCGCCTAACAGTAACAGCTGCATCCTTATAGTGTCCTGTAGATCATTCCAATCACCTTCTCATATGAAATTTTAAAAATGAAGTACACAGGTAAGTATTACATGAAGTATTAACAAGGAAAGATGAAGAAAGAATTCTCCAATATACATATAAGAAGCACAGACAGTTTAGTAAAACGTCTGCTATGAAATCCACGAGTAGTAAATCTGATTCTCGAGGGAGCACTGGAGGGAATACCAGTACCAGAAAACGTTAAACAGTTTATAAACAACGTTGGGTGTAGTGCTTATGTACAATTTTAAAAAACTTCGCATACTAATACGAAAGATTTAGGAATGAAGACTGGAATACATTTTAGAAATTCTGACGGTAGCAGGGATAAAATACAATAAGTGAAAGTCTACCTTCAATTCGTACAGAAACCAATCTGCACATATAGAAGTCGAAGGAGCTGTAACCTGTCGCCCATGTTTGTCAACCTATACATTGGAAAAGCAGAAATGAAAACGAAAAGACAATTCGGAAAGGTCATTGTAGTTCAGGAAGGAACCATAAAACCTTGAATGTTTGCGATGACACTGTCATTCTGTCAAAGAGCGCAGAGAAGTGGTAAGATAGGTTAAACGGAATGGACAGTGTTTTAGAGGCTATCAGATAAACATCAACAAAGTAAAACAAAGGTAATGACGTGCAGTTGAGTTAAATCTTGTGATGATGAGTGAATTAGATTAATATATGGGATACTAAACGTGTAAGATGAGTTTTCTTTTTGATGAACAAAATAGCTCATGGTTGTCGAAGTAGAGAGGTCATAAAATATACACTGGCCATATCGAGAAAAGCGTTAGTGAAGAGGAGAATTAATTTAAATATTAGGAACAATTTTTTGAAGTAATCTTTCCGTTGTGTAACCGTTTATGGAAATGAAATTGGGACGATAAACAATAAATACAATAGGAGAATAAAAGCTTTCAAACGTGGTGCAGCAAAAGAACGGTGAAGATAGGTGACTAAATGAAGCACCTAATGAAGAGATATTGAATTAAGTGAGTAAGAGCGAAATTAAGGGCATTAATTAACTAAACAGACGTACTGGCTGATAGGACATGTCCTTGTGCACCACGAAATGGGTAGTTTGGTAATGAATGAATGAGGCTGAAAATTGTAGAATGAGGCCTTGGCTTGACTACAGAAATCAGGTCAAACGGGTTTTGATTGCAGAAGCTGTGCTGAGATGAGACTTACACAGGATAGGCTAGCGTGGCAACTGCAGCAAACCAACCTTCCGACCGAGGACCACAACAATAGGAAACGGAGGGGGTTGCATCAACAGGTCGAAATATTAATTAGTTAAAAGAAGAGTACCCGTCTGTTGTAATGCCATAACGATGACAAGCTCCTTCTCTTTTAATTTGTAATGTAACGTTTTGAGACGAATTTATCTGTCATACAGTTTTAGTTACATTTTTCTTTGTACTGCAAGTATTTGTATAACCTGAAATCTTAGACATTATGCTTTGTCAAATTTCGACATATACTGCCTGACAAAGAAGTGAAGCATCTAGTATGGCATGAGGGAAAAAATGAAACTTTCTGCTTTGAGAGGGTATATGATGTTCTTTAAGCGCTCCCAACATCGAGTCAAATTACAATAACTTGGGAGTATGAGACCACATATCAATATGTCGTTTTACTCCCTCTATCCTGTATTTATGCACTAATTCCTCAGGGAAGGGTGCCATAAAGCTGTCTATCTCCTTCTGAGGCAACATAGCCCACAACTCTTCTAATACCCACGGTGGTGGCACTTAGAACAGGGATGACAACCGAAGTGGTCCCAAACATGGTTTGTTAAGGAACGGTCTGTTGATCTCACTGCCCCTGGGAGTATTATCCATTATGCAGACTGTTTTTGTACACACGTGCCATGTTTGGACGAGCATTGTCCTGTTGAAAAATGTCACCACGATACTGAGGAATGAAAGGAACCACGTGAGTACACATCGTGTCCATGACCTATGGTTGTGCCGTCAGAGTTTCTCCAATGATTATACCCTTGACCTGAAGTCATAAGCGATGATCACACACCATGATGCCAGCGGTAACACCGCTGTGCCTCTTCAGAACACTGAAAGAATGGGACGCCGCCCTGAGTCGCTACCACACACGCCGACGACGGTATCAGGGGTAGCGCAGAACCGTGGTGCGTAGCTGAACTCCGTGTGGTGGCATTTCTCTGCTGTCTGTGGTTCCAAGTCAAGGTACCACACCAGACGCAGCAGTTAGTGTTGTGCTGTTGAGGGCAGTCCACACATGGGAAGGTATTACATAGTCCGGCTGCTGGATGACAAAAAACCTTGCAGATAGTCCTCGGCCGGTATGCACGGAAGTAAAGAGGTTTCGATGTGTTTGGCGCACGATACGGAGAGTGACCATTGTCGTAGTAGTAGTCCGTCTTGATAGTTGAGTGGTAAAAGTGACGGATTGCCAACGTCAGGGCCCGGGGTCGATTCCTGGCTGAGTCGGAGATTTTCTCCGCTCACGTGTTGTGTTGTCTTCATCATCATTTCATCCCATCCGGCGCGCAGGTCGCCCAATGTGGCGTCCAATGTAATAAGACCTGCACCAAGGCGGCCGGACCTGCCCCGCAAGAGGCCTCCCGGCGAGTAACGCCAAACGCTCATTTCCATATTACCATTGCGGTAGTCAGACGTAATCGCGCGAATACTTGACGACGAGTAAGCCAGCACACACTTTGTCATACAGTCCAACATCGGATCATCGTCACATGCAAATGCTCCACAAATCTGGGTAATGCAAGATTAAACCAGCCGACCCAGTACGTAGCCTATTTGAAACACTGTGAGATACTGGTAATGCTATCCCACACGAGTACACGGCATCTACGTGTCCTTCACAGAAATCACGCTCAAAATATGACGCTTTTCGCATCCCTTACATGTTTTACTAGGCGTGGAGAAAGGACTAAACACCAACAACAGTGATGCATTCTGGTGGCTTTTCTGTGTCACACAAGGAATTGCAGTGCCAATCCTTTGCATAGCCGCCGACAGTATGTAAGGGTACGAAGATACATTGACGTCACACTATGCCTTCTGGGGGCTTCAGTTTCTTTGTCCGTCAGTGAAAGAGATGCGAGAGAAAAGTATTGAGACTGACAACACATTCCAGTGATGTAGTAACACTGTATTGATCTACTTGTGTAGACTGGTTTATTAGTCCCTTCCAGATGTTCAGTCCGAGTTTGAGGTCCGCACAGGCATCACGAGGTTTTTGAGAGCGCCGTCTCTGAACCTGTGTTTTTGTTATGTGTTACGAAAATGAAACAGCGGAATTTAGGTCAACGTTAGCTCATTAAGTGTTGTGTTAAATAACAGCATCCATTCCTTCAAAGTTGTTCCCTCCGGCACCTATACACCCCCGGAGTCGTTCTCTCCAGTCTTGATAGCAGCGCTGCTGCGCTTCAACTGGCAGGGCCTTTAATGTGACTGTCTCACTCATCTGAATGTCCACCATAGTCCAAAACTGACATCCCCTAAAGCCATTTTTCAATTTCCGGAAAACAGAAAGGTCTTCAGGTCAATACAGGGGCTTTGGGATAACAGGAATGTCTTTTGAGGACAAAAACGTTGTGGCGGAAGTGGCCGTCTAACGAGGAGCGTTGTCACATTGCAGCACCCACTTGTCTGCTATGGTAGGTCTCACTCTACTCATCCTTTTCCTGAGCCTTGTAAAATATTTTTGTGAAAAAATTTTATTGACAGTTTCTCCTGGAGGAACAATCTCACAAGATCACTCACACGTTTGGCTTTTTCGTCGGTTTCTGATGTTGAAGGTCACACTTAATATGCGAGGTTCATCTTGAACGTGTTCTCGCTCGACGAAAGATTATTTATACCACCGAAACATTTGTGCTCCTCATAGACCTGCTTCAACGTCTTAAAAGTCATACTCACGGATTCCCCAAGTTTGACACACAACTTAATAGTGTAACGTTGCTCTAAATTCTACAGTTCCATTTTCGTAACAAATAGCAAAAACTCAGGTTCAGAGACGGCGCTCTCAAAAACCTCGTGATGGCTGTACGGAGCTGAAACTCTGACTGAACATCTGGAAGGGATGAACACACCAGTCTATGCAAATAGAAAAGTACGGCGCTGCTTTATCGCTGGCATATGTTTACAGTCACAATACTTTTCTCACATACGTCGTACACTGCTAGGTAAAGAAATTGAAGACTCCAGAAGACATAATGTGACGTCAATGAATTTTCGTACGCGTACATACTGTCGGTGGGTATGCAGAGGACTGGCGTTGCAATTCCTTGCGTAACGCATATAAAAAAGTCTCATTACTTTTCTGACACGCCTCGTACGTTGCTTATACACATATCAAAAAACCTTTTGCATCACTTCGGTTCCGAGAATTCCGGAAAACTGAAATAGAGATCAACATAAACATCATTGTTCACGAAAACCACACATTGCATGTTGTACCACAATACATTGAGACCTTCAGAGGTGGTGGTCCAGATTTCTGTAAACATCGTTACCTCTAATGCCCAGTAACACGTCCTGTTGCATTGATGCATGCCTGTATTCGCCGTGGCATACTATCCGCAAGTTCATCAAGGCACTGTTGGTCCAGATTGTCCCGCTCCTCAACGCTGATTCGGTGTAGATCCCTCAGAGTGGTGGTGTGCACGTCGTCCTCAAACAGCACTTTTCAATCTCTCCCAAGCACATTCGACAGGGTTCGTCTGGGGAAAATGCTGGCCTTTCTAGTCGAGCGATGTTGTCCTGAAGGAAGTCATTCGCAAGATGCGCACGATGGGGGCGCGAATAGTCGTCCATGAAGACGAATGCCTCGCCAACATGCTGCCGATGTGGTTGCTCTATCGGTCGGAGGATGGCATTAACTTATCGTACAGCCGTTACGGCACCTTTCATGACAATCAGTGGCGTACGTCGGCCCCACGTAATGCCACCTCATGCCACCATATTGCTGCACTCGCTGGACAGTGTGTCTAAGGCGTTCAACCTGACCGGGTTACCTCCAAACAGGTCTTTGACAATTGTCTGCTTGAAGGCATATGCGGCACTCAGCGGTGAAGAGAACGTGATGGCAATCCTGAGTGGTCCATTTGGCATGTTGGTGGACGCATCTCTACCGCGCTGCACGGCTGTGTAGTAGTAGCAAAGATGGACCTCGCCAAGGACCCCGGGAGTGAAGTTGGCATCATGCAGCCTATTGCGAACAGTTTGGGCCGTAACAGGACGTTCTGTGGCTGCACGAAATCATTATTCAACATGGTGACGTTGCTGTCAGGGTTCTTCGGAGCCACAATCCGTAGGTAGCGCTCATCAATGGCAGTAGTAGCCCTCGGGCGGCCTGAGCGAGGATGTCATCGACAGTTCCTGTCTCTCTGCATCTCCTCCATGTCAGAACAACTTCGCTTTGGCTTACTCCGAGACGCCTAGACACTTCCTTGTTGACAGCCCTTCCTGGCACAAAGTAGCAATGCGGGCGCAATCGCAGTATTGGCCGTCTAGGCATGGTTGAACTACAGACGAGCCGTGTAGGTCCTCCCTGGTAGAGTGACTGGAACTGATTAGCTGTCGGACCCCCAGCGTCTAATAGGCGCTGCTCATGCGTGTTTGTTTACATCTTTGGGTGGGTTTAGTGACATCTCTGAACAGTCAAAGGGACTGTGTCTCTGATAGAATACCCACAGTCAACGTCTAACTTAAGGAGTTCTGGGTACCGGGGTGATGCAAAACTTTTTTTATGTGTGTAGTTTGAACAACAAGACTGGCTGAAGGATCTTATGTGGCCGAGTTCTGCAGCAGAATACGTAAATCGCATAGGGTGTCGTGGCAGAACAATAACCATGTTAAACATCCAGGCCCTTTGAATCGACGTTCATTTGTCTCACAGTGTTTACTGCAAAGAGCTATTGCCGCCTATTCTTTCACTGAGGTAGCGCTGCGCTCCAATATTTGACGCAAAACGTTTCACTCAGTGGTCAGCTGAATCCTCACAATCAACGTTTAAGCGATCTCCAAACCGCCCTCTGGATGGCGCAGCAGTCTCTCCGCGGACTCTCCGGCGCGCGGCTGGGCACAGCGGATGCCGTTCTTGTCAGCTTTAAACATTTGTACCGCCCTGACACGCCGTAGGTTTCTGGCCGTCTGCCACTGCAGCGACAAAATTCCAGACGAATAAAAAAAATATTAATAACAGTGCAACGAATATTTATGTGGTCACAAAGGTTGGCCGTAGCCTTTGAGTCGCTTCAGCATTTCGTTTCCGCAGACGTAACTTTTTTTTTTTGTGCCTCCGCCGCCCGACCGTGCTCTGCGGAGGCCGATAGTTGCCGGAGCGCCGCCGCCATCGGCCGTCTCCTTTCCGAGCACGAGGAGGGCGGCTCCGGGGCAATTATTATAATAAATACTGACTCGAAAGTGGACCGGGCCGGCGCGCGCCCGTCTCCGTCTCGCGGAATTATTTAATTCGCTCTGCTCTTCTCTGGCGAAACTCGATGGCGCGTCCGCTGCGGCCGGGGCGCGGGCAGTGGCGGCGTCTCGCGGAGGGAAAACGGCCCACTCCGTCTGACGTCACCCGGCGCAGCGTTTGTTGTTTAAGTTGCGGAAGACCGGCAACTATTTCGTACGGAAACCTTGGCTTTTTTTTCCACGGTGCTAGGTATTTTTCCGGTGGTGTACATTTCTCTCTCTTCCCCCCCCCCCCCCCCCCCATCCCCTTTCCATTCTCGTCCTGTGCGTGCGTGTGCGTGTGCGCGTGTGTGTGCGCGCGCGCGCGTTTCATTCCCGGCGGGTGGTGCGCGGTATTTCGGGGCTCGCACGGTGCTCCCACGGGCACACGGCCGCTACGCCGCTCGCGAGGGCCTCGCCGTACAGAGACACAAATGTGGCGGCGGCGGTGGCGGCACTGAAATAAAAAAGGATCCGTGGCCAGCGGTCGGGAGGCCTCTCGGGCTGGCATCGCCGCGGCACTGCACGGCGCGGGGGCGGGAGGCGGAGGAAAGGAACGTCAAATTGAGTTTCGCGCCGCATGTATGCCTTCGCCTAAAACAGACGTATATGTTTTTACTGTTTAAGCAAACTAATTTCTTCTGCAGCGAGGTCAAAAGGAAAGAAGGGGGCAAAAAAAAAAAAAAAAAAAAAGAAAAACCTGAAAGAGTGAGTGAGTGTGCGTGTACAGAAAATGTGAAAAGAGGAAAAGCAGCGGAAGGAGGTGGAGGAGGGAGCAGGAAGGAGGCCGCTTTATCCGTTTCATTGAACGAGCGCGGAGCCTCGTGTGTCCACACGTTGCTGCAAGTTGTGGAATTGAGAGGTCAGAGGGTGTCGGACTGCTGATATGTGGCAGACTATGGCAAAGAGCGTGCTGTAGTAGGGGGAGCGATGCGAAGGGAGAGAGGGAGGGGGTCAGGTGGCAGGAGTGACGAAACGGCGTTCTCCGCGCTGTCTTCTGCTGCTCTCCAAATATTAGATATAAAATTAATTACATCCGACGTGGGCAAGGAACGCTGTGGTGACTCTCCGCCCCCCTTATTCGCCATGAAATGGCGGAAATTACATCACATACCACCCTGCGTTAATTTCCGGGCAAAACAAAATTTACTTCTAAGCGCGAGACGGGTGAACGTCTTATTTACACTTCACTTTCTTTCTTAAGAGTAGGACTTCATGAAGCTTGTGGTAAAATCCTGTAGCTCTAGAAGCAATTTTCGTTGTATGTACAGAAAGAGGAGCAATAGCTTCTTCTTTCGCATGAACTTCATTGTAGTAACCATTGAAACAAATGGTCAGTCAGAACGAAATCGGAGCCACAGTTTAAGCTTCGCACAAACATCTTCATTAGGCAATAAAGAGGTTAAATCACAAGCAAGATGAAAATGAGACAGAGTCAACGAAGCAAAATCCTTACCGAATCCGATCGTGTGATGTTTATAACAGGAAGTAGTATTAAAAAACGATAGGATTCGAATCCCCATTCGGGAAGATTTAGGATTTCCGAACTCCCCCCCCCCCCCAAAAAAAAAGAAAAGCAAAGAAAACAGACACCTGTATAGGCGACTCATTTGCTTATTCCTGTACGTAATGCAACAGGACTTGTTCCTTGTAATGAAATCGTTTTCTTTAAATGTAAATATTTTACCTTACGCTCCACCATGAATAGTTACTGAAATCGAATGAAACAACAAGTTTACAGTTCTACATCTACATCTGCATCGACATCTGTACTCTTCAAACCACCATGACGTGCATGGCAGCCGGTGTGTGTTATGTGATATTGAACCAGTTACTAAGGTCTCTTGTTGTTCCACTCACGCATAGAGCGCGGGACAAATGATTGTGTGCGCGTGCAGTAATTATTCTAATCTTATCCTCACGATTCCTGTCCGAGTGATACGTAGCCGATTGTAGTACATCTCTAGAACAAGTTTTCGAAACTTTGTTCATAGATTGTTTCGAGATATTTTACGCCCGTCTTCAAGAGCTTGGCAGTACAGTTCCATCAGTATCTCTCTGATTTAACGAAGTTGTGACCATTCCTGGTGTCTTTCTCTGTATACCTTCAATATCGCCTGACAGGCCTGTGTAGTATGGGTCCCACGTACTTGACCAGTATTCTAGTATGGGTCGCACGAGTGATTTTTAAGCAATTTCTTTTGTAGACTGATTGCTCTTTCCCAGTGTTCTACCAATAACCGAAGTCTACCACCTGCTTTACCCACGACTGTTACCATTCAGTGTTAACCTATATCGACAACTTGTTTCGGACATTTAAAGCTCCTTCATCAGATGGATATACCTGGTTTCAAGGCAAAGAATATATTGGGAAAAGAGACAGCAAATAAAAAAAATTAGCTGAAATAGCTGGCTGCTGAAGAAACTCGCAGAAAAAAGTTTGTAAGTTAGTTTCAAAGTTGAACAACAGTGGAATATAAACAATTTAAATAGACACTGAAATATAATCTACCTGTCTCTAAGTTTGCTGTCCATATGTGAGAAAGTGAATCATTACAGTTTCATAGATACATGTAGAAGCACACAGTATATACTATTGGGTCGGGTAATTGCAACACTCGTCCAGTAGATGAGACAGTGCTACAAAATAAATTGTAGCAAATGCCGACTTAAATGCATTTGGGACATAGTAGTGTTACTACATAAACATTTGGAACTCAACGTGTGAAGATATGCGAAGTGTTGCCTCGTAAGAAAGCTTTTACTTAAATACACTGTTATTCACTAAGCAAGTTACAAGTTGACAGCAGAGTTTTCATAGCGACAGGTTGTTTAAGAAAAAGATCATGAATGGTTCGGAGTAATTCTGATACATCAGATAGAAACAATTGATACTGAAAAAACCGAGATCCATAAAGTGTTGTCAAGTTGTTTGCTTGAGGTTTCAGAGTACGTTTTACCTTACATATCACAGATCGTTCGTGACTAGATGAATGATACTGATGTCAAGAGAAGTGACGTCTAATGTTTAACGACAGTTTCCATTGTACTAGACAGTTAACTCACAACATATAGAGATAAATGCATACACATGTCATATAAAAGTATTTATATTTCTTGTGGATGGATATATTTGAGAAACGTTTAGCTTTCCTGCAAACAAGCATTCAGCTTTGCCTGTACATCAGTCTAGTATGCAGAATTTTTTCTAGAAATTATATGCATTGCTAAGATCAAGTGTAATCTCCAAACAGATGGAAAATATATGAAATGCCATATCCAGTTATCAAATAGCATTTACTTTTTTCTCTACCTTACATAACTTTTGTTACGGAAACAGTCAACCTTAGAACGTTGTTATTATAACAAGGGCCCCTATTGTACTGCAGCTAACTGTGATATGGTATCCTCGTTGCCTGAAGTTAATGCTAGCAGTGAAGTCGTACGCATTTTTCCAGTTATTCCTTCTAAGTGACAATCAGGGGAAAATCAACTATTACCGTCTAATTAGGATAAAAGATTAATTTCAGACGATAGCAATAAACATCAGCATTGTCCCGATCGATATTAGGCTCGCTAAAAAGCGATCCGTTTAAGATGTACCTAGACACTGGGTTCAAGAGACGGAAGTAACTGTCGGTATGTAGAACATAGAATGTTTCACTGAGAAAACTGTATATTGAATCAAATTTCATTATCGTCTGTGCCAAGTTATATACAAAATCACTCCCTCACAGATCAATTACAAAATGTAAGAAAACTAATTATGTATTGGGAATCTTAGGAATATCGGGTAACGACAACTGTTGAACAGACAGAGCTGATGTACGCAGGCATAAGGAAGATGGACTATGTACTAAGAGTAAAGGAAGCTGCCCTTTGTATTCAGTAATTTCAGACACCGTCAACGGTATCCGGTCAAAACCAATCAAACTAGTGTAAAAATAACAATCGTAGTAGGGAACAAGAATTATACTTTTTTACCTTAACGCCCTTATCCTGTGTTAGCAAGGACAAGGGAGCAGGTAGAAAGCTGGAGAATTTCGCGCGGTTTTAAACCGAATGCAGGTGCATAAAATATAGAAAAAGTCATTGCCCGGCAAGCTCCCCACAACAGTCTGTATTGACAGAGGAATCGGAGTCTTACGATGGAATCCAGAATTAAGTCACCTAATGGAAGAGTCAAAGTAACGTAGAAGAACCATTTACAGTACAAGTTCTTATAGCAGAAATTCTCAGTATAATTTCTTGCAACGAAAACGGGTGCAGTATGTTAGAAAATCTGACTTCTGAACTACGACAATAGTAATTCTTTCTTCATGCAGAAGTTAGAATTGTTCGTACTTTCCCAATCAGTACAACAAGAGCCAGACTTGAATAAGGAAATTAAAAAATTAAGCAAGTAACACGTATTGTACAGATTTGTACTCATTCCTGAGCCAATATTTTCTCCCAAGATTAACCAGACGTTAGGTATGTAAGTAATCTGCCGAGGCTTTCCCGACTCATATCACCTGTGACGTAACTGAGAACTCTGATTCATAATGAGGACCACAATGATATTTTAGCTTTCCATCTACATTTGCTTACCCTTATACCAACTAAGAAAATACCAGACATATATGGTAAGACACACACACACACACACACACACATACACACACACACACACACACACACACACACATAACTCACTCACTGGCACGCATCCTAATGTAAGGAATAATACATTGCACGTTAGTGTAACTTAATGTTTTATTGATATATTCATAGATGTACTTATGTAATGAAACTGTATATTTAAAAATCATGACTTACGCTTCAATATATTTGTACTTGTTGTTCTAGATGATGGATCTTTCCTGTGCTTGATGTCTGGGAAACAGCTGTAACAATTCAAACATGGAAATGATTTACGATCGCTGCATACCAGAAAATTTGCGGGTGTTCATGGTGAAAAGGTAATATTTTGGATGGTTTGTTGCGAAGGTGTGCTGGCATCGTCTCTACTCATAGTTTATGCTAGTGTTTTGGTTTTAGCAGGATGGAGGTTCTTCTTTATTAGAAGGCCGTTTTTTTAAAGAACACAAGAGTAATTATATTCTATTGCCGCCGTAGAAGTTCCATTGTACGTGCCATACATGTCTGTCATTTTGAACAATATTGATTCACATTCTGTGAGAAATGGTATTTAATTGTGAATATTTTAACTCTTGATATTTTGTGCTTATTTCTTGGATAGCTTTCTATTGTGCTCAATATATTTCGCTGCTCTGTTGTTTTCGAAACGTAATAGATAGGAGAATACATAATACACTGCTGACTATTCTGAACTGCAAAAGTTGAGTATTTGTAATACATAGAATTGGGTCGAAATTTTGCACCGTTATGGACATGTAATGAAAAATTTTTTTTAATTTATGAACTAATCATAGGACCTACAATGTGCTCAAGCCTAATAGGAGCTCCTTTTAACAAAACTTAAAACAATGTCAACAAGACTTACAGCAATGATTAATAACCAAAGAAAACAGAACTTCTTCTCTTTGGCTGTCAGTCTCAGCTTACAGTTAAAAAATTCCTTTTTCTTGGACCGCAAGTAAAACAGTTGCTGGATCTATTTTATCACAGAACTACTGAATTCAAGGGCAACAAATATTTTGGAAAATACTTCAAATACTGAAACTCTTTGGCCACTTACACAAACATTTGAGAGTCATGACATTAAATCGTCATTACTTTCGTAAAACCCTTTTCTTCGTATAAGGAGTGAAATTCTTTTGTTTGATCCGAGGGATACAAATATTTTGGAGACTACTTCAATTTTTTTTTTTTGGGTCATCAGTCTACTGACAGGTTTGATGCGGCCCGCCACGAATTCCTCCCCTGTGCTGACCTCTTCATCTCAGAGTAGCACTTGCAACCTATGTCCTCAATTATTTGCTTGACGTATTCCAATCTCTGTCTTCCTCTACAGTTTTTGCCCCCTACAGCTCCCTCTAGTACCATGGAAGTCATTCCCTCATGTCTTAGCAGATGTCCTATCATCCTGTCCCTTCTCCTTATCAGTGTTTTCCACATAATCCTTTCCTCTACGATTCTGCGTAGAACCTCCTCATTCCTTACCTTATCAGTCCACCTAATTTTCAACATTCGTCTATAGCACCACATCTCAGATGCTTTGATTCTCTTCTGTTCCGGTTTTCCCACAGTCCACGTTTCACTACTATACACTGCTGTACTCCAAACGCACATCCTCAGAAATTTCTTCCTCAGATTAAGGCCTGTATTTGATATTAGTAAACTTGTCTTGGCCAGAAATGCCTTTTTTGCCATAGCGAGTCTGCTTTTGATGTCTTCCTTGCTCCGTCCGTCATTGGTTATTTTACTGCCTAGGTAGCAGAATTCCTTAACTTCGTTGACTTCGTGACCATGAATCCTGATGTTAAATTTCTCGCTGTTCTCATTTCTACTACTTCTCATTACCTTCGTCTTTCTCCGATTTACTCTCAAACCATACTGTGTACTCATTAGACTGTTCATTCCGTTCAGCATATCATTTAATTCTTCTTCACTTTCACTCAGGATAGTAATGTCATCAGCTTCAAATAATGAGTGGAAATTTAAACAAACACTTAAGAGAAATGACATAAATTATTCATTACATTTGTAAATTTCTGTTCTTCATATATGGACACCTACCATAAAGAGCGATTTATTACATCATGACAATGTAGATACCATAGCTCATCTGTAAAATAACGTCTTCTAATTTTTAATTTTACGTGACCAATGAAAAGATAAAAAATACATTAATATGGAAAAAAATATGTTAAATCTCCTATGGATGACGTCAATTTCACTAAGACTGGTTTACAGCCGTCAGCGTTTGATACTAGATGTTATCTGTTACATCAGTACGGCGTTATTACGAACTTTTTAAATTCTAGAAATTGTAAGAAATATTTTCTTTTTGAAATATTTTCACCGTTGGACTCCTGTAAAGTTAGAGGCGGCTTTAAGTAAAGAAATCGGTCTTTTTAATGTCTTATTATGTTTTACTTGTAGTTCACCGTCCTGTTATTAGATATCTTTCATGTATTCGTCATGTCGTTATCCTAAGATATATCACATCTACTCACCTATACACATAGCTTTAATTCAGATCAAACGTGACTGATCCTACCACTCCAGGCATATGTTAGGGTAAATATGATGAAATTACAACATTAGGACACCTTCATGTTACCGATATTGGTAGTAATTTGCAATTACTGATCCTTACAGTATGGTGTAAATTTATGCATAAGTGCCTTCAGTCAGTTTTAGGTTTAGTACAGATGCCTTTATTGTTCATTTACCAGAGAGTATTATTTTAGTTGTACAGATTTGTTTTACCCTTAGTTTATTAGTTATTATTTAGTCCAGACCACGACTTACTTTCATGATGTGTTGGACTTATTATAATTCCCTATTACGTATTTTCTAAATTGCAATTTATTTCTGGTTGATACTCTGCTGGAGGTGATGCATTTCAAGCTACGTAAGTGACAACTATCCTTGATTTTAGGAGCCGAATCGAAAGATAATATTTACAATAGATCTATATTCCGTTAATCATTAATCTAAATCAAATGTAAACTTGTCCATCTTATATGAAAATTCTGTTGTGAATACAATTCACTTTATTCTGCTTGTGTAACGACATATCGCTACGGGTTAAGACAGGCAATTCATCGCATCATCAGTCTAGTACACTAGACTATGTCTTAGGTCTTAAGATTTTGTTTTCACCTATTCACGTCTTAATAGCTTTTCCCAATATGTCTGAAGTTCTCACACATTGTGTTTGTGAATTATCTCTCAATTTCATTCAGAGCTGCACTGTTACAGCTCTTGCTATACCATGTATGTAAACCTACGTCAAGAACAGCCATTTGAAAAGCTAGAAATTCTGAGAAACTTGGCCGCCAAATCCTTCGTTTTTAAATTACAGCAATCAGTAAGGACCTATTTCCATTCACGCCAGACTCTCACATTTTTCCCCTTCAAGCCAGCCTTATATGGAGAGTCTCAAAATCAGCTCGCTGACACACCTGAATGATCTGGGCCAAAGTTATGTTATCGATCAGCTTTCCCATTTGTAGAGGAACAATCAATACATTAGAAACAATTATAGGGAAATGCACAAAAATTTTTATTGACAACTTTAGCAGCGACTGTTTTAATGTTGATGACATCTGGTTTAGTCATAGAGATGCCGACAAATGGTGAAACAACGTGAGTTAGTGTGGTCAGTACAATTGCTTAAATGAAAGCTTTTATTTTTCTACGTCATTTCCAGATACAAAAGGCAAGAAATAGCGTCCGTTTTCAAGACACCACTCTTTTTTTTGCGTACTACTCATTTATCACGATGGTTGGGTGAAGAAGTGTTATTGTCGAATTTTTATAATGTTGAAGGAAGTTTTTCTCGTTTTTCCGTGACGTCTGCACTTACAGTAGACAGGACGACTCTCTTTCAATCGTGTGTGTGACGGAGGAAGTTTCTTGGTTGTAGAATACTATTTCAGCGCATTTAAAAGGCTTATCTTTTAAGGATGCTCTTCCCTGAGTTCTACATTTAAATCTAAATGATGAACTTTTTTTGTGCAACTCGTTTTTAAGTGCCTGGCGGAGGTTTCATCGAATCATCTTCGAGCTGCTTCTCTACCGTTCCACTCTCGAACAGCACTCGGGAAAAGTGAATATTCAAATCTTTCCGTGCCAGTTCTGATTTCTCTTATTTTATTACGATGATTATTTCTCCCTAGGTAGGTGGTCACCAACAACATAGTTTCATACAATGGGAAAAAAGTTGATGATGAAAACTTCAGGAGACTATCCCGCCGTAGCGGAAAACGCTGGTTTGTAATGACTGCCAACCCAATTCGTGTATCTTATCCGTGGCATCTCTCGCTTATTTCGCAGTAATACAGAGCGAGCTCTCTTTCTTTGAACTTTCTCGATGTCCTCCGTCAATCCTGTCTGATTCGAATCTCACAACGAACAGCAGTGGTCCAGGAGAGGGTGGGCACGCGTGGTGTAAGGAGTCTCTTAGGCAGACCTGTTACATATTTTAAGAGTTCTCCCAATAAATCACAGTCTTCGGTTTGGTTTTCCGACAACATTATCTATGTGATTGTTCCAATTTACGTTATTCGTAATTGTAATTCCTAAGTATTTAGTTGCGTTCACAGGATTTAAGTGATTTATCGTGTACCCAAAATTAAGCGGATCCCTTGCAGTATTCATGTGCATGACTCTACATCTTTCATTATTTAGAGTCAACTATGTTGTCTAAATACCTTTGTAGTGGGTGTGGATCATCAAATGACTTAAAAGACAATAAATGAGAGCATCATCTGCAAGAACCTAAGTGGGCTGCTCGGATTCACTCTTGAATCTTTTATGTAGATCAGGAGCGGCAGAGGGCCCATAACACTCCGTCGGCGAGCGACAGATATTACTTCTGTTTAAAGCAACGAATTTTCGTCCGTGAGTGCGAACTATGAACTTCCTGAGAGGAAATCACGGATCCAGTCATACAACTGAGACAATACTCCACAGGTAGATAGTTTGAGTAGAACTCGCTTGTGAAGAACGGTGTCAAAAGCCTTCTAAAAATATGGAATCAATCTGACGTTTCCCTGTCTATAGCACTTGTTATTTCGTGAGAATAAAGTGCTAGTTGTGTTTTAGAAGAACAATATTTTCTGGTTCCATGATGCGTAAAATTTGTCAATAAATCGTTTTCTTTGATGTAATTCATAAGGTTCAACTACTGTAGATCTACTTTATCGTTCTGTAAACCTGTAATTCGTTAACAACGTTGTTGGTTCTCAATAGCCACAAAATAAAATACCAACAACTGTGTGGAATGCTGTTGTAGAAATAATTATGCAGATTATAAACAACTGACCGTGAGTACCCGCACTTTACAATACAGTATCGAGACTAGAGGAAGTCAGTGAACAAGATTCCCGTCCAAGTAAGCTAACGATGTGGAGGCCACATTGCGGCTTCCTTGTTTCTCAGCACGGAGTTTTGACGTCACTACCACCCGAAAGCTGTACTGCTGACAGTTAGGAACATTACTAGATAGAAGCCAAGGAGTGTTTCTCATTCGACGTTTCACTTTTTGTTAACAAGACATCTATTATTTTTGTAAACAAGACATCTAGTATTTTCGTACAGTTAGCTATACAGCTATAGAAGTATAGTGCAATATTTGCTCTGCTTTCGTAACTGCCTTAATATAAATATATCATTGCAAAACCGATAATACCTATACTGCGAACGTTAGTAAACGATTTTCAGAGATTCTTTCGAGCATCTGAGAACAGTGTCCGAGCACCTTGCACTTATAAGCACTGTGCCGAGTAGGAGCAGTGATCTCCGCCGCGGCTAACGGGACTCACTTACGCCCAACCTCTGCTTGTATTATGCAGAACTGACCGTCCCTCGCCACTTCCCAAAATGAATCTGGCGCTAGCAGCCAGAAACCCGGCCTCCTCATTACTTCAGTCACTACCTGCTATCTGAATTTGGCCGAGTTCCATATTTTTTTTACGGTGCCTGTGAATTGGTGCGGTAAAAATTCTTGGCATCAGCGCAGCAATTTTTTAAGTCTCCCCAGGTTTTAATATATCTCCGCGATCAGCCTGGAGTGGAAGTGCCACGCAGTCCACGAACGGAGCTGCCCTGCAGACGGCACGTGGCGTCAGTATAGTCGCAGGTTTACGGCTTCAGCCCTCCATCCACGAGTACTTCATGAAGATTTCCATAAATTACTGCAGTCAAGAGAGACAATGAACTTCTCGCGACTCCTAACTGGGAGAGGAAAAAGTCCGAGCCCTAAGGGCAGCGCCATCTATATATTTCAGCTGACGAATTATCAGTGATATCCATGGTGGGAGGTTAAGATGGGTGTGTGAGGGAGTCATATATCGGTGGCGGTACTTTTAGCAAGCCTACACATGAACCTTACGACTTTGAAGAAGAACTAGCTACTGTGTAATTTCAGATAGTTTATATTGTTAAATTGATATGGTTATTACTAACTGATACATTAGTGGCAAAGATTTATAATGGAAACACGCTGTAAGCAGACACTAGGATTGCCACTGTTCACTGGGCAGGATGCGCTGTAGAGTCACACATCTTGCACTGTCACCTGCATACTCATTTCATTACAAAGTAAGCTGTGCATTAATCGAACTTGACTGTTAAAAATTTTCTCATTGTTCTAGTCCAGAATCGCAAAATGTATTTGATACTGAAGGCTAGTATTCTCTCCAAGTGGATTTGAGGCTAGGCAAGATTAGATTATTGTTAAGTTAGTAGCATGAATCCATTGCTGTCAGAAGGTTTCGTACTGTATCCATGGGACGATTCGAATCTCGTCAACGAACAGATGTACCGATATATTTACTTGCTGAACAATCGGTACTGGAAAGCTCCCCAATTCATGTAAACATGTGCTACTAATGTGGTTAGGTAACAGGCTACTAAAAATTAAAGAAAAGTAGTAATCGTTTGTGCTGTAACATATATAAAGCAGCTAGTTGTATACTAATACGTAATTATGAGTAAATTAGATTTAGTACAATAGCAACAGATGTAAATGGATCCGTCGATCATATGAAAAGAAGGTGCTTAGCAGAGAAAGTTTCAAGGTAGTTTCAAATTCATTTATTTCTACATACTCTTTGATATCAAAGTTGTGAAAATAGAGCCTGCTTTATGACTGAAGAATTTCCACTCGTTGTTTCTGTTGTAGCAGCTTGTATACTCTAATTTAAAGTCAGGAAATTTTAGAGATGAACATGTACAAAGACACTTTACTTATAAATGGGAATCTGTTTCCAAAATTTGCAAAGACGTTAGTTTCATTTCCTTCAGCACAAATTAAAATACGCTATAGACAGACAACAATTTAAACTTCTTTATAAATCCACTAAGCCTTATTGACTTAGGGCTACAGTTATATTTTCTCACTGTTTTCCTCTTGATTTTAAGTTCTGGAAGGTAGAATTTCAATGAAAGCCAACGAAATTAACCAGGCACAGAAAATTAAAATTGTTTCATTTGCCACCTTAAATATGTACGACTGGTATGTGTCTTTTATTACAACGTAATGCTAAGATTCATCTGTTATTCTTTCTGATAGCTAAAAAGTATTGTATCGTGTGCAACAAATGCGTCTCTACATCTGTTACACTCAAGAGCTTTTAGAAACACATTTAATGAAAGTAGTGTCGAACAGTATTAATAACATTTCTTTGAGTTCGAACTCTATATTCATGAAGAAACCAGAAACTGATCTTCATTATCTTTTCTAAAACAAGAGAAATGTAAAGTTCAGTACGATCATTTAATTGTTGGCTCCTATCGAGTCTTCAGTATTTGTTGATACATGGACGGTTGAACGAGTACATTATGCATTATTCGAATACAATGTAATATTACTGTTCTTTGTATGAACCCTTGCTCTCATGGTTTAAGTTCTGACTACAAAAGACTAAACCTAAGCAGTCACAAAAAAAACGGCCGTTGAAGAAGTTTCCGTGGCTGGACTACATTGGCACAGTTAAACTCGTATTTCAATTGTAATCATAAGAGCCCAGCTACCAGCTAAAAACTATGTACATTTAATGGAAACAACAATGCTTTAGAATCAGTGTCTGCAAATAATCTGCCAGACAATCGACTGCATTATAAATACATACTCATACACAAAAAATTCTATTCGTTATTTGCAGTCCCACAGATTCTGTTCACTAATCCGAAGAAGTGTACGTCTCCCACTTTCACCAGCAATTTCAGACATTTCGAAAGGATGTCACTTATCGCTTCTGCCTTGTTGTATCGTGATTCATCTAAAGCTCTGGATGAAACTGGCTCCAATGCTTTATACATCCATATTTACTCAAACATTGTGTTCCCTAAATCCTATCGCGAAGGAAAGTGTTTTGGCATATTGGTCGACTAAGGGTATAAATTAACAGCTAGAAGTAGGCACTGCAGGCTGTGTCAGTTAAGTATCAGCCTGCTAATAACAAATTTACTAATGCCAATCTACTCACATCGCTAAATTACGTTATATACAGGCTGTTTATAAATGAAGATCGGGGTTTTAACGCTTTATAATATTTATTATATTAAACTTACAGTTATAAATGATTTGTCAAATGAAAGAGCAACCCAAACAGTTCTACTAAGAACCTTGTAAATGTTCAATCTGAGCACCATTTGTCACATGGCACACATCAAGCCTATAGCCGAGTTCTTCCCAAAATATGATAAGTGGGAAATGCAATCCGAAAACAAAGGAAGTAGGTTACAGTACACTTGTTCGGCCACTGCTTGGATACTGCTCACCAGTGTGGGATCCGCACCAGATAGGGTTGCTAGAGGAGACAGAGAGGATCCAACGGAAAGCAGCGCGCTTCGTTACAGGATGATTTGGTAATCGAGAAATCGTTACGGAGATGATAGATAAATTCCAGTGGGAAACTTTGCAGGAGAGACTCTCAGTAGCTGGGTACGGGCTTTTGTTGAAGTTTCGAGAACATACCTTCATCTGCGTTTATCTCGCCAGGAGACCATGAGGATAAAATCAGAGGCATACCGACAATATTTCTTTCCACGAACAATACGAGACGGGAATAGAAGGGAGAATCGATAGAGGTACTCAAAGTACCCTCCGCCACACACCGCCAGGTGGCTTGCAGAGTATGGATGTAGATGTAGATGTAGAGTGTGTCTTCAGTGATTGTAGCAAAGGCTGCTTCAATCCGGTTTCTCAATTCAGGGAGGTCTGCTGGTAGCGGAGGCACGTACACACGATCCTTGATGGAGCCCCAAAGGAAAAAAACCGCATGGCGTTAGGTCGGGTGAACGTGGAGACCATGCAAAGCAAGCCATGTCATTGGGACCCTTGCGGCCTATGCAGCGCTTGGGTACAGACTTGATGTGTGGCTTGTGACAAATGGTACTCACACTGAAAATTTATAAGGTTCTTGGTAAAACTGTTTGATATTCCCTTTCATTTGGCATATCATTTATAACTGTAAGTTTAATGTAACAAATATTATAAAGCGTTAAAACCCCGATATTCATCTGTAAACACCCTGTCTATTTATTGAAGTCAGGAGAGAAAAAAACTGCTTTGAAGAAAAGTCACTACTCTTCCTCAGCTAGTACTCAGACGCTGTATTTGTCTAAATAATTAAGAAAACGCATTTAGGTACTTAGAGACAGCCCGTTATCAGCTCGCTGCATACTGGAAATGTCGTATATCCTTCATGCGCTGTCCAGTTACATTGATGCGGTCACCTGTCAGAAACCTGAATAACAACCTTTCTTAACGCGGGCCGCAGCGAGAGTTGCAGGAAAAGAGTGGATCATGTTCTGGAAAAAGCCGACAGGGGTGTGGAGCTATGCCGACTCCAGCAGCGTGGCCAGCTGCGCTAGGTTAACCGTTGGCGTGAACAGCCTGCTCCAAGTGGTCCCACAGAATGTCGACTGCGTCTGGCGACCAGGGGAGTACTGTCATCCTGCCGAGGAGGAACAAACTGGGTGTGGACGTGGACCCTAAGGATAGATGCATACTTGTGTTGATCCATTGCGCCTTCCAGGATGACGAGATCACGAAATGTCACGAAAACGTTCTCCAGATGATAATGCTCCCTTCTTTGACATGGAGCCTTCCGACGACTGTTGCAGGGTATTTGTTTTCGGATGATTCACACCGATGGAGCGTGAAACGTGATTAATCCGCAAAGGCCACCTGTCACCGCTGTGTGGACGTCCAGTTGCGGTAATGGCTTGCAAATTCCAGCCTTCGTCGGCGATGACGAGTAGTCAGCATGGTTGCGTAAAGCATGTGCCGAGTGCGGAGGCCCACACACGCAGCAATGTGCGCCGAACGGTCGTTGACGAGTCACTGTTGGTAGCTGCTTAGTTCATCCGGGCAGTCAGTTCTCAACAGTTGCGCGTCTATTCACCAGCACACATCTCCGCAGCGCTCCTTCACTCGTGTCATGTACGACCCGTCGTGCACCACAGTTCCTTCCTCACGGTTCTAGATAGCTCCATATTGTCATGTACGATATACTGTAATCACGGCGGCACCAGGACAGTTTACAAAATTAGACATTTCGGAATTGCCTCCACCTCTGGTCTTAATGCTAATGATCATGCCGCTTTGGACGTCAGATAAATCAGTCAGTATTCGCAATATGACAACGACTGCACTTTAGTCCGTGTCCCCCCTACTCGCCTTGTGTACCCTCCGCTGCCAGTGGTGGCACTCGCCGTCTGTGAGTCGTTTCTACGCTTTGACGCCAAACATTGGCGCTGGTCACATTAGTAGGATCGGAAAGTGTATAAAAATTACGGATGTGTGGAATTTACACATTTCCGTCTAAATATACTAGTGAATAGTAAAAGCAGATCCTAATGACGTATTGTGTTACCTTACATTTTGATACCTGGGGCGTTTCAATTTTCCAGCTGAAGTTTATCGGTAACCAGTTGCAGACTTTCGTACCAAAATATGAAATCACTAGGAATGTATACTATATACGGAATTTGTTTTTGTCTGGCATTGTGGCTCTATATTCCCGATATTTTTGTAGACCATCTTCAGACGCTGGTGACCGCCGAATAATAAAGTATTTACTCTATTCAGATGACGTAGCTAAATGCCATTAGGAACTTCTGCTTTCCATATTCGACTCATTCAGTCAATCTATAAAGCGGAAATCACTGGAACAGGATGGAGTTTTTTCTAATCCCTTGAATTATTAAGCTCATCAATATTTCTGTCGGAAAGGCGGTGTGGATAGCCGTAGATGTGGGACTGATTTGTTCCTTAAAAGTAAGCTCTCAAGACATTGATGATGGTGAGATCCCATACTCCGAGGGGACGATGCGGGAGACCCGCACCACCGCAGTAGGTAAGATCCTAGTGGTGGTGATCTGCCATTGCCTTCCTCCGAACGATGATGATTAAGACGACACAACAACACCCAGTCATCTGTAGGGAGGAAAAATGCCTGACTCCGCCGCGAATCGAAACCGGGACTCCGTGCGCGGGAAGCGAGAACGCTACCCCAAGACCACGAGCTGCAGACTGTCAAGACATTAGGATAAAATTAATTAGAACAGATTTTATTTAATGTAGATAGTACTGCTTTATCAGCGGAAAATCTCGGTTATGTGGACAGGATTGTACTGAGTAATGGTGTGATACGACCAGCAATCGAAGATCATACGCAGCCCAAAAGTGGATTTCGATGGAAACTCATTTATGCACGTTCACCACTGAGAAATGCAGCCTATACTCTTCTTTCTCGGCTTCTGTCGCACCATATTTCAAGACACAAAATTCGTGGAATCATTTCCAGAGAAAGGATGCGACTTCTCACGGTTCAAGTAACGCCACGTAAAGTAAAAGCTCACAAAATTCGTTTTCCTGTCGCACAACCGAAGTAATTAACTCAGTCTCAAAAATCCGTAATTGGCAGGCAGATTGTGAAACGGCTCTTCTCTTGCGTGCATCGTTAATTTGAGCGGCGCGTCTGGAGGGACAATTTATCAGCGTTCGATACGGCGCCGCACCCCCACACCGCCCCACCTCCTCCCCCCCCCCCTACAGATTGGGTGCGCACCTCGTTAACCTGTCCCGGTGGTCGACGTTTCGTCCCTAATGAGAGCGCCAAGTCTTCTCAGGGATGTGTGCAGTAAAATTAAACTCACAGCCTTTTCAAAAATATTTAGCAATTTTCCTTAGTAACCAGTTCAAATCGCTGTGAAGCGAAGGCTGATTCTTTTGTACTCCTCGACTTTTAATGTACAAAGCACTCCTATATCTGCAGGGGATTCTCCTGTTAAAGTAGAAAAAGAGAAAAACACTCATTATAAAATCTGTTATGGGTCGTCATTAAAAATACATGTGCGTAGTTGGTCAATGGAGGCAAAGTCTTCACGACAAAAGGAAATTCTGTCCACTGTGAACTGCTTCACAGCAGCCACAGATTAAAACAGAGATTCACGTTCGACTCGCAGGTATAATGTTACCTTTTGACCATTTACTTAATTTGTTGCACTAACATTCAGGAATACTATGGGCCTTATTTCTTTCAGTTGATACTTAACTAAAGCTGCTGATAAAGGAAAAGTTCGTCTCATCGGCGGTAGCCATAGTCACGTTACATACACCATATTATCAAAAGTTTCCGGACACCCCTGCATAACGCGGAGCTGACTGCTAGAGGTCACCAGAGGCGAACCCGCAAGTATAAAGGAACATGGGCAGTATAGCTGTGTCAGTAGAGACACAGTAACAGTAGAATGGATCCGTCTGGAGAGTTCAGTGACTCCAGACGTCTTCTAGACACTGGATGGCACCACGGTAACAAATCCACAGGGACGTCTCAATCCTTGTAGAGCTGTCCAGATCGACTGTTTGTGATGTGACTATGAGGTGGAAAAACGAAGGAACAACAGCAGATTAACGAAGACCAGATAGACAGTATCTTCTGACGAGAGGTACAGCCGAAAATTGTGGACGTTGGTTGTAAAAAACAGTATGATATCAACAGAAGGAATCGCTTGTGTCTTCCAAAGTGGTACCAGTAATCTCGCTGGCGCAGTGACTGTGCGTAGAGAGATAAAACGAATGACGTACAATTGTCGAACAGCTTTCCATAAGCGTCATATTTCAGTGGCAAGTTGAAGTGTGTGAAGAGCGTGGCCACGGGACAGTCGATGACTCGAAACGAGTGATGTGGGGTGAAGAATCACGCTGTACCGTTTGGCATTCAGATGGAAGGGCTTGGGTTCAGCGAATGCCTCGAGAACGCTAGCTGCCGTTAACGCTGAAAGTAAAGTATACAGGAGGTGGTGTTTCCGTATGGGGGTGTTTTCCGTTTTTGCAATGTGATTCCCGTATTGAGATTAGTCAATGCTAAATTCGGAACACAACAACATAGTTTACTGCGTAGTGTTATGCGTACAGCACAGAAACAATTGGGAAACTATGACTGTTTGTGTTGGCATGACCTTGCACTCCCTCGTAAAACAGAGTCTGTGGGGCAATGATTTGTGGACCATAATATTTCTGAAGTGGATTAACCTACTCACAGTCCCAACCTATACCAAATGGGACACCTTTGGAACGAATTAAAAGGTCGACTTCACTCTGAATCCCAGCGTTCTTCATCACTACCTTGTCTTGTTTCGGATCTTGACTAAGAATGATGGGTTGCCATTCCTTCACAGATATTCGGACAGCACACTGGAAGAGTTGCCATCAGAACTGAAGCCGCCATAAAGGTGAAGGGCTGACGGATACCATGTTAGTGTCCAATAATAGGTTATTCCGGATACTTTTGGTCAGATTATATATTCCATTTCTCATTTTGGACTGGACAGACATGATGTTGCCAGAACTATCCAATTCTCTCGCTCTCTTAATCCGCGTCCGTTTTTTGGTTCGAAGGACTTAGCGTTTATCCGGCGTAGATTTACGTGATTGGATACTCTTGCGTCACATCTCACACACTTCACATGTAACTAAAGCAAAGGCTATGCAGTATACCTGTCCCTGAATCATGTACCTTTTTTCTCTCATAAATCACTTATAATTCTTTGCAGATAAGGGTTATGTGGCAATATGGGACCATTTCTAGCTATAAATATGTGAAAAATAATCTAAAATCTACGTCTACGCTAACCAGTGTATGAAAACAACGGCCATATAGACGCGGCACACTGATATGTCTTCGTGTCTCACATCATTCTTGAAACACAAAATTTTTCATCAAACGGCATGAAATGAAATGATACAATGACAGAACACTGTTTTGTTTTACAAGGAACAGTATATCCAACTTGTGAAGAAGGAGGTTCTGTAAAATTTCTAAACTATTTCTGGCGTATAGAATGCTCTAACCTTGTCCAGTATGCTTGTAAATTGGGCATTTCCAACGCAGTGGCGATGTCGGAAATATTCCTAAGTAGATGACAATTTTTTTTAGAAAGTAATGAAGTTTGGGGTTTAACAAATAACGAATACCTTTAATTTTACTATCTGAGACGGAAGGTACAGGTATTGGATCCCTCATTAGATTCAGAAAGCAGTTTTTAGGCTGATTTCGTACTTTAGAAGTTAGGATGGTCGGGGCAATGAAACAGAAATTCAATGTCCCGCCAGTAATCTCTTGTTTCCAAGAAAAGCTTCATTACATATTCTAAAATGTATATGATAAGCCTCTGCATAAGGAGACGTCATGAAAATGAAACTTCATAAGCACTCAGCCGTAAAACAAAACCTTATTCTAGAGCAGGATGATTAGATCAAGAATCATTCTGTTTTTATGTAAATACTGCTAGTAGTTCCTGTAAATACGGGACAAATAAAATTTGCGGGGTAGTGACTGAACAAACAAATGACTGTGATCACATATCATAGAAAAGCCTGTATTAAACACATGTACTTCCTAACAAATGGGTAGACACTTTCACAGAGGAGAATCTTTGTTTGAAAAAGTGCGTGGAAATGAAACAATGTAATAGAAAAGAACATGATATACTATGCAATTGTAAGAAACAGATAACTGACTGAAGAAGAAATCCGCGGTAAATTAATAAACGTGTATTAGTTTATTTATTTTTTTCTCTTTCGAGTCAGTGTCTGATGACAGTGTATGCAGTCTAGTGTAACCAAGTAGAGTTTTCCCACATAATCGACGAAAGTATGCAATTGATTACTGTTCACAATGTCATACAATGTGCACGTGTCTTGATAAACAACAAGTGGACAATTTCCGAACATAAATTTTTCATCTGCTCTAACCGATCTTGGCGTCAACGAAAGTGCAGAAAGTAAGTTACGTATGTCAAACCAAGCTAAGACCTTTGCCTAACATGAGTGACGTATTCTCAGAAGATATATTCTGTGTTTCCTGCAGAAATAGTGCGGACAACAAATGTAACACTGAGAGTGAAATGGTGCTGCTAATGGACAAGTTCTCCAGGATTCAAGCAAGCAGGAAAGTACAATTCTTGGGAGAAAAAGATCTAAAGCGCATACAGATGCACCGTGAAATTCTGGACGTATATGGAGCAGATGCAATATCTCGTACAGTCGTAATGGAATGGTGCCAACAATTTGACCAACGCCGCACAGACATGGGTGACGGTGATCGGGAAGGCCGCGACTTCGACCAGAGCAGACGATGTCAAGGCAGAAGAGGAAATATATCTGAAGACCATGGAGGGGGGGGGGGGGGGAGCAAAGATTTTCCAACGAGGAAGACTTTAACTCGGCGAGTGGTTCTTGGATATTTCCGTGAGCGAGGAGAGGATTTCTATCGTCGAGAATTATGGTTCAAATGGCTCTGAGCAGTATTGGACTTAACATCTAAGGTAATCAGTCCCCTAGTACTTAGAACTACTTAAACCTAACTAACCTAAGGACAACACACATATCCATGCCCGAGGCAGGATTCGAACCTGCGACCATAGCGGTCGCGCGGTTCCAGACTGAAGCGCCTAGAACCGCTCGGCCACGCCGGCCGCCGTCGAGAATTAAAATATTGGTGGAACATTCGAACAGTTCTCTGCAGAGATTTGGTGACTATGTTGAAAAACAGTGTAATGCGTTTGACACTTTGAAGTATAGTGGTGCATTAAATGAAAGTTACCTGGCGTGCCGTAATAACCCGCAACTTCCTTTTTGAATTAACGGCGTAATATTTAACACCGAAAGGCGTCTGCCACCACACTGAGTCTGCTTGTGCTCTACAATGCATAATCTGCGAAGGTTGAGTGATATAATGAAGGAATCTTGTCCTTTGTTTACTCTGAGTAGTCTGAGAAGCTGTTACGGGATGAGCCGGAACGTTAACACAGCGTTGCAGTTAACATCGGACAGCTCTTTCAATTCCGTTCATGGCCATGAAATACGTTGTTTCTGCACCAAGAAATTTGAAAGTCACTATCTTATATTTAATTCACATTTGACTTAGAATGACATTTTAATAGAAGCAATATTTTTTAAAAGGACTTTTAGAGTGCTCGAACTGTGCTCGCAATTCGTACTGAGCCAGTGAGTGATACAATTTTTATTAAAAGCTGTGTGCATTTCTGGCTCCTATGTGTTTCTTATGTCTGCTTGAGAACCATAAAATGCTACGCATTCATGTTCAACAGCTAACATACATAGTTCTCTTTGCTTTTGTAGGGTAGAAACGTTTTCTGCCTAAATATGTTTCTCGTCTGCTTGTAATAAGTTGCTGAGAAAACCACGTAATGGAAACACAAGGAAGGATAACAGTGTCAGATTACTGCGTGTTTGACTAAAGTTGAGTTTAGTAGTTCAGTACTATACCCCACGGCCATTGAAATTTCATGACGCTGAAGATCCACATGAGTCTGAATTGGCACCGTCTTAGAAGTTTTCACTTTCTAGGACGTCAAGGAATTCTTTGCGAAACAAATACATATACGTGTTTCACAGTACAATGGCAAGCATACCCACAGTGAAACGTGGTCGAAAGCTTGAAAATGAACCCTTTGGCAACAACATCTGGAGAATCTGAAGAATCATTGAAATAGATCACAACCATATCAGGTTTGATCACACATTATTTAATTGGCATTTTACGGAGAATATATCTTATCAATAAGAAAGAATATTCGTTTAAAAGCAGTTATGCATATTCTACCACATTTCTCTGTCGCAGATAAAACAAGCTGCAAAACGTAGTTTATTATTTCATTTCTTTCCCACCGACAGTCAGCGTAGAGTGAGCGATAGTATCTTCAATCCCAGATATGTTATATATCGTTGTCAGTACTCTTTTGATGGAGCAAAAGAAACGAACTCCGCTGGTTTCATTTGCGGAATTGTTGTGTGTGTGGTTCACAAAGTATTCATAAAGTGACATCACAGGCGTTTATTCTTTTGCAAAATGGGCTGACTGTGAAAGAGGTAAGTAGTTGTAGAAAGATCTGCAATAATCCGATGTAGTGGCAGTAAGAGAAACTCAAAATCTCGAAATTTTTTGCTGGAAATGTACACAATGTTTCTTCTAGTTTAAAATAAATACGTATGCTTAACAGCTTTTTTTTAGTTTATGTTCTCGTTATTGGCTCCCTATTGTATTTCTCAGAGCAATCTGTAGCATATTTTAAATTATATACGTATGGTTTTCTGAGATAACGCATAGCGAGTTTGCTGAAACAGATAATTTGGTTTAAAACAAAATCAATCTGGTTTGCACTCAATAAAATCTGTTACTAAACGTGGCAATAATACAAACTAAAAACCCAGGGCTCTTTGGCTGACAACCTACATAACGTTTTTTTTTTAGTTTAAAATCAACGTGTGTGCTCAACAATTTTTTAACATGATGTCTTAGTCATTCATTCCTTATTACATACCTAGATGCCATTTGCATAATTCCATTTACTTTTGGAAGTGAAATGATCGTGTGGCATTGTTGGCTAGGAAGCCCCATGCGGGGGAGTTCGGCCGCCGTATTGCAAGTCCTTTTTAGTTGACGCCATTTAGGTGACTTGCGAGTCAATAATGATGAAGGACACACAATACCCAGTCATCTCGAGGTAGAGAAAATCCCTGACCCCGGCGGGAATCGAATCCGCGACCCCGTGCGCAAGAAGAGAGAACGCTACCACAAGACAACGAGATGCGGAGTTACTTTTGGAATCGGGAATACATGGTTCTGTAAGGTAACGGAGGGCGAGACTTAAAAAGTACACTACTGGCCATTACAATTGTTACACCAAGAAGAAATGCAGATGATAAACGGGTATTCACTGGGCAAATATATTATGCTAGAATTCACGTTTGATTAGATTTCACGAAATTTGCGTTCATAGATCCTGAGAAATCACTACCCAGAACAACCACCTTTGGCCGTAATAACAGCCTTGACACGCCTGGGCATTGAGTCAAACAGAACTTAGATGGCGTGTACAGGTACAGCTGCCCATGCAGCTTCAAATCGATACCACAGTTCATCAGGAGTAGTGACTAGCGTATTGTGACGAGCCAGTTGTTCTGCCACCATTGACGAGACGTTTTCAATTGGTGAGAGATCTGGCTAATGTGCTGGCCAGGGCAGCAGTCGAACATTTTCTGTATCCAGAAAGGCCCGTACAGGACCTGTAACATGCGGTCGTGCTTTACCCTGCTGAAATGTTGGATTTCGCAGGGATCGAATGAAGGGTAGAGCCACGGGTCGTAAAAAAAATCTGAAATGTAACGTCCACTGTTCAAAGTGCCGTCAATGCACGATCCGTTACAGCCATGCGGATAAGATGTCTGTCATCTCGACTGATAGTGATACGAGGCCGTTCGGATCCAGCAAGGCGTTCCGTATTACCCTTCTGAACCCACCGATTCCATATTCTGCTAACAGTCATTGGATCTCGACCAACGCGAGCAGCAATGTCGCGATAGGCTACAAAAAAATGGTTCAAATGGCTCTGAGCACTATGGGACTCAACTGCTGTGGTCATTAGTCCCCTAGAACTTAGAACTACTTAAACCTAACTAACCTAAGGACGTCACACACATCCATGCCCGAGGCAGGATTCGAACCTGCGACCGTAGCAGCCGCACGGTTCCGGACTGCGTGCCTAGAACTGCGAGACCACCGCGGCCGGCGATAGGCTACAATCCGACCTTTATCAAAGTCGGAAAGGTGATGGTACGTATATCTCCTCCTCACACGAGGCATTACAACAACGTTTCATCAGGCAACTGCTGTTTGCGTATGAGAAATCGGTTGGCAACTTTTCTTATGTCAGCACGTTGTAGGTATCGCCCCCGGCGCCAACCTTGTGTGAATGCTCTGAAAAGCTAATCATTTGCATATCACAGCATCTTCTTCCTGTCGGTTAAATTTCGCGTCCGTAGCAATTCATATTGGTGGTGTAGCAGTTTTAATGGCCAGTAGTGTAAATACTACCTACAATCTGCCGTACCACTTAATCTTTATTAACATTGTTACTAATACTTATAACACTAGTAAGGTTATAAAATCGGGTCACTGGAAGGTAATAACCATACGTTACTCTAACTGTAATCTTAGTTTGCCAAGTTACGGACCAATGGGTTTAACAAATTCTATAATTTCGGTGTTTGCTGCTGCTTTAAATCTTTTCTGTTTCTGTGTCCTCATAATCAGGAAACCTCACATGTGTTTGAGTGAAAAAGAAGAAGGCACCTCTCCCTCACCGAAGTACGTTTCCTGAGATGCGAGGCGGCCGCGTTTGCGCTGCCTGCACTTCTTGCGCGTAGCTTTCCGAGGAAAATTATTCAGCAGCGTTTAAGCGGCGTTCCCTTCACATTAGCCGCTGCGAGTCTCCCGACGAAAAAGCAAGAGAGCTGCCGGCGCAAGGGGAAAATTTTTCTCGTGCTGCCGACACAGCCTCCTGCGCGGCTGCGAGCAAAGAGAGACCACATATGTAAAGAAAGACGTAATTTAAAACTTCCAAGGCTACTGTGACAAATGCTTGCCGGGGAGCTAAAAACAGCAAAAGCCAGTGAGCCAGACGGCGGACGAAGCAAGGAGGAGGAAATTCCTCGCTGCCTTTGTAGCGGGAGTGGCGGGCCGGCTGCCCGCGGTAAAGAAAGGCTGGCGTCGCTGTTAAGACCGGCTCACACTGCCAGGAGGGGGGGTGGGGCCGTGGCAGGCAGGCAGGTAGCGCGAAGGCGACGTCTCGTGGCGTTCTGTAACCAGGCAAACATTACGTATGTATTCAAATCCTTGGAGAAAACAAGTTGTTCACTGAAAGAGTAGCAGTGACTTTGGAGAAGGTATCTTACATATGCAATTATTAAAGATTATTGTATTGCAAATCTGCTCCGTAGAAGACATCGCAGACAGTATTTAAGTATTTAGAATAACTGTTATGTAATTTTCCTTTTGGAAAGTCTTTGATGTTGAAACTCTGTGAGATCTTAAGAGTGTTTGGTTTGAGTATAGATCTGTCGAGAATTGTCACAGTTTGCATTGGATTCATCGTCGAAAAATTTATATTACACATCAACATCGTCTTCGTAATCATCATCATCATCATCATCATCATCTATCATCTTCTAATGCTAACGAATTACCACGTCGTCTAGAGATTTGCATGTCTACCTGTTGACAAGAACGTTCTGCGAAAGATACCTTTGTGCCTTTGTCAGAGCTTTGTGGAATAATGAGGTCTGGTGCGAACTCCACTTTATCTGCTCGAGCTCTGTGAGACTGAACTAGGACTGACAGGCAGTCACTTTGACACTCAATTGTTCTGAGTGCCAGATGGGTGGCACGTGCAAACATCAACTATATCCTCGAATTGTTCATACTCTCCTTCATGTTTTCGCAATCCTATTCATGAATCAGCTTTACCAACATATGCTTCCTTTGTTTTCCCATTTCCGTCCGTTGATAAGGACACCGAAACGAAACGAATACTGACCTGACGCAAGAGTGCCGAATCTGTGTTAACTGTACGTGAAATGTATTCGCAGTTGCGAATACGGAAAACTATCAGGTTTGTAAGGGAATGACGACAATGAAAACTAGTGCCGGAACGGGATTCGGACACAGATTTCCCACTTTCCAAGAGCGGTCGTCTTAAACGTTTTGGCTACCTTTGCGCGACCCACGCCCAAACCCAACAGTCCACAAGTTGTCGTTCCTGGCTCACAGCCTATACCCAAACACACATTATATAATTCCCGTAAATGAAGGAATATTTTAAATGAATGTCGCTGCCTGTTATCAGCGCATAGAAACGATACTGCATTTCCTGTGTTGTTAAGAAGAACGATGCAATCTTCAAAAATGGTTCAAATGGCTCTGAGCACTATGGGACTTAACTTCTAAGGCCATCAGTCCCCTAGAACTTACAACTACTTAAACCTAACTAACCTAAGGACAGCACACACATCCATGCCCGACGCAGGATTCGAACCAGCGACCTTGCGGTGGCGTGGTTCCAGACTGTAGCGCCTACAACCACTCGGCCACCCCGGCTGGCATGCAATCTTCCTCCGCACATGCATGTCCGAAGGAACATTGCATCGTTTCTCTTAACAACACAGGCGCTACAATATCGTTGGATAGTTGAGTTTATCCACTTTTTTAAGATCTCTCTGCCGTCTAATGCCTTCAACTGCTTCTTTATTGGTCTTCGTTTGTAACTGGCTTGTTATATTTTGTCTTCTTATGTTTTGGTCATCAGTCTTGTGATTGCAATTGGTGCAGCCTGTCATAAAATCTTCTCCTCTGGCAAGCCGCGCAGAGTGGCCGCACGGTTAGAGGCGCCATGTCACGGACTGCGCGGCCCCTCCCGCCGGAGGTTCGAGTCCTCCTTTGGGCAAGGGTGTGTGTCTTGTTCTTAGCTTTAAGTCAGTTTAACTTAGTTTACGTAGTGTGTAAGTCTAGGAACGGATTATCTCTGCAATTTGGTCCCTTAAGAGCTGACACACATTTTATTTTCTCAGACTAGCAATTTCGTCCTACGTCTTCAATTATTTGTTAGATATTCCAAAACTCTGTCTCCTTCTACAGATTTTACCCTCTAAAACATGAGAAGAACGCAAATAAAGAAGGGAATGTTGATTATGAAATAAATTACTTGTAAATCAAATTTATGTTAGTGGGTTTCGTGTTTATTTCCTAAAATGCTAGATGCATTAGAACATGTATCCTTAAAAACGAATTACTGAAATATCCTTCGCTAAATAAATTTGACTTTTTGTAAATTCATCTTCATGACCGTTTTCATTTTGTTTCAAGGGTGCCGACTAAGTGACTGAAGAAGGAGTGCGTGACTGGACAATATTTCAAAGCGAAATAGGCCGTGTGTGTTTCAGAAGATCTCCATCATGACATTTGCCTTTAGCGAGTCAGGGGATCCAAATCTGGATGGCCATTCGTGGGTCTCAGCCCATTCCTTCCGAACACGAGGCAGAAGCCTAAATCGCGCCAATAATTGACCCAGTACGCTGCCACTATCGATCCCATTGTCGGCCGCACTATATATACTAAATTTCGTTCTTTCCTTGTTTGCTTTGAAACTCACCGAGAACCTGTTGCCACTAGATCTCTGTAGAACTTTGGTACATCTCTTTTTCGTTACCTACAACTCTAAAAGGAAACTATTGAGGTAAAAAATATGACAAGAAAAAAATCGAGTGCAGTCTTCCGGAAGTATTTTAATACCATGGGAAGGTTACATGATGATTCCACCCGTTCATCGTGCACTACCTGACACGATTACTTCATCTGAGGCTCTGGCAGACTCCTTCAAGAGAACCGTTGAAGATTGAGATAGATTTTACGCGTCATATAATTTACTAGTGACCTATACGTATTTCACAAGTGCGTCAAGATGAGAACAGATAGGCAGACTTCACTGCCAACGAACAGCGCTCTCGGCCGCGGGAGTGCGAGCCTCAGAAGTTGTGCGGGTTGCCGCTGTCCACGGCGCTCGCCGTGTCCTGCCATCTTCGTGAGAGCAAATCGCGGAAGCTGTGAGATTCAGTGTGTTATACGCTGGTAACTGATGCGCCGTTTATTAAGTTCTCCTCCCGTGATTATCTTCTCGGGCTCTTTAGTGATTCGAAGACGATGCCAGAATTGTTGTTTCATTATATTCAATAGAGAGTCCTATGAGTAGACAGTGCTCAGCAGTAGAATACTTAATTTGTTGCAAAATGCGAATGCAGCAGTGCTGTTCTCCACAACATTTTTCCATGGTACATGTGGTCTGGCCTATATTGGCCATACCGAGTTGGTACGACATTGTATAGGTTTTGAAATTTATTCGTTTCAAAACCAAAGTGAGGTTTTGGTGAGAACCAATTTATCAAATGTCGAAGTGAACATGTTGTTAGGGTAATTGTTTTGTAATTGTTCCAGTAATTATATGAATCCCATGGAATCCTCTGACACCAGCTGTATCGGGTGTAGATCTATTACCCAATAGTGGCAGGAGAAAATTTTTACTGGACCGGGACTTGAACATGAATATCCCGCATCTCTCTCTCTATCTTTTTTTTTTTTTTTTTTTTTTTTTTTTTGCATTTTGATTCCCATCTCTGAAGGCGATGGGCGGACTACTTGAGGCTAAATAAAGTATGTTAAAAATAAAATAAATTAGAAATTGTAAATTAAAGTATTTAATTATATTGAAATACAGTGTAAGTTTTATAGTTATACAATATTTTTCTTCATGGTTACTCCATAAATCCTATTTGAATACATTTGAATACAATAAAATACAATAAAGTTGTTGCATACGATAAAAATACAGTACAGTAATATATAGTGTGTAAAATGCTTTGAGGTGACTAATGTTTGTGCTTTGATGTGATGTTGCTTCATTTTATGTGTGTGAGTGGTGGTGGTGTTATTTTATGTTGCTACTAAGGTGATTTTTTTATTTATTGACTACATGTGTGTATATGTGTATAGATAGATATGGACAGATATGCTTAAACATTAGCATTAACATTAACACTGAGAGGGCCACTTTACTTTATATTGCCTGCTATAGATGGGAGGCGTGGATAGTTTAATGATATACAATTGATTTGATTTAATTGGGTGCTCTCATGTTTACATCAAGTCCTCCAATCACATTAGGGGGATGACTTTCGTGACAGTGGTGAACAATTAGATAATTTTTTTGTCTATGCTACTTTTTATGTCTTAGTTGTATGGTTCATCAGGGTGTGTGTGTGTGTGTGTGTGTGTGTGTGTGTGTGTGTGTGTGTGTGTGTGTGTTTTCTGGGGTTAGCTTCTGTCTCTTTGGGTCAGAAGTGGGGGAGGTGGGATGTCTTGGGTTCCATGATGGTGGGTATTCTTGGCTGGTGTTGTGTGCTACTGGACTCCCTGGTTGGGTGTATTTGAATTTTTTCACCTGTTCACTCGTGGTCTTGGGTTTATTGTCAGCAGTCACATTAAAAACATTGACTATCAGTGCACTCTTAGCTGACAGGCCAGAAACTTCATATCAAACACTGTCTACACCCTTTTTTCATGGTCCACTATACAGTCCTAACTTCTGAAATAGTATATCATGCTTCAGCGATTTAATGAATAGTCTAACATATATAATGGTCGTAAAACCACTTTAGATCGTAGATTAAGGAAGGTCCGTCGTATCTTGAACAATACACTGCCAAGATACGGAAGAAAATCTGCGGATTCTGGCAATTATTCGCCATTCCGGAATTCTGGTTTTCAGTTTTGACTAATGCCATGTTGAGGACCCACGTAAAATATAAATGTTCTCTGAACACAGCTCTTCAGGCACATTCTCAGGATAGGAAACTGTTTGCTCACGCTTGCACATATGTACAAATGTACAAATTTTTGCTACGTGGCAAGTCGATGTCGGTCTTCCACGGCTCGTCTAACGACGCCTGTCAAGTACCACATCGTATTTCATACTGAAAAACAAACGTCTGCAATCCAGGAATATCATCAGGTATTCAGTTAACCCAGAAAATGCCATGATCCATATGGATAAGTTAACTGACCGAAACTCTTGCTCAGCATTTGGAAGGACGGGACATTCGTGCTGCCCGCTCAGAATGCGGTGTCCTGGTGACACTACTTAAAAAAACTTTAGCATCCTGCATTTTGCAACGAAGAGAACATCATGTTCTGTTCTAGTCGCATGAAGAGAAGGGGGTTCGCTAGTGATGGTCTAATATACATATCCAAGACGTGGGAAAAATGGACACCTAAATCACCAACAGAAATTACGAGATCTAACGCCGTAGCAAGGATAGGGACCGAATCTGCTGCTCCTATAGTGTCAGTTTACACGTACAGCTTTTAAAGAGACTGTTGTGACACAAAGTCCGTCTGGGGAGTAGGTGAATCTGCAGTTTTGGGGTCGTGTATTATGGCATCGGTCATGGGAGTGACGGGAACTTTACCAGGCGATGCGTTACAGTGTTCAGAAGGTCCACGAAGATTTTCACCTTGCGTAACACTCTGCAAAACCGATGGGACGCGATGAAAGGCTACTTGGAGTATAACAAAGGTTAACGAATGTTTCCTCCCCTACTGCCCCACAAGCATATCGCCAGGGAGCAACATTGCTTTTCAGAAACTCGACAATCAAGACTAATCCGGAACACGTACGCTATGTGATTAAAGTATCCAGACACCCCCAAAAACATACGTTCTTCATATTAGGGGCATTGTGCTGCCACCTACTGCCAGATACTCCATATCAGCGACCCAAGTAGTCATTAGACATCGTGAGAAAGCAAAATGGGGCGCTCCGCGGAATTCACGGACCTCGAACGTGATCCAGTGATAGAGTGTCACTTGTGTCATACGTCTGTAAGCGAGATTTTCACACTCCTAATCATCCCTAGTTCCACTGATTCCGATTATATAGTGAAGTGGAAACGTGACGGGACATTTACAGGACAAAATCGTACAGGCCAACCTCGTCTGTTGACTGAGACATCCCGCCGACAGTTGAAGAGGGTCGTAATCAGTAATAGCAAACATCTATCCAGACAATCACACAGGAATTCCTAACTGCATCAGGATCCACTAGAATACTGTGACAGGCGGGAGATGACGAAGTTTGGATGTCATGGTCGAGCGGCTGCTCATAAGCCACAAATCACGCCGGTAAATGTCAAACGACGCTTCGCTTGGTGTAAGGAGCGTAACCATTGGACGATTGAACAGTGGAAAAACGTTGTGTGGAGCGTCGATTCGATGGCAGGGTGTGGGTGGGGCGAATGCCCGGTGAATCTCATTTGCCGGCGTGCGTAGTGCCAACAGTAAAAGTCGGAGGCGGTGGTGTTACGGCGTGGTCCTGTTTTTCATGGAGGGGGCTTGCACCCCCCTGTTGTTTTGCGTGGCACTATCACAGCAAAGGCCTACATTGATGTATTAAGCACCTTCTTCCTTCTCACTGTTGAAGAGCAATTCGGGGATGGCAATTGCATCTTTCAACATGATAGAGCACCTGTTCATGGTGTACGGCCTGTGGCGGAGTGGTTACACGACAATAACATCCCTGTAATTGACTGGCCCGCACAGCGTCCTGACCTCAATCTTATAGAGCACCTTTGGGATGCTTTGCAACGGCGACTTCGTTCCTGGCCTCACCGACCGACATCGATTCCTAGGTGTAGCACTCCGTGAAGAATGGGCTGCCATTCCTCAAGAAACCTTCCAGTATCTCCTTGAACGTATGCCTGCGAGAGTGGAAGCTGTCATCAAGGCTACGGATGGGCCAACACCATACTGAATTCCAGCATTACCGATGGAGGGAACCACGAACTTGTAAGTCATTTTCTGCTAGGTGTCTGGATACTTTTTATCACATAGTATACATCTAGATCCACATCTGTACTCTGCTAACCACCTAATAGTGCATGATGGTCTACCACTGTCACTTTCTCAATTTCCTATTCTACTCGCGAGTAGTTCATATAATGAACGATTGCCCATGAAGAGCCGCTCTCACAACTCTGACGGCAAAACACAATGCCATGCAATACGCCTGTCTTGCGTTGTGTACATTACCCCTGTAACAATTTCGTGCTTGCTAAATGAACTGTAACGAAACTCGCTGCTCATCTTTGGTTCTTTTCTGTTTCCTCCTTCAATCCTATCTTGTATGGAACCCATAGTGAGGAGCGGGATTGAGGTACTGGTCGAACAAGGGTTTTGTAAACTGTCTCCTTTGTTGATGGACTACGTTTCCTGAGTATCCTCCCACTGAGTCCGCGTCTGTTTTCAGCCTTTGCTGCGATTATTTTACGTGGTTGTTCCATCTGTGCGTGTTGCAGCTGGCGGCTGAAAGTGCTTCGCTCTGAAGATTCCCCTGGAGAGTCAGATGTGTATGTCTTTCGGAACTAGAGACAATTACAATTAGTAGTAATAACTAAACCTCATGCACTTACATATGCAGAATATATTATCCTAATGTCACAGAAAACAGTTTCGAAACGCTATCTGATTCTTTAAGCTGGATGGAGACGCCTCAACACCCACATAAATTAAGCGCAACAGAAGTAAATGAGCTTGCATATCTCGTACTTTTGTACTGCACAGTGAATACTGACTCGCGAAGAGACAGTGAACAACCGTATTTCCTCATGTTGAAAATTGAGAGGTAGCTATTTGTTTTGCTTGACAAGAACACTTTCTCAAGCCAAGATGAGAACAAGTCTGTCGAAACCGGGTGTTGAAAATAAAGAAATATTTAGGCGCTCTTGGTCTTAAAATTTCTTTTTAACAATGAATCGAACTGAATGATTATTGCATCTGAGTGAGCTACTAACAGTCGGCCAAGGTGGCCGAGCCGTTCTAGGCGCTTCAGTTCGGAACCACCCGGCTGCTACGGTCGCAGGATCGAATGATGTGATGCCCTTAGGTTAGTTAGATTTACTTAGTTTTAAGTCTAGGGGATTGATGACCTCAGATGTCAAGTCCCATAGGGCTTAGGGCCATTTGAGTGATTTTTGAGCTACTAACATGCGATTCTCTTTCCTGCATAACATCCTAATAGAGAGTGAAATTGTATAGCACAATGTATGATAAATAGCAATCACCTCTTGCCGAACTACCATTGTCGGGACCTGTACACTAACAGAGTGCAAATCAGTGTCACTCATTACCAAAATCCTATACAGTCAACCTTACTGACTGATTTCCTATACACCCTGAGCGTGTTTGTATCACACGTAATGCCATAGGTTTTAATAATATGGCGCCCAGAGAACGTGGAACCCTCAAATGACTGAATCCAAGAATAACAAAGTTCGCGGTAAAACTGAAACCAAGGAAAATGAAATAACAGCATATTATGATCAAACACAAGGAAACCATATTGCAACTCTGTAGGGATATTCAGACTTACAATTGAAAGATTCAGATTTATAACAGGAAGAGATGACTTCCCAGCTTTCAGTTCTGACTAAATGCATAAATATTTTTTTGTATTTCAGGAGAGGGTAATGTATTTGAATTTGCAGTATCACAAAGTAAAATAAAATGATATACAACGCTATACTGAGCTTAGAATCAGTAGCGTGTAAGCAATCCATGATCTCCCATTTCACTGTGCACAAGCACACGACATTACCACTGAGTGATCCTATCTAGGCAGTACCAGTGTAGACTACTCACCACTCGTCACAGAAAATACATTTAGATGGTCTCACCCAGTTCTTAACACACTGTAGTATTTGCAAGACAGCTGGGTCCTCCATAAGACCAAATCAATCTTTTCTCCATGACTCAGTTTCTCATCTGACAAATCCAGAACAGAATGCACGAATTTGACATACCTATCACTAGAACTGGAATCGTGGTTTCATTTTCAGACAAAGAAGACTGCATGGGCTACAACTCACACATGGCTTCATTTGGTCGAAAGCAAAACTGACTCCCAAAATCTTAAAACATCTGCAGTGACCAAGCATAGAGGTGGTTGCAGTGCTTCTATTGATTAATAGAAATTGATTATAGCAGACTCACTTAGATTATAGCAAATGTAAATATCGCTATCTACCAGAAACAAGATAAAATGATAAAAACTGGAAGTGCCTAATAAACAGGCACCTTCCATCGCCCCTCCTTGGTAAATTGAACTGCTTGAAAAGTACTCTGAAGGAGACCATCAGAATATATCATAAATGTAATACTTGTCTTATTAAAATTGTTATATTTTAGGGAACGTTTATGTAAAAAAGATGCTGTATGTATGAAGTCCTCGTCCGACGTAAGAAAGGATCTGAAGGTCCTAATGAGATCATGTCAAATAAACAAATTAACAAAGTAGAAATAAATAATACGTCATTAAAGCAGGCAAAAATATTGCATTATCTTATTAACAAAAGGAATGAGCATTAAATGATAAATACATAGGATAACCTCATGACATTCTCTCTCGGCTTACTTTACACAATGTTATGGCATGATTCCCAAGTTTCTGCTTGAGAACGCTGTAATATAAAAATGTGTTAAGTTATTAAATTGTACTCAGAAAGCTATGGCGGAATAATATTCGCAACATGTTCTTCCTAATGCATAGAAATATTTGAATTATCAAACTGCAGTTCCTGAAGTCGTAATGGAAGAAACTTATTGTTAATGGCACCTTTTGACACAGCTATGTATAGGTTTTCAAACTGTAACTATCAAAAATCTCAAGAAAATAATATTGGGATTATTGGTGTCTTAATAAACAAATATTTGGGAAGTTTTAAACTGTATCCATCAAATTTATAATATTCAAAACTTGTATACAAAAACGATGGACAGCAATATCGAGAACGAAAGCATTGAGACATTTAAGAGACAGCAAGATAGTTGTTTCGTGGCAGTATTTGAATTAAGCAGGACCCAAAAATTAGGGGGATGTTGGAATTTGTTCAGATGTACCAACATTGAAACTGATACCCATGATGGTATGTCTTTGCAGAGGGAGGATCTGAGTACTTTTTATATATCTCCATGTTGTGTCATTACTGATGAACTGAGTACACTACAAAGACTATTGGATGATTCCTCATAAACAGTCTAGACGTAGTTGTAAAAGTGTGTGCAGGTAATTGCCACAGTCCATAAGCTTAAATAGTGACCATATCCATTCACTAACATGTGAAATCACTTGCCACAAATAACGACCAGACTCCTGAGTCATGCATGCATTCATGTCTAGAAAATGCACATTTATTCCTTGATCCATAAATCAGCAAATTCGTGTTACCTCTAAAAACACCTGGTAGGTGAAGTATACAGGTTCCTCAGACTGACTTAGTTTCGGAACTCAGTATTGGTCTGCATATTTCCTGTGGGAGCTTCCATGATCCCCATCCCTTTAGATCTGCCATTACCGTATCCAATCATTCCCTTCGTCTGTCTGTCTGTGTGTGTCTCTCTCTCTCTGTCTCTCCTCTAACCTTTCTGAGTATAATTGGACATAGAACTTACAATGTAGCTATAAGACATATATACATAATACACATGTAGCAGACCTATTTTTATAGGCAATCATAGCAGAGTAAAATGAAATCAAAACGTACAATCTCAGAGACACAAAAATCATTTCCAAAGACAACGGTTAACATAGTAGTAGTAAAGAAAATCTTACATGACAATAAAATATTTCCAAAATTTAATGAAAAGGCAGGTGGGTCGCAATATTGGCGACTGGTTTGCCCAAATAAAGCTGTTTTCACGTCATAGCTTCATTAGACATCATAGCAATAAGCAACTGGCTCAGAGACCTCAGATTAATATTAGAAACTACTTTCTCATCTCATTAGAGCAATGAGCACTCATATAGTGCACTCCACTCCAAACTGGCCGCACCTGTACCACTGAATTCAACCTATTGATCCTCTTGATGAGCGTGGGCAAGACCAAACAATATCCATTTATGCAAATATATCTTCACTGAAACAGAGAGCTCACAAAACTCAAGACAATCAAATAGCATAGTTAATCAATGCTTTTGAAATCTAATCAATGTAACCATCCATTGAACTTATCGCTAGCTGCTGAGAGAGGAACATGCATAAAGTACACCAATATATGTACAAGATAATTAAATCGTTCTTCTCCTATAAGAACAACGACAAAATTTTTTATGTACATCTCACGTCCAGTTTACAGAAACATTTGTGGAAAGTAGATTCACAAATAATGGGTGGCACGCAGATATGACACATAATTATTGGGAAACAATCATTTTCACACATTTTAACTTTCGATGTACTTCATTCTCCACACAACTCATATCACCTAAAAAGCGAGTCGTTTTACACACATTACACAACAAAACATAACACATGACAATACATAACAATATGGAAACAACCAAAGTTGAATATAACAATGGCTACTATCTTAGTGTTCCTTGCCTTTGCAGTAGTAGCAATTTGGTCCTGAATGATACTGTTCTGTAGAATCTTCATTGCCAATACATTACGTCATAGGTGCCATGGCAACTTCAGGTTTGATATTTCATTACCCATTACACTTGGTAGTCGTTTATATTCAAAACCTTATGTATCTGACACATCCATTCCATAATAGCCTTCATACTTTCTCATTAATGATTTCAAGCACATGAGTGATGAAAAAGGATTAAAAAAGAACTCACACCTTGAAACTTTGTTATATGGTGAGTTTCTCATGGTACAGAAAAAATAAATAGACGTTATACTGCAAAACTGCAGCTGAAAAGGAGTACCTCCACCTTACATGCTGATGTAGATATTCATGAAGCAATTTTGTATTTGAAATGTTATGTGACTACTTTCATCACTTGCCTCGTGAAGTCTCTACCTGTATATCACTATATCACTCTGGTGTGTCGCTAGTTGCGCCCTAAATGTACCGATGTAAATGGGGAAAGTGCAGGTCAATGAATGGTGTTACAGAGGAAATTCTTGCAGCTTTTCCAGTATCCTATGCCTGATCGTGAATGATTTGTCTGGCTTCTTGCACTTGTCATTTCTCGGACACCTTTCTTCAGCCTTCGAAACGGTTCCCACTGAAAGGCTTACTAAATCGCTAACAAAGGGAGGCCGATTATTCTGAAATTCAGATTCGATTCATACTGCGCATAATAAGAGCTCATGGCCAGAGGTGTAATGTGGCAAAGCACCAAGATGCACTTCTCAGCCGTTGTCGAGAAAATCGACAGTTAAAAGAAACGGTAGCTGTGAAATACTCACTACGATTAATAAATTTCTACAGCGTCGTGGCGCAGCAGTAAGCTCTCGGGTTCGTAATCCGAAGGTCGCCGGATCGAATCTCGCGCCATGCAACTTTTTTTATTATTAGTTTTTTTGTAATTCAAATGTACACACACACACACACACACACACACAAACTATTAATGAATTGCTTATGCATGTTGGTGAAGGCGGATCGCTCTCCAATTGTACCGCCTCCATTTTTCCGTTTGTTTAACAGGGTGTACCGAAGCTCTCACGTCCGCACTGATTTTCGACTATGTTATAAGTTGCGCTAGGGACCGCATCTACCTTCTTTGGAAGTTAGCAGGCAACTACGCTGTTATGCGGCGGCTCGTTTCGGCCCATTCAACATCTGTCCTTCAAGTGTAACGAGCGAGTAACGGAGTTTATATTTCATACCTGCCACAGCAAATTTGTGCTCGTGGGGTCTCTATTCTAATTCGAACGTTTGACTTACACTATACGTATTTGTTTCGGAATATCGTTTCTACGTCTTCCGTTAACTATAGGTGGTAAACATTACGAAGACCATTAATAACATTTGTGAAATACAATTATGTTTGCGGAAAAGATAATGATTTTCGAAGTCGCCAGTTTTTCCACGACAAACGACTTTCAACAACTTATTATATGCATAATTGTTGCAACTGATTGCCTGAAATTATTTGTGTGTGTGTGTGTGTGTGTGTGTGTGTGTGTGTGTGTGTGCGTGTGTGTGTGTTTATATACATTTGAATTACAAAAAACAAATACTAAAAAAAAAGAAAAAGGTTGCATGGGGCGATATTCAATCCGGCGACCTTCCGATTACGGACCCGTGCGCTTACTGCTGCGCCAAGACGCTGTAGAAAATTATTAATCGTAGATAGTATTTCACCGCAACGGTTTCTTTTAACTGTCAATTTTCTCGACAACGGCTGAGAAATGAATTTTGGTCCTTTGCCACATTACACATCTGGCCCTGAGCTTTTATTATGCGCAGAATGAATCGAATCTGAATTTCACAATTGGCGGCCTTCCCTTGTAAGCCACAACCTAGTGGAAGGTCATAATAGTCCATCCACATCTTCTCGAATGGAAGCTGACTATTGAACATTAAAACTGGTGTTAAAGATGCTGAGTCGTTTGGCAGTTCCTTTACGACTTCTTGTAACAAATGTACATAGGAATCTCAAGACCAGCATCATCGTTGGTGGTAAAGTCTACATAGTTTACCAAGCTATTACACGACACGCTTAGAGGATTGTTGGATAATATGATGAGATGTGATATGTCTTAACCCTTCCAATAAGCAAAGCACAATTCGAAACTACTGTCCTGAATTGTGAGCCATTGTGTAGTATTACTTTGTAAACACTACCGATCTTACTAAGAAAGTGGTTCAGAAATGCTCAAATAATGGTGAATTATGAGATGTTGTCGCCAGGTTCGCAGTTTGACAAAGCTTGCTCGAAGTCAAAACTTCGTGAATACGTTTTTTTTCATATTTAAAAATAGCATTTTTCATTGAGCTTGCGGAAACACTGCTTTGCACAGATGTCTAGATAGCTCGAATGCTTTTGCCATATCAATTTATTGAGTCATTCATAAAGAATGCAAACAGCCCACTATGAATTACCTCCCATCTTTTCTTAAGAAAAACATTATCTGTAATTAAATAAAACTACCTAATCGCAATTTTCTTTTGATCTCTCCATTTTGCCTTCATCTACTTCCATGGATGACCGTTATCTTGCTTGTCAGCAACATTCTCAAATCAAATCATGAAGAAATGATCAAATGCTTACTTCTGCAGATACATGACATAGAAACTGGTTTCTTTAAGATCACCCATAGTCGCATGATTCAGCCCTAGAGGTCTCAAAATAGCATCAGAAAAGGTGTTATCTTTACCAGGAATGCACACAATCATGAAGTTCCGATCTTGTAGCTACAATATCCACCTTGCCAAATGACCGTGATTCAACTTAACACTCATAAAAAATTTTAGTGCTCTGTCATCCGTGTAGAACTTGGTCCTTTGACAAAAAGAATGGCACCTGAACATTTGCAAAACCCAACAAATGGCTAGATCTTCAAGCTCACTGACTGAATAGTTGTGTTCACACTTTGCGAGCACCTGGCTTGCAAAAGCAGACGTATGACACTTTATCACTCCATCTACATGAAATACCTGGAAAAGTTTAGCATGAAGACCCATCTTAAAACTGAGTTGAGGCAAACATTTTACTATTCCGTCCAGTACACCACTTCAGGTGATAGTGTTCGAAAGCGCTTCTAGAGAAAGATAACGACATCCACGCATAGGTTTTTCAGCTTCGAGAACAAGTCGCAGTCTGGTGGCCTCACATGCGGTTTGAATGGACGATGTGGCAACACTTTCCATCTGCAAGCAGTTTTTCGGCTACAACATTGCCGATAGGTGGGCGAACATTGCCTCGAGCAACTGAGGTCGGATTTTGAACATTTTTTGCGACGGCTTTGCATGAAGTTACGCTAATACACTGCTGTGACACTAACATGGGACTCGGTCTGCCATGATCGTTACTTAGTGATAACAAGCAAAAATCATGGTTTACTTGAGCTTTGATTGAGCAGGTCGAAATTTTTTCTACTTGAAGAATCCGAAGTTCTCCATTTGTCAAACGTCTCTCCATTCTTGACATGCATCACATGTAAGAAACGCATCTTGCACGTCTAGGAGATTTGTCGGATTTAAGACTTCTGACAGATAGGTTCTGTCGCTAGTTATAAAGAAGTGAGTTGTGATGAGTAGCTGCTGCTTCTCGTCTAATTGAGGTGGTGCGGTATTACATAATACAGGTAGCCCTTGAGGTGGTGTTGATTCAGTAGTGCCACTAATTAGTATACGATTTCGCTTCACGTCAACTTTGCATGCATGTGCAGTATTTTTCTTTAATGGAGGATAGTACACTACTGTAGAGTAAGCCAGTGTCAATGTGGTAGGATTAAGTATATCTGCGTTTCCCCCTCACGCTGCCTGTGTTAGTTTTTTTACCATACCGAAGGGCACATCATAGAACACATATAGAAAGAACTGCAACAGTGTTATACATAAGGTTACTGAAAGTAATACGCTAAAGGCAAGCACGAATGACACTTTTATTCAAAGATTTGTGATTTATGAAGATCTCTTAGTTATTACAAAGGGCAGGGCATGGTTCTTAATAGGGTGTCTGATCATCATGGACAGCATTTAAAGCTCTGAAATGTCTTGTTGGCCACAAGGTAGGTAAGGCATTATTGTCATAGTCCATTGCAGTTGACAATTGCTGGGTGATCGTTGTCGCATGTCGATGTGAAGAGTAGTGGTATGGGTGGACTGAATCACTTGACCGTGAAATGACCTTCTAGTTATCACATGACTGTCATGTGAACTTGAATCACATATCCAGTCATGGTGTGGTATTAAAAATACAAGATGCCTGATATGGTGCAATTGTGTAAGTGGAAAAATTAAAATTTTCTCAACATTGGTATCTCCGTCCAACCACAGCACAATATTTTAAATGAAGCAACCAATTAAAAATCCAAGATTGCAGATACAGCCCAACTCCATTTGTGGAAAATTAGAAACCATGTCCTCCTCCTACCTCCAACTAGTCACACAGTGCAGTACGCCACTCAGTCATACCACAGTATCAAAAATATTCAAGATGGTTGAAACAGTCCAATTGTGTTATTAAAAACAAACTAAACTCCGTCTGAACAGGCCATGAAGGCGCAACGGAACCGACCAGCCGCCATGTCATCCTCAGCACACAGGCGTCACTGGATGTGGATATGGAGAAGCATGTGGTCAGCACACTGCTCTTATGGCAGTATGCCAGCATCTGAGACCGCTAATTGTGTTAATGGAAAACATAAAACCGTCCCCAGCTTCTATGGAAAATATCGATTGTACACTTTCTATCCCACACCGCCTCCCCTTTCCAACAAGTAAGAGCATAGTACTTAAATGGAGTCAAATTTCGTTATTTCCAAAGTACACTTAGCTATCTGTAACGGATGAGTGTGTTGTATTAAATACAGACGGAAAAATCCAGTAAATGTACGTAGTTCTTAGATTAAAATGGTGATTCTTAGATTAAAATCGTAGGTATTCATTATTTTCGAGACTTTGACTTAAGTTTAAAATTATTATTGACGAGAAGCATCCGAAATATTTTTTTATTGGGAAAATATGTGAAAATACCTGAACTGCCTAAAGTGTCGAAACTGTTTTTAACTATGTTTGCATTACAGACAAGCAAGAAATTATTTATGGACTCGTTAACAAGTCATATGGTAAATTTAATTTCAAGCTTTGTATCATTTGCTGCTCATATTTCAACGAATATCTAATATATTATCCCATAGGTAATTAGTAACCAATGTTTGCTTATAAAATGTGAATAACAAATTATGAGAACAGAGATGTCGAACATGAGTTAACCCTTAAATAGTGTTCCATAAAATCTTGAAAATGCAGAATAAAGTCAACTGGTGTTTCACATCCCAGTTGTCTACTGTCACCAACATACGGCTCCGGTTTTAAAAAGCGACAAAATTTCTGACTCTGTACGAAGAGTCTTTCTCACTGTCATCAGCAAGTGTCTGCAATTGATACAAACTTCTGCAACTTGATCTGTGGACCACATTTAGTTTAAGTACAGAAGAGTCTTAAATTAATTATTTGCCATATCTATGATAAGTTAATATTCTAATATGTCTGCAAAATACGTCGATTATCTGGCACATAGTAAAAATTAAGTACAAGGGAAAATTCTGTTAGATCCAAATTACTTTATCTCGTGTATGATGTTACAATATTCTTAGCTATATCAGGAAATGTAATGTTTACACTGCAACAGTATCTATGTACGTGAAGTGTAATCAGCCCATGATAAAATATGTGATGTTTAATTGATGTTTAATGTGTAGATTACCACAGTCTTTACATCAAAATTAATTTCTATACACGCATATCCTGCCTTTACAGAAGTATTTAAATACGTAATGCCGATCCAATCTAATAATGTTTATACTGTCATCACCTAGCTTTTCTTCTTTCTTCATCAGTTTGGGAGGGAGGGTCGATAACGTAATGCATCACAAGGGGAAAAAATACTATCGAGACAAGTACTGCAGAAACACACTGCTGCTGCAGTTGAATTACAATGGCTTGCTAAATGAAACCTGTAATCAAGTACATAGCGACATAGTAAAAAGTATCGACCCACACAAGCCCAGCAGAATTCTTTTTTTTTTTTTTTTTAGGGAAGGAAGGTATAATAGAGTTCGATTTCAGAAAGGAGCTCAATGAAACACATTCAAAAGAGAAATGTCCAAAGATTGCAACAGTAAGAGAAGTGGTATCTCCAAAGGCAATACCAAGAAAACAAATGAAATTATTTAGAACTTATTTTGAGATGTCTTACACTTCGTTAGCACAATGGCTCTTAAAAAAGTATTTCGCATCTAAATTCTCAGTATTATTTAGTAAAATTTACACAACTTCCTTGCTTAACAAAAGCAAGATTTCTGAAAAAAAACGATAAAAATAAAATTGCATTATATGTAAGCTTTCGCACACTGTACAGCGAGAATGAAGCGTCAAATTAAATATTTCTGCAACTTAAATGCTCTACGAACTGAACTAGCCAAGCACGACTCAAGACCAGTCCCCACAGTTTTATTTCCGTCAGTACCTCGTCTCCTACCACCCAGTTTTCACAGAAGCTCTTCTGCAGATCTTGCAGGTCTAGCACTCCGGGAAGAAATGATAGTGCAGAGACGTGGCTTAGCGACAGCCTGTGACATTTTTCCAGAATGAATTTTTCAGTCTGCGATGGAATGTGCACTGTGGGAACGGCTCGTGTATCGTGCTTGTGTAGCTCAGTCGTAGAGCACTTGCCTACGAAATTCAAAGATCCATGTTTCGAGTCTCGGTCCAGCATACTTAATCTTCCAGAAAGTTCCATATCAGCACACACTCCACTGCAGAGTGAAAATGTCATTTTTGAAGTATCCAGTTACTCCTCAGATTGTATCAACTTGCCCGAAATGTGTAACAGATTCTCTAAAAAGGGTGAAATTACACCTTGAACTGTATCAACTTGCCCCAAAGTTTAAGAATTTTTTCCTTTAATTATAACAACGTTCCCAAATATGGTATCACCGTGCCCCAAAAATCTATCAATTTACCTCCCGAACTGTATGAATTTCCTCCAAAGTGTACCAAATTACCACTCAACCTATATCAACTTGCCCCAAAAGTGTATCGACTAGTGTCTGAGACTGTATCAACTTGCCCCACAAGTATATCAACCTGAATCAGCTTACCTCAGAAGTCAGCCAACTTGTCCTGAAAGCGTATCATATAGCCCTAAACCTATATCACTTGCTCAAAGAATTCTGTTTTACCTTCACATCTGAGTTCCTGTCGAACCAAGTTCAGACCTCCTTACCCTTTGCAACCAAGTTCCACACCTTCCTACTGCCAACAAGTACGCCGTAAGTGTTTTTACATCTAATACACACAGTTTCGTTGCAGAAATCTCTAATCTGAAGCTTCAGTGGGCTTGCAAAGTGTCTTAAGTCTTACACGTGATAAAATTGTATTTTGCTCGAATTTACTTAAGATCATGCAAATATTACGGTTTATTAAGATACTTCTCCAATATGAACATTACAATTACTGGCACATTTTTAGAATATTGTGGCATCAGAGTTGAGTTATACTAATTATTTTGAGTCTTCCAAAGTTTGTTTTGCTCAAAACCTCAATTAGGTGCCCAATTGTTATCGATTACATTTCTGTAATTACTTCTTGTCTTCACTCTTCCATTCCCCTTGGTATATAATTTTTAGAGTTCGCAATCATGACAGGATATGTGTGTGTATGGAAAATAATTTTGATGTAAGGACTGTGACAACACATATGGTATTCATCACATATTTGACATGGACTGAATACATTTCATGTATTTAGACATTAAAATAAACATTACATATTATGATGCATTTTCGTATAATGTGGTACCATAGATGAGGTAAAATACTTTGGGCCTTACAGCGTTCCTTGTGGTACTTAACCTTTAAATGCGAACCTTATCTAGGTCCCAGATTATCTATGTGATAATTGCCCTTACTGTGTTGCCGATGTATTTCGTAGACATCTTCGAATATTGTGACATCACAGATATGGAAAACAATTAATTTACGGCTCTGTTGTCTCTCAAACCAAACCATGAGAGTCTTTACCACATACAGACACTTGTTTGTGAAACTGAGAAAAAACGCTTGAGACTGAGCCCAAACTTTTGTCACTTTTTAGCAGTGGAGCCATCTGCAGGTAACGGTAAGAAACTGTAATGTGAGGCAGAGTTGACCTTATTTTTTTATTCCCGAGTCTTCGAATAGTATTTAAGGGACAACTCATGTTCAATAGCTATGTATTCCTATTTTTTTATTTATATCTTATAAACAAAGATTAGTTTTTAATTATTTATTAGGAAATATGTTATATACTCGTTCCAATGCTGCACAGCAAATGATATATACCTATAAATGGGATTTACAGATGCGACTGGAGAGTGAGCCCTTAAGAAATTTTTCTAAGTCAGTAGTATAGAGAAAGTTGAAAATATTTTCCTTATTTTAGGCAATTCAGGTACTTTGATGTGTTTTTCTGTTAAAAACTTGTTTTGAATGTTTCAGTTCAATAATCTAATATGACAATTTCACACAACAGGTGTAAAATAATGAATATCTTTGACTTTAACCTGAGTGTTAGGTAATTTTAATGCATGTTTGAGACTATTTAGGTAATTTTAATGCATGTTTGAGACTATTTTTAATACTATATCTTCACTGGTTGGCCATTGGTAGCTTACTTCCGAAATAATGTAATTTGACTCAGTTTAAATACACGCTCAACAAAAGTTTGGTATCATGTCTTGAACCGTAGTATCATTGACAGAGGTACTTCAGGAACTATCCAGTTACTAGCAATATACTGGCCAACTTTTACTACTGGCAAGCTTTGTGACAGGTTCTCCAGTCTCATAAACGTAATGTTGCCATAGTGACACACGGTGAGTAGTCCAGTAAAAAACATAGCTTCATTCAATTTGGGTTCAGCACTATAGTAACATGCCAAGTAGAGGCATAAAACTCTTTGACAGAGTCAGGATATTGGTTTTACTTTCAGCAGGTCATACACAGCAAGATGTTGCCGATCTATTACATGTCACTCAAAGTGGTGTGTCTAAGGAGTGTTGACAGTACAGTGAGACGGGAAATGGGAACAATAGTAGTCCAATACCAATGCAGGATCATTTCCTCCAATTGTCCACTCATAGGCACCTAATATTAACTGCCAGATGTATTGGAAATGATTTCTCCCAGGCACCTGGATTCATATCTCAGACCAAATAGTAAATAGAAGACGGCAATAGGGTGGTTTTCATTTCGGCGGTGGGTGAGAAGTTTTGCATTGAACCAAGCCCCTCAGCTCTTGGCAATTTCACACAACAGGTGTAAAATAATGAATATCTTTGACTTTAACCTGAGTTGCAGAATGAAGTAATATAATGTTTGCTGACTAGACCAGTATTGATTTAATACTGGACACAAGATGTGGCTGGTTTTGAAGAATCCCTAGAAGACACCAGGAACGCCGATACGTTCAGGTAGTCCATCCGTTTGCAGGTGGAAGTGTAATAACGATGAGACGATGGACCTCTCTAGTTTCCATCTATGGCAATTTGACTGGTCCCGCATACCTCCAGGAAGCTCTAAAACGACTGAAGGCCCTCCAGGCTTGAAGTAAATGATATGTTCATCCTAGTCGACGAGAATGCAAGACCGCACCGAACATTAGCAGTGTATCGGTACCTTCAAAGATGCAACATCAGGTGACTGCATTGACTGACACAGTCAGCAGACATGAATGAAGCTGAGCATACATGGGACCTTTTGAAGGTGGTCATGCAGAGCGTCCGACTCCAAGTGACAATCTTGAGGACGGCACTGAAGTTGCCACTTAAAAGTGGGACCTCGTATCTCAAGATAAACTTGATAGACTCATCCAGAGCATGCTTTGCAGAGAGGTAGAAATCGTCCATGTACAGGGAGAACATACTCTGTACCAGTCTGATAATCATTATTATCAGATGAAGATTTTCACTGTTTTTGTTTTCAAGCAGTACACTTAGAAGCAAGTCTGCTTTGTTTTGTAAGGACATTTTTGATAACCAAAATCTTTCTTAATCATTATTTTAATAAGGTAGTGTACAGACCTAAATGGGTGTACTATAATACGTCTTTGTAATATTCTCTGTGATATTCCAAACTTTCGTTGACATGCGTACTATGCTCTAACTTTCTGGAAAGAGGAGGAGCTGTGGGAACACGCCTGATATATTTCCATATGTGGATGGGAAGATTTTACATTTTCGATTAACACACCTGGACTGTTCGAACCATCTCGGATTTTTTAGTACTCTGCTATGTTTGGATGGAGGTAAGGACAACTGTACTATGTGATTGGTTGGAGATAGAACACATGATTTTTAATTTTGCACAAATGCAATTTGGCTATTTACACCATCTTGGATTTCGAATTGGTTGTTTCATTTTTAATACTTTTATGATTTGTCGGCGATTGGGAAAGTGGACGGTTTTTTAACTTTTCCACTTACACAATTGGACTATATCAGCTCTCTTGGATTTTTAATAGAGTGCTTTTTTTGGAAGGAGACTGGTGGAAGGAGAAAGAAGGTGTGAGGGAGGTTGAGATGGCTGGTGCTTTCATTTTCAGTTATTGATTGATTGATTCTATTGATGACATTATGAGTTCAAGGTCTTTGACGGTGTCATGCATGTCCTTCAGAATAGCGTGATGATCCCGTGATGACCATGAAGGTCATTTGAAGGACAAAGTGGATCAGCACGCCCATACCACTGCTGACATGATGTAATACGTCTCTCCTACGCATGTCGCACGAGCTCAATGGGATCTGAGTAGGGGCATGGCCAGTCCATTTGCTGAAGACATCGTACCCCTGTACTGTTCGATGCTGTCATCCAAAAAGATAAAGGCATGACCGGACGCATCTAGGAAAAAAAATTCACATGGTCAAGGAGCACAGTGACAAAGCTAGAATGAGTGCAGAGTGTACTATGTTCAATGATATGATGGTCAGTATATCCATGCAACGTTATGCCTTTCTACACCATCACATCGGGACCATCAAAACGACCATGTTCGACATGGACCGTGAGTGAATTACGTGTCTTCATCTCCCACCATATGAATGCTTATCCAGAATCTCTACTCATACTGATTCTGCATTCATTCGAGAGGACTACCCGGATTAGCTCGTTGTTGGTGCAGTCCCTATGCATTGGCACATATATGTTGACGATGCGTGGTTGTTAATGGAAAGCAGCATACTGGCCGTCAGAAAAGAGAAAACGCCCGTGCAATCGCCGAGTCACTATGGCTAGTGGGATTGCGTTCCTTGCTGTTCTGTGAAATTTGGTTACAGCTGTACTTACTGCCTGACGTGTGTCCATTCTTTTCCGCTGCGCATTATAGCAGCCGTATGTAATACAAAACTGAACTCGTCACACTTCGTCCTTCTTCCAGTTTCTTAACGACTCTTTTCCGTGTGAAGTCATCCAAATGTTGCCTTCTAACCACGTTGTAATGAAGGAGACGACCACAGTGCACTGTAACTGCTCATTGTTTGACACACACAGTCCTTTGCCGGTCGCTGTGGCCGAGTGGTTCTAGGCGCTTCAGGCCGGAACAGAGCGACTGCTACGGTCGCAGGTTGGAATCCTACCTCGGGCATGGATGTGTGTGATGTCCTTAGGTTAGTTAGATTCAAGTAGTTCTAAGTTATATGGGACTGATGACCTCAGATGTTTAATCCAATAGTCCTCAGAGCCATTTGAACACAGTCCTTCCCCGTTGCTTCAACTGGTTTGTGTTGCGGTGGTAGCACTATTTGGCCTTATAGCCATGCTAACCTCACACCATAGGACGTGACCTCCCACTGCCTGTGGATGACTAGCTGTCGCACTTTCACTCAGTTTTACGGAGTACCTAATTATCATGCTACTTGTTCCATCTCGTCGTTACGTTTTGCAGAGCAATGTATATTAACGGCTGCAAAAAAACTGAGGTACTGTTTATTGGACGGCTATCATGAAATTTGTATTACACCCATGCAGGAATAAAATGTTTTACTTGTTCGCTGAGGACAGATATTTACACAACACTGTGCAATGGAGGTGGATATAAAACGGTACAAATGTGAAACAAAACGCACTGGGCAAACGAATTATACTGGGACCTAAGTCTGTAAAACGTCAACGTGAGATGGCACAAGACAGTCCAATAAACAGGAAACGATCCCATGTGTACTCTACAATATGTCGGGACAAACGACAAAGGAGAACAAAGAAGTCGAAGGAGATCAGAAGTTTAAAAATATCTCACAAGATAATTAGTTTCAGTGTGAACAAAATTGTAGTGGTGTAATCAAAGTTCTCAAAACTGTAGCAGAGTGTGTTTACTGCCTGAAAGTGAGTGTAGGGACAAGAGGGAGGGTAAAAGAAAAATATGTAATTAAAAAATATTATCGGTTTGTTTGATTGAGGAAACATAAAAACTTAACTGAAGAAAAAAGTAGATTAGTAGTAAATATGAAATGTGAACGAACTGTGTAAAACAGTTCATCAGAGATAGAAAATAAATGTATTTTAGAATCATAGTCCAAAAAATGTATTTTATCGAGCATCCTGACGTAATCACTTCTGAAGTCTTAAATTTAGTATTATTAGGGCCAGAAACTCGCATACTTGATATAGCTCAAGTATTTTTAAGAGCCTGAAGTATAGAAATTTCAGAAATTTGTGTTATGAGAGTGCATCTCCAATTTATGTTTTACTTCCAACGTTTTGTGAAGTTATGAAGAAGGGTACGCACTCAAAAACGTCGCGTCAAAGACAAGAAGATCAGGTTGACAAATGATCGAGGAAGAAATCCTGTGATTCAGAGAAATCATGGAAAATCTAAAACTTCATGGCCAGAACCATCGTCCTAAACAACACTAGTGAAGTGCCTTGTTATCACGTTCGTTGGGAGTTAATAAAGCAACTCACATTATTATTTTATACCAGTTTAGCTAGGGTAGTCGAGTTTGGTTGGGTAACACAGTGAACTCTTAGTCAGGAGGAAGCGAATGAAAGGAAAATAAGGATTCAGCGATTTACCGAGGGCGTCATTAATGATGGAGTAAAATCTGAAATTGTGTAAGAACGGGTTAGTAGACTTTGAAAAGTTCAAAACCGCACATTTTTCTCATAGGATATAAGGAAGTCACAAAAAAATTGACCACAGGTAAAGGGTGTTCAGAAAATACTTCATACACCTTCAGACAGGCAACATAACGTAATTGTGGGGCGTGACGTACGTTTGGCTTCCTATCTTAATGCGTTTTAGACAGGTACGTGCCGAGTAAAGCTGTGAGGGACGGGAAAAACCCGTCAATAACAAAGTTAGGAAACTACTGCAAAAGCAAAGAAAGCTTCGCTCCAAGTTTAAACGCAGCCAAAACCTCTCAGAAAAACAGAAGCTAAACGATGTCAAAGTTAGCGTAAGGAGGGCTATGCGTGAAGCGTTCAGTGAATTCGAATGTAAAATTCTGTGTACTGACTTGACAGAAAATCCTAAGAAGTTCTGGACTTACGTTAAATCAATAAGTGGCTCGAAACAGCATATCCAGACACTCCGGGATGATGATGGCATTGAAACAGAGGATGACACGCGTAAATCTTAAATACTAAACACCTTTTTCCAAAGCTGTTTCACAGAGAAAGTTCCTTCTCTAAATCCTCGCACAAACGAAAAAATGGATGACATCGAAATAAGTGTCCAAGAAATAGAAAAGCAACTGGAATCACTCAACAGAGGAAAGTCCACTGGACCTGACGGGATGACAATTCGATTCTGCACAGAGTACGCGAAAGAACTTGCCCCCCTTCTAACAGACGTGTACCACAAGTCTCTAGAGGAACGGAAGGTTCCAAATGTTTGGAAAAGAGCACAGGTAGTTCCAGTCTTCAAAAAAGGTCGTCGAGCAGATGCGCAAAACTATAGACCTATATCTCTGACATCGATCTGTTGTAGAATTTTAGAACATGTTTTTTGCTCGAGTATCATGTCGTTTTTGGAAAGCCAGAATCCACTCTGTAGGAATCAACATGGATTCCGGAAACAGCGATCGTGTGAGACCCAACTCGCTTTATTTGTTCATGAGACCCAGAAAATATTAGATACAGGCTCCCAGGTAGATGCTATTTTCCTTGACTTCCGGAAGGCGTTCGATACAGTTCCGCACTGTCGCCTGATAAACAAAGTAAGAGCCTACGGAATATCAGAACAGCTGTGTGGCTGGATTGAAGAGTTTTTAGCAAACAGAACACAGTATGTTGCTATCAATGGAGAGACGTCTGCAGACGTTAAAGTAACCTCTGGCGTGCCACAGGGGAGTGTTATGGGACCATTGCTTTTCACAATATATATAAATGACCTAGAAGATAGATAGTGTCGGAAGTTCCATGTGGCTTTTCGCGGATGATGCTGTAGTATACAGAGAAGTTGCAGCATTAGAAAATTGTAGAGAAGTGCAGGAAGATCTGCAGCGGATAGGCACTTGGTGCAAGGAGGTAACTGACCCTTAACATAGACAAATGTAACGTATTGCGAATACATAGAAAGAAGGATCCTTTATGTATGATTATATGATAGCGGAACAAACACTGGTAGCAGTTACTTCTGTAAAATATCTGGGTGTATGCGTACGGAACGATTTGAAGAGGACTGATCATATAAAATTGATTGTTGGTAAGGCGGGTACCAGGTTGAGATTTATTGGGAGAGTCATTTGAAAATGTAGTCCATCAACAAAGGAGGTGGCTTACAAAACACTCGTTCGACCTATACTTGAGTATTGCTCATCAGTGTGGCATCCGTACCAGATCGGATTGACGGAGGAGATGGAGAAGATCCAAAGAAGAGAGGCGCGCTTCATCACAGGGTTATTTGGTAGCCGTGATAGCGTTACGGAGATGTTTAGCAAACTCAAGTGGCAGACTCTGCAAGAGAGGCGCTCTGCATCGCGGTGTAGCTTGTTCGCTAGGTTTCGAGAGGGTGCGTTTCTGGATGAGGTATCGAATATATTGCTTCCCCCTACTTATACCTCCCGAGGAGATCACGAATGTAAAATTAGAGAGATTCGAGCGCGCACGGAGGCTTTCAGACAGCCGTTCTTCAAGCGAACCAAACGCGACTGGAACAGAAAATGGAGGTAATGACAGTGGCACGTAAAGTGCCCTCCGCCACACACCGTTGGGTGGCTTGCGGAGTATAAATGTAGATGTAGATGTAGATCTTGCTGTTTCTAAGGCTATACTGAAACTGTGTTGCCATGTTCATATACAAATTTATGGTGGAACACATTCAGTTATATCCCAGTGACGGAATGCGGACGTCAAGCTTAGATCACTTTGCTAAAATATATCATAATGAAACTTCAGAATTTATCTCGTTCACTCGTACACTATGTGATCAAAAGTATTCAGACGCCCCCAAAAACATACGTTTTTCATATCAGGTGCAATGTGCTGCCACCTATTGCCAGGTTCTCCATATTAGAGACCTCAGTAGTCATTAGGCATAGTGAGAGAGCAGAATGGGCGCTCCGCGGAGCTCTTGGACTTGGAACGTGGTCAGATGATTGGGTGTGACTTGTGTCATATGACTGTACGCAAGATTTCCACACTGCTAAACACCCCTAGGTCCACTGTTCCCGATGTGAGAGTGAAATGGAAACGTGAAGGGACACGCACAGCACAGAAGCATACAGGCCGACCTCGTCTGTTGACTGCAAAGACCAACGACAGTTGAAAAGGGTCGTAAGGTGCAATAGGCAGACATCTATGTAGACCATCACACAGGAATCTCAAGCTGCATCAGGATCCACTGCATATATTATGGCAGTTAGGCGGGTGGTGAGAAAACATGGATTTCATGGTCGAGCGGCTGCTCATAAGCCACTCATCACGCCGGTAAATGCAAAACGTCGCCTCGCTTGGTGTAACAAGCGCACACGTTGGACGATTGAACAGTGGAGAAACGTTGTGTTGAGTGACAAATAACGGTACACAATGTGGCGATCCGATGGCAGGGTGTGGGTATGTCGAATGGCCAGTGAACGTGATCTGCCAGCGTGTGTAGTGCCAACAGTAAACTTCGGAGTCTGTGGTATTATGGTGTGGTCGGGTTCTCATGTAGGGGGCTTGTTGTTTTGCGTGGAACTAACACAGCACAAGCCTACATCGATGTTTTAAGCAGCTTCTTGCTTCCCACTGTTGAAGAGCAGTTCGGGTATGGTTCTTGCATCTTTCAACACCATCTTGCTCCTGTTCATAAAGCACGGCCTGTGGTGGAGTGGTTACACGACAACATCATCCCTGTAATTGACTGGCCTGCACAGATTCCGGATCTCAGTCCTATAGAACGCCTTTGGTATGTTTTGGAATGCCGACTTCGTCCAAGGCCTCATAGACCGACATCGAACCTCTGCTCAGTGCAGCATTCCGTGAAGAATCGGCTGCCATTCCACAAGAAACTTTCCCGTGTGTGATTGAAGGTATGTCTGCGAGAGTGGAAGCTGTCATCAAGGCTGAGGGTGAGCATACACCATATTGAATTCCAGCATTACCGATAGAGGGCGCCTGTACCAATACATTTTTTCTAGCATCGTTTTCAACTAAGTGTTTGCTTTATGTGAAATTATATATTTAGTGTGTTGTCTCCTGCGAATCGGAGCAAGTTCATGGCGAATGTTCAAAATCCTCTTTCTGAAAGCCTCTACAAACCCAAGTACCGTTTTGAGCGGGATACAGAAAGAGTAACATCCATCAACATCAGCAAATTCCTTTCTTTCGTTTCTGTTTCTACAAACGGCACAATGCAATGCGATGGCATCATTTGGTGCAAAAGATGCATATACGTTCATTAAAGCTGCAGTTCCTAGACTTCGCATATGATCAATAATTTGGTTAGTCAAATGATGCTGAAGTTCAGAAAACAACGGAAATGCACACTTTCTATTTAAGTCAATGTCAGCAGCTTACTTCAGTCCTGATTAATCGACAAGTCTTCGTTTAGTGTACAAACGACTCTCACATGGCAATAGGTATTTTCGTTTCGTTTCACAATGAATCTGGAAGTGTGGCGAGCGAAAACAGGTCGACCAAAGTTTTATATAACGCACAGTCAAACGTAAAAGAGAAAAATGGAAAAAAATAAGTAAATTGTTATTTCAAGAGTAACAGCTGTAACTGATGATTATTTATCCCACTGCGAGTCAAAGTGTTACTGCCTTTACGGAAAAATAATTTGTGGCTGTCTACTGAGCCTTGATTGCGCTCAGGCGTGCACCTCTTCCTCCGAAAAAAAAACCAACGGTCATGAAAATCTGTCTTCACTGCTCCAAACTATAGAAATCACGTGGAGAGAGATTTGGACTACATGCAGAATGTGGAAGGACGTCCGAGTGAAGCGTCTGCAGCATAAGCTGAACAACGTAGACCACACCTGGGAGGGTATTATCGTGCAACAGGATGACGCCGTTTCGACTACTCTGCACTTGCTCTTAGACATCCTCCGAAAAGTCCCCATCTTTCCACATGTCATTTCCATATGTTTTGATGCCCTCAAGAAAAACATTTGTGTCCGTCGATTTGCTTTGGAGGGATAGGTGCATGTCTGGGTACAACCATACTTCCCTAGGCAAAGGTAAACATGTCTTCTGTCACAGTGAGATAAATGTATTAACAGTTATGGCGATTGCTTTTGAAATTATAAACAGTTTACTTACTTCTTTCTATCTACCTCATTTATATCTGACGGCCCTGACACTTAAGATATTCGAAGCGAGTAATATGCTCATCAACAAGAATTTTTTTCTCTCACTTTCTGTATGTAATTCTTCTTCCCCTTCTTGTTCTTTTACTCCTATTAACTCTCCACACCGTCGAACGAGAGCTTACAGTGAATTGTGTTAGTATTTCTGTTTTTTTCTTTTTTCCTTTTCAGATATACAGTGCCCATGACGTTTTCTTAAATGTAATAGAAGAGTTACTCTTTCAGCATTGAAATCTACATCATTCTATTCTTGATCCCTAACCGATATGCTTACTTCTGAAATATACAGCTGGTATCTTATATCCAGATGATAACGCAGAACGAAAGTGATGTAACGGGTATGTTGTTGCAGTATTGTGGAATGATCCTCCAGAAATATTACAATAACTGATCAGGAAGTCAATATTCTGAATATTTACCGAATGTTTGCTGTTTCTAAGTTTTTTTTTCAATTATATTACTTTCAAAACCTAAGACTGACAGTATATTACTATATAGCTTAAAATCGACATATACTATACATTACTCTGCCACTGTAAATGGTGTTCAGTCTGACGTTAATACTTTTCTTTCTCTGTGCATAACTTTTGTAGTCATTATTTATGTTATTAGACCCAGTCTCCCTCAACAATGTAAAAAAAAAAAATGTTATGGATCTCGTAAGTTCTACGTTTTAAGTTAACATTGTTCAATACTTCCCGAGTGCCTATATGATTCTAAAAGTAGAAGTTATTGTTTCTCGATGTAATATTCGATACGGATGTCACTTAAGGACGTTGAGTAAGGAAATTTTGTATGTGTGGTGAGACAAATTTAACTTGGGGTTTAAGACAGCAATTAAAAGAGTGTTTATATCTAATAGGCTAAACGTTGGACCGTATTCGATGGCATCCACTGTGACATTGCATATATGTGCCGAAAGACTTGCTAATTTATCAGGAGTTCAGGAACTTTAAACAAAGGTGGCCACACCTCTGACTTTTGGGTGACGGAAACTATTCTACGTATACAGTACTGTGTAGTTTTTGAAGAAACGGTAAATTGTTTAAGTTATTGACCCAATAAACAGTACTGCTTTTCCTTTTCTGACATACCCAACGTGATCCAGGTTCGCTTTCTGTCTAATGGTTAACAATCGCTCTTTCATACCTTGTGGACGTTCTGTATAAAGTATTCATAAACACACGTCGGAAATGTGGTATTTTCGTTTTTATTAACAGTCAATGTTAGTAAGTACTCATGTTAGAAAACTGTTTAAGGAGAACTTTTGTTTGGAAAAAGCAACTGCTCCAACTTGTATTGCGTTTACGGTCCTACGTTCGACCCACGGCCCTTACAAAGTGCTGTAGTTTCCATTTTGTGTTTTTACATTTGCATCATAGTTAGCTGTCTACAAGCGACTTTCGCATAATTTGATGCCTTAGTAATCGCCACCACATCACCTTCTGATCCTCTTAGTGATGATATTGTAGCAAATACTTGAATGAGAAGTAATACTAAACCTGTTTTTGAGGTAGCTTTAACAAGCTCTCTGTTAAAAATTTTGGATTTGCAGCAACATGTGAAGCAATTTTACTAGATATTTACACAAATGCTATGAGAGTGCTGCACGATTTCATACACTTCAGACCGGTTTGAACCAGTTTAATTATTTTGTTCATTACATTCTCTGCATTCTCCTTTTTCCTTCCTATCTGTTTCATCACTTGCTGATTTTAATCTTAGTTTTCATTGCACTAGTCGATGCTAAAGCAGCTAATACTTCACTGAGGTTAGTGTATTATGGTTATTCAGCCAGAATCCAGCCTACTCGATGCCTGTCTGACCAACTGTATGGGCCAAAGCATAAATGATATCATGTAACTTTGCATGCTGGATATTATCACTTGACTCCGACATCATCTCTGTTTAATCGTTGCATCAACTTTGTTCCTGGACCTCGGTTTATTAAATTCTGAAGATAATCTGTTAATAGCACTATTGAAGAAAGATCTACATTGCTCCTTGTTCTTGTTCATAGTCAGAATTCCACCTCACAATCACGTACGTATTAGAATCTAGAGAATGCACTTATATAGTAATTGCTGCAAGGCAGAAGACTCCTTAGTGTGTTCGAAGATAGAGCTCATGAAAGATGCTCTTCGACTTTTCAGCTGCCCTATTACTGAAAAAAGTGAATTACAATCACAAAATCACAAATTTGGTGGCCTATTTTCAGATACGTTTAGATATATTATGTTGGATCCTTCAAACTAAGGAAAAACGAAACCTTCATGAAAATGAGCTCAAACGTAAAAATGTGTACATATATTCAAATTCACTTTAGCAAAATGGTTCAAATGGCTCTAAGCACTATGGGACCCAACTGCCGTGGTCAAAAGTCCTCTAGAACTTAGAACTACTTAAACCTAACAAACCTAAGGACATCACACACATCCATGCCCGAGGCAGGATTCGAACCTGCGACCGTAGCAGTCGCACGGTTCCCGACTGCGCTCCTAGAACCGCGAGACCACCGCGGCCAGCTCACTTTAGCAGTACAACTATAAACTTGACATTCGATATTTCACTTTTTCAAATCAGGGGGCTGTAATATCATGTGATGAAGTACTACTAATTACGCCTTTTGTTTTCGACGACATTGCTTGTGATAAGCAAGGTCATATGGAGCCATACTTTTTTGTGAGTCATTATTTGGTGCTGACGTTATTTATCTATGTCAAACATACAGCAATATTTCCAAATAGTTAACGAGAGACAATGCCGATGTAGTTCTTGTTTTCATACAAGACGAATGGAATATTCGGCAGTTCAGTGATCATGTTAACCTAGATACGACTTTCAAGGCGTTCTTCGAAATGCGTCAAAGAGCCTGAAGTGATAATGCTTAGCATTTTCTACTTATAGTGAAAAGGTGGGAATTTAAGGAGATGGGACCTGGATAAACTAAAAGAACTAGAGGTTGTACGGAGTTTCAAGGAGAGCATAAGGGAGCAATTGACAGGAATGGGGGAAAGAAATACAACAGAAGAAGAATGGGTAGCTTTGAGGGATGAAGTAGTGAAGACAGCACAGGATCAAGTAGGAAAAAGGCGAGGGCTAGTAGAAATCCTTGAGTAACAGAAGAAATACTGAATTTAATTGATGAAAGGAGAAAATATAAAAATGCAGTAAATGAAGCAGGTAAAAAGGAATACAAACGTCTCAAAAATGAAGATCGACAGGAAGTGCAAAACGGCTAAGCAGGAATGGTTAGAGGACAAATGTAAGGATGTAGAGGCTTATCTCACTAGAGGTAACATAGATACTGCCTACAGGAAAATTAAAGAGACCTTTGGAGATAAGAGTACCACTTGTATGAACATCAGGAGCTCAGATGGAAACCCAGTTCTAAGCAAAGAAGGGAAGGCAGAAAGGTGGAAGGAGTATATAGAGGTTCTATACAAGGGTGATGTACTTGAGGACAATATTGTAGAAATGGAAGAGGATGTAGATGAAGATGATATGGGAGATACGATACTGCGTGAAGAGTTTGACAGAGAACTGAAAGACCTGAGTCGAAACAAGGCCCCCGGAGTAGACAACATTCCATTTGAACTACTGACGGCCTTGGGAGAGCCAGTCCAGACAAAACTCTACCACCTGGTGAGCAAGATGTATGAAACAGAAGAAATACCCTCAGACTTCAAGAAGAATGTAATAATTCCAATCCCAAAGAAAGCAGGTGTTGACAGATGTGAAAATTACCGAACAATCAGTTTAATAAGCCACAGCTGCAAAATACTGACAAGAATTCTTTACAGACGAATGGAAAAACTAGTAGAAGCCGAACTCGGGGAAGATCAGTTTGGATTCCGTAGAAATACTGCAACACGTGAGACAATACTGACCTTACGACTTATCTTAGAAGAAAGAGTGCATGGTAAATACAGGACGTGCTTGAATCAAGGAACAGTCGGAATTGTAGTTGTAAATTGTTGTAGTTGTGCTGGGAAAGTCCCTCAGCTTCAAGCGCTAATAGAAAACACAGAAGCTGAAATCGTTATAGGTACAGAAAGCTGGCTAAAGCCTGAAATATGTTCTGCAGAGATTTTTACGAAGTCTCAGACGGTGTTCAGGAAAGATAGATTAGGCAGAATTGGCGGTGGAGTGTTTGTATCCGTCAGTAGTGGTTTATCTTGTAGTGAAGTCGAAGTAGATACTCCGTGCCAATTGGTGTGGGTGGAGGTTATACTTAACAGCCGAACTAAGTTAATAATTGGCTCCTTCTACCGTCCCCCAGACTCCGATGATATAGTTGCTGAACAGTTCAGAGAAAGTTTGAGTCTCGTAACAAATAAATACCCCACTCATACGGTTATAGTTGGTGGGGACTTCAACCTTCCCTCGATATGTTTGCAAAAATATGTGTTCATAACCGGTGGTAAGCAGAAACCATCTTCCGAGATTGTCCTACATGCTTTCTCCGAAAATTATTTCGAGCAGTTAGTCCACGAACCCACGCGAATTGTAAATGGTTGCGAAAACACACTTCACCTCTTAGCCACCAACAATCCAGAGCTAATAGAGAGCATCATGACTGATACAGGGATTAGTGATCACAAGGTCGTTGTAGCTAGGCTCAATACCGTTTCTTCCAAATCCACCAGAAACAAACGCAAAGCAATTTTATTTAAAAAAGCGGGTAAAGTGTCAGTAGAAGCCTTTTAAGAGACAATCTCCATTCCTTCCGAACTGACTATGCAAATGTAGACGAGATGTGGCTCAAATTCAAAGATATAGTAGCAACAGCATTTGAGGGATTCATACCTCATAAATTGGTTAAAGGTGGAACTGATCCCCCATGGTACACAAAACAGGTCCGAACGCTGTTGCAGAGGCAACGGAAAAAGCATGCGAAGTTCAGAAGAACTCGAAATCCCAAAGATTGGCTAAAATTTACAGACGCGCGAAATTTGGCACCGACTTCAATGCGAGATTCCTTTAATAGGTTCCACAACGAAACATTGTCTCGAAATTTGGTAGAAAATCCGAAGAAATTCTGGTTGTATGTAAAGTACACAAGCGGCAAGACGCAGTCAATACCTTCGCTGCGCAGTGCCGATGGTACTGTTACCGACCACTGTGCCGCTAAAGCCGAGTTATTGACCGCAGTTTTCCGAAATTCCTTCACCAAGGAAGACGAATGGAATATTCCAGAATTTGAAACACGAACATCTGCTAGCATGAGTTTCTTAGAAGCAGATACCTTAGGGGTTGCGAAGCAACTCAAATCGCTTGATATGGGCAAGTCTTCACGTCCAGATTGTACACCGATTAGGTTCCATTCAGATTACGCTGATACAATAGCTCCCTACTAAGCAATCATATACAACCGCTCGCTCACCGATAGATCTGTACCTACAGATTGGAAAATTGCGCAGGTCGCACCAGTGTTCAAGAAGGGTAGTAGAAGTAATCCATCGAACTACAGACCTATATCATTGACGTCGGTCTGCAGTAGGGTTTTGGAGCATATACTGTATTCAAACATTATGAATCACCTCGAAGGAAACGATCTATTGATACGTAATCAGTATGGTTTCAGAAAACACCGTTCTTGTGCAACGCAGCTAACTATTTATTCGCACGAAGTAATGGCCTCTATCGACAGGGGATCTCAAGTTGATTCCGTATTTCTAGATTTCCGGAAAGCTTTTGACACCGTTCCTCACAAGCGACTTCTATTCAAGCTGCGGGCCTATGGGGTATCGTCTCAGTTGTGCGACTGGATTCGTGATTTCCTGTCGGGAAGGTCGCAGTTCGTAGTAATAGACGGTAAATCATCGAGTAAAACTGAAGTGATATCAGGTGTTCCCCAGGGAAACGTCCTGGGACCTCTGCTGTTCCTGATCTATATAAATGACCTAGGTGACAATCTGAGCAGTTATCTTAGGTTGTTCGCAGACGATGCTGTAGTTTGCCGTCTAGTAAGGTCATCCACAGACCAGTATCAGTTGCAAAGCGATTTAGAAAAGATTGCTGTATGGTGTGGCAGGCAGCAGTTGACGCTAAATAACGAAAAGTGTGAGGTGATTCACATGAGTTCCAAAAGAAATCCGTTGGAATTCAATTACTCGATAAATAGTACAATTCTCAAGGCTGTCAATTCAACTAAGTACCTGGATGTTAAAATTACGAAAAACTTCAGTTGGAAAGACCACAAAGATAATATTGTGGGGAAGGCGAGCCAAAGGTTGCGTTTCATTGGCAGGACACTTAGAAGATGCAACAAGTCCAATAAAGAGACAGCTTACACTACACTCGTTCGTCCTCTGTTAGAATATTGCTGCCCGGTGTGGGATCCTTACCAGGTGGGATTGACAGAGGACATCGAAAGGGTGCAAAAAATGGCAGCTCGTTTTGTCTTATCCCGTAATAGGGGAGAGAGTGTGGCAGATATGATACGCGAATTGCGATGGAAGTCATTAGAGCAAAGACGTTTTTCGTCGCGGCGAGATCTTTTTACGAAATTGCAGTCACCAACTTTCTCTTCCGAATGCGAAAATATTTTGTTCAGCCCAACCTACATAGGTAGGAATGATCATCAAAATAAAATACGAGAAATCACAGCTCGAACAGAAAGGTTTAGGTGTTCCTTTTTCCCGCTCGCTGTTAGGGAGTGGAATGGTAGAGAGATAGTATGATTGTGGTTCGATGAACCCTCTGCCAAGCACTTAAATGTGAATTTCAGAGTAGTCATGTAGATGTAGATGTAGAAGATTAAGGAAATGCAAACCTACGTTTCTAGCATTTGTAGACTTAGAGAAAGCGTTTGACAATGTTGACTGGGATACTCTCTTTTAAATTCTAAAGGTGGCACGTGTAAATTACAGGGAGCGAAAGGATATTTACAATTTGTACACAAACGAGACTGCAGTTATAAGAGTCAATGGAAGTGAAAGGGAAGCAGTGGTTAGGAAGGGAGAGAGGCAGGGTTGTAGCTTCTCCCCGACTTTATTCAATCTGTATATTGAGGAAGCAGTAAAGGAAACAAAAGAAAAATTCGGAGTAGGTATTAAAATCCATGGAGAAGAAATAATAACTTTGAGGTTCGCCGATGACATTGTATTTCTGTCAGAGACAGCAAAGGTCTTGGAAGAGCAGTTGAATGGAATGGACAGTACCTTGAAAGGAGGATGTAAGATGAACATCAACAAAAGCAAAACGAGGATAATGGAATGTAGTCGAATTAAGTCGGGTGATGCTGAGGGAATTAGATTGGGAAATGAGACACTAAAAGAAGTAAATGAGTTTTGCTATTTGGGGAATAAAATAACTGATGATGGTCGAAGTAGAGAGGATATAAAATGTAGACTGGCAATGGCAAGGTAAGCGTTTCTGAAGAACAGAAATTTGTTAACATCGAGTATAGATTTAAGTGTGAGGAAGTCATTTCTGAAAGTATTTGTATGGAGTGTACTCATGTATGGAAGTGAAACATAGACGATAAATAGTTTGGACAAGAAGAGAATAGAAGGTGGCTACAGGAGAATGCTGAAGATTAGATCGGTAGATCATATAACTAATGAGGAAGTATTGAATAGGATTGGGGAGAAGAGAAGTTTGTGGCACAACTTGACCAGACGAAGGGATCGGTTGGTAGGACATGTTCTGAGGCATCAGGGGATTACCAATTTATTATTGGAGGGCGGCGTGGAGGATAAAAATCGTAGAGGAAGACCAAGAGATGAATACACTAAGCAGATTCAGAAGGATGTAGGTTGCAGTAGGTACTGGCAAATGAAGAAGCTTGCACAGGATAGAGTACCATGGAGAGCAGCATCCAACCAGTCTCAGGACTGAAGACCACAACAACAACAGTGAAATGTTATAATTTAGATGGTGTGCATTATTGCATTAATTACGATGACTACTATTTGACATAATCTGCTACTCTTGAGCAGTTTCTGTATTTGGTATAAATTGAGACATTCGCATATAAGAATCTTGAAGAAATTCCACGGGAAACTGTTCCTTCTAAGCCTGTGTTGGAAAGAGCATTGAGACCCGTGGCTTAACAACTACAGAGATTTGTTTAGAAAGACGGCTATTTCTAAAGAAGGCAGATCTAGAAAAAAGATGAAAAACAAAGGAGACATCTACATCTACATAAATAGTCCGCAAGGTACCGTATGGCGCATGGCAGAGGGTGCCCTGTACCACGGCTGCTCATTTCCTTACATGTTCCACCCGTAAAACAAGAAGGAGGGGAAAAGAATGTTGATATGCCTCCGTATGAACCGTATCTTATTGCCGTCATCCTTAAAATGTATTTGTGAATGCAGAAGGTAGAAACATTGACGAAGAAGGATAGGTGATTAATGCGATAACGAAGATGGTGATGGAGAAGAAGAAGAGTTACACAGATAAATTATAGTAGAGATGTGGTATAAACTGGCGGCCTCATATTTTAGTAAGCGAATAGAAAACAACCGTTGTATTGCCCACGGTACCAGATTAGAGGCAAGCAAAGCTGTGGATGACACAAACAAATGGCAATTTAGATGATTTAATAGGTTACCATGTACGATATTAGGGAATAAGAGGACTATAGATTAATATTAAATCTCCTAAAAACACTTGACATTACTCAGTCTTCAAACAATTATGGTAAAATTCTCAGCATTGAGACTTACACTAGGACAATTACTTCTCCTAGACACGGTTTAATTCCCACAGAAGTATAAATATGTTCATATTGTTAAATCTGGTTTTCATAAAATGGCGGGTCGTTGTTGAGAGATGACGACATACATATCGGTATGAGTTCTGTAACAAGTTTCAGCTAGTAATAGCGGATACTCTGTTGAATAATCACAAGAGGTATACTTGGAAAGGCCGCGTAATACTGGAAGATTTCACTTAGGTTACAACATGGTCAGGTAGAGATTCCGAAATCAGACACTGGGTTGTAAGGCGTACCCAGGAGCAGACATAGACCCAGATCACAGTATACTAGTGACGAAGAGTAGGCTCAAGTTTAAGACATTAGTCAGGAAGAATCAATACGCAAAGGAGTGGGATACGGAAGTACTAAGGAATGACGAGATACGGTTAAAGATTTCTAAGGCTATAATACAGCAATAGCTCAGTAGGAAGTATATTTGAAGAGGAATGGACATGTCTAAAAAGAGCCATCACGGAAGTTGGGAAGGAAAACACTGGTACAAAGAGGGCAGTTACGGAGAAACCATGGGTAGCAGAAGAAATACTTCAAATGATCGATGAAACTCCCTCGGGCATGGGTGCGTGTGTTTCAGAGGAGAGAGCGAATAGGTGGAAAGAATACATTGAAAGCCCCTATGAGGGGGGGAGGGGGGGGGGAAGATTTGTCTGATGTGATAGAAGAAGAAATAGGAGTCGATAGGGGATCAAGTACTAGAATCAGAATTTAAGAGAGCTTTGGATGACTTAAGATCAAATACTGCAGCAATGATAGATAATATTCCATCAGAATTTCTAAATCCATTGTGAAAAGGGCAACGAAACGACTATTCACGTTGGTGTCGGGCGACATACCATCTGACTTTCGGAAAAACATCGTCCACACAATTCCGAAAACAGCAAAAGCTGACAAGTGTTAGAATTACCGCACAATCAGCTTCAAATGTCGTGCATCTAAAGTTGCTGACAAGAATTATATACACAAGAATGGAAATGAAAATTCAGGATGCGCTAGACGACGATCAGTTTGGCCTTAGGGAAGGTAAAGGCACGAGACAGGAAATTTCGGCGTTTGCGGTTCATAATAGAAGCAAGACTAAAGAAAAATCAAGGATTTGTCAACCTCGAAAAAGCGTTCGAAAATGTCGATGGGGCAAGGTGTTCGAGATTCTGAGAAAGGTAGAGATAAGCTATACGGAGAGACGGGTCATATACAACATGTACAACAGCCAAGAGGGAAGAATAAGAGTTGACAATTGAAAGTTATTGAAAGGGTGTAAGACAACGATGTAACATTCCGCTCCTACTGTTAAATCTGTAAATCAAGGAAGCAATGATGGAGATAAAAGAAGGGCTCAGGAGTGGAATTAAAATTCAAGGTGAAAGGATATCAATGATACGACTCGTAGATGACATTGCCATCCTGAGTGAAAGTAAAGAATAATCGCACGATCTGCTGAACGGAATGAACTGTCTACTGAGTTCAGAGTATGGACTGAGAGTAATTCGAAGAAAGTCGAAGGTAATGAGAAATAGTAGAAATGCGAAAAGCGAGATATTTAACATCAAGATTGATGGTCACAAAGTACATGAAGTTAAAGAATTCAGCTTCCTAGACAGTATAATAACCAATGACGGACGGAGCGAGGAGGACATCAAAAGCAGACTAGCTTTGGCAGAAAGGGCATTTCTGACCAAGAGAAGTCTACTAATGTCAAATATCGGCCTTAATTTGAGGAAGACATTTCTGAGAATGTACGTCTGGGGTAAAGCATTGTATGGTAGTGAAACATGGACTGTGGGAAAACCGTAACGGAAGAGAATCGAAGCATTTGAGACGTGCTGCTACAGACGGAAGTCTGGTGGACTGATAAGGTAAGTAAAGAGGTGGTTGTGCATAGAATCAGAGAGGAAAGGAACATGTGGAAAATACTGATAAGGAGAAGGGACAAGATGATAGGACCTCTGTTCAGACACGAGGGAATGACTTCAGTGGTACTAGAGGGAGCTGTAGAGGGCAAAAACTGTAGAGGAAGTCAGATACTGGAATACATCGAGTAAATAATTGAGGACGTAGGTCGCAAGAGCTACTCTGAGATGAAAAGGTTAACACAGGAGAGGAATTCGTGGTTGTCCGCATCAAACCAGTCATAAAACTGATGATAAAAAAGGGAGAGAACGAAAATAAGCTTGATATTTGCAGTTGGACAACAGTTTCCAACGAATCACCAGCACTATAGGCTTCATTCACTGGAACAATCCGAATGAATTGGTAGAGCAATTGCTTTTCCTGTTAGGTTCGAAAGTGGCAGGAAATAATTCAGATGATAATGAAATAATATCTGTTGAAAGGCAGCCTAGGGAGATATTTATTTTTGCTTTCAGTTCACGATAGCTTTGGAAAATAATAAAGTGGAGACCTCAACTGCAATGTTGGAAGTTACATAGGTGAACATACTATCATTAGGAAGACACCAACTGAAGATGCATTTCGAATATCTGGAAACAGTTCCCTTAATTGTTGCTGGGGTTGACACATCGAACAGCACGTACTGAATCTTGAGAATTAATGATGAGGAATAATATTCAGTTTCCGTGGAGAATTGAATACATAATCCGAATTATAGTGCTAACAATAGAAACTCGCCTTCACTGATGTCTGGAGCTCAACATAAAGGACATGTAAGGTGCATTCCGTCGATCCAGTACCTATGCGTATCTAAATGTAACTCCCGCTGATTGGCTCCTCACAGCTGCGTCTGTTATTTTGTTACATAAGACGCAGCACTTCAGGTTATCACGAAGCGTTCGTGAATTAAACGGGGGCAGAAAGATTTTCACCATAAAGTAGTAGAAGGAAACTTTGACTATAAAATCTAAGTTCCTATCTGTTCATAAGGTATCACACAGTGGAATTATAAGAGAAATGTATGTTTGCTCTATACAAGATGACTGTTGCTTTGTATTTAATTTGCAAGCATTTTGGTTCTTACTATTAAAGTCTTTGTGTCTGGTTGTGATACACCCGTTTTTACGAAAGTGAATGTGAAGAAAGTACTACCAGTCAAGAAGGACTGTTCTACAGATTTTTAACACTTTGTTACTTCTGAAATGAATACTGAATATGAAAGTATTTATTACACTGTGCAGTTTTTGTTGTAGGATAACAAACTTGTTAATCATTAAATTAAGGCTATTACACACACTGCATGCAGTTTACCCAAAAAATGTGATTGACTATCATTTCTGTGTTATTAAGACAGGTAAAGCTGTCAAAACTCGGTTAGTTAGTAGTCCCACATACTCACTCGAATTGTAATAATGTGGTGTTTGCAACAGGCGATATTCTAAAATGTGTGGAAGATGAACAGGAATGTGTATTAAACTCAGATGTTTCCTTTGTCTAACAGTATAATACGATAAATGATTTACGCCCTATGTCAAAGTTAACTCTGGATTCATTGTGTGAGCAGAAAAGTGAAAAGAAATTAAATATTATCTGTAACCGATTTATTGGGTGAAAATCTAGGAACTAATCCAATAAATGTGGGATCAAGAGCATTTTTGTTTTCTTCATTTTCTTCCCATTCCCCTCAATAATATATTACATGACCATCACTGCAGGGAGAGAAAGAGAGGAAGACGTGGTGGTAAAGCAACTTCCAGCGCTACTATTTAAAAAACAGTCGTAGAGTACGAAATTTATCATTGAAGCAGTAACGTATTTTACGTAAACTCCTTTCTAGTGGCGCATAGAACAGAGAGAGAGGAAATTTACGGAACAAAGGGAAATTTGCAAATGAAGGAGAATTTCAGATGTGTATGTGTTTTTTTTTTTATTTTTCAAGTACTGTAAGGTAATACATTCGAGACTGGCCCCATGTTCAAAAACAAAGACGGAATTTATTTCGATGACAATACACCGTTTCGCCAGGCCATAACTGTTCGCGATTGGTTTGATGAAGATTCTGGACAGTTAGAGAGAAAGATTTGGCCACGCAAATCGGCCGACATGGATCCCATCGAATACTTAAGGGACATAATCACTAGGTCAGTTCGTGCACAAACTACTGCATCGACAACACTTTCGCAATTATGGACGGCTATAGACGCATCATGTGTCAATACTTCTGCAGCGGAATTCGAACGACTTGTTGAGACCACGCCACGTCGAGTTGCTGCACTACACCAAGAAAAGGATGTCTGACACGATATTAGGAGCAATCCCATGACTTTTGTCACCTCAGTGTAAAATATTGTACTGAATTATGTTCTTAATCTTAAAAAAGTCATGTACAGACCATTCTTACAGATAATTTACGTGTGCGGTATGTTGTGAAACGCTCAAGCGAACTTAGTGTTATAATACAATTTGTACTCGCCCAGGACCTTTCTTTGAGGTCCATTTTTCCTTTCTCGCTTTTAATGACCATCAGAGCTAATATTACAGACACGTTCAGGACCAACTGTTCCTGAGTAGACAGTATCATTTCGGAAAAATGTCACCTTCTATGTTGCTTCAGTCCAAGAACTGGAAAAATACAAAGGCGCCATTCGCCTGACAACCGCAGCCAGGGTCCTGCATGTATGCCGTCCACCATGAACGACAGCAGAACGTAATTTTTGATGCTGTTACTGATGGTGCAGAATTTTGGGAGCTTACATAGTTCTCGTAAATAACACACATTTAGAAATGTATCCATTATGTAATGATTCGTTCTCTTTGTGAGTGTGTGTGTGTGTGTGTGTGTGTGTATGTGTGTGTGTGTGTGTGTGTGTGTGTGTGTGAGAGAGAGAGAGAGAGAGAGAGAGAGAGAGAGAGAGGGAGAGAGAGGCAATATTGGACATAAATACTTCTTTTGGTGGGTTACTGAGAAGACAAAATATTAGATGCTTACATAGTTTTAACGTTGCCAATACTGTTAGTGGGAATACTTTTGAAGATGGCATAAGTTTCAGGCGTGTTCACGTGTGCTGGAATGTGTTCATGTGCTTGTGTGTGTGTGTGTGTGTGTGTGTGTGTATGCGTGTGTGTGTGTGTGTGTGTGTGTGAGAGAGAGAGAGAGAGAGAGAGAGAGAGAGAGAGAGAGAAAGAGAGAGAGGGAGAGGGGGGGGGGGGGAGGGACAGATGGGGACAGTTACATCAGGCAATTTATGCAGTTCAGGTGAAGCTTAAGTAATTTTCTGTGTGGAAATATAGTAACATTGGCATTACTATTTTGAACGTGACGCCATTTTATACGTATCAAGTATAACTTATGCATTTTTCATGTGGGAATACTACAGTACTGATTACACTTTTTTGAACCTGGCGCCATTTCTCGTAATTCAGATAAAGGTTACGTTTTCTTCGATTTGGATATACTACAAAACTGGTTATTCTTTTTTAGCATGGCACTGCTTTAAACAGTTTAGGTGATGTTTACGTTATTTTTTTCTGTATGATTATATGAGATGATGCTGTGAGTACAATATTTGACAGAAACGTTTCGAACGTGGCACCAACTTGGATCGTAATGTCACAGGAGAGCTAGTTCCACAAGCTTCGATTTTCTTTTTCAATTTCTTGGCAGCCCCATCTCGGAATTTAAAATTTCCCTCCATCGTCTCTCGCAGTCCTAAATTTTCCAACAAGTCATACTGCATTTTCTTGATTTCTTACCAGCGCCATCTTTGATTTTTCAGTTCCTGCAGCGTCACCTAGTGACAGCCGTGTGTAACAACGGCCAGTGCTGATGCAGTCATACTGCTCACGTGAGATGCCGACTGCTCTAAAGAGCTATTGACATTCTTCACAGAACAATGGAAATGGGAGAACAAACACCTCCCTTATAAATTAAAAAGTCTCAATCTGTGGGACTATACTAGAACTGAGGATGTACTAAAATAATAGAAGAAAAAAAAAACGAAGATTAATTTTTAACAATGCCATTATGTCAATACAGACGAAGTGTGAGCTCGTATGGATTAAGAACAGGGAAGGAAATTACCCTTGTTTATTCCAGAGAAACTATCCCAGACCTCATATAGAGTGACATAAGGAAGTTATGGGAAACTTCTGTCTGGATGACACTGCTAACGAATGTGAGTATCGTGTATCTACCAAGTACAACCTGAGTGGGTTCTGCATTTTAGGCGAAAGCGATTCGTCACGCCTCCGCTGCCTACTGCTTCTAAGAAATGGGAATAATACACTGGCTTTGTCATGAAATTAATTTTCCAGTAATTTCCACTAGATAATCGAGATGGAGGATGAATAGATACTTCCAGTAAGTAATTAAAATGAAGAATGTGAGGAAACGCAACAAGATCGCAGCAGCTTCATTACACAACATTGGTCAAATTGCGACCGTCCAGCAATAAATGGATCAGATGGCTCTGAGCAGTATGGGACTTAACTTCTGAGGTCATCAGTCCCCCAGAACTTAGAACTACTTTAACCTAAGGACATCACACACATCCATACCCGAGGCACGATTCGAACCTGCGACCGTAGCGGTCACCCGTTTCCAGACAGTAGCGCCTAGAACCGCTCGGCCATCCCGGCCACCCGTCCAGCAATAAAGTCTATAGTTGACGGTGTGTTAAACATCATTAGAAAGGAAAGACGATTCAAATGCTGGTCGCCCTTTACTCGTACATATGAATTATGCTACAATGTACAGTAATACTGAATGTTCGACAGTCTAGTAAAACTGATCTATGGATGAATTAAATTAGTACAATTTTTAGGCTCTACTCGTGTTTTTTTCGTCACTCAAACATATTTTGCCACAATAGTGGGGTCATGAGCAAGTGTCGAGCGCCGTCTAAATACCACGACCACCAGAATCACCTACAATAACTACAGAATGCAGTTGGTATGTTAGCTTTTTTGAGGCTTGCAAAGTTTAAGTGACGTCTTTGTAACTGCTCTTTCTACGTTACTGGCAAAGTCTTCCTCATGCGCGGTCGTGGTGTATTGCTGTTTCTAGCGCTAGTTGGTTGCATACAAGTTGTGTCGGGGTTAGAGGTGTGGATTTTACTGACAACGGGAGCAGCTCAACAACACGAAGTCAGGCAAAATGAGTGGATGAGCATTGTTCTGTTGAAAAATGGCACCACGATACTGCCGTACGAGAGGTAGTGCATGAGGACGCAGAATGGCCGTGTCTTTCCGTTTCATCGTTAGAGTTTCGTGAGTCATTAGCAGCCGTGATCCGAAGTCATACCCGATGGTGTCCCACACCATGACTCCACGAGTAGCGTAGCTGTGCCTCTGGAAAATATTGAAAGGACGAGACTTGTCAGCTGGTCTCCTCATACTCGCCAACGATGATCATCCGGTGTAGTGCAGAACAGCGATCCATCGACGAACACAGTGCGACGCCATTCATCAGAAGTCTTTACTAATCATTCGCGGCAATCCACAAAGCGCAACGGTTTGTGTTGCAGTGCTTTAGGTTAGGTTAGGTTAGGTTAGAACGGCGGCCTGCACTTGGGCCGGCTGCTGCCAAACTCGATCTGTCCCCGGGATGACACAAAAAACTGCAGGGAGTCCGTTGCTTGTTGTCTCGTGGCAGGTGTTAAGGAGTAGCTATTTGCTTGTCGCACAGTAGTTCGATCCTCCATTGTGGTGGTCAGACGTGGTAGATAGGAACCTTTACGGTGATTACCTCAGCACTCCCATTCCCGTGCCGTCCAAAATATGCCCAAGGTCACATCCGAATTCCTCACAAATATGGGTATAGCAGCCTACCAAATGGTGATCCACAATAGGGCTCCTTTCAAAACCTGTCATATGTTGATAACTCTTTCACATAAGATGACGTGGCGTCTAAGAGTCCTTCACAATGAACACACTATATATGGCGCTTTTCAGGCCCTTACGTACTCCACTTGGTGCGGTAACAAACTAAAGAACGAACAACATTAATGCACTCAGCTGGCCGACCGTTGTAGTCGAGAGCTTTTAGACGCTTCAATCTGGAACCGAGCGTCTGCTGCGGTCGCAGGTTCGAATCCTGCCTCGGGCATGGATGTCTGTGATCTCCTTAGGTTATATGATTCAAATGGCTTTGAGCACAGCTGTGGTGATCAGTCCCCTAGAACTTAGAACTACTTAAACCTAACTGACCCAAGCAGTCACGCGGTTCCGGACTGGGCGCCTAGAACCGCTCGGCCACTGCAGCCGCCTTCCTTAGGTTAGTTAGGTTTAAGTTGTTCTAAGTCAGGGGGGACTCATGACCTCAGCTATTAAGTCCCAAAATGCTTAGAGCCATTTGCACTCAGGGGGTCGCTCTACGTAACACATATAACTAAAACCTTTTACCATTTACTTAATTTCCTCAGGTGCGTACCTGGAAGAAGTTGAATTGGCACCCGAACGTGTCTCCTAAGTGCTTCGTTATTTTTATCAGACAGCCTATTTGACTCTACAGTCTGATGACCTTGCTGTCGCCTCAATCGTCACGTTACCCAAAGGTGGAAAGCCGTGAGCTACAATTCTGTGAATTGTCTAAATTTTTCTGTGTGTTATTTCATTTAACTGTGTAACGCACTTTCCGAGGAGGAAATAGGAAATCAGCCCGGAATTTGCCTAACAGAACGTGAGGAACCGCCCAAACACCACCTGTGAACCGGCCACTGACGTTAATCTGCCACTAGGATTCTGTCTGGCTCTGGCTCACCGTCCTGTCTCTCTAGGTAGAGTGCAGTGTGTTTCGTTATACGAGCAGGTCAGTGTATACTTCACTAGTCTGATAAAAAGAAAAAAAAAGAATATGGGAGACTGGTTGCGTGCAACCAGAATATTGTTTCTGTACATTGTGAGCATTTGTGATAGATTGAAACTGCGACAATGGATCCCGAAATGGCATTAATGGCATTAATGGACTCTTCAGTAGACTTTGGACAATACAAGAGAAATTAAAGGTTTGAGACGGGCCGCAAGACATACCTTGGAAGGCCAATCAGAACGAGCATTACGCCGAAAGCCAATGATTTAGGTTCGAGTCCAGGTCGAATAGACATCTTAAATTTTTCGAAATGATTTATACCTCCAGTTTCTCAGTTTGTCTTGTTTCTCGCATGCGGCGGGCACCATATGTCCACATACCTAACTTTGGAGATGGAAGTGCATTCACACTCAAAAACAACAGTACGTTCTGAATGGCTATAATGTCAAGGTGCTGTCACTTACATCGTTCTGCCCGCAAACGAGAGCACAGTATTTAGATACGCCATCGGCATCGAAACCCATTCTTCTTGAATAAGACTTCAGTTTCTTAACAGCTGCACCCCCACGCTCAATTTTCGTCATATGCGATTCACAGGTACGAGAAAGAGGATCCAAAATCCTCGCAGATAAATGATCAGATAATTTGTCTATTCTATGATGAGTTGTTCCACCTCCTAGTTTCAAGTGTGAACGTTCTTGCCCAACATTATCTGCATTTGCGCTTAGATGTTAATTAGACACTGCATTCTTTTTAAGCCCTGTTCTCCCCATGCACTTTCATTAGATTATCTTCGTCCAATTTAGTAGAGATATGAAGCAGGTGAAAAACTATAAGTAGAAAATATGTAAATTCTGCAATTATTGCTTCATGTGCTAGAAACAAATCACATTACATCTGGGGAAGAAAGGCTAGGCGAATCTGTAGATATGTGAAACTTTACGTTTGTATTTGATCAATATTACATTAAAATTACAGAGATTAATTTCGACTTCCGTGTGAATTCTTGTCTATTTGATGTCCAAAGTCTTGAACACTAAAATATAGTAAGATAATTGCAATAACGAAAGCCTTCAGTATGTGAAATACCCTACATTCAGACAATTCTGCTAATTTTAGAGTTCTAGTTCAGCAGTGGGAACTTCCTCTGTATGTATTTGCGAACTGCAACTCACAAGATCCGGTCTCAGCCTCAACGAAATAACTATTTCGATGTTCATTCCAACAAAGTTACTGGTCTAGGAACTCCCAGAATACTTGAGTAATTGTAGGTCAGTAACTTGTCTTAATCAATAGAACGAAAAGAAGACCAAGTTTCAATTATCCCTTTGATTTACTTCACGAAAAGTTTGATGTCCCATTTTCAAATCATCCGGAGAGTCAAAGTGGCGTTTTCCAAAATAAAAAGCATATAAATTATATATAAGGATGTTCAAATGTGTGTGAAATCTTATGGGACTCAACTGCTAACGTCATCAGTCCCTAAGCTTACACACTACTTAACCTAAATTATCCTAAGGACAAACACACACACCTCCGCCGGGATCAGCCGCGCAGTCCATAACTGCAGCACCTAAGACCGCTCGGCTAATCCCGCGCGGCTATATATAAGAAAGTGGATATGAACCATTACAGAGAGAATAGGTAACCATTCACTTGCACTTTGTTATACGTAATGCTTATTACGTTGATATGGTTCTTATGTTAGGGGAAATACCATTTCGACTATGTGAATGATTTGAAAATGGCTCCCGATCCGGAACTCGTCTCCAAGTAAATAAAAGTGAGATTCGCAACTGTGGATGTTTTCACGTTGTATTGAGAGCTACGTGTGTTAATTCTAAATAAAGAATTATAAACAGCCACCAGAGCCCTCAAACCTGCAGATTCGCCGCCAACGGATCAACAAGTCAGCTGTCAAGGTAGACATGTGGATGAGCTGGATCGCCGTCAGATAGTTCGGAATGTATCTGTTGTTCGACGGCAAAGTGGTGCCTGTCATTTACAAACTCATGACTACATAACAACAAGAACCAGCATCTAGTGGCATACAGAACCATCTCCTCCTCAGTGGGTACCGGCATCAATGCGCTGCAGGGCGAAGGATGAAACATCTTTGACGACCGTCGAACCTGTCTGAGAGTGTTTATTTTAAATGAGAACAAAGCTACCCCACTGTGCGCATAGTTAGATTATATCCCACAATACACTAAATTTTAGAGTAACGGACTTGTCAGCGTATGCATGGTATTAATATTAGTATCCCGAAATCAAATATAATCAAGAAACGAGAATATACTCGCTGATCAAAGTAAACTCACTTGATATACTGTAAGGCAGAAGGCAGTAGCTATTCTCTTTATTATAGAAACGCATTTTATTATTTGGACCAAGCAGTAATTTAGGATAAGAGGGAATATTATGGTATTAAAAAATTAATCAGTGGTTCACTTTGCAGCTCGAAAGTAGAAACCTAAAGGTTGTCCTCCAGTGTCAACAAACAGGGAACAGTTTGGATTCTGGCTAGGGTCATGTGAAGTGAGGGATGCCAAAAGTTCCTATCCTGGGCCAGTTTCTCTCCTTTATTTGTAGTGAAGGTGAATAAAAAAGGCTCTTCACTTGTAAATGACACAAGTTTTTGCTGCGAAACTACGTGGAATGTAATATAAATGATACACTTAATGCTGTTGTTCGCAACGTTAGCAGGTGACTTTAAGAGAACAGGTTAACGCTTAAATGGAAAATAATAATAACAAAATGAAATTACATATAGTTCCCGACATGGTACTGTGGTAAGAATGACATTTTACTGTACCGAGGTATTGTTGCTACCTCCGCTATACGAAAAATCTCCACTGTCTCTGACACTGGGCGGCAAAGACTTGTTTACTTTCCTAACTTTCACTCTGTTAGCTCAAGAGGTATATTTTGGGCAACTTCGAATGGTCGTCAAGAATATTCTTAGCCCAGCAGAGAACGATAAGGGAGCGATGTCAAGTCACGAAATTTGTCTAGCCCATCGTTCGAGTGTCTCTGAATTTCAAATCCTATGCAGATTTTTGGCTGATAATATTGACTCCTTTAGAAGAAACTGTGACAATCATTCAATGAACTTAAGACGGAAAAACTTTTTGCAATTCTATGACGCTTCCTTAAGCATTATACAGAGAGACTGTACAATTCAGCAGCTTTAATTTTCAGCAGGCTTCCAGCAGAAATGACAAAGTGACTTGTGAACATTAAATCTCTAAATATCAGTTTAAAAGTGTCCCTGCAATAGAGGCCTTCTATGGTGTGCACAAGATCCTCGGAGTACTTCGGCATTTTTTCTCTGAAATGTACTACTTATTCGTATACTCTGTCATAATTTGTCTAACATGTTTTGTTAATTCCCTAATTAATTTTATTTATAAATATTCTGAACAGCATTCTACATTCTGCGTAGTGTCTCGTTCCATGAAACAGTAATTCTGGCCCGCCTGACCCCGCTGAAACTGATAAATAAGTAACAAAGATGGAATATTAGATTTTAACATCATGTCGAGGATGAGGTCCTTAGAGATGGACAAAAGTTCGCTTAGGGCATGAATGAGTTAGGAAGTCGACCGTATGCTCTTCAAATTGACTAAGACTTAATTTGTTATAACCGAGTTTGAAAACTTGCGGAAAATTCCACTTCTTCCAATGCAAGAAGCCCCTTGACTTAAACCCAGTTAGCTCCATTCTTTCTCATAGCCGTATCTAAAGCATGTAAATATAAATGCCATGGACTGGACGATACATATCTAACGAAACAAATAATGCAGTTATAATAAACACAAAAAATTTTCCTCCCCAAAAACAAACCTGTTAATAACAAATATGGCGACCGACAGCTCGATAAGATTATAACCTCTGATTATGGATCGATCGAGAAGAAAATGATTGTCCTTTCTAAAAGAGCTCTCTCAGAATTTGCCTTAAGAAATTTAGGAAAAATTCGACGAGAATGTGAATCACCGTCTTCACAGATGTTTGTCCAGGGTGTTATCTATTGCACCGCCTAAAGGTTGCTATAAAATTTCGGAAAGAAAGCTATACATTAGGCTGCTGGTGTCATTGGTGGCGGTTTCTCTTCAGTATACTCCAAACATGCTCAACAGGATGTAGAGCGAAATAATTCTTTTATTTCAGATTGAGTTATCATTCGTGCAGTGGACGACCACAGTAACAACAAATACGAAAAATCTCACATATTATTTCTGTACCTTATCTCTGTACCGGTGAAAATTCGAGCTTGATATACTTATCCAAGAGGATGCCTCTCCATGCCAGGACTCTGCCACCAGCTTAACAAATCGAACAAATCGGGTGTTTCTCGGTGAAGTTCGTCTCATTAGAGCGGCTGCACTTTCTCTTCTGACGGATATGGTACCGTAACCATTTTGCAGACTGAAGCTGCATTCATCTGCAAGCCACGTATTCATTCATTCGTGGTGTACTTTCGTTGTGACCGTCTCAACAGTCGGATCGGTCTGAGCACTGCAGTGTGAGGAACTCACACTGCCTCTTTCGTTGCATACAGGCGGATAGTCCTTAGTTTCCACAGCACCGTTGGTGGAGACAATTTCTAAGATATAGATGTAACTGTCATGTAGAAATTTCTTGGCTTTGTTTTACTATTAGCACTAGTTTCAGCTCTATTACGACTACTTTGTACTGGGATACTGCAAACTTCTGTAAAGCCTTCAAACTGTCGCCAAAGCCTTGTGACGACACTTTGTGTCACATTCGCAATAACGTTTCAGATTATTATTCCTTTTGAAAAAAGATCAAACATGCGTCCTAGAACCATTGTACCCTCAAATACACCAGGGGAGACTATGCTCTGCTCACAAGGGAAGTTCAAACACAATATAGATTTACGAGCGAGATATTACGGGGCTAAACGTCGTGGTTTCTGTCATCAGTAACCAAGGTCCTATTGAACGATCGGAGAACTGTTTTTTCTGTCCAAATAGAACAACTGCTCAACAGTTATACAGGGCACTTACAGTTATTCTTCAAGGTTTTCATTAAGTTGTTTCTTGCTGATGATTACTTCTAGCACAGAAAGTTACCTCAGATTGGGTCATCATCAACACAAGTCGTGTTCATTGCTCAGCGTTCGTGCCGCCACGACCCGAGCGTCTCCATTCCTTACGGTTACCAGCTTCTCTTAGAGCCTGTTCAAGAGGCAGACCGGAGATCTTCTTGATTTAATCCACCCACCTGCTCACTGCTCTTCTTCTCGGTCTCGTGCCCTCGATCTATCCCTCCATGATTATTTTCTTACCACTATATGATCAAAGAACTGGGAAATGTTTTGGTTTACTCTAGAAGTGAGGCATCCAGAGAAAATAAGTTGCTCAATAATAGATACGTTGTTAATGGAGTGGGACTACCAAAACTTCTGCCACGGTTCGTAGTAAGCAAAACAGAAAGGGAAGCTGTTGCCTGGCTCACTGTACAAGTTGATCCATAATAGCAATAATGCCACAGAACTTTGTTCTCAGTTGGTTGATAGGTTCAAAAATTCGTTTCTATACTGACAGAGATGATGACGACGATAGCAAATATATTTCGTTGAACAACCAGATGCCGGAAACGAGTACTGAGCGAGTGCGGAGTATCCAGGAAGTCACTGGGAGTGATAGAGAATAAGCTAATGTCAAACGTGCTTCAATCCTTTATTGATGCCGGCCGGTGTGGCCGAGTGGTTCTAGGCGCTTCAGTCCGGAACCGGGCGACCGCTACGGTCGCAGATTGGAATCCTGCCTCGGGAATTGACGTGTGTGATGTCCTTAGGTTTGTTAAGTTTAGTAGTTCTAAGTTCTAGTAGGGGACTGGTGACCTAAGATGTTAAGTCCCATAGTTCTGATCAGTATTACAATTAACGTTCAAAATTAGCACTGTTGACTTCAGTGCACAGCCAATATCAACGTGGCAGAGTGTGTCGTGCTCGACAGAAGATTCATGTAATTACTTTATCCATTTTAGTTGTAAAATCAAATGAAATCTTTGTTTTATAATTTGTAGTGGAGGCCTTTAGAGGAAGTAAACGGGTATACGTATATAAGCGTATACGTACATGATCATAAAACTTTATTGTATTGTAGGATGCGACTGTAAAGCATTTTGTAAACCATGAATCACAAAAACTTCGTTCTATTTTGAGACACAAATGTACAACTGGCCAAGACGTCAACGCTACGGTCTGAAAACCGGCACAGGCCCGAAACTAGTAATGTCACAGTAAAATCATCTCAAAAAAATTGTGGTTTGTTGCAGTATTTTCTCTAGTGTAAAGTGTGTAATGAGTGTCGCGGCTGCATTAATTCTTGCATCTTCTGAGTCCATATTGGTAGAATACACATCGGTTTTCATTGGGCTCCAAATGGAAGATTCTAATAAAGTGAGGTACGGAAATCTTGCTGGACGTTTAACGCATTTAACAGTGTTGTATTCCTAATGACACGAAATGGCATCCTGGATACTCCGTATTCAATTCATATGCGGTTACGACTCCCTGTTGCTTAACAAAATATGTTTGTTGTTGTCTCCATCGCAATATTAGCCAATTCGAACATGGAATTTTTGAACATTCTGTTACTTGAGAACCTGTCTAAATAACAGCACAAGAAAATCATTTGCTGACTGAAACTCGAACTTACGCCATCAAGACGCTGTAGCAAAATTGGTGCGCGTGGAAGGAAGACTACATCTGCATACCATCAACGGTAAATGTTTATATTATACAGTACGTCCGGAGTGCGTATTATGAGACCAAATATATCCGCGCACCTCACTAATTATTCAGACTACGACTTCAGCTATAGACCAAAGAATATACACGTATTGGTACGATACACCAACATGGTTTAGAAAAAGCCCACAGGTGATTATTGATAAATTACATACGGCCTGGTGACCCACAGAAATTAACTAACCGAAGGCAGTATATGCCTTATCGTGCTGTAAACTAAGAAACCTCGCTCTAGAACGAAGCAAAGATTAAGTTATGAAATTGGTAAATTTATTTTTTGAGAATCCATCATATTTTTACTGTTTTACCCATTCTCACATTCCTCTCCACTCTTTCGTAATTTATTACTATTTTCGGGCTAGTAACATGTACGACATCATACACTCAGCACGATTGTATCCACTTAATGTATGTAACCTGACTTCTAGGCCATTGTTATTAGTGATAATTAGCTGCCTGCGTCACTTTGTGTTCCTGTTCAGTACTGCTTCCTTTCTAAAATTTCGTGATAGACTCTCAATTTTCTTCAATAGTCTACACCAAGCTTAACTTCATTCAACCGTTTTAAACTTTTAATTTCTCCAGTGCATTCGGCAAGCTAATATTCCATTGTCCAGTGGTAGGTGCTCCCACATACTGGTTTTTTGTAATATTCTTATCGGTTGACAGACGGATAACTTGTCGTTCTGTGCTCTTTCAGGACGCCTGACACATACGTTCATGTGACATAAGTCGATTTCTGAGACTATAAACGATGTTTGTTAACTAGTTTTCATGATGTTTGTTAACTAGTTTTTTTTAACGTTATTAAGTTGATATAACTTTACCTATTTATGGCAATAGTTGACTTCATTCTACGTTATTTTTTATTTTATTCCTTTTTTTAAGTGCATGGGAGAGTTGATCGGTAGCATTTATATATTATCCTTAAAGCTGGCGACGCCTATTAGCACTCTCTTCTCTATATCACTACTGTTGCTGTTGTGGTCCTCAGTCCTGAGACTGGTTTGATGCACCTCTCCATGCTACTCTATCCTGTGCAAGCTTCTTCATCTCCCAGTACTTACTGCAACCTACATCCTTCTGAATCTGCTTAGTGTAATTCATCTCTTGGTCTCCCTCTACGATTTTTATCCTTCACGCTGCCCTCCAATACTAAATTGGTGATCCCTTGATACCTCAGAATATGCCCTACCAACCTATCCCTTCTTCTAGTCAAGTTGTGCCACAAACTTCTCTTCTTCCCAATCCTGTTCAATACTTCCTCATCAGTTATGTGATGTACCCATCTAATCTTCAGCATTCTTCTGTAGCACCACATTTCGAAAGCTTCTATTCTCTTCTTGTCCAAACTAGTTATCGTCCATGTTTCACTTCCATACATGGCTACACTCCATACAAATACTTTCAGAAACGACTTCCTGACACTTTAATGTATACTCGATGTTAACAAATTCCTCTTCTTCAGAAACGCTTACCTTGCCATTGCCAGTCTAAATTTTATACCCTCTCTACTTCGACCATCGTTAGTTATTTTGCTCCCCAAATAGCAAAACTCCTTTTCTACTTTACGTGTCTCATTTCCTAATCTAATTCCCTCAGCATCACCCGACTTAATTCGACTACATTCCATTATCCTCGTTTTTCTTTTGTTAATATTCATCTTATATCCTCCTTTCAAGGCACTATCTATTCCGTTCAACTGCTCTTCCCTTTGCTGTCTCCGACAGAATTAAAATGTCATAGGCGAACCTCAAAGTTTTTATTTCTTCTCCATGGATTTTAATACCTACTCCGAATTTTTCTTTTGTTTCCTTCACTGCTTGCTCAATATACAGATTGAATAACATCGGGGAGAGGCTACAACCCTGTCTCACTCCCTTCCCAACCACTGCTTCCCTTTGATGTCCCTCGACTCTTATAAATGCCACCTGGTTTCTGTACAAATTGTAAATAGCTTTTCTCTCCCTGTATTTTACCCCTACCACCTTCAGGATTTGACAGAGGGTATTCCAGTCGACATTGTCAAAAGTTTTCTCTAAGTCTACAAATGCTAGAAACTACTATCACTTGAAATTTCTTGTTCTGTAATGTGTAGACGACATTGTATAACGGCCTTGCGAGCCGAAACAAGCCGTTTTATTCCACTGAAAAAGCAAGTGCAGCTGATGATGGCGTTCTGTTTAAAACCAATACTGCAGTTGCAGAACCTACATCAGCTTTCTTCAGAAATGAATAAATCTCCACTGCAACTTTATTAGTATTCGAACTCTGAATCTAGAATAGTCTAAGGGATTAGTATAAAACGATGAGCTACGCTTGTAATTTATGTTCTAGTCCTCCCTGGAAGTAAAAAAAAAAAAAAAAGGATAGGAGATTCAATGGTCGATACGTTAATGATGAGTGATGTTCAGTCGATACGTTAATGATGAGTGATGATCATTTTTATTTTAAAAGTATTTTTAAAGACCTACAACAACGACTGAAACCCTAATATATTTACACCGATAACTTAAACACTTAGTCACGTGCGTGGTGAAAATACTATCGGTTTGTAGAGAGATACATCAGCTGTTATTTCCACAGGCTGGTGTGCGTTTCTAGTTGATACGTAAGCCAAGCAGGCACCTATCAAGGCTCTGCGTTTCGAGTTGTTCTAATCATGTATGCCTCATCGAGGAACTAGGAGATCTCTAGAAGGACGGAACAGAACAGTCTGTGAAAACTGCAGAAAACATAATCGAGTAAAAATGTTTTTCGATCAAGACGACTTAAATAAATCATGTACATCTCAAATCGTCAGTGTTTACAAATTGAAAATTACATTTACGTTACTACGCAAACTGACTGTATGATTCACTGTCAAGAGGTGAAATAAAATAAAGAAGCTGAAAGAATGTAGCACACTAAGGCTGGAAAAGAATTCTCATTAGGTTTCGTGATCTTAATCTCCCTGTGGAGACAGAAATGTAGTGAACTTCTTATCTGAATTGGGGCAACAATTTGAATAAGATTTATTTCCGAATCTAATAGTTTTCCTTGATACAGTATCTTTCGATGTATTTGCCTGTTGGCAATATTGAGAAATGTGACATACATTTAGATGCACTAAAATTACTTGAGAAGAATGAGTGCCAAGATATGCCTCAGAGGCATTTGGACTGAAGCCATTGTACGGCTAAGTCGGAACAGGCGTCGTAGTTATGTTAGGGCCTTGTGTCCTATTCCCTTCGTGTGTAGTGAAGGTAAAATGGTCCTTCGTATGTCACGGAACGTGCAATAAAATGAGTCTTGATTTGTAATAGATATGCGATAGTGTTAGTGGAAACCTGTTCTCTAAATTTAGCGCTCAAGGTGACTTTGACCTAGAGGTCAGTCTGTAAGTATACCCTTGCTCGTGGATACCATCGTGTTATAACTGCCGGTGCCACATGAGAATATCGAACTTGCTCAAACGTTAGTGCACTATTTCTATGTTTATGTCCCAGGAAACAGTATTTTTCTGTTCATTTGAAAATCGTATCTTGAAACTACTGTCTATGTTACACAGTTTTAACAGCAGTAGTGTCAAAATGCTAATTCTATACTCAACAGTCTTACTTGAAGCTAAAAAGAGCAAGACGTAGCTGTGATGAAGATTTGTCTTGTATTCACTTCATTTCTGTCCCACCACACAAACGATACTCTGGAAGCACGTGTAAAGAATACATCTGTGATCTACTTCATTCTAAAATTACTTGTCTTTATCTCTTGGTTAGGATCTGCAGTCCAGTGTTCTATTGTCTATTCGGTCATTATTGCGCTTAATGTCTATATAATATCTCTTTCTCTACGATCCTTCTAGTCGATAAATAAAGACGGTTATTAAATTTCAGGGGTTTATTGTGTTGTAGTAAAGATAGACCGGTTAATTGCTGCTGGTTACTTGAAGGGAGTTAGTGCATTGATATGACAACTTGAAAGCCGAAAACTGAATACAAAGGTGATTAATTAGAAATACGTTTGACTACAAGAGTAAAATTACACGTCTATGATTTGATTACAAGCCGTCCATTACTGTAAGTGAGAATCACGTGCTATTTTTCCGCAGGAAACATCTGTAATCGCTTCAAGTGACAATTTGCCATAGGCTGAAGCGAAGAGGACATCAACGTTTGGAGCAGAATATCAGGAATGAATATATTTTTAAAAGGTACATGTATTGAAAAAAAGAAAAACCAAGATGAAATACAGCCAAATCTTAGATATTCATTTCAGTATTTTTGATATTCGATGCTTCGCGAAAAGAGAATGTCATTAAATTCTCTTAGTATCAATAACACAATTTACCACACAAAAAGAAAATATTCTCGAATTCCTTAATCAACATCAATAAAGATCTGATGAAGCTCAGTAATTTTGAATGAAAATAAAATGTCTCGTTAAAAGAGATTATTGCTTAAGAGGAGCAATGCATTATTTGAGCCGAGACGCTTAAAATTCCAATCACCTGTTGCACCGAAATATCCATCGATGTACTGTGAATAAATTATTCTCAAAGCATTTCGGTTTTACGCTTCGTGCAAAAATTAACTGAAATAATTTTTTTTCTAATTTTGCTTTAGGGTACTGACTGTAGTCATGAAATAATACCAATTCATTTCTCTGTTTGCTTCGCTGTGACAAGTGTTCTCAGGAAGAACAATCATTCAGTATGATTTGGCATTAATTTGATCTTAATTCTCCGATGAAAATCCTGTTCTAAAAGGCATTTTCGAATCATATTGTAGAAAACAATCTAATAGCATTATTCACCCTGGTCAGTGTTATACCAAAGGCTACCAATACAACTTATTCGATTCGAATGTTGCCTGTTTCACTATTTCACAACCTAGGCCACTGCTATTTAAATAACAGGAGTGTGTCAGAATGAAGGATGATTGTTGCCATCCAAACAAATGAATCGAGGAAAGAATCTTGTCTGTAGAGGAGCGAAGCATGCTCATACTGTCGATAAGGTTATTTCTGAGATCGTACAGTAACAGAAAACATTTAAGGCAAAGCAGTATGCATATTGTTTTCAATTGTTCCTCTTCGGAGCGTATGAACTTCGCAATTACAAGTTGAGTTCTTTTTCCTCTTTTTTCTCTGAAAATACCCCTTCATTAATTTACTGTTTTTTCTTCTCTTCCTCTGTGAGTTATTTCTTTTATTGAGACTTATTTAATTTTCTTGTTTCTGATTTTATTTTATTTTTATCTGACCGTAATTTCTTATTCCGAGATTTTCAATATTCCAGCTTTTGTCTATCTTTCCTCCAGCTGGTCGTTAATTTATTTGTAATAAAAATGTTACGATTTTTTTAAAATTAGTCTGTTTTCATCCGTGCCAAGTAGGTGTCTGTAGAGCTGTAGATGCCTTTTGCTGAATTTATCTGTGATGTTGTGCATGTTTTTTTATATAATTCCTCTATAGATAGTCTGATCCTAGTTACACCTCAGAGAACAGTGTCGTGGATTTTTCTGAGAAATTTTCACTCTTCTTTTCGAATTTTTTCATCCATCTAACTGCTGTGGCTTCTGTCGCTTATGAGGCTTCCGGCAAAACAACTGTGTTGTAGTGTAGCAGTTTCGCATTACGAGACACTGATATTTTGTTGCAGTGTTTGCGTCAGTTTCTATTCCTTTTGTACTTTCAGTACTTTTCTGTGTTGGAGGGTGTGTTCAGTCTTGTGGGTTGGATGGTTTCTCCTGATTAACTGAAATGAGTAACCTGTGGTATTTTTCAGCATTATATTTTTAGTGAGATTTCTCACGCTGTTTTGGTGTCCATATATTGAGTTTCTTCCTAGGGAATTTGAAGTTAAGTTTTACAAATTTCATGCAGTTCGTCTGTTGCTAGTTTGACATGCTCGTTGTTGTTCGTTACTATAGTCAGAACATTTGCAAATGCCAAGCATTTCTCCTTTCATATATGGATGCTTTTTTCCATTCTATGGTTATATTTTCCAATACGATAATGAACAAAAATGGCGATAAACCATCTCCTTCCTTGAATGTGGAATGAATTTGAGATTTCCCCCTGGATTTCACATTGTAGGTCATTCCCGATAATTTTTCCTGGATGATGGCCGCGGTCTTTCTGTCGAGTCTTTATTCTTCTAGACTTTTCTCTGTGTTCCACGTTTTTGATATTACTAAGTGAATTTTAGTATTCTGTTTTTGTGGTTCAGTTTCCATACTTATGCATCAGTTTCATCTTCGTTTTGATAATGTTCACTATTTCTTCTTGTGATAAAGAAAACAAATATCAATATGGTGGTGGTTTTGTAAGTCCAACCTGTTCAGATAGAGTTTCGCAACTGACTACGCTTGAATGTTTGACTAGAATTTCACAGTTATTTTTGCATTTGTTTTCAGGGACTCATATGGTCGTTGGAGACACAGGCTACGAGGCTACTAGGCAGCAAAATTTTCTCAGAAAATCTTCTAAAAATTGTGAATGCTATCCTTTGTAAAATACTCTTCTATTTCCAAAATTCGGCATTGTCGTTGTTGTACATTTCCTTTTTAGAAACCTTTCTCCATAGCGCTACGAGTTCTTAGCAAAAATGGTTCAAATTTCTCTGAGCACCATTGGACTTAACTTCTGAGGTCATCAGTCCCCTAGAACTTAGAACAACTTAAACCTAACTAACCTAAGGACATCACACACATCCATTCCCGAGGCAGGATTCGAACCTGCGACCGTAGCGGTCACACGGTTCCAGACTGAAGCGCCTAGAATCGCTCGGCCACACCGGACGGCAGTTCATAGCACTTTTCTGTTATTTTATGACTATATAAATAATTACATACTTTAACCCAATATTCATGAGCTTCACCACATGTGATGTTCCACATCTATATTTTTTCCCTAGGGGCTCACCTAATTTTATTGTTTGTTTCATTTCGTGATATCCAGATAAGTTCAATGTTTCTTTTTCTTGTTCTGTTGCAAGTATTTGAGGTCAGTCCGTTTTTTAACTAATATAAAGTGCTCCCGCTATTATTTACTGGTATTTCTAGAAGACGATTGTTTTACATTTGGCATTTCGTGAGGAGTCAATATTTTCTTAATTTATGGCCAATTTTGAGGTTGATGTCTTGCAGTATATGTTAATGACATAAACTCAGTCCCTTAAAAATGGCATAAAAGGCTGAAACCTAGATCGTAATTAAATAAACAATAATTCACTCAAATGTCTGTGTGTTTATTTAAGAAATTATTGTATGACTGTTGCTCAGCAACATGAAAAAAAATCTGGTTTGCTGTTGTCCGTTTTCTGTTTGGCTCAACTTGATTTGGAGTACTTGGTGGTCTGATTCGAACAAACCTCTCCTGGATTTTACGTTGAGGATTTCTTCAGTGTTCCTCCCAAGGGTAGTATTGTGGTCAGTGTCGAATTCTCCGAGACACTTATTGCGGGATATTTATGTTTCAGTTTCTCGAATAGTGCTGATGATATAATTATGAGATTCTAGTTTTCACAAAACCTTTCGAGGTGTTGACCGTTGTTACTGGTCTTTTTGTGAGCGACGTATAATAGTGGGATTCTCACGTGTTCCTTTTCTCTTCCTAGCTGTCCATTTAAGTCACCCTTTACGCAAGAAATTTTGAGATGTTTTTCCTGATTTATTCCAGAAGTTCCCAGAAGCTTCAGTAAGCTGTGCCTCTTTTCTACTGACTCGTTTGCTAGTGCGTACACGTTGATCAGTGAGTACGTCCTGTTTACTGATTTTAATGACGGTGTTAAGAGTTTTTCTTTAGATGACGTAAAGTCAGTGATCATCTGTGACTGACTTGAGAACCAAAAAATCTGTACCAAATTGTTTCGCTCCTATATTGATCTCCACGGCCATTTTTTCCTTTATAGAGCCTACAGTTGTCAGAGTCGAAGTGATTTTCAGTTATAAATGGTATATCTTGCAGTGTCATGATGCTAAATGTCTGAAGCATATTCGTTAGATACTTGAAAATTTTCCTTTCTCTGCTATCATATTCCGCGATAGCTGATTTATTTGTTGAATTACATTTTTGCTGCTAAATTTTTCATTTTCACAACTATTCTTTCCAGAATGAGATTTTCACTCTGCGCTGATATGAAGCTTCCTGGCAGATTAAAACTGTGTGCCGGACCGAGACTCGAACTCGGGTTTTAATCTAGTTTTAATCTGCCAGGAAGTTTCAATCATTCTTTGTCTACGTAGTTTCTCTCTGGAAGAAGATACAGTTTTTCTGATGCGCTGTTTCTCTGTCTTTGCTATTTTGCGTAACTAATCGGTTAAGACGATTTTCCAGGAGAGCGGGTCAATGCGACATGCGCCGCTTCCAAGTTGTATTCTAAAACACTTGCACATATTTTAGAACATTCGACAACTATTGTCAATGTTAGAGATTATTCATGTTTTCCTGGTTTCCTGATTCCAACTCGATGTTTACTTTGAGTATATCTATGAATAATATTTTTCCTTGAAGAGGGTTCGAAAAGCCCCTATGGAGAATGGGAGTCCAGTATATTGACTGGGTTCTGTGAGTGAAGTCGACGATACTTCACAATCATCTACCGTCAATCACGGAATTTCGTGTTTGGTGCTACACTTGGTTCCCGCATTGTGCGCTCTAGTGGTTTTGCGGTTGCAGTTATTTTGCTTACGAAGTTACGAGACGAGAAATGGTCGCCGTCACATCATCCCTGTAATCACCGGAGCATTTCTGTTCATTTCATGTCGATGAATGTATCAAGGGAAAAGACTCAAAGCTGTCCTACAATGTTCTCGAGATTTGTACGAATTTTCTCTAATACTGACGAAACTAATCGAATGTTGTAGACTATCTTCAGATGTTCTAGAATACACCGTGGAAGCGGTGCATATCACAGTGATCTGCTCTCCGGCAAGATCTTCTTAACCCAGGAGTCGCACAAAACATAAATCACAGATAAATATCTCATCAAGAAGTGTACCCATTTATAGAGAGAAACTACGTAGATAAAGAGTGGTTGCGTAAATGACAAATTTAGCAACAAAAAATGTAACTCAACAAAGAAATCAGCTAATGGGGAATATGATAGCAGGAAAACGAACATTTTTAAATAAATTGTTACAATGATGACCCAGGACTAAAGCGTAAACTCTCCAACTGAATTTCTATGTTCGGTGAATGTTCTCGTAAAAATGCTTCTGAACAAGATTACACAAACGTAAAAATTAACAGGAAAAAAAACAATCCGTATTCATCCAAGAATTCCAATCACTTCATCTAACTGACGATTCAGCTATAAAAGGTTCTAATTTGCGCAAAGTTTTACGTATAGTATGATTAATTGTATATGATTAAATACTAGGCTCAAGGGCAAACATTGCTATGTTGCGCAGTGAATTTAAAAGAATCGTGTTTCTCGCACAGGCAACTAAACTTGCAGTGTTCGCATATGGCACAACCATAAAATCTGTGCATCTTTGCACCTTGAAAGCAAAACCCGAAATGTAGCTTATGACAAGATTCTATGAGTAAGTTAGATGATATACAAATGAGATTACGAATAGCACATCATCTCCACGTTCAGAGAAGTAATGTGAAAAAAGGGACCGAGTGAAGCGGTGCTTTTCAGATAGTATGTTTTATAAAATTATTACGTGACAATGCCTACCCGAGTTACGTAAGCGCAGAAACCACATAGTTTTGTATGGAGACTTACATCCACGGCACGAACAGGTAAAAAGGCCTTCCACATTGAGATCATGTGTACTTCTTTTTTATTTGTGTCGCGCCCGCGACGTTAAGCAGACAGATACGTGCGTGGTGAATTTGTGGCAGTTGCGGGCAGTCGTCAAAAGGAGGCGTGACGACGCGGCGGCGAGGTCACAGCCGGGGCGACATATCGCGACTTCCCGCGCCCACCACGTCACGGCCGCACCAGCTCACACTCACAACGCGCTCGCTTTGTGGCTCGCCGTCTGACAACGGCCCGCGCCGGTCTCCACACGCCACCGCGGAAGCCCTAGTACGTATTTGCAAAGCCTTATGGCCGTACATGTGGAGGAGGAGAGATCGCGACACGGTGGCGACATAAGATAAAAGCATAATGAAGCTGACGAAAAAAAAATAGCAATATCACAAAATAATTAATGTTAAGTAACGAAATTTTTGGAATACAACTGTCTAGGTAACATATTTAAATGTTCAACATTGCAAGATCACACGTTAATGTAAGCGCGAGATAAGCTACCGCAAATGTGAAACGCTGGTACATTATTAACCAGTATAACCCCCTGAATGTTGAATTCAAGCAAACAAACGTAGACTCATAGTGTTATACATGTGCTGAACAGTAACGTGTCGGATGTAGTTCCACAGTTTGTGGCACGGAGTCCAATGAATGTTGCACTTGGTCGGTCAATACAGTGACGGTTAATGCTATTTATAGATTACGTTGGGGCTGTCACCCGATGATGTGCCTTATTTGCTCGACTGGAGACACATCTTTCTACCCAGCAGGCCAACATGACATGAAGACACTCTGTAGAGCATGTTGCGTCACAACAGCGGTATGGGGGCGAGATTTATCCTGTTGAGAAATACCACTTGGAATACTGTTCGCCGGCCGCTGTGGACGAGCGGTTCTAGGCGCTTCAGTCCGGAACCGCGCTGCTTCTACGGTCACAGGTTCGAATCCTGTCTCGGCGATGGATGTATGCAATGGCCTTAGGTTAGTTAGGTTTAAGTAGTTCTATGTTCTGGGGAACTGCTGACCTCAGGGGTGAAATCCCATAGTGCTTAGACCATTTGAACCATTTTCTGAATACTGTTCGTGGATGGAAAAATACTAAATCTCCACGTTGACGTACAAATTTGCAATCTGATTGCGTAAGAGTACCGCGAGAATGCTCCTGCTGTCAGCCGAAATCGCAACACAGACTATAACTCCAGGTGTGTCTAGCACGCCGACAGGTTGCCCTCCTTCTAACCAACACACAGCCATTACTAGCACAGAACCAGCTTGCACTAAAAAATACGACAGATCACCACCCAGCTCTTTCGCTTGACCTTACTGAAGTCGCAATTGGCGGTCTTTTGGGGTCAATGGAATGCTATTCTCGAGGTAACCGAATGTAACTTCAGGTGTCACTGTGGTGCCAACTGATGGTAAAATTGCTGCTGCAAATGCAGTACCATGCACCACGAGCCATACGCCGAACACGATGGCCTTCTCTCTGAGCAGTGCCACATGGCTTCCCGGGGCCGGGTCTCCTTGCGGCTGTACAGGCCAACAGTCATGCACAGTGGTTACATCCCTGCCAAGTCGTTCCGAATTTTTGCAAAAGGAACAGCCACCACATATATAACTGTGGCGAGGACGGGAAATGATCACTTTAATGCGGATGCACGCCACGGTCGAGCCCTTGCGGCAATCGGCGAGAGCCACGAGTAATGAAGATAATGGACAGGGGGCATTACATTCGTAGGGTGTGGATGAGCTGACAAATTGCTTCTGACGGGAGGCGAACTAAGGTAGTTCGCACAGTTGCGGCAGCCACTGTGTCTGGAGAGCGCGTTGGTCGCTGCGCCTGCGTAGTAACCCTGAGACCCGATTTCGAATCCAGGTCGGCCACCGATTTCAACAAATGCCCACTTTGAGCCAATGGCTTTAACTCTTTTGTGTCCTAAATCTAGATTCATGTGCGGGGATTATAGCTTCTGTCTACCCGAATACGAGTCCACCGCCTTACCCCTGCGGCATTTTTGCGTAAAGAAGTGAAGGAACAATTTCACAATTGGACTGTTAGGCGGGCAGATATCAGTGACTAGAAGTTCAATATCAAGTCCCCTTTCCCAGGTAGTGTTAGTGGAGGGACATGTATTTCTACTCTTTCCCGGCTTCTTTTTATGTTCTTTGTAAATAGCGCTAGTAACTTATAATTTCATACGCCCAAATTCATCTATGAGGGTTCGAACTTCTGTCTCTAAGCTGGCCGTAGGTTGTGTTCCAAAAATGAACAGCATAGAGACAGAAGTCATGACACTTTCTGCAGGACCTGACCATCATTTCGCAGGACAAACTCAAGCATGTAAAGCGCAAGGTGTTACTGATTTGTTTAACTGAAGGGGCTGCTAATTTCTATACCACCTACTGCACTCCTCTGACTTAATCTATCGTGAGTTGAACTCGATTTCTAAACTGAAGGAAGTATGTCACGGCATTCGCTTCAGATCTGCTACAAATTCGTGGGGCAACAGACCGCGCCGCTCGAACTGTCAACACAACTCTCACTACTACGAGTCTCCTACGACTTCCACATCGCTAGCAACGGGTTATACACAATACTGGTGACTACTGGGAAAGTCAGTAAACACTTTTCTATTTTGTACGAGCTGTAAATAAATAGTTGACACTATTGAAGTGCCAACACTAGTATTTTTCTTTAAAAAAAGAACTGTAAGTAATGCAAACAAATAAAAGTTAATACCACGAGACTGATGTAAGACGTCCAAGCAGCACCATCCCCACATGGTACAGCATGCACAACAGTGCCCGTGGGCGCAACTAAGTAGTGCAGTTTTGTCGCGAGGTGGTGACCATGGCTGCAGCGTAAGAGATTTGTGTGAGTATTACGGTCTGCATGAAGTAATAGGATGGCAGACCCTAGTAGCAATAATGCAGCTTGGGGGTAAAAATGGACCGACAGGAAGAATTAAGGGTACATATAGAAAAGAGAGAAATTATGAAGAGTAATAAAAAAGATATGCTGATGATCAAAACCGAGAAAAGTACTGGAGAGGAGATGAAGAAGGCAAAGAAGTTGAAGCAAGAGACTTAGGCTGAGACTGGCAAAGAAACCTTTCTTCAGTAGTGAAATAACAGCTTCATGGACTTGAGTAAAATTCTTGTAGGGAAATACGTGGCCAAGTTGATTTTTTCGTCAGAAGAAGTGATTAATGTGGTATTAATGAGGGATTCTATAATAGTTAATTTAGGTATGGATAATAATAGGGGATGCAAACAGTGCGACACAAACTCATAAAACTTGCTACCAACGATGTAATAATTACGTGGAGCCATTTGAGTCGCTTTTCCTGCATTCATAAGCCAAACACAGCAGTTTTAGTCTTAAAACAAGACGTAACCTCATTAATGTGTCTCGACTGCTTAAACTATTTCTGCAGATGAACCTATGGTCATTCCATAATTCCTCAGTTTGTGTCATTTTATGTCTCGCTTAAGTCGCACTTCGTCAGACTGATTTTTCTGCTTTTCGTGTGTGGCGTAGGATTACGTACAATTTGCTCTTTGATAACAATATTTTTCCTTCTTACCGTGACTCTACGTCATCTAGCCACTATCACTTGTTTAACAATCCTAAAATGGACACCGCCCAATAAGATGAGGTTAGCTAAGTGACGTGCTTGATGTCTCACAACGTGAGAATGCAGGCTTTCTCGGCGAATCTTGAAGATAAATTCTTCTCGGGTTGACAGCCGAGTCAATGCGTTGTTCTCCAGCAACGTTTCAGCAAGTTTCTTACTTGCCATCTTCAGGACTTCGCCTGAAGATGGCAAGTAAGAAACTTGCTGAAACGTTGCTGGAGAACAACGCATTGACTCGGCTGTCAACCCGAGAAGAATTTATCGTCTCACAACGTGTCATATCAACCAAGGCCCTCTTTTATACAGGTTGCCTCACAAATTAGTTTTCTCTCCAATCCGATTCAGTACCTCCTCATTAGTTACGTGACCTACCCAACTAATCTTTAGAAAACTTTCTGAATGAATTGCTTATCGTCCGCGTTTCACTTCCATGCACGGCTACGCTCCATACAAAAACCCTAGAAACGATTTCCTGACACCTAAATATATATTCGATATTTACTGATTTCTCTCTTCCGAAACCTTTTCCTGTCACTGCCAGTCTAAATTTTATATCTCTTCTACTTCAGCCATCGTGTTTTTAATGCCCTAATGGCAAAACTCATCTACGGCTTTTACTATGCCATTTATTAACCTAATTCCCTCACCACCGTCCGATTTAATTCGACTACATACCATTGCCCTTGTTTTGATTTTGTTAATGTTCATGCTATGTCTTCCTGTCAATGTTCATGCAATATCGTCCTTTCTGCTCAAATGCTCTTCCGAGCACTTTGATGTTTCTCACACAATTAGTGTCATGGGCTTCTTCAAGAGCAGCTCGGCAGACCCTAGGTCAGTAGATAGTTTGTATTTATATAAACGATTTATTGTTTGCACGTATTTCTGTCATCGAGTTAAAAATTAATCACAATCGGTAAAGACATAAACATAATTTACACATGGTGTAGCATGAGGCAGTCCAAATGAAATTGGAAAAAGGTCGTAAATTCATAAAACTAAAATGAAAATATTTGAGAATTCGGTCGCTCAAAACTGAAAGACGCTATGAAACGGAGCAACGTTTCTATGCGCTAATCGAAACTATTTTCGTAGTTCCATGACTGTAGAAGAAGTCAGGCTTGTTTCTGTTTCTTTACACGGGTATTCCACCGGAAAGAGTTCTGTGATTAAAATGCGACTCAAACTGAAAGTACTAACTGAAGACTTTCTTTAGTCCACTACCTCCAATTGACCTGAATGAGACTTCAAGCTAGTGATTTGTTTTCTTTCTACGAAATTATTATAGGGCTAACAGACATTATAGTTAGGAAACATTTTGTAATGTCGGGACGGAAATATCAGAGAATTACTAGCTGAATTACTTTTATGATGAAGTTTTCGTACGGCGTGGGCGAAACATTGAACATAGCAAAGACTACAAACGATCTACGTTAAAACACGGCAGAATCATGTTACCTCACAAGGACTCGAACAAAAAGATTTATGTTTTTAAATGCGAGCTATAAGGCAATCACCGGGCGAGTTGGCCATCTACTGACGGCACTGCTCTCAGATGCTACGCTCGTTCCGCTAGGAAGAACGTGAGCGACTTTTTTTTATCTTGTAAAATGAGAACAATGCCTTTTGTGCCTTTTACCTAGAGCGGATATCAGTTCTTAAGGTTTCGTAGTTCTCCTTTTGATAACAGTCAGTTGTTAACACCATTTTTATTCGAAACACTGCACAGGTAGAAAATTTATTACGGTGTGTTCTACAGGACAGTGTTAACGATAACAGAGTTTCACGGGTAATTTAAAAAATAAAATGGCCAATAATTTTTGTCCTGAACAATGAACAGGATACACGTAAATTATTTGAGGTAAGGAAATGCTATGCTTTGGTGAATCTTCTACAGGATGTGGTCAGAAGTATTCATGCTGGTCGTAGTGTTGGTTGTGGTACCTGTGTCCTTAATTATGTGACATATACTACCTAGTGTTGGAGAGTATTGCTGTCATAAATTTTGCTGCGTTTCATTTCTGTTACTGTCTTTCACCAATTTCATCTGGACTGCCATTTACTACACCAATTGTAAATAATACAGGCGTCATTACTAGTTATTATTAATTTTTAACTCGATGACAGAAATATATCCAAACAATCTGGGATCAGAGTCTTCGATCCATCGTCTATGTAGGTACAGTGAACCTTCCTTGTACTTAAGTGTTCAGTGAAGACACAGCACACAACTCTGTGTACTGGTTACTAAAGTTTTGTTGACCTAACCTCATCTCTTAGGGCAAGGCATTGAAGGTATGCATGGATGTAATTTTGAAACGAATGAAAACCAAAGGAGTATTCACATTTGCGTTCATAAATTTCAGAATATAGAATTTCTGTATCGACCAGTGTTTTTCATGGTATTAAAGATGCGCTGAAATTTTTCATCCACAGTACGAAAGATGCGCCGAAATTTTTCATCTTCATTATATGCACGTATAGAATACATTCTAGTACACAAAAGCACACCGTTGGCATTGATATTTCGCAGTATAGCAATCAATGTCGAAGCTCTTACAGCTAAGAATAATAACAACTGCACTGAAAATAATTGAAGTACAGTTATATATTTAGAGTTACATTGTAATCATGGTAACGGTACGACGGTAACTAAGATTGGGATAAATACTAAGGATACGAGATAAAAGTACGCAAGTAGAATAACTATTATCGTATGCGATGACGAAGGAAGGTTAAGGAAATCAAAATAGAAAGAAACAAAAATGGTGGTTAAATTTGGCAGACAACATAAACACATGAGACAAACGCCACGGAAGTGTGAAAGAGGGACGGATGCTGGCAGATCAGCAGCTTTCTGTCTTATTTATATTTTCTGGGGTTTTTATTAGAGAATTTGCCAATTATAGAGCGCTTAGAACCTAAATCTATGGTAGATTCTTATTCTTCTTATCTTCCCAGAACTTCTTCATACGATAGCTGATGGCCTGCCTCTATTCGTTTGCCATTACCCTCCCAGGTTATGGTTTTCGTTGTCGTGTAGGAAATTTTACAGTATGGATCAGTAGCCATAAATTTTCCCTATCCTCTATGGTGTCTTTTATGACATTAAGTTTTCTTAAATCCCTTCTTGTCTCTTCCAGTTACGTAGCGGTGCTTTTTAATTTAGAAACTAAATTAAAACTTTTCTTCGTTAGTGTGTAGTCATTCATTCTGGAGATGTGACAGTAATATTTAAATCTCTGGTTTATTGTGTTTGTGATTGTTCCCATGCCTGTGTATAGATATTAATTGGTTCTCTTCGTCAAGTTGTTATCTTTGTTCTTTTGTAGTCCTTTTCAGACTATTTTCATTTCTTTCTTTATCAATTCTTCTGGTTCACCTCTTTTATGCAGTGTTAGACGATCACATCCGTATAGTGTTTCCTGTTTAATTACTGATATGTAATGTTCTATTTCATCCTGAAATGGTAGTGATCTTTATTATGTCGATTTTGAATGAGTTTGTACGCTAATTCCAGTTTCTTCGATCTTTATTTACTTGTGGTGTCAACTAATCCATTTGATTGTATCCTTTCTCCCAAATATTCATACTTATTAACTCTTTTGATGTTTCCATATCATGTTTGTATACATTTTTCACTATTGTGTTCATGTTCAATGTATGTCGTTTCCTCATACGATGTTCTTAATCCAGTTTTAGATGCAGCTCTTCTTTGCATATATGTATGCCATAGAAAATATTGCAGTATCATCAACAAAAGAGTGTTATATCGTCTCATATCTTCCTCCTCCTTGGCCTTGATGGACTCCTTCAATATTTTCTCTTTCAGTTTTTTTATCCCAGTTTCTCATGACCTGGTCTGAGACCAGGCAGAAGATAATTGGTTAGAGTCCATCACCCTTCCCAACACAATGTCAATTCTGAAGCGTTCAGAAACTTCTCCTACAAATTTGACTTTAGAAGTTGTGTCCATGAGTGTCTGATCAACTAACTTTCTGATGATTTTGGCAATATCTGCTTCTTCCAGAAATACTGTCCGTCTGTCTGCGGAATAGTAGTTGCTTTTTAAATCAATGAACGTAACGACTGTTACGATTCGCATTGTTTTGACCCTGAGGATGGTTTTCAAGTTAAAAACTTGCCCTGGGAACGATCTGTTTATTTCTAAACTCCGCTTAGTACTCGCCAACTGTGTTTTCTGCATGGTCGTCTCGTGTTTTATTCAGTGGAGTTTTGCATATAATTTTGTAGGTGATTGGAAGCAGAGATATGCGTTGGTAATTGTTGGTGTATGTCCAGTCTCCCTTCTTATGTAGTGGATTGATTATGGTTTGTTTCTAGTCGTCTTCATTTCTCCCAGAAAACTATAATAACCCCATCAATAGGTTCAGCTGCCCACTTCTTTCCCAGTTTCCACATTTCATTTAATATCCCACCTTTTCCTGGCGCTCTGCTCTTTTTCAGCTGACCGATGCATTGTTCAGTTTGATGCAGTTGCTGCGTTTCTGAAGGGGGTTTTCCTTTTGAGGCAGCCTGTAAATTACTCGTGTTGATTCCTCACGGCTTAGAAGATTTTTGAAGCATTTTGCTAGTAGCTCACAGCTGTCTATACTGTTGGTAATTAGTTTGCTTCTTGAATGACGTGAAGGCTCACCAGCTTGTACCCTGTTACTTTTTCCTTGAAAACTTTGTAGAAGTGTCTAGTGTTGTTCTGCCGGAAATTTGTATCTATTTCCTACAATCGTTTTGTGTTATATTTCCATTCGTCTGACCGAATAATTTTTGATGTGTTTTCTGATAGCCGTGAACTTGCTCCTGCCTCCATCCTTTGAAGACGTTCCATTTTTTATAACCCTTTAGTCTATGCTATTCGTCACATACCGTATTCTATCAACTTTCTTTTTCTCTTGTTCGTGGTTGTTCTAGTTCTTTCACCGTTTCTATCTTTGCTTTTCTGATCTCATATCCGTTCCTGTTCTCTGACAGTAATTTTTTGTAAGTTCTATGGACTACTTTAATTTTGAGGTTTGGTTTTTTTGATTGATATTTGGTTTTCAGATCTGTTAAAAATGGTTCGAATCAATGCCTAGTCCTCTTCTGACCCGTGCGTTCATGAGTTCTCTATGGTTTTTTTGGTTATTGCCACATGATAGAGTTCGTACAAGCCCTGACATATATTAGCAGAACACCAGGTCCCCTTTGTCCTTGGTAACTTCTTGAGACAGGTTGGCTTTAGTTTTATGCCGAATTCTCTGCAACAATTGATGAGCGTTTCTCCATTATAATTGGCGCGTTTGTGTACAGGAGTATTTCATACTACCGCCTTGTATTTCTCTTGTCTAACCATCTGTTCGTTGATGTCTCCTACGAGAAATTTAATGTGGTGGTTTGGTATTTTTGATGTCCCGTTTCTTAGTGTTCCCCAAAATTGTCCTTCTTCTTATGGATTTTTTTCTGTTATTGTTGGTAGGTGCATAAGTATTAATGATGGTATAGCTCTTGTTTGCTGATCTAAGCGTGAGAGATGATATTCCATCCGATGGGGACGCAAAATGTAATATGGTTTCTATTAGATTAAATTTGAACACAAAATCTTTCCAAGCATAGTGTCTTTCTCTTTGTTCTTTATCACCAGCTTCCCTTTATAAGCATTGTAGCCTTCTGATTGAAACATTTTCTCATCTCCGTGTGTTGTTTCTTGAAATGTGTCTGTTTAATACATCTGACAATTGTTTGAGTTTCTTAGTCTTTACTAATCTGTCCAGTGGGCCTAGCCTAACACATGGTTTCTCTTAGACATCTAAGAAGCTCCATCTGTTTCTTACATGAATCCTGGGCACTCCAGAATCCGATGGACTAGTTGCATCAATGTTTCGAGGGATGAAGGATCGCTTACCTCCTGGCGTACTTTTCCGTTCAGTGTTTATTATTATGTCTTGGTTGAAAGTAAATTCAGAAGGGGCCTTAGCCCCTTCGTGAGATGTTACATGTTACCGAAACGCCAGACCGCTTTTAACAGGCAGACGCATTTCGTAGCCGAACACTTTTGTAAACAATCATTACTAATCTTTGCAGCCGTCCATTAACTTGTAGATACTCGCTGAACATTTAGCAGCTTGTTGCAACTCAGACGCGACGTCGATTTTTTCTCTGCTTGGTGGGTTGCCTCTTCCGCTACATCCGCAGTACGGAGGTCCATCCTCTCATTTGCTACCTTTGACACATCACTGTCCGGAGAAATGACAGGACCACTTTCTTTGGCATTTAGATTAATATCTTCATCCATCTCATCTTTATAGGGATGTAAGAAATTGTGTTTTCTGGCTGAATGGTTTTCTTATAGACTTCTTTCGAGACTGCAACAAATCATGGAACAGAACATAAGAGTTTGGGGTATCTGTCCTCATGAATTGGGCTCGCAGAAGTTTCCACAGGCTGAAGGTCAATTTTCTTTGGCTTTTTTCTTGGCTCTATTATGTAATATGCTTCAAGAATTCATATTCAGCCACTATACCTTTATTCTGTGGAAAAATATCTGTTTAATGAAATCCACTTTCTGAAATCGCTGGTGTAGCCACATTCATTCCGCACAGTTGAAAATAATTTCAAATTAAAGTTTATTGATCTTTGTTGCTCCTTCTGTATTACGAAAGAGGATCTTACATTCATTGTTGTATGATATTGGTGGCTTACAGTGACGTGTCTAATGGCTGCAGAGGGTGGCCTCAGTAGTTTGGGATACATGGTATTTATGTTACTTTCTTCAACATTTTAGGACACATGACCATGCACAGAGAATATGCAGTGACCAGGAGCCATGAGACACGGGGTTTAGATTTTAGAAATGCTTCTCCATTAATGCAGTCTGAATTCTTTGACTGTTATCGAGGACCCATCTGGAAATCCGTCACGAATTCTAGTTGTAATTTTCCAAGCTCACCCACCTGCATCCTAAAGCAGGTAAGGCTTGTCCAGTAAATTATTATCCATTTCATTCTCTCAATCCTTTTAGTCGTTACGATTGAAATCCATCTGGGTGTTATATCGTGTAATTGTATAAAATATCAAATATTTTAAAATACAAATATAAGAATACGAGAGACGATAGAAATTATTAAACTTAGAACACTATAGGGAGTGAGGGTTACATTACTTGCCAACCAAAGGAAATAATAATTTATAGCTTATCCTTTAGTTTATTAGAATATATTAGATTTACAATGATATGTTACATGCCGTATAAGGAAGTGAAAACTTTCCTGTCTTATACCATACTGTAATCGTAAATTTTACGAGGGTGTAGTCATACAGAGTTAAGTGCCCTGATAACATTAATAGAAAGGATGGCCACAAACCAGCGACTTCCTGGGAGAGGGCTATCTCAATGCCTTGAACAGTGTGCGGTCGTATTGCAAATGCCTTATCCGGGGCAGTCACAGCAGATTAAGCAAACAGCTAACATAGGAAATGTATATTTTTGCGTACACCATGAAGAGAACATGACTACCAGAAGCCAAGCGCTCGTTTTCAGGCAAGTGTCAATCATCGACAAACCGGACAGTCCACAAATAGCCTCCTACCTACCATATCCTTCTCATCCTGACTTCACTCTAGGGCGAATAATGTTAATGATATCTCACGTACTGACACCGGCAGTTTACAATTAATAGGAGCACCTTTCCACTTATAAAAGGTCTCTTACCATGAGGAAGATGGTTGTAATACGGCCGAAACGTCGGTTTTACGGTTTATTTTTTAAAGTATTTTGTATTATGTACAATGATGCGGTACGGACTCAGAAGAATCTCAGTCACTTTGACACCGGATGTGCACGTCACGTTTTTACATCTTTTAGTCATTCTTTAGCCACCATTTTGTTTGCTTTTGAGAATGCTTGATTTGCTTTGTTAATTTTTACGGACTATTAGACAGCCTACATTACTTTATTTCAAAGCATCGAGAAGCTACATGCAAGTAGCTACATGAATTTGGAACGATTTGATTTTCTTGCTCTTCACTAATGTTCACTAACCACCATTAACTTTGCTATAGTACCTTTTTCTGTTTCCAGTCATATTTGTAGACAGGAAAGTGGCACCACAAATAATTTCGCTACTTGGCACTGAATTGTAGCTTCACGAAGAAGAAGTTTTTCTTACACGTTTTTCCATCTGCGTTAGAAAACGAAAACTATTAATACTAAATGAATACATAATAATAATTACAACCATTAACTTTGCTATAGTACCTTTTTCTGTTTCCAGTCATATTTGTAGACAGGAAAGTGGCACCACAAATAATTTCGCTACTTGGCACTGACTTGTAGCTTCACGAAGAAGAAGTTTTTCTTACACGTTTTTCCATCTGCGTTAGAAAACGAAAACTATTAATACTAAATGAATACATAATAATAATTACAACAGCGTGATATAAGAAATGTTGACCCTTTCGCACGCACTGACCCAGTTCGCCAGAAATGCAAATTTTTTTTTTTTCCTTAAGTAGGTAACGCTGTGCAAGCATATTACCGTATCAGTGACGCCATGACCTCTCCTCCAGTACAAAAACTTACTGTCAAATTAACACTCAATAAATTACTACTATAAGAAATATAATAATTTTGAATCAGAAACTGATTTACATAGTAGAATACTTTCAGAACTTACGAAAAACTGGACAATCTGCCATAAATCTTAACAAAGCAATGCAACACTATTGGTAAGGTCCTAGTTTTCGACTTATACAAGGAGTTAAAACAGTCACCACTGTCTGCTGACACTTTGCCACTTTGGATGTGACGATAGGGAGGACATTTGTAAAACTGAGTCGATCCGAACCTCGGCCCGATTCGACAGATGATACCCTAGCTCGACAAGCCATCTTAGGGCGTATATGGTGGAGCGTACTTCGAGTACCTTTGTCTTTAGTAGTCATTATGTGATACGTTCTGGAAAGAAGTAAAGGTTTGCCCGCTCTCCTACAGACGTACGCTCTCAGAATTTTACCTCTAAACCTCTCAATTATGCACAACGCCTCTGTTCTGGCGTCTGCCGGTGGGGTCCGTTCAGTGTCATCATATACTTGTTTTCGACTAAATGATTGAGTTACGAGGCACGTCGCTGTTCGTTGGATCATATGTGTCTAGCTTGTTGATCGAAAAGGGTAAGAGCACCACACTAAGGAGCAATACTCAGAAACCGGTCGAAAAAGTTTTTTGTAAGACAGTTCTTTTATGGATGAATTACATTTCCTTAAGATTCTACCAACGATGCTAAATCAGGAATCCGATTTTCCTACATTTTCTTTATGCTGTCATTTCATTTTAAGTCGCTACAGATAATTATTCTTAGATATATCATGACACGTACTATTTTAAATGCATTTTTACAATAATGTAATGACCAACAGAAGATCTCTTCAACTTTTTATATGCAGTAAGTCACATTTATTTATACTGATCAGTCGTAGATCCTTTGCAAGTCTTCCTAAATTTCGCGAAAGTTTACTAGCGTCTTCCAACGTTTCTAATGATAACAGTACCGTCTTTCAATGACCTTCATTGTTGCAACCTAAATGATTAATGTTGTTGTTGTCGTTGTTCTTTTGGTCTTCAGTGAGACGACTTTCTTGTTGCAGTGCTCCGTACTGGTCTACCTTATGCAAGACTCTTCATATCTAAAAGCCGCAACCTACATCAATTAGAATCTCGTAACTGTATTCACTCCTGGATTTCCCACAACAATTTTTAGGCGTCACACTTCTTTCCATTGCCCAACTGATTCTATCTTGATGCTACAGGATGTGTCCTATCAACCCTTCTCTTCGTTTAGTCCGTTTGTGACATAAATATCTATTTCCCCACTTAGATTTAGCACCTCCTCGTTAGTTATGGGGTCTAACCATCTAATTTTCAGTATCCTTCTATAGCACCACATTTCAGACGTTTCTATTCTCTTCTTGTCTGAACTGCTTACTGTCCACATTTCACTTCTGTGCAAGGCTGCACTGCAGAAAAATAGCCTAAGAGAAGTTTTCTAACATGTAATTGCATGTAAGAAGTTAACAAACACCATTTTAGTCAAAAACGTTTTTCTGCTGCGCCCCGCCTACATTTTACATTTTTCTACTTTGATCATTCTCAGTTATTTTACTGCTGAAGGCGCAAAATTCATCTACTACGTTCAGCTTCTTATTTTCGAATCCTATTCCGTCAGAGTCGCCTGATTTTCTTGCAACTCCTTTTTCGTCTCTGAAGTAATTAAAATATCTTCAGAAAACTTCAATGTTTTAATTTCTTTTTCCCTAAACGTTAATTCTCCTTACCAAATTCCTCAATGGTTTACTCTTCTGAATGTCAACATACACAGTGAATGACATTAGAGAGAAGCTCCAACTCCGCCTCACTCCCTTCTCACGCACAGCTTTTCTTTCATGTGCTTTGATTAATACAACTAGAATCTAATTTCTGCATCAGTCGTGAACAACTGGAATCTTCAGAGTTTCGAACACTGTGGCCCAGTCAACATCGTCAACAGCGTTCTATAAATCTACAACTGTTAGAATCGCAGGTTTGAGTGTCTTGTAAGATAATACGCAGGGTCAGTATTACTTCAAGTATTCCTACATTTCTGTTGACTCAAAACTGATATTTAGACAAGTGGGTTCTATCAGTTTGCCAATTTTTGGTATATAATTCTTCTCAATATATATCAATCGTGACTTTTTAAATTGATGTTTCAGTAGTATTAACCTCTTTCAGCCTCGGCCCTCTTTGAAGTGGAATTATTGTGTTGTTCCTGAAGTATGTAGGTAATTTTCGCGTCATATATGTCATACACATCACATAGAATAATCTTATCATTGTTGCCTCACACAATGGTCCTAATAATTCAGAGGGAAATATCGTCTTTTCCAGGGTCCATGTTTTCTATTAGGGCTTTCAGTATTCTGTCAAATACTTGTCGACGTGACATATCTCAGATCTTATTTTAGCTACTTACTCTTCTCTGTCCACAATATTATCCTTAACCTTCTTTCACATATACAGATCCTCTGTATATTTCGTTCATATTTCTGCTTTCACTTCTTTGCTTGGAAGCCATCCGATCTTTCAATATTCATACAACTGCTTCTCCAAAGTCGTGCATCGCTATAGGCTTTCATTTGTCCTCTAGCCATTCCTGCTTAGCTATTCTGCAGTTCTTATCAATACTGTTTTTTCACTTCTAGATTCCCTTTCATTTAGTACATTTCTACATTTTCTCCTTTCATTGATGAAACTCAATATATCCTGAGTTATACAAGTTTTTCTTGGAGGGCAAACTTTTTACCTATATGGGCCTCTGTTGCCTTCCCTATTTCATATCCCGAAGCTACCCATTCGTCTTCTATTACGGATATTCCTTTCCCGTGTTTGTGACCAACGTTGCCTAATGCCCCGTTTCAGAGGGGCATCCGGCTCCTACAGTGTATCCAAATCCCATCTCTTTAAATTACTACCTTTTTGGAAGTTCTTCACTTTTAATCTACACTTCACAACGAATAAAGTATGGTTAGAGGCCGTGGAAACGTCTTACAGTTTAAAATTTTATCTCTAAATGTTTTTCATACCACAGTACAATCAGTATTGAACCTTCCAGTGTCTCCAGGTATCCTCCACGTCTTTTCATGATTTTAAATGAAGTGTTAGCGACGGTTAAATTAAGCTCTGTGCAAAATTCTACCAGGCAGCTTTCTCTTTCGTTCATCTTTTCCACTTCGTATTCTCCTAGTATTTTTCCTTGAGATCCTTTACCTATTATTGAATTACAATCACATATTAAAATTACATTTCCGTCTCCGTCGACTGAAGAATTTCATTGAGCTTGAATCTCTTAATTTCCTGCAGAGCTAGATTACATACACTCTTCTACTACGGTGGTAGGTGTTGGTTTCGTGTATATTTTTGCTATAATAACGTGTGCGCTATGCTGTTCATAGTGCCTTACGAGCACTCATATTTTCTTATCCATTGTTAGGTCTATTCCTGAATCACATCTATTCGATCTTGTGTTAACCTCACATACTTTCACAGCATAGGCCAGCGAGAAAAGCTTCACCAATGCAGTCTTCGGACTAAAGACCGCAACAACAACAACAAATCTGCGCTATTCTATTCTGACAGGACTTCATTAATCCCCACTGTATCTTTCTTCGACCTATCCATTTCCTTTTTTAAAATCGCTAAACTAATTACTCAATTAAGAGCTCTAACAATCCACTCTCCGGCCGCTAGAGTGCCAGTTTTGTTTTTTCTGATGACATCATCCTGTGTAGATCCCACTTGGAGAACTGATTTGGGACTATTTTACATCGGGAATACTTTAGCGAAGAGGGTACTATTTTCATTAAATGATACAGTAGATCTGCACGCCCTTGTGAAAAAGTAACGACTGTGGTTCCCCTTGCTTGCAGCCCATCGCAGTACCGTCACAGCGAGTCTACGTTGGCTGATGATACAAGACCATATTAGTCTTGCAGATGATGAGATTCACGTTCACCACGCAGGAACAGAATGTTGGCAACGCTACACAAGGTGGGATGAGGCTAGGTCAATCTCTGAAGGAGGATATTTGTGTCTGATGTTTGTTGATGAATAACTACTGGTCTGCCTTTATATCATTTTAAGGCAATGATCCATTCATTAAATGCTATTCAGTAACAAATACATAGCAAAAATTTAATTACCTAATTTACTGCATTATACATTATACAAATAATAACGTATTCAGTTTTTGTCAGCATTGTCATTATCCCCTGAGGTTAAATTGCTAAAAAAAATGATTAACTGCTAACGACGTCAACTTACCACAGCCTCTCCTACGATTTATCAAATAAGGCCTACAGCACTGCGATTTGTTCATGAACTATATAGTTACAGAAAGGAAAACCGTTAGCAAATATATAAAAAACGTGAGTAAGTACAGAATTTTTTCTATTAAGTGTACTGAAAGGAGCTCTTTTTAATCATGAATAAATACAAGATAAAACCTGTGAAAGGAATAAAGAATTATATATTCTCATATTACATGAACGTTTGGGACATTTTGCTTTAGGAAATCAGTGTATACTTGAAATCAGTAGAGGGGAATGGGGGCGGATGATTTAGATTCCTTGAGATGACTTCATACAAGAGTGGTATATATGGCAAGGAAACCACATTCACGACGCTTATGTGCCCCCTTTTAGTACAGTGCTCCATCGTTTAGGATCCTTGTCAAGTGGCATGGCTGAATGCATCGAAAGAATTCCGAGACCCTCTTTCTGGAGTCTGAGAAAAAAACGTTGGAGAATGGGCCACGCTGTTCTTGTGAAACTCTGTTGAGTACATTTTGTGAATGAATAACTTGAACAGAATTAGAACACGTGCCAGAGAAGACGCTCACTTTTGTTTGACAAGCGAATTTCGTTCAAGAGAAAGTCACTAATTTCGGTACAAAATACCTTTTGCCATCTACTTTACAGTGGAGAAATGGGCATTTATGTAGATATAATTAGCCAATTTGTATGAGGGCAGTGTTGTGCGTGTTAGCTACAATACAAAATTAATGGATGACCAAAATTATTAAACAGTTAAACGAATTATACTGTCTCAACTCTCAAAATAGCTCTATGTGAAATGGTTTTTCGATGCAAATGACCAAATCCAAGGTTTAAGAAACCTAAATGCCGGCGAAACAAAATGTGTTGTATCCAACTGCAAATTTAATATTTTATCAGCTGTTTAGGAATCATTTTTAGAAAAACTGAGATTATTTCTAGCTTTTTGTTGTTTCTGAATCGTTTTTATGAACCTTATTTCACAATAATATAGAGTTGCTAAAATTTGATATATACACGGTGTCTCAGGAGAAACTGGCAATATACATGGATATGGCACTAAAAATCATTCCAGGCAAAAATGTCTATTAAAGATGGCTCTAAAATGTGTAACTTAAGATCTATGAGCAATTGTTAAGTATATGTGTTTCACAGTAGCGAAGATGAACAAGTGTACATAGCTCTTTAGATATGCGCTTGACAACCCATGTTCACATGACATTTTTGTCTTATGTTGGTTCATACCACCACCTCTCAAAACAAGGACAGTAAAGAGCTTCCACTAGAAAAGATATGTTCCACAGTATCGAAAATGATGTAGTGCTCTTAGCTCTTAAGGTATGCGTTTTAGGACCCATGTTTACTCGACTTTTTCGCTTCGAAGGATCGTCACTATCATATCCCTGAATATTGACATTCGTCCTGAGACACTTTGTATGTTGCTTATGTCCATCTGTGATACTTATAGAGTGAATTTCTGTTATAATTCTTTCCAGTTCCGAATGACAATGAATCATTATTGGTCGTCTGTCGCATTTGGTGAAATTATACTCATGTTTACATTATCTTACTTTTCAGATCACTTTGAAGAGTTAGTTTAGAAGTTATTACATATTAATATCTCTGTAAAAAGTGGTTTGTTGGAATAAGCCTCGATAAATGATTTGACGGACAGGACGGGCAGCAATCTGCATTTGTTTGCTGATAATTTTGTTGTACACGGTAGGGAGGCGAGGGTATCTGTAGGAAGGTGCAAGACGAGTTAGAAAAAGTGTCTATCTGGTGCGATGACTGTCAGCTAGTTCTAAACGTGTAAAAATGTAAGTTACTGCGGATGAGTAGAAACAACAAACCTGTAATGTTTGGTTACAGGATTACTAGTCTCCCATTTGACACAGTGAAGTCGTTTAAATAACCGAACGCAACATTCCAAAGCTATTTGAAATGGAACGAGAATATAAGAAGTATGGTAGTGGAGGCGAATTGTCAAATTCGGTTTATTGGCAGAATTTTAAGAAAGAGTGGTTCACCTGTTAAGGAGACCTCTCATAGGGCGCTGGTGCGACCTGTCCTTCAGTGTTGCTCGTGTGCTTAGGATCCCATAGTGCTGAGAGCCATTTGAACTATTTTTATGTTTGTTACCGGTAGGTTCGAAAGGAATATAAGTGTTAAGGAAATGTTTTCATGAACTAAAACGGGAATTCCTGGAGGGGAGGCGACGTAGTTTTTGAGAAACACTACTGAAAAAATTTAGAGAACTGACATTTGAAGCTGACTGCCGAACGATTCTACTGTAGCCAATATACATTGTGCGTAAGGACGACGCAGATAGGATTCGAGAAATTAGGGATCATACGGAGGCATATGGGTAGTCGTTTTTCTCTTACTCTATTTGAGAGTGGAACAGGAAGGGAAATAGCTAGCAGTGAGAGCTACGAACGTGTAGATCTAGAATACAATCAACAACTTAGCGAAAATTGGCAGTTCTGTCTGGTCTAAGTTCTTAATTGAAAGTAATAGACTCCTGTTCCGCTAGTATTAGATAGTACCTGTTATTTATAAAGGATGATTTTGAAGTTTTTACAGCCTTCCGTAAGTTAATGCTTTTCACATCGTTACTTTTACTGTACTACGAAAAATAATGAACATCGACCTGTTTCGGTATGTTTCCATTTATTCCTATTACACGATTGTCTGTGGTAACATTTATTTGAAGAGCGCAGCTGTAACTCGCCTTCAGTTGAGAGAGATTGGCTGAAAATTAAATACCACTGTAATGCGGGAAGTGTTGCTAGAGGCAATATACTGGGAAGGAAGCAGAAAGGAGCATTTTAATGAAGCCTGAAAACATTTCTTGTTTCAGTTAAACTTTGAGGTCCGAAAAGACGTTTAGAAACCATGAGTATTCACAGCAACAGAGAAAAAAACCGTAGGAAAGTACTAGTTCTTTAGAAGTAGTATTTGTGACCAGACCATAAAGAAAGAAATGCTTAAGAAAAATTGTATTGGCGGAATTAGACGCCTAACAGGCTGTCGCAAAAAATTGTATTGAATTTGGGATTAAATGCCTACCGATCTAAATACTAAGATAGGTATGAGAGATATGGACATACGTCATGCTATATTTAAGATAAAGAAATGAAAAAACACATTACCAGTGTAAGACTCTCTGCCTCAGGGTAACGTTAAATTTGTGATACAAATTATTGCAAATCTAAATGTAACTAGATGGCCTCACTTGTTTTCATCCCGTTCCAGTGCGTTTCCATTAATTAACTCCAACTATTTGTAATATATATGAACTTTTGGACAGTTTACACATACATTAAATACTGTAACTTTGTCTACAATTTTGTCTTTGCATTTCATAATGAAGCTGTAAATCATTTTCTCTTTCTCACTAATGAAATTATTTACAACCATTCCTCTACATTATCATGCATGAAGTCGACAATTACTAAAAAATAAGTCTCTATACTGAAACTGTTCATCACAAATTTAGGGGTCCGTTCAGTATGATACTGTGTTTTCTCCAGATTTTCATTCCATCTTTGTTAAAATCCACTCTAGAGGTTTCGTACGTTCTTCACTGCATGTTCTCTCTCACATTCTATAGATACGTCTATCATATGAGAGATGAGATATGCCAGAGATATCAATTAAATTTTTATGAAATATATTGGTACGAATTTCAAAGATATTGCATTTAAAGTGCGAATCTAGGAAAACATTTTGTTTATACGGGTTTTTAAAACAGTTCTATGCTTCATACTAATAAAGATGAATTGAAATATCCTGCAGCCAAAACGTTGTTTTAGACTGTTTGTCCGCACTTGATGACTGAGTTCACAAGTGTAACTGTAGAACTGCACTGTTTGGCATTGGACGATTGCTTTTTCGATACGTATAAAGAAGTAGCTGACACCACTGGCATACTTGAAAAAATAGTTTTTTTTTTCTCATCAGTCTTCAGATTGACTTGATGCAGCCTGCAACGTATATGCGGCATGGGACTGTAACTGTGTTCTTAATGCCGTCCTTACGTCTAAGAGATACATACAATCCACATTATATTCAGTTATTTTCAGTTCTCCCATAAGAACATGTTTCATAAAACATTGGCAGTTATAAATTGGCTTTGGCTGGGTCGTGTTCCTAGCTTCCATTAGGATTTCATATGTTTGAAATTGAGCAAGCAGTAAAGGAAACAAAATAAAAATTGGGAGTAGGTATTAAAATTCATGGAGACGAAGTAAAAACTTTGAGGTTCGCTGATGACATTGTAATTCTGTCAGAGACCGCAAAGGACTTGGAAGAGCAGTTGAACGGAATGGACAGTGTCTTGAAAGGAGGATATAAGATGAACATCAACAAAAGCAAAACGAGGATAATGGAATGTAGTCAAATTAAATTGGGTGATGCTGAGGGAATTAGATTAGGAAATGAGACACTTAAAATAGTTTTGTTATTTGGGGAGCAAAATAACTGATGATGGTCGAAGTAGAGAGGATATAAAATGTAGACTGGCAATGGCAAGGAAAGCGTTTCTGAAGAAGAGAAATTTGTTAACATCGAATATAGATTTATGTATCAGGAAGTCGTTTCTGAAAGTATTTGTTTGGAGTGTAGCCATGTATGGAAGTGAAACATGGACGATAACTAGTTTGGACAGGAAGAGAATAGAAGCTTTCGAAATGTGGTGCTACAGAAGAATACTGAAGATAAGGTGGATAGATCACGTAACTAATGAGGAGGTATTGAATAGGATTGGGGAGAAGAGAAGTTTGTGGCACAACTTGACTAGAAGAAGGGATCGGTTGGTAGGACATGTCCTGAGGCATCAAGGGATCACAAATTTAGCATTGGAGGGCAGCGTGGAGGGTAAAAATCGTAGAGGGAGACCGAGAGATGAGTACACTAAGCAGATTCAGAAGGATGTAGGTTGCAGTAGGTACTGGGAGATGAAGCAGCTTGTACAGGATAGAGTAGCATGGAGAGCTGCATCAAACCAGTCTCAGGACTGAAGACAACAACAACAACAACATGTTTGAAATTTTTACTAAAGTAATCGCTGTCATCTTTAAATTATATGTGAAAGAAGTCTTCAAGTTTTGTTTACCTAGATTAAACTATATTCAAATATTTTTATTACATTAGATTTACTGTGTGTTCAGTGGGCACATTCAATGTATGCAAGCTAATTTGTTTCACACATGTTCATTGTCAACCGGTTATATTTCCTTGTATTTTCCTCCGCCTATCTTCTGTCTTTTCTTTCTTCGCTGTTTTTGAGTTATTGGTTTTTATATTGGTTGGATGCTCCCAGTCATTTCCTTTTATCCTCTGAGAGCGCTTTATATAATTTCTGCACGTAACGCCATCTGTATAATGGCTAAGTATCTGCTATGTAAATTTTCAGGGTATAATTCTGCAGCACTACATTCCAAATTCTTCCAGCTTTTATTTCGTAGCTACTTTATTTTAGTCGCTTAAACTTTGTGAATACCGTAATTATAACTTGTTCTTCATTATTATACTGCCCTCAAGTTTGCTTTCAATTTATCATAAGTTATGAAACCAGTCACAGTTGATGAAATCTTAATTTCTATAATGAAGAGAGTTAGGATCCCTCGATGTGCTCCGTGTTGTTTCACCAAGTATTCAAGTTTGTTGTTCTTTATTCCATCAGTTCAATCGTTTATATATATGATTTATTCAAATCAAAGCGATCAAAATGATTCCATACTGAGTGTGCAGTAGATTTCGTACTTTTTGTTCCTGCATTCTACTTTATGACGCCTGTACAGAATTAGAGCAGTATACGTTAGGTTTAAATAGGTCTCTACTTTTGGAGACTTATAGGTACATAACTCGCGCTGCAAAATTACTTCTCATTTGATCTCTATTGATCTCTTGGTGTATTTCAGTCTTGCATTTGATGTTTCCTTTCATCTCCTATATGCTGAGATATGTTCCGTGCCTTTTTTTTTTTTGGACTGTATGACCAATTTTTGTTATTTACTTTAACAGCTATTTTGTCACTTTCATGAAAATACATCTCGTATTTCAGTGTCAATAATTGTTACACTAACAATCATGAATATGTCCTTCACTTCATTGTCTGATTCTTAGTTTTATATCTTATTTTTTGACAACTGTGTGGTGCAACTGGTACCTCTTTCAGCTGTACCTGATGAGGCCATAATCAGCTTACAGTCACCGGTTTTGGGCGTTTCTTCTCCTTCTTCATGGTTTCACCGAGTGGTATTACACTTGACGGCATCGATCGCCAGGTTCAGATATTACATTTTTTTACTCTGTCTAGTATCTCATTAGAATTATAATATTTCCTATCTAGCACCGTTAGTAGTTGTAGGTGGAGAACTGTATTATTTTTGTATTTCTATTTGGTTTTCGTTTGGAATTTTTTTGGGGGTACATATTGGTGAGAAGGGGTGGGGAGGGGGAGGGATAGAGACGCATTCTACGCAAATAAGCTAGCAACTTTAGTATGGCCACTGAGACAGAATCAACTGCCCACAGTAGATTCAAGAAAACATAGTCTGTCATTAATACAGTATCTGATCTTGTGTGGCAATATCAGGTGCATTAAAATACGCTTTTGTTTAAAATGTTTTGTCCTTGTAGCAATCAATTTGGCTCCAAAAATTTTAAGCTGACTTTACCTTCATTTCCAGACTCACCAGGAAAAGTCCAGTGCTTGATTATATACATGCATTTGTCAATTAGATTTTCTTGTTTCCTTTTATTTTTATTCACTTATTATTGCTTGTTGTTTCTTTCTTCGAAATGAGAAATTGTTAATTTGTTTCTGCAGTCTGTATGTGGTATTCTAAGCAACTTTAAACATTTCATAGACACTATATATTATCGTAAATATCTCACCGCAGGTTTGCGAAATTTTCACAACTTTATGGTCAAATTACCAGAATACTTGCGTCATAGGACATTTCAGAGTAGATTTCTACACTAATAACATATCTATTTCCGCCTATTCCATCATATCATCAGAGAATATTTTCTTGTTGACAAGTTAGAGCCTTCTAGGGAACAAGCAGTAATATGAGTTCCTTATAATTCGTTGTTCCTTTCTTTCCTTCCACTATCTTTCATTATTTCAGTTTATTCCTTTGTTCTTCCTTCAGCCAACTACTTCCTAAATATTTCTCTCTCTATAATTTCTTCTTCCCTTATGTTGCCTCTTTCCCAGTCTTTGTTGACTTATCATATCCAGTTGGTTGTTGAATTTTTTGCCGAAGATAAATGAAAATACCTTTGGCTAGCCTATTGTCATTCATTGTGTAAAAGTGTATGACAAACTGTAATCTCTTTCGTGTTGTGTCTGGTATGTTTTATATCTTCTGATAAATTCGGTTTTTACTTCTTGATTTTCTAAATTCTGAACATTTCAGACTACCTAATATTTTCCTGATAATTTTCCTATCCGATATTTCCAGTTAGAAGCATATACTTCAGTTCATTCACTAGCATGAAAAAAAATCAGTTTTCACTACGGTGTTTGTTTTAATGATATAGATACGTATTTTTTATAGCCATAACATGTATCCTTCTGTCTACAGTAGACAAAATATCTGAAAAACTGTACTTATTCTATCGGATGGACACTTTTTCTTCAAATTTACAGAGTATTTTCTACAAATTTTTATTTTCTCTGTTGAGATTGTCGAGTTTTCTCTATTGGCTGTTTCTTCGAGGAGATTAATCTGTATTGTTAATTTTTCTTATTTCTCCAATAATAACAGCAGTGCATAAATTCAAATGTAGTTGCTACCCTATACTTGTTCATTCACAGGCTATAAAGGACACAAAATTAGTCTTTTATTTCAAATATGCTGAACATGTTTATTTTTACTTGAATATTTTGTCGTATTGAGTATTAAATCGGAATTTTGCTAGTTTTACTGCTTAAGCCCTGCATTAAAATTAATTTTTTCATCTGTTTTGCGTATCCATAAAAATAAATTTTCGCTTCTCTCGTATTACCTGAATTTTCACTTCTCTGGTATTACCTGTATTAGTAACTTTGTGGCTGCTATTATGATTTCTTTATATCACTTCGTCATTGCAACAGAACACCTTACGCGTACATGAGGGAAGTTTGGGAACCGGGGATTATGGTTAATAGAGTAACAGGTTCTGTAGCGGCCTGTTTGCTGACTTTCTATCATATCTTTTCATAACAGTATCGGGAGGAAACATTATTACTGGGAACCGGGTCACTCTGCTGTGTTCACTGTAGTGATTTCTAGCGACTAAATGAACCTATAGACATACTTCTCTCTCATTTAAAGGTGTTTTTACAGTCAAGGGATGAATCTGATAGTAGATGACCAGAGAAAGTTCGTTATTCAGTGAATAAATGACAAAACATTTGTTTTGGGGAAAGACTTAAACAGTGGTAACATGAAAATATCAGTTTATTCTTACCGAAAGTAAGAACGGCAAGTAGCGACGGGTGTTAATGACATTTATTAAAAAATAACACCGTTATCGGTTTTGAACCAAGTTGTTGCCCATCATACTGTAGCTCAAATTTAATTTATGTCATTTACGTATTGCTAACTATAGGATGTCATCTGTTTCCAGCTGTGGTGAAAGCTAGAGAGGATGGTTGTATTCTGCAGGATAGGCACGTATCTGATGATTCTTTTATCTTTCTGTTTTTTTTTTCTTTTTCTTAGGGAAATCAGATTTGCACATTGGCAAAGTTCTGGAAGACTACCTAGGTACAAGTATTCCATCTATTGGGAGAATTGACCTTAGTTGTTAAATGATGCATATTCCGAGCACCTGTTAGTTCGAATTGGCACTTATCGATTTTGGAGGGGAGTTCTACTTGCAACACAACACATACACGTAAATATATTGACCAAGCGGACGACTGACATAAATAAAACCACGATATATCTGATTTTTTGCAGGATGGTCATTGATGTTACGGCTACAGGTAGATGAGAGGCAAGTAATCTAGCATCTGATTCCAGAATATATGGTCCCTTTACAACGATGCTGATGTTTTTTTTAAATACAGGAATTGACGAAATATTTTTGAAGAAAATTATCGTATGGTTTTGTGAACTCTATTGTATCTTCATTAGATATAAATTACCTTATGATTAGCCATAACTTCTATAAAAAATATAATTCCAGAGACCTGCGTGCTTACAATAAGTAATTCATGAATCATGTCAATACGGCAGTATGCAACCTAGAAATATTTGGTTAACTAAATAATGAATAAGCTTCTATCCAGCAGTCACACTTGAGTTATTTTTGTCCAATTTTTACGACTCTGCAAGACGCATTTTGCTGCAGTTTCTGGTTTTCGCCAGGAATAAAACAGAGTAGCTAAATAAAGACAATATTACACGGACGTTAGAAAGCGTTACGAACTCAGAATAAAAGACACCGAACCGAGAAAGGAAGAGGAAGATGATCTTAGAGAGGAAGTCTAAATTTCTAGATAAACATTTTGGTGTTTTATTGAATTGATTGCCAACAACTACAATGCTATACCTTAGAAGATCTCTTCACCATCATCAAGCATGTGAAATGCTTGTTGTCCATAACTGAGCATAACAAATTTCATAATGAATTTTTTTTCTTATGGTGATAAATTTAATAAACCGTCCAGTGCTGTGCACCAGTCCTTTTTTCAGTAACAGCTGGTGTTACTCAACATCAAAAGGATGACTCATAATTAAACTGCACAAGTTTCTTCCAGCTCTTTGTTTGAGCAATATTTTAGTTTCGACCACAAACGACAATAAGAGTTTTGAGTGTTGTACTCTAAACTGTTTATTTCACAGATCCCACGCCTTGTCACCATGTTGTTTAGTCCACGAAAATATGGTTTCCCGAATGACTGGATGTATGACTGTTTGCTGATTCAACAACAGCAAGACTGTAACATGACCACGTCTAGTAACGCAATGATATGCTCACCAATTCTTCGGCCCATGAGAGCAAGAGGAAGTATACGGTTATGATAGTCACATAACGGAACTAGATACGCTGCAGGAAAACACCTAACCTTGCCCAGATCTACGAAAGTATATCATATCTTCACAGGGAGTAAAAGATATTGCCAACCTCTTTCCTTCCCCACAAAAAAAAAACTTCACCGTTAATTAAATCACACAACAAACACTCTCATACAAGAACGCAGTAAAACTTAGATATAAGACCAGCTTCGAGAACCGCTTTTTTATGTGATTCCTTCTTCCAGATCAAGTCTTAAGTTTCTAGACACTCATTCACAGGAACTTCATTTCTCGCGATATACGCTAAAGCGTTTTTTGTAATAAATCTGTGGAGCTCGGTTTCTAGTGCGAAAATTTATTTCCTTATGTTCCCGAAACAACAGTAAAGCGATGAATTCCACATGAATACTTCTAATGAATACTGAGTGTGGCTAAAGCTTCCGAAGGATTTTTTGACGGCAGGCAAACATAAGAAATGAAAAGCAGCATCATTCAGATAGCAGGTTCCATTTATCTACAGAGGACAAACGCCTCGGTGCGCCGTCATTCGTTACCCTAAAAAAATCCTTTTTTTTCCCAGAAAGGAAGACAATTTAATTACTTGGTTTCTCCTGAAAAGAAAATGTATGTAAATCATTACGTCTCTGAGGTTATCTGTTGCCCTTAAATTCCCTCCGAGGAAACAAAAACAGGTGAAAAAAAATGTATGTGCGTTGGCCCGTGTGTGTATGCGTGTGTGCGTGTGTGTGTGTCTGTTTGTGTGTATATATCACAAAGATATTGCGAATATAATTGGGCGCATGTGGAAGCATAGCGCGTGGGAGAGGAACGGAAAAGAGTCAGAAAGAAAGACGAGTATGCGGGGGTGGTAAGAGGGGATGAGGGGGTGGGGGGAAGGGTAGTGAGAGAGGTGAGGCCAGGGGCTGTGCGAACGAATGTATGTATATGTATATGTATATATATATGCACACACACACACACACACACACACACACACACATTTGTGTACGTGTGTGTGTGCGTGTGTGTGTGTGTGCTGCATTTCGCAGCACTGTTACACATTATGTATTCCGAGCCATACACTTTACTATATCTTACTTTTGTTGGAACTTTTGAGTATTTTACTTTTTTATATTTGTTGCAGGGAAGTGAGGCGCGGGAAAGGAGGAACGGCAGCGGAGGAGCGCGGACCGGCTCGGCGGGCGACGCACCTGCGGACCTGCGGGCGAGCGCCCACCCCAGCGTCGGCCGGTGCGGCATTCATCACGTGTGCCGCTGTCGCCCGGACCACGTGGCCGCAGCGGGCCGCCGCCCAGCGCGCGGCGTTTTTTTGCCCGCCTCCCGCGATAAAGCCAGTAAAAAGGCTCAAAAATGCGCCGGCGAAGGCGGAGTCGCGCCGCGAGACGCCAATGCGGGCGGCCGGCGGCGGCGACGCCCCGCCCCCACCTGGCCGCGTCCCGCCCCCGCCGCCTCCACCTCCGGGCGCGCGGCGCCACTTTTTCTCCCCTTATCCCGCGGGCGCGGGCAAGCGGCGGCTGGCGCCCTCTCCCCTGGGTGGCCGGTCCTTACATCTCCCCGACTATATTTTTAGTGATAAAAATTCTTCATAATCTCCAGCGGAGGAGCGGCCCGTAGAGAGGGGCGGGGAGAGGCGAGAGGGTTCTCCTGGTACTGGTCCTCCTCCTCCTCCTCCTCCTCCTCCTCCTCCTCCTGCCCTTCTCTGAGAGCGCCAAAAAATTTCTCATTGCCCAATCCGGGTGTAATTGAGGCGCCGAGCGCAGCGCAGCCCCAAGAGAAGGCGAGAGAGGCGGCCGGCCGCGAGTGCCAGCTAGCAAACACGCTGCTCATGCAGTATGCATACTATTTCATTCGGTTATGACTTTATCTATGAGGGAGCATAAATTGGAAAGAGAGCGGCTCATACGTACCCTCTTTCTCTCTTGCGCGCGCACACACACGCAACTCGCGCACGCCGAACAAACGCGAGAACGTGCCTCCGCGTGTTTAACTATTCTCCGCACTGAAAATAATTTTCCGCGCGCGACGACTTAACTCGCGCGGACGTTATCTTGCCGGCTGTAGGAACGCGTAGCGAGCTACTGGGGCCCAAGACCTGCGGCGCGGCATCAATCTGGCGGGCTGCGCGCGCGCCGCGCCCTGACAGGGGCATCAGATCGCGAGAGAGCACTGACTGTCGCGTGTCGATACCGCGGCTCTAATAGCTATCGGTGTATCGCCGCCGCCGCCGCCGCCGCAGTCGATACAACATGTTTACTGGGACCGCGCGCCACCGGTTGCGCGCGCACTGGCGCGGCGGGTCGCGCGGGCGCACTGCAGCGGGCTGGGGTGGCGCGCTTTACGACTGCTGCGGCCGCACAGACTCTTCCGCCGGCGGCGTTCGACTCTGTCCGCGGCCTCCCTGTTGACGCTTCGGAAAGCTCTGGAGGACCACGCGACAATAACGACTACACTCTGGCTAGTGTGGCAGTTGTAGGCAGACATGTCATCTGGAAGCGCATTTCGAAACCGCAGGCGCCACTTCTTCTCTCGCGATCGTAGTACTGTCTAAAAAAGCACTCCGTCATCAGGCCACGAGTGGCCTACCGGGACCATCCGACCGCCGTGTCATCCTCAGTGGACGATGCGATAGGAGGGGCGTGCGGTCAGCAAACCGCTCTCCCGGTCATATTCTTGACCTAAACCGCTACTATTCGGTCGAGTAGCTCCTCAGTTGGAGTGGCCTACTGGGACCATCTGACCGCCGTGTCATCCTCAGTAGACGATGCGATAGGAGGGGCGTGCGGTCAGCAAACCGCTCTCCCGGTCATATTCTTGACCGAAACCGGTACTATTCGGTCGAGTAGCTCCTCAATTTTAGTGGTCTATCGGGAACATCCGACCGCCGTGTCATCCTCAGTGGACGATGCGATAGGAGGGGCGTGAGGTCAGCAAACCGCTATCCCGGTCGTTATTATGGTATTCTTGACCGAAGCCGCTACTATTCGGTCGAGTAGCCTCTCAATTGGCATCAAGAGGCTGAGTGCACTTCGATAAATGGCAACAGCGCATGGCGGTTTGGATGGTCACTCATCCAAGTGTCGACCACGCCCGACAGCGCTTAACTTCGGTGATCTCAAGGGAACCGGTGTAGCCACTGCGGCAAGGCCGTTGTCCACTACTGTCTAACCGCTCCTTCATTTTCTGCTTAAGCTAGATTGCATAAGCCTTGAAAGATCCGTCGAGGAAGAGGTTTTCCTGTTGACGACAAGGCTCATATGACCAGCACGGCCGCCTCGGTGGCTGCGGGTCAGCGCGGCACATTGTTAAGCGGAGTGTCTGGTTTCCTTTCCCGGGCCTACAGCATGTTTTCTCCGGTTGGGGACTGGATGATGTATCGTCCTTACGTTCGTATCGTCATAAACGATATTCTACTATTGAGAAGGGCACTCCCCGACAGACATTAAATTGAGGAGAAAGTGCCGAACGTGGTGGGGCAGTGGTGTAGTCAGGTCCGGGAACGAAGGTGCTTCGCGCAGGTCGAGAAACAGACGGGAATTACTTTATGAATGAGATTTTCACTCTGCAGCGCAGTCCGCGCTGATATGAAACTTCCTGACAGATTAAAGCTGTGTGCCGGACCGAGACTCGAACTCGGGACCTTTGCCTTTAGCGGGCAAGTACACTACAAACTGAGCTACCCAAGCTCGGCTCAGAACCCGTCCCCACGACTTGAAATGTAGGAGACGAGGTAATGGCAGAATTGAAGCTGTTGATGCTGTGGGGACGGGTTCTGAGTCGTGCTTGGGTAACTCAGTTGGTAGAGCACTTGCACGCGAAAGGCATAGGTACTAACTCGAGTCTTGGTCCGGCACACAGTTTCAATCTCTCAGGAAGTTTCGGGAATTACATTGTTCCAAGCGGCATTTTCGGTACGTGCATACACGTGCATTACGCTTGGTTCAAGCACGTACCTGCAAATTATGTATCTCACTTACCACTATCGACAACAATGAAAACTCCTAACAAGTGGAATAAAAATTCACTAGATAGGTCGCATTTGGAACTTGGTCCACAGCAGTTGTCTCAGAACACTACTGAGCTCCCATTGGCTGTTGGAGAATGTCTGACATAGGTTCCCAGGACGAGCGTCAACTCGACTGCCATCATTCGTGACTCCAATTATAGCACACTGGTCTTATATTGGGGAGGAGATCAGCGTAAGTTGACTAATGACAGGATAGTTCCTCTGAAAGGCAATGGTCTGAATCCCTCCCTTGCTGGAGTTTCTTTTTGTTCATAATGATCTCGTCGTCGATGCGACGTTAAACCTTAATGTTGCTCCCTATTATTAGAGGTTTGAACGAGATTAGCTTCAAGAAACCTTGAGATTTCCAGTAAAACGCAAATGTGGATGCCTGGACTAGTATCTGAATCCTCGAAACGGGGTTCAGTATGTTGACCAATGCGTAAACTCGTTATTTCTCTGTATGTAAGGAAGATATGTGAAAATGGATTAAGAAGCAGAGTAACACAGGCAAATCCTGGCGGAACGATATCTGGTGCAAACAGTCACAAAATCACACACCTCAAATTGACAAAAGAGGCGTTGAAGGTATGTATCTGTAGCATATCAGCCTATGAAAATACATCCTGGATTGCACAAAACTGGAAAAGAAGTGTTTAACATACAGTGACACAAAATGACACTGGATATTAAGTAGGCTGATATGGTAAGACATGATCAGCTCCTTCTCAGAACGGGAAGAAAATATTGACAAAAAGGAATGAAAACAAGGTACAGGGAACGACTTCCATGGTGCTAAAATAAACCGTAAAGTCGTTGGTGGCAATAACCGTAGTAGAGACTGGAATATACAGGCCAAATAACTCTCAGAGAGTTGGGTGAAAATGCTACTCCGAAATACAGGTGTTGACGCAAGAGAGGAAATCTTGTTCGAGAGGGATCGCGTCAAACCTATGAGAAGATGACTGCAAAGGAACAAAAATTTTTAAAAAAATGTCGTCAGTGGACAGTACTGCTGGATGCGCTTGTGGTTACAAGGCTCACCCGAGTGTTGATGCCCGAATTCGAGAACAGAGCCTCTTACCAAATATTCAAATGGTTACAATGGCTCTGAGCACTATGAGAGTTAACATCGATGGTCATCAGTCACCTAGAACTTAGAATTACTTAAACCTAACTAACCTAAGGACATCACACAACACCCAGCCATCACGAGGCAGAGAAAATCCCTGACCCCGCCGGGAATCGAACGCGGGAACCCGGGCGTGGGAAGCGAGAACGCTACCGCACGACCACGAGATGCGGGCACCAAACCTTCGAGTAGCTCAACAGATAGCTGCATACGAGCAGGCTAATGTTGTCAATTTAAAATTATTTCATCCATTTTCTGTCGACTCGTTTGATGACAACATAACGGTTGCCTAGTTTCTAATATCGTCCTTCGAAACTCCGACTGTGTCTTGTTTTTCAAGTTACTTCACAGCTATCCTCACGTGGACTGATCTATGTATGGACTGCCGACTGATTTCTGCTTGTTCTTTTCTCTAAGGTGTCACTGGGTAACGGCTTGGTTGCTGTGGTCAGCACAAATCTGCCCCAGCCTTTAATGTCGACGTCCTGAACTGGAATCCCTATTTAATATTCACGTAGGCACAGCGTTTGACCGCATGTAGTGGAATGCGTTTTGTCCCATTGTTACTACCACGCAGAATCCTTGAGAGTACGGTCAAACTACGTTAGAGGAAGGGTATAGGTAGCTTCCTTAATGTCGTTCATCATTGATTTTCTTATCAATTATGTAATACAAAGCACCAGACCGAAAGCAAGTCGTTATATTTCTATGAACTTCCCAGAGCGAAGGGATTATTCAGAGACTGGCCTCGTAATGAGGAGCAGCGGTGTCAAATCTCAGTGCGGTAATTCCGTTTTAGATTTTTCACGTTTTCTCTATGTCTTCATCTCCTTCTAATCTCATTATCCATTCAATGCTGAACAGAGGGTGCTTATATACTTTTAAAATTTGGTCAATTCCGTTCCATGAAGCAGTGTGGTTCTCTAGCGCCCTGTCCTAGTATGGTTTTTTGTTTAGCTGGTGAACCATATCTTGACTCTGTCTGTTGCGATCATGTCTAATTATGTGATCGGCTCCTGACAGTTCAGCTGGTAACTTCCTTTAAATAATCTCTTACACGTGTTTATCTACCGACCAACGTTGTTATCATCTTGTCTCTGAGACTGATACCGAGTATCCTCAAATCCATTGGCCTTTGTGTGATCGGAGAATGTGACCTCGAAGGTGAACTAGTCATAGGATGTGACTTAAGTAAAAAAATCTGTCAGAGACATTTTAACGCTTCTAAAGCTGTCGAAGTCGACCACTGGAGATGTGATTGTAAAATGGAAATGTGAAAGAAGGACCACAGCTACATCAAGATCAGGCAGTCGCCGTGTACCTACTGACGGACATCTGCCAGAGAACAGATGCAAACATCACAAGAAATCAGGGGAAGGGAATCACTCTTGGGTTCCAGACTGCTGCCTGTGCTGAGTTAGTAGAATGTGCATGGGGACTAAACCCTGTGGTGCGTAATTTTCGCTGTAGTGGGCAGCTTTTAATGGTCTCTTAACTGGCGTTTCCAGTCAGTCATGGGGCTGCAAAGGTATGCAGGGCACACCACCAGTAAGGAGTACTCGTGCATTGTATGGCGTGCATGTGCAGGCTTGGGAGTGGTCGAAAACGCCAAAGAAGCGACTGTTGACCTCTGTCGACTGTAGTGGGCGCTAAGAGAATTTGTATAGTGGTCGAGGAGCTCCCAATACGGCAGACATTGCTGTAGACAAGTCTAGGCGACGCTTGAGGTGATGTAAAGCGTTACTGCTGAATGGTTGAAAACGAGTGATTTGGACTGATGAACTACGCGATTAATGAGACGCGAGATACCTCGTGGGAATGCAACGGAATGGTTTGACACGTGTAGCGCCAATAGTGAAGTAAGGATGAGGAGTTGTTAACGTATGCGGTTATTTTTGTGTTTGGGTGTGCTCTCTCCATTTCGCTTAGGAAGCCTCTAAATGCAGAAGAATATGAATACATTTTACACTGTTGTGTACTGCGTACAGTAGAGGAATAGTTCGGAGACGATGACTGTATCAGCACGACAGGGCACCCTGTCCTATAGAGGCAACGGTTTGTGGACAATAACACTCCTGAACAGGACTGACTCAGTCCCAAACTGAATCCAGAGTAACGCCTTTGAGTTATACGTATACTTCACTCCAGATTCCAGCGTCCCACATGACTACTTTCTTGGTTTTCGCTCTTGAGGAAGAATGGGCTGCCATTTCTCTAAATACTTCCAGACACCTCGTTGAAAGTACCGCCAGTGGAGGTCAATTCGCCATAAATACTAAGTGTGTTGGATTACTTTGATCAGCTAGTGTATGTTGGTGTAGCTATTATTTTGCAACACAATGTTTTCCAAAACCAGAGGTTTTGATTTTAAAGTCAGAATGTAGCTTCGCATCACCAAACGTACTTGTAGAATATTTAAAGAATTCCTTATGCTGTTTACTTGTAGTCTGTAACGTTTATTGCTGAATTTCAATATTTTGTGCTTCAAGATTTATTGAATTTTGTATTTTAATTGAATAAACTGTTTCAAATACAAAATAGGTTTGAGTTTTTGATGCAGCTGCACATTGTTACTCATCAAGTGGTTAGTAATTTTTTTCTTTTTTTGTGATTTCACCGTTTTACAAAATACAGTCTTGAACAAGCTCAGGATTTTCCCTGCGACCCTCGTTTCTCTGATTCACCTTTTACGTAACCAATACGTGCTCTCGTTACCCTATTTTTCGCCTTGTCATGCTCTGATGGATTGTTAGAGAAGCCAAGGCTGATTCTGTTCCACAGTCCCGTCAAGTTTTCATACTGACATGTCTCTGCCTACCTTAACGTCAATCGGACGTTTAACCTCCCTGCTTCCTGGCCAGATGACGACGAGTAAGCCATTGGACACGAAACACAAAGATGCATTGTGAAACTGGAGGAATAGGGTGTAATCGGCCATGACGACGAAGTCATTAAAGATAGAGCACAACGTCAGATAGAGGATGAAGGTCAACAAAATCGGCGCTGTCTTTCCCGTAGTACCCATTTCGGCACGGGCAGTCATAGATTTAGGGAAACCAAGGAATCACCGAATGGCCATCCAAACGCCACTCACCCAGAACGTTAATCCAGTCCCTTAAGTAATGCAGCACTTGGCAGTCTGAAATTCTTTGGAGAGAGAAGAGAGACATACTTTGTATAAAGCACCCCTAAACTTACTCGCGAAAGTTCAAACCCATATTGCTTCTGAATGAGAGTGAAGTGTCCTGAACACCACATTTAATGGAACGGTAACAGGTTTTTGCATAACTATATGCAGCAGACAGAGCCATTGCTGGTATCTAAGAAGCAAGAGCGACAGACCATGACCGAAAAAGGAAGCAAACAAGGCCAAGAGGTAAAGCTTAATGAGTCATTCCAGTTCAGAAGTCTCTAGACCACAGAACAAAGATAACTGCGCGTTTGTCGAAAAAGAGACATGAAAATGTGCCTACAATGTGTTTGCTGTATGTGGTAACTCCACAGGGTCGCTTCCATTCCTGTTAATCTAATGTTTTCGTTATCCATTTGCTATTGATATCCGTCCCTGGTACGTATTTTGTCCCGTCGTCTGCTTCTGGGTCTTCTTAAACGTTGCTTTTCTCCTACTTTTATGGAAAATGAATCCCAACCTTCCTTACTTTAGCAACATTACGACTTGTATTTATACATCTCCTGTAGTTTTTCATTGATCCATACCTTCCATTCTCAAATACCTTCATTGGGTTAATGTCCAAATAATCTTGTTTACGTTTAGCGTTCGAATTTTAGCAGGTCTTCCTCATCTTATCCCTAAAAAACGTCTTCACGTCTGTATAATATTATTAGCATAATAGTAGACTTGAGTATGCCAGTTTTTATGTTTATTTCGAGAGCCCTCCTTAAGATTTTTTCTAACACACACACACGCATTTGGACTCACACAAAATAGTACATACATAAGAGAGAAATGCATCTACAGAATAAAGCGAGTGTGTTGTACCTAAAATTTATTCTTCAGGTATTTCGTCCATTCGAAATGTTACTCCAGAAGGGATCTACAGAATATATCACACATTTCTGTTCATTAATTAAAGCAATTTTATGAGGTGGAAATTTTCATATGCTGTGTTCCCTGAGCGAATGATGCAATCCTTCTGAATATGTGTGTTGAGTTAATACCTAACCTTCTAAGGAGCAGTAAACGGACTATGTCGACAACCGTTCAATACTTGGCCTCTCGAACAGCGATTAACGCAAAATTAGCTAAGTGACTCTGCAATTACTGGACCAAGGCATCCAGAACCACCAACTTGCTAATCACGTATCAAGAACGAAGGTCTGTGCCTCATAAGTAGTACTGTTCATAAGTAGTACTGTTCATAAGTAGTACTGTTCATAAGTAGTACTGTTCATAAGTATTACTGTTCATAAGTATTACTGTTCATAAGTAGTACTGTTCATAAGTAGTACTGTTCATAAGTAGTACTGTTCATAAGTAGTACTGTTCATAAGTAGTACTGTTCAAAAGTAGTACTGTTCATAAGTAGTACTGTTCAAAAGTAGTACTGTTCAAAAGTAGTACTGTTCATAAGTAGTACTGTTCATAAGTAGTACTGTTCATAAGTAGTACTGTTCATAAGTATTACTGTTCATAAGTATTACTGTTCATAAGTAGTATTGTTCATAAGTAGTACTGTTCATAAGTAGTACTGTTCATAAGTAGTACTGTACATAAGTAGTACTGTACATAAGTAGTACTGTTCTACTACATGCTCATTATTCGCAGCACTGTTCTCTTTTTTTGTTTTTCTTCTTTTGAGTCATGAATCTTCAGACTGGTTTGATGCCGGCGCGCCTCGAATGCCTCCGCTGCGCCAACCTCTTCCTCTCTAGAGTAGCACGCGCAACCTACGACCTCAGTTATCTGCTGGATGTATTTCTATCTCTGTCTTCCTGTACAGTTTCTGCCCTCTACAACTCCCTCTAGTACACTGGAAGTTAATCTCTATTGCCTTAAGAGATGTCCTACTATCCTAACCCTTTCTCATATCAGTGTTTGCCATATATTGCTCTCTTTTCGATTCTGTGAAATACCTCCTCGTTCTTTACTTTATCAGTTGACCTGATTTTCATTCTTCTTGTGTAGCACCAAATATCAAATTCTTCGCTTCTCTTCTGTTCCAGTTTTCCCACAGTCCATGTGTCACTACCATATGATGCTGTGCTCTAAACGTATTCTCAGAAAACTGTTCCTCAAATTAAGGCCCATGTTTGATATAAGCACACTTTTCTTTGGCGAGTAACGCCCATTTTGTCAGTGCTAGTCTGATTTTCATATCCTCCTTGCTCCGTCGATCCTGGGGTATTTTGCTGCCTAAAAACTAAACTCCATCCGAACAGGCCTTGGGAGGCCCAACGGTACCGACCGGCCGCCGTGTCATCAGATGCCACAGGCGTCACCGAATGCGGATATGGAGGGGCATGTGGTCAGCACACCGCTCTCCCGGCCGTATGTCAGTTTACGAGACCGGAGCCGCTACTTCTCAATCAAGTAGCTCCTCCTTTTACCTCACAAGGGCTGAGTGCACCCCACTTGCCAACAGCGCTCGTCGGACCGGATGGTCACCCATCCAAATGCTAGTACAGCCCTACTTCGGTGATCTGATGCGAACCAATGTTACCACTGTGGCAAGGCCGTTGGCTATTTTGCTGTCTAGGAAGCAGAATTCCTTAACTTCTTCTACTTCGTGATTGCCAATTCTGACGTTAACTTTGTCGCTGTTCTCATTTGTACTACTTCTCATTGCTTTCGTCTTCCTTCGATTTACTGTCAGTCTATAGTCTCTATACATTAGAGTGTTCGTTCCATTGAACGGCCCCTGTAAATTGCCTTCACTTTCAGTGACGATGGGAATGTCACCTCCGAATCTTATCACTGGTATCCTTTCACCTTGAATTTCAACCCCACTCTTTATCCCCTCTTTTGTTTATGTTACTGCTTCTTCGATGTACATCTTGAGCAGTAGGGCCGAAAGACTACATCCCAGTCTTCCACCCTCTTAATCCGAGCACTTCATGCCTGGTTTTCCAGTCTTATTGTTTCTTCTTCCTTCTTGTACATACTGTACATAACCCGTCTTTCCCTGTAATTTACTCGAATTTTTCTCAGGATTTTGAACATTTTGAACCTCTTTACTTCAGCGAATGCGTTTTCCAGGTCGAAGAATGTAGTGCATTTGGTGAAAGCTGTGAAAAAGTGTCGGTGAACGAGAAAGAGACTTGTAGAAAAACATGACAAAAGATCTTTTTCCACTCTTAGACAGTCTTACGACAAGTCTGAATCAACGAATGACTTTATCACGTTAGCAACTACTTTACTGTCTATACAGCACCTAAACAAGGCACGACGTCTCTTTTTACATCGTTTTCAATCACCAAAAGAATATAATACTTGTTTCATGTCAACGATGTGTGGCAAAATTGAAAAAAAGATACCTCCAGGAAAGATTATTCTTCTAATTGGGAGACATGCCTGAGAGAAAATAAAAGCTTTTATGGCTTCTTACCTGAAAAAATGTTAATATTTTTATTCTCTATCTAATAAATTATGAAACATATTACACTATGATATAACAATCACGTTCCATTTTATATGGTGTTCATACGCAGAAGGAAGGAAATTTTAAAGACCTACCCTTGGCTATTGTATTTTTGACTGTTTCTGATATTACTTAGAGGAATTAACGAGACTGAAGAAGCAGTTTGTCGATAAGAACTTTCGCCATAAATCTGTAAGAAAGAAAGACAGAACATTTATTTTATACACAATGTAAGATCTTAACGAATATGGAAGCAGAACAATAAATAATAGGCGACTCATCCGTGTTAAAGAAAAAATGTTGAAAAGTATCAGGCAAATAGTATACATGTAATATGCATTGGTAACACTAATGTACTTCATATGAGTTAAGACTTGTACTGTCAGGTTGGATAATTTACAGTAGACAGGGCGAGAGTGAAAATTAGTAATTCTCAGAAATTTAAAAGCACAATGAAAAGAATTTATTATTGTTCTCACATATGTGTTATCAAGATATATCGTGTTTTTGCAAGAAATAATGATGAATAAAAATTTGGATTAACAAGATAACTAACATCGGCAATGATGACGTCATCTATACTTTCTTCCGTCCCAAAAACACCGAGCGAGGTGGCGCAATGGTTATCACACTAGACTCACATGCGGGAGGACGACGGTTCAAACCCGCGTCCATCTCTCCTGATTCAGGTTTCTCGTTATCTCCCTAAATCGCTTGAGACATATGCCGGGATGGTTCATTTGAAAGGCACGGTCTGTTTTCTACCCCGTCCTTGCCTAAATCGACGGGACCGATGACCTCGCTGTTTGATTCCCTTCCTCGAATCAACCAAACCAACCAATCCGAAAACAGTTATATAAGTGAAATAAAACCGTTGTCCGTAAGTGAAACCAAAAAATGTGTGACCATTTGTAAATAAAGGTTTAAAACGAAAGTACAAAATACATATGTTTCGTAACCACCGCTCAGTAACTTATAGACTACCAGATATTGGAACCGTTTCATTTAATTTTTTTATCTCTGAATGGTTGGGACAAAACAACGGGGACTGATGATAAACATTCTCTTACGTTTATGGACAGTAGGTTTATCTAAATTAGCAAGTGCATAAATATGCATTTTATAAATTCAAACGTCTTTATATTGTAGATATAATAGGCCACCAAATTTAAAAACGAAACAGGTTCAAGAAATCTGAAAGAAAGAAAGAGATAGGGAGAAGACTCGATACACAGAAATAGCAAAGATTAAGAAACCATTTACTTTTTCCTTTAAGATTTTCTAGCGAAAACATGCCATGTAACAAGATGAGAGAATTGTGGACATAAACGGAGAAAATGTCGGCTGTAAGTGTATCAATCGTTAACTGAGGAGAACTAATAATGATAGATGAGATGGTTGCAGATCTGTATCTTTTCAGGAACATACAAATCTAGGGAGGACTAAACAGTCAAGATGTGTAATAAACAATCAATAGAGCCAAAAGATACGAATCAGTTAATGAGTTTATTTTATCTATGGTAGCTGGAGAGATTGAATGGCCTTAAAAGAAGCAAGTGGCATAAGAATTAAAATGACGAATATTGTTTTTCGTGAAATAAACAGCCATTTTGAAAACAAAGTTTCAGATATGTCGGAACCAGAAAGTTTACCGTAACTGTGTGCTACCAATTTCGACTCACGGGAATGTGAAGTTGGCTTTCCATGTGAAAATAATTAAAAACCTGTGATTCCTCAACGACCATTGGAGAAATATGCGATGGGAATTACAAGCACTGGGAAAAAGCTAATAATCTGGAATGTAAGTGGTTGTCTGAGTAGGGAACATGAAGTGCAGTTTGGCAGGTCACGTACAATGTGAAAGATGGAATATCAGTCAAAGAAATTGTTTGATTTAAAGAGATAAGTAACCACGAGACAACGACGTCATGGAAGGTAGTCAGATATCGTTAGGAAATATGCAACAGCGATGTGGATATACATGTATAGAAATGAAGACTGTAATGCATGAGGACGTACATAGTAGGTCTTTATCTAGCAGCTGACGTCAGATGATAAATGTTGAAAATGGTCATATAATATTTTAAAATTTTGGTAACAATACTCTCTCATTACGCAGCTTTGCTCTCACAACAGTTCATCCTTAATATCTTTCTTCTTTTCTTAATTTAGGTACCATATACAGGAGGAGTGGGCATTAATCTAAAAATGGTATATAGCTATTAAATACTGACACAAATATAAGAAAACAGGCTTTACGAAACGTGTAAGGCGGGCTATACAAAATGGTGAAACATTGTCAAAACTAGAGAAAAATAGATCGGCGTAATCTGAGATGTGGCTCCAAACGATGTTAAAAATCAAGTGAATGCATGAAGTACGAGAGAAGAACTGGAACTGTTACCAGAGGAACAAAGTCAATGGAAGTCACCATGATCTGAATGAACTGTTTAATGGCACATGTGTTGTGATAGCTAGGACTATCTAAAAGATGTATGTTAAATGTGGTTCTGGTGAATGTAATATTTTGCCGAAATGAAAGTTCAGCACAGGATATGTTGGGATGGAGGACAACATCAAAGCCGTTGAAATACTGGTGATTATTGAAAGGGGCAAAAGGGGGGGATTTACTTACGATGTCTAGTGTATTATTAATATAAAGTCATCGAAGCAGAAAATCACTTATAGAAAGAAGGAAAGAAATCCATTGGCAGTTTATAGGACATATTTTGAGAAAGCCCAGCGTGTACAAATTATTCAACAGTGTTAACTGCTCTCGCAACTAAACAAGATTAGTGAAACAGGAAATAAGAGAAAAAGAGAGATATCACGCTGTAGGAAGTGCGTGAATATTCAAATTCTTATAAGCCTGAATTCAGTTACGTAGTATTATTAAATTTCTTAAATAATTGTATGCAATTGTAAAAGAGCAAGAGCAGCTTGAATAAAAGAGCAAATACATACATGATGAAAACTTTCTGATGTTCATGGGAGAAAAGAATTGTGGGAAAACGTGTTAGAATGACACAAAGCGGTATTATGCGGTCCACAGAATTTGGGAAGCTGACATTTCCTCTCGAGAAATGTAGACAATTTACTGTTTGTTACTACCATAATGTAATAGAATATGCACTCAGTCACTTAAGAGTAGCTGAGGCTTCCAACGTAAGTTTCAATCTGACATTTTTCGGGTAATTTTGAAGGAATCAATTATCGCCTGAAAGTGCTAAAGAAAAAAAATATCCTTCTGTAAGTGTGTCCACCATGTGTATGAACCAAGTCATTGACAGAGGTGAAGAAAGTGCGGGAAATATTTAGTGCGATTGTTTAGAAACGTTTACTGTCCTCATTCTTGACAAAACTGCCAAATTAAGACCGTATCTAAAACACTTAATTGCAGTTTATGAAATTCAAAGAAAATGCTCCCGTGACAGAGCAAACCACAATGTCAACTGCAGTTTTTCTCTGTAGCTTGTCAGTTTTCCATGGAGTCAGAGTTTTTATTTTGTAATGATTTTCAAGAACCGGAACACTTCACCTCATTAAACATTTATAAAAACATTCCTCACGATGGCTTCATCAATAACAGTTACGAGAAATGTAGTTAGCCTCTACATACAACAAGGAAAGGGGTCGGCACAGGATAGAGTAGCGTGCAGAGCTGTATTGAACCAGTCTTCGAATTCAGAAAGACAACACAGTATCTCATCTGCCACTTCTTAGTTTCTGGAGGAACAAAGGGTAAAACATGTGATGGAAGAATAGTACACAATCACACCTGGATTGATTCTTAAGAAGGACGCCGACGTACATCAGCAAAGCTTCAAACGTTTTGACAATCAACAGATCGGAAAGTGCCTTTCCCGTCCCATTAGAATTGAAAGGGCACGAACTGAACTGGTAGTATTATCATAGTAAATAAGCTGCCGTAATTTCTTAAGGTGCTTCACAAAACGCCAATACATTTTGTGATTCGTGATTTAGTGTATATAACCTACAGGGAAGTCGATAACAAAATAGGAATTCACAGACATCGCCTACGACACAGTAATAACTAATTATTCATGAAGTGTCTGCAGTGTGTCATATTTTTGGGACTAAATTTCCCCTTCTCCAACTAAAAGGAAACCAGGGGTTCGTGTCAATGCGCTCGTATACGACCTGAATTCTTTAGGTATGACATCGACGAGGCATAAAAAACTACCCTTCATACTCTTCTCTCGCCTTCGGATTAAAGGCTACGGTAGATAGTTATTGAGAAGTATCTCAACAATACGAATAATTTAGGATTGTCTCTTGCAAAGCAGGCTAACGTAACTGTCAGCGTTGTGACCTCTTTAAACGAAAACAACATGTCAATCATCATCATCATTTAAGACTGATTATGCCTTTCAGCGTTCAGTCTGGAGCATAGCCCCCTTATAAAATTCCTCCATGGTCCACTATTCAGTGCTAATATTGGTGCCTCTTCTGATGTTAAACCTATTACTTCAAAATCAGAGGAAAATGCCTCGGAAAAGAAGAAGTAAATTAATTTTTTAGGAATAGTTAAAAACATTGAGCTACGAATAACAAAAGTAGGTTTCTATAAGAAAAGAAAACTGCAGATGATAAATTGTATAGCAGATGACATTACCGAAAAAGTGGGTAATTACATATGGTCTCCTGCTAATGTTCGGACTGCGTGCTTGACTCAATCGAAATGTAACAGAGTGTTAGCAGGAGCTCCTTTCACCTCCAGACATCGACATCGACTACGGATGTTACGATAATATTTTACGTGGATTAATTTAGATCTTCTTGATCTTTCAGAAGAATGTGACGATAATTCAGTATTGCATTATTAAAACTGTAATCATTAAGCGACTACCAAGTAGGGAGCTATGCATCCAGTTGAAAACCATTTCGCTCGTGAAACTTATGACGGTCCGAAAAAAGTAATTTTTATTACAGTAGTAGAAGCTATCACCACACAGTTCAGTGGCCAAGTGAAAAGAGGTCCCTTGAGTGATTCATAACATTTCACCATGTGCCTGAGAGGGCTCTTTAGGGTACCACCATTGTCTAGAGCAACAAAGTAATATATCAGGTAGTCCTTGCTTTTTATGGAACCAACATGTAAAATTTTCCATTCGTCTATTCTCATCTCTTACCCCATTGTGGTAATATGTAACTTTTGGTCCAAATACAAATATATGTCCCTGCTCATATTTAAGCTCTTACAGAATACCGTACTCAAATTTTTTTCCGATTTTTTTAAACAGCAAATAGTGTTAGTCAATCGCTTATTGGCAGCTGTTTCTACTTCTAGACTTCTATGTAGAGTAACATTATCTTTTTGCAGCGATCCAGGTTGTAGCTTTCAGTATTACTTTCGTTTCTAAGTAACTCACAATTGCGAGTAACAGTACAGAGTAGTACAGAGTAGTACAACAAAACGTGTCTTTTATCTATCTGTCGTAAGTAAGGCTTTTCATAACAGGCGGATGTTTTATTACAAAGCTTCTTCAACACAAACAATAACAGCTATTTCTTCAACACTTCTGATTAACTAACTTCAAATATTATCGCGCCGAAAATCAAGAATTTATTTCGGTAGTCGCTGTCCTCAGAATTCTCTAAATGCAACTCAGATATCCAAAATAATTTGCAAAAAGATTACAGCTGTAGTCTCGAATATGTGAACATGTTTCTTGTACGTGGCTTCTCCAAAGTGAGTAATTGTTGCCGGTAAACAGTTATACAAGTATTAGTTCCTCTAACTTTATTTCACAGGTCCATAAAAAGTTTCAACTGATGTATAGCACTGCAGTCACCTGAAGCAGAAGTAACACAGAGGTCGTGAATCTGCTTAAAAAATTTTCAGGTTGTGGAAATACTTAAATTTGAGGAGTGTCAAGTCTTAGCTTAGGGAAAAAGTTTGGTTTCTATCTCGTATCTACCGAATCTTTCGTTTTTATTTACGGATAAAATTTCCTCTTGTACTAGCACTAAACTAATATCCATAGTACCAACATCGACTTGCATTCATTGCCTTTCAGAATATCACATACCGTTACTAAACATTCACTTTCTTCTTTTAGCAGTTATGAAAGAAGATAGTTAGTCGCTCTGAAAAGGAAAGTACGCATTAATATGATTCGCCGATGTTATAGTAAGACCTTGATGTACAAAAACTTGTTTCTCCTCATGCATGTGCGTCGATGGACATTATTTTCCAAACACTTATCTCGTTATAGTGTTTATCATATAACCTGCATTTTTCATTCAACAATTAATCATTACTGTTATCAAAAAATTTTATGTATGATAGTGTTTTTGATACTGGCTCTTTAAATAATATTTGAACTTTGCTTATTAATGACTACACTCTCTCTAAATCAAAGGTAACGCACAGATGGCATTACTAGCACGCTTATCAGGGATCTATTAGCGTAGACTTCCAGTAATGCATTAATAATTTGATTACATTTCCATTTTTAAAACCAGTCGGATAACTTACTCCTTCCTCTCTCCAGGTAAATAATTTCTAAAATAATTCCTACCCAAGAATTTACAGGTTGCGCTCTTCTACAACTAATTCTAAGTCTGGCTAACCAGTGGTTTTGATTGGTCGGGCGATGATGCCGAGCACCGATATCCCCAGTCCTTACCACGTCAACACCTAGCTGACATATTCGTAACTTCATATTATCTGCGCTCTATCGATTAACGTGCTCCGCTTTTTTGTCAATCATTTGAATAAGCTCATGAACGATAGTGATGTGGACAGTCGTAAGATAGAAGCTTAATTAATTTAGTGCACTCGAGAACATCCATGTTTATCTTCCATTTCAAGTGCTAGCCGTGAATATAGTGGTTAATTCTATTTTATCCAAACTCAGCCTTTTTTTATACCAAGATTCGGTAGTGACGGTTCCACTCGTCTATGGACAACAACTGCTCCTCACCAATTAGCCTAACTGCACACCATGGATTTCAATTCAGTCACATCAGGATGTTGTGTCGTGAGTTTGGGTATTCCGAACACGATATCTAGACTAACAGGATTCTACATCACATTAAAATTGGTGCTAGTATTATCTGATTTGCACCATCGAAATTCTTGATGGATACCTTTTGTGTAGCTGTTCCGCGTCTACACGTTATATAAATTTGCTCTGCGGTCCATGCTAAGTTTTGATAAATATTACAGGTATATCACAGAAGCCCTCTTCATGATTATCTAGTATTCAAGTGAAGTATGTCATTTATGTCTTATATTTGCTTTGTATGAAGAACTGTATCGAATCAGATGCTCTATGACCCAAATCATGTTAACTTGTGTAACTTCCAGTTTCTGTGAAATGTATGGATGTAACGATCTCTTACAGACTTGCTTTCAGAGGCATTTTAAAAGTTTATTTTTGTTATCTGATAACATTCTCCAATTTCAATCCATCCCAGACCACTTCCTCTATTGCTACATCTTCACATTCACCACTGGGAAAGTATTTGTATGATTCACCATTTCATGATGCTCGCAAATGTTATGTCTTTGTCTCTGGAAACTAGTGACTTCATTAATATCTTATTTACTGACGAAAATTGCTGTTTAATTCTGTAACTCATATGTGCTGCGTTTGATCCTATGTCATAAAGTAAACCTATCAAGCAGTATCTGTCTGAATTTATTGTTACCTTGTAATTAATAGTCCATTTCATTTGTCCTATAGAATTTTGATTTTTATGGTAATACAATTGCATTATCATTATATGATCATTTTGTAGCTATTCTTGTCAGCTTCAGACACCGTCTCACTAGCGTTATCATATCGCAGTAATCTGTGAATAACTTTTCACTCAGTGTTTATAGTTTCTGCTTTCCGTAATATTGCCTGATGCGAAAGAGACTTATTTGACAAACAGTGCAGATTAATAAGGCTAGGCTTTGTGTCAATCCGTACCCTTCCGTCGTACACGTTCCACCAAGAGTCGATGTAGCTTATTCTTAAAAGGAAAAATCTAATTGAAACGCCTCCCGGTGATCTGTACAAGCATAATGAATTGTATATTTAATCGGAGTCAAATTCGTATCATTTTCCAGGTCGACAATACGGTTAAAATATAATCTTGTCATGTCTGTTAGCAAGTACTGATTTTTGTGCTTTGAGTAATGGCGGTTTCCAGTAATATACTATTTTCTAGCCTCTGTGTCACCAATAAAGGTTTCTTGTCCTTAGCATAATTTTTTCGTAAATACCTTTTAAATTTCATAACACATCTGTCGATTTGAGTGACTGAGATTGTAATTAGGTAATACTTCTGCCATTTATCTAGTGAAACATACATAGTGATCTTTCGGAGTAAAATATATCTCTTAATTTCTCATATTCGCTTTTCTTTCGTGACCATTTTACAAACCACTTTCAGTATCTCATTGTCGTTTCGCACCCACAGCAAAAGGCTTTCTGATAACTTGTTTATGTGACTACGCCCTCGTTTCATGGAGCTACATCCAAACGAATATTTTGCATAAAATTATATGTAATTACATGGTCGCATCCTTGAATCTTATGACTAATTGCAGCGTCTTACGATTGCTAACGGTGTATGCCAGCTAAATGTTGCGCCGTGTACTGCAATATATAACGTATTTACGTAGGATATCAGACGTTTATAGCCTTAAGTAGGGTATTTACTCAGAGATAAACAAAGCTGCCGCCAATTACATCTCTAATTAATGTAAAACCGTTCGTAGCAACTATACGAGAATTTCGTTGCGTTAACAGCAATGTTTTTCTAGTAAAATCCAGAGCCATCTCTATTAATATGTTTCATCAATGTTAATTTCTGGCTTTGTCTTAGCTTTCTAAAAATTTTAATCACAAAGTGATACTTTGTAATGTACCCATATCCTCATAATTGGACCAGTGACAACCTAAATTTCGAACAATGAAACAGACTGATCAAACACTTGTACATGATCCCACAGGACTCTAAATGCATCGTTTATTGAAATAAAAATCTGAACTGGGGATTTTTACTAAAATAATACTATCGTAGACATGACAATGACAGTAATGGAGAAAATTAAGTTATATTTACAAAGCCACACTCTAAAGACAGACCTGACCTGCAGCATAAAATTTCACGAAGAATGTGTCTCTTGTTGTGTAATGGTAAACTATGATAATTAGCGAATGACTTCATTCACAAGCATACTGAATCATAACATAAAATTTCTATGAAATGATAGTAAAAAAATTAGCATTACTTTTAGAAACGAGGAACAAAACTTTCTGAACGATGGTTTTACGTTCAACATCGGGCAAAAGTTTAAGCACCACAGGTTCAAAAACCTGATCGTAAGCACTACTAAATCTAGTGATATAGCTATCAATTGCTATAATGAACAGTTTGTCTTAAGACAGTGGTAAAGCACGTTCGAATGGTGCGGAAAAAAAAATTAGTGAAGTGACCAATCGGAAGAAGTGCACACTACGACAGGACCTTGATTTCACATTACCTCACACACAACTTATTTATAAATCCATTGTTTTATTATATTATAAGAAACATTTCTTGTATTACTGAACAGCAACTAGGGATTATGAAGCCAGCATTTGTGAAAATTGTATAACCAATTGTTTTGACAGTAATGTACAGTCATTGATAGTGATCGCTCTAGTTGTATCTCGTGACCGCTGGAAGCCAAACTGTGACAATCAGTTTCTTCACCACTGTCATCTATCAAAGTGGAACACGACGATAGACTGCCAAGGACTCCGACAGCCGCCGCCTCCGTAGGGTTCTGTCTTCTGTGATGGGCTTCACTGGAGAGTAACTACCGATACCGACAAGCCATTCTACAGTAACCATCTCTGCTACAACTACTTTCAAAGAACTCAAACAAATGACCATACAGGGCAGTCTACACACAAAAAGGAAACGATTAACTCATGTCTGTTATTACCGTTCTTTATTTTATTTCGATTATGATTTAGTTATATACGAAACGTTTACCGGTACGTTTTGTATATTTGATACCTAATTGTCTTGTAAAATTAAATTGTAGAATTTAATGTAACATGCTTCCGGTAATGAGTACATGATTTGTTGTCAATGATTTAATGCCGTATGAGATGGGCAGGGGTAGAGTAAACATCATCGAATAATGCTAGCTTATTCAGCAGTTGGACTCCGTCTTCTTAAGGATCTAGCTCCGTCCACCGTAACCATGGGTATAACACCTTATTCTATTATTACTGTAGCTTTCATTTAACATTTTTTTCGCCATGTTTGTATAGAAACCCTCTGAATATGTACTACTACGGTATTTGAATGCTTGCTGCCAGAAGTTGGTCTAGATTCCAGACCGAAACTGGTTGCGTACGAAAGTAAACAAGTTACGATCAAGACTGTTTTATTCAATTTTAGTCTGCCAAAAAACTGAAATTATTAAAAAACTTTAATAAACACAACAAAAAAACTTTACAAAAATTTAAAACTTGGTCGATTTATCTGAAGTGGTGCTATACCTTAACTGTTTTTCATTTAATGGGAATATCGGCCTACAGAATGACGGAGCAGCTTTGGTGAACAACATATTCATCGACCACAAGGGAAACAATTTAATCAAAGCAAAAAATAACTTGCTGAAAAAATTGTTTGTACTGCAGATTTTTTGATGACACTCTACTCCTAACTGATGGCAAAAGATGTGAAGGTGACGAATCTGCATTACTCAGTTCAGTCCAAAGCAAAACAAAGTTACAATAAAACGTGAAACAAAACAGACCATAAATATCTTATATGTTGACGAACAACTTTTGCATCTACAGGAAAATGGCCTTCAGTGATATACCATTACAAAAATGACCACGCCATCCAAACACTCATGTGTATGCTTCATTTAGGTCGATTATGAAAGGGGCTCACACGTTACCTTTAAAGCCAAAAATAGTAATACAAGGAACAGATACCATCAAAGCAATTGCAAATAGAGATGGGTACTCAGTACAGTTAACTGAGAAACTGTGCAACAGAATAAAGGCCAACATCGCTAACAGAAGCACTACACGACTAACAACTGACACAATGCAAATCTTCAAAACATTCCCTACTTAGCTGTAATATCACAAAACATTGCATCACAAACAATAAACTTCGACATGACTTGCCACTCTCTCAGTAAACTTAAAATCCTCGAAACACAGAACACAGTGGAATATATTAAAAAAAACAGTATAACTGTTCTACAGTGTCCTACATAGATAAAACAGAACTTTCCATACATGCTACAAAGGGTACATTGATGCCCAGGTCAATCGCTTTAAAAAGTCCTCAGGAGCGAATCATATGAACCCAAAAAGACACAGGCAAAACGTTATGTATAACAACATAAGTGTACTCAAATGAAATGAATGGTACAAGACTTTATATTCAAGAACAATTAGAAAGAGCATCAGACGGAGAAAGTATTTCTGAAAACACGCTGAATGAACAAATACAGCTTTAAAAAATACAGTTTTTCAAGGACAGTTTTCTCTAGAAATCCGTACAGTTTATTTTTTCGTAAAGAAATAAGTATTTCATATCGGCAACCGTTCTATAACCTATCTGATATTTGGTAATGGTCAGAAATAGCAACACCTGTGTCTATGTACATTTAGATATTGTTTGACTTGTTTCAATTTTGTCAGCAGCTCGTGGTCGTGCGGTAGCGTTCTCGCTTCCTGCACTCGGGTTCCCGGGTTCGATTCCCGGCGGGGTCAGGGATTTTCTCTGCCTCGTGATGACTGGGTGTTGTGTGCTGTCCTTAGGTTAGTTAGGTTTAAGTAATTCTAAGTTCTAGGGGGCTGATGACCATAGATGTTAAGTCCCATAGTGCTCAGAACCATTTTTTTTTGTTTCAATTTCGTTTACAAATGTGGTGTGAGATCAAAAGTGTGTGTATCTGTATAAATATATCTATCAACACTGTTCTCCAAAAGAGTGTAATCGCTGGTAGAAACAGTAAATTATCTTTCGCATTTGTCTTCGTTTTATAAAGGTGTAGGTTCGTAATATACCTATGTATCAGTAATAACCTAAATTTTGTACAATAACGTAGGCAGGTCAAGCACTCAAATAATAACCGAAGACGTTTTGTTTTCGTTTTAACGAAAGTAATACGGTCATGGAAGTAACACTGACTGCAATGTACAAAATTAAGTAAAATGTTAATCACAGTGGGAATAGCTACACAGAGAATCATGGCAAGGTTTTTCCTAATGTTGTCCGCTTGATAAAGAAACGACGTCTTCAACTTCTTCATTGTAAAAATTATGGTGTTATCCTGAATATTTATCAGTGATAGTCATCCGATGAGAATACAAAGTGATAGTGAATGTTTTAAGGACCGTCACAGTCAGTGTGTCACAGCAGAGAACCGTGGAAGTTCTCAGGAGGTAACTACGATTATAACTGAAAACAGAACAGACGACACATTCGTAAATGTAACGCAGAACAGGATTTAGAATACTTTAATGATTTTATCACTATTGTGCGGCTTCTAATGTATCACTGTTTGCTGTTTTCGATACTGAAACCATGGTTACTGAAATGTTCCCCCAAATAGTGTCTTATTCAAATATTCTTAAAATCATTTAATCCATAAGACGAATACAATAGTTATCCAAGTGACAACAATATTTGGTGTTTAATTGTCCTTTTACACTCATGTTCAATATTGTAATGACACGGAAAAAAGAAGTTTAAATCAACAATGGAGTAAATAATAATGAGAATCGGCTTTCAGAATTCGCAAAGTCTGTTAATGTTATACACCTATTGTTCCTGCATGAGGAAAAGTATTTACTTGTCAGAGTACTAATGGAAACATCGTTCAGTTTATCGTGGTGTTTCAATGTAGATACAACAGTTCTACGAATTACGACTGAAAACTTCGTACCATGGCACCTGAGAATGAAGATAACTTTCAGTCTTGAAGATGTCGTTTCTATAGGGAGCGGTCAGAGTTTCAGTGCAGCTGCTCATAAGTTTAAATAGGGTACTTATAAAATCCTCAATAATATGTTTCCGGGCTGAACTTGCAATAATGTCTAAGATTATACAATCACTCGAACAAAACAGAATTTTCTTTATTGGTTGTGTAGAATGCTTAAAATATTTTGTGGCATATATCAAGGAAATTTGATGTAAACTAATTGTATAATGTTGGAACACTCTGTACACACATTCTGTTTGGTTAAAGCTGTATTTTGAAGTTTCCGCAAAACCCACAGCTATCAGGCAGTGTTTGGTTTCTGTGCCATCGTTCGTCTTAAATATTCATAGCAAGTAGTTCTGAGCTATCTTAACAAAAGGACACAGCCATCTGTATGAGTAGTAATTGAGGTTTCCCTAGTAACTTGTTGCTCTAATCTCTAAGCTGTAAACCTTTTCTCAACTTCTGAAAACGTCCAAAAATATTCGAACAATATTACCCATAGAAAACTAAAGCTTGCCGTGGCAAATCTTGAATATCTGGGGACTAATGTAGTTTGCACAAAACTTTAGTGTATTGTAAGAGAAAACTATTGCTTTTGGAACCACTCATGTTATAACAAGATACAAAAAGTGTAATCTGAAGACCAGTCATATGACTAAGAAAAGTAATGTCAGTTATTTTTATATAGGTGTTGAAAAGCAGAGATTTCTGTACGTGTGAATTAGAAATCACGTAATGTCGTAGTAGGACACGGACATAGTTCTGAATCTACGAACAACGTAAAAGGATGATAATTGTTTTTAAACTGAGATGATGTTATTCTGCGAACCAACTCTCACTAAAAGTCAGACATATTCATAAACAATACCACAATTTAAATTTTCGTGGATGGGAAGGCCTGGGTATGGTGGTGAGTCAGTCAGCATCTAGTTCTGTTCTGTGAAGCAGAAAATTTAAGTTGTAGTCCAAGAAACACATTGTTTTTATAGTCTGAAGAACGCTTGCTCGTTGTTATTTGTGAGACCTAATCTGCAAGCGCGCTTGTTCTTTACTTTCAGAATGTTGTGTAGAAGATATCGATATTTTTTTAAATAGGAATTCTACATTGAATTCCCCTTATTTATTTCTCGTCTGACTGTATGTTGTGAGTACAGTGACGAACTTCTCTCACTTTGCATATTAACTCTATAAAATTTTGACCTTTTGAAAACATACCGTGTCTGGTATTAATGAAGGTGAGCGATGACACAGTCACAGTATACTGAAGCGATTACGTTACTCCGTCTTTGTATGATCTAGTGAAATACACAGGCACTGGTAAAACAGAAATGTATTTGGAGGTACAGTGTTTCTCTGAAAATGCAGCATTGAAGACCACCTGGAAGAAGAAACTAGCAGAATAACAAAAGAAGAAAAACAGAACGTTATTGCTGGTATTGTGTTTTTACTTGTATTTAGTCAACTGTTGTGTAGACATAATCACTCTCTCTGACATACAGCCATGTATACAGTTATGTATACACAATAAAATGTTCTCTTAAGAGGTGCTTCTTGAGTTTTCCATTCCGAGCTTCTATTAGAGCTAGCAAATGTGATGAAGGGTGGAACTAAAATACCTGTGACGTTGTAGAAGCTACACACCACTGTCGAGTTTCTCCTAAGACGCGTAAGGAGAAAAATATTAGGCATAACGCCCGGTCGACGACGAGATCTTGAGAGACGGCGGTCAGATAGGGAGGAATGGAAAAGAAACATCTCTCATTTTACGTCCTGTAGTAAAAGTATAGAAAAGACAGATTTTCTGTCTCAGACTGGGAATTAAAACCCATTCGTGTCAAATGAAAGTTCATCCCTTAGCCGTTGGACTAACTAGCTCTGTTTTTGTTGTGGAATTGGCTTCACTACGCTGAACAGTAGTTAGGCAGCAGAGGAGAGCCGTAAAGAAGTGAACTATGTTGGTGCAACTACTGTTTGATTTCATGTCAGCACTTACTTAATAACTCATCATACAAAAAGTGAATAATTAAAACACTTCTTGTGGCTTGCTGTAAATTCGAATACATTTATTTTCGTCTAATAACCGGAACTCACACAAAATAGAGGATAAAAATCATTTCTGAAAAGAAATATAAAATCTGTAACAAGCAAATGAGAAATTAAATAAAGGCTTTTTGTAACCAAAGGTCTAACCAACTAAGTGCCTTGTCATGCTCCCATGAAAGACGTTGCAGTTCTGTAATAAGAGATTTTGTAGCGTGTTACCTCGAATGCAGTGTCGTATCTCCTGATGAACCTTGTGGATAGTCTGATAGTATTTCATTACTGTAGATACTTCTTTTAACAGTAAAAGAAAGTTCAATATTTAGAATATTTTCTTGGCAGAGTGACCAGATTCATACAGCGCTATGGAGTCCCATTCTTTCATTTGCAAGATGCCGTGTACTAAATCTTTCGATTATAAAATTTGTCGTATTGTTATTTTTGTTTGATACTCAGAAAATACATTCTATGCTACATTACCCTCAGTCCAACTGTGCTGTCTGACTGCCTATAATCCACGATCCTCAAGTGACAACAGGTCATTAGTTAGTAATGATTTTGGAATGACTATTGTCGTATTATATAAATTTATTCTGTCAATAATCTCTTTTAATACACAGTAATGCTGAACAATTAAAAAACTGCGCAAGATAATACCTGTTTGATGTTCCTCAGCAACATGTGTAAGCGTTGTTTGTTAGTATTTCTATTAATATGAAGAAATGAAAATATTTCAGGGGATCATGTGCCAGCATGTATCAGAATGACTGTGAGATACGGTAAAACTGAATAACACAGTCTCTTCCTGGAAAGCGGCCATCATGCGATGGAGGTTGGCAGAGAAGTCAGTCAAACTGAGGCTCTGGAATGTGTTACATAGACGCCTGGTCTACGAAGGAATTGCTGAAATGTGTCACTAGTAGAAATTGTACATACACAACCTATTAACGAAGAATGAAGGTAAAAAGAAAACTAAAAATCCGATTACTGTCCTATGAGTCAGCGTAAGAGTCAGTTAAAATGATGACATGAAATATGAAACAACCTTCTGGTTACGATAATTCCAAGCTTTGATGTAAAGGTATCGCATATAGAAATATAATATGGACATTCACAATATTTTATTACCAGTTCAAGATATCAAAAACAGATCCCTGAGAAACGACATTCGCAAAAAGAAAAGAAGTTATCGTTTATTTAAATGTAGAATTTTTTTAGTTCAGCGAGATATTGAAGTAACTGAGAAAAAATAGTCCTCGCTGTAAGATATTAAATAGCTCTCGAGTACATTGACACAGAGAAACGCCTCCCAAAATATAAGGGAAGTATCCCAAGAACGGAAGCTAAGTCACTGGTCTAAGTTGATTCTTAATACTACAAGGGGAATCACTCTTAAATTTCGCAGTAACATTTGTGAGTAATTTTAATGTTAATAATGCTCTGAGTTGCATTGATGTATTCTCCCTTGATAAATTAACACACTTGTACTAAGCTGAAATGGTTCTCTTTGAATTATTACAGTCGTTTCAGTATCACGGTATTTAGCAAAATGACTGAAAGTTGATCTTCCTGAAAAGTACTTGCAGTCACTTGATGAAAATCTTGTTGCCGTATCTATAACAGTTTGTGAAACATGTACAGTATAGACACTACGGAGATCGCAGTACAGTTAGTAAACGACAAAAATGCTTCATGAAAGACGTCATTATTTCTTATTTAACTTAACATAACATTCCGTTTATAGTGTTCATTGTTCAAACAATATTTCAAATGGCTCTGAGTACTAGGGGACTTAACATCTGTGGTCATCAGTCCCCTAGAATTTAGAACTACTTAAACCTAACTAACCTAAGGACATCACACACATCCATCCCCGAGACAGGATTCGAACCTGCGACCGTATCGGTCACGCGGTTCCAGACCGAAGCGCGTAGAACCGCACGGGCACACCGGCCGGCTGTTAATTGTTGTAGTGACTTACAGTCTCCTACATTTTCTTTGTAGTCATTTACAGATACTTCTAAGCACTAAGAAATAAAATTATTTTGCATCCATTTATAAGATTTTACTTCTTTTTTAATATTAAAGTTATTTGGGTGACTTGCGTTTTAATTGCTTACAGATATAATAACTATATTAGTCTGCATTTTTGTTTAGTTGAAGTACAAAAGGTAATATACGCTTTCCCTGTGGGGAATGGGGAAATAGCGTGACATGGATCATAAATTACGGTAAACCAGATTCAAAATATCATACTTCTGCCGGTTAAAATTGTATTCCACTCACACGCATTTGTTATATGATAATTTTCATAACTTATTCTTATGATGAGTATTACTTCGATCTCATCATGGAGAATAAGAACTGTTCACTCTCTTTTATTATTACGTTATACCAGATCAGATGTATTCAGTGTATTTTGACTATTTTTGGTCAATTTCGATTCATAAAGGCATCAAATTTAGGAACTTAGAGCGTCAACTGATATCTTACACAGCAGCAAATATAGCATGTCACGAGACACATACTGTTAAAGTGCTGTAATACAGAACAAATAGTTTTCATTACCCATAATGGAACTGCAGAGGTCATCCCTGATTTTTCCATCACTATGGAAGCAAGAGGCTGAGTCATCGAAATTCTACAAAATAAATGCAGGGAACTTCTCCCTTACACCAGGTGGCCTATGGTAAATGGGACGATTGCTGAACAGTCTCGAGATCTCCCAACAGTCGAGCTGAACCTAAACGACCCTAGCAATAATTGCTTAAAAACAGCAAAGGAACAGAAGAAAATCTTGTCAATCTCGACAATAAGCAACCTTTTTCCAAAATTTGATAGATGCAGTACTTGCTTAGTGTCTAGCTGATTGCTATTCGCACTGCGATTTTCCTAGGAAAGAGGTAAACACTGAAAGTATTATAAAGTCTTACTGATTCGAGTAGAGCTCAATGTGTATTGAGACACTGACGCCCTCATCAAAATATTCTGATAACCACATTTCTTACGGAATGATAAGAAACCTTTTTTGTATTTACCTAAGTTTTGTAGAAACATTATAAACTGCATTAACATAGCTTTTACGTACACTAAACCCACCAGTAATTATCCACCCTCTCTGGAAGTAGTTACTTCAGTCTTTTTAGCGTCATTGTTTCGTATGCTGTATCTGGTTTTTTTCCAAACAATTAGTGTACTTTTAATTAATGACAAGCAAATAGACACACTAATTTCAGTAGTGACGAATCAAATATTTTCGTCTACATAAGATAACAATCGGATGATAAATGCTAATATGTGTTCCTGGGAATTCGTCGAGGCAATGTCGCTAATGACAACATCAGTCTTTCAAAGCAGGAAATGTGTTTGTTAATATACAGTTTGTGGCTTTGGACTACGCTGCTGAACACTCTAAATCAAACCAAAATCATTACTTCGTAGACACGATGGTGTAGGTCATGGAATGTGGTACTCAGGTAACAAATGATTGATTCGTAGAATACTGCTTTACGCTTAGTCCCATGTCAGAACGCCGTTATTCGTAAAGCAGTTCCTTTTCTTTTTTGCAGTTTCACTAAACCGAACAGAAGAAAAGCGACATTTCCACTGACACTTCTCTTGGAGTAGAGCTTCATCCAGCGGGACCAGCACCGGTGGAACACAAATCAGTGCGAAACAGAGAGAGAAGTGTTACGAGAGAAAGAGTGTGCTCCAGATACCACGAAAAGATTAAAAAAGAAATTAGCCCGGAAGAATCGACGAAGATGGGAGCGGCGCGGCCAGAAGATTGGACCTGGCGGTGATTAGTGCGCACGCGCGCCGAGGCAGAGTGGCGGAGCGGGAGGCCGCCAAATTTGCAGCCGCCACTCCAGCCAGCGCTGGCGGACCTTCCGAACGGCGCGACGAGCCACAAAAAGCCGATGCGGGCAAAATGAAGCGAAAATTGTCGTCATTACCGGATCGAGTAATTAAAAGCGTGCATTAAATGAGTATTTCATACGGCTTTCAGTCGACATTCGTTTCAAACGATGGAACTCATTTCGTCCAGACGAGTCTCGTTGGTTTTCTCAGATGATGGGTTCTAGACTCTGCTCCGCCCGTCGAGCACACTGTCCAAACGGAAGCGGGGCTAGCATTTTTTTCTTTTTAATATTGCCTTCTGTCAGTAAACACTTCTGTTCGTGCTTCTAAAGTTTCACTAAGGGGCAGAATGGGGCGTTTAAACCAGTACTTGGACTCGTCACGTTGCCACCCTCGTACCGCCGGCCAATCTCCAGTCAGAATTCTAATAATTTTATACTTACGGCTGTTGACATAGAGAAATTAATTTTATCGTTAAATTGAAAGACACATGATGGAAAATTATATAATAATTTTAGATTGTGGTGAAACCGTTCTGAATAAATACGTAACCCGTGAATGAAAGGAGCTAAAACAAATTATAAACAAGTGCTGCAAAGTAAAATTCGCACAAAATAGAATTCTTCGCCATGACCAAAATACGGGGTAATCAGTAAAACTAATTATTAGAATAACTGTGAAAAGTATTGCACATGCTCAATACCAACAGTTGACACAGTCAACTTCCTCTCGGAACTTCCCGTACTAGCAGTGAATATGAGTGTAAATTCACATACACAAATTTTTTGCCTGCTATCATTAACTTGATACATTAGGAACTCATAGGTTTAAAAAATGATTTTTCTATTCTGTAGATTGTCATAGAAGTATATACCTTATGTTACTAAACCCTAGAAACGTAATTAGCAGAGTTCATATGAAAGACAGAAAAGAGCTATTGTAGATTTAAAGCAAATACATAAGAATTTAACAAGTCTTCACTACAGTAAACCGTTACAAAATCACCACACGCAAATCAGCGTCAATACAATTAGTGCACTGAGTTCAACAACAAAAATTTCCAACTCTGTTAAATTTTTGTAGATCTGTTCTCAGTAAATTTTAAACCACACCTAAAAACGACAGTCAAAGACGGTCAATGGTACGATTCCTACCAATGTCCAGATTTTTATAGAATGAATAGGGGTACGACTCTGTCTTGTCCGAGGTGCAATCAACCAAAGGGTGAACAAATATTATGGGCAGAAGTTATTATCAGGGCCTGAAATGCCTCATTTTCTATTGCATAATCTTACTGATTTCATTCTACTGTAAACCAAAGCTCGCCTTGTGGATTAATAGCTATAACGTCAGACAGAACAGACCAACGATTTTGTATTCAGAGTTTAGTATCTGGATTCTATGATGTATATCTAACACACTGTTGGTATGTCGCTGTCGACAGTTCTCTTTCTCAGACTTCTGTCGTATTATGGCTGGGGTTTATAAGAATTACGGCAGAACATACGCAAGACCTGTTTCTTGACAGCATCACATTTTGCTGAATGTGCTACACAGTTGCCGATGTAACCAGGTTCCTGATAGAGGGTATACTGTACCAAATTTCCCGTTCATTCAGTTCATATGAAACAATTTATGACATTCACTGATAAGCCAAAACTATGTGATCGTCTGCATGGTAGAGCTTTGGTTCACCTTTGGCATGCAGTACGACAGTGATCTCGTGACACGGACTCGACAAGTCTTCGGTAGTTTCCCGAGATATGTTGCAGCAAATACCTGCACACAGGCCACTGAATGCCCATAAATTAGAGCCTCTAGCTTGTAGGCGCGGAGACAACGTGCGATAGCACCTCGGTTGTGACCCATTGGATTCACATCAAACGGATCTGGTGAGCAAGACATTGTGACGTCTGCATATGTTCCTCAAACCACTGTAGCACGATTTTGATATTGTGATACGGACAGTTATCCTCGATGACTCCACCGCCGTCGCGGAACACACCAAGAATGAAGGAACGTAGGTGTTCCTGAATAATATTCATATCGTCCCAGCCACGCAGTGTAGCCTCGCCGTCTGAGGCGCCTTGTCACGGTTCGCGCCGCTCCCCCTGTCGGAGATTCGAGTGTTCCCTCGGGCACGTGTGTGTGTGTGTGTGTGTGTGTGTGTATGTTGTCCTTAGCGTAACTTAGTCTAAGTCAGATTAAGTAGTGTGTGGGCCTAGGGACCGATGACCTCCGTAGTTTGGTCCCATAGGAACTTACCACAAATAATTCCTTATTGTTCTCAGGTCGTATAGTTCCTTCGATTACTACCAGTGGTCCTGCGGAAGGTCAGCTGAGCGAACGCCTGGCATAATAACGTTCCCAGCAGCCTGTATCTGCTGCGGGGTGCGTATTTCGAGCAGGACGTGTCCTGGAGGACGCCATGGTCAGGCATAACCACACCTATCTGGTGTAACAACAAACGTTACTCATCCGACCAGCAGAAACTTTTCCATTGGCCCATGGTCCAATATTGATAATCACGTGGCCATTTCAAACGTAATTGACGATAGTCATGGAAACGCGCAAGTGTCGTCTGCAGCGGAGCCCAATTTTCAAAAATTTTCGCTGAATGGTCTCCTTCGAAAAACATTTGCAAATGCACCAGCACTGTATCCTGAAGTCAGGTCGATCACAGATCGCCGTCTATCCAGCTTTATAGAGCGGACAATCTTCAGAACTCCATGTTCTGTGATTTAACGTGAATGTCCGATAGTTATTCGCCAATTCGTCCTTCACTTTCTACAGGTGGTCACAACATTAGAAGGTACACAGTCTACAGCTCCGCCCTTTCCGAAATACTGGTTCCGAGGCGTCGGGTCCTAACAATATGACCTTTGTTAAAGCCGGTTGTCAGCGAATTTCTCAAATCGAAATCCGTATCGTCATTTGAACGATTCATCGTTCGTCTCTACTACGCTTACATATTTCCCTTACCACTTCACGTGTCTGCAACGCCACGACGCTGAAGGGTAGTGGTCATAATGTTTTGGCTCATCAATGTAAATAAAGCACTAAACACAGGTGAAGACAAATTACTTTTGTCGAGGCATGTGCTCTAAAAGGCATCTGAAACTGAGACCGGAAATGTGGCAAGTTCGAGGGAAAATAAAGCTGTAAAGTAATGAAACAAAAATAATAATAGATCACCTCTAAAATGAACATGAATGGATGACCGATGCAGTGGGTGGTGGAGCTGTGTTTAAGTGGCAGGAGGCCGGTAGTTTAATACTCTGAGCTGTGTAACAGTGGAATAGGCGGTAGGTTGTCTGGTTGTAGTCAGACATACCACGGAAACATCACTGGTTAAACGTTTCTTTGCTGGTGATCGAACTACAACATGGTCAGTGACCGTAGTTGGATGCTTAAACAGGTCACATCCTGTTGGACTGCGTGTCCGGAGGAACTGAGGCAAGCAAGTGGCCTGCAGTCTCTGACAGCTGGCAGTGTAGCGCATTCGAGAAAGTTCACGCGTGAGATTCAGCGAAGGCGCCTGGGCTACCAGTAAACCGACTAAACTCAACTTCACAGTTCATAGCAGGTCGCACTAAGAGGCTTGGGATGTCTCGTAGACCCGGCAGAGGAAGACAGCTCTCAGCAGTAGTGCTTGCTCTTGAAGACGGAGGCGGGCAGTGACAGTATGCTCACAGAGGCGAAGGTGGCTGCTGACTGCCCGGCCCTGGTCACGAACAGTGACTCTCCAGGTTAAAAGGCTGGAAGCACCTTGACGCAGGTCCGGAGGTGGGCCACCAGCTGGAGGATTCGTCATCCACAACGTCAGACTCAAAGTAGACCTGCAGCTAAAGAAGGCCAACTCATCTCGTGGAGGCAGCTTGTAGAATCATGTCGACTCATAGACTGGCGTAGATCAACCTCGAAGCTTGCAACTGTTAGACTGCATCCAGTTGTCTACAACTGAGGGGTATGTTTACGGGGTTGGTACATATGCTCCCTGTTTTACTAAGGCCTCAGTTCGGTTGTGACTCAGTTAGGTTACCAACATTGAGATGGCTCTGCCTTTCTGTTGCGTCACTGATCTTATAAATCTCGTTCCTCAGATGTCCTGGCGCCTTAGTGACAGCTCTTGGCCAGCCGGTGTGGCCGTGCGCTTCTAGACGCTTCAGTCTGGAACCGCTTGACCTCTACGGTCGCAGGTTCGAATCCTGCCTCGGGCATGGATGTGTGATGTCCTTAGGTTAGTTAGGTTTAAGTAGTTCTAAGTTCTAGGGGACTGATGACCACAGATGTTAAGTCCCATAGTGCTCAGAGCCTTTGAACCATTTGACAGCTCTTGTTCTATCGATAGGCAGCCCCTGTGTAATAGTGTAATTTTTTCTCTGGTTGAGCCATAAGGAATAGTAATGATAAAAGACAATCTGGAGGGTAAAAGAAAACCAAGATGCATCACACCCTTAGCAGGAAGGTGCTTCGTCCGTTCGGGCTATACACTGTGGGCGTTAAATGTAAATGTCGTGTGACTATGGCCTCCCATCGGGTAGACCGTTCGCCAGGTGCAAGTTTTTCGATTTGACGTCACTTCGGTGACTTGCTCGCCGATGTGGATGAAATGATGATGATTAAAACAACACAACACCCAGTCCCCAAGCGGACAAAATCTCCGACCCAGCCTGGAATCGAATCCGGGCCCTTAGGATTGACATTCCGTCGCGCTGACCACTCAGTTACCGGCGTCGGACACTGTGGGCGTTGATCCATAACACTTCACGAATATTTTTTATATTTTCATTGCTTTAGTTCACATTGTTTTTTTTTTAATTTATGGAAACGAGTGCAGTTGCTCATAATCATATATATCAATTAACAACACAAAGCCTATATACATAGCTAGGTGGTCGTGGGGCCTATGTTTCACCAAAAGGTCAAGATTGCAGGCGGGATGTTGCCAAAGATTTTTCTAGCAAAGTCAGCTGGACGTACTTCCACCCTTACTCCTGAGGACCACTGAGAAGCTCCGTATCCTACCACACTGAAGCTCTACGCTGAACAAAGGTATTAGAAGATCACATTGATGCTGGAAGAACTCACTGGATTCGAGCGTTGCCCAAAAATGGAAAGTAAAAAGTCAGACTTCTAGTCTGGAATGTATCTGTTAATTGGCAGCAATGGGTGCCGTGTAAAACAGGACGCATTTTAATGAACGATAGGAAAAAGTGTAAAAGAGCAACACAAAAGAGAAGGAGAGAGGGCGGAACTGCAGGGTGTAGAGGAAAAATAGTAGTAGTACCAGAAGACTAGGATAAAGCAGAAGGGAAAGGAATGGAGAAACTGAAGTAAGAAGGGGAGGACATCCAGAATGCAGCGGAGTGAGCGGTGGTATGAAACTTCCTGGCAGATCTTAACTGTGTGCCAGACAAACTCGGGACCTTCGCCTTTCACGGGCAAGTGCTGTACCAATTGCGCTACCCAAGCACGACTGCCGACCCATCCTCACAGTCTTAATTCCGCCATTTACTCGTCTCCTACGTTTCGAATTTCACAGGAGCTCCCTGCCGAGTTGAAGTCTCGGTCCTGAACACAGTTGTAATCTGTCAGGAAGGTTTCACGTCAGCGAACACTACGTTACAGAGTGAAACTTTCATTCTGGAAACATCCCCATGGCTGTGATTAAACCATGTCGCTGCAATATCGTTTCTTCTAGGGGTGCTAGCTCTGCGGATCAGCAGGAGAGCTTCATTGATGTTTGGAAGGTAGGAGACGAAGAACTGGCAGAATTAAGGCTGAGCGGACGGGTCGGCAATCGTGCTTGGGTGCCTCAGTTCGTAGAGCACTTGCCAGCAACAGGCAAAGGTTCCACGTTCGAGTCTCGGTCCGGCACACAGTTTTAGTCTGCCAGGAATTTTCACAGGGGAGAATACATATGAAAAGTAATCAGGAGGGCACTGTGACAGTGGACTGGTGATCGAAATTTCCGTAAAGCCTCTGTCTTCTTGTCACAGAGACATTTGTGTCTTGTTTTCGGCTGGTTAGAGCTACCGTAGTTACGTCAACTCGGTGAACGCAACTTAAATCTAAAGACTATATTTTGTGTTTGTTAGTTTCGTTGAAATGGCTTTTCATTGACAAACGGTGAAACAATGGAAAATGAGTCACTTTACTTTGCAAACAAAGACAGCTTGGACTTTGTTTTTTCTGTGTTTTGAATTGTTGACCTGAGTAAACAATTAAAAACATCAAATATGGATGATGACTTAAATATATTGAAGAAATATACTCATGAGGGAAGCGGACGTTGAAATCTTTTTGGATGCCGAAGAATTGTAAGATTATCCCGGGCATCGGTTGTCCTCGTTATGGCACTGCTCGACAGTAGATTTCAGTAACGTATTCGCCACTACGTCGCAAGGACATAATTCCGGAGAGACCAAGTGCGAAGAAAACAGAAGTGAAAATAGCGGCTCCTGCTTAAATAACTAAGATTAACAGCGGCGAGTGTGGAGTGCCCAATCAACATCGCCGTTCAGTCACTTCTCAAGAGAGACTGTATGTCTAATGGAATGATACAGTCCTTTAAGCATAGTCAGCTGTTTTTCTCCACAGCCAAGTCAATACCTCAAATACGTAGGATAATCAGTGAATGACGTTTACAATCCAAATCTTTGATGAACGAAAGCTGTTCAAAATGGTTCAAATGGCTCTGAGCACTATGGTACTTAACATTTGAGGTCATCAGTCCCCTACAACTAAGAACTACTTAAACCTAACTAACCTAAGGACATCACATACATCCATGCCCGAGGCAAGTTTCGAACCTGTGACGGTAGCAGCAGGGCGGTTCTGGACTGAAGTGCCTAGAACCGCTCGGCCACACATGCCGGCAACAAAGGCTGCATTTTTTCAATCGAAGAAATTTGAAACAAGTCGTAAATACAGATCCGAGTCTTAAATAAATACCTGATAATAGCACAAGTAAAGTGTTCGTCTACTTACGGAGGCTAGCACGCAGTCATGGAATGTGCAGCTGGTCCCGACGGAGGTTCGAGTCCTCCCTCGTTCATGGGTGTGAGTGTTTGTCCGTAGGATAATTTAGGTTAAGTAGTGTGTAACCATAGGGACTGATGACCTTAGCAGTTAAGTCCCATAAGATTTCACACATATTTGAACATTTTTTTGAGGCTAGCGCAAATGGCCGACCTGTTAACAAGAGAGAACAATGGACCTCTTTGTCCCAGGGAGGAGAGGGAATGAACTTGAAAGCGGCACATGCAGGTTTATTTACTAACGGTGATATATCAGTGGCACGCTAACTAACAGTTGCATTGTAGTAGTGCTTGCAATATAAATATCGAACATTAAACAGACCGTGTTCGTTAAATACTGCTAAGAAACAGACTTATGGAAAGTGTTTGCAGAGTGCTTCAACCACAACAGATACGTCTGTTTCATTAGGTTTCAGGCGAATTTGCAGGTAGGTACAAACAGCAAAAATAGAATCGACACAGAGGAATGAAACGAACAAAATTATGCGTATAAACGAAAATGCATATAACAGCTCATATTGTGCATTAAGTCACAAATAAAATTTTCTGTTAAAAATTTTCGCAGTTAAATTATATAGCTAATCGTCTTACAGCCAAATTCCTTTCAACAAGTCCCGAACAACTGCGGCGGTGATGCAAGGTGCTTGTTGGAAGGTTATTTCCAGGAAGCTGTCGGCGTGTCTTCCGCCGCAGCAGACGTCCGTGCTGGAGAAGCTGACTCCAGCCGCGGTTGACCTCGGAGGGCGTTACTTGTCGACGTCGTCGTCGTCGGTGCCGCACAGTGCAGCGCGTCGTCGTGAGGTGACGCTGCGGCACGCGCCTCCACCCCCCCCCCCCCCCCCCCCCGCCCCCAGCGACCCCGCCCTCGCCACCGCCCCCACCCCCACCGCCGGCCGCGGCCTCCGGAAGTCGACACCGGATTGTTACGTGCCGAGAAAATTACTTTTTAATAAAGATGTCATGTGAAAAATGAGTACAATTAAAATTTAGAGAAAAAGCAATGCATTGTTCCATTGTTTCCCCGTCGTCCTAAAAAAACCTCTGGCTCCAGCTTTTGTTGCTGCGCGAAATTTCATTTGGTGGAAACGACGAGTAATACGCGTGAGCCGGGAACCTTGGCAGGAAGCGGTCGAGGCGTTCCCCTTCTCGCTCTAATTTTCCACCGTAATTGAATCTTAATGACAGAAACGGCGGAGATACGAGATTTCATTTCACTCACGTATAAGTGAAAGTTCTCTATTTATGTAAGGTCTGGCAGCTCTTACCGACGTCTCCAAAAATTAGGTATGTAAAAGGACCCGAAAACTTTATTACATTGTTAACGGACGCTTCTTCTATGCTGGTCTCATCCTCATGCTAAACACTACCCTGTATAATACATATATCTACCACATATACAGAAATTCAAATTGGGTTAGCAATATTGCACACAGTAGCCACTCAACGGGAGCAACAAAAATGATACCATGAAACAACCAAATAATCGTGAAAATTTTACGTCTAACGAGAGCAATTAATTCCAAAAACGAATGATACTGGTGGATTAACTTTAGGTCTACGAAAATGGTTCAAATGACTCTGAGCACTATGGGACTTAATTTCTGAGGTTATCAGTTCCTACTTAAACGTAACGAAACTAAGGACACCACGCACATCCATGCCTGAGGCAGGATTCGAACCTGCGATCGTAGCGGTCGGAACGGCTTTGGGTCTACACATGGCGTGTTGAGAAACAGCCTGGAAACCTTGTAAGGAAGTTACGCTGTAAGTCGTGCTGAGAAGTAACTGCCAAGGTACTTGGGTCGTTCCCGAGTTACTTAGCATTGAAGTTACCCAGTCAGGACGTCCCGCACGCAAATTCAAGCGGCACTCCAGACACGACGTCACCAAACGTGTTGCTCGTTTGGTTTCCTAAAACCGACAAAGAGGGCGATACAAAGATTGGGTATGGCATGGTAGTAAGGATCGAAGAAGAGCCAAAGGTGTTTTGTCTGCTGTTATCTACGCTATGAGAACAGCTGACACTGCCTCAGGCGGGCCGCTTGAATTTGTGCTCGCAACGGCCCGATCAGCTATGTTAAATGTTAATGAACTTGGTAATGGGGAAACATTGAGAAACATTTCCTTACGAATCATTTCTCAGTACAACCTGCAACACCGTCAAAGGTTTTGAGACTGTTTCTGAACACCATCTGTATTATACGCTAACTCCGTCGGAACAGGCTTTGGAAGCCCCAACGGTACCGACCGGCCACCGTGTCATCCTTAGCCCATAGGCGCCACTGGATGCGGATATGGAGAGCCATGTGATCAACACACCGGCCGTATCAGTTTACGAGACCAGAGACGCTACTTCTCAATTAATTAGCTCCTTAGTTTGCCACATGACGGCTGAGTGCACCCCGCCTGCCAAGATCGCGCGGCAGGCCGGATGGTCACCCATACAAGTGCTAGCCCAGCCCGAGAGCCCTTAAGTTCGGTGATCTGACGGGAACCGGTGTTATATGCCACGCAGTGAAAGTAAAATTAACGTCGGTTATGAGCGAACAGAACCACAGTCTCCTGAGCAGTAGTATTTAGGGCGACCAGGTACTAATTACTATTCATATAGTCTCTAAAGCATTCTCGACAACGTACGAAAATTTTTGAAAGCCGTTTGGGTGGCTATATTTTTCATTTTCCAAGACAAATAAACTTACAGAAATAATTAAGTATACGCAATAAATTAAATCGAATTTTGAAAAGAAAAGTTTGTAAGCAAATAGGACCCAAAATTAACTCAGAAGTAACATTTTAAGTAGAAGGCAGCGTTTCTGAAGTGTCTGAAGCAATGTTGCATTCTCCGTGGAAGTAATAATGCGGTAATAGCAAGCTCATTGCTGATGTTCTAACGTTCAGTGAGTGGTTTTGCCTTGAAACTCGAAACTAATAGTACGGTAATTCAGAAGTCAATGAAAAAACGGGAACCAAGGTCCAAACAAGTCACTATAGACTTTCCTAATATCCTGTTACGGCTCATGAATATAGGTCAACATGTAAGTACTTCAGTACAAAATGTTACTGAAAGGCTCTGTGGCAAAATGCCAGATAACAGATGCAAAAGTGTGGGATTCAATTGCTGGTCAGTCGCAGGTTTGTCCCACCTCGGAATGTTTATCAACGTGATAAATGTCAAAATGCATCGTGGTCAGGAGACTACGTGCAAATTGTTGGTCCGTCTAAAAAAGGCTATAGAAGACTTTTCAAAGATCGGAGATGGAAAGGGCATTTTACAGCCAATAGGATCGTGCCTAGTAAAGCACTATAATGTTCAAATCAACTTTTTCTCAGCCTTACCTGACATTACTCTCGTATAGATGTCTATGGGCGAGAGACTGAGCGTGGTGTTGTTGACAGTGTTACTTTACCTTATTTCGATGTAAGCCCTTACGGAGGAGACATCGATCAGTCTGTGTTGTCTCAGACTCGAGACCCACACATTATTGTTACTGACTAATGATGATGATTACGGTGATGATAATTAGCTACGTATCATTATCTAGTACGTCGCCGAGCGAGTATATGCAGTTGTTAAGATGCAGTAGATACTTTCGGAAAGAGCGGGGATGAAATCCCGTCAAAACATCCACGTGTAGATCTTCCTTAGTTTCCCTAAGACACTTAAGACAGACGTCAGGATGGACTCTCTATTTTTTTAAAAAATCTGAGCTTGTGCAGCTCGTGCTCCATGTCTAATGATTCCGTAATCGAGGGGATTTTATTCCTAGCCTTCCTGTACTCCTTTTCCGAATACGCCAATCGTCGAAGCGTATGCATTAAAACTCACTCGATGCATGGCAAAGGATTTATCTCAAACATTTCCTTTGGCAGCGTAAATCGAGATACGCTGAAGTATAACGTTACGTCTTCGAAGGAAACGGTAATGAGCTAATGGCACTGTTGGCCGGGGGGCCCCATTGAGGTAAGTTCGGCCGCCAGGTGCAAGTCTTATTTCAGTCGACGCCAGACTGGACGATTTCTGCCAGTGATGAGGATGAAATGAAGATGAGGACAACACAACACCCAGTTCACGAGCGGAGAATGTCTCCTTCAGGGACGGGAATCGAACGCGGGCCCGCTGCATGGGAGGCAAGCACGTTACCACCCAGCTAAGCAGGCGTAATTGCTAGAGACCAATTGTTAGAGACGAAACGCTAGCTTCAATAGGAAGGTATTTTGGAGGGGACGGCCGTTGCCTCTTATAAGAATCATCTTCGAATCGGTCTGAAGTAATGTAACAAAACTATAGAAAATCTTAAGCATAATGGTCGGCCAGAGACTAGATGCATTTTGCAAAGGAAACGAATCTAGTACTTGTATGTTGCGGTACCATCACTCTCTCACTCAGGATACATGCGCTTTGTCGTGGCAAGCGGGCACGTGAATTTCTTACGATTTTGATACGAGCATTGTACCTGACCGAGAATCCGAATTATAGAAAACTATCTTGAAGTTTGTACCAAATTATTTCGCTTTGATGACTCCAACAACAGGTACATGTAAGTAGTACTCTAGTCTCTGTAAACGTTAGTAGTCGTGCTGACGCAAAACTGCTGAAAGTCCACTTACTGTTCATACTGATCGATCACGTCAAAAGCCAAACAGTACACATGCTGCTCAACATATTCCGACACGCGTAAAGTAAATCTCTTGTGGGCAGGCGCAGGCAAACGATTGAATTTACCGAGGTTGGACCGAACTGTGGAAACACGGCGTAAAACGCATCTTTGAATATAAATGAAGATCCTAGTCAAACCTCAATGTGACACTATGAAAAGCCATTAATGCGATGCAAGTGTCGGTTGAGGCCAGAACCGTATTCTGTATACCTTTGAATGGATTATTCCGGAGATAAGTGAATTGGGACGTAGGAAAACTGTTGGTGATCGGTTTCAAGTGCAACCGTATTGAAGGTCTGTACGGTTCAAGGGGAACACGGAAAAACATTACCCGCTAAGTCACAACTTGAAAGAAATTATAAGTGTGAGTTGAGTGATCTCGAAAAAGGTCATTGAAGACGATTGTGAGAAAAAATTAGAGAACGGTAGCTGCAAAAGTCACTGATGAACTGAATGTCTGAATGTCGCTCTTGCATTGAATGTCAGCACAAGAAAAGAAAAAAAAAATACAGAGAAAGTAACTCCATAAGGTGGGAATTGTAAGGCTAGTTTCAATTTCGAAATCACTCATCAATGATTCAAATGCTTGTAACAGGGGAACCAGGACTACAGAGCAATTGAACAAAGTCAGTTGGCTGGATGAGTCTTATTTCACAATGTCTCAACTTGTGGCCGTGTTTACGTCTGGTGCACGCCGTCCCAAGCCTAAGATGCAATCAGTGTGCTGTCAAGAGTGAAACATGGCAGTGTTTCAGTGACGATATGGCCAGCCATGTCACGGTAATCCATGGGACTCTTGGTTATTCTGCAAGTTCACATTTGTGCCAAGGATTATGTGACCACTTCGGCTTATCACGTCCATCCCATAGCACGATGTTTGTTCCCCAATGGTGATGCTGTGTTATGAGATGACATGGCCCTGGATCAAGCAATTGGCATAGTCAACGAGGATGAAACTCTGCGTCTCCACTGGCTACCACAGTCACCAGATCTCAAAATCATTGAGCCTTTCTTGTCTACTTTGGAGAGAAGTGTGCGTGATAGCTATCCACCACCATATTCGTCATATGAATGTACCCCTATTTTGTGGGAAGAGTGGAATAAGTCCCCTTAAAAACCATAAAGCATATGTATTGATCCATGCCGAGACGACTGGAAGCTGTTTTGAATGCCAACGGTTATCCTGCACCCCGTACTAGGCATGGGAAGGCGCTGTGTTTTTGTTGTTTTCATGTTTTTGCCCAACCTCCTCTAAGTGACCTGCAAGTTCTTCCGTCATTCACCTCAAACGACCGATGGAAGATATACCATGTGTCACACTTCACTGTACGTACTCCACCTGTGTGGAAATCAACACTGTTCTCATCTAATCTCGGCTGTGTTTTAAGTTGTGCTCATAGTTTTAATCCCACATTCATGTATACCACGAAACATCACCGCAGGTAATTCTCCTCCACCCTTTGAAAACTTGTCGCCTGTTTTTTCTGCTCTTATGTTAATATGTACGAGTTGGTGAAGGTCTTAGACCTATAGGACTGCTTCACAGCCAAGAAAACATTCTGTGTGACTGGGATAACCCGTACTAAGTGGCGCAGCAGTGGTTTGCATCTCAGAAGGTAGCCTGAGATCGTTTCAGATCGCAGATTATGTACCGCGAATGTTGACTCTGAAAACAGTAATTATACCCTTATCAGAACGAAACATTTGTGAAGGATCCTTGTCATATTGATCATAGGAAAGCCTAGATATTGCACAGTTTCTGATTAGTATATGGTATGCAACGGGGGAGGGGGGGTGAGGAATCCATAATCTGTAGATGAGATACTTGAGGTAGTGCAGTTACATAAGAAGATTAAATAATACTCTGAGTGACTTTCTTTGGAGTAGAGAGCAGCACGCTAGTTCGTGATGGAGGGAGGTGAACGGAATCCGTATCGAATCCACGCGGTGTATTAATGATCGTGGTTTGGTACACCGCCCACCCTAGGAGTGGTTTCTTGGCAGTTTCCCACGTTCGTTTAAGCAAATGCTGGGCTGGTCCCAAAATTCCGCCTCAGGAAATACGATACAAAAAGAAGTTAAAATGTACTAACATACGAAACAAATGTTCCACGATTCACAGACGGACCAAACATGCGACTTCCCCTCCTTAGGCTACCTTGATGATTGTTGCGTCACAAACTGCATCCGGCCAGAAAGCTAAATGCCGTAATAATATCACCCAAATACCGACAAAACGGACACGTCACTAGACACTATAAACCTAGGAAAAAGAAAGAAAGATTAAATAACGCACTGAGTCAGGGTCTGTTTGCCTATTAACTCGTTATACGACGGGTGACGAATTTCATATATTGGAAACAAAAAGTTAGAAAAGGCATTCAGAACTCATGATTCGTGATTATGGGCAATTACTTCGGATCAGGGACACAACGTGTGTTCTATTATGAGGTTATCGGAGGAGAGTACTCTGAGAATCTCGGATACCATTTTGCTGGAATCTATCTTTTGGCGATTCATTGAATATATATGAAAGACGCTGCAACGTACAACGTTAATGGACAGTCTGCTTAGAAATGTATAGGGTTGGAAGCGGAAGCCAGTTCATCGAATATAATTCAGATTCTTTACAACGATTATTGTCCAGGTTGACTGTAAATGACGACGTTTTGCAATACATAGTTCACATATCACTTGTAACACAGTGTTGACGTGAGTACTTCGATATTCCTTTTATTTATTTATTTTGTGGAAGAGGAGGCACTGAGTGAATAACACCTAAACATATTTGTTATCTACATCTACGTCTACATAAACACTCCGCAAACCACGGTACTGTGTATGGCGGAAGGTTCCATGGACCACTACGTCATTTCCTTTCCTTTTCCACTAGCAGACTGAGCGAGCATGAAGTGACTATTTATATGCCTCCGTATGAACCCTAAGTTCCCGTAACCTGCTTCGTGGTCCTTACGCGAAATGTATGTTGGTGGCAGTAGAATCGATCTGCAGTCAGCTTCAAATGTCGGTTCTCCCCGTATTCTTAACAGTGATCTTCGAAAGAATTTCGCCTTTTCTCCAGGGATACCCGTTTGGGTCCCCGAAGAATCTCCGTAGCACGTACGTGTTTTTCAAACCTACGGGTGACAAATGTAGCAGCCCTCCTTTGAATTGCTTCTTGTCTTCTTTTAATCCGAACTGGTTTTGATTCCAAACACTCGAGCAGTACTCAAGAATAGATCTCACTGTCGTCCTATATGCGATCTCCTTTATAGGTGAATCGTACTTTGCCAAAACTCTTCCAATAAACCGGAATCTACCATTCGCCCTCCCTACCACGATCTTCACGTTCTCAGATATTTAAACGACGTGACTGTCAAGCAGTACGATAGTAATGCTGTATCCGAACATTACAAGCTTGTTTTCCCTTCATCCGAATTAACTTGTTTCTGTATTTTGAGCTATCTGTCAGTCATTACAAAAACTATAAATTTTATCTTGGTCATCTGGCGTCCACATATAGTCACTCATTATTGAATAAGTCTCCGAGCCACTTACATATATGAGAATCTATTCCATATGCTCATACCTTCCTTAGAAGTGGTGCACCGTGTCAATTTGTTTCCGGAGTCCGCAGCTCGTGGTCTAGCGGTAGCGTTCCTGAGCACGCGGTCCCGGGTACGATTCCCGGCGGGGTCGGGGATTTTCTCTGCTTCTTGATGACTGAATGCTGTGTGTCTTTCATCATCATTGACTCGCAAGTCGCCGAAGTGGCGTCAACTGAAAAGGACTTGCAAAACGGCGGTCGAACTTCCCCGCATGGGGCCTCCCGGCCAACAATGCCAAACGATCATTTCATTTTTTTCCGGAAATCTAGAAGTATCTACAGTAATTATGTAAAGAAAATGATACGTCCCTAAAACGAAAGTGGATTTCTGAATCACACTTCATGAATTATGGTGCGATGACTGTCAGTTTTGGTATTATGGCTTTGTGTTTTGTTGGGAAATATAGACTTCCAGTAGACGAATGTCAGATATAATGAAGAAGATGAAATGACGTTAGAAATCCACAGTTTATAAGTATGTGCAGTAGGTGAAAATAAGAACTAAATAAAAATGTACAACACATCTGCCACCACTTAACTGTCGTTCAAAATATATGCAAGTAACAGAAATGGCAGGAGCCAGGCTGAATGGTATAGCTAGAACCAAAAGCTGCGCTCAACTCGTCTAGCTAATTATTTGCAAATATTTAGGACACTCTTTGATAATCGGAAATAAAATAGTTTTATGTAGCAGCGACACTTTTTTTTTGCAAATCCGTATGCATTTCCATAGTTGTATGCATTCCATAGTCAAGGTAAGGTTATTAATTTGTCTTTTACAATACTTCAGTAGTATCCGCATAGAATGATTCTTTCGTACCTAAGGTATGACGACAATGTTTGATCGATACCGTCATTTAATTGGAAAATACTAACTTTAAACGAAGTGCCAATAGACAGTTTTAAACGCTGCTGACCAACAGTCATAAAATAATTTTTAAATGAACACACCGCCATTTCACTGTCTCGTATTTTATTTAATTACGAGACATGTTTCGGCCTTTTATGGCATTTTCAAGTGATTCAATTTTTATCGTTAACATATACTGCAGCAAATCAGGGTCAAAATTTACCATCAATTAAGAAAAATATTCGCTTTCCACCAAATGCCAGATGTAGAGTCATTATCGTATAAAAAATCAGTAAATAATAGTGGCAGCACGTCATATTAAAATAAAAAATAAAAACTATCATTACGAACTCAAGGACATGTGTTCACCTTTTATATTCCAAAGCAAATCCGTTTTTATTAAACATGAAGTGCTCCTACTATTATTTACTGATCTTTTTACAAGACGATAATTCACATCTGGCGTTTCGAGGGGAGCAAATATTTTTCTTAGTTTATGCGAATGTTGCGCATGATGTCCTGCAGTATATGTTAATGATATAAACTCAAACATTTGAAAATCGTATAAACGGCCGAAATAGGGGTCGTAATTAAATAAACAATTATACAGTCAAATGGTGGTGTGATCATTTACAAAAAGAAGTTCCAATAGTTACTTACAACATTATGTTTCACTTGTTACGCAGTGGAAGTAAAATACATGGTTATGCTATTACAGGAGTCCACAAACATATATGTTGACTGTCTTGAAACAGAAACTGAGATGTGACGGAGAGGGCTAAAGTAACAACAAGTAAGTGTAAACTTCTGATAAAAGTTTGATAAAGCTAGGATATCTAGCCACGAATAAAAAGCATGTGAAAATAAAATATTTTCCAAGGAGCTAATATTGGAAGGTGGACAGAATTACGTCTCTTTCTACATGGAAATACAACCGCACTGGTGGACTAAAATTAACTAACTGACGTTTGTTTATGACATTACAGCGATTAGATAGGGAATGCTTTCGTTTTACAACATGAAAAAGTTATACCATATGACATGAATGACGGGAACGAGAAAGAACATCAGTCAGCACAGCATTTTGTAGCAGTTCAGTGTCATGACCCGTAAGCTGAAGAACCTTTGCTGGAATATTCTAGATAGGTATGTTGCTGGTCGCAGACGCACATTTCCTGTCCATCGAAGAGAGCAGTTGTGAACGGAGAATGGAAGCATCCGTATGTACGAACTGGACACGACAAAGTGTAGTAAAGAGTTGGAAACAACTATGTGGTGATGAAGTTTTCCACTCGGGAATACCCGAATGACTTTTCAAACAAAAATTAATCAAAGAAGAATGAGAAATGGTCAACATTATTCAGGCGACATAGCATTTGAGGCGCAGTCGTCAAGAATCAGTTAATAATATGTTTTCAGAAAAAGAAATCAGTCATTTACTGGCTAGATGTGTACTTGCGATTCTTTTCTATACGTTAATGAAAAGCTTTAGGTAATTCGTTTTATACATTCCACAGTATAGAAGAATACATGTTTTTCCGTTAAGACGATATTTTAATAAGTATAACAGTATAATCCTGAAGCTACTGACTATCCGAGGACAGTTAGCACTCATACGCAATACCTATCGCGTGTCCATTGAGTACATCGAGGAATAGATCCTTTTTTTTCACTGCATTAAAACGAAACTCCCGCAGAGACACCATTACCTAAGCAGACTAGATCATTTCCGTGTACAAAAAAGGTAAGAAAACTGACGAGCAGTTTCGTAGAAGAACACTGATAATTTTAAGTGAAGTATTCAATTTTGTAACTGAATACAGTATTGATATGAAAAGAAATGATTCTGTCCAGAAATAAGCACGGGTTTTCGAAACACAGTTCTAAACACCATCCGATCTATTCATCAACAACATCTCATTATTCGTGGATGGGCACAAACAGCCATATTCCGTCTTTCAAGAAATAGTGCTGCAACGTACACTGATGAAAAACAGAGAAATTTGGATAATGTCTAGGGGTTATTATGACCAATTATCTTGTTGCATGTGGAAGATGATCGGAATTTGTAGTCATCTGTGCTAATAGCGCAAAATTTTCAGAAAAAGAGTCACCAAATTTGTTCTATAACCGAGGAGACATAGAGATCTAATTTGATTTTTCTTTCCGGTGGATTTACAATGGAATTTAGGTCCTTACAAGCAGTTATCCAAGAGACCAATTTAGAGATATGGTTATTTTGTAGTTCTGATACCGAAATACGAAAAGTTCGTATTTTAAGAATTAATATTTGTTTTTGCAATAACTTACGGAATTTCACGACAATCTCAGTAAAAACATGTATCACCAATATAACAGATAAATGATTAATTGTGTAATATCATGTGAAGAATTTGATTTGGCGGCAATTGATTTCCTCTGTGTGTCATTCGTGTTTCCTGTAAAGAGTTAGGAGTTAGCAGTACCTTACGCACAATATTTTTCATCCTGAAAAGTTTTGATAATGCTCAAAATTACATGAAACTAGTTGATGTGTAACTCTTGATGTAGTAACTTATCAAACGGATATTATTTCTGAGGTAGCAGTTCACTATTTAACACAACGCTTATTGTTATGAAAGTTCTGTGACTTTATAGGGAATCAAAAGCGTTTCTTAGACTGGACCAAACTGCATTCGGATATTCAAGAAATTCTGACGATGTTGGTGACATTCTTACTTCGAATTTGTTAATTTTGGAGCTAATGGTCTAAATTAATATCAAATCGAGCAGTCCTTATATTTAAAAATCATTGTATTTTCAAAAGTATTCCCAAATTCAAGAAATAAACCTTAAAACTTTGGTAAGCCGTTGTATTCATAATTTTTATTGTTTTGGAATAAGTTAGAACTGAACGCACGACCATGTAAATAAATATATCAATTTAACATGATAGAACTGTTCGATTACGTCAAAAGTACAAGCACAGGACAGGAATTCACTGTGTAAGGCATCATGTCTTTAGACTATGTTTCACTTTGTTTACAACATACGAACATATTAAGAGCGTCAGATGTATGACACAGAAGTGGCGCTGGACAAATGTCGGAAAACCATATTTACATAAGGAAACAGAGCCCAGGCCTGCAGTTATGACAAGATTCGGTCAGGTGAATCAAGAGAAGGTAGTGACACTGTGCAAATACATTCTTTCTGTACGAAAGTTTATTTCACGCGGTTAATTTACGGATAAACAGAATACTATTTCATCGTGACTGTTTGGTTCTTATACACCTACTGAGGGTCTTCTAGACGAAAATGTTCACGAGAAACGAAACGGGTATATAAAAAAAGTTCAAAGGTGCGCCATGGCTACTCTTGCATAGAGCCATACTTTCATTGTCACCTCTCCGTCACTGATAACGCACACCTTTGTCGGTTACACGGTTTGAAACTTGTTATTGTTGTATCAAAAGAAAGTGTTCTTCTGTTTGCTTATAATAGGTCTAACAGAGTCACGTTAATTCTTCGGCCTAAAAAGTGCGAAAATTTTATCTCATATAGTGGACTCAGTACATGGTTATCAGTTTGGTAATGGTTGCATATATAGAAAGGATTTATGACACACTGATCAACAGACCTTTTTCAAATATTTCGTTTTGAATTACATCCCAGTAATAGAGACGTGTAAGCTCTTACTCTTGCCATTGTACTGTTACAAGAAAGTAAGCAGAATTCGTAGCTCAATATATCGATTGTCACACAATGATGCCTTCAACAAAAAGCGTGCTGGGTCACTAAAACCAAGTATTAAGAATACTGGTTTTGGAGGCGATCATTTTCTTAGACTGAATGGTAGTTACCATACTCTACAATTAATTTGGTCATATGTATGGGTACATCATCGTAGTTGTAAGAAACGGGAATAATATTTCTTCTAAATGTGGAGACCATACAGTAATTCAAATAGTGTTCCATTTTACTCATTTTTAAGTATTTCATTATTTCTCCATTACACCATTCAAAGACGACGTCACAACAAAATCTATTATGATCTGTAACAAGTGCGTGTCATATTTCCTGTTATGGTCTTGGCAACACCTATTGTCCATATTTCCTGTTATGGTCTTGGCAAAACCTATCGTATTGTTGATCAACACAATAATTTGAAAACTTTTGCACCACCGTATTACACTATAAGACTGATTTTTTCAAGTGAGATAAGGAAATTCGTGATTATCATGGACATGGATCCAGTGTTAGTTTATCTCCGTGTTGACTGGGCATTTTATGCTGCTTTTCCGCCAAGTTGGCCCAGAAGTAAGAGAAAAAAATGAGAAGACCGCCAAAGTATACTTATTATACAGCCAATTACTAACTCCGATATGAGGTTCTGACATAGACAGTTCAGGTTAGTGACGCCACTACTTTTAAGATGACGCAAAAGCATCTAAACAAGTCACCTAATTAATACTGGCAACTGAGCCTGAAGAATAAATGAGAAGTGTTTTAAATATGAATGCAGCTTTTGATTCTTTCGGAGGCGAATGTGACAGCTATAGCAATTACTACCCGATGGAGAGAAATCATACATTGTGGCTATAGACTTTCGTGCAGAGGTTCGCCATAAAGGAATTAATGCAGGAATTTGCTAATAATTGGAAATAAAAGTACTTGTTACGTTCTAGGTATGTATTTCTGAAGCAGCAAAAATAGTAGGTTACTATTACTTGCTGAAGAGCAAAAGACCTTCAGAACAAATGAAAGCGGAAGCTGCCTGGTGGACTTTTTCGCATGATTTAATCGTTGCCTGAAAAATATTTCCAAGTCATATGCAAAATGTTTCAGACAGACGAAATACTTTGACTATTTAAGAAGAATCTAACAATTTCTGTTATAAAGAAGGCAGGTGCTGATACTTATGAATATTACGGAACCATCAGTTTACTAATTCAGGGTAACAAAATACTAACAAGAGTAGATTCATGCAGACATTGTGAACTAAATGTGAAATCTAAGAGCCCGTATTGTATTAATGGATTTCATACCTTTAAGTGACCATTGAGAAAGCAAGTTATTTTAAATATGCTGTTTGTGGACCTGGCATGAATGACACAAAGATATTAATTCCATTATTAATTTTTCCCCCTGTTTGGTACAAAATCGTAACCAAGTAAATCATGTAGTAAATTTATTTGAGGAAGCTAACCGAGTGAACTCTTTATGTTCATACATTTGCTTCTTCCTCGAAACGGTTGCTAACATATGAGTTAAGAATCTTGAAAGAAGGTTGTATTCGTGGGAGAGAAATCCGGGCGCTAAGGATATTAGTTTGATTATATAATGGTAAGACATATTTCGAAACCAGATTTTAATCTAAAAGACATGTTTTAGGGGCGGAGAGGGGACTCTGATAATAATTTATTGCTTACGAACTGCAGAGGAAAACTGAAGAAATTTAAAAAATGTAAACTGAAGGAACTAAATGTTGTTCCTATTTTCAGAGAGAGCTTTGGACTGGAACAGGCGAAAGGAATACTTCAAAACACGAATGGGTAGCTCTGAGGAATGAAATGCTGTAGGACGGTGCCGTGCTGTTAATCAAGGCTGCTCCGCTGTCTATTTTCACCAAAGAAGAACAACCGGTTCAGGCTGGATCGCTCAAGGATATCTATAATCCTGAAGGAATGCTATCTACTCCAAGGACCTCGTATTGGCTTAAGACTGTCAGAGCTCAGTCAGATTCTTCTTTAGGTATTGTACATTCCATCTCATGTTCATATACTTCCTCTTCTCCTTGTATAATATTGTCTTCAAATACATTTCTCTTGCTCAGCTTTTCTATATATTCCTTCCACCTTTCGGCTTTCACTTCTTTGCTTAGGTCTGTCCATTTAGCATTAGATATTCCCTAAGTCGAACAAACCAAAGCTACAATAGAAGAAAGGAAAGATTCGGTACAGTTAGTAATAGCGTTACGACGTTTTAAAATGAAATAAAACTGGTAAATGAAACAAAAGTTTCTTTCTCCAGCCAAAGGAGGAACAGCGCATGAATAATGTTCAGAAAATTCTGGTAAGGAACATACACCCAGCTAACCTGGGACAGCAAAAATGCCTTTTACGAATTCCATAAGCCCATAGGGACTACGTATTATGCCATTCCTCATGCACTACCTGTTGCTACTACGGAAAATGTTACCTGAATCAGACTTCCACAACTTAGACATGATATCACTTCAGCTAACAATAAAGGAACAGAATACACTTTGGAAACTATAAACAAGAAATGTGCGGATTCATATCCCTGCAGTGGCGTACTGAGATACAAAAAGAATTAATCTCCGTTTTATCATTCCAAGTGTATACACATTATTTCCGTTTCTTGGGGGTACGTGAACTGTTAGTTTACGATGTACATTTCCGGTGAAAAATTAGTAATGGAATTAATATCTTTGTGTCATTCATGCCAGGTCCACAAACAGCATATTTAAAATAACTTGCTTTCTCAATGGTCACTTAAAGGTATGAAATACATTATAAGAGGATAAGTAAATTATTATACGCAATTTAGTTATATTTTTGTTTATTTTGGTAGTACTGTCGTTTTACGGTAATGAAGCATGCTTTGTTTATTTGTTGTTACTTCTTTGCAGTTTTCAAGCTGCTTTGTTAGTTTCGTTATCGGTGCCGTGCTGTTAATCAAGGCTGCTCCGCTGTCTATTTTCACCAAAGAAGAACAACGTTCAGTGATCCGTTTTTGAAATCGGAAGGCGCTTCAGGGACGAAACTCATCGAAGACTTTCGATAAGGAACGGGAAAAGTATTTTGCCACAACGGAGTGGATTGAAAAATTTCTAAACAGTCGCACAAGTGGTACACACGATGGAGGAGTCCCGGACGACCGTTTACCGCCACAAATGAAGAAATCATTGAGCGTTCACGTGAACTGATTCTCTTAGACAGACGATTAATTACTGACGAAGTGGCTCATTGTCCGAAAATTAGTCACGGTTCGGTCTACGTAATCATCAGCAACAGACTTGGGTTTCATAAAGTTTGTGCGAGATGGGTCCCAAAACAACTCACACAGTTACATAAACAAACGTGCGTCCACATCTGAAAAAAAAGGTCGCTACTGTAACGAACGGTACCACTTCTTAGACAGGATCATTAGGATCATTAGTGGTGACGAAATATGGATCTATCATTACGAGCCGGAGAGTAAACGGCAGAGTATGGAATGGAAACATCCAGATCCTCCATGCAAGAAAACGTTCAAGACACAACCGTCCGCAGGACAACATGCTTACTGGTTTTTGGACGCAGTAGGTCCAGTACTGGGACATTGTAGCAAAAGGGGTACAACAACAAATAGTGTGCCGTACAGTGAGATGCTTACTGCCAGCCTAAGGCCTGCAATTCGAAACAAACACCGAGGATTGCTGTCAGAAGGTGTTGTGTTGTTGCATGAAAATGTCCGTCCACATACTGTTGCCCACACGGCTGAAACGCTCCAGAAACTCAAATTGTAAGTACTGGACCGTCCTCCAAACAGTCCCGATCTTGCCGCTGCTGATTATCACTTGTTTGGTCCACTGAAACAGGCATTAAGGGGCCGTCGATTTGCTTAGGACCAAGCAGTGAAAGGAGCGGTGCATTCCTGGCTCGCAGCTCAACCGAGAACCTTCTTTTATGAGGGCATCAGGAAGGTTGTAGAAATCTGGAGTAAGTGCGTTGAAACGCAAGGAGACTATGTGGGAAATTGGTGTTCTCGTACGTTTCCTATTTGATTAGAATAAAATTTTATAACTACTTCGCGGATAATAATTGACTCACCCTCGTAATAATATTTTAAATTTCGCAGACGTCTTGTTTTAGTGATCCCCTGTCGATAGCGGCCATTACTTCATGCGAATAAAGAGCTAGCTGCGTTGCACAAGAACGATGTTTTCCGAAATAATGCTAATTACGCATCAATAGATATTTCCCTTTGAGGAGATTCATAATGTTTAAATGCAATATATGCTCCAAAACCCTACTGCGAACCGACGTCAATGATATAGGTCTGTAGTTCGATGGATTACTCCTACTACCCTTCTTAAACACCGGTGCGACCTGCGCAATTTTCCAGTATGCAGGTACAGATCTATCGGTGAGCGAGCGGTTGTATATGATTGCTTAGTAGGGAGCTATTGTATCGGCGTACTCTGAAAGGAACCTATTCGGTATACAATCTGGACCTGAAGACTTGCCCGTATGAAGCGATTTGAGTTGCTTCGCAACCCCTAAGGTATCTAGTTCTAAGAAACTCACGCTAGCAGCTGTTCGTGTTTCAAATTCTGCAATATTCAATTCGTCTTCCCTGGTGAAGGAATTTCGGAAAACTGCGTTCAATAACTCCGGTACATGGTACGTGCTGGTAATACTCCGACTGCGACTGGTATTTATACAAGAAACTAATGCCAGCAAAGGGCACTGTAGTTAGAACGCATACGAAACCAGTGTCACCAGTGTGATGATTAAATGGAGGTATGCACAGCCATGAGCAAATTTTTTTTAAAATTACTCCCCATAGTAAAACGAGAGTCTGACAATATAACGTTTTCTGATGTGAAATTCATACCTAAAACACCATAAAAAGTACAAATACTAATATAATGAAGCCACTAGCCTGACTAGGTAAAACATACAACTTACATGAAAGCTAGTATAAAAAGCGTAACAATAAAGCAAAATATCTAAAAAAGTCTTCCAGACTGACAGATAAGTTACCATAAACATAATTGTAGTGTAATTAATAAAATATTAACTACACATTAAAGTAAAGAAGTCGATAGTCGATATTATATCCAGCTTGTGGTCTCAGTGGCGACTTGTTATGTTATCCTTGTTTTCTTGTGGTGGAGCTTACGGAAGAAGGCCCAGTCTCGTCGGCGGCGGCGGCTGACGCACGTCAACCCACTGGGTTGCTGTAGGCTACTTAAACTAGTAGGTCTCTGAATATATCAAAATGAACATTTATGTAGAACTCATTCTGTTCATTCAGCAGCAATTCCAGTTGTCGTTATCTGTGCACATAAATCTCCATTTCTTAGAGTAAGTTCAGTTACTGTCCATTTGGCGCCCTGTGCAACACTTTCATATTACTGTCTATGCTTCCTACTGAAAGTATTTCTCTGTCTAAATGAGTACCGAAAGCGCTCTTGTTCTGATTATACCTATTTTCTCTAAAAGTAGTCTGGGAATTCCTTCCTGTCTGACCAATATAAACTGTCACAGTCTTGGCAGCTGATCTTATAAACAGCAGACCTCCATATATTCATTGCTCTCGTTGTCATCCTTATACCGTAGCCTGCAAACAATTGTACCTTTCGTCTGAAAACCAATTTTTATTTTCGTTTTTCTGAAGGTCTGCGCAATTCTGTCGGAAGTTTGTTGCTATGACGTACAATGGTGCGTTTTCCGACAGAATTACGGAGACCTTCCCTGCTGAGCTATCCAAAACAAAAACAAAAAACAAAAAAAAAACTGACGTCAGGCCTCAGAGTTTAGCTTCCGCCAGTGCCTCATCTCCTACATTCCAAACTTCACAGACCTTATCCTGCATAACGTAGCGGTACTACCACTGTGGATAAAGAGAGTGGCTAAGTTCTGTCTCTTCTACATCCCGTTAACAATTTACTAATTACGTAATTTTAGCAACATGCGAACACTTACAATAAAAATCTCGCAAATAATACATATATAAGATCATTAAAGACAGTTAGAACGAGTATGAATCAAATAATTTCTCTCTTTTCCATCTTTTGAAAACTCAGCGTTGTTAAAAACTGCTTGTGGAGCCATGGCCACTCGTTATTTCTTTACGCATGACCGAGTCCGTGTGTCAACATCATCAAAGAATATTACCTCCACGTAGACGATATCGATGCACAAAGGCTGTGAATTGTGTAAGCTAAAATAATTAACGCCACGCAGCTAGTAATTGCCTTAGGCAACAAGGCTCCGAGCGCCCGCATCACGTGGCACCGATCACCGTCCGGAACAGAACGCTTCCTGTGAAAACGACCGAAAGCGTCCTATCACAGTTGCATCACCGTGCTGCATCTGACCTTTTCAGAGCAGATACTGACATATTTTATTTTATATTGTGATCGACCCAAGATCATATGCATCATTTTTCAAGTAGGTGGTGTGGTTTGGAGAGTGGGGGGGGGGGGGGGGGGGGTAGGGGGAAGATAGACGGTTTGCCAACAAATACGTATTTACAATCAAAAACCGAAACAGAGATGAACGGCATCTACTTCTTACCTGCTTTTGATAGTTTAACAACTAACATTTACCATTATTAGTACCAGTAATAGCACAGATTTTGGAAACTATACAATTCGGGACAAAACCTGTATTTTCGGCTGTAAAATCGATCTTCATAGATCTAATAAGTACCACTTCTTGGGAATGACAATATTCCCTTTTCATCCTACAATAAAACAAAAGTACCTCTTAAATGTAAGAATTTAGCCGAATACTGGGAAGGTTGCCACTATCGATGTTCACCACATCCCCAATCAGTCGAACACTATATTCCATCTACCTTAATATACTGGCTAAAGAAACATTTAAACATAAATTTCTTTTATGAAGTCTTCACGGGTTGTCAGCCGACTAGGGTCGTCGTCTCACAGCGTCCTACGAGACGACGACGCTACTCAGGTGAAAACCCGTGAAGACTTCTTATATGAAATTCGCCGAGAAAACCTGCACTCACATGTTAATTTCATTCCTTCTTTGCTTTAGCAGTGGATACGTAACGTATTTACAACGGAGCTTTTCAATAATCGAATTATTATTAGAAGTTCGTTCCAACTGTAGCCTCAGCATACTAAAAGCAATATCTAGACGTGTGTATATACAGAAGTAAACCGAAATGGAAAGCATCATGAGAACGAAACAAAGGATACTAATACTCTTACTTCAAAAAGTTCGCTTTCATTCACCTGGAGTCCAAATACATAAGTTTCTAGTTGGACTAAATTCGTATTTACTACTCCCAAACACTAGCAGTATGTCACTGTTCCACGTCTTGGTGGGACCAATAGTTTTTGGAGTTGGTCCTATCGGTTTTACGAAATCGAAGCAATCCATCTGATTACGAAGGAAGTCATAGATCTGTAATTTCACGACGTTCCGGTTTCCACTTCTGAGATACTACCTACAGCCAATAACTTAACTTTCAAAGTTAGTTCGAAACTGAATTTTTACAAATGAAGTTTCGAGTTACAGAAACATTCCGTTTTATCTGCTATCTCATTCTGTTAGGTTCTACTATATTTCAGCTGTGGTAACCATGAACTGTTATAAAACATAAGTAATGCTAAATCGTATTGAAGAAGTGGACAGCAGAATCACAGGTTTGTCTTTCGAAGGCTCAAATGGCTATGAGCAATGTGTGACTTAACTTCTGAGGTCATCAGTCGCCTAGAACTTAGAACTAATTAAACCTAACTAACCTAAGGATATCACACACATCCATGCCCGAGGCAGGATTCGAACTTGCGACCGTAGCGATCACTCGGTTCCAGACTGTGGCGCCTAGAGCCCCACGGCCACTCCGTCCGGCTCTTTCGAAGTTTTCTGCCACTGAAGTACGAGATAGCAGTAAGCAATAACCCAGTGTTAATGGAACCCACGAGACGTACTGACTAACATGGCCGACAATGCCGAGGAGATATTGCACTTGTAAATTAAAGACTTTAAGTGAAATAGCTTCGAGAATCGTAAGTCTATGAGACATATCAGTAACATACACGAATGTGAAATGGATGAGTTATGTTTCATTTTACACATAATTTTATCGAGCACCATAACGCCTAAACGACTAACCATTGTTTACTGGGTGACTATATACACAGTCTTAGCATGTCACATTTGGATAAAATGGAAATAGTAATCGTCCTATATTCTGTTCACTACAAATGAAATATTGATAACATTCAGCTTTGCCTACAGCACAATGGAAAAACAACTGTTTCTGAAATACTTTGTACTGTCTTCCTCCTCAAATTGTATATATACATCTCTACGTGACCTTTTCTTGGCAGTGACGTGGAGAAGGTACTGCTGCTGTACAAATGAAATTTCTTTGCAGGATTACCGATGTAAATATTGAGACTATTGTACCATAACACAGACTAAAGTTGTAAAATGTGCGTCTGCAGGTGACACATTCTCTGAATATTTTAATAACTATTGCAGAAATAATACTTACTGCCAGACAACATAGCATACGGAATTATTTTCCAATAACATTCATACTTTTGGAGGCAAAAACATTACACGTATTACTCGGAAAGTCAGAATTATTACCTGAAGTGTATATTTGCGATACTATTCTGTGTATTTCATTTGTTAATAATAGTGCAGTTGTCGGTATCGACTTATAGAAGGCTTCTAGACGTTCTGAAATTGTTTTGAAAACTTTTCTAAATTAGGCCCCACTGCCTTTATACACTTGAAGAGTTGTATCTTGCCTAGAAACAACAGTTTGCTGTTTTAGGCCGGTATTACTCCTGAAGTAGTTTATGTCGACTGAACACCCCATTACAAACTGACGTCTTACAATACCAACTATAGACAAACCAAATGTAGACCCACGGATTTCACACAGATGTTATTATAGGGATATATCGAAGACATCACGTCACTTTTAAGCTTGTGACGTAACGCTTAATGAGTTCCTCTTTTGCTTTCAGTGCTAATATACACATAAACTGTTATGAAGTGAGCATCGGAAAATGTCAGTCTTTCAAAATATATTTAGTTTCAACTGATCCGGGGCTAAAATAAAATCTTAAAATTGTAGAATGTAGCATATTTTATAGGAACACGTCATTTTTCAAAGATATAAATTTATTCGTCATTTCATCAATTCTCTTGTTAATGAACTTTTGGTTCCTAAACAGAGTGTAAGAAACTGTGACTATTTACCGAACAGTTTCAGTTTTTTTGGTGAACCATAAAATAAATTTATATAACTAACTGTCACTGACACTCTTCTCTAATAGCAGCTTTATGTTGTTGGTTATTTACACAGTAAAATTCAACAGTGCTATGACTGTTAATAATGTTTTTGATTCTATAAAAATACAAAACTTGCTTGTAAAATTCTGACATTATAATGCTTGCTTTTATTTGCTGCAATTAGAATAGTACACGCAATTTTCAATTCTTTTTCCAATATTATAAAACACAGAGCAGCTTAAAAAAAGAAAGAAAAAAATTATACACTTATTATAGTAAGAAGTGTGTATATTGTTTTGATTTAGGGTATATTTCACTGTCAGCTTTGTCTACACAGATCGCCAAATTTTGGCCGACACTAATCAAATCCACTCGGTGGCTAGCGGAGTATATACGTAGACGTAGGACTCTAGTGGCCACGAATCATGGGCTCACAGTTTGACACCAAGTTATTTTCATTAACAAATTTAATACATCGCCACACTTCTAACAACCAAATTAGCAATGTTTCAAAAAGTTGTATAGAAATGATGAATCGCAACAAGACGTATAAACATTATAATTACGCACTGTGTAAGTCCTCATTTTAAGGGTAAATCTAATAGTGTAGATTTAAAACTACCTAGTAACTGAAGGTAAGAAAAAAATTAATATAACCTCCAAATATTTTTCACGAGCGAAAATGTGTTTCTATATACATGTACAACAAGACTATGGTACCTGGATATTTTTATTTCCTTTTCTACGCTACCTTTCAAACCAGCATTGGGGATATTCTAGGACCATTTGAATAAGCTTTGCTCTTATTCAGAGACTACAGTATGTGAGAAATCGCTTTATTTTTATTTGAAATACACAGTATCGGTGCATAAAAAACACCATGGAAAAAGTTGTAAACTAATGAAACTTTGTTCAGAGATTCCACTAACTTGGAAGTATCTTCCTAGAAATTGCGGCCAACCCATATTTTCATTAACGTTCTGGTTACTCTGTTTTATAATGTGAAATCATGTGCAGTACGCTAATTCCACGTGCACTTATGTCGTGGAATTGGTTATTTTTCTGTACAGATGCCCTGGTCTAAAAATAAAACCACGCGAGAATATATTTTATTCAAAGATGTTCTTCATAATTACTTGGAGTAAATTTTGTATCAATTATGAACAGTCATATCGGAATGTTTATAATATCAGCGTACTGTACTCTTCTTGTTTATTTTAAGAAAATCTTTTCGTCAATGTCTCCCAACGAGTTTTTGAAATGTTCTAGTAAAATGCGGTCATAGTGTAACAAAACATGATCTACTATAATTATCCTTGAGAGAGTGCACATTTCGGCATTCAGAGGATTTTACTGCTACCCGCCATGAACCACGAACTTTGCTGGATGATGTGGACTGCATGACTTAGCAACACAGATAGCCATATCATAGGTGCAACAATAGAGATATGTGTCTGTGGAGGGGCTAGAGTAACTAACATATGGTTATGGTTACTGAAGAGAGACAGCAGCCCCTTCAGTAGTTGCCGGAGCTATTGTGTGGGTGACTGACACATGTGACCTTGTAACATCAGCCAAAGTGGCTCTGCCATTCTGATAACGCGAACAGCTGAAGGCAATGGAAAACTACAGCCCCATTATTTGTAAGGGCACGGAGCCCTCCTGTATGATTAAATGATGTTGACAAGTTCTAGGGTAAAATATTCCAGAGGTAAAATAGCCCCTTATTCCGGTTTCCAGGTGGGGACTACTAACAAGGATGTCATTGGGAACACAAAACTTAATTCTACAGGTCAGAGCGTGGAATGTTAGACTGGTTAATCGGTTAAGTACGACACAGAATTTGAAGACGGAAAAGGGTAAGTTGAAGAAGACGTAGGATGAATCAGTGAGCTACGGTGACAGTAAGAACAGGAGAGTATAGGGTTACATACACAAAATCACACAGCGGTAATGCACTAGCTGGAGTAGTAATGATTAGGATAACTGGACAGCGGGTAAGTTTCTATAAACAGTGATTAAGTAGCCAGGACATGTGATACCAATACCCACTACAGCACTACGAGTTTATATGACAAACAGCTCTGCATGTCGTGAAGTGACGGAAAGAGTTTGTTATGAGATTTTAAAAAAATTGATAGCTAAAGGAGACGAGAATTTAACTGTAGGAAACTTGAATTGGGGGAAAGGAACTGAAGAGGAACACGCCTGATACAACTTTGCGCATAATACAATCACTGCTAACAGTTGGTTTAAGAATCATGAAACGAGATCGTATCCGTGGAAGAGACCTGCAGACAACGGGAACTTTCACGTTGATTGTATAATATCAATAGAGATATTTCGGAAACAGATTTAAAACTGTAAGACATATTCAGGGACAGATGTGCGTTCTGGCAATAGCTTATTGGCTATGAATTGCAAAGAGAAAAGGAAGGTATTGCAAAAAAGTAGAAAATTAATGAGGTGGGACCTGGACAAGCTGAAAGAATTAGAATCTGCTGAGTATCACATGGAATGTTAGGCAGCGACTGACTGAAAGAGGAATAAGGAATGCATTACAAGGAAAATGGGTAGCTTCAAGAGATAAACTAGTGATCGCATCCGAGGATCGAAACCGAAAATGGCAAACCGCAATAGAAATCTACGGAAAACGAACGCCATTATCAGTCCAAGAGATGAAAGGGGAAAATATAAAAATATATCAAATGAAACGACCAAAAAATTAGATTGACTGGAAATGCAAAATGGCTTAGCAATGTTTGTTAGAGGAAAAATGCCTGGCCGTAAAGGCATGCACAGCCAAGCGGAAAGTACAGGCCGTCTACAGAAAAATTAAAGAGACATTTGGATAAAAGGACAGCTGCTGTATAAATTTCAAGAGCTCAGCTGGCAAGCCGGTACGACGCAAACAAAGGAAAGACGAAAAGTGGAATGAATATGTTAAAGATCTATGTAAGGGAAATTAACTTGAGGGGAATATCAGAGAAGGAAAAGATGGAGGTGAAAATGAAATACGATATATGACGCTGCTATAAGAATTTGACAGTGTTCTAGATAACCTTGGAGTATACCACATTCCCTGAGAATTATTAAGACACCCTGGAGACACAGAAATGACATAAATACACCTGGTGTTCTCTGACATCTACAAGAATGTAATAATTTCAATTTCAAAGACGGCAGGTGCCGAGAGAAGTCAGTTCTAATGACATGAAATAAATTCAGGCTTTAATTACAGAAGAGAGAAAAAACTGTTAGAAACCGATGTCAGGAGATCAGTTTACGTTCCAGAGATATGTGATAACAGTCGGCTCAATACTGATCTTATGACTTACCTTAGAAGAAGACAGGTTGAAGAGAGGGAAACATGTTTATACGGTGTGTAGATATGGAGAAACTTTCCCGTAAGGATGGCTGGAGTACACTTTCTGAAATTCTGAAGGTAACAGGGATGAAATACGAGGCGTTAAAAGTTATTTAGAATGTAAAGACATTACCCGACTGCAGCTGTAAGAGACGATGAACGTGAAAAAGAAGAAGTGTTTGAGAACGGAGTGAGGCACGACTGTGGACTATATTATTCAACAGCTACATTGACCAAGTAATAAAAGAAACAAACGAATAATATGGGATGTGTTAAGATTTAGAAAATAGAAATAGTAAATCGAGATTTGATGATTAAATTGTAAGTCTGTCAGAGAAAGTAAACGGATTAGAATATCAGTTAAATGGAATGAACAGTGTTTTGCAAAGGGCTGTAAGATGTACATCAACACAAGTAAAACAAGGGGAATCGAATGTAATCGAATTAAATTAGGTTACCCTGAAGGAATTACATTGTGAAATGAGACACTATAAACTGAAGATGAATTTTGTCAAGTGATCATAAAGTAAATGAGTACGGCTGCAGTAGAGGGGATGGTAAAATGTGGACTAGCTATAGAATGAAAAACATTTTAGAAATAGAGGATTTTGCTAACGTCTAACATAAATTTTCTGAAGGTCTTAGACCAGAGTGCAGTCTTGTGCGGAAGTTGGATCAAAATCAGTTCAGACCAGAAAAGAATGAAGGCTTTTGAAATAAGGTACTGCGGAAGAATGCTGAAGACTGAGTGAATAGATTGGGCAATTAATGATGAGATACTGAATCGCGTTGAGGAGACGAGGCCTTTATCAAGCTACTTGACTGAAAGAGGAGATCGGCTGGTAGAATAGGTCGTGAGACATGAAGAAATCGTCACTTTGGTAAGAGCTGTTATGGACAATTATCCTTCAGTGATCGTGACTAGTACTACTTTGCACATGGGACGTTAAGAGTGAATAACTACATAATAGTTACTTATTTATCACCCTACGCAAATAGAAGTGTGGACTTCGTTATATGTTATGTGAATTATACGCTGACTGAAAATCAACCTAATAGAGTATACGGTTAAACAAACTTTTTTTCAGAGATAGTAAGAATTAGGTTAATATTGTTTTCATTTAGAAGTGCTGCAGAGTATTTTACATTCGCGGAATAAGATTAGTTTCAGTTAGTTGTGTAGTTAATGACCTTTATTAAAGATCATTAAGGAACATTCTCAGCTTACAGAAACCTACTAATAAGAAGGAATTCCTTCAATGTAACACTAGCAACTCTCAGTGAAATGCATTGTTGTTTCAAAGCATATATTGAGTGGTAAGCACATTAATCTGACTGTGACCTACTGAATCAGTAGGGAGATAATTTTTGTTATGCATTGCCGGTAATGAAAATGACGCAGTTTTTTCTGTATTAGCTAAACAGGTCAGCTGTATTTGAAAACGGGAATTATTCCCAATCATTCACTCGCCCTATAGATACAGGCTATCAATGACGACATTCTAATAAAATAATTAAAGAAATAATGAAAATGTCAGGGATAATCCCAGTACATGAATACTGATGGAGTATAGTGATATTATTATATCTGTAATAAAATGAAGACTGAGATAAATCTTACCATTCTCCTGGTTCTTCTATGCTCATAATTCATGTTTTCTCTGAGACAGTAATATGTACGCACAAAGCTTCCTGGGACTGGCAAGCGCCTGTAGTCTTAGGCACGCCCGCGATGCTCGTCTTTGCTTGTGTCTCTTGCCTCCCCGAAACGTCAGAAAAAGGTGATACAGCTTCCCTATTGCATATGATAAGCGCAAAGGCGTTATCCAAGGCTCGAGAAGCACTTGCATGATTACAATGAAATAATTAGTTCTAATGGATACACTTGGAAAATGCCAAAAGAATATTTAAACTGGATTAATCACCAAAGGACGCAGATTCCATACTATGGTATTTGATTAAAAAGCACGTAGATTAAAATCACAGTTTAGTAATGATGAAGAGTAAACTACAATTTAAGAGCATTGTCAGGAAGAATCGTTCTCTAAGGAGCAGTGGCACTAAAGTACTGACAAATGATGTTGGAGCTTTGATGTTCTGAGTATTGGTATGTACTGTAAAAGTGAATGTGACATTAGGCAGTGCAATTGGGGAGCAATTGATGATGAGGAAACTAACAGATAAGGATTTATGGCAAAGGAAAGAAGTATTCCTAGTGATCATCTAATAGGTAAAACACAGAAAGTTAGGAAAAGGAAAGAAACAGGACAACAGAGATCACATAAGAAACAGAAGGAACCTGCAAAGAAGCTGTAGCTACACACGAAGAAATCGAAAAAACTGATCGTCGGGAGAACAGATTCACCACGCACATAAGACAAAACATTTTTCAAATCAGAGAGGGAGAGAGAGAGAGAGAGAGAGAGAGAGAGAGAGAGAGAGAGAGAGAGAGAGAGAGAGAGAGAGGGCGAATCAGTGGGAAAAAAACACACAATGCGTAAGCGAGAAACAGAAAGTGTCTACCCACGTCACAAACACAAGGACCTCACGTCGATTTGGACGACGTTCCAGTGTTAGATTCAGACACAGAAGGATGTTTGGAAGCTTCGCGATCTAATAAAGTTAAATAATTTGTATAATCACTGTGGGAAGTGGCGACCAAACAGCTATTCAAGTCAGGAATTCAGTTGGACTTCTCAGCTATACAGAAGAAAGAAGAAGAAAGCTGTCATCCGACAGATCCTTGAAGCATTTCTTGTGAAAAGAAATGAAAATTCATAGGGGATCCATTCAAATTTGTTTCATGACTTTATGCTCAGAATCCGACTACAAGGTTTTTCTGTTGAAATCACTGAACAGCAACGATTTGCTCAAATGTTCCCAGCATCTACTTACATGAGCACTAATTGTACAAACGGGGAATGGTTCATTACATTCATTTTGATTCCTCTTAGAAATATAAGTTTCCCACGAACTTCAGTTCTCATTACTGTTTCATTTTTGCCTCAATATCATCGAAATTTCTTTCATATATAGTCACAGATGTCCCACGTTACATAAGGTCAGAATTCTTCCAAAAATGTTGTAGTAACTCTCTTTGTTGTTTAGCAGGAAGTGGAGCTTTTCGACTACCTTCAAGGTGGCTCCAATACGTCGCTGAATAAGAACCAATTCATACTATCTATCAAAGAAATTTGTTTACGTTCATCACAAGGGACGTATTCCTCCCCTTTGAGAACAAGTGGTACAGTTTTTATGCAGAAACCGTTCAGGGCAGCAAAGCACTCACTAACCGAGAGGCTGTTTAGCTCCTTGAGCATCGCTTAAGAAAGCTGCGCTGGGAAACTGCCTGCGATTCTTATGCCTCGACACCAACAGCATGGAAACTGAACCATTGCAGTGAAGACAAGGATTGATATTCGTTGGGAAACAGTTCGCCTTCGATCCCCATGGTCTTTCCCATAATCAACTGTGCGGCACCGTTGTTAGTGAGAATAATTTCAGTATACGATTCATACAAAGACACGCCGACCGAAATGGATCAGTTTCTTAATTAGTCGGTAGTGTACAAATATTTATCATCATAAGCAAGGGAGACAGTTACTTACGTGGTGTAACGGTGGTTCTGTTGTAATATATGTTAGTAGCAAATGTGTGAGATGCTGTGCTAAGTTTTAAAGAAATTCCAAACAAGAGGAAGAAAACGTCAAACATCGGGGCAAGGAGCCACTCTGAATACTGAGAATCTGTTGGTACAAGAGATAAGTATGATAAATAAGTATTCTGCTCCACTTGCAGCAAGATATTGTGCGGCGGAACACATTCTCTTTCAGAACCAGCAGCGTTGGTGCACAGGCCAGAGACAGACGCTACGTTCGTTCCTACCAAACACTTACTAGAGTGGCCTTACAAACGTCCTCACCGAGGTAGCATAGGCAATAGTTTATCGTATGCCAACCGTTCATAACAAACTCTTCAAATTGTCGAATGACCCCAGATATGTGAAGTCGGTAGAGACCAGATAATCGAAAATGTCAATATATAAAGGAAGACAGTCACCAGGATACTGCAGTGAATCGCCCTGAAAGGGACCGCACCAACTAGGTCCAATCATCGGCATTTTATCTGTTTTAATAGTTGAAATAACGCTGCACTGTAACCAAAATTATTTCATCCGAAACGTCAGTGATCTGTCAGCGGGATGCACAGAAATGTCCATTTCTCCATTTGTCCTTTTCTTCAATTAGAAAGGAAATTTCTTGTGACGTAGCAGTCTGTTCCCGGGAGCTGCATTTAAGTAGGAATCCGACTTGCCGCTTTGTTTTTTTCCGCGAGGGCTGTGTAAGCGTAATGCCGGGATGACGTTCCGAGTCGGCGGCGTCGCTGGGTACCGTTTACAAATTTCCATACGAGGCGCGGCCGCGAGGGCTTACCAGTACGGTATTGGGAATATTTTGACAGCGGCCGTCCCGGGTGTGGCGAGAGCTCCTAGGCGTGTTCTCCTCGCCCAGGCTTAACGCTAACTGGCAGCTCCCGGGGCCGGAACCGTGTCCGCCAGAATTATGGTGCATAAAATTTGCAAATACGCCTATTGATTCAAAAAAACCTCTCTGCTCTCGCCGACGTGTTGTCTTGACGTCTTCGCTCTTCCGAAAAGTGAAACTCGGTGTCATTCGTGACACGGCCCTCTCGCTGAAAGCGGTCCACATTAGCACAAAAGCGGCAGAAAAATTAAGCAAGAAAGGCTACCGTCGTGCGGGTGGTTGTTGCGGCAATAATAAATGTCTGTGGTTGACGGCTAGAAGGCTACATATTGCAATGGCACCGCTGTTGTCTTACGGGGAAGTGTCAGGCAACGAAGCAGCTAGAAAACAAATAATCTGTTTCAGTTTACGTTGCTGAGTATATAATTTACAACCCAGTATAGAATAGTGTGGTAGCTGCCTATACCATACGGGCTATCTACTAACAGTGGTTGGAGAAAGCCGTAACAACTTTACGATTTACTGAAATTTTCAACACACCAGGTGTGCAGGAAGAACTTCTGAGCACTAGAGGCGAAGCATTAAAGGATGAATGTCATAGAGGGGAAAAAGAGAAAAAGATGTAGCAAACACAGTCTGTAATGTAATAAAACTTATTGGACATGGGTGTGGACAGTATAGGGCAGGAAAGCTCTAAGCCTAGCAGTGAGTGCCTCCACTGGGTGTGAAAACATTTTGCTTAACGTTTTTGCAATAAGCAGACTCCATCCCTGGAAAGAGCATTTGAGAAGGTTATGAAATAACTGCACACAGATTTCGTTCTTCATTTGACTCAAAATGCTTCTCACCTACCAATTTCATTAGACGCGACGGAAGGGCTAGAGAATATCAAATCTTACCATTAGGTGGATCTACTCTTCGCGCATAAAGTCCTCACATTTCTCCTTAAGGAACAATTTTCATGGCAGTTGACATTTTGTAATGTAATAAGATGATTATTTTCTCATTCCATTATTACTATTGTCTTTACAGTCCAAGTTTCCCTTCGAAAATTTTTCTTTCAATTTCTTCAGAAGACTAGCTCACAACGAACCATCAACTTTTTCAGTTGCAAGGATGGGAACCAAAATAACCGGTTTCGCATCCATGAATTTACTAACAAACCCACAACCGACTTTATATTACTTGATGTAGTGCTATCGGCTTCAAAAAAAGCGGCATCCACCGTGCCTCTAGTTAATTGAAAGGTGTAGTAATTACAACTACATGTCCATGGTGTCAGCTACTTTTTAATTCCTTAATAGGCACTCTTATAGACCAGAGTGAATTATTTTTTGGTGTATCATCTATGACTGCAGTTTTATGAAACACATCATGAGAACGCGAGCTAATTAGTAAGACACTTTAAACTACCTTGACTAACTTTTGTTGATAATAACTCCCCGAAAATGAAACATTCTTTGATTGCACTATGTGCAAATTAAGTTTACGTTTGACTTATTGGAATGTGGAACGTGTACGAACAAAACATAAATAAAGTTTGGTTGATGCCACTGCAATGCCGGTAACATATCTAGAATTCCTTCCTTTCTCATCGCATACGTAGATAAAAAGAGTAACACAGTATGTTCCGTCAGCTGGGGCGAATGATAATTAAGATAATTCAGATGAATCAGTCTTAAGATGTAAGTTTTCTGAGAAAGAGAGAGGACATGAGAGAAACAATGAGAGGTAGAGAAACTAAACGAAACTAACGTACTTGAAACTGGCACATTAGATTCCGCCATAGTGGCTACTTTTGTTGTGTTACTGTCGCATTGAAGGTACCGTTTCATCTTACATTAACAACCTTTGCTGTCATCCTACAGTTCTTCTGTCCACAGAAGAAAAATGGAATTTTGCCATAACCGGACAACAGGTAGTAACATTATTATTTCCAGGTACCGCAATTTGAATCGTGTGTCAGCTGCAACCTGCAGGGAAGTGCTGTGAGACGAAGCGGCTATTTTAAAGCACTTAAATTACTGTCAAATATTTTCAGCACACTTTTTTTATTTCCAGAATCGCCTTATGTATTTCGACATTCCATAATTTTCAAAATCTATAAAACACAAGAGAACAGTAGTATTGAAAGCTATGTAAATATGTTACATTTCACCTTCGATCAGAGACATACTTCATGAGTAGAATACGGTTTTCTAGCTTACCAATGCTATTTCAATCATATAAAATTGTTCAGTAGATGCATTGTATCTCGTCAGCATACTCAAGCACGAGACAAGTGCAAACTGTTACCAAGGAACGATCTGGAAACCAGTTCGACTTCATCTCTAGGAGGTGCTTGGTGCGTGGTACACGCTGCATTTATTTGCAAACAAATACATTTTCATCGCTACATCGTGTAAAATAATTTCATCAGTAAACAATTTATGGAAATAACTTTATAGTGTCTTACATAAAGGTATTTTTTACAAAACATTGCGTAACAAAACTTCTGAATGGTCGAAAATGATACATTGCAAGAGCCCACTGAGAAGCGCTGATGTACAAGAGGCCAACTGTCTGCTAAGAAACAGTTTCTGACAACTTACAGCACATGCATTACTACCATCCATTAAAGTTCATAAATAACATTTTATAAGAATTTACAAAGTGTATAAATTCCAGTTGAGACATGTAGGAACAGGTTGTAACAGTGCAATGTCATTTATTTCCGTCACCGGGAGCAAACGCGTAAGCGCCATACAGGAAATTTAAATATTTTTAGATTGCACAATCTTGGAAACCCACACACCAGTTCCAACAGTGGATAGCATATGGCAAATTTACCTTTGATTACTGGAAAAATTGTGACATTTAATGTAAGTTGTGTAATGGAGCACAACTGTCAGTGGATCATTAGCAGTAATATTGCCCTGGTTCTTACATGATTATACTTTGGATGGTGGTACAATGAAACTATTGTTTGGGGGTTAACGGGTTCTAATTACATAATATGATGCGGGATAGTCACGCAGAGATTCGTAAAAAAAACTAAATTTTTGTAAAATATTGTAAGGCGACAGCCATGAATTGTTTACTGATGAAGTTGCGTAAAACGATTCAGCGATGAAAAAGTAGCTGTGAAGAAACAACTGCAGTTTGTACCGCGTACCCAGAGCCGCATAGCGGTCTAGTCTAATTGGTTCCTTGGTAGCAGTTTCCACTCACGTGGCTGAGCATATTGAACAAATTTATGTGATTTACGCACATTAGGAAGTTAGAAAACCAGATTCTGCTCATTAGACTATGTCTCTAATCAATGGTGAAGTGGAAGATTTTTTTATATATTGCGATACCAGTATTGTGTTGCATTAGGCAGCCTTTGAAAATGACGGAATGTCGAAACGCGTAGGACGATTTTGGAAATAACAGTGTATGGTCAAGGCATCTGAAAGTTACAGAACGTTATTAAACTAAATTGTGTATGTAACCAGCTCAAATATCGTTGTACATGCTTGAAGGGTTGTTCGACTAAGACATACAAAGCTGCTAAGATGTACCGAGCATGAATTACGTGCTACAAAGACTATTCTCCAAGCCAATTCATGAAACACAAGAGGGACCTTTTAGCAATCTCAAGTTTTTTCCTTCTGAAATGGATGTGAGATTTCTTATCACAAAGGACAAAGGGAGTCGACGAAGTGGTTATGACATTGATGCCACGTAAAGAGGTTCAAATCCCCGTCACTCGTTCCCCACGAATTTAAAGTGCATTAGGATGACAAGATGTTCACTAGCTGCCCTTCCTTAGGATAAGCGCGAATACAGTTCTTCGCTGCATTGCGAAATTTTAGCACCTATCATCATAATAATAGAACGCTAATTCATCTTGTGAAGGAACGTTAGGATGTAACCAGTCATCAACGATGAGGTCATCAATGACGGAGAACAAGCAGAGATTGGAGGAAGATTATCTGTAGTTTCCTCTTCAAAGAAACATTTGCTTAGGAAAACCACTGAAAGCTCAGATGAACGCCGCCCTCCCGAATGTGAGTCTATTGCCATAACCAGTACGTCACAACTTTCATACTAATCCATTAATAACAGCAGTTATACGTGGATAATTGCAAGTTTTTCATTACACCGTTTTACAACAAGGTGAAGTAATTTCGGAAGTTTTTGCTAAGAGGTTTAGGCTTTTTCTAAAACGTTGAAATCTCTAACTTATCATTCCATTTGAAGATGGAAAGTGCTTTAATCACAAATCAAAGAGTTCTTTCTACGTAGGCTGTAACAAAAGAGAAGTTTTTGTGGTGTCTTTCGAAAAGAACGTGTTTAAACAGTATTGATGTGTTTTACGCTACATAGTAAATTACAAAAACTATAATCTTATTCTTAGAGAAGTAGTATTTCTTCAAATTTCAGTAGTTACATCCATAGGCGACTAGGTCCGGCAAATTTTAATTTTCGTCTTCATATCATCATTAAGATTTGCCGAAACCAATTGTCTATAGATGTATTTACCGCGATCTGGACAAATAATACTTCTGTGGCAGGAACATTATATTTCTGATAAGACGAGGTCAATTTCTCCTGAAATGTTAGGTAACCGTAATATTAAATTTCTTTCTTCTTTCACTTCACAAAGGCTATTGGCATCAGTAGCACAGGTGCTAATCTAATACAAGGTTTGACAAACCGTATTTCATAGTCGTTGCCCCTGCACTCCATCAGCAGGACACGTTGTCTGAACGAATTCATTAATTACTGGTGTACCTCTGTTTCTGAACGTAATTCACATAGATTACCGAATAACAAAAGAATGTATTCATATAACAATATTTTTTTGGCACATTAAACATGAGTAACATTTTCCACGAGTCATTTTACTGGAATTTTAAATTCAGACCACTGTTCTTTGAAGCAAATACTGCTTCAAAAAATTGCATTAACTGTAAATATTAATGGTAGGTATCTCCAAGTTTACATTTTAAAAAGGCCCTTCATTTGGACTAAATTCGCCAAAAAAAGCGGGTGGGGAGAGTGGTAAAGGGAACTGCGAGCTAGTAAGGCCATTGGCTAAGCGGAGAGCTGGCTCATAAATTTCCATACGGGCGAACGCTAATAGCAGCCGTGGACTGCACCTTTAGCGCCATGATTAAATCTGAATTTAATTGGTAAGCCGGAGCAAACATTGTTACCGGAGCGCAGCAGAAAAGCGGTAATTATCTCTTGTCGCGCTCCAAGTTCGAACCGAGTCTGCTCGTAGGTCGCTTGGACACAGCTGCGCCCACGATCTCAAACACGTACGTGTCTTCCAGAGGACACGAACGCTACTTGCTCCTCTGACTACGGGTACCGACGGATTCTACACTGCTGCAGTTGTCTTCATAAACTCGCATTGCTTTCTTTAGTAAATATTCTTTACACACGCTATCTAGTTACGTAGGAACTACTAAAATCAGCATTTACACCCAGCTTAAATAGCACGAGAGCATTTGTCGTCTAGAAAACGGATGAACGGGCAAAGCACATATTAGCCTGGGAACCTACAAATTCGTTTCTCCGAAACTACAACTTTGTCAAGGTCCAAACATTAATATTATAGGGTATTCGTAGAGCACACAGACATCTAGAAATACAACTGAATAGAAAGCAAGAAGTATTAGAATTAAAATAATTGTGGACTTAGAGATAAATTTCGGCGCTAAGTGTACCGCAATCCAACCTCCTAAACACATGTCTGCGCAAAACCACGATCTTGCGTATCTGCATATACATTTACATCAATACTCTGCAAATCACTTGACGGTGTACGGCAAAGAGTATTTCTTGTACCACTAACTGATCCCTCCTTCCCTGATCCACTCGCGAATGGCGCGTGGGAATAATGAATTTCGTTAAGCCTCTGTGTTTGCTCTAATTTCTAAAATTTTTTCATCGTGAACATTTCGCGAGATTCATGTGGGAGGACTACTGATAGGCTTGGAAGAGCTAACCATAATAAAACTCTTCCATCTGGTGTGCGACATATATGAGACAGGCGAGATAACTTCAGACTTCAAGAGGAAAGTAGTAATTCATTTTCCCAAGAAGGTTGTTGCTGACAGGTGTGAACATTACCGAACCATCAGTTTAATAAGTCATAATTTAAAAATACTAATTATATACAGAAGAACGTAAAACTGGTACAAGCATACTCCGGGGATGAACAGTTTGGATTCCGGAGAAATGTAGGAACAAGCGGGGCAACATTGGCCCTACAACTTACTTTATAAGATAAATTAAGGAAAGGCAAATCTACATTTATAGCATCTGTGGCTTTAGAGAAAGCTTTTGACAATATTAACTGGAATATTCTCATTGAAATTCTGAGGGTAGCAAGGGTAAAATATAGGGAGCAAAATCCTATTTACCACTTGTCCAGATACCAGACGTCAGTTATAAGAGCCGAGAGGTATGAAAGAAGAGCAGTGGTTGAGAAGGGAATGAGAGAAGGTTGTATCCTATCCTCGATGTTATTCAACATGTACATTGAACAAGCAGTAAATCAAAGGAAAGAAAAATTTCGATCATAAATTAAAGTCCAGGGAGAAGAAATAAAAATTTTGAGGTCTGCTGATGACGTGATTCTCTCAGAAACAGCAAAGGACTTGGAAGTTGGACGGAATGGCCGGGCGGGGTGGCTGAGTGGTTCTAGGCGCTACAGTCTATAAACGAGCGACCGCTACGGTCGCAGGTTCGAATCCTGCCTCGAACATGAATGCGTGTGATGTCCATGGGTTAGTTAGGTTTCAGTAGTTCTAAGTCTAGGGGACTGATGACCTCAGATGTTAAGTCCCATAGTGCTCAGAGCCATTTGAACAATTTTTTAACGGAATGTGCAGTGTCTTGAAAGGAGAGTATAAGATGAACATCAACAAAAGCAAAACAAGGCTAGTGGAATGTAGTTGAATTATACTGGGTGATGCTAAGGACATTAGACTACTAGATGAAATTTTGCTACTTGGGCACCAAAATAAATGATGATAAAAAATATAGACTGACAACGGCAATAAAAGAATTTCTGAAGAAAACATCAAATATAGATTTAAGTGCTGGGAAGTCTTTACTGAAAGTACTTGTCTGGAGTGAAGCCATGTATAGAAATGAGACGTGGACAATAAGCAGTTTATATAAAAAGGGAAGGAGCTTTCGGAACGTGGTGCTAGAGAAAAATGTTGAAGATTATGGGTCCATCACATGACTAATCAGGAGTTTCTGAATAGAATTCGGAATTTGTGGCACAACTTGACCAAAAGAAGGGGTCGGCTGATAGGACACATTCTGAGACATAAAGGGATCTCCAGTTTATTACTGGAGGTAAGTGTGAGTGGTAAATATCGTGTGTTGTTGTTGTTGTGGTCTTCAGTCCCGAGACTGGTTTGATGTAGTTCTCCATGCTACTCTATCCTGTACAAGCTTCTTCATCTCCCAGTACCTACTGCAGTCTACATCCTTCATCTCTTGGTCTCCCTCTACGATTTTTACCCTCCACGCTGCCCTCCAATACTAAACTGGTGATCCCTCGATGTCTCAGAACATGTCCTACCAACCGATCCCTTCTTCTTGTCAAGTTGTGCTACAAGCTCCTCTTCTCCCCACTTCTATTCAATACCTCCTCATTAATTATGTGATCTACCCATCTATTCTTCAGCATTCTCCTGTAGCACCACATTTCGAAAGCTTCTATTCTCTTCTTGTCTAAACTATTTATCGCCCATGTTTCACTTCCATACATGGCTACACTCCACACAAATATTTTCAGAAACGACGTCCTGATACATAAATCTATATTCGATGTTAACAAATTTCTCTTCTTCAGAAACGCAAAACTCCTTTACTACTTTACGTGTCTCATTTCCTAATCTAATTCCCTCAGCTTCACCCGACTTAATTCGACTACATTCCATTATCCTAGTTTTGCTTTTGTTGATGTTCATCTTATACCCTCCTTTCAAGACACTGTCCACTCCGTACAACTGATCTTCCAAGTCCTTTGCTGTCTCTGACAGAATTACAATGTCATCGGCGAACCTCAAAGTTTTTATTTCTTCTCCATGGATTTTAATAGGTACTCCGAACTTTTCTTTTGTTTCCTTTATTTCTTGCTCAATATACAGATTGAATAACATCGGGGAGAGGCTACAACCCTGTCTCTCTCCCTTCCCAACCACTGCATCCCTTCCATACCCCTCGACTCTTATAACTGCAATCTGCTTTCCGTACAAATTGTAAATAGTCTTTCGCTCCCTGTATTTTACCCCTTCCATCTTCAGAATCTGAAAGAGAGTGTTCCAGTCAACATTGTCAAAAGCTTTCTCTAAGTCTACAAATGCTAGAAACGTAGGTTTGCCTTTCCTTAATCGTAGAGAGAGGCAAAGAAATGTATAGAGTAAGCGGATTCAGGAAGATGTGGATTGCAGTAGTTATTCGGAGATTAAGAGGCTTGTACAAGATAGAGGAGCATGAAGAGCTGCATCAAGCTAATCTCCGGACTGAAGACGACAACAAAAATAACAACAGCAACATGTGTGAGGAAGTAATATGTTGTCAGAAACTTCTCGGAAAGTACTATCGCAACAGTAAGCCTCTCCGCAATGCACCACGCGTCTTTTCCAGCGTCTGTGACTGTAGATTTCTCAGCATCACTGTAACGCTCTCGCGCTCAGTAAACGACCTTGTGACAAAACGCACAGCTCTTCGCTGGATCTTCTCCATCTCTTAAAAAGAGTCCAGATTGATGGACAGTACTCGATAATCGGTAGAACAAGGACCTTGTAAGCCACTTCTCTCGCGGATGAGTTGCATTTCCTTAAGATTCTTTCTATAAATCTCTGTGTGGCGTTTGTTTTCCCTACTATTTGATTTATGTGGTCATTCCAGTTAAGATCACTCTGGGTAGTTAAATGGTTCAAATCGCTCTGAGCACTATGGGACTTAACATCTATGGTCATCAGTCCCCTAGAACTTAGAACTACTTAAACCTAACTAACCTAAGGACAACACACAACACACACAACACCCAGTCAGCACGAAGCAGAGAAAATCCCTGACCCCGCCGGGAATCGAACCCGGGAACCCGCACGACCACGAGCTGCGGACCTGGGTAGTTAGTCCTAGATATTTTACAGTACATACTATTTCCAGTAGTTTGCGATCAACAGTGTAGGTGTGCAGTATCGTATTTCTTTTCCTATGTACATTTACTCCTATATTACATTTTTTATGTTCAGGGTCAAATGCGAGAGCCAACACCATTCATCTACCTTCAGTAGGTCGTTTTGCAAATTGCTACTGTCTCCTGGCGTTACTCCTTTTTTTTATAAGCAATCGCATCATCTGCGCACAAACTTGAAGAGTTTCTGACACATTCTACTACATCATTTGTATACACTGTACACGGTAACGGTCCTATCACACTTCCTTGGCTTACCCCGAAATTACCTTTACTTCTGTAGATTTGGTTCCGTTAAGAGCGAATTGATGAGTTCTATATGCAAGGAAGTTCTGAATTCAGTCACAAATCTGGTACAATACTCGGTAAGCATGAATTTTGTTCATGAGATGGCAGCGCGAGAGATCACTACTCGAAAACTACGCCGTTATGTATAAACCGATTTACTCACTGAGTTTTAAGTTTGAAGAAGCTAACTGCGTCACAGTAATATCTGGTTATGTCTACAGCATTGGGAGATGAAATGATGGGCACAAAAGCACTGTGTAATGCCCAGGTAACAAGGATCATCAAGAATTTAGTAATAAAATTTTTTCTAAGCACTGTAACAAGAAATTACTTCGCGGGCTTCAGCAAATAACAGTTTCAGATTTCTGTCTCATTTAGCCTTAAAAAACGTGAATTAGCCCTACATCTACAACATAAGTTTGTGTGCCAATGTAACCTTTTTATCCCGCAGTTGTATGTTTTCTACAATTTCTGTAGTATAATGCCAATCCACCTAATTCGACATTAAAATTTCATTCTGTCGCTCCATCTTTCACATGTAAATATCCCAGATCCTCCGAACAAAATTGATGGCTCGATTGTTCTTATTTACGTTGTTATACTTCTTGATTTCATAGAGGTTATAAATCACGTATTGTATTATACACACAAGCATTTGATTCACTAGATAACAGTTCATGATTATATTAAGAGAAATGAATTTTTTTTGTGCTACCTGTATGTTAGCTACACTTGAGTAACTGACTGAATGGAACCCATTAGTATAGAATACACAGTCAAAGAGAAAGTCCAGAAAACCGTTGAGTCAAAATCACTTAAAAACTAAAAGTATTGCCGCTGGCATGAATATGGGCCCAACTTTTAAAGAAATACAATACATTCGTTTTATGTGGATCTCAACGATCTTCTTCAAAACAATAGGGCGAGCTTTTAGCTACGTTTTTAAATGAAAGAAATCTGCTTCTTTATACGAAGTCAGTGTTAAGCATGACCGCCACCACGCCTTCTCTCAATATGTTTCTATGAAAGTTGCCGTGATTTTGTGTCCTGAATGAATCGCGAAGAATCTTGGCTATGATTTAAGACGAAGTGAGTAGCGCTTGGTCGTTGGCAACCATCAGAAACAAATTTCCGTCTGTTTCGATTGCTCGTGCAGTTGATCTACCGAAGACATATGAATGATTTAAATTGACACTTACATTTATCTAGTATGACGAATTAAAATCAGATGTACGTGGATCCTTACGACGAGACATTCGCGAGGCAAAAAATATAGCAGACAATCTGAAAGGGATTATTTTAGATATGTCTTTTTACACTTCTTTGGTCTTATGTAACTCATTTCTTTAACTTATTTGTGGACTGACAGACGCCTCTGCTGCATGGATATAAATGTCTTGTTGCGTGAGCGTGTCGTTTGGCAATTACGTAAAATTCATGGACAGCTGTATGCATTTAGAGAAACTGTTTCTACATGGAAAAAGAAGCCGATGCAGACATTCTATAACTAGGTCTGGATTAAGCGTTGAATTATATCCCAAAATCTTGATAATGTTGAGTACCAAAGTCGACACTAATGAAAGACACTTCAGCCGTATTATTACACCATTCGTTTTTAGAACATCTTTGGGTTGCATGTAGTTAAACAAAAACGGAAATTAGGCTAGATCAACGGCATCTTAACGAATAAAATAAGCAACTAGTACTGACAACGGACTTACAGTAAATCTTCACTGAGTCGTGCTAAATTCATGATAGGAACAGTCTTGTAGTCGTACGTAATGTCAAAGACCAAAGGCAGAAACAACGATCAGTAGCATTCAGCCGACCGCCTGGCGAGAAAAGTAGGCTGTCAAGACAGGGCCACTCCACAAGAAAGGTGAACGTGTAAACACAGTACTTGTCCTCTATCAAGAGCGATAATCGATAGTGCGATCGCAATCGTTGCAAGCAATGACAAAACCGTCAGTAGAGAACTGAGATTAAAGAGAAAACCACTACACAATTAATCAAACCAAAAGAAAAACAGAAACTTTTTCTTATTTTACCACGTGTACAATCAGTTCACTCATTTACTATTGCTGTGGCTTTATTTTCTAAACTTTGGTGTAATAGTTTGTCTATCTTCAGGTGTACCACGTAGCATAGTTTTAAGGAAAACTCTCTCTGTCCTGTGGCTTTCAGTGACGTACGTGGTACGAAATTCTATCTCGCATGAACAAGTGCCAAACGTAAAATGTCTTGTCCGTCAGAGCTGAACAATTCTGGAATGGAGGTCAAATTAAATTGTGAGAGAGCCACATACTGTTGGTGTACAGATGTAATACCACTAACGGGAAAAAATAAGCGTGAAAAGTGAAACGCCAAGAATGAGTAAAAGCTTATGAATACGTATCTTTGCCGTAAATCCATTCATGAGACTTAGTTTCAAAATAATGTTACACACAAGCCAACACGCCTGAAGGGATATAGAGCGAGAAACTGTGACTGGACGACCAAAAAATTAATCTTCTGTGCTGACTGACTAACGCGAATGCTTTACGGGGTTTATGTATCCATGATGAATTTGTGATAAAAATAGAAGCAGTTCCGGATGTACAAAATACGATGTACGACCCATTCTTCACATCGTTCGCTTAAATATCGCATTATTTTAATGTAATGCTTATATTAAGGTATTTTGAGCGTGGAGATACAAATCAAAAGCATTAGTCTACAGTCATCTTCATCTTACACACCATCTAATTTTGACAATTTGCCTCATACCGAAAAGCTGATTTTGAAAAGATGTGATGATGGGCACTTTTTAAAGTCAACCTGAATGATGCAAGGAAGTACTGATATATGATTTCTGACACATACTCTGACTGCATATCTAATTTTGATTAATAATAGCTTTTATTGATATTATGGATCCAGAACTGTTTGTCTCATTGAGGGAATGATTATACGTCATGGTAAGACGAGAGACACTGTTAGCGACTCACACCGGATCTTCTTTACAAAAGTCACTGAGAACACAGTAGCCTGTATTTGCTGTATTTATCTGCTTATTTGTATATCACCTTCACACAGGCGCCATTACCACCCGAATTCCCACAAATTTTCTAGAAGTTTCCTTAACTGCATCCACATATAGTGAAACGTCGCTATGGAGTTGTCCTTTCGCATCTCATATTAATAAGGTTCGGTCGTGTATAGAATTTGACCGCAGTAGATCGATCCCCAATAACTTTGACGTTGATGAATCGTTTAATCGTAAGCTTTCTTCAGTCTTCAGAAGCATCGCCTAACGCAATATCTCGCGAACACAATAAAACTGACTTCGATTCTGTGAGATTATCAACAGAATCTCTCAATTCAGCTGAAGGCATACATTTTGTGTCAGCTATTTGGTGGTTAAAGTCAGAACCGTTTCTCACTTTCCTGTGATGTGGTTTTCGGAAAATGGCTAGAATGGTGAGCTCAATCTTTAATGGTGTCCTCCACTGCCGGAATGAAATGTAACAGCTTCTAAGTCTGTGCTCAGTGACACCAGAATGTACAGCAGTATGTACGTACTGGGAGGGTCTTGTGTCATGGTTATCGGCGATTAAAGTGCGCAGTTTGTGGTCTCGCGGTCACGTTCTCACTTCCCGAGCACGGGGTCCAGGGTTCGACCCCGGCGGGGACAGGAATTTTCACCTGCCTAGAGATGCCTGGGTGTTTGTGTTAGCCACATCATTTCATCATCATTCATGAAAGTGGCGAGATTGGGCCGAGCAAAAGTTGGGAATTTGTATGGATGCTGATAACTGCGGAGTTGAGCGCCCCACAAGCCAAACATTAATACCGGTGATTGGATGGCCCTCAGGTGGCCAGGTTGTGCATCCTCTGATTTGACTGCAGGTAGCTACTGTGTTGAGTTTAGAGATGAACAGTGCTTACAACATTCATTCTAGTCCATGAACATGTTTAACCGACTGGTACACTACTGCCCATTAAAATTGCTACACCACGAAGATGACATACTACAGAAGCGAAATTTTTACCGACAGGAAGAAGATGCTGTCATATGCAAATGAGTAGCTTTTCAGAGCATTCACACAAGGTCGGCGCCGGTGGCGACACCTACAGCGTGCTGACACGAGGAAAGTTTCCAATCGATTTCTCATACACAAACAGCAGTTGACCGCAGTTGCCTGGTGAAACGTTGTTGTGATGCCTCCTGTAAGGAGAAGAAATACCATCACGTTTCAGACTTTGATAAAGGTCGGATTGTAGCCTATCGCGATTGCAATTTGTAGTATCATGACATTGCTGCTCGCGTTGGTCCAATGACTGTTAGCAGAATATGGAATCGGTGGGTTCAGGAGGGTAATACGGAACGCCGTGGTGGATCCCAACGGCCTCGTATCGCTATCAGTCGAGACGACAGGCGTCTTATCCGTATGGCTGTAACGGATCGTGCAGCCACGTCTCGATCCCTGAGTCAACACATGGGGACGTTTGCAAGACAACAACCATCTGCACGAACAGTTCGACGACGTTTGCAGCAGCATGGACTATCAGCTCGGAGACCGTGGCTGCGGTTAGCTTTGACGCTGCATCACAGACAGGAGAGCCTGCGATGAACTCAACGACGAACATGGGTGTACGAATGGCAAAACGTCATTTTTTCGGATGAATCCAGGTTCTGTTTACAGCATCATGATGGTGGCATGCGTGGTTGGCGACATGGCGGTGAACGCACATTGGAAGCGTGTATTCGTCATCGCCATACTGGCGTGTCACCCGGCGTGATGGTATGGGGTGCTATTGGTTACAAGCGTGGGTCACCTCTTGTTCGCAGTGACGGCACTTTGAACTGTGGACGTTAGAGTTCAGATGTGTTACGACCAATGGCTCTACCCTTCATTCGATCCCTGCGAAACCCTACATTTCAGCAGGATAATGCACTACCGCATGTTGCAAGTCTCGTACGGGCCTTTCTGGATACAGAATATGTTCGACTGCTGCCTTGGCCAGCACATTCACCAGATCTATCACCAATTGAAAGCGTCTGGTCAATGGTGGCCGAACAGCTGGCTCGTTACGATACGCCAGTCACTACTCTTGATGAAGTGAGGTATCGTGTTGAAACCGCATGGGCAGCAGTATCTGTAGACGCTATCCAAGCTCTGTTTGACTCAATGCCCAGACGTATCAAGGCCGTTATTACGGCTGGAGGTGGTTGTTCTGGGTACTAATTTCTCAGGGTATATGCACCCAAATTGCGTGAAAATCTAATCACATGTCAGTTCTGATATAATAAAATTGTACAATGAATGCCCGCTTATCATCTGCATTTCTTCTAGGTGTAGCAATTTTAATGGCCAGTAGTGTGTATAGTTCTGTTGCACAGCTTCATCTATTTGAACGGGGACACATTGTGGGCCAGCGGGGAACCGGAGGGAGGTATCGACAGATTGCTACATACCTTGTGGTGTGTCGCTGGTTCCAGCAGTGAGCTGTGGAATGTCCCTACGCCTGCAGATCAGGGTTTGGGGCGCCCGGGTAGTACATACGATCGTCAAGATCAGCGGTGGCGGTTAGAACAACGTCCGGGGACGAAATCCTAGCGCATGTTGCATCTGCTGTCTTCAGGGACCCTTGGAAACCGCTTGCTTGCAGCAGAAGTAATAAAGAACGTGTGTATGTTGCTAGGCTACTACTGACACCACGACACGACCAATCGTGGTTAGTCTGGTGTCGCGAAATACACTCCTGGAAATTGAAATAAGAACACCGTGAATTCATTGTCCCAGGAAGGGGAAACTTTATTGACACATTCCTGGGGTCAGATACATAACATGATCACACTGACAGAACCACAGGCACATAGACACTGGCAACAGAGCATGCACAATGTTGGCACTAGTACAGTATATATCCACCTTTCGCAGCAATGCAGGCTGCTATTCTCCCATGGAGACGATCGTAGAGATGCTGGATGTAGTCCTGTGGAACGGCTTGCCAAGCCATTTCCACCGGGCGCCTCAATTGGACCAGCGTTCGTGCTGGACGTGCAGACCGCGTGAGACGACGCGTCATCCAGTCCCAACCATGCTCAATGGGGGACAGATCCTGAGATCTTGCTGGCCAGGGTAGTTGACTTACGCCTTCTAGAGCACTTTGGGTGGCACGGGATACATGCGGACGTGCATTGTCCTGTTGGAACAGCAAGTTCCCTTGCCGGTCTAGGAATGGTAGAACGATGGGTTCGATGACGGTTTGGATGTACCGTGCACTATTCAGTGTCCCCTCGACGATCACCAGTGTAGGAGATTGCGCCCCACACCATGATGCCGGGTGTTGGCCCTGTGTGCCTCGGTCGTATGCAGTCCTGATTGTGGCGCTCACCTGCACGGCGCCAAACACGCATACGACCATCATTGGCACCAAGGCAGAAGCGACTCTCATCGCTGAAGACGACACGTCTCCATTCGTCCCTCCATTCACGTCTGTCGCGACACCACTGGAGGCGGGCTGCACGATGTTGGGGCGTGAGCGGAAGACGGCCTAACGGTGTGCGGGACCGTAGCCCAGATTCATGGAGACGGTTGCGAATGGTCCTCGCCGATACCCCAGGAGCAACAGTGTCCCTAATTTGCTGGGAAGTGGCGGTGCGGTCCCCTACGGCACTGCGTAGGATCCTACGGTCTTGGCGTGCATCCGTGCGTCGCTGCGGTCCGGTTCCAGGTCGACGGGCACGTGCACCTTCCGCCGACCACTGGCGACAACATCGATTTACTGTGGAGACCTCACGCCCCACGTGTTGAGCAATTCGGCGGTACGTCCTTCTGGCCTCCCGCATGCCTACTATACGCCCTCGCTCAAAGTCCGTCAACTGCACATACGGTTCACGTCAACGCTGTCGCGGCATGCTACCAGTGTTATTGACTGCGATGGAGCTCCGTATGCCACGGCAATCTGGCTGACACTGACGGCGGCGGTGCACAAATGCTGCGCAGCTAGCGCCATTCGACGGCCAACACCGCGGTTCCTGGTGTGTCCGCTGTGCCGAGCGTGTGATCATTGCTTGTACAGCCCTCTCGCAGTGTCCGGAGCAAGTACGGTGGGTCTGACACACCGGTGTCAATGTGTTCTTTTTTCCATTTCCAGGAGTGTAGTTGACTGGACAGTCGAATGGTGCTTTTGTTTTCATTGACTACACTTCATGGGGTAGATCTGGTGAGCTGCCTATTCCAGAGTGCATTCTCCTTCGACACAGAGGTCATAAATCAAGGTTCACGGTGTGTGTGCGGGGGGGGGGGGGAGGTCATCAGTAAGAACTGGCGGGAACATTTTATGTTTCTGCAAGTGAAGTATAGGAGGCGATCATAGAGCAATCAGCTATTTTTCACACTAAATAGAAATTAGTTTAGCCACCACCTTCAGGAGTTGGTAACATGTCAAGGTGAGCATTGCCGAGCGCGTTCGGCAGCAGAGCACGTGCCCGGAGGAGCCCTGCGTCCTCGAGCCGAGGGCAGTGGCTGGCGGCAGGTGGCTATGCTAATGCGGGCCCCGCCGCAGGTGGCGGGCTGCCGGGTGCTCCAGGTCACGGCGCGGGTCAGCCAGCGGAAGCACGCCGCTGCGCGCAGCGCCGCGTTAAAAGTAAAGCCGCTCGCGATCCGCGCCGCCCGAAAAACAAACTGGTCGCCTCATTACGGGCCGCGCTGCGCTGCCACCAAAATACCCGGCGAATTATTTAGTTCATAATTAATATCCAGCTGACTGATGCGCCGCCCACTGCCCTGCCCTGCCCTGCCCCGCCCCGCCGGACTCGTGCCTGCTCTTTCACCCGTACGAGCTACATATTGCCTACCACGACTTCGCTAGAGCAGCGAGCTAACACCAGCCGCACATACCTGTGCGCATCCCCGCTTCGCTTCGCCGTACTGCTGAAAGCTACTTCGTTCCAAATGACGCATGGGGTCAGAATGAGACGCCTGGGGTGTCTGATAGATAGAAGAATATACCGCTGACGAGTTTCGACATGCTTTTCTTTGCGATGGATGCAGACAATGTGCAATTGGCTTACCAATTACCAAAGATGAAGAGATAACTTAACAAAAGTTAATAAAAATGTATAAAACTTTTTGCGATAATAGTAACAGTAATTTAATAAATTATTAGTCGGCATCGTTATCTTCCGCCATTCGACACCCACAGATGGACAAAGGCCTCATCGAAACCTGCGCAAGTGTTATGACCTTCCGCTATAAGTTTCGTTGTCGTTGTTCTAAGCCTATCTACCCATCTCCCACTCCGTAATGCAATGTAACACCTACAGCCGTCGATCTGATGATGTTTTATTATATTGTAACCACTTTCGGCGACTCAATACACCTTCTTCAGACCTATACTGACGCTGAGGGGGTGAACTCTATTCATGAACTGGCTTTCGTAAAATACTGTAAAAGCGCTGCTATGTCTCCAACCATTAACTACCATCAACTAGTATTTACTCATCGTTGTATGAGGTTGTGGTGAAAGGGCGGGACCTAATTTTCTTTTTTTAGGCTGGTTTAATAGCGACCATGCAGTGGAAAAGAGAAGAGTCGCGAAGGCGACTTCCTTTTCTAGAGGTCGTTGGGTCATCGGAGCCCAGCGTCCACTCAGGTAACATTTTAATATAGCAACTACAGAGCTAAAATTCACTGTTGTGTGGGTGAACAATTGTATGAAGCCTACTAGTGTGTTGAAAAAGAAACTAGGACATTCAGGAGCCACTAAGACACCACACACGACAAGAGATTAACGATGACGATTTTGAATTTCCCCATGAGATCTGCACGCAAACATGATGCTGCTCTATCAGTTTCTGATCCCACAGTGAGACAAATTCTTCATGAAATCATGAAATTTCTTCCATACGAACTGGCATTAGTGTACATACTAAATCAACTCCACTTTTTGCACGAAATAATTCTTGTGAATCCGTGATCCAGAATCTGCCTCATGACTGCCTTCTGTCCTTCAGCTACGAGAGACATTTTCATTTATCTAGAAACGTGGAAAAACATGCGACACTGAAATGACAGGAACCCCCGAGAACTTCATGGACAGCCGCAGTATACAGAACGTACGACTGTTTGGTGTGCATTGTCAAAAGCAGTCATTATTTGCCCGGCAGAGCATTTACGGTCACTTCTGAGAGTCATGTTCAGATGATTGAGGAGATGATTTTTCTCCATAAACTTGAAGAAGTGGATACGCCGGATGTTTGGTTTCAAGAAGACGTCTCTACAACTCACACGGCACGAACGTTAATAACCTTCTTCCGTGAACATTAACCCAACCGAATCATCTCCTTGAGGAGCGATCTTCAGTGGGCAGCACTCTCGCCTGTTTTAGCCCCCTGTGACTTTTCCTTACGCGGCTGTCTTAAATCGTTGGTATATACCAATCGTTCACGGACCTTGAGAGCGTTCCGAAACAATAATCATGTTGCTATTTCAAGCAAAGAAAGAAAATTGTTGGACAATGTGAACCGAAACTTCCGATTTCGACTCTGCAAATGCATGGAGCAGAATGGAAGGCCATCTTGAAGATGTGTGTGTGTGGTCTTCAGTCCAGAGTCTGGTTTCATGCAGCTCTCCATATTACTCTTTCCTGTGCATGATTCTTCATCTGCGAGTGCCTACCGCAACCTACATCCTGCTGAATCTGTTTAGTGTATTCATCTCTAGGTCTCCCCCTACGATTTTTACCCTCCACTGTGCCCACCACTACTAAATTGGTGATCCCTTGACGCCTCAAAATATGACCTACCAACCGAAGATATATTTTCAAAACATATTGAAATAACACTTTCATTAGAGGGCTACTACACACCGTTAATAAATGGATTTCATAAATGACTGTACTTTTTTGAAGACTGTACCTGACCGTCACTTAAGTGCTGTAATAGGTTGATTAATCAAGTTGCTACAACAGCAAACAGAATAGAAGCCTTGAACGGAAACCCCAACACTTCAGGCCTAGTGCGACCACTGTCCTCATATACAAGAGATTTTCCTTGCATCGTGATGACATTTCCACATCCCATATGCGTATCTAAAGCAACTTACCGTATTACGAAAAAAAAAAAAAACACGGCATCTCTCAGTAGTTTTAGGAGATTTGATACTGTTTTCAAGAATGTGCTTAGACAACTTACCACCATTGTAAGGCCCAAGCCAACAGTAGAGCAACACTGTAGAACTCTACGAAAAACGTGCGAGCGGCTCATAGCACATCTGGAGACGTTTTATGACCAGGAAGGATAAAATTGTTCCCACAATACGTATTAAGACACACACAGGGTGGCTAATTTCATTTCTTCCGTGCCATCTAAGAAGTGTTACAGTCACACCGTATGAGTATACACAAAAACAATAGCGGTTCGGTATGCCACTGAATAATTTGATTTAAAAGGCAGATGTCCCAGGCAAATCGCAGTGGATTTCGCACGGTATTTATTGCATTTTGTGTAGAAGAAGATGAGTCGAGGCTCTTTCAAGAAATGTGAAAGATAACTGCAGGAGTCAGAGACCAAGGAAAGGTTTATTTACTAGCTCTAAGTTCCATGAATAACTGTTTCACAAATCGTGGAGAAACGATGAAGAAACACTTGGACAGAAGACAGAGAATCAACGCAGGAAACAAATGTAGGGACAGTCCATAAATAAAATGGTAGAAAAACTATGCTAAAGGAAGAGAAAAAACTGGGGAAGGTGGTTTAAATCATATTTTTAATTTGAAGCGTTGCAGAATGTAAATGCGACTTAGTGTTGCATTTTAAGGACTTTTTACTAATATTAAACTATATTACTTCTCATTCATGTTATGCTCTCTTGTGATCTTTCGGAATTGTTGAACATTTATAATGAGACTGAGTCCTCGTTTCTTTTGGCGTCGTTTATACTACATCTACGGTGAAATTTAAAAGAAACTTGCACAACTAAACAATTATATCATATATATAAAATTACCCACGGACTTTACGTAACTAGCACATACCTCACACAATATACTCTATGATGTTTCTCAAAACGTAGTTTGGGGCACATATTAACACGATGAAGCCTTTTTCATTGATTTATAGGTTCTAGTATCACTACCTATTGGTAGTGAAACTTACACACAGTAACACAAGTGAACATAAAAGACGGATGTTGTTAGAAGTACTAAAAGGCATATACTAGTCATGAGGCTATGTTATTTTCTCCGGAAAACAGAAAACTACGTATCGTGGACCGAAGGAAACTGTAGCAGTAATGAAAAATGTGTTGCAGCAAGCTGCGTGAGAGAACCAAAAGGATCTCAAGCGAAAGATATCGAGTAAATTGAATTCGTACCGAATGAGTTAGTTGGTGAATGCAGAACCCTCTCGTTTCTCATACAATGCAGTGTGCTGCAGCTGCTCCTACCGCTGTCGTTTTATGTAACCTTTACTGTTATATCTGGCCTTCAGAAACAACGTGCGAGATTCTCGTATTCTCTCGCTCTTTACGCGAAAGCTATTAGCCCTATAGAAAAAATTGATCTTTTTAGTAGGAAATTTTATGTAGTTCATCTTTGCACTCGTACACGTTTTCGCTAGACGCCACTGCACTTATTTAAGAAAAGCCTGAAAAACTGATCTTGAAACGCAACTCTAACCCCCTCTCCCCCCCCCCCCCCCCCCCCCCTCTGCGCTCCATCTACAGCCATACCTCACCAGTAAGGATAACAGCTAGTACCGCATTTAACGTACCAGCTGGTAGAGCGCATTATTAACATAACCAAGCAACCAAATTTCTTTTATTGTAGGATATGGGTTTTTATTGCGTCTCCTAATTGAAAAGGTAGTGTCCAATAGGTTTTACGCTAATGTACTTGGTTTAACATGCAGTATCTCAGTTTACTATAATAAAGTGATTTTCTACTTATGCAGAGTCTGAAGTGGACTAAATTAAGCCATATGTCAACGCTAAGTGAATATGTCCCTTTTTACTCAATATTCCCGCCGTCTCTGTGACAGTAGTAGGTTTCAGTCGAACTCTGTAGGGTACTACATATCTCTGATAGTTGCTCATAACCATTCATCCCGTAGATCTGTATTTTTAAGTTATTTAGTTTGTTGCATGTTCCATAGATCATTTGAACCACTCGAAATGATTCAGTTTACAGGTTATGTATACATGTTTGCTGTTAACATTAATGAACATTTTTAATCCTTCTCTTGAAAGTATGTATTTTTCTCGTTCTACGAGCTACCAGGTTATAAATAAAACACCTTCCATGGAACATGAGGACTTTTCGTTAGTTTATATTTGAAACTCCGTTCGTTATCTGTAAGAAATTGTATGTAAATGGGCAAGTGAGCCAACATTTTTGTTGCCTACTGATTAATGCCTTTATTAGCACCTGACAGATTTAGTAATGGACAATAAAGGATAAAAAAACGAGGATAATGGAATGTAGTCAAAGTAAATCGGGTGATGCTGAGGGAATTAGATTAGGAAATGAGACACTTAAAGTAGTAAAGGAGTTTTGCTATTTAGAAAGTAAAATAACTGATGATAGTCGAAGTAGAGAGGATATAAAATGTAGACTGGCAATGGCAAGGAAAGCGTTTCTGAAGGAGAGAAATTTGTTAACATCGAATATAGATTTATGTATCAGGAAGTCGTTTCTGAAAGTATTTGTTTGGAGTGTAGCCATGTATGGAAGTGAAACATGGACGATAAACAGTTTGGACAAGAAGAGAATAGAAGCTTTCGAAATGTGGTGCTACAGAAGAATGCTGAAGATTAAATGGGTAAATCACATAACTAATGAGGAAGTATTGAATAGGATTGGGGAGAAGAGAAGTTTGTGGCACAACTTGACTAGAAGAAGGGATCGGTTGGTAGGACATGTTCTGAGGCATCAAGGGATCACAAATTTAGCATTGGAGGGCAGCGTGGAGGGTAAAAATCGTAGAGGGAGACCGAGAGATGAGTACACTAAGCAGATTCAGAAGGATGTAGGTTGCAGTAGGTACTGGGAGATGAAGCAGCTTGCACAGGATAGAGTAGCATGGAGAGCTGCATCAAACCAGTCTCAGGACTGAAGACAACAACAACAACAACAACAACAATAAAGATATATTTTTCCTCTAGTGTTTAATGTGCTGGATGGATTATTTATGACGACTGCGTATTTGAAATGTTTCTCAAGGGGCAACTGCTTGACGACTGCGTTTGAATACCACATATTATTCTTGCTGCACACTTTTGTGCAATTAATGCACCATTTCTAATTCATGAGATACTGGATGCAAAGACATAATTGAGTGGAAACCTGCAAAATATTTCAAGAGCTTGATTCATCTGTTTTTTCCACGACTAACACTTATAAAAAGGGTTTGGAATATTTTGGGAAGATATGTCTGTGAGAAAACTGGACGATAATAACTTAAGTCTTTGTCACATTTCTTACAAGAAGTTTAGCAACTACTTATTGTAATCTATCTGGAAAAATTCCTTGCGGCTGTAATGCATTACGTATGTAACTAAGAATATTACTTATTAAGTTAGAAGAACTTTTCAGAATTCTGTTTGAAATTCCATCAATAACACTTGAGTTTTAGTGTTTTTGGATTTGTATAATTCTATTCATTTCAGTGACGGGTGTTGATGGTAATTTTACTTGCTCAAAATTCTTTAGATGGTATTTTTAATACATTCTCTTGCTTTCTGAACTGAAACAACCGTTTGTTATACTTAGAGACTGATTATTAAAAATAAAAGGGAAGTGATCTCATTGAAGACGTCGTAAGTTAGGACACTCATTGTACAGACGACATTACTATTCTGTTCGGTGTATTAAGAAACACAAAGATCCTGTTGCAGTATCCTCTACAGCACATTTGAAGTAAATTTCGAGAAATACAGAATGATCAATTTATAGCACAGTTTTGGTAAGTATATCTACCTCAACTAATGGCTTTTATGTCGCGACCACATCAAGGGAACATATCGTGTAACGGTTGAATGTCAGGTTTCCAACAATGATACAACAGAGGGTCATAGTTGACAGATACCAGCCTCAGTGTTTATTGTGTTGGTTTGGAAACAGCTGATAAACTGAATTTGCCTGGTTATATTGAAACATACTGACTTTATATGTCGTATTGGTATTTATATTCAAAGATGTAACAGATCCATCACTGGATATATGCCTCGTGCTTTCCTTGCATCTGGAAACACAGAAACAAGGCATTTCCTAATAACTAGCACTGAACCCAAGGATTTTATGTCTCAAGCAATTCTAATATATAAAAACCCTTTGACCTGTCAAAGATTTTACAAACTTCTGGAGTCCTACAGTCCTATTCATAAGGGATTCATAAAACATCATGTGAACCGGAGGATGATATTATGATACATGAAAATAACGGGGACGTGAATCGAAGTATTTCGAAAGTTGATGTGAGGGAAGCCATTAGGTAGATGAGATGGGAGAAAGCGGACGTCACCGACAATACGTGTATAGCGGCACAGGTGCAGCCACTCTTTGTTAAAAAAACGGGGAGGGGGCACTGAAACAAATTACTAGTTCGGTGAATCCATTTTACAAAAACGGAAAGAGAACGGGTAGGCTTCACGATCCTCTGGTGGTGTTATTTGTCATTTTTAGGATCTGAATGACGTATGTGTAAGAAGCAAAATAATTACGTGTCTGGACACACTCAAGCCAACACTACGAGTCTTAATGGCAACTGTAGGTGCAATCAAGAGAAGATAAAACATAACTTACATTTCGTTATCAACCTCTTCATAATTCACCTTGGAATGTCGTATGTACACAGCTTAGAAAGAACGACGGCTGAAAAAATTAAAAAGTATGAAAACACTTTTATGTTGACTCGAATCTTATATAACAGTACAAGAAAATTGGTAAGGGGACCGTGCAAAATGATATGTTAATGTGACACCATTGCTGCAGATGTTACACGTTGATCACTTAACAAACAGAAACGTCAACAATACCAGATTACGTGCAGAATATTCAGGTATCGATGAAGAATTTATACCGGCAGAAAACTATAATAATTTCTAATTAGAACTTCGTATTGTTTCAGCTCGGCGAAAGGAGTGGCTATTATCTGTTTACCGAGACCAAATTAGGCACGTGAATCTGACGCAGGAAAACTCACTAAGCCGTGTGTAGTCTGTAGCAGGGCGGATAACCGGTGGCATAAGCGAATTAATCTCATAGGTTCCCATAGAAAAATTTAAGAAGTCCTTTTCGGTACGGAAATCATAAATATTTATCAGTCACCTGAGTATCTACTCCCAGACAGCATGGAAATACAATTAAAGTTGTAATACCTTACACAAGGGAATAGAATCAAATTTTCTTGTCATGCAAAGTAAATGTAAAGAGGTTAAGCCCGAATATATAGTAGGAGAGGGTGTTGTACCTAGAGGATAGTGTACCTAGGAACACACGATGTTCCCTTTTTGGCTTTTCAGTCTATTGGCAAATTGTAGAATCTCATGAAAGAACACACACTAAAAACGGCAGTAAGCAGTTTACAGTATTTTCTTCTGTTTTTGTTGTTGTGAGACATGAGGTTGTGCATTTGGAAATATTACGAATTATCCACTCTGAAATGCTGTACAAAGTAGTAAAGCTATTTTGAGGATATTGTTGGTTCTTTAGACACAGAGTTTTATGGTAAGTAGATTTCTGTATATTTTTAAAAATAGTTACATAACGTGTGCACGGTTAATACACACTTCGTCGGTCATGCACCATCTTGTACCTTGAAACCATGAAGGTCTTCTCCCATGGCACACTAGATATCTACAAATGAACAGAGTTTCTTCAACGTCATAATAGTTGTTCCTTTCTTGAAATCGCTAATTTGTTTTAATTGCCAATAGTTGCTATTTCAAAACTTTTTGACTTGCAACTGGTTTTTGACAATACTACTTCTTAATTTGATTTCACTTATTGATTATTCCTGTATAGCAAAGTAACACATATTCTGTTAAGTACAGTATTTGAAAGATTTACTCGACTGTAGCACTTTTGAATTTGAACAGGATACTTGTTCCTAGGTACATGACAAAGTTCTACGTTGGAATAGGTATTCAATTTGTAAACACTTCAATCTATCAACGTACATTTTTATTTTTAGTAAAAGACTGCAGCAAACATAAAGTCATTGCATTCATTTCAAAATGGAGTAACAAAGTTCTCTTTTTTGGGGGGGGGGGGAGGGGGGTGTCATCAGACTTCTTACTGGTTTGACGTGCACTTGCAATTTGCGTCCTCAGTTATTTGCTGCATGTATTCCAATCTCTGTCTTCCTCTCCAGTTTTTGGCCTCTGCCGTTCCCTTTAGTATCGTGGAAGTTAGTACCCCATGTCTTAAAAGATGTCCAGTCATAATGCGCCTTCTCATCAGTGTTTTCCACATATTCCTTTCCGCTCCTCATTCCTTACCTTATCAGTCCACCTAATTCTCAACATTCGTCTGTAGTTTCGCATCTCAGATGCTTCGATTCTGTTCTGTTCCAGTTTTCCGCAGTCCAGACGTACGTTCTCAGAAATTTCTTCCTCAAATAAAGGCCAACGTTTGACTTCTCTTGGCCAGAAATGGCTTATTTTGCAATTGATGGTCTGCTTTTGCCGTCCTCCATGCTCCGTCCGTCATTGGTTATTTTAATGCCTAGGTAGCTGAATTCCTTAACTTCGTCTGCTTCCTGACCAACAATCCTGATGTTAAGTTTCTCGCTGTCCTCATTTATGCTACTTCTCATTACTTTCGTCTTTCTTCGATTTACTTTCAGTCCATATTCTGTACTGATTAGATTTTACATTCCGTTCAGCAGATTATGTAATTCTTTTTCACTTTCACTCAGGATAGCATGGTCATCAGTGAATCGTATCACTGATGTCCTTTCACCTTTCATTATAATTTCACTTCAGAGTCGTTCTTTGATTTCTATCATTGCATCTTCGATGTACAGGTTGAACAGTAGCGTGGAAAGAATAGATCCCTGTCTTACACCCTTTCTAATACGAGCACTTTCTTTCTTGGTCGTCCACTCTTATTATTCCCTCTTGGCTTTTGTAGATACTGTATATGACCCGTCGCTTCCTATAGTTTACCCCTATTTTTCTCAGAATTTGGAACGTCTTGCATCATTTGACATTCTCGAAGTCTTTTTCCAGGTCGAAAAATCATATTAATCTGTCTCGATTTTTATTTAGTCTTGCTTCCATTATCAATTGCAACATCAGAATTGCCTCTCTCGTGCCTTTACCTTTTCTAAAGCCAAGCTGATCGTCATCTAGCACATTCTCGATTTTCTTTTCCATTCTTCTGTATATTATTTTTGTCAGCAGCTTGGATATATGAGCTTTTAAACTGACTGTAAGACAATTCGAACACTTGTCAGTTCTTGCAGTCTTCGAAATTGTATGGATGATATTTTTCCGAAAGCCAGATGGTATGTCGCCCGATTCATGCATTCTAAACACCAACGTGAATAGTCGTTTTGTTGCCACTCCCCCAATGATATTAGAAATTCTGAGGGAATGTTATCTATCCCTTCTGCCTTATTTGATCTTAAGTTCTCCAAAGTTCTTTTAAATTCTGATCCTAGTACTGGATCCCCCGCCTTTTCTAAATCGACTCCTGTTTCCTCTTTTAGCACATCATACAAATCTTCCGCCTCATAGAGGCTTTCGATGTATTCCTTTCACCTATCCGCTCTTTCCTCTGCATTTAACAGTGGAATTCCTGTTGCACTCTTTATGTTACCACCCTTGCTTTTAATGTCACCAATGGCTGTTTTGACTTTCCTGTATTTCTTCATTTTTTTCATGTAGCCAATTTGTCTTGGATTCCCTGCATTTCCTAATTATTTCATTCCTCAGCTACTTGCATTTCTGTGTTCCTGCGTTTCCGGGGACATTTTTGTACTTCCTCGTTTCATAGATAAGTGTCTTCTGTTAGCCATTGTTTCTTCGCAGTTACTTTCTTTATACCTATGCGTTTCTTTACCAGTTCTGTGATGATCCTTTTTAGAGATGCCCAGTCCTTTTCAACTGCAATGCCTACTGAGCTGTTCCTTATTGCTGTATCTATAGCCTTAGAAAACATCAACCATACCTCGTCATTGCTTAGTAATTCTGTATCCCATTTCTTTCCGTATTGATTCTTCTTGTATAAAGTCTTAAATTTCGACCTCCTCTTCATCACTACTATAGAATATTGTGATCTGAGTTTGTTTCTGTTTCTTGGTACGCCTTACAACCCTGTATCTGATTTCTGAATCTCTATATGACCACGATGTCATCTAACTGAAACATTCCACCATCACCCGGCCTTTTCCAAGCATATCTCCTCCTCATGTGAGTCTTGAACAGGGTATTTGCTTTTACTGGCTGAAACTTGTTACAGAACTCAATTAGTCTTTCTCTTCTCTCTTTCCTTGCCCCAAGCCTATATTCTCCTGTAAACTCTTCCTCTGCTACTTCCCCTACAACTGCATTCCAATCTCCCATGACTATTAGATTTTCGTCTCCCTTTACGTACTTTATTAACCTTTCAATATCATCATATATTGTCTCTAACTTCGCCTTGCGACATCGGCATATATACCAGAACTATCGTTGTCGGTGTTCGTTTGCTATGGATTCTGATAAGAACAACCACATCACTAAACTGTTCACAGTAACACACTCTCTGTCATACCTCCCTATTCATAACGAATCCGACGCCCGTTATACCATTTTCTGCAGCTATTGATATTACCCTATACTTATCTGAACAGAAATCCTTCTCATCTTCTCATTTCACTTCACTGACCTCTTCTATATCTACACTCCTGGAAATGGAAAAAAGAACACATTGACACCGGTGTGTCAGACCCACCATACTTGCTCCGGACACTGCGAGAGGGCTGTGCAAGCAATGATCACACGCACAGCACAGCGGACACACCAGGAACCGCGGTGTTGGCCGTCGAATGGCGCTAGCTGCGCAGCATTTGTGCACCGCCGCCGTCAGTGTCAGCCAGTATGCCGTGGCATACGGAGCTCCATCGCAGTCTTTAACACTGGTAGCATGCCGCAACAGCGTGGACGTGAGCCGTATGTGCAGTTGACGGACTTTGAGCGAAGGCGTATAGTGGGCATGCTGCAGGCCGGGTGGACGTACCGCCGAATTGCTCAACACGTGGGGCGTGAGGTCTCCACAGTACATCGATGTTGTCGCCAGTGGTCGGGGGAAGGTGCACGTGTCCGACGACCTGGGACCGGACCGCAGCGACTCACGGATGCACGCCAAGACCGTAGGATCCTACGCAGTGCCGTAGGGGACCGCACCGCCACTTCCCAGCAAATTAGGGACACTGTGGCTGCTGGGGTATCGGCGAGGACCATTCGCAACCGTCTCCATGAAGCTGGGCTACGGTCCCGCACACTGTTAGGCCGTCTTCCGCTCACGTCCCAACATCCTGCAGCCCGCCTCCAGTGGTGTCGCGACATGCGTGAATGGAGGGACGAATGGAGACGTGTCGTCTTCAGCGATGAGAGTCGCTTCTGCCTTGGTGCCAATGATGGTCGTATGCGTGTTTGGCGCCGTGCAGGTGAGCGCCACAATCAGGACTGCATACGACCGAGGCACACAGGGCCAACACCCGGCATCATGGTGTGGGGCGCGATCTCCTACACTGGTGATCGTCGAGGGGACACTGAATAGTGCACGGTACATCCAAACCGTCATCGAACCCATCGTTCTACCATTCCTAGACCGGCAAGGGAACTTGCTGTTCCAACAGGACAATGCACGTCCGCATGTATCCCGTGCCACCCAACGTGCTCTAGAAGGTGTAAGTCAACTACCCTGGCCAGCAAGATCTCAGGATCTGTCCCCCATTGAGCATGGTTGGGACTGGATGACGCGTCGTCTCACGCGGTCTGCACGTCCAGCACGAACGCTGGTCCAATTGAGGCGCCCGGTGGAAATGGCTTGGCAAGCCGTTCCACAGGACTACATCCAGCATCTCTACGATCGTCTCCATGGGAGAATAGCAGCCTGCATTGCTGCGAAAGGTGGATATACACTGTACTAGTGCCGACTTTGTGCATGCTCTGTTGCCTGTGTCTATGTGCCTGTGGTTCTGTCAGTGTGATCATGTGATGTATCTGACCCCAGGAATGTGTCAATAAAGTTTCCCCTTCCTGGGACAATGAATTCACGGTGTTCTTATTTCAATTTCCAGGAGTGTAGATTGATCCTTTGCATTTCTCTTTTCAGATTTTATAGTTTCCTACCACTTTCAAGCTTCTGACATTCTACGCTCCGATTCGTAGAATGTTATCTTTTCGATGATTATTCAGTCTTCTTCTCGTGATCACCTCTCCCTTGGCGGTCCCCTCCCGGAGATCCGAATGGAGAGATCATCATGACGCTTTATAATTACACGTTAACATGTCCTGTGTACTTACTTTATGTGTCTTTAATGCAGTGTTTTCCATTGCCTTCTACATCCTCATGCCGTTGATCACTGCTGACTCTTCCGCCTTAAGGGGCAGTTTCCCATCCCTAGGACAAGAAAGTGCCCTGAACCTCCGCTCACTCCTCCGCCCTCTTTGAGGCGGCCGTTGGCAGAACGAAGGTGACTTCTAATGACGGAAGTCTTAGGCCGCCAATGTGATCATTAATCAAAATTTGAGCAGTGGCAGGATTCGAATTCGGGACCGAGAAAGTTTTGCGCACTAATCAAAGACCCTCCCGGTAATGCACACTAAATCTACACTAGAGCAAGTATATTAAACTTCTATTACTGGGTTACCTACACGCGAAAGTATGAAAAATGTTTCAAGGTGAAACACACTCTCCCACAGTAACAAGCGCCAAACTGAATACACTCATTAGTGAGTAGCCGAATATGATTGTGCACAGATGTTCCTGAGTCAGGTGTAAAGAAGCTGACATTTATGGTTTTAGTCATTACCTAACTGTATGGGCTGGCTACGTTTAGATTCAGAGTAAGGAACTGCAAGAAATGTAAGCATTGTAGGATTGTAATCGAAACTGTCTCAAAAATGAAAGAGAAAAATGCCTTTATAGCTGAATTGGGACGGTTTGATTCAGATTAATTAGCTCTTAATGGAGTCGTTTGCGTCTGCGTGAAATCACTGAGCGCGGAATTAATAAATTCCTGTATGCTAAAACTGGTTACTTGCTTCAGCGTGATATGGTGCGTCATTAATCTTAACATAGTGACAAGAGAGTGCAAACTCTAATGATCACAGAAATTACCAGCATGTATATAGTGTATCTAAAATTTGATTCTTCAATTGAGTATTCTATGTAACTTTAATTTTTGCGTAAGAATTTTCTGCAGCAACGAGAAACGCTGTTTATAAGTAGCCATGCACACAGTATCTGCTGCGAGTGGCATTTAATAAACCGCTGTCACTTCGCAAACTGAGTACATAAACCACTATTTCATCACAAATCGTAGTTTTCTCTACAAACACCTGACAACAATGTAAAGATGCTACATGAAACTCACAGCGATATGTTTAAGAAAATGCTGTGGCATGATATGGAATGGAACGTTTCCATTATTGCATCGATAAATTAAGCTAAATTTTATTGCATTTTGGGAGTGTCCTATGGTTCGTTTGGGTTGAATACGGAATGATACGAACTTTTGTAAGCAGAACCTCGCTAATAGATGTAATGACCGTGATTCTCTTCACGCTGCGTACGTGAATAATTTATAACAGTCTTCTGGAATGTTACTTTATAATATATTATCATTACGTGGATCGAAACTGGTAACATCAGCCAAATAAAACACACTGATGTGCATGTTGTACTATTATTCCAATAATGTAGTTGCATTTGGCATTATTTGTTCCACTGTTGTTTCCATATTCGGGTAGCAGCATAATCTTTTCCCTTATTAGCACCAAGGGGACGTATAGGAATACCATTTATAAAACAAAGCATTGCATGTATGTGATAATGTTGATAAGATTGTAGGACTGGAATTATTTATTTTAGGAAGAAAAATGAAATGGTCGCTAGAAAATGTTACAGAGAACAAGGCTAATGGACGTGATGGAATTCCAGAACAATTTTTCGAAGTCATAGGAGAGAATGAGGTGAAACTGTGGCATTCAGTGTGTCATCAAATATCGAGAACCCAACAATGGCCAAAAGACTGGAAAAATTCAGTATTCAAACCGATTCCTTCAGCATTCACTCCTATTTGAAAAGAGAGGACATTTCTAAAGACTCTTCGAATCATCGAGGAACAGCACTTATTTCAAATATCAAGTCATGTTTAAAACCTCACTAAACAGACTTCGTCAGCAGATTGCCTGAGAGCTACCTGAAGAACAAACTAAATTTAGTACGAGAAGACGGACCAGAGATCGAATTGCAATATTACCAATGATTATAGAAGAAGCAAGAAGGATTCCAGAAATATGTGTTTTTGTGCTGTACAGTACAGATTATGCTACAGTTTTTGAATGTGCCGAACACAATAATTAACGGCAAGTACTCAAAAACATGGGAGTACCAAATCACCTCCTTTGTGTCATACAGAAACTATACTCCGAGCAATAAGCCACGGTGAGGACCTTTTATGGAACAACTAAATGAATCAGCATCCAAAACTGAGTATGTATGCAGATATTCTCACCTTATTTATTCAAACCGTATGCAGAGCACGTTATGAGGAATGTCTGCATAGACGACTGGCTTGGATAAATGTAAATCGTCTTAGATATGCAGAAGGTAACATCCTAACTGCAGAAATTGAAAAGAGTTAAAGATCTTCTTACAACATGTGAAATAAGAAAGTACAAAGGGTGGTCAAATTTTGATTATCAAGAAAATGAAAACTATGGCAATTACACCTATTACTTGATGGCATGTAGGAGAAGAAACTATGAAGATAGCTTCTTTGCTCAGTTACTTCGGCTCCCAGATTTCTCCTGATGAAGGCTGCAATCAGGAAATCAAGAGACACTTGTCACGTGATAGAAAGGCAATGTTCAACTTAGTCAATAACTTTAACAACAAAAATTCGTATGATGTAAGGTGTGAGACGTAGAGCATAAGGAATGCTGTACATCGTAGAACAGATTCCTTAGAATTTTAGTGTAGAAGTGAACTCTTTAGAGCTCCATGGCAAGGAGAATTGGTCAGGATTGCTGAAAATAAAACAAGATTGCTGCGTGGAAGGTCTTATCCTGAAACAAAAATACTTTGGGAATATCGTGAGAAAACATGGCTCACAAGAAAATATCTTAATGCTGTGGAAGTTCGAAGTCACAGTGTTAAAGAGGATGGCAAACGACGCCATGGATTGATGGTATCACGGAAGTAATGGTTTCCAATGAGGAACTCTTCGAAAGATAGTGCCAAACAGAAGAAGTTAGAGTCACTTGGCTCATGGGGTCATAAAGAGACATAATCGACTAAACGGCAAGAGTAAGAGGCATTAGGAGAACATCTATTAAAATTCGATTAATACAAAACAGTCTGTCGAAGATTATTATATGAAGCATAATTACAAACTGGCTTACGTATGACCGTTGAACTAAAAGGAAAGTAGCTCCGCCAGGTGGCGCTAACGAACAAAAATGGCTTTGTCTTTCAAGGAATACACATTTTTGAATTTACAAAAATAAGAAGTGTACAATTCACAGTTATATAAGGGTGTTAAAGTATAAGTGTTCGCTTAATGTCTTTCTTATACTTTTATTTAAAGTGCAGAAGGTATTACATGAAACAAACTTTTGCTACACGACTATTTTGTGCGCAAATTACATAAAAATTTAAAAATATATGGAACATGAAAAATTCCAGCTACCCAAGGAGACGAAGCTGACCTATGCCAAATAATAATTGGGAGGCACTAGGGGCATTTCTAATATTTCACATCACACCTCAGTACGTAGTGACTCGCTCTACCAGAATTCCGATAGAACCTAACAGTGTGAATGACCTAAAGAAATGTCTAAAAATTAAGATGAAAGGTACACACAAAATCAGAGGCCGGCTCACACTGTTTAAGTTGATGTCGCCATAGGATTACATTCTGTACCACCATTTCGTCGCTGTCTCAGTGATGAGGCGAACTGTTCTATACCCTCAACTAAGCATGCTGCCTTTACGAAAATAATAAGTGTACACATAAGTAAACACACTAGCGTATGTGCTCTTTCTCATTATATTTTACAGATTTCACAGTGAAAACAGAAGGTTGTCTGTACTAGACTTTTGTAGAGTTGTATAAAAATAAGTAACAACACATGAAACGCATTACAAATTCACGGAAAGATGAAAAATGTCGCACCACTGAGGAATTATTCGAATGGGACGAAATCGGTGTATCAGAAAAATTGGATTATATGTTCAAGAGAATGAGCTTCGAAGACCTCTGGCCATTATGCAAGCAGTTATTCGGCTAGGTATTGACTGTTAGTGTTTTTGAATACCCTCCTGATGCCCTAATGAGAGATATCGTGCCAAATTCTGTCCGATTGGCGTCTTAGGTCGTCAAGACCCCGAAGACAGATGGAAGCCACTGTCCGTAATACTTCAAACGTTTTCGATTCGGGAGAGATCCGGCGATCTTGCCGGACAAGGGGGGAGGGGGAGGGGGCGGTAAACACGAAGAAAAGCACTCTCGGCGTGTGTTGGCGGGCATTAGATTGCTGATATGTTGTCCAGGAAGGCTTGCTATAAAGGGAAACACAACGGGACTTTGAAAATCACCAACGTACCGCTTTGCTCTATGGGTGCCGTGGATGGCAACCAAAGAGGTCCTGCTGTGAAAAGATATGAGCCCCAGTGTGGTTGTCGGCGCGTAAGACGGGCGACAGTCTTGTTGATATCCCTACGACGTGTCCAGAAACGTCTTCACTGATCATCGAGGCTCAGTTCGAAGTGAGACTCATCACTGAAGGGCATTGTACTCCAGGCATGAGATTCTGGAGAATCTCAGAACAATGGTGGGGTACCAGTCTGACTGTTGCTCATCATGGAGAGGCACGCACACTTGTGAGAAGATGATAAGCATTATCTGCAAAGATCTGAAAGATATGAAAACTGCTTGCTCACGTATGTCACGCATTTTTTTATTATTATCTCAGTATTCGTTTTTCCTCAAACCATTGCATTCATTTCTGAAAGTTATAATCTCTAATAGGCGAAAACTACTGGAATTACCACGCTAACAAATGCCAAATTTTGAGTATTGGTCTATTACTGTATTCTTTCGTACCTTCCAACGAAAATGTTATTATTTTTTGGAAATCAATCGCACATTATTTTACAGACGCTGTAGTAGCGTCATTAAGGCCCCAGGGCAGTAATCGATTTACCGATGACGACGGCGAAGGCTGCTGAATAATATCATAATAATATAGGTTACATTGACTGTAATACGTATGCACATAAATACTGAGCTCTAGAAAGACGAATGATCCAGGCGTTAATTTCAGTATGTCATTCTAAACGGACACTAGTTACCAGACAGTTTCCAGAGTAACACGTGGCAGTCAATATTTTACCTTGTGGCGTCACGTGGAAATAATGATTGCTACATTAAAGCCACAGCTTTTCAGTACTGATGAGGAACGCAGGAGTAAAAAAATCCCGCAGTCACACACATTCTGTCCTACTAATTTACTGCATGAATTAGATGTTCATTCAGATCTTTTAATATGAAAATTTGTTGAAATTCCTGCTTCAGAATGAACTAATTTCCTTATATATAACTTAAAAATACTACAAATGTTTCATACTAAATGCGTTGCATTTTTGAACACATTTAACGAGGTACTCATCCCATAAAATTACGATTAAAACCAAATCAACACTATTTAAATATCCCCACTACCTTATTCAATGGTAAGGATACAGTCCCTTTCCAAGCTCGATCATTGTTAGACAGTCACAAATGATGAGAACATTACAAAATAAACAAAATGAACAATTTGTATAGGGGTAACCAATTCTGCGTTTTGTTTCTTTTTTTTTTTTGTTCCTGTTTTGCTGATGATGAAATAATTCAACCCATAGTGAAAATAAACTCAAACAGCTTCCCATACACTGAAGAAAGTATATTGGAAATTTAAGTACCTCCATATTTAAGTGAATATATTCAGTTAATTAAGAAAGGACTATTAATTCCTCTAAACCTGCACAAGTACACTAGTTAAATTTTTTAGAGTTTCGAATGTAACATCTTGCAATTCTTGGTGATATAAGCAACAAAATAATAGAATTAATAGAAGACTTTGAATACAGAGCAAGGAGAGCAACAAAACTTAAGCTTCAAAATTTAAAATTCTATCTACCTTGCTGTATGGAAATGAGATACGTTTACTGACAGGCGAAGAAGAAAGCTAAATACGATCTGCAGAAAGGCAATTCATGTTGTGTGGAAAATGTTAAATTGACTTTACAATGAAGATATGTATGTGGAATTAAAAATTAAATCAGAACATCTACAGTATGCATTGATAAATGTGAAATATAGCAGAAGGACCATTCTTAAAATAGCAGTTAGAGCTTCGCAACACGTATAAGGAAACACTACTGGGAACGAGGTCTACATCTTTCGATGAATATGAACGTTAGGAATCACGTACGCTTTGATTTCATTTAATGAGAACGCCACAGGAAGTTCAAGACAATGACTTACTCTCAAACGTTATGGTTCTAAGTATCCTAGATACATCATAAAGACTGATTATGCCTTTCAGCGTTCAGTCTGGAGCATAGCCCCCTTATAAAATTCCTCCATGATCCCCTATTCAGTGCTAACATTGGTGCCTCTTCTGATGTTAAACCTATTACTTCAAAATCTTTCTTAACCGAATCCAGGTACTTTCTCCTTGGTCTGCCCCGACTCCTCCTACCCTCTACTGCTGAACCCATGAGTCTCTTGGGTAACCCTGCTTCTCCCATGCGTGTAAGATGACCCCACCATCTAAGCCTGTTCATCGTGACTGCTACATCTATAGAGTTCATTCCCAGTTTTTCTTTCATTTCCTCATTGTGGACACCCTCCTGTCATTGTTCCCATCTACTAGTACCCGCAGTCATCCTAGCTACTTTCATATCCGTAACCTCAACCTTGTTGATAAGGTTACCTGAATCCACCCAGCTTTCGCTCCCATACAACAAAGTTGGTCGAAAGATTGAACGGTGCACAAATAACTTAGTCTTGGTACTGATTTCCTTCTTGCAGAATAGAGTAGACCGTAGCAGAGCGCTCACTGCATTTGCTTTTCTACACCTCGCTTCCAGTTCTTTCACTATGTCGCAATCCTGTGAGAATATTCATCCTAAGTACTTGAAACTGTCCACCTGTTCTAACTTTGTTCCTCCTATTTGGCACTCAGCCCGTTTATATTTCTTTCCCACTGACATTACTTTCGTTTTGGAGATGCTAATCTTCATACCATAGTCCTTACATTTCTGATCTAGCTCTGAAATATTACTTTGCAAACTTTCAATCGAATCTGCCATCACAACAAAGTCATCCGCATATGCAAGACTGCTTATTTTGTGTTCACATATCTTGATCTCACCCAGACAGTCTATTGTTTTCAACATATGATCCATAAATTATCTGAACAACAGTGAAGACAGGTTGCAGCCTGGTCTTATCCCTGAAACTACTCTGAGCCTAGATACATATGGTGCATTATTTTTATCGGATACTGGCGTCCTTACATTGAATACATCCGACCAAAGTATACGAAAGGACTCGTCAGTGATGCCCATGATCAAGTTATTAGTTAACTTGATTGTATTTGTCTGTATAACTAGCTTCGATAATGTAAAACAATGAATTTTTCGCGCAGCTACTAGTGTGACAGTCTGTGGACTCAACAACATTCTGCACAGTTTGTGATAGGTGTTCACTACAACATAGTCTAATGTCCGTCTGTGAGCTGAGAATGTACACATCAGTGGCTTGTAACATGGAACATCCACGAAAGTTGGAGGTCGGCATCACATGGGTTACGTGGAAATACAACCATATCCACATGCAAAGGGATGAAAATTGTGTGCCTGAAATTTATAATTATCAAAATAAAACAGTTAAAAAGAAGTTCAATGCATTTAAAAGTAATGTTGAACAAGTCTATAAAATAATGTTGTTCTAACATGACTGGAACACAAGATTTTCTGGGCAGAACAGATGAATAATCGTTATTCTCTCTACCTGTATTGAAACTTGAAAAAGACAGTAAATGAATTGTATCTTTCATTTATATCTTACTGTAATAGTGTAAATGATGAGGATGAACCGAATTATTCCGCGAAATCTGGAATAACATCTCGAATATCTGTATTGAGGATTGAGAGTAGCATATTCGGTTCCAAAGTCAGTAAACCGTTCTCATTCCTCCACATACGAATGGTTTTACTCTTTCTTTGTTTACTGTAGTGGTACTCCAATATTATATCCAATAATCATACTGGGAAACTGTAACTCTGTGTTAAGACACGAACAACACTTTTTCCTAGGGAAAATAAAAGCCAGTACACTAAGTATTTTGTGTTTCAAGTGGTAGGATTCTCAAACGACACTAGTTCACCAGCATTTCACGTTAATCATTGGTGAATACTGCTTTCACTTCACATTCACATTGTTCTACCGAATGAGTTCGATTCATAGTGGTTCAGGGAAAGAATAGATTGGCATTAAGGTTATTCCATAACTACACAGCTGTTTTTAGATAAGAATAATGTGACTAACTGCACACACTGTATGTATGCTGATCCTACGTCTTTTGGCCTTCATAGTCAGACAAAAATTCAGATATTCAGTCTAATCTCTTTAAACATTTGGCGTAATATTGTATTCATGACACCGGGTATTCGATTGATGGACTATAGTGTAGACTGTATTATATCTTTCTTTCTTAAGAAATTATAAATTTCAGATTTTATCAGCAATGAATCGAATTCAGTTCGAGCCACTTGTTGTGCTTTTAAAATAGTTCATTGGAAATAAAGCAGAAATAAACAATATGTCAGTGATTTCTGAGAATTGCTTCTTCGCATGCTATAAAACGGAATATTATATTTTTGAACGAGGCGTACCGAGGAAGGAATTCGAGCTTTCGCAGCGCTTGTTGACTAACTTCAGACAGGGTTACCACTGATTCCGCATCTATTCGGCTTCTCACGACCCATATCTAAGTACATACTGCTGCTTAAAATTTCCAAATCCAGCCGCTAGAAAATACAGTGACTTCTTGTAGTAACCACATCAACACCAATGTACAAGTTTCTGCAGATTAAACGTACTAACACGTTTTTTTCCCCAAATTTTCTCTTCCTGATTGTATCTTAAACTGGTACATAATTTTCTCATCCTATGTGTCCACGAAAGTCACTACACTGAGCTAGTACAATATTGTAAATCTATTATTTATTCTACAAAGATGTTACAAACCACTTTGGGGTAAATTTATAATTAATTCTTTAAAGACTTCTTCTCTACATTCAGGTATCGTTTTCTTCATATGAACATCTGTTTTTACATTGCACGATAAAGTCTCAGTAACGTCTACGGCTTTATCGTTTATGAGACTATAAAATATACTTAAGCTATAAAGTCCTCATTGGAGGTAGAGAAAACAGAAGTGAAACATTTTTACTGACCGTGTATTATGAATGAATCGAAAATTCTTTCTTGTAACTACTAAAACGAGTACAGGTTTTCAAAAAAGTTAATATCGACAAGTGAAATTGCAGTTTCAGGTATAGTACAAATTGCTGTAAAATAGTATTGAATCTATGCCTCCGCATACGTAGTAATGACTAAATGTAAAATACCATAGAAAATGCAGTACATTCACAGAGAGAAAAGCAGGTTTTATTCATAGCTGTAACCGTAAGAAGTTGGGTCGATTGGACGATATATAAGAAAAATAGGAGTAACGTAAATGGAACTTAAGAGTGAAAAACTTTATCGAGTTATCTGTGAAGCAGCTTGTCTCAAGCTAGACTCTCACTCGGGAGGACGTAGGTTCAAACACTTGTCTGGCCATCCAGATTGAGTTTTTCCGTGGTTTTCCAAAATCTCTTCACGTAAATTCCGGGATGGTTCCTTTGAAAGGGCACAGCCAAACCGCCGACTTCCTTCCCCATCCTTCCCTAATGCGATTGGACCGATGATCTCGCTGTTTGTTCCCCTCCCCCCAACCAACCAACATACCTTGAAGGAAGCTATAGTAAGTATAATCACGAAGATTGCAGATTGCTCACTGATTCGTCCCTGCGCAATTTAAAGGCTGTGCTTGTCCATATTGGTAATGAGCTTCCTTCAGTTCCAATTGTGTATGCTGTTTACATCGAAGTGTCTAATGTAAGTATGATATGGTGTTTTGAAGTCAACAGTTACAGCGAAGGTCAGGCAGATGTGGGGTGTCCTTAAGGTTTTAGGACTTCTTGTCATGCGATTAGTTTACAGTCTATTGTCTCATTTTCTAATGGAAGAGAACAGTAGGGCTCGTGTAGTTGACTATATTAAAATTTACTGGCGTAGAGTAAATTAACTACAGCCAAGTGTGAAGAAAATACTCTAGAGCCACTTCTCTATCTCTCAAAGAAACTATTTCCTTACTCGCGACATTAAATCTCATAAAAAATT